>NC_139567.1:22820068-24020068 GCF_965112155.1 Podarcis liolepis | reverse complement strand
TCCCTGTCTTGATGTTGGACTATGAGCCAGTAAAGAGCATATAATCCCCTTTCCCTATTTTAGGGGATTGCTCTGCAGGATTTTGGTGCAAGGGAGGTGCTCGGACTCCGAACCCAACTGATGGAGTGTCTGGACTTCCCTGCCCACGTGGACATTACTGCCTCTCAGGTACTAACCGCTTTTGTCATGGTTGTATTCCTTTGGATGCCCCTTAAGAGCCTTCTTGCTGTTTTCGACTCCCTTGTTTCAGTGCCCAAAGGGGGATTCTTTCATCTGTGTGTCCTTCCAGGAACTCTTGTTCCATCTGCCTGCCCACGTGGAACCTGGTCGGGTGAGGAAGGGAATCAAAACCTCCAGAGTTGTCAGGCTTGCCCTGGGGGGCATTACTGCAATGGCACAGGCCTTGTGGCCCCTTCGGGACGGTGTGCAGTGGGGTATGTACAAAATGCAAGCTCACTTTCCTTGAGATTTAATGCAAATATATCAGCAAATTCCAGCTACAAATACAAATTGCACTGCCAGATTCCACCTTCCAATTTGATATCAGGATAGTCAATAGACTGCAGGTTTCTGATCAGGCATCAACCATGTTTATAGCTCAGTGGTTCCCAAAATTTGACAAACCACCACCCCTTTGGTTCCAGAAACTCATCATCCCGAGTGCCCCTGACCCTATAAAAAGCATTATTCAGAATAGCAGTTTGTACAAACACCAAGTATGCTAATAATACAAAAAAATTAAAAACAGTAAACGTTTAATTGCACATTTATTTAAAAAACCCCAATGAGTTTAATTAATTCTAAAATGATAGCCATTTACACCTCCAGGGCCCGCCTGCTGCCCCTATGCCTCTTAGCACCCCCTAGGTGATCTCAATTCTCCACCTCTCCCTTTCTCCCTCTTCCCCCCCCCAACTCTTTTACTCTCTCAGCCCTCTTTATATACATTCTCTTGATCTGCTCTCTTCCAGTTCCAAGTTCTCAATCATTCTTTCGCCCTAGGCCAGGAAAGAGCTCTCCATTCTCTCTGTGTGAGGCTACTGCTGCCGCCGCCGCCACCTCCTCCTACCCATCCAAGGCTGGCTCTACCATTAGACAAAGTGAGCTGGCTACTCTAGGCAGCAGACTGACTAAGTTTAGACATTCCTTTTTCTGGTCCCCACTGCTGATCTGTCATGGATGTTTCGCAAAAGCCAGCCATCACTTGTTGCTGCAGTCAGAGGGCAGATTGATTGTTTCCTGTGGCCTGGTTCCTTGCTTTTTTGAACTCTGGCAATGATCTCATCCTTCTTCATTATTAATAAAATGGCTTTTTTCTTGCCCATTCTGGTAGGTTTTATTGTGTCACAGGGTCTATCACACCGACACCCACGGATGGGATCTCAGGTGCTCCCTGTCCCATGGGCCACTTCTGCCCCTTGGGCAGTGAGAGCCCCACACCTTGCCCTCCAGGCTCCTACATGGCTGAAACACATGCACAAGGATGGTGCCACACCTGCCCAGAGGGGAAGTATTGTCTCCCTGGCCACTTGCCACAGCTGTGCCCCAAAGGTGAGTCTTTGGCTTCCTCGATTCACAAAGCTGTCCTTGTGTCCCAGAGTTTGTAATCTATTTGTGCTTCCATTTTGCAAGTGCATGTGTCTAGTCCCCATGGGCATTAGATAATGGTTTCCCCATATTTCCCTTCCTGGGTTTGCTGTGTCCTGAATTCTGGTTTGATGAGCATTTACTGTTCCCAACCCTAATACTGCAGAAAGCCATCTAATTAGATTTTAATTTGATCCTGACTTGTTTTTAGGAGGTAATTTAATTATTGCTTGATTTTATACCAATGTTATATATTTGATGTTAGCTTCCCTGAGCCTGGTTTTGGCCGGGGAGGGCAGGATACAAATAAAAGTATTATTATTATTATTATTATTATTATTATTATTATTATTATTATTATTATTTTCTAAAATTAACTGGGGAACTAGAGTTTTGGGCCAGGGTCTGCAACTTCAGAGTTCGTCCAGTTCATCTGCATCTCCCTACTTTAATCTCCCTACTTTTTTAATCTCCCTACTTTACTGGCTCACGTGTCATCTATGGTGAAATACTTAAATAAAAGTAATCTTGATGTGATTCTCCCCCCCCCCAACAGTTTGCTGTTTGTCCCAACAGCTTCCAGTTTACATGAATGTCTCCTTCCCTTCCAGGCTTTTTCTGCCCTGAAGGAACAGGCTTAAACTGGCAGCCGTGCCCCCCAGGGACCTACAGCCCTATCCAAGGGATAGGTAGTCATACTGACTGCAGAGCATGCGATGGAGGAAAGTTCTGCATGTACCACAATGCAACTGATGTTACAGGACACTGCTGGGAAGGGTATTACTGCACCCAGGGTTCAGACCGGCCCAATCCTGAGGTTCAGCTCAATGGTATTGGCTCTTTCATTTGAATCAATGTGATCAGTGTAGAACTGGCATGGTTACAGGTGCTGCATAATATCCATTCCACATTTGCAAGAAATAAATATGTTAATGTGGTAGCACCTACACTTTGGAACTCCCTGCATATTGACACCAGGCAGGCACTTTCACTGTCAGTGTGGTGTACTGGTTAAGAGCAGTAGACTCGTAATCTGGTGAACCGGGTTCGCGTCTCCGCTCCTCCACATGCAGCTGCTGGGTGACCTTGGGCTAGTCACACTTCTCTGAAGTCTCTCAGCCTCACTCACCTCACAGAGTGTTTGTTGTGGGGGAGGAAGGGAAAGGAGAATGTTAGCCGCTTTGAGACTCCTTAGGGTAGTGATAAAGCGGGATGTCAAATCCAAACTCTTCTTCTACTACTACTCTTTTCAGCACCTGCTGGAAACATTTTTGTTTAGATGAGTCTACCCAGATGTTTAGAATGATGTTGTTTTTAGTCTAATGTTGTTAATCTTTATTTGTTTTTACTAATAATATTGTTATTTTATTCTTTTATTCTTTTTGTAAACTGCTGTTTTTTAAAAAATAATCAAGCAGTATATAAAATTTTATGGAATAAAATTATTATTATTTGTATTTTTCCAAGCTCTAGTACAGTGGATTAAAGGGTTGGATTGTTGTGTTAGTTTAAAATAGCCTCATCTTTACCATTCACTTCTTCTTTTTCTTTACTCGTATGTTATTGGTACTATTCTTACCACCTAATTTATTTCCCCTTTGTTGATCACAGATCACAGTGCTGGCCCATGTCCTTCCGGTCACTACTGTCCAAGGGGCACAGCTGTTCCCAAGCAGTGCCCTGTGGGAACATTTGCCGCTAGCACCAAGCTAATATCTGAGGTAAAAGCAAAAATACAGTTATAGCTGTCCTTTGTAGGAATTGGATATCTTTCGTATATACTGGCTATAAATTCACTGATCCTTAACAAACCCCATACAATTAATAGTGGTTAAATGGAGGTTGTGCTCTGAATTATAACCACAAAAGCATTGTTATTCCATTTTAAGAGTCGGCACATGCTTGTGTGTGTGTGCAGGTGTGTGCATGAGTTTGTGTGTGCATGTGTGTGTACACACACACACACACACACACACATTTTTATTGTACTTAGTAGTTAAACAAATTCACTTCGCAGGCATAAGAGAGGAGACCTTTTTCATGGTGGCCCCAGAACATAGAAATCTCTCCCTTCAGATGCATCCTCAAAGCCACTTCGGATTATTAAGTGGGCCTTAAAACCCATCTTTCCCTGATTATTGTGTCCTAAGAACTAATGCAGAAGAGATAATCCTCTTAGCAGTGTTGCAATTCGTACCTAAGGGGCAGGGCATTTCTTTTTTTAAGTTTTAACTAATCTATCTTTTTAAAACAGTTGTTAACACTTCTACCATTGTCAGTTTATGACACTGGTAAGATCCTTTTGGTGGGCTATGCCCACAAAAGCAGCCTATAAGTAATTTTTATAAAAACATACAGTGTTTTAATCAAGATTCATAATGCAGCGAATGCTTGAAAGCAAATTCCTGCTGTAACCGTAGCCTGTTCGCTTCCACCTAAGAATCCACGTAAAAGGGCATACATCAGAGGTCATCAACATTGTACCCATGGGTGTTAATGTACCCACAAATACCTCCCATATTGCCCATGAAAGGCCTTGAAATATTCCCACAATGCAAAAATGAATGCTCCCTGTTCTTGTTCAGTTCCAGTTTGCACTGGATTGTAGCATTGAACATGTCCCATCAAACATGCACACATTTCATTGAATACCCTGATGTGATACCCACCCTCCTTTAGTCAGTGTGGTGTAGTGGTTAAGAGCGGTAGACTCGTAATCTGGTGAACCGGGTTCACGTCTCCGCTCCTCCACATGCAGCTGCTGGGTGACCTTGGGCTAGTCACACTTCTTTGAATTCTATCAGCCCCACTCACCTCACAGAGTGTTTGTTGTGGGGGAGGAAGGGAAAGGAGAATGTTAGCCGCTTTGAGACTCCTTAGGGTAGTGATAAAGCGGGATATCAAATCCAAACTCTTCTTCTTCTTTAGATTCTGAACAAAAGAAAGGAGCAAAGAGTCTCTCTGAGCAAGCACAGCAGTGCCAGGTGTAGGTGCCTTTTTTCATTGATGAGAAAAATGCCCATCACACCTTTTGTGGCCCTGTCTGTCCCCCTTTCTACTATTTCAGAAGTGACAACCATTTTGTGTTAAGCCATACTATGGCAGCCATTTTATGTAAGGCCATACCCCTAGGACCGCTGGTTTGTGAGTCTCACCCACATTCTCAAAATTCCAGGTGTGCCCTCAGACCATAGCTGTCAACTTACAGATTTGAAAATAAGGGACCAGCAGCCTTGAAAATAAGGGACCAGCAGCCAAAATAAGGGACCTGCAGCCTCACCTGTTCCAGGCACTCCAGTCTTCCTGTCCTCCTGCAGTCTGGTCAAACTCATGCTGGTAGCTTCGTGAACACTGTCCAACCAACTTTGTAACCAGAGGTTCAACTGAATAGAATCCGAATCACATGCACCACAAGGCCTATGCAGCCTCAACTTAAGATGGCTCCCCAGCCTGGTTTTGCACTGCAAAGTTTGCAGCAGCACGTGCATCAAAATGGCATCCAGCATTCAACCCCCCCCCTTCAGCTTGCATTAACTAGCCACACATAAGGCATGCAAGCTCCACCCCCCCAGTCGTTCTTAGACTTCTTATTGGGTGAGCAACACAGCCAAGCAACACAGTTGGAGCCTCCCTCCTCCGTGGCCGACAGGGAGGGAGGGAGAGGAGCTCCTTCCTTTGAAATTTAAGGGACATCATTTAAGGGACATCCATCAATAAGGGACAGCAGCAGGACATGGCACTGGAATAAGGGACTGTCCCTTCAAATAAGGGACACTTGACAGCTATGCCTCAGACCCAAAAAAGGTAGGTGAGCTATGACTCTTGCATCTGAAAAGTATCTCTGGCCACATTAATTTCTTGCAGACCGAGTGCTCTGCCTGCCTGCCAGGCCACTACTGCAACACTCCTGGTCTGACAACACCGACAGGATTGTGTGAAGAAGGATACTACTGCATTGTGGGCTCCACAGTCCCCAACATACCAGCCATGGATGAGACTGGAGGCCCATGTCCCAGAGGTATTTCCACCACCCTTCCCCAATTCATGAAATTGATCAAACTGCCTGCCGCACTCCACAGAAAAGGTCTTTGTCTTTAACATCTCCCAGTAAAGTTAGGAGAGAATCCCTGCTTGAAACCCTGGAGAACTTCTGCCAGTCAGTTTTTAAAATACTGAGATGGATGGACCAGCAGCTTGATTCAGTGTGAAGGAGCTCTCTATCTTCATAGAATCTTAGTACTGTGGAGTTGGAAGGTACCTCCAACCCTCTGCGTTGCAGGAATTGCAGCTAGGGGGTGGTATTTAGGAAGAGAATTCCCAGCATGCTCCTTGGTTCTCTCAGCCACCAAAGCCAGAGGTCTTCCCAAGCTTCAGGGATTTTTCCATCCTTTTTAAACAATTAATTGAACAAACTGATGACATACAAGGCTATCATTGACTACTAGCCACAATGGCTTTACTCTACCTCCACTGGTGGAGGCATTCTGCCTATAAATACATCTGCAGGTGAGCAAAGTGCTATTTTCCTGCTTATAGTTTCCCACAGACATCAGGTTGGCCACTGTGAGAACAGGATGCTGGACAAGATTGGCCACTGGTCTGATCCCAAAGGCCTTTTCTTATGTTCTTATGTGAGCTGTTTTTAGAGTTGCTGTTGATTTTAGGTTGCCTTGCTGTGCTTTCCCCCCCTCTGGCCTCAAAGGGGCATTCCTGATTTCACACTTTTGCTTCTTTTCCAGGCTATTTTTGCCCTCAGGGCACAGCCAATCCTTTGCCTTGCCCGGAAGGGTCGTATAATCCTTTACAGAGGCAAGCCACCTGTCTCCCCTGCCCTAGCGGGTAAGAAAGAGAACAATAATTAATCATCTGCAAAAACAGAAACAGTTTTAGCAACAGCAGGGGCCAAGGGTGGGGCTAAGGGCAGCAACTGGCTGCAGCTCCAGTAGGGCAATTTAGTGAGAGGGATGTTAAAGCCCTCTGCCATCACTGAAGCCCATTAAAAGCAGCTGGTTTTTCAATGTGTGGGGATCTTATCAGGCACCATCTCATCCAGCTGATCCCTTGGTGTACTAAGACTGAAGTGTTGGCTGCAGAAATTGAACTTCTCTTCCCATCCACCCCTTTTCTTTTCTGGATGCAGGTACTTCTGTCCAAAGAATTCCTCCTTTTTGGATGGGAACAAATGTCCAGTTGGCCACTACTGTCCTATAGGCACTGTCTCAGAAACCCAGTTCCCATGTCCCCAAGGGACTTACAATGCAAACACAGGAAGCAGCGATCCATCTGTCTGCATAGCATGTGATCCAGGTAGGTATCTCAGCTCAGAACATCCTGTTCGGTGGGCCAGGAACCCATTCAATGAACTCCTATGAGAAGGGGACGACAGAGGACAAGATGGTTGGACAGTGTTACAGAAGCGACCAACATGAATTTGACGAAACTCTGGGAGGCAGTGGAAGACAGGAGTGCCTGGTGTGCTCTGGTCCATGGGGTCACGAAAAGTCGGACACCACTAATCGACTAAATAATGACCCCCCTTCTAGGAATAGGACTTATTTAACTCACCTCTGAGTAAATGTGCATAGGATTGTTTTGTTAGCTCTTCAAATATCCACTTCCTTTTACTGCAGTAGACATAACCCCTAGCATAGGAGCCAATATCTGAGGGGGGCAGGCCCCTCCAAAGTTGATGGACATTGCCATTCAAATGGAGGTGTGTGTGTGTGTGCCACATCATGTGATCGATTGTGCAGGGCAGGGCTTACTTGCCCCCCACCCACAATATTTTATTCTAGTTGACACCCCTGTTCCCTAGTTAAATATTAATTAAGCCTATGAAATATGGCTGTTTCCATTAGGTGAGAATGTTACTGGCACTGGATCAGAATTGGTGTTTATGTCGCTGTAGGTATATTCAAGGTTCTTTTTAAAATCCACAGAAAGGCCCTACCCTTTTCCAAATTTCTTCAGAAAAAATATGACCCCTGATCAAAATGTTAAACCACAGAATGTTCTATATGCACTGATTCTGTTGTTAAAGAAAATGAAGGGTCTCCTAGCTTAGACAATGGAAATTTTATGAGCTGCTCATACAAGCCCTTCTTTGCTTTTCAAACAAATAATTAAAGAGAGTATGTCTATTGCCCTTTTGAACCATATCTGTTGAAGAGCATGTATGCCAATTTGTGTGAATGGGTTTGCCATTTAAACATACAATCATCGTGGGGGCTTTTCTTTGTGTAAGCATCCAACTTTCCTTAGGATTAAATTACTCGTGTTTTATTCTGCCAACAACAGCGGATTACAAAGAACCCTTTGGAATGCTGCATAGCTTGGGGATTCTAATTGTGAAAACATTAAGAGGGAAGTATTCAATGTAATTAAAGTAACAATCATGTTCTCACCTGAGAGTAAGTTTGATTGAACTCAGTGGGATTCACTTTTTATTAACATGCAAAGTAGTAGGCATAGCTTCTGAATGCTAGTTGCTGGTGATATTCAGCAGGAGAGTCCTACTGCACTCATGCCCTGCTGGTGGGTTTCCCAAAGGCACCCAGTTAGCCACTGTGAGAAAGAGGATGCTTGGCTAGATGGGCCTTTGATTTGATCCAGCAGTGAACTCTTATTTATGTTCTTCTGATGGTGCTGTTATCTACAAAAAGGAATTTACGATAAAGTGCTGCTTCTTTTTGGTTCTCAATTGTGGGTTGGTTTATGTCCAGGGATTGTGTACATGATTTTTGGTGAATCGTGATGAAAGGTTTTGCACCAGTGGCACATTCTTGCTCAAGAGAATGCAGAAGCAGGTTGATGACAAGTTTGCTGCAGAATAGACAGCAGAATCTGTTGGGCAGCGAGTTTCTACTTGCACAACAATTGCACTGGATCCCTCTGTTGTGTAACGTAAAAACTGCAAGCACAAGAGCCATTGTGTTACTGGACTAAAAATGTTGGTATGGCCCTCTGTAACTTTGTGCTTTCGTGCTACAATCTTATACCGAATATTTGACTGAATATTTAAATTTAATTTGAGACAGAGAATTTGGTTATTGTCAGGGGTTCAGGGACAGAGGCGCAGCAGAGACAGGAGATGGAGAGCGAATGGGAAGAATCTGAGGACAGCGGGGAGGAGGATGACAGTGGTCCGAGGGATTCCATGAGCTTCTCCAGCGAATCAGAGGATTCCCAGAAGGGGGCGCCAGTGGTCAGGACAAGGGGGGTCCCAGGGGGGACGCATCAGGGACAAGGGGCCAGCGGGGACTCCCAAAGCGGCAGCTGGAGATCAGGACCAGCTTCCCCACCAGAGCGTGGCGAGGGGGGGGGAAGGTTCCAGTGTGTCAGGGGCAGCGTCTCCGTCAGCAGGGAGAGGAAATGAGTCAGGGCTGACCACGCCTCCATCGGAGAAGAGGGGAATGGAGGGGAGGTCAGAACCAGCTATCCTCCCGGAAGAGGAGGAGAGCAGTGACGGGAGTAGTGTAACGATCAGAAGGAAGGTTGAGAGCTGCGCGTGCGCGCCAAGTTCAAATGTACAGGCGCGCAGGAAAGCAGAGAGCCCGGATTGGGAGCCAGGTCCTAAAGCCCGCCGGGGGGAGGGGGAACAATCCGGGGAATCAGCGTCAGAGGAGTCCAGGAGGGGCGAAGCCCCAGCGGGCAGGAGGACCCAGCGGAAGAGGGAACGAAGAAGGAGGTGGGAGCAAGGCAAGGGTCTTAAACTGGTGCAGGGGAGGGACTGACTCAGACGGGACTTCAACGGTCTAGCGTAACAGACGTAGGGCTGCGCGCCGCGGCTGTGAAACGGAAAATGAACTTCAATAAATACTTCTGTATATAAAGAGAAGCTGGCGTTGGTCCTTTGTGAGCTAGGACCTGAGGCAGCCCTGACAGTTATGTTTTCCACTGAAGTTGTGATGTTGGTGCTCTTTTCTGTTATGTATTCCTCATATCTATAGATCTATATTAATAACAGTGGGTTGCAATCTTTGTTCCAGGCCATTACTGTGCCCTGACGGGTCAGTCTCGTGTCACAGGTCCTTGCTTGGTGGGGTACTTCTGCACCACTGGGGCTACCACCCCAACACCTACAAATGGTCTGGCTGGAAATGTATGCCCAAAGGGGCATTATTGCCCTGAAGGATCTGCCTTGCCCCAACCCTGTCCTCATGGTTTCTACAGTAACTCTACAGGAAACACCAAGACTGAAGACTGTCTTCTGTGTCGTGCAGGTACAATGAGGAGTTTAGGGAATTAGAATCCTAATGGTTCCTGTGAGAACTTCCACCATTGCATTGAGATCCAAAGGATTTTCAGAGCCCCAGTGAGGAGATGGAGCTCTACACAGATATGAGCTTAGGACCTTTTCCATCCTAGAGCCCTTATGAGATCTGTTTATTTAAACAGCTTTTCTTCTCTATCTTCAACCACCAAATATCTGGGTAAAGAGTCTTACCCCTACTGGCTGGGCTGATGGGAGTTGGAGTCTGCAAGGGAAGGGAAGAGGGGTATTTCTAACAAAGCCCACCCCCCTCCATTGGTTCTCCTAAGCTTGTGCACCTGTCTCAGTTCAGTCTCACTTATTCCCTCTGACTTACCAATATTCTAGAAACACTGGAGGTATAGGTTAGGGTTGCCATACACCCGGAATTTCCTGGACATAGCCGTTAGTTAACAGTGTCTAGGCGGCAATTGCTGAGATCTCCAAGAAAATCTGTATGTATGGCAACCCATGCTGGAAATTTATTTTAGCAAATTTATTTTAAAATAGCTTTAAAACATTCCCCCCCCCCCAGATATATTTTTTTTGGGGGGGGGGAGGTCAACTTTTTCAAATATGTTAATCCTAGTAGGCATGGTACAAAGCCAGATATGTAACTTATCTTGTAGAACATAAATGTAAATGCCTTTGTTAAATATAATTATCAAGTTCACAGTCTTGTTACTTTGAAACAGTACCATATCTTTAAATGTGTACATACACTGTTAGCTTGTTACTGTCACTTTAAACACCAACAGCTTATATTCAACCATTTTATGCTAAGACAGCTTGAAGGAAGCAGGTTTCCAGCTTTAACCCTTTCAATTTCTCCACCTCACTTATGCCTCGGCAACACAATAACTACAACCGCTGGAAGGCTCTGTCCCCCCCCCCCCCAATCTTTACTGACCTATTAAAACATAGGTTTGCCTTTATTGCCCTGGAAATCTTCCCTCTGGTACTCCTACCAGTCACTGTAGACCAGCATTCAAAGTTGCTTCTCTCTTCTCCCCTCAGTGCTGCAGACAAGTTCTTTCCCTTGTCTCCTCAGCCCAAGCCCAGTTATCCAGCAACCCCAGCAAGTATTTGGCCACCAAGCCATTCCATCTGCAACTCAGGTCTCCCTTCTCTTTACCCAGGCCTCTTCCTCTACTGCCTTCTCACTCTGCTATCATCATCTTCTTCTGGCTGCCTCCATGAACCCCAACAACTCCGACACCTCCAACGAACTAACTTCTGCTGCCTAGCACCTGCCCTTATATACACTTCTTCTCAGCGGCGTAGCGTGGGGGGTGCCAGGGGTGCCAGCCGCACCGGGTGCAACATTTGGGGGGGCGCGTTTGGCCGGCCCTCCTTGAGGAAGCAGGAACCCCACTGTCCAGGCGGAGAGACCTCCTCCCGCCGCCAGCCTTCGGAAGGCTGCTCCGAAGCCTGGCGGTGGGGCAGAGAGCAGTGGCGTAGCGTGGGGGGTGCAGGGGGTGCACGCCGCCTGCCATGCCGCCCTGGCTGCTTCAACCGCGTCCGACAGCCGGCTCGAGGCTCCTTCCGGCCGGGTCTCCCGACGGGGCGCTGCGGGCGGAGGCTCCGGCACCAAGCGCCACGCCGCCCAGGCTCGGGTCGCTGTCTGGACGCGCGCAGCCCGCCAAACGCACCATCGGCGGCGCTCTAGTGCCTGCGCGCCAAGACCGCCCACCCGCCCCGACGGGGCCCCCCTCACCTGGCCGGAGGCCGGCCGACGCACTGGCCCCAGAGCCGCCCCCTCCCCGCGCCAGAAAGAAGCCGCGTCGGGACTAGCCGGGCCGGGGAGGGAGACTGAGAAGGTCTGTGACGCGACGCCGAAAGATGCGCGTCTTGGCGCAAAGGGGCCCGCGGCACCCAGACGCGGAAGGGACCCTCTCCCCCTGACCCGCCACTGAACTGCAATTTCCAGCTCCCTTGGCAAATCCCAGTCCCCAATCCCCAAGATGCTTTATTTGAGGCAGGGGTCCTTTAATTGCAAAAACAACACCACGGAGGGCAGTAGTCACCACGACGTTTGCCCCAGAGTAGAGCCGTCAGTATTAATGACCATGGTTAGGGGTTAGGGGGCGCAAATTACTTGCCTTGCCCCGGGTTTGGGGGCGCAAATTACTTGCCTTGCCCCGGGTGCTGATAACCCACGCTACGCCGCTGCTTCTTCTGAACCTTCTAGTCCAGCCCCAACGAATCAAACTGCTTAACTGAAGATTCTAAATCTGCAGCCACCAATCAAAATATGCATACCTCCTTTGCTTTTGCATACTGAGAATTCCAACTGGCAGTTAGAAGGCCCCAAATGACAGTTAAACTTTAACCTGACAGGAAATTTTTTCCATCAAGTACATTACAATGTACATAACAGCACAAAAGTCAGAACACAGTTCACAGAAACATAATTCAAAGAAACAGGATTTCTTCAGTCCCCCCACAACATCTGGAGGGCCACAGGTTCTCCCCTTCCCACCGATGATGATATCCATGGTCCACATATCCTGGAAGCTGCTTTATATTTCTGATCCATTTCAGGATATTTCTGTGATGGGACAGGGCTTGCCTCCCCTTCTGGTCTCTGTCATGCTGGTTTCTACTGCAGTGGAGGAGCTGTTTCTCCAAGACCTCAGCTGGTAAGCTATGTTGATGCTGATAATGATAATATTGTAGTTGTCAGGAGTAGAAGGAACTTTAAATTAGGAAGCACTGGTGGAAGATTTTTATGGTTAATGTCAGCTGGTGATGTTTCAACCTTCCTTTCTGTTATATTTGCAAATAAAAATTCTCAAAAGAGAGACTAAGGGAAGAGTGGAGAACTTAGAATTTACACTTATCCCTTCATCCCCCCCTCCATCTTTCTCTCCATGAAGTTTACTTCAGGAGGTATCAGGTGATCTCATTCCTAGCAGAAGCCATTTTCTATACGCTTCTTTATCATTTGTCTTATGAGAGCACACTCCAAATGACTTGAATTTGACACTTTTTGAATTCAAGCCACATCTGCAAAGGAAGATACTTTCTTTGCAGTTACAGCTTGGGAAATACCTGATGTCTTACCATGTGCCTGGTGTCATATTACATGAAGTGATGGACAGGTTGGTAGCCCCACCCAGCTGTCAAAGTGTCATGAGGAAGGTTGGTCATGTTTGCATCCAGCCCTCTAACAAACAGGTTCCCCACTTCTGTTCTGCAGTGATGCCATGCACTTATATTTCCAGGTAACAAGCGGAGGAGGGCAATGCCCACCTGGTCATTACTGTGTCTCAGGGAGTGGAAGACCACAGCTATGCCCAGCAGGAAGCTACAGCCCCTTCTGGGGAATGGCCCAATGTCTGGAATGCCCAGAAGGTGTTTACTGTGATGTTGGTTCAGCTAATTACACCAACTGCCCAGTCGGTGAGTTTAGCACTACAAGTATCTTTCCAGTTTCTTCTTTTTCTTTGAACTGCATCAGACCAATGCTCTGAAGGCCTTCTAGATGCCTGCATCTAGATCTAGATCACTACTGTTGACCTGTTACTCAGAATGTTACATCATCCTGACCTGTGAAGCTTCACCACATGGCCTACTCTGATCTATTGCTATGCAGGAAGTATTTGCTGGTGGTCAGGTCTGATTTCCTTATGATTCCTTCTCAGTCAGAATGTAAGAACATAAGAAGAGCCCTGTTCGATCAGGCCTGTAGCCCATGTAGTCCAAATTCCTGTTCTCACAGTGGCCAACCAGATGCCAGAGTGATCTGGCAAATGGGACCCAAGCACAAGAGCTCTCTCCCCTCCTTGTGGCCTCCAGCATTACTGATACTGACTACAGAATTTTTCCAATTCTTTTTGAAAGCCATCCAAGCTGATGGGCATCACTGCCTCCTGTAGGGGCCAATTCTATGGTTTAACTGTGCTCTGCATGAAGAAGTCCTTTCTTTTGTCTGTCCCGAACATTCCACCATTCAGTTTCCTTGGAGGTCCATGTGTTCTAGCATTATGAGCAGGGATGGGGAAACTGAACTACAACTCCAGCATTGGTTGTGCTGGCGGTAAGAGGGAGACTTCTGCATTGGTATGTAAATGGGTCCCTGCTTATGGTATTACTGATGCCCATATGTAACCTTCACAACATCCGTGTGTGTGTGTGTGTGTGTGTGTGTGTGTGTGTGTGTGTTCTTGTGAATTTGATTCCTGGATCGATGCAAATTGCCTTCAGCATTTGGAAAAGTGTCCTTTAACAGTCTGGTATTTACAATTTTGGCAATCTCCTTCTCTTCTCCAGGGTACTACTGCCCACGTGGTACAAAGTTTGCCACTCAGTTCCCTTGTCCAAGGGGGACCTACAGTGAGATTCTTAACATCAAGACTGTCTTGGATTGCCAACTATGCCCTCCTGGAAAGTTTTGTTCCAAGCCGGGCTTGGTAAGCCCAGATGGCATGTGCATGCCTGGATGGTACTGCCCTCCTGGGTCAACTTCAGGCAAGCCGGTATCCCTAGGAAACAACACTGGTATTGGAGAATACATTTGATTGCATAATGGTGCAGTTGGGGTGGGGGTGGGAGAAAATGATATTTTGTCCTGGCACAGTAGCACAGAATATTTATTTATTTATTATTTAGGAATATTTATAGCCTGCCTGCTTAGCAAAGTTCTCAAGGTGGTCTACAATATATTTAATAAACAGACAGTGCTGTAGTAGTCACCACAGCAGGGCAAAGGTGTATATAGGTCCTCCCCACTTGCCTTGTTCTCCAGTGTCTCAACAAATGCCATTCTGCAGCTGAATATCATGGCTGTTGAGGCAGCTACATGTTAGGCCCACAGAGGGCAGGATGTCCTCACTGGGTGGTGGTGGCTGCTGATGTCTCTCGCAGCCTAGGCCCTGGTAGCAGATGCAGGAGGTGCCATGGAGAGCAAAGATGTTCCATACCTTCCTCTTGAACATTAGCCCCATCTAGGCCAGGACTTTCTTACTGGGCAGCAGCTGATTATGTTTCCGTGGTGCTAGGCTGAGCCAAAAGAGAGACAGAGACATTTTTGTGGTGGCACATTTTTGCACAGAAAAGGTTAACATGTAAACATCAGTGCAGCCCTACATGTTACTGGCAGTAGAATTCCGCTTCCTGGGAAACTCCATTTTTATTGTTGTTTAAAGTTTATATAGATTGTGAAGATAATATATGCTGGTGGGTTGGAGGGGCAAAATGCCTGCTTAAATCTCAGAAGCTGGCTTATTATCAGATTTCCAGTGGGTTGGATGGGGTCCTTTTGTGTCTCTTGACACACACACACTCCAAACTGGCCAAGACAGATGATAACGCAAAATAGACAGTGCAAAATGGCAAAAATAACAGTCCACACAGGATAAATTATGTGGTTTGAAATCAGTTTTTATACAGATGCATAAATTTTGGGTCTCCTAGATGCTGAATTTTAATTTTTGAAGCACAAACTATTGCCCATAGTCAGGATGTATACTTTTCAGACGCTGTCTTTTCCATTCCATGAGCAGGATCCACTCTCCAAGCTTTAATTCAAATATGTACTGCTGGAGCATTCTGTCCGGAGGGATCTCCTGTTCCCATCCCTTGCACTCCAGGTAAATATACTTCTTACTAACCTTTCAGAGCATACTTTCAAACTTTGGTTAATTAGAAGCTTCCTGGTTTGGCTGCTCACACCACAAAGGGTGGCTTGAAGGGGCTGTGTGTGCAGACAAAGGGCTCAATTATATCATTGTTTATTATGAAAAGATATAATTATGCAAACCAGTTGAAATTTGCAGAAAATAGACCACACAGAAATTGACCGTGCAGCTTGCTTGTTTCTCTCTCTCTCTCTGTTCAGGGAGCCTCTCACCTCACTCCTGGTCTTTCCTCTACTCAACTATATCTCATCCAAGCCCTGTAACTCAACATTTCTCCCAGAGCCTTACTTGCAAACAAAGTACAGTGGTACCTTGGGTTAAATAGTTAATTCGTTCCGGAGGTCCACTCTTAACCTGAAACTGTTCTTAACCTGAAGCACCACTTTCACCAATGGGGCCTCCTGCTGCCGCCGCGCTGCCAGAGCACGATTTCTGTTCTCATCCTGAAGCAAAGTTCTTAACCCGAGGTACTATTTCTGGGTTAGCGGAGTCTGTAACCTGAAGCATATGTAACCTGAAGCCTATGTAACCCGAGGTACCACTGTATATTTACAACCCCAAGGCAGCAAATCTAGATCTACTGGGGCTTTGCCCTGTTCTAGGCATGCCTTTGAACAGATCGTCCTGTTGCTTCTCTAGCCTTAGCTTAGAGGTTCATTCCAATAGTGCTGGAATACATAGCTAGTTAATGTGAGACCCATGCAGGCACAAATGCTGAATCTGAATGTGCTCTTCTTCCCTCCTTCTTTAGGTTTTTACTGTGCCTCTTCAGAATTGGCTGTGCCTTCAGGCCCTTGTGATGCCGGCTTCTACTGCACTGGGGGCTCCACCATCCCTAACCCAACAGACGGGGCAGTGGGAGATATTTGTCCTGGAGGCCATGTCTGCCCACAGGGAAGCTCTTCTCCCATTCCGTGCCTCGCAGGTAGGTCCCAAAGTAGCTGCTCAGCAAAGCACTGATGCCATAATCAATTTTGGAGATCAGGGGCATTGGCAGGGGCAGGGGCAGGGGCAAACCCCAGGTCTACTCCACCTGGCTGAGGATCTCCTTCCCTCCTCTTTGTTTGTTTTTTTAAAAATCTTTGCTTACAGGGCAGCTGGGTACACTGCAAAGCCCAATGCCAATGTGACTCCAGCTACCTACCTTGTTAATTTGTGGAGGATACAATCCCCATATAGTATGTTGGGTCCAGAAAATTGGGTTTGCATCCCGTAGCTCAGTCAGCCCTGATAGCAAGTGTGTGTTTGTTTCCCTCTGAAAGTCAGCCTAAATTTGCATCTATACATCTGAAATATGCAAATATGGATCATGGGCTTGTACCTAGCACTGCCTACTTGCTTAACTGAAACTCTGATGTTCTGCTTTATCTATGTACTCAATTCTCAGGCTGAGCCTAGGTTTTGTCATCATTGGCAGCAAAAAAAACCCAGGAGTTCTTCAGGGCCAGCAAAGATGGAGATAAGGATTCCCCCAAATCATAATATTTTTATATTGTACCTCCCAGAAACAGGAACGAAAAGGAGAGCCTATTGGATTCTGATTGTATCTGTTTTCTCACATGCAAGTGGAGAGAAATCCCTCTTCTCTCCCTCCCAGACATTCTGTATGGACTGATGCAAAATGCTGTCTTTCTGTTGTAGCTATCAAGGGCCAGTTTAACCAAATCAACTGGCATGACTTTTTTTTCTTTTAATGATGTATTATGAGCATTAAACTGCATTAGGGATTAGTAGCTGGTCCCCCATGAAAAGTCTCCCCTGTGTAGAGAACTAGGCAGGGCTGGATTAAGCATTAAGCAAAATAGGCACATGCTTAGGGCATCCATTGCCAGATTCACCATGGACTACATGGTGTGGCTGAACCAGGTTCCTCAAAAAAGGCCCCCACAATAAATGGAAAAATTACATACACAAATAAGTAATAATTACAAAATAGTAATAACAACATAGTAATAATAGAGATTAATGATATACATTAATCTTGGGAATACAAAAATTAGAATCTGGTAAACATTTATTTTAGGGTTTATTACTGTTTATATTTTGAAATGTATATATATGGGACACCAATTTTTTTTTTTAAGTGCTTAGCGCCTCTAAAGGTCTTAATCCAGCCCTGGAACAATGTTGTCAGGGGAAAGTCTGCAGCCTAGCCTTGTCTCTGCTATGTTCTGTGTAGCCAAGACAGATTAGTATGGCAGGTAACAGACACAAGCAAACATGTGTTTCCTTTTACAGGCTCCTTTCTAGGTGACCAGGGTGGTGAGTCACTGCAAGACTGCCGTCTTTGTGTGGCTGGCTGGTTCTGTTCCCTCCGAGGTCAAACTTCCCCAGAGGGCTTGTGCATGGCAGGCTGGTTCTGCCCAGAAGGATCAGTATCTGCCCAGAATCCAGGTAGGAAAATGTGATGTGCTCAAGGGCCACCACTTGTGTTGCAGTAAGAATGTGAATAGAAACAAGAGATTGGTTTCTAGACTGTGAAGAAACTAAGGAGATACAGTTGTCTTCAAATTTAAAAAACTCCAAGCCATATGGACGCTTGTGGGATTGCTAGATGCTGTTTTTGTGCCTTTTTTGCCACTTCTGTGCACATTTAGGGCACGTTTTTTGCCTTTTTAAAAGTCACCTTTGGGTTTGATGCAATGCATGTTGTCACACGTAAATTGGATGCATGTAAATTGGTCGTTGGCTTATATCCAGCCCTTTTTTCTGGGGGGACGCAGGGCAAGCGGAGCGGGTCAATGCCATCATGCAGCAGTACCTGAGATGTTATGCGAATCAACAGCCTGCGACGTGGGTGGATTACCTGCCTCTCGCCGAGTTCGCCTACAACAACACGAAGCACGTGTCCACGGGGGGTCACGCCGTTCTTCGCCAACAACGGGAGGCACCCCAGAACCTTCCCGGGACTGGAAAGAATGGGGGAGGGGGAGCCGCAGACAGCAGATGCGTTCGCGTCGGAGTTGCAGGAGGTCCACGATCAGCTGCGGCGGCACCTGGAGCTGGCCAAACACGCATACAAGGTACAAGCGGACAAACACAGAAGGGTTGGCGAAGAGATCCATGTGGGAGACTGGGTCTGGTTAGCAGCCCACGCAGTGCCGGCCAGGTCGTTGGCGAAGAAGAAACTAGGGCATAAGCAACTGGGGCCCTACCAAGTCGAAGAGCAGGTCAACCCGGTGGCTTTCAGGCTGGCGCTTCCGGAGGGTTCCAGGATGCATCCGGTGTTCCACAGATCGGTGCTCACTCCCTACAAGGCACCTCACAGGTTTCAGGAACCAGGAACGGCACCGAGTCCGCTCAGAGAGAGAACTGGGCAAGCGGGAGTGGCACAGGAGGAGCGCATCAACGAAGTCACGGAGATTTTGGACTCCAGATGGGGGGAAGAGGGGGTAGAATACCTTCTCGCCAAGGAGGGCACCCCGGCCAGTGCCAACAGCTGGGTGCCGGGCTACGCTTTAGACGAACCTCTGCTCAAAGAGGAGTTTCATGCCCTCTTCCCACATAGGCCAATGCCAGCAGACTTTTTCGACGACTGGCTTTTCACGCCCACGCTTTCAGCCAGCACGTTCCGGGGGTTCGACTCGGACGAGGAACCAACACGAGACGCCCGTTCCCCGGAGGGGTCACCCTCGGGATCTGCTTCAGAACCCTCGTATTGGTGGGATGATCGACCAGAGGAGCAGTTCCGCAGAAAGTGGCTGGAGGGTCCAGGACGAGCAACGTCTCCAGAAGGAAGCGAGGGAGAGACGGACATGGACGTTTTCGGGGATGACCCGGGTTTCGAGCACGGCGGCACAGAGATGGAAGCGGAGGTGACTGTCGTCGACGAGAGCAGGGAGGAAGAACCGGAAGACTTCAGATGGAGGCCCGCCACGGGAAGCGAACTGTATCCGACATTCGTCCCCCTGACACAGCAGCACCCAGCTCCCACACCGGAGGGAGGGGAGGGGGGAAGAGGGGGCTTCGAGGGGGGGATGGATGTCAGGGGTTCAGGAGCAGAGGCAAGGGCAAGGGAGGAAACAGAGAGCGAGGGGGAGGAGGCAGAAGAAAAGATGAGTGATGACGACGACCCGAGATCTCCGAGTCTTTCCAGTGAATCAGAAGATTCACAGAAAGGAGCACCAGTGGCCAGGGCAAGGGGGGAGCCTAGGGGGACACCCCAGGAAGATAGAGCCAGAGGGGACTCAGAGGGGAGCAGTTGGAAATCGGGACCAGCGTCACCGCCAGAGAGCAGGGAAGAGGAAGGGCGCCAGGGATCAAGCGCTGGCAGCTCACAACAGGAGGGAGGGCACGAGTCAGGAGTGGCCACACCTCCATCGGGGAGCGAAGAAACGGTCAGACGGAAAGTGGAAGGTTGGGCGCGCGCGCCAAGTTCAAATGCACAGGAAAGTGACGCAGTAGGCAGCCCGGAGAGGGAGCCAGGTCCTAAAGCCCGGCGCAAGGAGACAGGAGGGTCCGGGGGGTCGGCGTCAGAGGAATCCCGGAGGGAAGAGACCCCGGGGGGCAGAGGGACCCAGAGGAGAACAGTCAGGCGGAAAAGGTGGAGCAGGGCTAGGATATGAAGTTGGTGCACAAGGGGCGGAGACTCAGACGGAGCTTCGCCGATCTAACCATAAGACGTAGAGTTGCACGCAGCAGCTTGAGAATGGAAACTGTAACTCAATAAAGACTTTTACTTAATGATCGCTGGCTAGCGTGATCCTCTGTGAGCTAGGATCGGGGAGCAGCTCTGACAGTAAGCCCCGTCTCCTAATTGTGGGCATCTACGGCCTCACGGAGAGGAGAGAAAGCAGGTGCCTACTAGCGAGCTCACGAACGGCAGACAACATGACGGCTGAACAGCAGATAGCGGAACTCAGAGAAGCAGTGTCACGACTGAATGCCGAGGCTCTTGCATCCAGGAAGAGAGAGGAGGACGCAGCTGCCGCCTACAGGGATCTCCAGGTCAGGTTGGAAGTGCTTACGAAGCAAGGGCAACTGACACCCAAACCAGAGGGGATTGGGTTGGGGAGACGAACAGGCGGTCTGGTCTCTCACTTCGATGGGAATCTGCAACAGTACCCCAACTTTAGAGCAGATGTAATGTGTGCACTGCAACTGCTGAACAAAGACTTTAGAGATGAGCAAGAGAAAGTGGGATTCATCATGTCCCATTTGCATGGAGATGCTAAAGCATGGCTGCGCAATTTGTGGAGGGATGAGGATCCGGCGCTCCAAAATGTGGATGCCTTTATTAAAGCGATGGATGGGTGCTTTTTATCAAGCATTGACGTGGATCTTGCTCGGCAGCAGATACATGGACTGAAGCAAGGGAGGGCCAGCGTAAGGCAGTACCATGCCCGCTTTTTCGCTTTGGTCAGTGCCCTGGAATGGGACAGAGATTCAGCTCCTGTAAGAGACCTGTTTTGGGAGGGATTGCACGGCTCGGTTAAAGATGAAATTGCGAGGGTGGAGAGACCCCGGACCACGCAGGAGATCGTTCAGAGGGCGCTGGCGGTGGGGGTGCGGCTGGAAGAACGTCCGTGGAGCAGGGACGAAGGGCGTGGAGGGCGCGAACCAGCCAGGGGCTCCTCCTTCCTTCCCAGAGAAGCAGCGCGTGCGCAATCCACGCCTCTGCCAGGGGGAGGGGTGGAACCTATGGAGGTTGGAAGTGCAAGGGCTCAGTCAGCAGCCAGAGCCCTAGCACCGGCAACAGTGAAAGCGAAGCCTCCTAGAGGGAACAGGAAGTGTTATATCTGCGATGATCCACAGCATATGGCGAAAGAGTGTCCCCGGAGGCTCCACAAGCACACTGCAGCCTCAGCAATGGTAA
Source organism: Podarcis liolepis (assembly GCF_965112155.1). Lineage (NCBI taxonomy): Eukaryota > Metazoa > Chordata > Lepidosauria > Squamata > Lacertidae > Podarcis > Podarcis liolepis. The sequence continues at coordinate 23,998,773 of NC_139567.1, read as the reverse complement.
CTGCAGCAACGCAGCAACGAGAACCACAGCAGGGAAACGACGGAGTCTGGCTGGAGGAAGAGGCACTGGGGCCCAGCCAGACGTGTCAGTGAAGCAGTCCCCAGAGATTTTACAGCCCATGGACCCCCTCCCGCCCAAACCAGTAGTGAGGCTCACCGCATCGCTCCAGCTGCCCAATGGAATCACCACGGACGTGCCAATCACCATTGACTCAGGAAGCAATGCGGACTTTATAGGGCAGGACTTTGTCGACCGGCACGCTATACAGTTGCTGCCTGCCACGCTGCCCCTGCAGGTTGTCACGGTGGATGGCAGGGAGCTGCTAGGGGGGCAAGTGGTGAAGCAGACGCCACCAATGGTGATGCGACTTGGGAATCACAGGGAAATCATCAGCTTCAACGTCACTCAACTATCGGACACGCCCATTGTATTGGGCATGAGTTGGCTGGACAAGCACAGCCCAACGCTGGCTTGGTACCAGAGGCAGCTGACCTTCGGCTCTTCCTTTTGTGCTGAACACTGCATCGTGCCCCGGCAGGAAGGAGAGGAAGAGGAGTCACAGCTGCAGCTAGGCACGCTGCAAGCGGTTCCCCACAAGTACGCAGAATTTTTGGAGGTTTTCTGCGAGAAGGAGGCAGACAGGCTACCCCCCCACAGACCATATGACTGCAAAATTGACCTGCTGCCGGGGGCGGCGCTGCCCAAAGGGAAGCTGTATTCCATGTCTGAGGACGAACTGCAGGAACTCAAAGAGTTCATAGATCATAATTTGGAGCGCGGTTTCATCCGAGAGTCCAAGGCAGCTGGGGGCAGTCCTGTATTCTTTGTTAAGAAGCGGGACACGCCCCAAAAAAGGCTTGTAGTGGACTATCGCATCTTAAACAGTGTGACCAAGCCATCGGACTTCCCCATGCCCCGAATCGACGACCTCCTCGCAAAGGTACGGAAGGGCAGCGTGTTCACCAAGTTGGACCTGCGAGGGGCGTACAACCTCATTCGCATGCGGGAAGGAGATGAGTGGAAGACAGCCATGTTCACGCCCCTGGGCACCTACGAATATAGAGTTATGCCTTTTGGATTGCAAAATGGCTCCCACGTTTTTCAAGCGTTCATGCATCACGTGTTGGCGGGGCTCCTCTACAAGACGTGCGTCTGTTTCTTGGATGACATCCTGATCTTTTCGGAATCGCAGCAGGAGCATGACAGACACGTCAAGGAAGTGCTGAGCAGGCTACAGCAGCATAGGCTTTACGCCAAGCTGGAGAAGTGCCAATTCGACGTGACGGAGGTGGATTTCCTGGGCTACAAGTTGTCTGACAAGGGGCTCGCCATGGACAGCGCCAAGGTTCGAGCAGTGTTGGATTGGAAAAGCCCACGCAACCGGAAGGAGGTCCAACGGTTTGTCGGCTTCGCGAACTTCTATCGCAAGTTTATCAAAGGCTTTGCTATGCAGACGGCGGCCATCACGGACACGCTCAGCTCCAAGAAAAAGAAGTTCATCTGGACAGAGCAGGCGGAGCAGTCCTTTCAGGCACTCAAGCGTCTCTTCGCATCGGAAGAGCAGCTGCTTCATGTCAACCCCAGCAGGCCGATGAGGGTGGAGACAGACGCTTCGGACAGAGCCGTGGGAGCAGTCCTGCTGCAGAAAGACCAGCATGGGGTTTGGAGGCCGGGAGCGTTTTACTCCAGGAAGCTCAGCAAGTCCGAACAGAACTACACCATCTGGGACAGGGAGTTGCTGGCCATTCATGCAGCGTTCAAAGCGTGGAGGCACTTCCTGATCGGCGCCAAGCACACGGTGCAGGTATGCACGGACCACAAGAATCTGGAGCACTGGCGCACGGCACAGTTCCTGAACCAGAGGCAGATACGTTGGGCTGAGTTCTTTGCGAACTTCGACTTCCGAATAGAGTATGTCCCGGGGGACACCAACATCATGGCGGATGCTCTCTCCCGTAAGCCGCAGTATCTGGAGGAGGCAACGCCAGCGGCCGCCATGCACACCTTCGCACCAACAGTGTGGGCGTGCGCTGCGGCAACAGTTGACCTGGAGGCGGTGCGACGAGCGTTGCAGGATGACTCCTTCGCGCAAGCAAAGATGGCAGAGGTGCACAGGGGCACGGCAGCGACCGACGAGTTCCAGCTGCGAGATGGATTGCTCATCCGTAAAGGGGCCATCTACGTGCCGGGAGACGAACTTCGCGCCAAGGTACTGCAGCAGCTGCACGACGCGCCCACTGCCGGGCACTTTGGCAAGGAGAAGACGGTGGAATTAGTCGCCAGAGACTTCTGGTGGCCCGGAATGAGAGGGGAAGTCGCGGACTACGTGGCGAGGTGTGATACCTGCCAGAGGGCCAAACCAGTGCACAGACCGCCGGCCGGACTGTTGGAACCGCTGCAAACTCCGGTCGAACCATGGAAGAGAGTGGCCCTGGACTTTGTCACGGATCTGCCCAGCTCGAGGGGCAAGACGGCCGTGCTGGTGGTGGTGGACTTGTTCTCCAAGATGGCACATTTCATTCCGTGTGCTAAGGTGGCCACGGCGGAACAAACCGCCAAACTGTTCATAGACCACGTGTTCAAGGTTCACGGTCTGCCGCGGTCTATTCTGTCCGACCGAGGGCGACAGTTCATCTCATAAGACGTAGAGTTGCACGCAGCAGCTTGAGAATGGAAACTGTAACTCAATAAAGACTTTTACTTAATGATCGCTGGCTAGCGTGATCCTCTGTGAGCTAGGATCGGGGAGCAGCTCTGACAATACCCTTAAACATTTTGTGAATCTAAGTTTGGCCCCATCAATATGAGTAGGAAAATGAGAGTACCCCTAAACGTTTTTTTTAGAAACAAAAGCACTGCTTATATCAAAAGGTGTATGTGAACATGTTTTATCTTTAAACAAGGCTAGCAAGCATCACATGTGTCAAGCCCAGCTTCTGAATTATAAACAGTGCTAGCAGATGATTTCTTGATCTTCTTGTAACTTTTTCTAATTATTTTTCTGCAATGCTTGAAGTTCACACTCCTCCTTGCATTATAGCTGCACAGGGTGCCCATTAAAGTAACACACAGCTGCAACATTTTCTACCCATTTCTGTTTTCCGTAGACTACCTCTGTCCTCTTGGTCACTATTGCCCTATGGGCAGCCCACAGCCCAAACCGTGCCCCCCTGGAAAATACCAGGATGAAACTGGTCAAAGCCTGTGCAAAGTCTGCCCAGCAGGAAAGTAAGTGAAACAGTTTGTGGGATCCTTCACCTTTTTTTGTTATCTTCTCCTTTGCAGTCTGCATAGCAGTTGCTAGTCTTTAGGTTTCCCAAGACCAGGGAAGGGAGAGAGATTCACTTCTAAAGGTGAACATACTAAATTTCCACTTTCCAAAACAATACATGGACTGCAATGCAAGCAAGCTTCCTTTAAAATTTGCACTTTTCTAAATTTTGCAAGGCAATTCTCTAGCCCGGAAATGTATGCACAAAAATGTAACACTAGAGGAGAGACGGTCTGGTTTTTTGGCAGGTTCTGTGATCCTGATTTCCAAGCACAGGATTCCCAAAGCACCTCTCCATGGGGAGTGGTCAAGCCATTGGACTGCCTGCCTGGATACTACTGCCTCTCAGCGACGGAAACTGCCAAGCAATTCCCATGCCCCAATGGCACCTTCAGTAACCAGACAGGCCTGAGCAGCTACAAGGAATGCACGCCCTGTCCTGGAGGCCAATTCTGTGCAAACCCAGGTAGGTCAAGGAGACAACAAGCAAATTTCGGTTTGGGTTGCAATCCTAAGCATGCCTATTTGGAAGGCAATCTTGGTGAAAGTGGATTTTCTTTGAAATCTGCCATGCAAGTCGACCTGGTGGATGGAGTGCTAGACTTCTGGCCAGCACCTGTAATGAAATTCTGTGCTTAAGTTAAACTGCAACTGAGGCATGCCTACAGCACTTTGTTTTCAAACACTAGGCATCTTGTTTTAGGTTAGGCCCATCTCCTTAGGGCCAGTTTTTACAAACTGTTATGGTCGGGTGCGTGTTATAGAGCGAAAAATACGGTAAACCAATGACATTTGGGTTTGAGGATTGAAGATAATGTTGGTTTATAGAAAGTAGTTTTATTAGGTATTATATTGGAGAGGATGAGTTGAATAATGCTTGTATATAGCAGACTGATGAAGAATCAGAAATTTCTTAGAAAGCTTTCCTTTTCCCCCTTCCTTCCTTCCTTCCTTCCTTCCTTCCTTCCTTCCTTCCTTCCTTCCTTCCTTTTTCTTCCATTATCTCCTCTCTTTCTCTCTCCTTCTCCCCTTTATCCCTTCTCTATTTCTTCATCCTCACTTTCTCTCTGTTTTTTCTTTTCTTTTTGGTTTGTGTTTTTATTTTAGTTTTGATTAAAAAGATAATAGGTAGTAATCTTTGTATCCTGTTTGCCAAACTCTAATAAAATTTATTCTTTTTATTTAAAAAAGTGCTTTAAAGGTATAGTGTGTATCTAAATCCCCAAATGCAATCTAAATGCAATATCCTCACCAGTTATGTGCAATCCAGAGCTTTTGAGCAGTATAATAATGTGAATATAAATAAAGTAAAATAAAGCCTCTCTCTTTCCTAGGTCTTGTTACGCCAAGTGGCCCTTGCTTGCCCGGGTATTACTGCACCCTGAAAGCACAAGTACCAAACCCTGTTCATGATGAAAGTGGAGACATGTGCCCCGCAGGGCATTTCTGCCCCTTGGGTAGCAGCAGCCCCACACCATGCCCGAGTGGGACTTTTCTAACCCAGCCTGGGATGTTGTCCCTCAATGCCTGCTTGCCCTGCCCTGGAGGAAGCTTCTGCCAAGGAGAAGGTTTGGCCAGCGTTTCTGGTGAGTTCCATAATCACCTTCCAGAGCACGCAGTGTAATTTGGATTCTGAAACAAGAGAAAGCTCTATAAATATACCACCACCACCCCGCAAGCTACATTGAGCTAAGTTTGTCTTGCGCTAATCAAGCAGCCTCTTTTTTTTTCTGGCTTCTGACCCAGAAAATAATTATATCTGATATGCAATTTGCAAAGGAGTTTGGGATGAGTGGGTGGATGATTTAAAGCAACTGGCTTAGGTTAGAAATTACAGTTCATTTTCTGCACAATGGGACGCGAGGAAAATCCTTCCTGAGAGTCTGGCAATCTGCAAATTAATAAAGCAAGCGAAGGTTGTGAGTACACACAGAGTTTCTCTCACCATGGACCTGCTGGAAACTTACTTCCCCATACCCATGCACAAGTCTAGTTTTAGGCAGCAAGGCATCTGGGAGGTCAAAGAAAGTGACTTCCAGGTAGCCTTAAGACCCAGCACCTCTTCTGTTAGAAACAGAACCCCGCAGTTGCTATCTGAGCACAATTCAAAGTGTTGGTGCTGACCTTTAAAGCCCTAAATGGCCTTGGCCCAGTATACCTGAAGGAGTGTCTCCACCCCCATCATTCTGCCCGGACACTGAGGTCCAGTGCTGAGGGCCTTCTGGCAGTTACCTTGCTGCAAGAAGCCATGTTACAGGGAACCAGGCAGAGGGCCTTCTTGGTAGTGGCACCCACCCTTTGGAATGCCCTCCCACCAGATGTCGAAGAGAAAAACAACTTTTAGAAGACATCTGAAGGCAGCCCTGTTTAGGGAAGCTTTTAATGTTTAACAGCATTGCATTTTAATATTTTGTTGGAAGCTGCCCAGAGTGGCTGGGGAAACCCAGTCAGATGGGCAGGGTATAAATCAGAAATAATAATAATAATAATAATAATAATAATAATAATAATAATAATAATAATTGCTCCCCAGTGATTTGTGGTGGTCTTTGACACCCTCTCCTTTGCAGGGATATGTCACCACGGCTACTACTGTGATTCGCTATCCACGCATCCTGACCAGAAACTCTGCCCCCAAGGATTCTACTGCCCCAAAGGCACAGGGACCCCAGTTCCATGTCCTGCAGGAAGCATCAATCCCCACAGTGGGAAATGGGACCCCACAGACTGCAAGCTCTGTCCAGCGGGGCATTTCTGCAGTGGTATGTGTATGAATATTTCTTTTCCCCCTTTTGAGAGAAGGGGGTGTCTTGACAGACTCTCAGCTGGCTTCTTAATGGAAAGAAACACAGCCTTCTTTTTCCTCTCAATGGCTTTAGGGCCGGGAAAGGCTGCCCCAGAAGGGATGTGCATACCCGGGTACTATTGCCCCCCAGGACAGACCTCCTCCACACCTGCTTCCCACCGGTGCCCACGTGGATTTTACTGCCTTCAGGGATCTGTGGCTCCAGCAGCTTGCCAGAAAGGAACCTATCAATTGGAGGAAGGGAAAGAGTCATGTGATCTCTGCCCAGCCGGGTTCTTCTGTGAATCATCCAACCAAAGTGAGGAAATTGGAGGGATGTGCCCATGATGGTTGCTTGTTATGATTTGTGTGCAGGGGACAGCTTGTTCCATGTGTCTGTGAGCACCTCCAGACTGTCAGTATTTTGCAGGAGGGAATCAAGCACATAATTGTGAAATTTAGGTTGGCACATTTAGTACGTATGAAGGTGCTCTGTTGCCCTTGCACAACAAATCTGCTTTGAAAAATAAATAGACTTTTTGGAGTTAGGAAAGTGATAGTGAAACACATTGAAAAGTGCAGAATCAGTGAAGGATTACCAAGAAGGTGTATAAACACACAGCAGGCAAATCTGGATGAATGCAGGAGGAATGCTCACCATCATATTATCTCCCTGCAAGTAAATAAGAACAGATGCTAGATAAGAACTGGATATAATCTAAGCTCCAGGTATGTTAGCACATGACTCCTTTGTTACAACAACTCCACCAGCAACCAGTCTGTTTCTGGGCACAATTCACAGTGCTGGTTATGACCTATAAAGCCCTATATGGCTTAAGTCCAGGCTGTCTGAAGCACCATATTCTCCCATATGAACCTCTGATATCTTTGAGGAGGAGACCCACCTTCTCTTAGTCCTGCCACCCTTCCAGGCACCCTTGGTGGGAATGTGGGAGAGGGCTTTCCCAGGTGATTGCTCCCCAACTTTGGAACTCCTTCTAGAGAAACTAAACTGGGTCCCTACTTGTTGTCTTTCCACCAGCAGGTGAAGACTGTGTTATTCCAACAGGCTTTGGGGAACTGACAGCTTTTAAAATGCCTTTTGATGGTGTTGTGCTGCTTACTATCCACATTTTTAATAGGTTTGTTTTTATATTGGTTTTAATTATAGCATCGTTAATCACTTTATATCTATTATCTTTTATATGTTTTAGTTTTCAGAGCAGAGTGCTGGAGATTGTACACACAGTTGTCACAATATAATAATGTCTTAGAGAAAATACTAGCAAGAGGTTTCTCAGCCGCTCTTTCTTCCCTAGCTGCTGCTATCCAGGCCCCCAAGCCATGCCCTCTGGGGCATTTTTGCCCCCCTGGCACCACATCTGGCTCAGAACACCCATGCCCCAGAGGCACAAATGGGCCCAAGGCTGGTGCTGCTGAGGAATCTGACTGTCAGCCCTGCCCAGCAGGTAAGTGAGGGACTGGGGCAAGGAGCATACAGCCCACCCAGGAAAGAAGGTAAGACAATAGTGGGAAGAAGTCTAGCTCTTGGTTGCTCATACAAATGCTGAGCACACTGGGAAAGGGCCACAGCTCAGTGGTAGAGCATTTGCTTTGCATGCAGAAGGTCCCAGGTTCAATCCCCTTTGGCATCTCCAGGTAGAGAGACCTCCCTGCCTGAAATGCTGGAGAGCTGCTGCCGGTCAGTGCGGACAATGCTGAGCTAGGCAGACCATTGGCCTGACTTGGTAAAAAGCAGCTTCCTGTGTTCCCTATGTTCACTGCAGATTTCTTTCCTTTTTTTAAAGGAATGTACTGTTCCTCTCCTGGGCTGTCCCAACCGACTGGTCTTTGTCATCAAGGCTACTATTGCACCAGGGGAGCAGTCAGCCCTGCTCCCACGAGACAGAGGGTGAGTGTAAATGGCAAGAAGCAGGATTAATTCATTACTAGGGGTGTCAAATGTGTTGGGCTAATTTTCACAGCCTGAACCCAGATGCAAACCCCAAAGCAGCTATCCTTCAAAATATCTGCATCTCCAATTTCATGATGTAGTTTCCCAACCCCCTCCAAAAAAGCATGCAAAATTTTGCACATTAGGCATGTTTTTGCATAAATAAAAATACTTATATTTGTGAAAATAATGCACAAAAAATGCCTTCTATCAAGGAAAATGGCTTGCAAAAATGTGCATGTTAGTCAAAACTACTTACTAAATTGTGTTTTGGGGAGAAATTTGCACTAAAATGTTGATGGATTTTCATGAGAACTTTTTTTAAAAAAGCAAATTGTACAACCTTGGTCAATTTTACCAAGTTAATTATGCCCCTCTGTGGCTCACAGAAGAAGCTTGAGAGAAAATCAATCGGCTCTTTGAAGTGCAATTACTTGAGAAATGTTATCTGAATCAGCTTGGCACAGTGATATCATTTTCTTGGAAGCTCACATTTAAGACTTGGTTTCATCAAAATTGTTTACCAACCATATTTCTTTCTCACTGATTTTATTTTCCTTAATTTTTTTCAGGTGGATTCTGCCAGCTTCCTCCTAACCGGGAATGACATCTGTCCTCCTGGGCATTTCTGCCCCAATGGGACTGGATATCCCGTTCCTTGCCCACCTGGCTCCTTTTCCGCTTCTCTGGGTCTGAAAGCAGAGAGTGAGTGCCAGCCTTGCCCAGCTGGACTCTACTGCAGCCAATCAGGGATGTCTGATCTGTCCCAGATGGCGCCATGTAATGAAGGGTAAGAGGCTGTAACAGCTGCTTCCCTTGACTGAATGGCAAGCCAAGACTTGCAGGCAAGCTCACTGTGAAGAAACACAGTAGCCTCTGATCGCATGATATTCTCCATAAATAAATAGGGGTTACATGAGTGATGTAGAGAGAGCTGGCTAAAAAGAAGCGCGACTGTCCTGGGTATTTGGGAGAAAGAGTATCATCAGAGATCCAAAAACACATTGAACTGATAGTGGCAGAGTGGTAATCTGAATCCAGTCCCAGAGAAACATCAAATCTCCATTGCTCTGCATGAACCCAAAGGAAAACCCTAAATTGAGAGGTAGTGTTTGGGAAGGGCCTAATAACTATGATTTTTCTTCTTCTCCTATGGGAGCATCTTAGGGCTCATTATTAAGATGCAAAAAGCAGGGATGTGGAGAATCTCATCACAAATGGAAATAGGAATGGAAATGACTGCTGTTTGCATGTTCACCTGAGGTCAGGAATGAACATCACATGAACAGAATTTGCTGTCATAGTGGGTTTTTTGGTCTGCAAACCCTACATAAAAATTATGTCATTTTCTACATTGCTTTTGAAGTTTCCCTTCCATTGAAATGGATTGAAGTTAATTACATAGTGATTTACATTTGTGAGTTATGTTTTCTAAATCAGCTTGGCACAGTGATATCATTTATTGATTATATAGTCAATAGTGAGACAAATAACATGTGTTTCAGCTAAAGCCGAACTGTAATGGGACAGAAACAGCAGTGGCTTTGACAAAAAGAATACAGTATGGAAATGGCTACCTCCTTGCATCACTAGCAAAGAAGCACAGTACATTTCTGAGTAATAAACAGCCAAGCGAAACAGGTGACACCTGAGTTCTGCTGCCTGCATCCCAACCCTGGGTTTACCATTTTGATGATGAGAATGTTTACTTCTGCTGACCTCTTATTTTGTGGCATGGGGCCACTGCCTTACAGTAGATTGGCTGCTACTGCCTGATATTTGTGTGGAAAGGGCTATAACTCAGTAGCAGAGCATCTGCTTGGCATACAGAGGGTCCCAGGCTTGATCCCTGGCAGCATCTCCAGGTAGGTCTGGGTGAGAACCCTGCTTGAAACCCTGAAGAGCTGCTGTCAATCACTGGACACACTACTGAGCTAGATGGAGCAATGGTCTGACTTGGTATAAAGCAGATTCTTAAATTCAGAAATCCCATCAACCCGTCTAGCTCTGTTGGTGCTGACCTTAAAGCCCTCAATGGCTATGACCCTATATACCCAAAGAAGTGTCTCCACCCCCATTGTTCAGCCCGGACACTGAGATCCAGCTCCGAGGGCCTTCTGGCAGTTCCCTCATTGTGAGAAGTGAGGTTACAGAGAACCAAGCAAGGGGCCTTCTTGGTGGTTGCACCTGCCCTGTGGAACACCCTTCTATCAGATGTCAATGAAATAAACAACTACCTGACTTTTAGAAGACATCTGAAAGCAGTCCTGTATAGGGAAGCTTTTAATGTTTGATGTCTTCTTTCTTGTGTTTTAAATTGTTGGAAACCATCCAGAGTGACTGGGGCAACCCAGTCAGATGGGCAGCATATAAATAAATTGTTGTTGCTGTTGTTAATTTATTTGCTACCCATGATGAATTTAAGCAGAGGCATTCATGTCTCCTCAGGCAGCCATCTGCCAGGTTTTATGCATGCCCTAAACCAGGGGTCTGCAACCTTTAAGACAAAAAGAGCCACTTGGACCCGTTTCCGAAGGAAAAAAAACACCCTGGGAGCCGCAAAACCATTGCAACATTTAAAGCATTCACGCCGCTGCCCTCCAATCTGACAGCGGGCGGGAAGGTGACGTCGGGACAGTGCGTGACTAACGCACGCACCGCCCCATGCAACGTCACAGCCAGTACAGCGCCCTCCACAGTGGGGAGTGTCGGGGCGCACAATGCGCCTCCTCCCCTCGCTAGTATCCGTCCCAGAACCGCAGCAAATGTGTAAAAGAGCCACATGCGGCTCTGGAGCCGCGGGTTGCAGACCCCTGCCCTAAACTGAAACTAGAGGCGGGGATTGGACTCTGTCCTTCCAGTGTAGGCCAAGGGTCTTGACGAACCTTAGATTAGGGGTAGCAAAGTTGTGCCTTCCAAATCATCCTCTTTGACCATTGGCCATGCTGAATGGGGCTGATGAAAGTGGGAGTTCAACAGCAGCTGGAGAACACCGTGTTGGCTACTCCTGCCTTAGATACTCCTGTGTAATCTTTGTAGGTGTGTTTGCCTTGAGGGAAATGCTGCTCCCTGCCCCAGCGATGGGATTCGTGGGTACAGATGCCCTAGAGGATTCCGTTGCCCTGAGGGTGCCATTCTGGAAGTTCCTTGTGAGCCTGGCATGTTTAGCCCCATGGTCGGGGCCAGCTTCTGCCTCCCTTGCCCAGCGGGTACAGCTTGCCGTTATGCTGCTACTGTGGAGCCACTCAGCTGCCCCAGAGGTGAGACACTGAGAAATTGCATTTAACTCCACTGATTGGAGGCACACTGTTTGCCAGAGGTAGAAAGCACTCCTTACTCCCTTTCCTTGACTGCCAGTGTTATACACTATGATGCACAAGACCTTTCCTGAGTTACCATGATAATTCTCCATCTCACACCCTTTCAAGATCCTTTGAATCAAATCCTTGTGTGCTGCAATTCTCAAAATGACACACATTCCAGGGACCCAGCATGCATACAAGATCCATCTCTCAATCTGCAGTCTTGATCCACACAGACATAGCTGGATGACAAGATCTGCCACAGAGGGGACAAAGACATGCTTCCTTTCAGAAGGGCCTCTAGCCATTAGCAACAAATAGTCTGTACTTGGCCAACTATTTTACATAACAAAGCCAGAAACTCACACCTTTGACAAGTACCAATACCTTCCACTACCCCCTTCATGTTTTTAGGGTTTGGTTGTTGTTTTGTTGGGGGGAGTTGCCTTCTCCCTGCACCTCACTCTCTCTGTTTTGTTTGTTTTGGGGTGGATTTATCTTCTTACATTTCCAAATGTACTCTCCAGCCTCACCCCTGCAAATGGAGACCCTTGTCTAAATCAGCCCTACAATTCTCCAAACCCCTGATCTTACAAACTCAGAATTATTGAGCTGAAATGAACCTAGAGATTGCCCAACTCAACCACCAATCCCTTTAAATATAATGTGTACACACAGCCCCCTAATGCTTTCTTGCTTTGGCAGGTTACTACTGTCCAGCCCAGACAGCCATCCCTTTGCCATGTCCTGCTGGGACCCTGAACACCCTGGAGGGGGCGCTCTCCTCCAATGCCTGCAAACCATGCCCAGTTGGGAGATACTGCAGTGGAAATGCTAACTGGGAACCTGATGGTAAGAGGTAGGGTTAGTTATGGCTCTGAGGTGATTCACAAGTCCTAGTAATGTTCAGTCATGGGGTGTCCAGTAACATAGATGGCTTTATGAGAGTATCAGACACATTCCTGGAGGAATAATAAAGAAATTCCTTCCAGTAGCACCTTAAAGACCAACTAAGTTAGTTCTTGGTATGAGCTTTCGTGTGCATGCACACTTCTTCAGATACACTGAAACAGAAGTTGCCAGATCCTTCTATATAGTGAGAAGGTGGGGAGGTGGGGATTCCTGGAGGAGTTACCTATGAATGGTTGGTAGTTGTGGAAGCTATTTGGAACCTTCTTCTGTTGTTTTCCCTGCTTCCCAATGTTTGGTTTTTAAATTATTGTCAAGTGACTTGTATTTTATAGATGTATAAGATGCTTTGAGACATCTTGTGCAAAGCAATGAATAAATGTAATAAATGGTGAAGATGTACAAAGGCAGGATGCCACTGATAGCAGTTAATGGGTGCTGTGCACATTGCCCAAGGCCTGTTGGAGATTATGCATAATGATCAGAGAATCTGCAAAATTCTATCCATATAGGCACATGTTTCAAGGTCTTTTGGAGAATATGTATATTGACCAGGTAATGTGCACAATTCCCTCTTTGTGGAAGGGTTATGTGCACATTCTCCATGAGACCTGGTGCACAGTTCTCAGTTGATATGCACATTAACTTTTCTACTTACATGCCCCTTAACATACATACATACATACACAGAGAGGGGGGAGAGAGGGAGAGGGAGAGAACTCTTGACATTAAGGGAAAGCTTTCTCCCAGATATGCAAGGAGTATTTTGAACTGAGGAGTTTTCCATTCTGTGCCACTCACCTTTATGTTGAAGTGGTATAGGCTAGACACAGTGAAATCTTGCAAGTACTTCAAAATGATTCAGAGGCTGCCTTGTTGCAGAAAATAAAAGTTATGGAATGAAGTAGTAGCACACATCTCTGATTTATTAAGAGATCTCTTTGCCTCTGTCAGATTAGTAGTTCATTCATACATTGGCCTGAAAGCGAGATGAGCACCGCGGTCCCATAGTTGCCTTTGACTGGACTTAACTGTCCAGGGGTCTTCTACCTTTACCTTACCTTCATTCATACTAGAGGAATTAGAAATATTGGCTTTCCCCCCGCCCCAGAAAGGTGTGGACCCTTAGTCCATACGTATGTGAACAATGCAGGAGCATGGTGTCTGTTCTGAGCTAACCTTTATAGGGGTACCTTAACACTGTTTGCACTTCATCTTGTGATGTGTCCACAGCCCCTGAGAGTTCTGTTTTCCAATTGGCAGGTCTGTGCTCCTCTGGGTATTACTGTTCAGGGGGAGCCTCTGATGCTGTCCCACAAAGCACACCTGAATTTCCTCTTAATGGGCCCTGCCCACGGGGGCACTATTGTCCAGAAGGCACTTGGTTCCCCGTTCCCTGTCCAGTGGGCACTCTGAATAATGTTACAGGTGAGTACAGCATGGGTACTCCATGTTCAAATTTCAGAGTTATTTTTAAAATAATATTTATTACTTTTCCAACAATTTAAACACTACAAAAAAGAACAATACAATACAAAAACACTACATAACTACATAACACTAACACTAACACATTAAACTAACAAAACAAAACAAAAACCGTTTAAAACACATCAAACAATTTCAATATCTTATCTTCATTCACTTATTTCAACGACCTCCTCACACCTCCCTTTTTGTATTCCACTTCTATTAATTGTTTCAGCAATTCCTTTCCATCTTCCTCTGTTTTCTATCCTATAATTCAAAGTTAAAATCTTTAAAGTAACTTGTGTTCTGGGCTTGAACCTCTTGGTTTGATGGAGAAAATCAAACTCTCAAATCACAGGCAAAGCAGACCTGGATGATCTTCACACAGTACCTTTTGTATTTTAAAGTTTTAGGCTATGTACACATTACCAGTTATTCAGGCTCCAGTGCATTCCCACAACCATCTCATAGGATGGCCGGGCTCTGCAGTTGTTGTTAGCATCTATCTGTCTTGGGAGACAATGGAAGAGTGCAGCTTCAGGGATAATTCTCTGCTGGAGAATTACAGCGCCTGCTGTGGCTGTAGAGACTGATATAAGGTAGCAACAGTGTAACACAACTTCCTATGTTCCTCATTCTCCAGATTAAACTGATCTCTGCCAGCTTTTGTGTTCCTGTAGGAGGTTCCTCTCCAGACTGCTGCGTCCCATGCTACCCAGGATTCTTCTGTGCTGGAGTGGGTTTAAGTTCACCTACTGGACCGTGTGCTGCTGGTTTCTACTGCCCGGCAAACTTCAGCTCCTTCAGCCCAACAGCATTTCTCTGCCCTGAGGTCTGGAACATGTGCTCTGTCATTTGCTATCACAATTTATGTGAACCTGATTATAATTGGGTTGCTTTGTGGGAGGACGCCCTTAGTCTCTCCAGCTGTTGTGTTGGAATGAAATTCTCCCAGACAGCATGTCTAATGGTCAGGGATGATGACAGCTCCAAGGCCACCAGTTCCCCACCCCAACCTTAATACAACCCCTGGGCATAGCTGTCAACATTTTCCTTTTTAAAATGGAAATGCCCTTATTCTGAATAGGATTCCTCACAAGAAAAGGGAAAAGTTGACAGCTATGCCCCTGGGCAGAGCATTGGATTCGACAAAGGAGGTTTGGTAGCTTGGGGTATTCTCAATGGAAGCCAATTTGAAGATTGTTGCTTCTTGATACAGGACCACTCTGGAATGTTCTGAATAGAAAAATGAAATCAGAAAAGTGAACCATGGGATGTATCTCCCCCACCCAGCCACAGGTGCTGTAATTAGATTTGCGTGTAAAAAACAAACAAACAAAAAGCCTTGGCAAGCCTGTTGTCCTCTGGGTGGTTTTGGATTCCAGCTCCCAGCATCCTCAGTCAGAATGGCCAATGGGGAGGGGCAGTGGGAGTTGTAGTCTATCAACATCTGGAGGGCCACAGGTCCCTCACACCTGGTGAAAATAAACCAGTGTTTCCCAACCGGTGTTCCGCGGCACACTAGTGTGCCGTGAGACGTTGGCTGGTGTGCCGTGGGAGGGAGGCGGGCGAGTCGGGCGGTGAGAGGTGGCGGCGGCGAGGATCCGCGTCGAGCCGGGGGCGGCTCCGCGGTGGTGGTGCCGAGGTTTCTCTCTCCATTCTCCCCTCACACACACACACAGGAAATAACACAGGATCAGCTGACAGGACCCAGCCAATGGGGCGGCGGCGGGGCAGCGCGTGCAAAAGGGAGGAGCGCGAGACAGCGGACGAGGAGGAGGCCGGCATGTCTGGGCAGCAGCAGCAACAACAGCAGCAGCAACTCCCGGCGACGGCTCCTCAAGCCCCGGGCAACCCTACTCCCTCACCGGCCTCGGCCGCCCTCCTGCTCCACCCGCCGCTGCCTCCCCCGCCGCCGCCGGCCACCTCGGCCCCGCCGCCGCCCCCTCCTCCGCCCGCTATCGCCGCCACCACCACAGCAGCCGCCACCGCCTCAGCTGCCGCCGTCCCTCAGTCCCTCGCTTTGCTGCCTCCTCCCCCCCACCCCCAAAGCTTGGAGGTTCCCCGGCAAGGGGGAGGGAAAAAAATTGAAAACTTTCACTTTCATGCGTCCCTCCCGGCGTGACGCTGCGCGCTGACGTCACGGGGCTGTAATGGTAGTGTGCCGCGAGATTTTTTTCATCAAACAAGTGTGCCTTTGCCCAAAAAAGGTTGGGAAACACTGAAATAAACAATAGATACTAGTGTTGGGTGAGACTGGGAGAGATGCCCAGAGACATGCAGTGGGACAAGACAGCTGAGCATCCTAGGTGTTGCCACTCTGTGGGGGGTGTGTTTCTGATTTGGTGGTCTGTTGCAAGGCTTTAAACCAGAAGTAGCCAACATGGTGCCCTCCAGATGTTCTGGATTAGATCTTGAATATTCCCTGAATATGCAATGCCGGCTGCAGCCTTTCCCTGTGCTCTACCTGGGGCTGTGGCACAATTGCAGAACACCTTACTTGCATGCAGAAAGTCCCAGGCTCAACCACTGGTGTCTCCAGGTAGGGCTGAGAGAGACCCTGGGCTGAAACCCTGGAGTGCTGCTGCCAGCCAGTGTAGACAATATTGCATAAAGTGGCCAATGGTCTGATTCAGCTTACTGTGTTTTTACAATGTTTATTGGATTCATTTATAATGTTGATTACACTGTTTATCCAACAATTATTGGCTGGGGGAAATTCTTGTCTGAAATCCCAGAGAGCTGCTGCCAGACATTGCAGGCAATGCTAAGGTAAATGGACTTGATTCGGCATTGATCAGCTTCCTATGGTCTTATAGTTTAAGAAAAGGGTCATAGTTCAGTGGCAGAGCATCTGCTTTGCATGAGGGTAGTCCCTAGTTCAGCCCTAGGTATCTCCAGATAGGGCTGGGAATGTTCCCTGCCTGAAACCCTGGTGGGCTGCTGCCAGTCAGTGTAGGCATTATGGAGCTAGATGGATCAATGGTCTGGCTTAGGAGAAGACAGCTTGTGTATTTGTGTGGGGGCAGTTAGTTAATTATTTTGTCTCAATTTTTTTCTCCTTTCTCTGTCTCTATCTCTGGTCTCCAGGGGCACTTCTGCCAGTCTGGGGCTGCCTATCCAGCCCCTTGCCCCATCGGTGAATACCAACCAAACCGGGGCTCAGAACGCTGCCTCCCCTGCCAAGCAGGCTTCTACTGCCATGAGGCTGCCACAGGGAAGCCGAGACGCTGTCCGCCACATTCATATTGTCCTGAAGGTACAAATGGCAGCACACTAACCAGAGGGCCACAAGCTTTAACTGATTGATGTCACTGACCCATCACCTAAAGTTTCATTCACAAACTCTGAATGCCAGTTGCTAGGAATCTCAATTGGGGAGAGTGCTGTTGTGTTCAGGTCCTTCTTACGGGCTTCCCATAGACATCTGGCCAGCCACAGTAAGAACAGGATACTGGACTAGATGGGCCTTTGATGTAATCCGGCAGAGCTCTTCTTAAGTTGTTGCATACTTCACTGATCTGTGTTTTTTATATGTCCCCTTTCCTTAGGTACTTTGTTTCCTTATCCATGTCCCGATGGCACTTTTACTCCTGTGGATATGTCCGGCCTTCAGGAGGAGAGAGGATGTCTTCCCTGTCCTGTGGGTCACTTCTGCAGGTAGTGGTGAATCCTTTCCGCTGCCTCAGCAAATTCCAGTGTGCCATATTGTGCTGCTTTGCTTCTTTCCTCTTTCTTGTTGTTTAGCTTCATTTCATTTTCATAATGCATTTGTTTTAATCATCAAAACAGCTATAAAGCAGGGATGTAAATAAGGTCAAGCATCAGTAACACAGTCAGTAAAGGCAAGTACAAGCAGGAAGAGCAAACAGTCTCTCGTACACTGTGTAGATCTTTGGGGGCATATTTACTGAGACCTTTCGTGGGTATTATGGAAGGTGCCAGAGGGCATGTTGCTAACCCTGGTTTTATACTGTAAACTGCTCTGTGGGTTCATTTTGAAAAGTGGCATTGAAAAGGTATAGTTTTAATGAATAATGCCTCTTCACCATCTAAATAAATTCCTACCACTTTCTCTGCACTAGGAGAGGACGAGTGGAGGGGAGATGTGCTGCCGGATTCTTTTGCCAAGAAGGGAGCTCAGATGCCACCCCACAGGGCCATAACTTCACCTGGAGCCCCCTGGCAGACTGTCTCTGGGGTCAGGTGTGTGCAGGACCCTGTCCAGCAGGTAACTAAGCAGTCTGCCAAGAAGCAAGCACATATGATTCAAAATTCAGTCCAGGCAGAACACAACGAGAAATGGGGATTTAAAAATCACCAGCTCCTGAAAGTTTTGATGCTGGTGTTTATGGATCCAGTCCTAAGCATGTTTACTCAGAAGTAAGCACCACTGAACTCATTTGGGCTTACTCCCTTCTATGTGTGCAGTAGGATTTCAAGCGAAATGTAATTTCATCTTATTTTGGCTTGCACAAAAATAATGTGATATTGGCATCCAGGAATTTAAAATATAGATCCATCCCTGCTTTTTGTTGTGTGTGTCTGAATATTCGGAGTAATTCACACAAAAGTGTTGATGAAACTTCTTGAGGTCTTTATAAAAAAAAATCACAAACTAATGTGGAATGTGAAGAACCAAACTCAAGAGTGGAAAAAGGAGGAACTGGAGGAACTGAAATTGATGGATCTCTTGACCCTAATCTTTACCACAAGGCATTAAACTGTGGGGTGTTTCCTACATATCACCCAGGATTCTACTGCCCAGAAGGCTCAGAGGCACCCATTCCTTGTCCAGATGACACTATTGGCTCTGCCCCAGGTGCAAGACAAAGAGAAAACTGCCTCCCCTGCCCACCAGGCCGCTGGTGTAAAGCAGGTCAGAATTTATTCCTGGAATCCCCTTACCAAAACACCTGTGCGATGCATCCTCCTCCCTCCCTCTCTCCTTTCAGATCCAACCAGGGACAACAAACTTGCCTGCCTTTGTGTGTCATTGGATTCCAACTCACATCATTGGCTGTGCTGGCTGAGTCTATTGTGAGTTGTACTCTGATGACATCTATAGTCTGCAGGTCCCCCATCCCTGCCCTAAGCACTGCAAGTCTATCCCTTTGAACACCTTCATACCTTCTCTCTCCCTCTCTCTTCAGGGGATCCAGTAGCCCACCCATGTCCTTATGGGTACGACTGCCACGGAATGAATCACACCACCCCCGGTGGACCCCGGGCCCTCCCGCAGTGCCCGAGGCAGGCTTTCCGAACAGAAATAGGGACTGAGAACCCTATCGATTGCCAGCCCTGCTCATCAGACCATCTGTGTGCGGCCACAGGTAAGCCCCCAACTTGAGGCCCAGCTCTAAACTCAGTCTGCAAAATTCCTGTTCAGCTCAAGCATGATGGAGCAGATTCCCAGTCCAGGAGGTGGTTGAAATTTCAAGTTAAATGACATGAAACAGAAGTGTTAACAGCAGGAACCTGCAGGAACTTTATTGTTGATGTTGTTTTATTTAGCGCATTTGTACTCTGCTCTTCAGCCAAAAAAGTTCCCAGAGTGACTTACATGCAATCTGTTAAAACATGAGATAGCTTAGTCATGAGAGCATGAGACTTATTTTCAGGGTTGTGGGTTCAATCACTGTTTTGCCCAAAAGTTTCCTGCATTACAGGGGGTTGGACTAGATGGCCCTTGTGGGCTCTTCTAACTCTGATTCCATTACAGTACTTGCCCGCAGCCTTACAATCTTGAAATAAAATAAACAACATAATACACACAAGGGCGAAAGATAGGGAGCGTAGAGGAGGAAATCAAACTCAAGAGCCAATTCTGAAATAATTGTTCTTATAATGACCAGCTGGCAGAGTTCAGGTTCAATCCTTGCCACCTCTATTTAGAAAGGATCAGCTCAGTAGGTGATTCTGTAGGAATTCTGCACTGGAGAGCTCCTGCCAGTCTGAGTAGACTGTGCTAAGTAGATAAATAGTCTGCCTTGGTATAAGACAGTTTCCTATGTTTTCCCTGTGGTTTGTGAGAAATGGGCCTTGAGAACTGTTAAGCTTGCCCCACAAGCAAACCAGGTTTTTTGAGCAGGGGTGTTATAGTGAGGTTCTGTCTTCCTGCCCCCTTCCACCTTAAATTGTTTTCCTGTCTTTCGTCCAACAGGAGCTGCTGCTTTTAGAGATTATCCCTGTGCTCCTGGCCACTGGTGCCCAGGAAGAAGAGAGGCTTTCCTTTGTCCACCTGGCACCTTTAGGACCCAGCCTGGTGCTACATCTTTGGAGGACTGTAACACCTGCCCTTCTGGGTTTTACTGCCCAGACCCAGCCAAGTCAGGGGTACCAAACATCCAGGGCATACCTTGCGAACCAGGCTATGAATGCCCACCAGGTGAGATGTGATCACGCATCAACTCTTGAGCATCACAGCACTGACAATATGGGTTTTAGTAACCAATTGGGCATTCTCCCTGTGATACTTTTGGGGGTTTTGTACTTGCGAAGACCCAGGACATGTAGGCTGAAGCAATACTCTTGTGTGCATGCCATACATTTAAAGCACATAGCTTCCTCCAAATAATTCTGGGATCTGAAGTTTGTTGAGGGTTGTTGGGAATTGTCATTCTGTGAGGGGTAAACTCAACCCCTCCTCCATGGGAACTCAGGGAGTTGTAGTTCTGTGAGGGAACTGGCCATGGTTCTTTGGTAGAAGCTGTGGCTGCTTAAAGCCAATGGATACTGCTACTTCTTTAAATGCATAGCGCAGGTGGGACATCTATTGCATTTCCTTTCCTATAGGTTCACCTAGTCCTCAGATATGCCGGCCTGGCTCTTACTGTGGACCCCGCACAGGGGTTCCTCCCCTGTGTCCAGTTGGGTATTACTGTCCGGAAGGGTCATCCACATACAACATTCCGGGGCAGCTGTGAGTATATTTCACAGGAGGCAAAGACTCCACACCTCTGGAAAATTCATGCTTTAAAACCAAACATATCGTTCTGGGGTTTCTGACCCCCCTACCCACCCAAAACTTTGTGTATTTCATAAATACTGTAAAGCTGCTTCAGAATTGCAAAATCCCATACATGTATTTTGGGTAACCCGTTCAGCATCGCCTTCCTAGTGGGGAGCATCTCAGTATGGCTAACAATGTGACCCTGAGCTTGTTTACTCTGAAATAAGTTTCCCTGTATTTACTGGGCCTTTCTTCAAGGTAACTGTATATAGGGTTGCAGCATCAATCCACCCCTCAAGCTGTATTTAACAGGAGAAGGGGTGTGTTATTGTTTGTTGTTTTTTTTTTAAAAAAAACCTACAGTTGTACCTCGGGTTACATAAGCTTCAGGTTACATACGCTTCAGGTTACAGACTCCACTAACACAGAAATAGTACCTCAGGTTAAGAACTTTGCTTCAGGATGAGAACAGAAATCTTGCTCCAGTGGCATGGTAGCAGCAGGAGGCCCCATTAGCTAAAGTGGCGCTTCAGGTTAAGAACAGTTTCAGGTTAAGAACGGACCTCCAGAATGAATTAAGTTCTTAACCCAAGGTACCACTGTAATAGAAAGAGGCTTGCTCCACACCCCTGTTGACATTTTTACTCAAATGCGAGCCACCCTTTCCATGCATGTGTGCCTCTGTTCTCCTCTGAAAATAACAGGGAAGAACTATATTCCAGTATACCACTTTACTCCTGTGATTTTCCAGGTTAAGGGGTCTGCAAATTTATTTATTTTTCTGGGATCAGTGTTATCTAACACAGAAATGAGTACTAAGCATGGACTATCTTTCTTTACCTTGAATGAGTGAGTGAAAAGATAAACCCATTGGGGGATACTCTCCATCCTCTGCAGAAATGTGAACTATTCACAGGAAGTCCTATTTGCTCTCTGACCATCCTCAGCCCTGCTTCTATTTCTCAGGTGTGTCTATCCCCACTACTGCCCTCTTGGCAGTGCTCATCCACTCCTGTGCCAATCCGGTTACACAGCCCTGAACACAACAGGCCTGAGAGACACCTTTGAGAAGAGCTGCAGGGCATGCGCTGCTGGAACCTATGGTGGCAACCTGGACACCATTCCACCCTGCCAGCCCTGCCCGCCGGGATTCAGCTGCCCTGAAGGTGATTGTTCCACACAACACCACAGAGAGCAGGGAGATGGTCATGGTAGAAAAATTGGTTTCAAGGTTTGCTGGGGGAGGACACAAGAAGAAACCATCCTTTGAGCATCTCTTTAAGAAATGCCACATTTAAAATCTGAGCCAGAAGCCAAAGAACATTGGGTTGCATCAGAGTAGACCCACTGAAATGAATGAACCTCCATTAGTCACCTCCATTAACTTCAACGAGTCTGTATGTCAAGCATTGGAGACAACCCATCATTTTTATACCACTGGTTTGTCTAGGCTGATGCTGTGTACAGAGTGAGAAATTCCTGTTCTTCCTCTTCCCCCAGGTACTGCAAGTTACCTCCAGCATCCTTGCCCCCAGGGGTATTATTGCCCAGACCTGACCTCTTTCCCCAAGCCGTGTCCTCCTGGTACTTACGGGAACAGCAGCCTAGGCAAGCGGCTGGAGGAATGCCACTCCTGCCCTGCTGGCTCTTTCAATCACCTCCCAGCTCAAACCGGGTGTTTTCCTTGCGGCAGTTCATCGACATCCAATCCAGGTGAGCCCACCTGTTCCCTCACTAAGTTCCTTTCATTAGCATCATTTGGAGCTGCTTGCACAAGGGCTTCGTTTCTGCAGTGTGCAAATATTTGCAGATAAGGAGCAAGTGCATGCGCTGCCATGCTTTTTCGATGAGTAGTCAACCCCCCTCTGAACCTCAACTTGCCTCCTCAAGGTGCTACCAGCTGTACCTGCCATGGTCTGAATCGGGCTTTCCAGGAGTCTGATGGCTCTTGCATTTGCCAGGTGGGATACCTTTACTTTGACGAGAGAGGGAAGAAAACACCTGACAGCAACAGCGACCAGGACTGCCAGCCCCAGGTGATGCACCATGGCTGTTGATGCATGTGTGATGCTCCGTAGAGGCATCTTTTATAAACATTATACCAGTCTGACTTGCCCCTTTTCTTCCTCTTTTGCAGGTAGAGGAACGCTGTGCTCCTTGGGAGGTCCGCTTAGCATCTACCCGCAAGTGTGTGTCCCCTGAGCACTATAACTGCTCTCTGGTCTGTGGTCCAGCAAGTGGTGAGCTCCACGCTGAACTTGGCATGTAAGCACCATCTTTTTGGGAAAGCATTGCTGGGTACCAGAGAGACAAGTTCTTCTCCTTAGCAATCGGGAGTGTAAATCTCAACCCAACTCTTATGCATTTTTACCATTGCTCGGATTTTTCAAATGGGATTAAGTACGATGTGATAGATGTCAGCACTCTGGCCTCCTCCCCCTTGCCAGCAGCCTCTGCATAGAAGGCAAGACAGGAATAAAAAATGGGAGTCACTTCACACATTGTTTCATTTCCACATTTAGGATATACATTTACAAATAACTTCCCCCCAAAAGTACATCTGGAAGCAGGTGCATTTAGACAGATTTATTGTTTTGATTATTTCAAATTAACTTTATATCCCTCCCTCCCTCCCTCCCTTCCTCCCTTCCTTCCTTCCTTCCTTCCTTAGGAGCTGAGGGAGGAAGATGTGCCCATTAGAGAGCCAGAATTGGCTGTAGATCCCCACACCGTGGCAGAACCTATGTTTTCTGCCCTAATATGTATGGAATGGACTTCATCTCAGTCTCGTAAACTTCATGCCCAAATTCCATGTCTGTTTGCTTGGACATGTTACCAGATCATTCTTGCAGCCTTACCATGCCAACATCCACCACTGGTACCCCCTCCAGTGTCAGGTCCAAGAGGACAGGGCCGCTCCTTTCTGCCTTCCTTTCATCAGGCTTGGTGGCACTTGGAATTCTCATAAGAAGAGGCTTGATGGAGTTTCCCTACTCCCTCACTGATGTCACTGGTGATTTGGGCTATCCAAACTTTCCCTGGAAGCCCTCTTGGCCCAGACCCTGAATGAATTTCTCTAAACCCCTTTTAAAGCCACCCATGTGAGTGGCCATAACTACACCTTGTAGTAGCAAATCCCATAGCTTAAGGTTACCAGATTTTTTTCAATGAATCCGGGGACACTTTTCAACTTCAATAGGAATGATAGGCTTTTGTCAGGGGACTGATTTGTAAATCTGGGGACTGTCCCCGGGAAACGGGGATGTCTAGTAACCTTACCATAGCTTAGCTATGCAGTATGTGGATAAGTTCTCTGAATCTCCCATCATTGGATGACCCCATTAGCTACTAGTGGAGGAGAATTTTTCTCTGCTCAACAGCATTAATGATTTTTATATACCTCTATAATTATCTTTTTTTTTCTAAACTAAAAAGCCCAAACATCATATCCTTTCCTCATAGTGGAGTTGTTCCAGTCCCTGGATTGTTTTGGAGGCCAGTGTGAGGACCTGCCTCATTTCTGGATTTTTAAGTTACTTTCAAACTCTTTTTGATATTGTGTTTTAATTGCAATATGCCCTGGGACCTTGGGATGAAAGGTGGGTTATTGTTGTCACTGTTTTCAGTCAGAGTTTCACAATGACCCAGGTCAGGGGAAGCCAATGGACAGAGCTTAAGAACCCTTTGTTGCAGGAATGTGTTGTTGAGACTCCAATTCCCAACAGTGCAAGCCAGCATGGTCAATGGCCAACCATCAATGGTCAACTCCAATAACACCTCAAGGGTACTAGGTTCCCTAACTCTGCCTTATTGCCTACATAATTCTTCACCTGTGGCCCCTGCATCTCACAACACAGAGATCTGCATATTTCTTAGTTCTGGCACCAGCAGACACAGCTGACTCCCAACTTATATGAAAGTAAGCCTTTCAAGCTTATTTCCCTGGAATGAAGATTCAGACAGAAGGAGCACTGTTTCTCTCTGCTTCCCAGGTGCCACTGTGAGCAGTACATCTCCGCTGAAGAGCTGTGTGATCGGCTGTGCCTCTTGAGAGCTCCACAGATTTCCCTGAGATTTGGTCCAGAGAGGGAGCTGCTTCTGAGTGTTGATGGGACTCAAGAAAGAGTAAGTGGAGAATGCCAGGGCTGAAGGGGAATGGCTCTCTCTGCATGCAGATGGATGTTTAAGGCCACATTCACACCACACACTTAAACCAGGATCATACAATTTTGAGCTGTTGCGGCTTCCCCCAAAGAATTCTGGAAGCTGTCGTTTGTTAAAGGTGCTGAGAATTGTTAGGAGACCCCTATTTCTTGTCACAGAGCTACAATTCCTCCTGAAGAGGGATTCGTTGTTAAACTCTGGGAATGGTTTAAAGTAGTATGATGCTGTTTTAAATACAGGCTGTGAGTGTGCCCTAAGGCTTGGAGTTTCTCTTGGATTACTCTGCTGGGGACCATATAGGGAACTCAGAGAATTCCAACAAATAGCTTAAGTTAAATAGCAGACTATAAGACAATAATGTCATATTGCTTTGCAGGAGCTACCAAATACCTTGGGACCTGATGAACATGTGCAGAAAAGCCAGCAGGTGCATTTGGCTCTCTTTGGTCCCAGCGGAGTTTTTGGCTTCCTGCTTTCCAGCCCGGACATGCTGGACACTTTCCTGGCAGGTAAGATGTCTGGCTTGCCACAGTTTAGTGACAGGAGCGCATTGAATTATGCATCTGCAGTCTAGGTCTTCCATAAGCACTATGCCTGATAATAATAAGTGTGAGATGGACCCTTTGCAGGCAACCCACAGACTGTGCAACTCCCCCCTCCTACTAAAATCACTTTGGATCTGTGATCCAGCTGGTTTACACTTGTTCCTCATCACAACAGTGTTGTATAGTTACGTGCATGTGTGAATGGTCAATCCCAGATCAAACATCACTGAGAGAACCTTCATATATTTTGAAAAGGGATACATTGCAATGGACCCCAATGGCCTGTGAGTCAGAAATGAAGGGAATATAGGAGTGTATTACTGGACATTGATGGTTTCCTCACCCACAACATTGGTGGGTTCCCATCTCTGTAAGAACTTGTGGTCCATTCCTCCCACCTACCCACAGAATAAGCATCTTTCCTTTACTCTTGACTAGCTCCTCCCCTTTCCATCAACTTTTCCAATCCAGGAGATTCAGAGCTGCCTCCCCCACGGCAGAGACGTCGGCGGGAGGGGGATTCTGCACAATCCCAACATGCTTCGCTCTTACCCACAATTCCAAACCCTGTTGCATGTCTGGCTGTTGGAGATGCCATCCTTTTCCAGCTCAGCATCAATCCCTATGGTGAGTATATGCAATTGCTTCCTGTGATGAAGGGTGAGATCCAATGCAGCATAAGTGGGTATCTGTTCATAGAACTGGGCTGCTTCTTCTCTTCACTCCACCTCCAAACCCACACATCTGTCCCAGATAAGGCTGTGGGTGGGGAGAGGAGGGCTGGGGCAGGAACAAGGTGCAAAAGCACTCTCCCCTTCTGGGGCTTTCAGCAACTGGTATTCAGAAGCATTGCTGCCTCTAACACTGGAATAGGCATCCATAGCTGTACCCTCTATGAATTTGGCAGCTGTGGTCTTCAGAAGGAAAAGCAGATTTGGCTTTGCAATTGCTACTCTTCACATTTCATCTTCTAGAAAGAGGGTACCCAAATTGATCCTGAGCTCAGTTCTCTTAGGAAGGTTTAAACTGGAACGTGTCCAGAGGAGGGCAACCAAAATGGTCAAAGGCCTGGAAACAATGCCTTATGAGGAACGGCTAAGGGAGCTGGGCATGTTTAGCCTGGAGAAGAGGAGGTTAAGGGGTGATATGATAGCCATGTTCAAATATATAAAAGGATGTCACATAGAGGAGGGAGAAAGGTTGTTTTCTGCTGCTCCAGAGAAGCGGACACGGAGCAATGGATCCAAACTACAAGAAAGAAGATTCCACCTAAACATTAGGAAGAACTTCCTGACAGTAAGAGCTGTTCGACAGTGGAATTTGCTGCCAAGGAGTGTGGTGGAGTCTCCTACTTTGGAGGTCTTTAAGCAGAGGCTTGACATCCATATGTCAGGAGTGCTCTGATGGTGTTTCCTGCTTGGCCGGGGGTTGGACTCGATGGCCCTTGTGGTCTCTTCCAACTCTAGGATTCTATGATTCTATGATTCTAGGTTGCACATCTGATCAAAATGCAGATCCACAGAGGGCTTACCATTCAAGAGATAAGCATGTTTGTTTATGCATCCTTAACCTGGCTTTGTATCCACTCATGAGTGCTTGGATGGTGTTGACTCTGTGCCCATTCCTTACCAGACCGCCTCACTAGTCACTACCCTGTCTATCAAAAGCAGCACCTCTACAACAGCAACCCCCACTGGGATTTTGGTGCATTCAGAAGGCTGGACCACCTCATTCGAGAAACTCATCTCAACATCTCCAGGTATTTTCTGATGCTACTAAAGGAATGCTTCCCTTTTACCAGGATCCTCAGAGGAGGCCCTGTTCACAGCCCCTTTCTCCTCTGAAGTTAGACCAATGCAGAAGAGAAGCAGAGCCTTCTCCTTATGAAATTCTCGCCCCAGAGATGCCTAACAGGCTAGCCAACTCTTTGATCTTTAAGGGGGGAGAGAACTTTTTTTATTAAAAAAAATGGACAGATATGCATGTGAATACAGTGGTACCTCTGTTTATGTACTTAATTCATTCCGGAGGTCCGTTCTTAACCTGAAACTGTTCTTAACCTGAAGCACCACTTTAGCTAATGGGGCCTCCCGCTGCTGCCACGCTGCCAGAGCACAATTTCTTTTCTCATCCTGAAGCAAGTTCTTAACCCGAGGTAATATTTCTGGGTTTACGGAGTCTGAAACCTGAAGCATATGTAACCTGAAGCGTATGTAACCCGAGGTACCACTGTACTAGCTGTTATTTCTTACTTTTTGCGATATAAAAAAAAACACAGTCACCCCGAGTGCATTGCCATACAATGTTGTGGGTCACACATTCCAAGAATCCAGTGAATCTTCTGCCAGCCCATTGCCAGCTGAGGGGGTTGAATTCAGCAGCAAACAAACTGAAGAAAATGACCCTTCCCCTTCTGTTGATGTGGTTGTCACGTTAACCAATTAACGTGTTGGTTTGGTCGTTTGTGGCCTTCCGTTTTGAAGGGAGTCAGGGAGAGTCATTCACTGATTGGATTGTTAATTTAATTGGCTGTGTTAATGGCTTTAAATCTATAGGCTAAAGAAATATTGCTCATATTCATTAAGCTCCAAAGTGATTCTCAGTCTGCTTTTCTTTATCTATAACTGAGAACTTCAGGCATTAAATAAGATTATCAGTGAGAAGGCTAGCTTACAGCTCTTCCCCACTGGTTGGTAGGTAGACAGATAGATGTATGTACATGCTCACAAATACATGTGGGGTGGCATTCAGTCACACAGTCCACACCAGCAGTCTGAAGCTGTACAGTCTAGTAACAGTTTTACCATGTTTGTAGAAATCAGGGCTTAATTTTGTTGACATCTCTAATTTACCATGTAAAATACTATATGGATGACATATACTTCATACGTCTTCATCTCTCCAATATGCCTCTCCTCTTTGGAGCTGGCTCACGAGTAATCTCTGATTTTACATCTCTCTTGCCTCCATTAACTTTACAGAATCTTTTCTGATGCACTTGCCAACCCTCAGAGAATCAATAAGACCTCCACTCAAGGAACTGATAAGCGGCATGAAATGCCCTTTGCAAGGAAGAAAGCTTGAGGAACAATGTTTCCCATCTTCTTCCTAGGGGAGCTCTATCATTTTGGAGAATAATCTAGCAATAATCAAAGAAATAATTTGTTGCAGTCAGTAGACCAGAATCTCCATGGCTTCAGCGACCTTGAGATCATCCTGTGAATAACACCGAAATTGCTTGAAGGTGTTTCCTCCACATTGATACCTTTTGTTTTGTGGTAATATTAAATATTGATGGAATGCAGTAGAGCAAAAGGGCTTATTTAAGACAGCACACCTCTCCCTTCCTCAGATTCTCCCATGTGTTCCTTGAGCCTGGGACGTACGTCTTCCGGGATAATGCCATTGAAGATTGGATGCTGATCGTGGTGGTGAATGAGGAGACTATGAGCTGCAACCCCCTTGCAGCTCCCTTCCAGCCCTCATCTCCATTCCAGCTGGCTCGGCAGGGAGTCCTGAAGCGGCAGGTGTTGAATATCGCCCCAGACTGGGCAGCTATTGCAGGTACCATGACAATGACTCTGTAGTTTGTAAGTCTTTAAAGGAGGGGGGAAAACTATGGTGCCCAGAATTCTTTGGGGAAAGCCTTGTGCTTTAAATGTGTGTCAGATGTGCTTTAAGTCTATAGTGTGGATCTTGCAAAGTGCTGTGTATGTGTTCCTTAAACCTTTGTGGACTTTGGCCTTTTCAGTCAAAGCAACACAACTAGGCTGCAATTAACCAGTTGTCCATCCCATATTGGCCTCTCTGCTCACCTTTATAATATCAGCTGCCCCTCTGGCATATTTTTCCAGAGGTAAAGAGAGCTGACTTCTTGCAACATGCATCATGGGAAAGCAGACGCCCTGTGAGAAGGTGACTTGAGGTGACTGATTCATAGCTGTAGCAGTTAATCTGCTGATATGTCTTATACAAGCAGAGGAACAAGACAGAGTCTCTAGACTTCTGGTCTTCCATCCTCTCCTGCAGCAACTCTCTTCCTCCTGTGTAAGCAATTCTTTGCTGCATAGCAATAGCAGGTGGAGCTAGCAATGAGGAGCAGCCCAGGTATGCCACACCTTGCCTTAAGAATGCAAGTAATAGGTGGCTTTGCTTTCTTCAGTTTGTTACATAAGAGCAGCAAACGTCATGGTTTCCAGCACGTGCTGGTGTCAAAATAAACACACCATGGAATATTTGCTTTGGTCTGGATTGCAAAGTAGAGCTAGGCATAGTGTGATCTCAAGAAGTCTTCTCTGTGCAAGAGTTCTAAGGATGACTTGTTTTTCCTTTATGTGCCTCAAATATGCCAGACACTTAAGCATTGTTTCCAATGCTCTTGCAACTGAACCGCACCCATATTTCTGCATGGAAGGAAAGGCCTTAGTTTGTGGGTCACCTTGTCGCAGCAGACAAAGTGGAGTGAAAGACCCAGAGTGGAGAGAGACCGTGTGCCTCTGCAGATGTTACTCGACTTATAACTCCCATCTAGCCATAGACAGATCTGTCCCACTCCATAAGAACTGAAGCCAGAGGCAGTAATTCTTCTGAATACTACTTGCTGGAAACCACAGGAGGGCAGAGTGCTCTTGTGTTCGGGTCGTGCCTTTGCAGGTTTCCCACAGGCACCTGGATTATTTAATTATTTATTAGATTTATTACATAACACCCTTCATCATAAGATCTCAGGGCAGCTCACAGAATAAAATTGCGGGATGAAAAGAAGTAAATAATTGAAACGAAACAGCAAAGCAATGGATTGCCATTATGGGAACAAAATGCAGGAGTAGATGATCTAATCTAGCAGGTTCTTCTTATGAGAGGAGAGAACCTTTGCCTCTTCTGGTGTCACTGGGCTATAATTCCTATAGAGTGGTACCTCGGGTTACAAATGCTTCAGGTTACAGACACTTCAGGTTACAGACTCTGCTAACCCAGAAATAGTACCTCGGGTTAAGAACTTTGCTTCAGGATGAGAACAGAAATTGTGTGGCGGCGGCACAGCAGCAGCGGGAGTCCCCATTAGCTAAAGTGGTACCTCAGGTTAAGAACAGTTTCAGGTTAAGAATGGACCTCCAGAACGAATTAAGTTCTTAACCAGAGGTACCACTATACAGTATACCAAATACAATGCACATTGCAATGCAAATGTCAGAACACGTTACACAATGCCTATTAAAACTTAATTCAAATAAATCCACAGAGTTCAAAAGCACCTGGAGGGACACAGGTCCCCCATTTCTGCTGCAAACTCTGCCTCTTCAGCCTTAGCTCTGCTGCCTCTGAAGGATGGTCAGTTCAGGCCAAACAAGCTGTGAGGACTAGCAAGAGGCACCTGAACCATAGAGAAGGGAGGCTGAGGGAGGGAGTTAAGCAGGTGGTGGAAGCATGAACTGGGGACCATTAATGGATGCCACCTGGATAAAGTGGAGCAGGGGAAGGGAGCTCAAGAACTTCCCTTAGACTACCATCAGGCCTCTGAGAAGAAATCATGGTGACCTGCTTCCCTTTGTTTAATCACCACTGTGTTCTCCTGCCTTTTCAGCTGTGCTTTTCATCCTGGGGTTCCTCACTGTGGTGTTGACAGCCTTAGTTGTTCTCCTGAGGCATCCCAGCTCTGCTCCAAGCCCAATGAAGAGCTGGAAGCCGCGGTGGAGGAGCTTGGGAGAGCCACACATCCCCCCGGAGTATGTGCTCATTAAAGAGAGGTGAGTGACGGAAGCCTAATCACCAATGCCACCTTGGGCATCAATTCTAGTGTCTCTCAGATTCTTTTTTTTTTTTTTTTCAATCTTCAGTTCTTCACATTTCCACATCAGTTTGTGATTCCCCCCCATGGCCGCTCCCCACATTAAATGGGGGGCACCCTTTGCATGGTCATATGCAGCTGCAGCCCCCCGGACCCTATGCGGCACCATTAGCACAGGCTTGGCTTTGCCTTCCCCAGGTGGGATACCTGGAGGTCTCCGTCTACCTCAGTCAGTTGCCCAATCCTGCCTGGGGAGGTGTTGCCAAGGTGATCAGGCCAGGTAGGGGGAGGGACTACCCTGCCCACCCAATAGGGGGAGGATCTTATCTGGGAATCATCAGTTGGCTCCAGAGCTTCTTTGGAAAGGACTTTGCTGGACTTCATCACTCCAAAGGTAGGCCTGGGGTCTTTGGCCTCCCCCCCCCAGCCACAGGGCCTCAAAGGGATGGTGGGGGGCACTAGATCTCGGGATCCCCTTTTAAAGGGGATCCCCTCCCTTGGGCGGGCCTGGCTGCCCCAGGGTGGCAGGTGGCAGCACGGGGGGCTCTCTGGCTGTGCCCCTGTGCTCCTGGTGGCGGCGTGGGCCGTGGGGGGGGGCAGCACCGCTTCATGCAGCCTGCCCCTTCCCCTCATCAGGCCTGGCGGCCCCTGGGTGTGGCAGGTGGCGTCAGACAGGCTTTTTTTCACTAATATGTGCAGCTATATGCATACTTTACCCCAATCCATACCTTTTTGTACACATTGCTTGACTTTAAAAGTGCACTGCAAAATCAGGAAAAGTGCAAATTTCATAGGATGCCTTTATGTATTGGTTCATGCATTGTTCTGAAAAGTGTGAGGTAGGTTCACCTATCAAAGCAAACTGAATTGAATTTCTCCCCCCATCCTGACTCAGGGCAACAAACAGAAATCTGGTTCTTAAAACAAACAGGGGCAGCTTGTGTGTTTTTAAAAAATAAAACTAAAAATCATAAACTGACGTGTGAATGTGAATAAATGAACATAAGAAGAACCTGTTAGGTCTGGCGAATGGCCCACCTTAGTCCAGCATCCTGGTCTTACAGTGGGCAGCCAGATACCCATGGGAAATTTGCAAGGAAGTCCCAATCACAAGAGGACTACCCCATCCTGCAGTTCCCAGAAAGTGGTATTCAGAAGCATTACTGCATGGGAGAAAATTCTCCTTGGGGATTCAATACAGAGGCTCAGACCAGATTCCCAATTAGTCAGACTCTTATATTCAGTCATGTATTACGGGACAGAGTCCAAAAGAGTCTGTGAGAGCATTCCATTAGCACACCCCCTATTTGGGAAATATACGTAATCTTGGCTGTTTGTTCAACCACATTTTGCCACCTTCTGCCACCCCAACACTTCACACAACAATAGCTGTTAAAAACACTTATTCAACCTATGGTGCTGGTGATGTTTTTTGCTGTACATGCAGAGCCCTCCTTGCATCTTATCTGGGATTGTTTTCCACTTTAGTGGACAGTTAGCTTCCTTCAAAACGGATTACTGACAGTTTTGTGGCCAGGCTGCACACTTGCATAGCAGCAATGGCCTTGCTGGTCATGGGTTTTGCAGAATTTCTACCTCAGCTGCCTCTAACTGTGGAGGCAAAGCACAGCCATACAGTGGTACCTCAGGCTACATACGCTTCAGGTTACATACACTTCAAGTTACAGACTCCGCTAACCCAGAAATAGTACCTTGGGTTAAGAACTTTGCTTCAGGATGAGAAAAGAAATCGTGCTCCGGCAGCGCGGCAGCAGCAGGAGGCCCCATTAGCTAAAGTGGTGCTTCAGGTTAAGAACAGTTTCAGGTTAAGAACAGACCTCCAGAACGAATTAAGTACTTAACCCGAGGTACCACTGTAATGGCTAGTAGCCATGGATAGCCTTCTCCTCTATGAGTGAGGAGGGAAAATAAGAAACTGAGAGTAATCCCAGTTAACAGATCTTCCCATCCTTAGTCTCAACACAAGAGACAGCCTTTTTAAAAGAGGCACTTTCTCAAGCTCTTGTGCTCATTTCTCCCCCTGTTCTTGCAGCATCCAGTTCTATGAAGCTCTTGGCTCCCAGGGATCTGGAGAAGAACCTGATGCAGGAGAGGGAACTTTCCCAGGATTAGGTAAGACTTTGTTTTGGAAGATTAGGCTCCATGTTCTCACAAACAGGCAGGTGGGTGTTGCATATTTCCCCATCCCACACAGACACCCAAATGCTGGCAAGCGATTTTGATCTCCAGTCCTGACATGGGAAATCTCTGACCCAAAATGAGTTTGCCAAAGCAACCACAAAACACTGAAGCAAGGCATGTGCTGTAATCAAAGCTATAATCCAGCATGGGATGCTTTTGGGATGCCTCGCCTCTCAGAGAGGAGAAAATACTGTTCATTTGCACATGCAAGGGCCATTTTAAAACTGAACATCAGTCGCTTGATAGCAAAGGCACATATGCTCTGGTGGCTGGTTTCCTGGACTTTTTCAGAATTTGTGGAGTTATTTGATGTGGGTATGGATTAGCACTACCCACTGGTTCCCTCTAAACCAATCTTCTCCAACCTGGAGCCCTCAAGTTGCTTTGTACTACAACACCCATCATCCCCAGACCAAATTAAACAATTGCTATGCGTGATGGGAGTTGTAGTCCGAAACATTTGCAGGGCACAGGTTTGGCAAAGGTATATTGATCACGCTTGCCTTTTCTCCGGATAACTCACCATGGCGCAGTAACTTTTGTTTTTGTCAGATGAGAATGTACCGTAAGTCTGTGAGATCTCCAAGGTGGAAGCGTGTACTGATGATAGTGCAGGTGGAGCTATGTCCAGCAGATGGCAGTGTTTACACTCTTTGGGGGTGGTTCCGCTACAAAAATATCACTGAAAAAAATCAAGGCACAGCATTTCAATTGCCACTGTCACCCTGACAGTTTGTTTACTAAATTCTCTCAGTTAAGTTGTAGACCTAAGATGTTTGATGTGTTCACCTGAAAATGAAAAGTGGAGGCAAATTTGTGCTTGCAAATACATATGCCATGCACATGAACTCATTAGGGACCTAGGATTAGGCTTCCAAACAAGTCTGATGTATGAAAAGGCCACCGTGGATACCTTGGGAACTTTTGAAATTCACCTAAGAACTACACCACTACCAAGTGGTGCCCTCTGTGAATTTGCAGATCTCAGCCATTACAGCTTTAGCAAAAAAAATTAAAATTAAAATTAAAAGTACGCACTGAAGGATTAGTGATAATGGCCATTGCTGCTTCTGAAATTTGTGTGCTCCTAGTTCACACAATACCACTCACACTGGTAGACCATTCTTATGAGCATTGTGAGTGGCCAAGAGTAACTTCTGAACCTATAAAGAGGATTTAAATGAGCACACACACACACACACACACACACACACACACACACACACACATATATATATATTGCACCCTGAAAGGCTTGAATGTCATGCGCACATCATACCAGACTAATAATAGCTGATAATTAACACTTTGGAAGTATCTAGGGCACCTCACTAGGGACGCTGTGAAAACTGTCAATATTTGCTTCCAACCTTGTGGTTTTCTGGGGACTGATTTCAGGTTTTGACCCACTTAGCCAAAGTTCTGCAGGATCCTTCCCTGTATTCCTAAAGTTCAGGCTGTGAATGGCATTGCTTGTGTAGCTAAAATGACATCACCAAGGCACAAACGGGCAGCATCAAATGTTTAGCAGGGAAAACCTTAAAAGGAGGGGGTAAGCGAAAACCCTAAAACAGCTCTACAAGGGTTGAGCTTGCTCAGAGGGCATGGGATGCTCACTGATGAGGAGGGGAGGAGGTGAAAAACTGGGGGGGGGGGCAAGAGAAATAGAATGCAATAGTTTGAATCCTGAGCATGGAGCACTTCACACTGCCACATTTTGTTGTAGTTCCCACTTCTATTCATTCTCATTCAATGATGTGTCACACACTCTCTTTCTCACGTGTTGTTGTTGTTTAGTCATTTAGTCGTGTCCGACTCTTCGTGACCCCATGGACCAGAGCATGCCAGGCACTCCTGTCTTCCACTGCCTCCCGCAGTTTAGTCAAACTCATGCTGGTAGCTTAGAGAACACTGTCCAACCATCTCGTCCTCTGTCATCCCCTTCTCCTTGTGCCCTCAATCTTATCCAACATCAGGGTCTTTTCCAGGGAGTCTTCTCTTCTCATGATGTGTCCAAAGTATTGGAGTCTCAGCTTCATGATTTGTCCTTCCAGTGAGCACTCAGGGCTGATTTCCTTCAGAATGGATACGTTTGATCTTCTTGGAGTCCATGGGACTCTCAAGAGTCTCCTCCAGCACCATAATGCAAAAGCTTCAATTCTTCAGCAATCAGCCTTCTTTATGGTCCAGCTCTCACTTCCATACATCACTACTGGGAAAACCATAGCTTTAACTATACGGACCTTTGTCGGCAAGGTGATGTCTCTGCTTTTTAAGGTGCTGTCTGGGTTTATAATTGCTTTTCTCCCAAGAAGCAGGCGTCTTTTAATTTCGTGGCTGCTGTCACCATCTGCAGTGATCATGGAGCCCAAGAAAGTAAAATTTCTCACTGCCTCCATTTCTTCCCCTTCTATTTGCCAGGAGGTGATGGGACCAGTGGCCATGATCTTCGTTTTTTTGATGTTGAGCTTCAGACCATATTTTGCGCTCTCCTCTTTTACCCTCATTAATAGCCTTCCCCAACTTGGTGCCTTTCAGAAGGTTTTGTACATGCAAAACCATGTAGGCCAATGTTTGCTCAGACTGATGGGAGTTGTAGTCAAGCAACATCTGGAGGACACCAGTTTGGGAAAGGATGTCTGACCACATTTGTGTGCAGCCCCCAACTTCTAGGGTAGATCTTCAAGGGATTCAAAAAGGTCTTCACCTGGGGCTGGAATGGTACAAGATTCAGCATCAGGTGAGACAGGCTGGCAAGATCATTTCCCAAGGTCAAGATAAGGTGATCAGTGGCTGCTCTGCTTCCACTGCCAGAGACAGGAGGCCTCTAAATACCACTGGCTGGGAACCACAAATGGGAAGGTGGTGGTTGCACCCAGGTCCCACTTCTGGTCTTCCCATACGCATCTGGGACCTGGGTAGGAGCTATAAGAACAGGAAGCTGGACTCGATGAGCCTTTGTACAGATCCAACTGAGTTTTCCCTATGTACTTATCAGGATGGTTTTTCATGGAGTCTATCCAGTTGTTGTTGTTTCACCACAGAAATCCTATGCAGTAGTTTAGACCGAGAGAGAAGGGGGTGAGAGAGAGATTGTTCCAGTATATCCAGCAAGCTATGTGGCTGAGCATTGATTTGGACCTGGGTCCTTCTGTCCCAACCATTCATCCCATTCCATTTTCGAAGACAAGATAAGAAGGGAGAGTTACTGGGAGAGCCTCTCCATTTCTGAGCTTCTTTTTCTCCCTTCCCACCACAAAGAAATAAATCAAAGTAAGGACCACAAAGCTTCTTTTCCTTTATACCAAAGTTCATAGTCTATTAAATGGATAAGCTGCCTTTGTTTCAGGCGACCAGTTTGCAACAAAAGACCTGGAAGATTTCAGTGTCCGCACTTTGTATGACAAGCTGGAGGACCAGAACCTTCACTTGGCATCGCAGCTAGCAAAACACCGGGCAGACGTCCTGGCCTTCTACCGAGGCATCAGCCAGAAGATCCAGAGTCTTTTGGTAAGTGCTATGAGGAGGGGAGCATGTGTGTAGAAATATATTTTCTCATTGGCTTTTGACCCCACTTTATTTCCAACAAACTGGAGCACTGCACTCACCTGAATGGGTTACTAATGGGTATAATGCACCTGCCCATCTATGGACCAGATTAGCTAGATCATGATTCTTGACCAATCACATGGTGGTGGCCATTCTAGATGTAGGTACCAAAATTCCACTGGGGGCAGAATATAGCAATAAATTTCACACTTCTGGGCAACCAAGAGGTGTTGCCCCTGAGTCTGTCTGCCCAGGCAGGGTCCTTCAACATTGGCAGGTTTTAGATCCCTGGCCCTCATTAAATGTTTCTGCACTAGGGTACATCAATGCACACCTATGGGCAACATTGATGTGGCTAAATTACAATAAGCTTGAAGCTGAAAGAAGGAGGCGCCCCCTGAGGGCTGCATGGGGAATTAGGGGACTGTCAGGCCTGGGGTCTGGCTTGAAACAGGCCACCATGAAGTCTGGGTCCTGGCATGTGGCAATGGACTTGTGGGCCACAAACAGGCGGCATAGTCGTGAATGGGCTGGCAGGGTAAAGCAGCAGACTGGATAACTGAGGTGAGGCAGGGCAGGTCTGGTGTGAGGCTTGGTGAGACATACCAAGGGAAAGTCTTGGTTAAGGAGATGAGTGATTCAGATTTCCAGAGCAGCTCACTAGGAAATGTTTGTAGCAGGGCTGGCGAACCTTTTTCAATCCAAAGGTAGCAGTCTCTTCCGGGCCACTTTCTGGGGGCCACATGCAGTGGCTGGCAGAACCAGAGATAAAGTGGGTGGAGCAACAAATGAAGCAGGGCCCCTGAGGGGTGTGGCCTATGGAGAGAGGGTGTGGCTGGCTGGGAAGGGGTGTGGTGTGGGGAGAGTCCCGAGGGCCAGATAGAGAGGAGTGGAGGGCCACATTTGACATGCACCCCTGGCAAAAAAAAAACCTGAAGTTCCTTATCCCTGGTTTACAGGACCCAGTGTCATTCTCTCTGCCTCAGACCCTGGAAAGCCTCTGCCACTCAAAGGTTTGATGGGCAATAGTCTGACCTTTCCATAAGGCAGCTTCCTATTTTCCTAAGCAATGTAATGTTCCCCAGTGAAGGCAAAAGCAATTTGACGAGGTCATAAAATCTGAGACAGCAGTAAAACATTAAGGCCATTGATCTCTGTTTGTAGGATCTGGTACAGACAGTGGACATGGATGCATTGAAGGGCATGGAAAGGTCCACAGTCACCAGGGATAGAGCCCAGGTCACCTTCAGTTCAGCCAAGGAGACCCAAGAAAGTGAGAGCTCCTCCATCAAGCTTTCTGGAGTCTTGCAAGCAATGGGCTACTCAGGTGAGAGAGCTGGGAAAACAGGGAAAACAGAACACTTCCCTGCCATTTTTTAAAAAAGGAATTTTCTACAAGTGCCAGGCACCCATTAAAATTGACCAAAATGTGAAAGCAAATAATGGTGTGTTTTTCATTTTTAAAATTCTCCTTTGCACCTTTTAATGGTCTCTTTTCTTATGGATATTTCACTGTGACACTTGTGGTGACCCATGGAGCTTGCTTCTTTGCTCTGAATGTAGCTGTGTTCATGAGCAAATCTCCAAGAGGCATGAAAACAGCTGCTTTACAGGCTGTTAAGGAAGCTGTATTAACTGATTAATGCCTTGCTGAATTCTTTTAGGTTCTGAGTGGCAGGAGGCAACAGAGTTAATGAAAGTCCTGGGGATTTTGCTGCGGAAAATCCATTTTGGGAAGGTGACGGCGAAGCCAGAAGGGGCACAGGGGCACAATGGAGCTGGTGGATCTGGCCTGGCTATCCGAGAGCAAGCTGGAACTCAGCAAAGATGTCCGGTAAGAATGAAGGTCTCCCTTTGGCGCTCGCTCTCTCTCTCTCTCTCTCTCTCTCTCTCTCTCTCTCTCTCTCTCTTTCTCTCTCTCTCTCTGTCTCTGTCTCTCATTCCTGTGATATTTGAACATTATTTCCTGTGTAGGGTACTAGCTCCCTGACACAGCGTGTGCTCTCCAGTGGGAAACGGGCCTCCCTTAGCTCTCGTGGCTTTGAAGACCAAGGTAAGGATGTGTGCAGCCTTTTTACCTGGTTATAGAACAGGGAAGGAGAACCCCCCACTTCCCTCGAGGGCTGCATTCCCTTTGGGGCAATGTGTTTGCGGCCTGAAACAAAAGTCGATAGAGCCAGTCCACCTCCTTTCTCTAATCCACATACCCAATCCACTGATATCCATCCATTCACAGGTACACATGATGACCCCAGTGCACACACATGCAATTTGGTGGCTGGGTGCGACTCTCATTTGCTCCCCTGAAAGGTGTTCTCCCTCCCAGTGCAAATTGCAGACACAAAGGACTCTTGTAAACATCTGCACTTGAATCTGATATCCTAAACATCCATGCCCTTTCCCTAGCGAAGCTCCTCCGAAGATGCTGTTGGCTTCTGAGAACAAAACAATTGCATGTGTTAACAGCAGGAAGGGGCAATTTAGATCAGGGTAAGGGAGGAAATGGTTAACAATCTTTCTGAAAACACCACTTTTCAAAATGTGCGGAATCTTGAAAGCAGCCGCTTAGTTTAAAATAATACACACAAAACCACAGGAAATCCTAATTGCCCGTCTAGTTTCTCCCTGTCTGTGGTTGTTGGGAGGTGCAGTTGTCCTGAGCTGCCACTAGATGGAAACATAAGCCGCATGCGGTCTGCAAGCTTCAGAGCATCAGTTATGTATATACAGGTCATTTTTTCAGGCCATGCAAGTGACCCTTGTGACAGTGTGTTACATAACAGCCCCTCCCCGCTGCATGAATTTAGTAATCTGCATGAAGTCATCATCCTCATCCTTGTCTCTCTGAGTCTACAAGCAGCACCTTCAGCTGATATATGCCTTGTCTGTATTTGTCAGGGTTGGACCTGCAGCCTCGCAAGAGCAGCATGCTTGCTTGCGTAAGCGAGCTGGAAGTAGAGGCCCTGATGGCGACGTCCCCCCTTGCCAAGACCCTGGGCGAGATCAAGCAGTTTTTGGAGACATCCCAGCAGCCCCCACACTCGCCTCCTTCTCCAGGTGATAGAGCTGATTCCTGCATCTTCTGATACCCATTATCCCTGCGTTTCTTGGGATTGCCTCAGAGAGGAAGTGGGAATGATGCATAGAAACACATGCAAATCATCAAAGTGGTTTGGTGATTCCTCCCCTTTGCTTCGTTCCATTTTAGAATGCCAAGGTTTCTCTTTAAATCTCCAGCATTTAAAAAGGATGCGGGTGGCACTGTGGGTTAAACCCCAGAGTCTAGGACTTGCCGATCAGGAGGTCGACGGTTCAAATCCCGTTGCTCGGTCCCTGCTCCTGCCAACCTAGCAGTTCGAAAGCACATCAAAGTGCAAGTAGATAAATAGGTACCACTCTGGCGGGAAGGTAAATGACATTTCCGTGCGCTGCTCTGGTTTGCCAGAAGCAGCTTAGTCATGCTGGCCACATGACCCGGAAGCTGTACGCCGGCTCCCTCGGCCAATAAAGCGAGATGAGTGCCGCAACCCCAGAGTTGGCCACGACTGGACCTAATGGTCAGGGGTCCCTTTACCTATGGGGGCTTAAGCAGAAAACGTGTGGGGGGACATGAAGGAAATCTCATGTGCACGCTGACGGCCGTTTATATTATATCTGACTGTCTCTGGCAGCCAGCCCCCAAGATGCTATCTGGAACTTTTGGGTTTAAAGTGATTAAGAAGCGGATGTGATAAAAGCCATAAAATTATGCATGGCACAGAGATAGTGGATAGAGAAAAGCTTGTCTTCCTTTCTCATGACACTAGAGCTTGTGGACATCCCGTGAAGCTGAATGTTGAAAGCTCCCAGGACAGATAAATGAACATGGCACTCTCTCCCATAGCAAGCAGTGATGGCCAGCAACTTTGTATGGCTTTAAAAGAAGATTGCACAAATTCATGGAGAATAAGGCTGTCAGTGGCTGCTAGCCATGATCGCAATGCTCTGCCTTCACTGTCAGAGAAATATATGTTTCTAAATATACCATTTAAGAATAACCTAACTCCTGGAACTCCTGTTCATTTTACAAACATCCCTATTCATCTCACAAACACAGGGATAAGGCTATTTTAGGGACTGAGGTGATTCAGGAATAAAGAACAATTTCATGCTTTCAGAATAATGCTATTTTTAGACTTGAGGACTTTGGGCTCTCCAAATGTTGCTGAACTACAACTCCCATAATCCCTAACCATTGGCCTTTTTTGCTAGGGCTTATGGGAGCTGTAGTTCAACAACATCAGGAGGGCCAAAGGCTCCTCATCCATGATCCTAGACCCATGTGTCCCAAACCTGGGTGTCCAGCTGTTTTTGGACTACAGTTCCCATCATCCCTGACCACTGGTCTTGATAGCTAGGAATGATGGGAGTTGTAGTCCAAAAACAGCTGGAGACCCAAGTTTGGGAAACCCTGTCCTTGACTATAGAATGACTTTCAGTGCCAACTTTCCATTGTTCTGTCCCCCTTTTCCAGGTGAAAACATAGATAATGGCCACCTTTCTTCAGGACCTTCTGTTGATGTTGTGGTCCCCACTGACCTCACCAGCCTCTCCCCTCGCCATTTTGTGGTTTACCGCTTTGCCTGCACTGTCACACGCCTTCTGGGAAGAGCCTTCTCCTTGCCAGCGCTGGTTCTCCTCTTGGCTCAAGCAGTCCCCAAGCAAGGCCCTACGGAGGTTCAGTTCGCCAGAGATTCCTACTATGATGCCACCAACAGGTTCCTGTATATACTTTCATCACACCTGGAGAGTGCTGGGGGCTTTGTCACAGTGCTGCTGAATGCCATGGCACACATCAAAGCAGGTATATAGTTAGGTGGAAGGAAGCTGTCAGACCATCCAACCCAGCACTGTCAACTCTGATTGACAGAGGCATTCAAAAGTGCCAGACATGTTCTTTTTTATATATATACTTGCCACCTGGTGGCAGAAATCAGCATTGCAATGGAAACGACAGCCCCATGCCAACATTCACACTCTGAAACATCTAGTTCAGGGGTCAGCAAACTTTTCCAGCAGGGGGCCAGTCCACTTTCCCTCAGACCTTGTGGGGGGCCGGACTATATTTTGGAAAAAAATAATGAATGACTTCCTATGCCCTGCAAATAACCCAGAGATGCATTTTAAATAAAAGGATACATTCTACTCATGTAAAAACATACTGATTCCCGGACCGTCGGCGGGCCAGATTAAGAAGGCGATTGGGCCGGATTTGGCCCCCGGGCCTTAGTTTGCCTACCCATGATCTAATTCAATTTACTGTCTGTCCTCTTGAACTGGTCTTTGACTGTAATAATGAATTATTATTATTATTATTATTATTATTATTATTATTATTATTATTATTATTATTATTATCATCATCATTATCATTACTGCCTGTCCTAATGTCATTCGGATGTGGATTTCTCTTCCCCCTCTACCCAATGATAAAAAATAGGAGTGAAAGAAATGAATAGAGGTTTTTAAGCAGAGGTTGGATAGCCATCTGTCATGGATGCTTTAGTTGAGATTCCTGCATTGCAGGGGCTTGCACTAGATGACCCTCTGCATCCTTTTTGACTCTATGATTCTATGTATTGCCAAATTGTTCAGACATTATTCAAGGGGAAGTGGAACTTGCCATGGGGCTGCCATTTTTCCCAACAATCCCCAGTGTTTGTTTCTTTTCACATGGTCCCTTGTTCCCTCTATGATATCTACAGCTATAGGATACCTGGTTTCCTTTAACTGTAGATATGTCATGGAGTGAAACGGGGATCTTCTGCATGCAAAAGCATGTACTTCATAGTACTGAAGGCTGATTTGAATGCCTGGAATATAATGATGAAATTCTGACAATTGCCATGTCAAATGCAAAGAAGGCTGCTACACCCTGTGATCTAATGATATCCTTTCCGCATAACTGGGTGCAGGGGAATTTTTTTTTTTATCCTATTTGTGTAGCAGGTATTTGGCACAACACTTCCTTCATTGTGATAGTTTCCCCAATAATGATCTTCCTTTCTCGGTCCTTCTGCTGTTTGGGTAATATTGTAAGCAAGGACAAAAATACCTTTTGCAGATCTTCTTTTTTGTCTCTTCACTTCCTTCCTTAGCCTTTCATTGCGCAGGATCATGGCAGAGGAAAGCAGAGAGACAGCAGCTCCAAGAACTAGATCTGCAGTGCATATTACAGGAGAGAGTCTGGCCTCTTCCTTGTTTGTGCCTTATGCTAACAATAGCACAATGGAGGTGTGGGTTCCTGGCTTATGAGGTGCTCTGCTGAAGGTTTTGCCTATTTCTAAATCTGCATGTTGCACCACACAAGCCCTGCCTAATAATGCAGACAGGCTTCCAAAAGGGCGAGCTGAAGATGGGTTTAGCTTACTGAATCTTCAAAACAGTCTCATCGCTTGACCGCTATGAGTAATTGGACAAAATTGTGGTTCAAACTTTAGCTAGCTTAAAAAATTCTGTCTGGAGCTTGGCTCTCCTGAACTACATCTCATCTGGCCTGGATGGTTGCATGCAGAAAGGTGTAATATTGTGGCAAGGGACAGTGAACTGAACAAAACTCTGAATCTCCAGATGGGAGTGTCTAATGGAAAGGGGCTTCCACATTGAGTGAGGCTACATCTGGAGGATTCAAAGAATTCTGATGACACAGATCGGTCTTTTTATCTTTCTCCCCTGCTCCCAGGCTCTAAGGAAGCTATTCCTCCAAACGTTGGCTTTTGGAAAGAGCTCAACACAGCAGTGGCTGCCCTAGCAGATGCCTTTTTCCAGTGTTCTTGGGGAGCAGAAGAGACAGCAGGGAAGGTAATAAGTTTTCAGGTGTTCCGGCCGGATGTGCATGCTGTAGCACTACAGATGTGGCTCTAAATTGTAAATGACACTTTCTAAAATGGTTTTGGAGCATGAGCTGCAAATGATCTTGCCAAATTCAGAGAAGCACAAAATCGGAAGGATAGTTGAATTCATAAGCACATGAGGAGAACCTGCTGGATTGTGCCAATGACCCATAAAGTCTATCATCCTGTTCTCACAGTGGCCAACTCTACGCCTGTGGGAAACCCTCAAGCAGGGCCTAAGCACAAGAGCCCTCAACTGGTAGGCAGAAGGATTACTGCCTTTGACTGTGGAGGTGCAGTATGGCCATCATGCCTAATAGCCATTGTCCTGCATAGATTTGCCCAATCCTCTTTTAAAACCATTCATGTGGGTGGCCTTCACTGTCCCATATAGGAGTGAGTTCCATTGTTGAACTAAGCACTGCACAAAGAGGTAGTTTCTTTTCTCTATCCCTGGATTCCTATCCATTACAGTGGTACCTCTGGTTATGTACTTAATTCGTTCTGGAGGTCCGTTCTTAACCTGAAACTGTTCTTAACCTGAAGCACCACTTTAGCTAATGGGGCCTCCCGCTGCTGCTGCGCTGTCGGAGCACAATTTCTGTTCTCATCCTGAAGCAAAGTTCTTAACCCGAGGTAATATTTCTGGGTTAGCAGAGTCTGTAACCTGAAGCGTATGTAACCCGAGGTACCACTGTACATGATATAGGACATGGGTAGGCAAACTAAGGCCCATGGGCTGGATCCGGCCCAATTGCCTTCTAAATCCGGCCCATAGATGGTCTGGGAATCAGTGTGTTTTTACATGAGTAGAATGTGTGCTTTTATTTAAAATGCACCTCTGGGTTATTTGTGGGACATAGGAATTCGTTCATTTTCCTCAAGAAAAGCCCCTCACAAGGTCTGAGGGACAGTGGACCAGCCCCCTGCTGAAAAGGTTTGCTGACCCCTGAATAGAAGTTTTAGA
Source organism: Podarcis liolepis (assembly GCF_965112155.1). Taxonomy (NCBI): domain Eukaryota; kingdom Metazoa; phylum Chordata; class Lepidosauria; order Squamata; family Lacertidae; genus Podarcis; species Podarcis liolepis. The sequence goes on along the minus strand of NC_139567.1, from coordinate 23,954,043 downwards.
ATCAGGCCAATTGATCCAGTGTGGTGTAATGGTTACAGTATATTGCTGGACTAAGACTTGGGAGACCAAAGTTCAAATCTCCAAGATCACACTGGGTGATCTTGAACATGTCGCCATCTCTCAGCCTAACCTACCTCCCAGGGTTGTTTAGAGGATGAAATTGAGAAAGAGAAAATTGTACCCGTCACCTTGCTCTCCTTAGATGAAAAGTGGGATATAATGTAATAATAATAATAATAACAACACATAATAATTCAGATCAGGATTCACAGAAATCTAATTTCTCAGGCATCCCTACCTATTACTACAATCAGAAATAAAACTCAGAATTATTAAATTACAGAAAAAGGCTGTAGAATGTGAGTTGGAAGTTTTTAACTTCTGTGTATGCTTTCTGTTCTTTTGTTTTCAACCCCCAGCTTTTGGGTTGTGAGAAGAAAAACCCAAAGGCCTGAATTTCAAAGCAGCTGGATGCAAATAAAAATAAAAAATTAATCCCACGATGTCAGCAAAATCTTGGGCGCTCAATATTTCTGATGAATAGTCCCTTTGATTAGGACCACTAAAAGTTCTGCCTTCTGTGCTGATTCTTTCAGAATCCGATGAAAAATTGCTCGCCTGTTTGTTTAGCAGCTCGGTCGATTTTTGAAGAACTGCTGAGTCTCCGAATGTTGCCTGACTCTCGTTTCCTTGAGCAACGCCCACGAGAAAGGTAGCTGATGTTGGTTTCACTAGATAAGTAATCCAAGATTGTGACAGACAAATAATTGTACTCGTGTCATATTGCTGTGTTGCGATATTAGTGCATATATTCCAATAACAAGGACATTTTTCAGTTGCACAATTGATTATTTAGCTTATATAATGTTCCTTCTTCCCTATCTCACTGAAATAGAGGAAGCTAGCCCTTTGTAATGAATTTTGTCTGTGTATTTAATATTGGTACATATATATTATCCGAAAACGGTCCTGTTTTTCATTTACATCACTGATAACAATTACTGAGCTTAGAGATAATTCTGAAAACAGTCACTGAGCTCGGATAATTCTATTGGCATCTCCTTCAGGGAACGGTTTGTGTGGAGTAAACTGCTAATAGTGGGAGCCCCATTGCTTGATAACTGGGCTACTGACAAGGAACAGAAGACTCTTGGAAAGAGGAGGCATCCATCAATGTCTATTAGCTGACTCCATGCTTGTAGATTTGTGTCCAAAAGAAACCTTACCACCACTATAGTTTTCTATGTGCCAGGCAGAGTCAGTGAATAAGGGTATCAGCTGCATATACACCATGCACCTTCTCTGCCTCCCCCAGAAAGAATCCTGGATGAATTGTAATTTACCCCATCACAGAGCTACAATTCCCAGCACCCCCAATGAACTACAGTTCCCAGGTTTCATTTGGGAGTGGAAAACACACTTTAAATATAGGGTGTATGTGTGCAGCCATCTTCTCCTTTCCTAGTTGTAGAAATATTGGCTAGAGGGATCCAAGTGGTACGCTGACATGATCAGGCTTGGGTCAGATCCTGGCAGGCACAGGGAGCAAGTGCATCGGAGGGCCAGACAAAGAGGTGAATGTCTCAAGTTGCAAAGGCAAGAGTTTATAATGTTATTTTACTTTGGAAACAGTGTTTGCTGTGGTGCAGTAACAAGACTGGGGCAAGACATTTCGGTACCTGTGGCAAACCCCAAAATGGCGCATGCACTCAAATCAACTTCAACTGGTGGTTGAAGTGGGAAACAAAGGCTGTCACAGGGCTCTCTCTGAATCATGCTGGATAGGCTCAGAGCCTAGGAGACCCCAAAGGGCAGCCCCTGCCCATTTCCTCCCTAGGGATAGGAGGAGATCAATACTGTGTCTAATTCAACAAGAGGCTGCTGTAGAGGCAGCATTGGAGGTGCTACTGAAGAGAAGGCAGCTCTTACTTCTGGCAACATCAGGGAGCAATGCATTCCTTGGAGGTCAGCTCTGCTGCCCCTGTGGATCCTGCCACTCAATGTGGTCTCATCACATATTGACTCATTTGGTGGGCCAGCCCCACCCTATAAGGACCCAGGACCAGCCTGCCAGCAGCCCTGTCCTGCATTTTTTGAAGCAGCTTCTGGGAGTACAGAACTGCAATAGGCAACATCTGAGGATCGTCTGTGTAAATAAATAAGTATGATGCCAGAGGCACATACCATACGCAACATAAGCTTGCTCAGAAGAATCGCTTAGATAACTGGAGCTATGTAGGACGATATCCCTGCAGTAAAATGCCTTTCCAAAACCATTCATTCATTTATCTACAGGATCTCATCTTCCTTTACAAGCAATGAATCAGACTCTGCCCTTGGGTAATATCCTGATACCAAATACAGGCAATCAACCCAGCAGTGCAGTTGTGCAACATCCATTCTTTTCCATGGGGATATCTCATAGTTCTCAGAAATTATTCTCAGTCTTCAATTATGCATCAATTATGTCCTCAGTAGATAGAGGATTAAGAGACGATGTTGTGGCTGAAAGAGTTTCTAAGAAAACATCCTCTTACGTTTTTTGCTGGCGCAATGGTGTAAATGGAAAACACTCCACATTGGCTGATCTTGGTATGACCTCATTGCTCAGTGCAGCCTGCACCTGCCGACCTGTCTTGCTTCCATCACAATACATGCAACAAGTCAGCCGTATGCAAATTAGTGTTAGAATTTTCATCCTTGGCAGTTGGAGGTATAACTGGCCTCCAGTTCTGGTCCTGCTTAGCTTAGAGCAACTGGGTGCTGACTGAGCTCCATCAAAACTAAACTGTGGACAGGTTTTTTTTCTTCCTCATCCTTCTGTGGGTTAGTCAGATTGGATGCATGTAGCATTTTTCCTATTCTTTAGAAGGCAGAGGCAGTCAGAAATAGCCATGCAGTGGGAAAATGTGGGCAAGGTAGGAGGAAGGTGATGTCTAATGAAACCTCCATGGGTAGAGGAATCTCCTTATGGTGTTCCAGGCCCAACACACATCATAAGAACATAAGGGCTCTGCTGGATCAGGCCAGTGGCCCATCTAGTCCAGCGTCCTGTTCTCACAGTGGCCAACCAGACGCCTGTGGGAAACCTTGGAAATGTAAAGAAATTGAAGGTACTTTCTACCACCTTTGGTGGACGTGCCCGAAGATTAAGGTTTTCTGGGAAATGATATATAATGAAATGAAAAAGGTACTTAAATGTACTTTCCCTAAGAAACCAGAGGACTTTCTCTTGGGCATTGTCGGCCAATTGGTGTCAAAGAAAGATAGAACTTTTTTTATGTACGCTACCACAGCAGCAAGAGTACTCATCGCAAAGCATTGGAAGACTCAAGATCTACCCACTCTGGAAGAATGGCAGATGAAGGTGATAGACTATATGACATTGGCCGAAATGACCGACAGAATCCGTGAACAGGGGAAAGAGACGGCGGATGAGGATTGGAAGAAATTTAAAATTTATCTTAAGAAATACTACAAAATTGATGAATGTTAAAATGTTGAGGTTTTTGTAAGAAAAGGTGATTACAGCGACAAAAGATTAAGTAAAAGAAAAGAATAAGGGATAAATTTGATAAAATTAAGTTTAGGATTTGCTGAAATAATTTCGGAAACTGGGATGTAGAAAGGGGAGGTTTGGGGGAGTCAGAGAAGTGAGGTTTATGGAAAAAAAGGAGAGGAAATTATACATGTTTGTTTGTTTCTTTATTTGTTTGTATTGTTTGTAAAAATTTTGTAAAACCAATAAAAAATATTATAAAAAAAAGAAACCTACAGGCAGGACTTGAGCACAAAAGCCCTCTCCCTTACTGTGGTCTCCAGCAACTGGTATTCAGATGCATTAATGTATCCAACCATCATGGCTAGTAGCCATGGATAGCCTTCTCCATGAATTTTTCCAGGCCTGTTTTGCTGGTGGCCATCACTGCCTCTTATGGGAGCGAGTTCCATAGTTTAACTATGGGCTGTGTGAAAAAGTGTTTTTTTTAAAAAAAATCTGTCCTGAATCTTCAAACATTCAGCTTCAGCTGAAGGTCCACTGGCTCTGGAAGGACAGCCTCCTCCATTGCCTCAGTGATTGATTTAGGCCACCAGGATGTCTGCAATGGCTTAATAACCTTCTGAGGCAAAGCAGCCATTTCAGGCAAGCTAGATTCTCTGGAACCAGATTGTTCACTTTCTAAACAGGCCCATCCTGCAAATAGCTCTGAGGTAGTAGCAAGTGTGGAATCTCTCCATTTTTGAATGAGTTAGTAGCAGTTGCACTCCACCCCTAACTCAATTTGGCCTGGGAGTACAGCACTGGTTTAATATAACCTTCTCCATCATGTGGTTCTTACCTCTGATTAAGGGCTGAGCCACAATAGATGATATTGGGAACCTAATGGATGCCTTGCTCCAGGAGGGCTCTCTAACCAGGTTGATTATTTTCTCTCCTCTTTCCATCATTTCAAAGCATGGACAGAGAGCTTAATGCTAGTTCTCTGGATGCAGGCAGGTGCAACACACAGAAAATCCTACTTTCCTTTTTTCCCTTTCCCCTCTTCCTGTGTGTCCCAGATTTCAAGATTACAGAAGTTTCCTGCTGCAAGCAGAGCTTCAAAATATAATGGAAACTTCAGGGCAACCTGAGGAAAGAGCACCCAGCAGTGAGAGGAAGACTTGGGCAGGAGATTCCTCTGACCTTCAGGTAGCTCACTTGACCTTAAATCAACTTGGCTCTTAACCTCCTGCAACTTAGAATAATAGAATTGTAGGGTTGGAAGGGATCCCAAGGGTCATCTAGTTCAGCCCCTTGCAAGACTTGTTTATGTCTGCTGTGTCAATATCATTTTTCTACAGTGGAAGAGAGTATGGGTTGTCCCATTGCACCTCCTACTTGCTCTAGTAGGTGGGGCCATGTAAATCAGGCTTGTCCACCATCCACCAGTGGAAGAAGACCCTTCCAATTCTAGAAGAGTCTGTCTTGCTCTGATGTGCAGACCCTTTTTATGGAAATGTGTTGTTTTCTGGTGGCTGCCTTTTCACACACACCCCCTATGCAGATAGGGTGGGAAGGGGTTATTTATACGATGACTGGCACTTGGCCATTCTGAGCAAAACAATAATGGGCTTGCCAAAAGGTAAAAGGATGGGCAAAATGACCCCTAGTTCTAGATGAGCTGTTATTCCAAGACTGGAAGGCTCTGCACCCCAGACTACCTATTAAGGGAGATACATGGGTGACACTGGCCCATGTCTCTGTTGTGTACCTGTGAAAGCTGTGGAGAACCTCCTTTCTGCAGGCCTAATAAAGCCCAGCAGTGGTTCTGGTTTGCTGTCTTCCCCAAGCCATGCCTACCCAGACTATACCGATCTCATCAGGTGGAGGGCAGGCAAAGGCTCCTTGTGGAAGTGGGTTTTGCAGGAGCCTCCCATCAGCCGACCAGAGTACCCATGGAACCTCTTTTTGCCTGCATGGTTTGATTTCAGATCATTCAGGCAAAGGAAAATGCTTCACCTGACATAATGGGTGAAATAGGTTGTTGACTCATGGGCAGATCTGACCACTGAATGGAAACAGCCCATGGTGTTGGGGGGGGGGTCAAGATCCAGCCTGCTGGTCAGATCCAGTTCCCCACCCTGCTATATAATATGATACAATACCCTTCATGTTTCATAGACTGTCACTCACTGAGGACAGGATAAGGCTATTGCAATGACACAGCATTGTGGTTTAACAAACAACATCAACATGTTATCAAAGAGACATGATGCGGGGAGGGAAGCATAGGTCAGTCCCATCCATGGATCTACCAATGATGTGCAATTTGGGCATCTGTGTGGCATGCCCAAGTGCATTAGAGGTCGGGGCTCTTGTGTCCTGTTCAGAAGGGCTACTCTTGCCTTTTTAGCAGTAAGAAATGACCTTCTGCAAATGATGAAATTCTCTCTTCTACACAACTGTTCCAAGAGCAGCTGTGTCCTCGCTTGCATTTGGCCTCATTCTTAATGGTTTCCATTTTCTAGGTGAAGATTGAAGAGCTGGAGGAGATGCTGGATGGCTTGAATGAGGACTTCTTCCAGCTGACAGTGCAGGCCTTAACAATCCAGGAAGAGGAGGAACATTTGGACCGTGAACTCAGAGCACAAGAGGAGTCACCCTCATTTACAGTATGTGCATACCACAATTTCATTGCAGGGGGCAGTGATGCAAATGACTATTATTTTAAACTCATATGAATATGCCTTGACAGTGCTCCTTGTATGCAAAGTGCTCAACAACCCAACATCTACACAACAGCCCCATAAGGCTGGGCATTGGGTTTAAGACTAGGAACGAACTAGGGAATAGTAATTTTTTATCCCTCTCTCAAACTCACTTCACACACATCATGTGGCAAGTGTGCTTGCTGCATAGCTGCCTATGTCTACAGTGCTAAAAATGGCAATGCAAAGGAACATTTATTGAAACACTCTGGGGCATGTGGTGGACAAAAGCCAGGAAATTGTAAGTTAGTGTCCAAGAGAGTGAGGCTGGGCAGACAGATCTCACTCATTCTATGATGAAGTTCCTCACCCAACATCTGCTAGATAATCTGTTTACATCAACCTTCCCCACCAGATGTTCCCCTGCAGATGTTTTGGACTACCACTGCCATCAGCCTCCAGCCAGCATATCCAAAACATCTGGAGGGCATCCAGTTGGTTGAAGGTTGGCTTGCCTTCATTGAACACTCTTCAGTCACAAACTTGAAGCAAGTGCTTTTCAAGGCATCAGAACTGGAGGAAGGAGGCCACACTGTCTGGCTTGCTCTTCTTGAGTAGCACCAGAGTAATGAGAACTCAGATCTCCTGGTTTACAATCTTGCCTCAACCACTATTCCAGTAATTGCTTCAGGACAACTCAGTGGCTTTCTTCTGCTTGTTTCCCACTTCCTCTCCTTCCTCCCCACCCATTGTACAGTCTACAAGTTGTCTTCCTGAGGAGAAAGCACAGCACTTCTCGGAACATCTTGAATCTTGGGCTGCCAAGAGAGACCAAAGTGTGTTGCTGGGAATCAAGAGAAGTCTCATTGCACAGAAAATCAAAGACGTTGAATCGGAACTGGCTCATTGTCTGAAAATCCATCATGGTGGCCAGCTCAGCAGCTGAGGGGAGACTGGCCAAAACTCTGAACCAGCAAGGAACATTTGGTTGGCTGTGTTTATTTCTTGCTGGAGTGATCAACTCTTTACTTAAATACCTAACTCTCTTGGGACCTAAAGAATTGCAGTAGGAGTGAATCCAAGTAGCAAATTGGAGGCAACTGTTTTGGGTACCAAATGGTTTGAGGGTATGTGGATTACAATCTGGGGTCTTCTTATGTTTTCTCTTTTTAAAATAGTTGGGATCAGAGAGAAGGGGCTTTCAATGACAGTGAGGGGATTTCTCAAGTTTTGTTGTAGCTTTCAAAAGTTCACCAGTTTGCCTGCTACTGCTCCTTCCTTTCCAGTTAGTATCTAGGAAGGAAATTTTAAGTGCTCAATGGATGTGCATTACTGGTGTGTTGTGAGCAATATCACGTGAGTATTGTGCAGTTACAGAGTTATAATCCAACGTGCACATGATTTCCTTTGTCCTTGCCAGTTTCAAATGAATATAGGCAATAACTTTTTCAAAGGAGAAGGGAAGCCAAAAACAAGGTTTGGTCATTGCAGGTGTCAAAAATGAACAGAAGGAAAGGTGGTTAGTTCTGGCTCAAGATGACTTTGCATGAAAGAGAAGGTATGTATGGAATGTGTACACACAGAGAGGAAGTTTGAGAAATGGCAGTTTTGTTTACAGTATCACAAAATGACAGTTCTGAATTAATCTGATACACACCCAAAGAGTTAGGTGGACACCTGAAAGGTTGCAGAATCCATAACTGCTAATCTGATGGATGCAGTTGAAAAATACGTGCATTATGTTGTAAAGTTGAGCAAAAAATTTTAATTTCCATGGGAGATAAAAATGCAAATATGATAATGCCACATTTGAGAAATGTTTGTTAGGTAGCTTACCTGAAAATCATCATGTAAATATTCAAAATGTGAGAGGAATCAGGACTGTGGTTGTGCCTCATGCTTCATGTTCCCAGTGGGAAAATAAATTCTGTTTGATCCTGTAACAAATATCACAAATAGTCACTATGAGCATCTATAACAGCCGAACCACCTGACAAAGGAGACACTACTTGGAGAGCATTCAGATGTGGGGATTCTTGTGTTACTTTGCCTGATTATAATGCTAGCGCATCAGATTCTATCCCAGATTCTAATGTTCATTCCTTTTACACTGCATTATCCATTGTGTTATGGAACTGTGGCTTTTTTATTGCTATACTGCCTTGTCACACTCAATTTTCAATGATGGGAAAAGAGCTGTATGCTGGAATCCCTCCCAGAGGTCAAGTGAAATTGCAACACAAAAAAACTCCCGTGATTTTCTGGGTTAACAGGGTTGGAGACAGTCTTTTTCCCCCTCTGGAAGTAAATGCTATGGAAATGAGTGCTAAACTTCTGCTAGATTTTTTTCAGAAGTGGCTTTTATGTTGCATAAGAGATCACATGAAATTTGGAAATTATCAGGTAAGGAAATAAATGAAAACAGAATAAACTGCTGTCTGGATGCAGCCTCAGTGCCTCCTGCTACAACTAAGAGGGCCTAACACACATTATGTTTGAGAAACATGATGCCCAAAATAGCATAATGGGGTATTCCCGCCCTGTACTTTAATTGGGTGAGTCCCCTTGGGTGGGTTCTCCATCCTTTAATGCAGACCCTCCAAGTGTCTCTCTTTTCCAGAGACAGTCTCAGATTTACAGAAACCATCCTGGTCTCAGATTTCATCCCAGAATGTCTCACTTTTCCTTAGAACATCCCTATTTTCATCAGCAAGATGCTGGAGGGGATGGCAAGACATCTTTATTTTCATTGGAGAAATGCTGGACAGTACGGAATTATGCAACCCCCGAGTCAAGGAGATAAGTAACTATATAACCTTTAGAAGACATTGAAGGCAGCCCAGTATAGGGAAGGTATATAGTGTTTAATGTTTTATGATGCTTTTATATATGTTGGAAACTGCCCAGAGTGGTGGAGGGGGCAACCCAGTCAGATGGGTAGGGTATAAATTATTATTATTATTATTATTATTATTATTATTATTATTATTATTATTATTATTATTATTATTATTTATTATTATTATTTTATTTAATAAAGGTAAAGGGACCCCTGGCTATTAGGTCCAGTTGTGGCAGACTCTGGGGTGCGATGCTCATCTCACTTTATTGGCCGAGGGAGCCTGCGTACAGCTTCTGGGTCATGTGGCCAGCATGACTAAGCTGCTTCTGGCAAACCAGAACAGCGCACGGAAATGCCGTTTATCTTCCCACCGGAGCGCTACCTATTTATCTACTTGCATTTCATCCTTTCGAACTGCTAGGTTGGCAGGAGCAGGGACCGAGCAACGGGAGCTCACTGCGTTGTGGGGATTCGAACCGCCGACCTTCTGATCGGCAAGTCCTGGGCTCTGTGGTTTAACCCACAGCACCACCCATGTCCCAGCTAATATTGAATAGGACACCCCAATTTTCATTAGATAAATGTTAGAGAGTATGCTATTGCTGTTTATTTCTGTTCTATTCAGATAACTAAGGACTTCCTTTACCCTAGATTTCCTGAGATCCTCATCCACATAGAAGTACATTAAGGCAGGTTCTTTGCTCGTGGAGGATGAGGTAATATTTACATGACTGGTAGAAAAGAGGGAAGGTTTCATTGGCTCTGCTGCTGTTTACCAGGCCCATTGTTAGGGCAACATGTCACCCATGGAGACGGAAACAAACCCAAGCAGCACTCAGCAATAAAGACACATGCGTGCTGTATCAGGCTGCTTGGAAAATAGCTACAATATCACTTTCATTTGCAAGGCTGGTGGGGAATTTAGGAACAAAGGTGGCAATTAGCACCTGACCATCCAACGTTTTCCTGGCTCCCTGAGCTACGTCAGTCCATCCCAGTTTTGGATTAGGGCTACTGATAGCATCCTGCCATTGTCACATCATCCGGAAAGGTCAGTGATTGCTTGGGTCAGCAGGCATTTGTGGGTTGTCTAATGCATAGTTTTTAAATGAAATTTAAAATGGTAGCAAAAAGTTCCAAGTTCTTGTGTCAAAAGAAAACTAGGATATATATATTTTCAAAAAGAAAAATAACAATGTAGAATGTTTTTTCAAGCCTAATTGCTAAGGGATGTGTGCTGAGCATGAATGCATGTAAGTTAGCCATTTCTATTGCTGGTATGCGTCCCCCAAAGGGTTCTCTAAGAGGGAATGTGGCCCTTGGAATGAAAAAGGTAGAGGAAGGAAGGGAATTCTAGGGAATTCAATGTGAAGAACAGCATGTCCCCCCCTCCATGCTCTCAATTCCTGGGCATTCGCTGAGGAGTAAGATACTTCAACAGCATAAACAAGCTCAGTCTTTTATATATTGACCCCATGGCACATTTCTTCATTTCCCTTCTTTTCCCCTTCAGGTTTTCAGCAGAAATGTTTGTAACTGTGCTTCATGGTGGTAAGTGACCTTCCGGCCTTGAAGCTTTGTTGTCTTGCAACAGGTGTGTGGAACCTTTGCCCTCCAGGGTTTGCAGAACTACACATCCCATCAGCCCCACCAAGTACGGCCATTGGCCAGAGATGAGGGGAGCCAACATCTTGAAATAGACTGGGAATCAGTGCAATTGTCTAAACACAGGGGGGAAACACATTTCTGGCACCCGGACCCAGTTAGCAACCCCACAAGCTGTATTTTCAGCTAAACTACAGTTTCCTTGCAATCTTCAAGGACACATTATATTAGTCTAACCTGGAGGTTACAAGCATGTGAATAACAGCTGTTTCCCTTGGTTTTATCCTTGCATTAATTAATTATCGTTAGCTACTTTGGGAGATGTTTTACTGAAAGGTGGCATATAAATGGTTGAAATTATTTTTTTTTCAAAAAATGAAATTAATTTTTCAAATTTGTTTTTACTTTGTAGAAAACAGGGCAGACATTTTTAACATTCACTGTGAAGTCCAGCGTCTCCTAGATGGCATCAAACGCCGCTGCGGCTGTGAGGACGAAGGTACAGTAGCTAAAAATCTTTGTGCACTTTGTATGTTGGGGGGTGGGAGTGTGTATCCATGCATTTAGATGTTTCAGTGGGTTACACTCACTGATAGTAAGCACCTTGATCCAGCAGAGACTTTGTCAAATCCTGGAGTGTGGAGGCTAATTGAGACAGCATTCAGTGCTCTGACACAGACATCCAGCCTCCTTGTGAGCATGTTTGCCTTTCTTTTAAAGACTCCAAGGTATGTAGAAGCACATTCCTCAGAGAAGGCCTGACACAAATTGAACACGTGCAGAAAGCTCAAAATTTACGTTTGAAAAAACCAGGGATAGCGTGTGAATGAATAACACTTGCCAGCTCTTGAATCATGTGTTTCAGATGACATAGAGTTAGCAGACGAGAGCGGCCAGGTGAAGAATTTACTCCAGAACAAGCAGCGCTCCGCAACTGAGCTTCTGGGGGAACGTGAGGCCTACGTGCTCCTGGGTGTTACAAGTAGGTCCCTTGCACCAAATCTCTAGACTCCCATGTGGACAGGTATGTCAGTACAACTGCACAGTGTGCACCTAAAACCAAGAAAGTCTGAATCCAGTTCTCATGATAATTTATGCACACTGGAATCGGTACTATCTGTGCATGTAAAGGTAAAAGGTAAAGGACCCCTGGACAGTTAAGTCCTGTCAAAGGCAACTATTGGATTGTGGCACTCATCTCGCTTTCAGGCCGAGGGAGCCAGCGTTTGTCCACAGACAGCTTTCTGGGTCATGTGGCCAGCAGGACTAAACCACTTCTGGCACAACGGAACACCATGACAGAAACCAGAGCGCACGGAAACGCCGTTTACCTTCCTGCCACAGCGGTACCTATTTATCTACTCGCACTGCTGTGCTTTTGAACTGCTAGGTTGGCAGCAGCTGGGACAGAGCAACAGGAGCTCACCCTGTTGCAGGGATTCAAACCGCCAACCTTCCCAAGCCCAAGAGGCTCAGTGGTTTAGACCACAGGTTTAGACCTTTACCTGTGCATGTATGGATATGTGCACAAATGCACAGTTTTGCCTGTAAAGTCTTCTACTGTGGGCCCTGAAACACTTTGCAAGAAGGTGAGCAGTTCCTTGATAGTCTTATTGCTTACAATTCTGCATTTGGGTCCACAAAGTGTAGCTACTTCTAGTGTTCTTTGCAGCCAATCCTATGCCTGTCACTCAGAGGCAAGGATAGGTGGATCTGCCTATTTCACCTCTGTGTCAATTTTGCATGCTTTCATTCCACCCCACCCCATTTTCCTATATATCTGTGATTTTATAAAGAAAAATCTGCCTGAAAAACCATATTTAACAATGGACAGTATTTTATTAGAAAACATGTATTTTAGCATGTATGGTATCTCAATGCCCATGTTTCTAAACTGATTTTATTTACATTTTAAAGCTCCTTTTGGTTAAAAAAAATTAACCAAGAATAGTCTTGCAAAATTTGGAAAAACCTAGTGTTCTGATCTACACTTTAGTCCAAGAAAATCAAATCAGTTCATGTCGGAATTTCTGGAAATCAGTTTTTTCAGCCAGCCCTACTTGTGAGTGAGAACCCACTGAAAATGAGTTTTGCTTCTAACAGAACGTGCTTAGTTAGAACTACAATGCTGGCCACAGCTGTGATTGGCAGCTGTTCTGCTGTGACTCATGCAGAAGTCTTTGACAGCTAGCTCAACTCTTGTACTTTATTCTGAGCGCTAAACAGGACATCCCATCCCTACCCCTAACCACACACTATAATTGTTCCTTTCCTTTGCCCTTTCCAGGAGGTGAAAGGCCTTCCAAGAGAGTATTTACACCTCTGTTGAAAGATGAGTCGGTCATTAATGCTAAGTTCCTAGGTAGGTGGGTGAACTTGCCTCTATTTATCTATGCAATTTGAAAAGCATCTTCAAATGTCAGTTTGTTGTTGTTTAGTCATTTAGTCGTGTCCGACTCTTCGTGACCCTATGGACCAGAGCACGCCAGGCACTCCTGTCTTCCACTGCCTCCCGCAGTTTGGTCAAACTCATGCTGGTAGCTTCGAGAACACTGTCCAACCATCTCATCCTCTGTCGTCCCCTTCTCCTTGTGCTCTCCATCACTGCTGTGTGGAAACTTCTGGTGGCATCACAGAGGGTGGTCTGTAGCATCATGAGGACCTTCAGCCACTGTCCCAGAGGGCACAAGACTGCTCCCTTAGTTAGATAATTGCTGGTCCTCTATCTCGCTTTTTCAATGCACCATTGAATTGTTTTGGTGAATTATATATTTCTCTTACCTGAAGCTAAGCTAGAGAGCTGGCAAGAGCGCAAAGTCCCCTCTCCGAGAGTAAAATCCAGAAAGACCCACAAAAAAGCAACCTTGGATATCCCAGCTGCTGAAGGTGAGCTCATAATTATTAAAGAGAACTTCCAGTTTATTACTTTTTGTGAGTTGATGGCTAATATAGAATTATAAAATTGTAGAGTTGGAATGGACTCTGAGGAGCCCCTAGTCCAACCTCCTGCAATTCAGGAAAGATGGCATGTGTTAGATATGGAGAAGTGGAATTACATTTTTAGCTAAGTGAGATTAACAAGCACCTTCAGAATCCATAATCAACTTGGTTTACTTATTGGAACCCAGCTATAGCATATGAATTTCAAAACTAGCAACTCCTTCCCTGAGGACTGCCAGTCTTTTCATTGTCCAAAGGCAGTCAGGGCACAATAGCCAGGCACTGCAAGTTGCCTCAGGTGGACTGCAAGTTGCCTCAGGTGGACTGCTGGGTTGAGATATAAGCTTAAAACATATTCAGTGAATAATGGGTTGCTTTCCCCCTAACATGGTCACAACCAGATTTAAAAGGGTTATATGTACGTATCACCTCAATATCATCATTTAATGCTAGTTGAAGATTGAAGGTTGTTGTTTACCATCAAGCGGTGTATAAATTTTATGAATTAATTAAATAAATAAATATTTAATGACCATTCTCTGAATGTATGGTTTGTTTTACATACAGAGACCAAACTTAACCAAAATCTCACATTATTGTCCATATTTGCATGAAGTATTTGCTTTATTTATTTATTTTTAATTTTATTAATATTATTATTAAGTACAAATTAGAAAACATACATATTCACAACAAAAGAAAATACAAAAGAAAAAGAAAATACATCTAACCAAGGGAAAAAAAATGGAGAATATTTTGTCTCTTTTCATATTTACAGTTATTTATACCTCTATAAAATGCTATTCACAATAAAGCAGTGAAATGAAAGATATCAGAAAAAAGAAAAAAAGAACAAAGAAAGAATAAAGAAGTAAAAGAAAAAGATCATAAGTGGGGAAAAAATTAAAAGTAGATAAGTACTCACAATACATAGCCGTTTCCCATCTATATTTATATTCAATTGTATAATTTCATCTTGTCCTTATCTACCTTAAATAATTTGTTTTGGTTTTTTTAAAAAAAGAAAGACTTCCACCGTTTACCTCACACGTTTTTAATAATCCATTCGTCAGAACCTCTGTTCTTCATATTTTCCCTTTGGATTTCCTTAATGTCTCATATTACGCACAAGATTATTCTAAACACAACCAGATTTTTGTAGTTGAGCCCTGGTTTTGTAAATAATCATTTAAGAACTCTCATTGCTTCATAACCATAGTTTTGGATTTTCTCCTTATTATATCCGTCAGTTTTGCTAATTCCAGATACTCGCAAAGTTCCCCCAAGCATTCTCTTTTTGTTGGGATGCTGTCTTCTTTCCAATAGCTAGCAATCAAAATTCTTGCCGCTGTTGTCGCGTATAGAAATAAGTTAGTTTTATCTTTTGGGATATCTTTATCTAGAATTCCTAATAGATATGCCTCTGCCTTTTTTGTGTGTGATGTCCTTATCAATTTTTTTATTTCGTCAAAAGGTTTATTTATGTCCCAAAAGGTTTCAATCTTTGGGCAAGTCCACCATCTTGCTTTTACCATCTTGTCCACAGACGCATTGGTGCTTACATGATTATTGTCTCTTTTCACTGTAGGCTTAAGGAATCATTCGCCTCACAGCAGCAGAACAAGAACACCCGTTGCTTCTCCAAAACAAAGCAGAAAATTATGATCTCTTGTTGGATCTGAAATCGGAATTTCTTCCAGTTTGTTGAAATGTACCTGTTTATGTATGTTCCTGAGTGTCCCCTGCTCTGAGCTTGAGTCCGCATAACAAGGCAGGCCAGGATTCTGAAGCCTGCATTGTGATTCGCTGCCTAGGCACAAAACAGCCAATCAGGTGTGAGTCGAAGTGTATATAAATCAGATCCTGTTCCCTGTTTCCCTCAATCTGTTCCTGATGTCTCACTAAAGCCTTTAAGCTGAATCACTGCCTCTCGCTTGAACCAAGGCTGGATCTAGACACATCAAAGAAGCATTTCAGTTAAACACGTACATTTAAACAGGGAAATCCGGTAGGTAAAAACGGGACTCCACAGCACCTTCTGGTGGCACAGTGTTATATTGCAAATACAACACATATAAATTGCTTTTTCTTTACCAATCTAGCTGAGAAACCCTTTTCTGTTTCTTTGTGCAAATGTGAATTTTTAGGCACCTTACCTGACAGTAAGGTGCCCTGAATCCTGTAGGACTTACTTCTGAGTAAACAGGGATATAACATTGTACTGTAGATGTGCTGGATTGGACAGTGTTGGGGAACTTGTGATCCTCCAGATGTTACTTTTTGTCTCAATATATACAATTTTCACTAAGGTTAATTCAACGAAAGGCATTCTCCACTATGTTTCTCTCTCTTTGCCTCAACCATTGTAGGAACAATTTTGTGAGTCAGCCAATGCTACAGTCATTCTGCACCAGAATTCCCCAAGGCTTATTTCTGAGAGTTGTTTCCAATCTTACTCATCAGTCCTAGAAATAGTAATAAAAAGAGATGGTGCTTTTGAGCACACTGGTGATATTTCACAGTGCAAGGGAAGCTGCTATACTAAGGATGGTGCAAGACTGTTAAGAAATGATGTGTGGAGATGTGAGAAACCAGGTCATGACCTTCTCCAAAGAACAGATTAATAAATAATATTTTTAGAAATGATACAACAAAATCCAAAACACAGTTTACCAATGAATAAATTCCTCTGTTCCATCCAGACTTTTTTTAGGTCAGTCAGATGACTTTGAAACTACAGTGGTACCTCGGGTTAAGTACTTAATTCGTTCTGGAGCTCCATATTTAATCTGAAACTGTTCTTAACCTGAAGCACCACTTTACCTAATGGGGCCTCCTGCCGCTGCCACGCCGCCGGAGCACGATTTCTGTTCTCAACCTGAAGCAAAGTTCTTAACCTGAAGCACTATTTCTGGGTTAGCAGAGTATGTAACCTGAAGCGTATGTAACCTGAGGTGCATGTAACCTGAGATACCACTGTAAATGGTTATTGGCTAATGTTGACATTTAAAAAAAAATATTTTATTGTATTGCATTTATTTCCCACCAAGCTGGTACATGGTTCTCCCCTTCTCATTTAATTCCCTAGACAACCCATGAAGTTGGTTAGGTTGAGAAGCAATGACTGGCCCAAGGTGGCCCCAGTGAATTTCATGGCTGAGTAGAGATTCGAACCCTGGTCTTCCAGCTCCTAACTGCTACACCACTTTGGCTATATATATATGCTAGCAGCATGGGAGTTGCAGGCTACTTTTTGACCCAAAGCAGTGTTGACTGTCAAGAGACTTTTAAAAATCTAAGTGATTGGAAGAACCTTTGAATTTTAAGTTTTGAAAATTTGCAGTTCTGAAAATCAATGTGCTTCATCTCACTCATGGAATGCCTTAGTGTGGGTATTTTGGGTGGGGGTTGTGTGTGTGTGTGTGTGTGTGTGTGTGTGTGTAGTGATACAGTGGTACCTCTGGTTGCACATGGGATCCATTCCAGAGCTCCAGCCAGATCTTGAAGAATTCTCAACCAGAGGTGCCTGTTCTGCGCATGTGCGCGGCATGGTAGATCGCTTATGCGCATGCATGCATGGCAAAACCTGGAAAAATACTTCACCAGTTTTGCCACGTGTGTAACCCGAAGGATACGCAACCAAAGGTGTGCGTAGCCAGAGGTACCACTATATATGTGTGTTTGTGTGTGTGTGTGTGTGTGCGTGCGTGCGTGCGTGCGTGCGTGTGTATCGAGTCTGCTGCCTTGTGGGATATCTTCAGGAGAAGAAAAGGCTAAGGAGTAAACCCCACACAAGTCTAGAGTGGAGTTCCTAAGATGGTTGGATGGTACCTTGTACGCCTCCTTCCAGTAACTCCTGCAGCCAAGCTGTGCCAAATGTATTAGTATCCTTTCCCTTGGACCACATCAGTGAGGCTGAGAGGGTGTGTCTTGGCGTTTTGGCAGTCCAGGACCTCCATACACACTGTCCAGGCATGCACCCTAGGGAGGTCACTTCAGTGATGCTAACACAGCAGTTTGATTACACCCCTGGAGGCACACTCTATTGTCTCTGAAGATGGATGACACCAACATTGACTGCAACTAATATTGGACTGGCTGAATGTGGTAAGCACATGTATTGCATGCAGAAGGTCCCAGACTCAATTCCTGGCATCTCGTGGTAGGACTGGAGGAAACTCCTTTCTAAAACCCTGGAGAGCAGCTGCCAGTCAGTGTAGGCAATCATGAGCTAAATGGACCAGCAATCTAACTTGGTGTATAGCAGCTTCCTATTGCAAACAGCATGACTGGAGAATGGAGGTTAGATAACTAGTAGATTATAGAGGGTTGTTCATTGAAACCCCATCTCCACAATTTATATGAAGCTGTGCCCAACTCCATCTGTGTTTCAGAGCTTGATTCAGCAGTGGCAACATTGCGTGTGCAATGCTTTTGTTTGCAATAATCAGAACTGAAAGGTTTGCTTTTCTCTCTCTCTCTTTAGTGAAAGTGAAAGTCTACAGGATATCAGGTGTGACATTCTGCAATTGCATTAATATCCTTCATCCACTTAGAATACCCAGTTTTGGAAGGAAACACACACAAGCTTTTTCTTTCTGCCATGCTGTACTTAGCTGAAATTCTCCCCCTGACTAATCCAAGGAGACACTGAGGTTTATATTTGTATAGCATGCTGCATTTAAACAGTTCAGTGCTGTGTTGAAGATCAAAGTTGAGAGAGAAAGAGGCCCTCTTTTAAGAGGAAACTAGAAAACGCCAGTGGATTTTCTCAAAGTTGAATGTTTACAAGGTTAATTTCCAAGAGATCTGTTTCTCTTTGGAGTTGGGAGTGATCGAACAAATGCTGTCTGGGTAATTTCTAAGTAAATGGAGTGGAAAAACAGGTGTCAATCATTCTCTGCCTTTTTTGTTATCAAGATAGGCTTCAGATCAGGACATTCCTCGGCTGCTGTAATCAAGCGGTGTGCTTGTTGAAGTAGAAGAGAAAGTTTACAATAAATCATAGACTCAGTCCGGCTTTTTTCAGCTGGAATTCGCCGGAACTCAGTTCTGGCACCTCTCAGGTGAGTTCTATTGCTATTCTAAGAGAATCAGGGAGGCATTCATTGTGAGTTCCCACACCTCTTTTTCTAGAAAAATATCACTGAATCAGAATTGTAAAGTTGGAAGGGATCCCAAGGTCATCTGGTCCAAACTCCTGCAATGCAGGAATCACACCTAACAAATCCTCTGGTCTATCAAGACCTGCCAGAGAAAACTCTTTGTTCTTTTGCCAATGTTTTAAGAGTAGGTGAATATGGAGTGGAGTTGCATTAATAAGAGAAGCTGCAGATCCCTCTCTCTTATTGTTATAAATTCTTCATGGTAGCCTAACTTTCCCCATTTTGTATGACAGCAGAGAAAGGAGAGGCCTGTAAGTTGATTGTTATTTATTTCTAAATAAATGTATAGGCTGCCTTTTGGGGGTATAGCTCACTCCAAGTGGCTCACAATACCATTACAGAACGTAAATGAGCAAGGAATGGTCATGGAAGTTATTTCTGATAGACATGGGCCTTAAGGGGCTATGCTGATGAATAATAATAATAATAATAAATTATTTATATCCCGCCCTTCCCAGCTGAAGCCAGGCTCAGAGTGGCTAACAACAATAAAAGTAACACAGCATTCTAAAATCAATTCATTTTAAAATCAATTCAAAATCAAATTAATGGCAACCATTGGGCTAGAGTTCTGTGAGGATTACCAAAGGAGGGGGTCAGACTGTGCCTTGGCCAAAGGCCTAGTGGAACAGCTCTGTCTTGCAGGCCCTGTGGAAAGATGTACCGTATATACAGTCACTGTCACAAAGGAACAATGGATGTGTTGCTTAGATTGGGGTTGCATGAAACAATACTCTCTGACTTCCTTGGAACATTTTGTTCACCTGCACCCTCAAAAATAAATGCCACTTGACACCTCGGCATCTTCACACACAAATTCTATCGCAATTAGGCTGCTGGAAAGTTCAATTGGGGGTGATTTAAACTCTGTAAATGTGCATTGCCGTTCTCAATACTGCTTTGATTTAGCTTCGGTGGAAACAAGTCTGTATCTTGTTCTGATCTGAGCAGATGGAGCAGGCACATGCAGACTTGATGAAGATAAGGCATTTTTTCCATGTGAAAGGTCTAGTATCCTCAGGTAAAGTAGTGAACTGTGCTCTCCATTTGTTCCTTCAGAAGAATGTGGTGTTTCTGTTTATAAGCGTTTCTTGGGAACGTACCAGACCATTTAATTTCAAAGGGGCCCATAGTGGGCAACAGCACAGAGCAGGTTAGGATATTATCCAGCAAAGGAGCCAGCTGACAAATAGTAAAACAAAAACACTTCTTTGCCAACTTTGAAGCCAGGTGACCATCACCTTGTTTGAACTTTTGCTTGCTGCTGTGAATAGGAATTATTCATCCAAATATGTCTGTGTGGTTCCTAGGTGTAAAACGATGTCTGTCTAAATCATTTCCACCATATTCACATAGATTGTCCATTGGAGCAAGACTCCCTAACCTTTCCAAGCCTGGGGTCACATCTGGAAATCTAAAAAAGAAACGTCGTGTGGTCCCACAAATAGAAGGAAATCTGCTGATTTTGCACACATACAGCAGGAAAAATACCTGCACACACCCCAAAACAAAACACACACCGAGAAAGGCACAAACCATCCACCCACTGAAAACAAGCCCCCAACCATAAATGTTTAAAAATAAAATATTGGGAGATGCTGAGAGGATTGGAATGCACCAAAATCTAAGTGTGCCACACTGGGAACCCCAGCGCCAAAGCAACTTTTGCCATGTTGGGACTCAGCTATACAGCTGCAAATATAACATTTTAACAGTGCTTTAAGTGCATTGTACATATATGCCTGGGACGCAGGTGGTGCTGTGGGTTAAACCACAGAGCCTAGGACTTGCTGATCAGAAGGTCAGTGGTTCAAATCCCCATGACGGGGTGAGCTCCTGTTACACACACTATTCTTGTGTGTAATTTGGTATTTGTGTATTTTTTTCTTGTTGTGTCAATAAAAAACTTTTAAAAAAGAAAAAGAAAGAAAGCACGTCAAAGTGCAAGTAGATAAATAGGTACCGCTCTGGTGGGAAGGTAAACGGGGTTTCCATGCGCTGCTCTGGTTCACCAGAAGTGGCTTAGTCATGCTGGCCACATGACCCGGAAGCTGTACGCCAGCTTCCTCAGCCAATAAACCGAGAAGAGTGCCGCAACCCCAGAGTCGGTCACGACTGGGCCTAATGGTCAGGGGTCCCTTTACCTTTACATATGTGACACTAGATGGCACTGGTAAGCTCATGGCAAATTCCATATATATATTTTTAAGAAATTTAAAAAGCATTTTCAAGGCATTTTTTATTTATGTGTAGATTCAGCCATGGTCTTGTTACCAAGGTGGAGACCTAACTGAAAAGAATCCGGAAAAGATGTGTTCCCCAGGCTGATTGCATCAGCAACGCATGCCATTTAGCTCTCATTAATATAATGGGTGCGTTTTTGGTACTTTATTTCAGTACCATGAAGCCTTCCCATGTCACATAAAAACAGTGACATTTACAAGTGACAAACAGATGCCCATTAAGGCACATCTATAAGAGCCTATTGTTACAGGAGGATGCATTACTTGAAGCCAGATTCTTAGTTGCAAACTTTCCCTTCATTTGCAAATCAGAGTTTAGAGATGAATTCTCATAACATTTGGAAGAAGGGGAAGAGAGGAGCTTGGGATGTGCCAGTTGAAACTTGCACTTTCTATTTTTTTAAAAAACACACCACACCAACAACTCCTACACACTGTATAAAAGCACAGGAGGGGCGGGACAGGATGGAAAGCCAAGGATTTCAAATGTGAGCAATTGAAAAAGGAAAGCAGGATGGACTGGTTGGGCCATTTCCATAACAACTTAGTACGGAATGGCATTAAAGGCATTTGACTTAGGAGTTCCAAAAATGTAACTCCTGGTAGCCTTACAGACACTGTTAGTCATGGCTCTTGCTTTTGCTTCAGACTTGCTGCAGTGCCAAGTCTCAGATTGGAATACTGCCTTCATTACAGACAGCAATAAAAGCAGAACTTGAAAGGTCTTGAATATATCCTCTTCACCACCTAATGGGGAATAAGCTTTTTGTGCAGAAAAGGGCAAGCTGTGTTCCAGCACATGATGCAGTTGCACTGATCACTATGGGTGGGGGTTAGACAGCTGGGATAGCTCAGTTGGTAGAGCATGAGACTCTCAATCTCAGAGTTGTGGGTTTGAGCCCCACACTGGGCAAAATTTTCCTGCATTGCTGGATGACTCTTGTGGTCCCTTCCAACTCTACAAATTAAGCGATTCTGTGAAGCACCAGCCTGGTGAGTAGCCATTTGTAGCCTTTTCCATGAAGAACGGGGAGGCGAGAAAGGTGGGGTATAAATGTAATAATAAATAAATCAAGAGCCAGACAGGACAAGCAGGAGCTTTTTTGTAAAAAGTTATTTTTATTATCAAATTGTGATTGTACAGCATAAACCTCAGCAACCCCACCTCTGGTCTGCACCAGCAGGCTCACAGTTGGATTGCTGTAGGCGACATCGTATGAACAAAAATGCAACTTTTAAGAAACCTAGTGCAAGACAGCGCCTTATATTATTGCTGCGACAAACGGGCGGTTTCTTTCATTCTATATACAAGGGGGTTTCCTTTCCTTCGGACAGTTGCACACTTTAAACAAGAAGGGGTTAGGTGTTATAAAAATAGATAGCATTCAAGTTGGCAACCCAAGGGTAAGCTTTTACAGTACAGTTCAGATCTGCTTCGGATCTCCTACTTCTCTCTCTCAATTCTGATGAGATTCCTTCGCAATTGGTTGATATTGCACAGGCAAGCACCTTCAAGCAGCCGCTGCCAGAAGAGATAACCAAGTTGCCGTCTCCAGGGTGGAGAAACGAGTGACAGAGACACTTTCAATAATACATGTTTTTGTCCCACCAGCCTGTAACGGAAGGACAGAAAAAAACCACATGTGTGAATTTTCCCTTTAGCTTTCTGTACACACACAATTCTCATGCCTCTCTGTTCTTCACCCAAACAAGCAAAAAGGCCTTATCAGAATCTGACACATTCCAGACAAACACAGATGCTCAAGGAGAGCAGCATGTTCTGGGAAGGGTGTGTGTGTGTGGAGAACACCAAGGGCCAGACAGAGAGGTTCAGAGGGCCACATTTGCCTCCTCCCACCGACCTGGGGTTCTCCACCCCTGGTACAATGCTGGAAGAGAAAGATCATGGGGAATCCAAGGCTTCCATAAGGCACATGCATGAGAGCTTTCCCCCTTTCTCCCACTCCTCCTCCTATGGGGGCACAGAATGAAAGCATCCAGAGCATGCAGTGCCTTGCCTGGCCCAGTCTCCCAAATGTATTGAAGGGCAACTAGAAAAGTATGGTATGAATGTCCTTGAAAATGGTACAGTTTCCTAGATTTCCATCTGTCCACCAACCAATGTCCTCTTTCTTGCTCTTCTATGAATTCTTTCCAAACCTGTACATTGCTGGTTAAAATGTAAAAGGAGGTCATGCAGTAATTCATGAATCTAACTTGTGATTCATGTACCACAAAGTGGAATTCCTGACCAGAGGGGACCTCCGGTGCCTTTCAGAGATTTTTTTTAAAAAATTTATATTTTTATTTTGACAAATGCAATGCTACCTGTATAAATTCTAAAGTGCTACATTACTTACTTCCAGGATACCGTCTGATGAACAGCTTGCGGAATTCATCATAGACCCAGATCAAGATGGCAAAAGGAACAGCAACAAACCAATACTGAAACCTAGAAAGCAAAGTATTAGGCATCAGATATTGCTTTTAAAATACAGCCAGTTCGTTTATTGAAACATCTCTGCCACAGCAATTGACATTATGGTGTGGCTCTAGGATTTTGAACCCTTTTTGCGGTCATGATGTCCCTGCCATTGCGGTCAGTGCTTATGGCACCATGGTCATAAGATTAAAACTTTCACCATCACCAAAAACCATGCGTAGGTCTTTCAAGGAGCCCAAGACGAGGGAGTGACTCAACACTTATTTAGGACTTTATTCATCTGACTTAGGCTTCCATCATATGGTCTCTGGAAGGGCATAACAGGGGCTGAAGGAGACATCAGTTCACAAGGGCTATCACAGATCTCTTTCTGAGTTTAGAGTGAGAGCTCTGGCCTCGGAGACATCCAGGATTGGGTCCTTCCTTCCCACCACCATGTCAACTTCCATAACTCTCACCCCTATTGATGATGTCAGAACTCATGACTAGGGCCAAACCAGGGCATGCTGGGGCAGTTAAGCTTTCCAGGCTCCTTAATTTACCTCAAGTCCAAGGTGCAGTTAATCCACTTCAGGAGCTGGTCCCCATTTATTTCCTTCCCCAAATAGGTGTGTGTTTTTAGGGGCTTGCAAAAGAGGAGTGCAACAGTGTTCCTCTGCTCTCACTGCCACCCTGCCAGTGAGAGCCTAGCTGGGCAGTGGACAGAGCAAATATATTATTAGAACAAGAACACAGTAAGGTTGGTGTTCTTGTCCTAATAATACAGCCCCAAGATATCTCTCTCTCTCCCCCCCCTCCCTCCCTCCCTCTCTCTCTCTCATACATACACACACACACACACACACACACACACCCCTTGCTGGATCGAAAATGAACTCACCGGAGGGGTGCAAAGTTTAAGGCATAAACACTTCCAAGACCGTAGGTGAGAATTGCAGCGATTCCTATTTGGGAGAATATGCCAACCCAGATTACTTTGTTCCTATGAAGGGAAAAAATACATTCAGTGATTAAATGTTTTAGATGCTATGAACATGAACTGTCATTATTCATGACAATAGATTTTAACTTTTTGTCCTCACCTATGTCTAGAATAGTACAGACTATCTTAATGCATAAGTGCCATGTCAGATGTGGAGTGTGTGTCCTAGAAATGGGTGTACAAATGAATAACCCAGGCCTTTGATGTGTGAAATTGAGTTGCCTGGTTTATCTTCTCTGATCACCCAGGTTTACAACCTTGCTACTGGATCTATTTTTCCATTGTGATATTTACACTTTAGCAACGACCAAAATCATTTTCTCTCCAACTTCTTCAGTTTAGGAAGCCAAATTGTTCACCTTATTAGGGTCAGCTCAAACGTTTGTCTCTTCTGACTTTATCACTGTGAGGTCACTGAATAGGTATTGTGTACCCATAATGGGTTTCATCATGAGTTGCCTTCAGTTCTTATTGGCTTTGTAGCAATTTGTGTAGCAAACGTGTTCTTGGAAGAAGAAAAATAAAAGCTTCCCCCCACCCTAATTCTGCTGTTACGTTTTCTTAGTGTCAGACAAAATGAGCCAAAATGAGAGCATGTGTGTCTAAATAAATCAATTAAGAATTTAAAATAATTTACGTAATGAAACCATTAGAGGTTGTTGGTCACAAAAAACATAAGGGGATGTATGTAGATGCATCTTATTCTCTCATTTACTTATCTACCCTAAATTCCAACTTCCTTATTTCCAAAAGGATCAACTGACCACTGGTTCTTTTTATCTGTAGCTCAACAGAATGGCTACCGCAAGAAGAGTACAGTGGTCAGTAGTGAAGGAAAGAGGTGGAGATTTGTTCCAAAGTCATCCTATCATCTGAGACTCCAGTTATACCTGAAAAGCCCTTGCTGGAAAATGGAGTTCCTTCGCGTCTTCCTGATGATCAGATCTGCCACTTGCTCAATAGTGATACTGACAAAGAAGGCTGTGTAGCCATGGTACTCCAAAATTTGCCGTTGGTCGAATGTCTGCAGAAGAACAATAAATTTGGGGTGGGTGGGTGGGGTGAGACATCTGTGTTAAGTAAGTGATAGATAATCTGTAAGCAAGCAAGCTGAACACATCCCTCAAGCCATGCTTGATAGAAAAAGGCTTGACAGCCTTCCCTTTTTTTTCTTTGCAGTTCAGGCAGACAGCAAAACCAGGATGAGAGTCAAAAATACTGCAGGTCTGCTAAATCTGCTTTAAAGCAGTTTTAACAAACATTATAAAGGTTGTTTTTTAAAAAAAATGAAAGAGAGAAAATAGCATGCAACACTAAGGCTATTTATGTATATACATTAGGAGGTGACTCCATTTGCCCTATTGCAACAAAGTCATGTGTTCAGAACTGTGGGCCTAATTTTACAGAACTCCCTTCCAGTTGAAGTCAAACAGCTCTGCTGAACTTCCGGTGCCTACTGAATACATTTTGTTATTCCAGCAGACATTTTAACTGAAGTCTGGTTTTGGAATTTTAACTGACTTTCACCATTTTGCATTTTGGTTTTTCTGCACCACTTAGAGATTTTTGTAGTTATGTGGTATATAAATGGTTTAAATTAAATTAGATAAAGAGTATTTGCTGTCAGCTCCATGTTCTGGGGGGCTCTTGCACAAAACAACCCCCATGGCCTCATTCCCTTAGTGAATCTATCTCATCACTGGAGCAAGACGACCAGGGGGTTCTTGTCAGGGGACTCCCTGTTGGGTAGTGTGAGTTCTTGGCGCATGCCCAACTATGGTGACCCTTGGTGTCAGTCCTGCTAAGTTCTAACTGGTGTCTTCAGTGAAGTTGCCTTACCCATTCCTGTCCATAGCTGTCTTCCAAGTCATTTATAAATGGATCTTCCCAGCTGGTTCGGATGTGGAGCAGTGTGTGAGGTAGCCAGCCCTGCTGAGCATAAACTGTGAAGTAGGTCAGAAAGGCCCCAATGGTCTGCAACAGTCCTAGAAGAAAAGACGATGTTTTGAGGGGGGGAGTGGAGTTTGTAGGAGATAAAAAAGTTGACAAAAACTCATGGCTGAATGCATATCAGAATAGCTTTCCTGGCTCTCGGTTAACAAAATTATGGATTTGCTCCAAGATCATATCAGAGATCAGCCATAAACCGATTCAAAACCACTCCCCGTTTACCACTTTTGCAAATATGCCCATCGTACCAATCTGCAAGTAGGAGTATGTGACAAGCTCCTGGTTGACCAGCCTATCCCTTTTCTTGTGTCGTGGCTTCCTTTTCATGATATCACTTTCTGCTTTTTCATATGCCAGTGAGACAGATGGGATCTGTAGGAGAGAAAGTCCCAATCACTATCCTGTAAGATTCTAGAATTCATGTTTTTCGCTTTTGTTTTTGATTACTGAATATTGCACAAAAAAGCAATGCATGCTGCCAGGAGAATCTAACAATCAAATAAGGAACACTTTGGTTAGGACTAAGGAACACTTCTGGTAAGCCTTCAGTTTCCTTCCCCAAAGCAAAGAGAGCAGGAAAGGCAACCCTCTTGTTTTGCAAAATGCAAATGAAGCTGCAGTACAAACTGAACCCTGTGAATGTTTTTCTCCAGATGTTAAGGACTCACAATGTCTGTGCCGAGGTCAATAAAAAGGATGGTGATGGTGCCAATGGGTAGTGGGATGCTGGCCATGATGTAAATCAGGAAAGGACAGAGCTCCGCAATGTTCTTGGTCAAGGTGTAGGCAATGGTTTTCTTCAGATTGTCAAAGATCAAGCGACCTGTAGGAGAGAAAGGGGAATAAGTCTGTCATGTTTTGGTAAATGTGGCATGCAGTGCTGCAAAATATACCAAAGGAAACGAGATATGCAGAGCTTCTTAATTTATCTGCTCCTACTATAAAATATGGATTATCAAGAACATTTCCCTGGCATCAGTTACAGCAAATGAGTAGGCTTTAAGATTAAACACTTAAATCATTGGCATTGGTAAAATAGGATTTCCATTTGAAAGGAGCCACAACAATAGTGAAGATTAGGCGGACTTCAGCTTTGGACACCTTAAGACACCAGTTCCATATATTGATAGTGGTGAAGAGCTGACAGGAATATGGGAATGCTATGAAAAGTGGTCCAGTCTTGCAACAGCTTTCCAATGATCTGAACATTTCTGGGATTAAACATTGCAGTATGAGCTGGGATAGGCTGAGAGGATATGGGAACCAGAGGGGAACAGAGAACAAGTCTCATGTGTTGTGTAAAGACTGGTGTGAGGCTGCCTCTGTTTATGTTTGTATGCATAACCCTCTCCAGATTTGCAAAAACTGTCCCCAAGAGCATCCAAATTCTGCCGATCACCTGTGCGTTCATGTGATTCACCTCTCCCTGAACATATGCTGCTTGACTTTTAAGGCTGTTTGTCAGAGCCACAGGCCTCATCTTACCTTCCTCCACTCCAGTAACGATAGAAGCAAAATTGTCATCCAGCAAAACCATGTCAGCTGCATTCTTCGCTGCGTCAGAGCCAGCAATGCCCATAGCAATTCCTATGTCAGCTTTCTTCAGAGCTGGGGAATCGTTGACACCATCTCCAGTCACGGCAACCACTGCGTCCTTGAGAACATAGGAACCACAGGAGGTTATAGAAACCATGCCCACAGCCCTGCCCTTGCTTGACTTCTGCTGTGTTGAACTTCCTAAATACAGTGTCGAGGTCTGTGTACAGTTACCCTGAACAATAATGTTGCTCTTTCAAAAACAACTTGATGGAAGGATCTGGGTGGGCAGCTCAGAAGGCACAGCCGTTCCAGCGACTGAGCAAAAATATAAATACTAGTTGCACAAGCGTCCCTCTGACCTTGCCTTGTAAAGTTCTCTTATTCCTGCCTGTGTTGCTTCCAGGAATGAAGCCAGATGTCAATTCCTGTTCTGTCTTTTGTGAGAAATAGTGCCATTTCTTGTTGCAATTTGGTTGTGGATATTTGTACAGGGCAAAATTTCAACTGCCCAGACATCCAGAGCACAACCAATATATTCAGATAATGAAGGCTTATTTACTTGCTTACATTATGCAGTCAAGACATGATTTGCAGCATTGGGAATTTCAGATAACCAAGAATTCAGATACTACAAAATTTGTAGCATCAAGGGATTCCCTTCCCTTCAGCTCTTTTAATGCCAATCTGTTACTGTGGCATTTTGCTTCTTGCTAGCATAGATTGGATTTATGCAGAAAGCTAAATATGCTGATTGGCCAAATCCATATCTGCTCGGTGAGATTTATGCAACCAAGCGTCCTTATTAGGAAAGGTCAGAGCGTCTAAGTGTAAGGGAATTTAGAGCATCGTGAGCTGAATTAAGCAGAGAGAAAACCCAGAAAACCTGATTAAGGCAAATGCTGGGGATCTTGTTCTCGGGGGACTTAGTGCATTGAGACTCGTTATAAATAATACTGTGCCTAAGAGCTTATAGGCTCTGGTAACTAAATATAGAGCATGCATACAGCACACTTCCTTTTTTCTACTGTTCATCCTTTAGAGAGCTAAATATTACTTTGGATGGGGGTATTAATGAACAGTAAAATGGAGAAAAATATTTGTGCCTTTTAAATATAGGACTTTGTTTGTTTCCATGCAGGATTGAAATTAGGGAGCTGTATTTTCTAATTTTTTGTTGTTATATATGTTTTCCACTGAGAAGTGTTCCAGGGGAAGATCATGCGGATGCAACCTTTTGGTACCAAAAGCACATCTTCTGTTCTCGCCAGAATCACTCACCTGCCTTTGGCAGCCCTCCACGATAATTAGTTTCTGCTGGGGTGAAGTTCGGGCAAAGACTATCTCTGAGTGGTTGCGCAGGATGTCGTCCAGCTGTTCTGAAGTCATGTCTTTCAGCTCCATGCCATTAACTACAGCAGCTCTGGCATCGCTGCAAAAACCAGAGGCGATCTCAATTAAAGTTGCTGCAGCCCCAAGTTCAAAAATGGCATGCATACATATCTTACTAAATCTAAACTGGTGTGTTAGGGAACAGCGAAAAGCTCATTTATTCAAGTTAGAACACAGCATAGGAAGGAAACCTCACTCCTGAAAAATGAGGTACAGTAGATGGCCACTGACTGGTCTGGGAGCATTCAAATGGGATAAGTGGATAGATTGTTCAAAGTCTGGGATGGGGAACCTTTTTCAGCCTGAGGGCCACTTTCCCTTCTAGGCAACATCTCAGGGGCCACTTGCTAGTGGTGGGTGAGGCCAGAGACAAAAGTGGGTGGAGCAGCAAATGTCAAGTTTACATTTGTATGGTAGGCTAACTTCTACATATTCACACACCCTTCTCTGCCCTCCATCCAAGCAAGAAGCATTACCAAACACATCCCAGATGGGCAAAAACACTCAATGGAGGTGCAAAGCAGGGCAGATGAGAGGCATGGTCCAGGGAGAGGGGTGGTGGCTGAGAAGGGTGTGGTGTGTGGGTCTGGTCCTGAGGACCACATAGTGAGGCTTGAATGGCTGTGTTTGACCCTTAGGTCTGAGGGTCCCCACCCCTGTTGTGAGTTATACCATCAACTGTGCATTAAAAACAGAGTAGCATGAGAACATGGGAAAAGCCGGCTGGATCAAGAATGTGACCTATCCTGTTCATCATCCTTTTCTCACAGAGGTGAACCAGATGCCTGTGGGAAACTCTCAAGCAGGACATGAGCACAAGAGCACCTCTCCCCTTCTGTGGTTTCCAGCAACTGGTATTCAGAAGCATTATTGCCTCCAGCTGTGGAGGCAGGGCATGGCCATTGTGACTAGCAGCCATCAATAGCCTTTCCAATTCTCTTTTAAAGCCATTCAAGTTGGTGACCACCATGGCGATAGGAACATAGTGTGACATATTAATAAGACAGAGAGGGTCTATGCCATCCTTACCTTCTGTTCACCTGCTCCACGGGAATTTTGAGGCGCTGGGCAATGTCTTCCACCGTCTCGCTGTTGGCTGAAATGATGCCTACGCTTTTGGCAATGGCTTTGGCTGTGATTGGATGATCACCAGTGACCATGATCACCTGGGGGGGGGAAAGGCCAAATAAGCATGATTCATTGTTAGAAGGAGCCGAATTAAAGATACGGCTTGTAGCATCTGCCATGGTTCTTTAACCACTCCAAAAAACTGTGTGCATTGCAGAGGGTTGGACTAGATGGCCCTTAGAGTCCCTTCCAACATGCAATTCTATGACCAGCAATGAAGAGATAGAAACATCTGAATGAAATATACCCACTGCTTGTACATAACGATTTTGCATGGATATACTCTTTCAGAAATGTATGCATATATCTGCTAATGTGCATTGACATTGCATACATCCTTAATTTCTTTTTAACTTACTATACATTTGGGTGGGGCCTTTTTTAGCATGAACTCACCGGAACTCAGTTCTGGCACCTCTCAGGTGGGTGCCATTACCATTATAAGAGAACAAGGGAGGCGTTCATGGCAAGTTCCAGCACCTGAGTCTATTTCTAGAAAAATAGCACTGCATTTGGGGGGAAGTGCCACAGACATTTTGACAATCCAGTATTTCCAACGGTGCTGGTTTTTGGAAAGCCTACCTTGATCCCTGCACTCCGACATTTCATGACAGCGTCTGGCACAGTGGATCGAGGGGGGTCAATCATTGACAAGAGCCCCACGAAGCAAAGATTGGAAGTGGGGAAGTTCATGGAGTCAGTGTCAAATGGATAGGTGTCTGGAAATTCCTCCTCTGGCAGGTACAAGTGACAGAAGCCTAGAGTTGAAAATAATAACAGCAACAACAAAATAATTAAGCAGAGGAAGCGAGAGGGGAGAAAGGACAAACCATCCTATGATAACTAAAGGATTTTATTAGGTCTAATTGACCATCAAATGATCATTATCCTGTCTCTTTAAATAGATTGCCAGCTGTCAAAACAATGGGAGTTACTGATGAGAAAGCAAGTTAAAGCCATTGTGTTTCCTAACTAGCTATCTTATTTACTGTGTCATGGATAGTAGCTAACACAGCAATGCATGCAAGGAATGCATATGAAAAACCATTAATTAGAATTTATAGTAGGAAGATGTATAGGTTCTAAGCTTTCAATTCAGGAAGCAATCACTAGGAGGACAAATAGCAGGTTTAGTCCCTGCCCCATGGGTAGGCAAACTAAGGCCAGGGGGCCGGATCTGGCCCAATCGCCTTCTAAATCCAGCCCATGGACGGTCTGGGAATCAGTGTATTTTTACATGGCTAGAATGTGTGCTTTTATTTAAAACGCATCTCTGGGTTATTTGTGGGGCATAGGAATTCATTCATTTTTTCCCCTTCAAAATATAGTCTGGTCCCCCACAAGGTCTGAGGGACAGTGGACTGGCCCCCTGCTGAAAGTTTGCTGAATCAAACTCAAGGAAATGCACCAAGCCAACCACAGTTTATGTATCACTTCCCATGCTCATTTAGCACATTCTCATAATTAAATGCCACCAAGCAGAATGGCCAAAGAGTTGGGGTTGCTCCTCTAGTATCACTGTAGTTCCAACCCCCCAACCCCCTGAATTGTTGCACTTAACGCTTTGCCTGCTGCATTGCTCTCTGCACATGTTGTTTTGCAAGTGTTCGGCTCACCTAGGACTCTCTCTCCCATGCCTCCCAGCGCCATGTAAGCCGTCTGGAACGCCTCTTTCCTCTCTGCATCCAGGGGCTCCTCTTTTCCATTAATCATGATGGTGCTGCACTTCTCCAGAATCCTTTCAGGTGCCCCTTTCATCACCAGCAGGAAGCGTTTATCATTGGGGTCGTCCGTCTCGTGGATGGAAAGCTTGAACGCAATGCAAATGCAAACATTGAAACAAGTGCCTAGATCTAATCCTGCCTTTTGAACTTAATGTTCCCAGAGGAAGAATGGCATGGGGGGGGGGATGTACTGATGTGATGACCGAAGGTGGCCGTCAGATATAATTCTAGACTGTGTTCACATGGCAATTTATTCTGTTTCCCTGACATTTCCCTTACTGGTAATCTCTGCTGTATATTTGAGCTTTCACACAACATAAAACCACTTCCAGGAAAACTGTGGAATATAGCACTAGTTTCGTGCTCAACTCCATGTTATTTCCAAATCTATTTTTTTCTGGAAGCATTTAACATGGCAGTGAGTGCTCAACTTGAGCTATATTCTGCTATATTTCTTGAAATGCCTTTATGTCGCGAAAGCCCAAACTTAATGCAGAAATTAACAGTTAAGGAAACATCGGGGAAATGAAATAAACTCCCATATGAATTTAGCCCTAGTCTATGACAGCCTTCCTATGGTAAATATTCTACCAAGCTTTAAACTACAGTTGTTTATATATGGCCCATCTTCACAATGTTGCATATATTCAAGGCAGTTGTTATTTCTGCTGTGTAGAATAGCAATCACAAAAAACCCACTTCAGAAGAACAAGAGATTTTGTGCTGATTAGCCTCTGGGATTGCCACTGGAGTTTACATCTTATTTTTGAACATACACTGAATTATGTGAAAATAATAACACACTTCTACTTGAGTATTGCAGCAATGTTTTTTTCCACCACAGACACAAATTCATCAGACTGGTCCTTCCAGTTTTCAGGTTTTATTTTGATAGGTCATGGGGCACAACATTTTCTCTTAACAGCTCTTAAGAGATCAGTCTCTTCTCAGACATACAACTTACCTGAAACTTGTTAGTAGAATTAAAGGGAATCTCAGTCACTTTCCTATTTCTTTTCCGGATGTCCATTATATTGCCCATAACAACTTCTGAGAACTTCAGCAGAGCTGTTTCTGAGGCGTCTCCAACCACGATTCTCTGGGGGGCATTTTTGAAAATTCAGTTCAGCAAAAGTGTTGCTCAGTGTCATTCAGCTAACCAATGGACATTACTTAGGTCACTTTGTGTTCTATAGCTTGCTCCTCTGATTGCATTCTACAGCATTGTAGCAAAGTACTATCATATTTACATAAAAAGAACAATAATTGGGCAAGATTGCTATAATCATCCTTCTCCTCAGGGACTCATGCATGCAAATAAAAGCTGAGATTCTTGAGAATCTCAGAAGAGAGTGAGTTAGTGGCTGTAATCCATGAGAGATCTATAGCTGTAATGTATTCTAAATTGTCTCTTAATATTGTTGTTATAGTAGAGAAATTTCTAATCTTTTTATGGATCTTCTTGAGCAATATGATACTAAGTATTTATGTTCTTGGTTTAAAACTAATTGTTGTCAGTAAAATAAAATAACTTGATTGTTGAGTCCTCAGGCTCTACCTGTAGATTAATTATCTCAACAAATGCATTGTATGAGAATTCTCATCTCAGACCTTTGACTGGAGTATGAACTGTTTTTAAAATAGAGAAAATGCTTTTGATCCAGCTGTTTACATTATTGAAATCACACAAAGAATGAGAGCGCAATGTGGTATGTTTGCTTGGACCGAAAGCCTGTTTATTGCTTGTAAATTAAATGCCTGAAAGTTCTTGTGCTAGCCTGTTTTCTCCCAATAGTGGTGTCACCATACCTATTTCTGTCACTTTAGAAGGAAACAGAACAGGGCAGATTCTATATGCAACTTACAATAAAACATCTGTTTCCAGATGAAACCCCTGGAAACCCATCAGACAATCCTCTTAAGAAAGCAGCTCTCATTAAAGTAGTAAATACCTTCATGATAGGTTCACTGTCCTGTCCTGGTCTGAATTCTGCCCGATTGCAAAGGGCTACAATCCTTGACAACGCCGTCCATGTGCCAGATGTTTGGTCAAAAGTCTGGGCTGGAAAGAAAGTGGTAAAAATTATATAACGTTTCAGCAGACAGTTGCCCCACATTCTAAAATAGGAAGCAATCATGTTGTTACTCCTCCCATTCCAAAGCCTCTTGACTGATTATTTACTTGTTTGATCTTCACTGGTGTCAGCGGAGAAGATCTCATTGTCAAACCAAAGGTGGGCAACTGTCATCCTGTTCTGCGTAAGGGTCCCGGTCTTGTCAGAGCAGATGACAGAGGTAGAGCCCAGTGTCTCAACAGCTTCCAGGTTCTTTACCAGACAATTCTTCTTGGCCATTCTCTTCGCAGTTAAGGACAAAGCTACCTATAAATGTGGGAGAAAGCACAGCACATTAATAGTTGAAATAAATAAAAGTAGCGAAGCATTTCATACAGCTCCATACAAAGGATGATGGTAGGCTTCTCTTCCTGCTAATCCCACCTGTACACATTTTATTCTTGATCACACCCATGCACATATCAGTTCAGCAATGCTGTCATCTGCAGAATGACTCAACATGGATGAGAAGATCAGAACCTGACATTTTATTTAGCAAGTGTTGATCTGCTTTTATGTCAACAAGCAGGAGGGTCTAATGTACTCATGCCCTGCTTATGGGCTTGCCATGGGCACCTGGTTGGCCACTGTAAGAACAGAATACTAGGCCAGATGGTCCTCATTCAACAGAGCTTTTCTTACACTCTTATCATGTAACAATAGTATGTCCAAGGGGCCCACTCTTACATGAATAACACTGCTAGATGATTTCCTCACATGTACAGTATCCATCAGAAAAATATAACGCAAAAGTACATAATATAACACAAAGGAGCATAAGTAGAGCCTGCTGGATCAGGCCAATGGCCCATCTAATCCAGTATCCTAGTAAGATTCATCAGTAGCAGATCCAGAAAAAAAAAAAGCATTCACAAGTATTTTGAATGGATATTAAAATAGAGACAAAACAAAGAAATGCAACAAATTAGCCGAAAACATTGAGAGGTGATGAATATATAACCAAAGAGACTCAGCAGAAGTTGTGGGTTTAGACAATGGAGGTGTTTTTATCCAGGAACCCAAAGCCACTCTCCACCATTGTTCCAATAGATAGTGACAGCCTTGCCCATTAATAATTATGCACCCATTTTTCATAATGTGTTGGAGATGTAGAGGTCCTATGCACCCCGATTTCAGCAGCATGTACTGTCATGAATTGTTATGCATGAGTACAAAGGTACTGGTGGCTGTTGTGAGCCAGTACTTACAGTGACTGTGGCTAGCAGCCCCTCGGGCACATTGGCCACAATAATGCCAATGAGGAAGATGACGGCCTTCATGACAGTGTACTTCATGGAGACGGAAATGATGAAGAAAACCACCCCTATGGATATAGCAACAGCAGCCACAATATGGACAAAGTGCTCTATCTCGATAGCAATAGGCGTCTTCTCATTCCCAACACCAGAAGCCAGCGAAGCAATGCGCCCAATGATGGTGTTGTCACCTGTGTTGATGACCATGCCAGTAGCAGTTCCTAAGGAGAAAGCAAAATATTGATTATCAACAAACAAAATAATTTTTATTCATTTGAACACCAATGCCATTAAAAAAAAACACAAAAATTTAATTGTACCCCCCAAACTTTCCAATTAATACTCCTGACTCTTTTTGATAATCCCGTCTTCTACTCTCCTTGATGTCTTAGTTCAATCAAAAATATAGCTTTTTTTCTTTGGGCAGGTCAAATGCTGCTTGGATTTCTGACTAAAGAAGACAATGTGGGCATGTGTGTGTCATATTTTAAAATAAAATAATTGACTTGAATCCAAATTTTCTTTCCATGAACAGTTTACATTATTGGAGCAGGGCTTCCCCACCTCACCATTCCCTCTGCAGGGAATTTCCTTTAGGAGACCAGGAGATGTTTGGTGTAGGATATGGTTGTGGGGTTTGAATTGCAGGTTTGAATGGGTAAGCCAATGTTAGGACCCAAGACAATGTT
This sequence comes from Podarcis liolepis, assembly GCF_965112155.1. NCBI lineage: Eukaryota > Metazoa > Chordata > Lepidosauria > Squamata > Lacertidae > Podarcis > Podarcis liolepis. Next base: position 23,917,845 of record NC_139567.1, on the reverse strand, counting down.
TTTACGTTGTACACCAGCTCCACATAACTGCATAGCTGGAGGGTAATGTTAGCAAGTTGTTGTTAGTATTAATAGGGCACCATCAATGTACACAGTTCTTTCCAGGATGTCAACCTGAACTTGCTCCCTTCCCCAGAGATCTTACAATCTAAAATTCAACAAATGGGGAGGCAAGAAAGGAAAGTCAAGAAAATGGTCTTAACAGAGTATGCCCATGCTTTGCATTATACACAATTGGGCTTAGTTTCATATGGTGATGAGGACTAAATGGTGGAATATCAGAAGGAATGAGAAAATATTGATGTTAACTCCTGCTGAAGTAGCTTTTACATAGGCACAAAATATGTGGAATTTGGATGGAATGGCACCACTGGGGGAGCCACTTAAATACGTACCTTCCAAGCAAGTTGTGGAATAGAAAGCAATGTTTTTGGTCTCCAGTGGGTTTTCATGAGTGTATTCACAGGAGCGAGATTGTGGCTCTGACTCTCCAGTGAGGGAAGAATTATCCACCTGTGGAACAGTCACAAACATTCACATTATCACATTATTATTATTGTAGTATTAATAATAATAATAATTTTGACCAGATTGCGGGAGGCAATGGAAGACAGGAGTGCCTGGCGTGCTCTGGTGGTCCATGGGGTCACGAAGAGTCGGACACGACTAAACGACTAAACAACAACAAATAATAATAATAATAGTGGTAGTGCGCATGGCTATCATCACTGCAAAGGCAACAGGGACACTTATGATGACTGAATCACCAATAGAGTTCAACTGCAACAAGTCACTTAAAGACTTACAGGTGAGGAAGCTGTGACCCTCCAGATGCTGAACTACAACTCCCATATGGCTGATGGGAGTCAGAGTCCAACAACATCAGGAGGACCACGTATTTCTCATCCCTATCCCTTTGTTCTGGGACTCACGCAGGATCTCATCCATGATACCTTTTTCTCATGAGGATAAATATGCAAATTATTAATTCTTAGACAATTTGCATCCATGAAGAACAGACTGATTTTAGGTTTATTGACCTGGTAAGAAATCCCAGATGTGTTTGCCATGCATTCTATTCACCTAACCTTGTTAGATTAAGGTGTATTCACTGCAAAATGGGGGTACTAGCAAGCAAATAATACATTACTCATTATGCAGCAGCTTTTCACGCTGCCCGCCTTTAATTTATTCTGCCTGGGATTGACTGACTGACACATAAAGAAAACCAAACTTTAAGTAAATGATGCTGCTGCTATCACAATCACTGCTAGATTACGTAAACAACCCATACAACGAGCAGTGATTATTGCCATAATTTTAATGATCAAGCTCTTTGTGGGAGGACAATTTCTCATACAAATTCAAAAGGAGTGTCTAATTTTAGACTCTTTTTCACTTAGCTGTTGAGTTATCCTTTCTTTGAACATGCCTCTTCATGTCCCTGGTCTGTAGAAAGAGGCTGGGTTTTCTCTTTCTCTTTTCTTTGGCTCAAACTGAGTTTTGTTTTGTTCCTACCTTACAGCCCTGACTGGTGATGATCCGGATGTCAGCTGGTATCCTGTCTCCACCTTTGATTTCCACAATGTCGCCCACCACCAGTTCTTCTGCCGAAATGTCTTTTTTCTCGGCATCTCTGAGGACAAGGGCTCGCTGGTAAGAAAACCCCCAAAATGAAACAGATAAAGTCAGGTGGAGCTCTTAGACTGATTATTGTACACATGCAATTGCTGGAATATATTCAGTGGTCTGAGCTACTTGGAGATCTGCATATGGTAACTATGAGCAGGATTCACTTAAACAATTGTGCTAGCAGGAGCCAGCACATAGAATCATAGAATCATAGAATCATAGAATCATAGAATCATAGAATCATAGAATCATAGAATCATAGAATCATAGAATCACAGAATCACAGAATCATAGAATCATAGAATCATAGAGTTGGAAGAGACCACAAGGGCCATCGAGTCCAACCCCCTGCCAACCAGGAAACACCATCAGAGCACTCCTGACATATGGTTGTCATAGACTCCTCCAAATGCAATGGGGCTTCTCTCCCCACTTTGCCCCCCCCAAAAAAAAATAGCTGGGGGGTCTGGAGAACATCCAGAGCAGTCCACAAAAGAAGGAGAGGGGAGATCCTTCCATTAGGCAACCTGAAATATTTGTGCTGACAACACGAGAGGAAGAGTGTGATGCTGGCTTCCAACCTATATGTCCTACTTTACACTGAAGTCTTCTGCATGGAAGACTATCCAGAAGACATTTCCTATTTGATGGACTGTCTGATCTAAGTCAGGTTTGAAGATTTAAAACTCCAGGAAGGAAGAGTGGAGCTTGAAGGTGCCCTTTTGACATTTAGCAGCTGAACAGCAGCAGGCTGAGCAGGCGCACAGGGGACCTAGTCAAAGTTTTCGCCGCTATGCTGGTATTGTTTTCCCATTAAAATTATGGTGACACTTTCTAATTTTTCATCTATATGTATATGATGGAAACCTGTGTTCTCTTTTGTCCCCTTTGTTGGGGTCATGCATTTCCTCTCTTTAAGCAATGTGGCCACCCTAATTCTACCATTTTGTCTGCACATTGGTATGTTCTTTAATATGGTGGCAAATACCCTTTACAATGACTACCTGGTTTTTAAATACACTGATATTCTGAGCACTACTGAAGACTCACCTGTGGGATCATTTTACCAAAGCTGGCCATGATGTTCGTGCTTTTAGCTTCTTGATAATAAGCAAACATCCCAGTGAGGACCACCACCAGCACAAGGACCACTCCAAGGTAGAGCTGAATGGTGAAAAGATGGTTCAAGTTAGCTTAAAAACAACAACACTTTTACCATTTCCCACTTGGTGCAAAATAATTTTGTAACTGCACTCAAGAAACTGTGTGAATGAACTTGTTTAAACAGCAAGGAGAAGAGCAATACCTAGCATATTATCAGCGAAATGCCTCAGATTTATAGGCAAGACGTATTGCACAAACATACGGAGGAAACATATAGCTGAATGACAACAGGTGGTCTTCAAGGTCTGCACCAGGTCATTCAATTCTGACCAAGATACATTGGTTTAGAAGTTGTCCATACAATTGCCAAAGCTTATATAAGAATTTCAGACAGTTATTTAATCAGGAATGTGAAAGTGTGTTTTTTCTTAATTTTTGCAATGGTTTTCCATTGGGGGGAGGAACGGTCCCCTACCATTGGGTGGAATGAGACTTAAGTGTCATGGAGGGGTGGTAAGTTGTTAATTTATTATGGTTTGTTCAGTTTTTCACATTTTTTCCCAAGGTGGCATATACATGGCTCTCTCTTTCTCCTCATTTAATCCCCACAGCAACCCTGTGAGATAGCTTAGAGTAGACTGAGAGGAAGCGATTGGGCCAAGGTCACCCAATGAGCTTCATGGCTGAGTCAGCATTTGAACTAGGGTCTCCCAGGTCCAAGTCTGGCACTTGTAGGATTTCCGCCTCAGGTGCCCAAATTCCTTGAGTGGCCTTGGGTACCACACTCCTTGACTTGGGGGTAAAGAGAACCATGGATGACACCCATGAGAATTACAAAAAGCACAATAAACCTGCAATAATACTTACATTGTTAAATGCCCCGGCATCATGATGAAGATACTGAATCCCGAAGGCAATCCAGCACAGTATAGCTCCAATCCACAAGAGGATGGAAAACCCTCCTACCATCTGCTTGAGAAACTTGATGATTTCAGGAGTAGATTTAGGAGGAGTAAGTGCATTGGGGCCATCTCGGGCCAGAACCTCTGCAGCTCTTGAGCTTGGAAGACCCTGTAGGAGAGACAAAGTGCATAGTTGGGATTAGGGATGGAAGAGGATCTTCTGCTCTGCCAACTTTTTGCAGCAGATCTGACACTCCCAAACATGCTTGTCATTGGAAACACGTTACACACTTCCCCGGGTTTTGCAATGCAGGAAAGGGAGCAAAGAAATGTGTGTTTTGCATTAAAAGTGTGTATAAAATGCAACATTTTTCAGAAAATAAAAAGCATCTGTGTATAAATTCTGACAAAACACAGACTCTTTGTGCCTTCATTAACACACACACACACTAAATGGGCATTTGAATGAGTGCCAGCAGAACTGAAAAGGGGTGGCACTATTAGGTCATTCAGTCCATTCTTAGTTTAAATTAGAAATCTTGAAAGAGCACAGCCTATGTTCAAAAGTGAATTTTAAGTCCCATAATTTATTTTTAAAAAACCAACTTGACAAAATGGTTGATGTACCCAGCAGTCTAAATGTTAAAGTATACTTAAATTTATGCCCCGCTTCATCCTGAAGACTAAGACCAGATAATTACGGCTGATGGTTGCAATATACCCCATGAAGCATGCAACTGTGCAAATACTATTGGTGCAAACACACCAATACTCTTCCCAGAAATAACGCAAATACTGTTTCCAGCACATGCTTGAATTAAGTGAATTATAATGCTTGCTGCCTACTTATATGTGGGTGTGTTGTTAATGGCTGCCTCTTGCCCATATTAACTTACTTTAATGATGCTTGTGCCATATTTATCTTCTAGTTCTTCAATGCTGAGTTTGTGATCATCCTAAAGCAGCAAAAAAAAAAGAGAGAGAGAGATTAACAAGCTTTGCTTTTTTAAAGAACAGCACGGGGCTTTCAGAAATTGTATGCCACAGTCAACACGCTCTAACTGTATTTGCACATTGGAACATTCAGACACTGGGTGCAGCTTAAGCTTTTTGAAACACAGCAAATAATTTTTTCTAGTCTTATTAAAACTCTTCAGCTTAATATGAAATTCTGCTGTGCTTTTTGCCCATGCAGCAACCTTTGAGTTCATCTTGAGTTTTGCTTTAGGAAAAAATCAGTGGAAGTCTAGCCGTACTGCTTGCTCAATATGAGCTGGCTGATAACTTGTCACTCTTCCTGTTCAGATGTATCAAGAGAAGAAGATCTGTAGTTAATCGGTGATTGATTGATTTTTTAATACATACTTGTAAACCTATGTGAACATGTTGGCTTAAAGAGGCATTGCATTTGAGGACAATGGCCCCATTTGCATCTTTAAGATTTAACGCCATCCAGTTAGTTGTGGAATGTAAGGAAAACCATTGGATTAGCAAATCTGAAAGGATATCTTTTTATCTAAGCATCTCAAACAGTTGATTGTACAATCTTTTCTTGGAAAGCACTGAAGGAGAGCCACAGCTGTTGTTGTTTTTTGTAGGCAGCCAGCTGAGTGCTCCTCCATTGTTTTTGTACAACATAATGTGTCACAGAGATTAAGGAAGACTTCTTAATAAAGCTAGCTATGACTTAACTGTGGGGCAAGTCATTGCTCAGTGCTTCAGCCCATCATTCAGATCGCATGACTAATCCCTAAGATATGCAGAGATGAAATTAGAAAGCTGCCTTACACCGAGTCAGATCTAGTTCATCTAGTTCAGCACTGTCTGCACTCACTAGCAGGGGTTCTCTTGGGTTTCAAGCAAGGGGACATTCCCAGCCCTACTTGGAGATGCTGTGAATTGGGCTTAGGGTCTTTTGCATGCAAAACACATGCTCCACCACTGAGTTATGGCCCTTTCCCAAATGGCATTTAGCATGACTGGGGGAGAACCAGTGCTTACAAATCACAGCAGATGCTACACTAGAGGTACATAATCATACCCACATCCTGCCCCCCACTGCAGTGAAACTTACAGCATCACATGGATTGACACAAGCACAATGAAAATGTTTCACACAGGTATGTACTTGTAATGGAAGAACTTTGGCACTGGTGCATCAGGAGTTAAGGGTCAGGGTAAGAATCACGTATGTTGTTAGTCAGTTTGACATGGCATTCACCCTCTTCTGATAAATAAGAGGTTCAAAGCATTAGTATGAAAAGTCAGGAGAGCTGAAACTAAGAACTGACATCTCTTCTGACTTGCTTCACTTTTCAAGCAAATGGTATTGGCCTTCTGATTAAATCTTGGGTGTAGCTTAACAAGACGGGACTTGGCATGAAGGAAGAAGAAAAGCAGAGATTCCACTGATAATTTCTCCATAGCAGGAGGAGGGATTGCACAGCTTTTTCACAGACAAACAAGACAGTTCCTTGACTGACTGACTTCTTACATCTATTTGCATTTACATAACTCCATGATATTGTACTGAGAGGGCCACTGCGCCCTTTCCTGATATGCAGATCTAACATGCATGTTGTCTGGGCAGGAAGGGGCTTTTGTCTGTTCTAGCTGAGTGGCCCATTCCTTGTCATACTGATCCCTTTTTCACTGGGCCACTGTTCTTCTCCTTTTCAACATAGCTTCAGAGCAAGGGAGTGGATCCCTAAAACTCCAGGATCCTCCAGCTGGCTGGAGGTGGCAGCTTAATAAAAGAAGGGTAATGACCCACATTTGCCTACCTAATTGAAATGCAATTAGTCAGTCTTCATAAAACCAGTGTTGAAAGATTAAATGCACTGCTGGTAGAACAATACAAAACAGTGTGCCTTTGTTGGCCATTGGAGCATGTATTATACAAAGGTAATTAAACGATTTCCCATTCAAGACTGAGAGATCTGCACTACAATCTGTCCCAATTTCCCCAAGAAAACTATTGATTAGGACTTTGGTTTCAGCCCATCTGCTCTGTCCCAGGACAGCTTAACAAGGAAGTATGGAGCAGCCTGAAGTCACTTACCAAGTCCAACTCTTTCTTCAGGTCCTCGGTGTTCTTCTTTTTCTTACTCCCTTTCAAATCTTTGTACTTTTCATCTCCTTTGTCTGCTTTTTCCAAATCCTTTTCTCCACTGATCTCAATAGAGTAGATGTCAAGCTTTTTCTGAAATGTAAATGAGCAGAGATGGGTTGGGTTAGCATTATGGGTTTGTCATAAGGGGGCAGCAGAAATACCCAACAGACAGGAAGCAGGGGGAGTGGTACAATTCTACTCCAGTGTTTCAACCTCCCTTCTGATTTAACATGGAGCATTTATAAAATTAATTCTGGAATGTGCAGTTAAGCTGAAACTTTTCACTGCCAGACTTTTTATTATCTGCCTTACTGATATGCACAAGTGAACATGTGATGAAACATAGTGCATGCACTCAAATGAGCCCCATTGGGTGCATCAATATGATCTTTGGTGCTATGTTTTATCAATGCACACATCAGTAAGCTGTGGGGGAGAAAAAGTAAGAACAAAGGTTAGGAAATAAAAGCTATGTGGTACATTCCTATGGCATTGGTGCCTCTCTGAAGAAAAGACCAGGTAATTTGGCTCCTTAATATCCAGAGTGTGTTTGGGACAACATGTTTTTAATAATCTCTTTTAAAAAAACAACTTTTCAGATTGTTGTTTTCTAACTGATATTCTCACTAGTTCCCAGCAAGCTAACCATCACTGTCGCATGTCTTCCTCCCTCTCAAATAAACATGCACACAACCTTACAAATATTCTGCAGAGCCTGAAATAAGAAATGGTCCGAATTGAAGAAGAAGTCATCTATATTAGAATTGAACTTATTCCACAAAGTCAATAAGCAATGCTTAATAATTTGGATATGTTTAGCCATAAATAATGAGCGACATGAGATTTTAAAATTATCATAATGCTGACCCCTATCGCAGTAAGAAATTCAGAGTCAGATTCCAGAGGGGATGCTTTGTTTAGTTTTAAAGTAGAAAATGTCTATGACCAACAGTGTAGACATTATTAAATATGATAGTTTGGGGGGTCACCAATGTGGTGCCCCTTCACCTACAGATGCCTTCCCTAGCACCCACAAGCTTCCCTTCTTTGTCTGAAATCAGTCGTGAAAGAGGCATATATTGGTAGCCAATAGAATAGGCTGCAATGTGTGTGCGTTGCCCACAACATTGTTGTTTCAAATCACAAATCTTGGCTACTTCTTAGTATTACCTCTTCCAGATAACTCCTGACTGAGCCATTGACCCAACCCTTCTTGTCAATCTACACAAGCTATTGGTAGTTGCCCCACCCATTCTATTCTGCAATGGAGATTGCCCCACCCATTCCAATTAATTTGGATGTACAGATATGCCATTGTTCTCTGTTACCTCTTTTCCAATAGCTTGCCCTGCTCCAAAGACTGGCTTCCTGTTTTCATCTCAGCCCATCAGCTTTTATATACATAGCTTTCCAGATCATAATTGACCCATAAACTGCATGCTGTTCTGTAGAATAGCCAGCTTATTGGCTGACCCCATTCCTTAGCAGATTCTTTGAGGATTACATTACTGAGTTTGTAAGGCATAGTCATACTTGGTGATTGAGGATCAGGTCATAGCTTGCTTATTGGCACAGAGCTCAGAACATGTGTGCACTTCAATGTCTTCAGATAACTTGGTTAACATACTTTTAGTAACAATATTAAAATATAAACCGAATTGGTTTTTGTTTTCCCAAACCTATGTGTCTATCAGCTAGACTTGTCCTGATTGCTTTATAAACTTAGGGCCCACTCATACCTTAGCTTATTGTGCTTTGTGAGCCCCTCCTTCAATTCCCCCTCATCCAAGTGGCATTCTTTTCCAACTACTGGTGGCCCATACTTTTGCCTCCTCTTAATTCCAGAGATTCTCTATGCTTTGAGAACTGAATACGAGAGCTACAAAATTTGCATGGGGAATCTCCAGATCTAGGGAGGAGGAAGTGTGGGGTAGAAGTAGTTGGAGGAGAATGCCGCATGGGTGAAGGGAAATTTAAGCAGACACAAGGAGTTCACAATCCACATTAAACTGAGGTATGAAAAGGCTCTAATACTCAGGATTCTCTACCAAATTGGAACTAAAATGACAGCAAGAATTGCACAAGTAATTCAATTTATGCAAGTAAAATTATTCTGTTTGGGGTTTTTTGGCATTCCAGAAACCAGCAAAAACATCGGTATCTGTTTATCCTTAACTGCCATCCTATTTCCATCATTTGAAAGTAATTTTCTGGTGCTTCTCCTTCCCAGCCATTTGACTCTCATCTATTTCTGTTGCTTTCTGACTCTTTCCGTGTTGCCTGTGGAATAAAGTTTGCAGACTTGCTGATCTTGGATAGCACCAGTTCTATGTTCTACAGCTCCTGGTATACTGTGGGTGCCATTTTGATATTTAGTTAGCAGAGGATAGATCAGGCTTCCTCAAACTCGGTCTCCAAATGTTCTTGGCCTACAACTCCCATGATCCCTAGATAGCAGGACCAGTGGTCAGGGATGATGGGAATTGTAGTCTCAAAACATCTGGAGGGCCGAGATTGAGGAAACCTGGGATAGATATCAACAACCTTGTGCACTGTGGGATATTTCCCACTACAGTGGTACCTCGGGTTGCATATGCTTCAGGTTACAGACGCTTCAGGTTACAGACTCCGCTAACCCAGAAATATTACCTCACGTTAAGAACTTTGCTTCAGGATGAGAACAGAAATTGTGCAGCAGTGGCACAGCAGCAGCAGGAGGCCCCATTAGCTAAATTGGTGCTTCAGGTTAAGAACAGTTTCAGGTTAAGAATGGACCTCCGGAGCGAATTAAGTTCTTAACCCGAGGTACCACTGTATTAAGGTGGGCTCTCTCTTTTTTGCAATTGATCAACTCAGCTGAATAGCCCTTTAAACCCTATTTGGTATTTTAATCTCTGGAATAAATCATGAGGATTCTTTCAACTTGAAACTTCATTCACATTTCTGATAGTTTGATTGTTGCTGGGGAAAACAAATCAGTTCAAGCACTCTTGGTTTTGGAATGCGACATGCAGCAGAATCGTATAGATTTACTCAGAAGTAAGTCCTAGTGAGCTCAGGAAAAGGACCAAAGCTCCACGTCTGAACATGTGCTTTCCAGATCCCAGGGCCAATCCTTAACCCCTCCAGTTAAAAGAACCAGGTGATGTGAAATTCATCTGTCCTGGAGAGCCACTTGCCAGTCAGAATACAAAATACTGGGCAAGCAGGTGAACAGCTTGAGAACACCAGATTTTGTAGGGTTTCTGGTGCTAAACTGGTATCAGCCTTTGATAGAAATTCACTAAGAATCCTGTGTATGTGTAGTAAATTACAAATACACACAAACCTGTTCCTCTCCTCCCATCCAATTATAAAGGTTAAAGTTCTACACAAAGATGCAGAAGAATTTAACCTCTTTCATCTCCATATGAAAGAACTTTTCCGTTTGCCACAGAACTAAGACTGCAAGACTCACGTCTACTCAGAAGTAAGGCCTATTGAAAACCCAGGTAGGTGGGATTAGGATTGCAGCCTAAGGGTTGCCTCCAATGCTAGTTCTCCTCAAAATAGACTCACTGAAGTTAATGAGCCTATTAATTTCAATGAGTGAGTGGAACTCAGTTGGATACATCCCTGACCTTAATCAGGAAATCGTCTTCTCTTCTTAAAAATTTCCCAAAGTATTGGGAAAGAAGAGGCCAGGTATATTTCAATTATTAGAAGCCAACTGCTCCCAGAACTGAAGAGAAACCAGCTATGGAATATCTGCCGCCTTTATCCCTTATTTACTCACCTTCCCCATGGTAGACTTCCTCTTTCTTTGACCTAGTGGAGCAATGGATGTCTCTCAGCCAAATAAATGTACCAAGTGAAGGCTCTTGGGTGAAAAAGTCAAGACTCAATGAGCTCTGAGAGGGAGCAATGCTGGAACACAAGCTCACAGGGCTTGCAGCCTCCAGGAGAGTTAATGTTAGCTGGCTTCTTGTCCACACTTAAGCATCCTCTAGGCAGGACAGGCTCACCTTCCAGAGCCCTGTGGGAAGAGACTGCTGCCTGCTGGCCCTTATGAATGTTGCCAAGCCACACCTCTTTAGCTGTCTGAGGCCAGCCCATTCTCTGCTTCATCAAATGGTAGGTGGAAAAATACCTCAGTAATGGGCATATGAGTTCCAGGTCAGGGCTTCTAATTACGCTTTGGCAATACTTTTTCCTCCACAAGGAAGCAAGGGCAACTTAGCATCTTTTGATCTACTCATGAGCTTCCTTCAAGACATCACTTTGACTCCCTGCTTTGTTCTAAAGGAAATCAATCCCCACACTTCATTGCCTTCCTTTCCAGATGTGCTGGGACTACAAGGAGAGAGGAGAGATGGCTTAAAGTAATTTGTGGACTGTCATAGGTCTGGCAACACCTAGTTGGGCTCATCTGCATCATTGTAATTCAAGATACTTAGAAAATGCTAGGATTCTTTTTGCAGCCCTTAAATCTTAAGAATGCAAGCCACAAGACTTTACAAGAGCAAGCAAATCACAAGGCAGAGTTATATATTTTTTCAGGGTTGATGTTGTAGTATTCACCAGCTCTCTAAGAGGAATGGAACCTGCTCCGGGTGGGGGAAGATTTATTACTTCTTTTAAAACTGAGTGATGTTTATCAGCAAACCAGGAAAGATCAGTTTCCTAAAGTCTAAGACATTTATGCTAAGGCAAGAGAAATCAAGTAAAAGTGTAATGAATGTTTTGTTCACAACAGGGCAATCAGTGGGAAAGAAGAGTCTAGCAGATTTCCTTATTTCTTATTTCAGTGTATACCTACTGGGATTATAGAACAAAAAATGCTGTTTGTTGTGTGAATTGGGGCTCCTTTGCATTTTATCAATCTGTTACTGATTAGTTGCATTGGGTAGCCCCAAATTTTATGACAGAGGAAGAAAAAAATATGTCTCTGTCCATTATTTCCAAATTCAGAACTTTATAAACCTCATTCACAGGGGTAGCCAACATGGTGCCCTTCAGATGTCGGACTACAATTCTGATCATTCCTGACCATTGACCATGCTAGCTGGAGCTATTGGGATTTGTAATGAATAACATCTGATACGCGTCATGTTATCTACACCTGCTCTTTCATGGTCCCCTTATTCTTTAGTCTATACTAAAGAGCCCTCAAATGCTTTAGCTTTTACTTATAGGGAAAGTTCTTCACTGTCCCAATCATTTCACAATTCAGTTATGTTCATATTTGTGCAGAAGACACTGTGTTCACTGAAACTTATTCCCAGGGAAGGATTGTAGCCTCAGTTGTGACTTTCTCAACTCTGCACTGTTTCTGAGATGGGGCAACTAAAATTATACCGAATATTCAAAATATCATTGGTGTATTGGTTCAGGAAGAGCAGATTAGGTTTGCATTTAAATGTGAGCTGAGCTGAATTAATTCCTGGATTTATACTAAGGTATTGTAGCATCAATAGTTCTATCACTTTCACCATTAATATCCTCATTAATAACTACATAATGTAAACCCCATCCTTGTCTGTTTCACTTCTGCTGTAAACTGCATGGGTGTTTTTCTCTGAGCTGACCACCATGACCCCAATCTCTTTTGCAGGAAATATACATGTCCAATTTAGACCCTAGAAATGTATGAAATGAGGATTTTCCCTATATACTTCATATATATGAAATAAGTCTCATTCTTCATTCCCATACATTGATTCCCTTTTACCTTTCTGTTTGCTCATTCATATGGTGTTGAGACAACTTGTGGAGTACTTCACATCATGATAATTTGGTTAGTTCACTGCTCACCTTTGACTCCAGATCATTTTTTAAAAAACCCACTGATGATACTTTGGAACCCTTACTGCTTCATTTCCTCCTTTGTAAACATTGCCTGTTGGTTATATAATCAACCTCTATCAATTTACTTGGGAAAGAGATTAGCTCAACAGATCTGTAGCTTCCTGGTTCCTAGTCCTCTGTTATGGAAACTGATTTTGATCATCCCCTTGGTGCCCCACTAAGTCATGTGGGGCTTACAGAGACCATTACCTTTCTAGTTGTGGCAACTTGCTTGCAAAAATATCTCCCAGGGAAGCTTTGGGCAGCTCAATACATTTTGCGGCCTTAAGCAAAGGGAAAGATGGTATCACTTCTCCATTACATGTACAGAAGCCAACTGGAGTAGAACAGTGTTTCCCAACCTTTTTTGGGCAAAGGCACACTTGTTTCATGAAAAAAATCTCGAGGCACACCACCATGCCAGATGGGGAAAGGTCACTTTTTACTTATGTAAAAAAAAAAAAAAATAGTAACAGCATAGAAGGTAATGGTTAGGCTAGCATCCCTCTTCCAAATATGCTAGGTTTTTATTTGCAGGGACTGTTCTACATGGGAAAGCATTCAGCACTGTCATTCTCCCATCTGCCATCTGAATTGGTACTATTCTGGGTCAACTTACTCTGCTGCATGTGTAGATGAAAATGGCACCAAGTGTGGGGGAGGGGGCAGAACAGGTTTCAGATACAGGATATTAAGCATACACGTACTTCAGATTGAACTGGTTGCTTGCTTTGCAAGTTTTCATTTCCCAAATGACTGCCTTGGCAAGCGCAATACCTACCAGGCTCAACGCCGGTCTCGCGCTGCTGCTTCCCGCGCTCTCAAGGACCCGGGAGGAGGAAGGCGTGAAGGGAATCCCGAAGGCGCGAAAACCTCGCGCATGCGCAGGCCTTCCGCCTGCGACAGCCCAGTAGGCCGGCCGAAGCGAGCGGCGATGGGATGTGGGAGGGAGCTCGCTCGCCGCCCCGCGTGTGCCTATGTGGGGCACGTTACAGCCCCGTGACGTCAGCGCCACGCAGGCAGCCAGGCAGGCAGACGGCGAGAGCCCCGCGCTGGGCGGCCTCTCCTCGCCGCCGCCGCCCCGCCTCTCGCCGCCCGACTCGCCCGCCTCCCTCCCACGGCACACCAGGCAACGTCTCGCGGCACACTAGTGTGCTGCGGAACACCGGTTGGGAAACACTGGAGTAGAAGCTGACTCTTACATCAATGGTAGTGACATCACCGAGTCCTCCAGCATCTGTGAGGGCAGCAGACTGTTGGCCACACAGAGGAGAGCAGTTGGGGACTGTCACTGCTACCCACACAAACACACCCTCAGCAATTTGCTCCTCAGTGTCTTCTTTTGCATTCATTCTTCTTATCTTTCTTTTTTGGCCAGAATTCTTGCTCTTTTTAATTTCCTTCATTTGTACAAAACATACTTTTTTAACAAACGCACAGCCTTTTATAGCTTCCTTATTGACCTATGCTGGTATCAGGGCCAGATTTACGTCTGATGAGGCCCTAAGCTACAAAAGGTAATGGGGCCCTTTATATGTCCAGCTGTCCTTTGTCAACAACAAATTGTCTCTGTTTTTTTGTGTTGAATATATGCTATATGGTAATTTATGGACCTAATAAGTATCTAAAGCCACATAACAAAATACATACATCATAGAAGCCTACACAACACAAAACACTGTTGCTGTATGTAGGTTTTATTTTATTTGTTTTTTATCTTATATTTTGGAAATGTACATCCAGGTTTTTTTCCTTAAAATTATTTTTGGGGCCCCAGGAGAGTGGGGCCCTAAGCTATAGCTTGTTTAGCTTATATGTAAATCCGGCACTGGCTGGTATCCATGTGCCCTTTTTACACATACTATCAAGGCTTTTGTCATATTGTTTTAAAATAACCTCCTGGCTTCCTGAAGAGATTCAACACTCTGGACTTCTCCTTTAACTCCTTTTTAACCCACTCACTTATTTTAGAGAAATCCAATCTTCTGACATTTCCCCTTAATATTCCCTTTACTGGTAATTTCCAGTGGTGAATTAATGGTGATTCCCAGTGGTTCCCAGCTCAACAGTTACATCTGTAATAACTGGAGTCTGGGTACCACTCTCTATAAAATGAATGTCCATCTCCTCTTGCTAAGTGTTCTATAGGACAGTGGGACACAGGTGGCACTGTGTTCTAAACCACTGAGGCTCTTGGGCCTGCCGATCAAAAGGTCGGCAGTTTGAATCCCCACGGCGGGGTGAGCTGCCGTTGCTCTGTCCCAGCTCCTGCAAACCTAGCAGTTCGAAGGCACACGAGTGCAGGTAGATAAATAGGAGAGTCATTTAGTGTATCTGAAAATTGTGACAGTCTTTTTTCCTCTATCCTCTTCCTGCTTGAGAGTATACACTTTCAGAAACCCATCTCTGTAGGATCAGTTATCTCAAACCAGATGTTTACGATACGATATACGATACGATATATCTTTATTGTCATTGTCCCATGCAGGACAATGAAATTGCAAAACTACATAAAACTACATAAAACTACATAAAACTATCACAAAACTACATAAAACTACTACAAAACTACATAAAACATTCAAAAACCCCTAAAAACTCTAAAACCCTATTCTAAAATACACTATACTGTAGTGTACTGTTTCTCAGTTCCCGTTGACTCCCCCACCCCAATTTGGTTTAAAAACTGCTTTCTATCCATTTGTTGTTTTTGTTATTTTAAGCACCAAAGGCCTGGTTCCATTTTGGTTTAGGTGAAGCATCTGTCCTTTGTACAGCCTGCTCCCCAAATGTTCTCCAGTGCCTAGCAAATCTAGATCCCTCATCCTGGCACCACCGGCTCGTCCTTGGCAGTAGTGGAATCTTGTGGCTCTTCCTGACTAGTTGGTCTTGCATGGGAAACAAGTGATAGCTCTGAAAATGCTATGTTGAAGTGTCTTTTCTTCAACCCTTTACCTAGCAACCTAAAACTGGTTTCCAGGACCCTTTGATTATAATGTTCAGTGGCTGATCTATACAATGGTTGCTAACTCCTCCTCCAAAAGCAACAGCTTTGCACAAAACCATGAAAATACAGATGTGGAATGGGGGGGGGAGTGTTAGTCCAAATCAACTTAATAATACCCAGGTGTGCACTTATAATAAATGGAGCCTTGTGAATATATGACTGCATATATAAAAGAAAATGTTCTGAATCAGATAAAAAGTTTACAAAATTGAAAATAAAATACCGGAAGCTGACATTTGCAAACCAAAGCTAACTTTTTAAGCTATACCCATTAGCTATTATTTGTAAGGAACTCACAAGCTGACTTTCTGCATGTAAATATGGCAAAATAAACTTATGTGTATTCTTCACAAACACCGAGGTACAAAAAGGTACTGTGGGAAGGAAATGTTAGGTGACTCTCTTGAATCCTCCTGTTTGCTGTTGAATAGAGTTTCAGTTCTCTTCTGAAACACCTATCGATCTTGGTGAAATCAAGTTGGATCTATAATTAGCCAAAGCCAAATTAAATGCAAATTATGTATGCATGAATAATGGTATGTGAATGAGCTGGTGTTCATTTCTTACTTCCCAAAACCTGATTCACACTTTCTAAATCCCTTGGTATGATTCAGCTACCACTGAAATCTTACCAGAGGTGACGCAAGAGAAATGTGTGGGTGAATGAATGAATGAATCCAGTTTAACATAACTTATTTGGATTAAGTTGGGTCCTCAGTATGTGCATTGATGCTGAAGTAGGGTGCTTTCATAAGAAATTGGATGTGCAACTCTCACAGCTATCTACAAAAAAATAAACTCTTCCCGAAGCATGCATTATTTTAATGTGTTAAAACATTTGCATCCCTAAAACTTTTTAATCCATGTGTTAAAAATCCATGATAATATGAGCATTAACCAAACGGAGTTTTAAAACCCAGTGAGAATAAACAGAAGAGCACAACAGGAAATTGATAACTAATTAGTTTCAGGAACAGGAAGTAATCAATAGGAACAGCAAAGCAGTAACCTTTCAGACCCAGCAAGTTCCATAGACTTTCTGAATAGCATTTGGTTCACCTCTCATCTGGAGACATCAACAGATATTTACAATATTTACAGGTACAGTGCTTTGCTACATCTATTCTTATTATGCCAACTGTGTCAATCTGTAGTATTGTTTATGGGCAGCACTTATCAGGTGACCTAGCCAATGTGTGTCTTTAAGTGATCCCTTCAACATCCTGATATCTCACTGTTGCTGGTTGCCACTAACACCTGCTTGGCTCCAGCAACTGCTACAACCGGTATTTTGCTCCAGGCAAGTATGGAGTGCTGGTGGGTGGTGGGTGGTTTTGCAGCGGCATTTTTGTGTTTTTCTCCCTTTCTGCTCCAGCACAGTCATCTGCACATGTGTGTGTGTGTGTATTCATCAAAGGTGGAGAACCTGTTGATCTCCAGATGTAGCTGGACTCAAGCTCTCATGAGCCCAGTCAGCAATGGGAAGATGGGCATCCATCAATGTTTGGAGGTTCCCCACCCCTGCAAAATCAAAGGGTAGCCAATGTGGTACTCTCCAGTTATTGTTGGACTGCAGCTTTCATCATTCCAAGCCAGTATAGCCAGTGGTTGGGAATGATGTAAGTTTTAGTCCCATATCATCTGGAGATTCACACTTCCTGGTATGAGTAAGAGGAATAGAAATGGTGGAGGTGAAAGAACACCTAATGGTTCTACAACAGAAGCTAGGTTCTGTTGCTTACACTCTCAGCACTCTGGCTCCCAGCCTGCCCCATATAAAGAATCCTCAATAAATGCATTATGTGCAACCCATTTGTGCCTTGCTAGGAACTCAAGGAAGCTTCCCAAGGTAAACCATCACCATATTCACCCATAAATTCTGTATCTTGGTGTTGTGGCTGTTTTTCCCCCATGGAGGCTTAGCACAGCATGCTGCCAAAAATAAATTCATAAATAAATAAATAAATAAATAATAAAATCACATTGCAGCACACTGTGGTCATGGAGGAAAAGACGTCACAGTAAAATTGGTCCTTTTTATGTTGTCTTCCCTGGTTTTATGGGACAAAGAGTGGACAACCTGCTTCAACACAGCAACGGCAATTATTTGCCATCAGCAAGTACCTGCATAGCTGAAACTGCCTGCCCCTTACATCGACTGCAAATGGTTCAGGAGCTGGACCATAAAGAAGGCTGATCGCCGAAGAATTGATTCTTTTGAATTATGGTGCTGGAGGAGACTCTTGAGAGTCCCATGGATTGCAAGAAGATCAAACGTATCCATTCTTAAGGAAATCAGCCCTGAGTGCTCACTGGAAGGACAGATCATGAAGCTGAGGCTCCAATACTTTGGCCACCTCATGAGAAGAGAAGACTCCCTGGAAAGACCCTGATGTTGAGAAAGACAGAGGGCACAAGAAGAAGGGGACGACAGAGGACGAGATGGCTGGACAGTGTTCTCGAAGCTACAAACATGAGTCTGTCCAAGCTGCGGGAGGCAGTGGAAGACAGGAGTGCCTGGCGTGCTCTGGTCCATGGGGTCACGAAGAGTCGGACATGACTAAATGACTAAACAACAACAAGCACTGTATATCTGTTAGAGCAGAAGGGTCATTTCAAAGAACTACAAATACTGACATGTGTCAGAGAAATCAGATGGCAACGTGGCTTCTCCAGCAGTGAGTAAGCATATGCAAAGGGATTGTTGCCTCAGGGCAAAATGTGTAAAACACATTAGGTGCTAGGTGGTCAACTCATATGGGTCCTACTTTGGATTGCGCAAAGACGGAATAACTGGACACGGTTGACTTTACCATTAGACAGGGTAAGGCAATCACCTCAGGTGGCAGGTGCTAGGAGGCCTCCAGTCAGCAGGCCATTCCTTCTGTTTGGGGGATGCCGTATGTTTAAAATGTGAGTGTAATATATTTTTAGTGTATAGTGTGGGCCTGTCCTCAGTGATGCAAGCACTTCAGGTGGAATATGCTCTAAGGCAGTCCCCCAGCTGCCCTAGAGGCTCCCTGCCATTCTCCTCTGTCAGAGATCAGAACTAAACATGTCAAATGCCTGACCTCTAACCCCTGAACAAGTCTGCTGGCTGCAGGTGCCCTAAAGGATACTGTTCCATTGCTCGCATTAAAGCAAGATTGAGTGGCCAGTCTCGTCAGTTTCTGTGCATGGAAAGGGAGGACACAGTGCCGGATTTACGTATAAGCTAAACAAGCTATAGCTTAGGGGCCCACTCTCTTGCCCCCCTCAAATATACCTCTTCTCAATTGTATTTCAGTTCAACGATTCCTTTGATAAAATACATATTTTGTTATGTGCAAATGGCTTTAGATACCTGTTAGGTCCATAAATTACCATATACCATATATTCAACACAAAAGACAGCGACAATTTGTTGTTGACAAAGGACAGCTGTACATATAAAGAGCCCCGTTACCTTCAGTAGCTTAGGGCCTCATCAAATCTAAATCCGGCCCTGGGAGGACGGAATCTTGTTATTTGCCTACTATTTTTTATGTTTTATTTATAGGTTATGACTACAGTGGTACCTCAGGTTAAGAACTTAATTCGTTCTGGAGATCCGTTCTTAACCTGAAACTGTTCTTAACCTGAGGTACCACATTAGCTAATGGGGCCTCCCGCTGCCACTGCGCCACCGGAGCATGATTTCTGTTCTCATCCTGAAGCAAAGTTCTTAATCTGAGGTACTATTTTTGGGTTAGTGGAGTCTGTAACCTGAAGCGTCTGTAACCTGAAGCACCTGTAACCCAAGGTAGCACTGTACTTCTGTTATGTTGCGATTATGTATTATATTCATGTTGCAAGCTATGGAAAAGTGGCATGAAAATAAAATTACTTATGTATGCATGCATGTTTCAGCTGACCTTCAGAAATTTATTATTGATGATTACGGTAAGTAATTAATCATTGATCATATTAATGACTCATTCTGTTTTGTTTATTGCTCCTCTTCTGCTGCCTGTTGTTATTGAAATTTTGGTTTGTAGGCAACTATATTATTGGTTTATCATCATCATCATCATCATCTCTTTGCCTTGGATGGAGAAAGCAACTAAGGTATTCAATAACTAGGATACTCTGGGGGCCAAGTACAGTGGTACCTCGTGTTAAGTACTGAATTCATTCCGGAATCCGTTCTTAACCTGAAACTGTTCTTAACCTGAAGCACCACTTTAGCTAATGGGGCCACCTGCTGCCGCCGTGCTGCCAGAGCCCGATTTCTGTTCTTATCCTGAAGCAAAGTTCTTAACCTGAAGCACTATTTCTAGGTTAGCAGAGTGTGTAACCTGAAGCATATGTCACTTGAAGCGTATGTAACCCGAGGTACCACTGTAAAGTCCTATCCCCACCTACTTGGGAATAAGCCAGGTTGAATCAGACCCTCCAAGTGTCCCTAGTTTCTGATTTGATCCCAGAATGTCCCACTTTTCCTTAGGGTGTCCCTATTTTCATTGGAGGGTATGGAATAGGACATCCCTATTTTCATCAGGGAAATGTTGGAGTGGACATCTGAGTAGACATGGTTAGGATTGTGCTGTATAAAGAAAGCTGTCTTCTGCACAAATGAGCCTTCCGAACATGAATGAGAAAGAAGCAAATGCCTTAGTCTAGTCTATTGAGCAGTAAGAATAATTGACTAAAAAGGAAACCAGGAATCTTAGCATTTTGTAACTTTGCAGAGATAAAGGAACCCCTGTGATCGTGGTAACCATTATCCGCGCTTTGACATTTCAGCTGTGCCATCCCAGCAGGTTCTGCAGCTGGTCTTAGAGGAGTAAGGAAATTGTATATGTCATGGAGAAAGAAGAGAGTCCACTTTGCCTTGGGTGACAGTGAGTCATAACCATCAGCAATCAGCTCGAATATCGAAGAGCCAGATGCCATCAATCATTTCTATCTGCCTCATCAGTTCTGAGGACTTCACACTGAACAAGAGCAGCATTATGTACATTAGGTTTGGAAAGAGAGGGAGACAACATTGCTTGATAACTCTGTAAGAAATCCTAATACCACTTCATAGACCAGGAACAATCTTAGCCTTGAAATGATAGCAGTTCACCTTTTCTCAAAGTTACCTGTACAGTGCCTATCACCTGTAAGCTTAGCCTCAGCTGATAGCATGTTCACTCTTTCTACTCATCTTGGCTGATAACAAATAGCCAAGAGGATGCTGCCAGATGGGTGCAGGAAGAGTTAGGTGCTTCTCTGAGAGGGGGACTTTCCCAGGTGCCTTTAAAAAAGCAATCCATGGTTAAAAGTAGATTGTGCCACACAAATATACGTCATCTCCTCCATAGTCTCCAGCAGTCCACCTTTATACCGCAATGATGTTTCTTCTACTGCTCAGCTCCCAGTTCTTGTCTAAACTCAAAACCTTACACACATAACTGGAGACAGATTTCTGGGATGATTTTTGTGTGCCTTCACCTAGGGTTGCGATACTTCTGGGACTTCCTGGTCATTCAGCCCTTGCAAACAGCATCCAGGCAAAAATTGCTGAAATGTCCGGGGAAACCCAGACGTATGGCAGCCCATGTCAGTAGTGTAGATTTGGGTGAATTTCATAAAGAATAGCTCAAAAACTCATTTTTGTTTTGAGATTTTGCACAAAAACAACTCAACAACCTTTGTGTCTGGTTGGTCACTTTTTGATTTTTATAAATTTTTTATTAATTTTTTCAAAAAATAGAAATTAAACAAAGAAAACAAAGAGCAATACATAACACTGTAAACACACTTATTTAAAATGAACACACTTATCCAAAATGAAAACTAATGGAAATATGGCAGCCCTAGTTCATGCCTCCCCCCCCCCCCAGCCTGGGCCTGCACACCCAGTGCAGGCCAGTTTTGTAACCCCTAAGTGTGCATCTGCCTCTGAGAGATCAAAGGTGCCAGCACGACGGCCTTGTTTTTCTCTAGACTAGTTAGCTAGATTAGAAGCTTTTCTATTCAAATTACGCATATCCTACAATAAACAACTTTATTATTTTCTTACCTACAAGTATCTGTATATATGTGACATTGCAACAAGTAACGTCTATTCTCTAACTTAGATTCACTAGCTAAACAGCGCATACAAAAGGATTTCAATAGGTAATGGAACCTGCTATCCCAATAGAAACATTTAGGACAGCATGCAGAACAGTGGTTTGTTTGCCCCCCCCCCCCCCCTGGCAATACTTTGAATAGATTTCAGCAGATGCAAGGGGGCTTATATTTAAAACAAACAAACAAACCTTTGGCCACTGTCCTTCAAGCACATCATCCCCCTGATTTCAATGGGGCATCTGCATATGTGCTGAGATGCAGGATTGCAGTCTCCTGAGCTAGCCTTTAGACCCCTCCCCCATACAAGCCAAAAGGCAGGTAAAATTAGGCTTTAGGGTTGGCACACCTCGAGAGTTGCCTGAGTCATCATGTTGCAATGACGCATGGGACGTTGCGCCAATCCCAGCTACAGGAGACCTTGCACCACTGCATTAGGGTGTCAAGGCTGCATTGGGCAACATCTTGGTGTGAGTGGCTGGGGGAATGGACACAAGGCACTTGCGAAGTTAGGAAGCCAAGGCACTAGGATAGCACAGAGCTGAAAGATCTCCTGGGGATCATACTAATTCAGGAGTAGCCAGAGTCTATGTCTCACAAATGCCAACTATGCAGCACACAACCAGACACTGAGCCACATCCACACCACATATTTAAATCAGTCTGATGCCAGTTTAAACAGCCACAGTTTCTCCCAAAGAATTCTGGGATCTGTAGTTTGTTAAAGGTGCTGAGAGTTGTTAGGAGACCCTTATTCACTTCCCAGAGCTACAAATCCCAGAGTTCCCCGGGGGAAGGGATTGATCGCTAAAGCACCTTTTATTCTGTTGGATAAACACCAGGTCTGGCATCATGAGAGTTTTCAGTTTATATATTTTTAAAAATGCGCAAAAGGCATAGCAAAAGAAGTCACAATATGATTTTGCATGAAGTGTTAATTATGTAATTATCTACAGTCCTGAGTATCAATCTGGTGTGGAAATCATGTTAACCATAAAAAATGCAGCCGATTCCTTTGCTTCCTCCTTCCTCAATTTACCTTGCACTCATTGCTACCATGAGTTGCTGTTGCAACACAAAGAATGAGGGTAGTTGTCACCTCTTCCTAGAGGCCATTTAGGCCCAAAGAATCTGTGATGTTTTCGCCCAGTGGGCCAAAAGATATAGGCATGTCCCCCCCCCCCATAGGACTGGAAACTGCAGCCTGAGCAGTTGCTTTGGATGAAGAAAGCATCGGCAAGGGTCCGGTGATGTTGTAGAAGGTGTGGGTAGGACCCACAAAGACTTCTGCAGCTGCTTAGAAGCACTGTTGCCACTTGGCTCAGTTAATAAAGAAATGATCACCGCCTTTTGCAAAGGAAGCTGGCAAGGAATGGAAAACAGACCTTAGTTTGCCTACCCATGTGTTTGAGTGTCTGAGTAGGACATGGGAGAGCAGGGTTCAAACCCCCGCTCAGCCCTGAAGCTCATTGGGTGACCTGGGGCCAGTCACTGCGTCTCAGCCTAACCTACCTCACAGGGTTATTGCGTGGATTAACTAATCGTGTACACTGCCTGGACTATAAATTAATAATTATTAATAAATATATAGTATGAGCAGAGGGATGTAATAATAATAATAATAATTTTTATTTATACCCCGCCCTCCCCAGCCAAGGCCGGGCTCAGAGCAGCTTACAAGCAATAATAAAAACAAGTTAAATGATTACAACTTAAAAACAAAATTAAAAATACAACATTAAAATATTGAAACATTAAAATATTAAAATGTAGCCTCATCGCAGGAGGAGAAGGAAAAGAAAAAAGAAAGGGAGGGAGGGAATCAAATTGGCTCCAAGCCAAAGGCCAGGCGGAACAACTCTGTCTTACAGGCCCTGCGGAAAGAAATCAGATCCTACAGGGCCCTGGTCTCATGAGGCAGAGCGTTCCACCAGACCAGAGTTGAAAAGGCCCTGGCTCTGGTTGAAGCC
The DNA here is from genome assembly GCF_965112155.1 of Podarcis liolepis. Classification (NCBI taxonomy): domain Eukaryota; kingdom Metazoa; phylum Chordata; class Lepidosauria; order Squamata; family Lacertidae; genus Podarcis; species Podarcis liolepis. The sequence goes on along the minus strand of NC_139567.1, from coordinate 23,894,214 downwards.
AATCTAATTTCCTTAGGGCCCGGGACCACTAGGGTGTTGCTATTTATGGACCTTGAGGCTCTCCGTGGGGCATACCAGGAGAGGCGGTCCTGTAGGTACGAGGGTCCTAGGCCATGAAGGGCTTTAAAGGTCAAAAGCAGCAACTTAAATCTGATCCTGTACTCCACCGGGAGCCAGTGCAGCTTGAAAAGCACTGGGTGAATATGCTCCCATGGCAGAGACCCCGTGAGGAGCCTCGCTGCAGCATTCTGCACCCGCTGGAGTTTCTGGGACAGCTTCAAGGGCAGCCCCGCATAGAGCGAATTACAGTAGTCAAGCCTGGAGATGACCGTCGCATGAATCACTGTGGCCAGGTCGGGGTGGGAAAGGTAAGGGACCAACTGTTTGATGCGGCAAAGGTGGAAAAATGTCGCCTTGGCTGTTGCTGTAACTTGCGCCTCCATGGAAAGGGAGGCGTCAAGGATTACACCCAAACTCTTAACGGAAGGCAATGGCACTAATTGGGCCTCCGCAAGAGAAGGGAGTTGGTCCCTCATCCCCATGCCATCCCGACCCAGCCATAGGACTTCTGTCTTCGAAGGATTTAGTTTCAATCGGCTCCCACGAAACCATCCAGCCACAGCTTCCAAGCATCTCGTCAGTGCGTTCGGGGCCGAGTTGGTGTGGCCATCCATTAGCAGATAGAGCTGAGTGTCATCAGCATATTGGTGACAACCCAGCCCAAAGCTCCGGATAATCTGGGCAAGGGGGTGCATAAAGATGTTAAAAAGCATTGGGGAGAGGATTGCGCCCTGCGGCACTCCACACACCAAAGAGTGGCGCAACGTCATTTCCCTCCCTAGTGCCACCCTCTGTCCTTGACCAGAGATAAAAGAGCACAGCCAGTTACGGGCTATGCCCTGTATCCCCACGTCTGCGAGGCGGTGGTCCAGAAGATCATGATCGACCATGTCAAAGGCTGCTGACAAATCTAAAAGGATCACCAGTCCTGACCCGCCTCGATCCAGCTGTCTACGGAGATCGTCTGTTAGGGCAACCAGAGCCGTCTCGGTCCCAAAACCAGGATGGAAACCGGACTGAAATGGATCTAAAGCTGATGTTTCCTCCAGAAACCTACCAAGCTGTTCAGCAACCGCTCTCTCAATTACCTTACCCAGATATGGAAGATTTGAAACTGGGCGGTAATTGGATAGGTCTAAGGGATCTAATGAAGTTTTCATTAAGAGTGGACATACCACTGCTTCCTTCAGTTCCCCTGGGAATGTCCCCGTGTCAAGGGACAAATTGATAATTTCAACCAGGGGGGTCCTCACAACATCTGGACACTCCCTAATCAGCCAAGACGGGCACGGATCAAGGAGGCAGGTGGTGGGCCTACCAACTTGGAGGAATCTATCCACATCAGCAGGGAGTATTCGATCGAAATGGTCCAACACTGGACCTGAAGTCAGTCGAGGGGCCTCCAGTTCAGTCACTGTATCTAAATTGGCAGGGAGGTCATGGCGGAGCAACAGGACTTTCTCTGCAAAAAAGCTCGCGAATGCCTCACAGCTGTGGGTCAAATTTGTGCTTAAATTTGGTTGTCCTCCTAAGGACGTTATTGATCTAATTATTCTAAAAAGTTGTGCCGGGCGAGAGCTAGCAGATGCAATGGAAGCTGCAAAGTAAGATTTCTTAGCAGCTTTCATAGCCATCTCATAGGCTTTCATAAACGTCCTATAAGATGTTCTTGAGGCTCCACCATGTAGGACTAGCAATAAGTCTTGCACTATTTTCCAACACCACAAAGAGTCAGCACTCCTGGTACCTGAGCCATTCCTTGAAATAGTGTAATAATTTATCTATTATTTTATTTCTTTAAGATATTTATGTGCCATTTGATCATTTGCATTTCTAAGCAGTGCACATAAAGTGCAACCTACTGAAAATTGCACAATAAAACCTTAAAAGAAATACCATAAGCCTTCAAACCCCTGCTGGAAAAAGGAAAACAAAGGGCTTGTCCCATGATTTTTAAGCACTGGCCAGGCAGCCTTTTCTTTTGTCCTCCTGCCTCGTTCCCTGGGAAAACCCACTGTTTACCACTGAATTGGAACAAATGCCAACCCAGGTTTCTGCAGATTGACATTTGTTCTGATTCAGCAGTGAACAGCTGGTTTTCTCAGGAAAAGCAGCATCAGGGGGGAAAAAACCCTAACTGACCAGTGCTTTAAACCCACAGGAAAAATGGAAGTCTGGATCAGCCCTGAATGCAGTTCTGGAATTCCAACTGGCAGGCAGCCTAGCCAAGCTACTTGACCTGTGCCTTACATAGGCAGCCAGTAGGGATGTGGGAGAAACTTGATTCTGGTTGCATTTAAACGACAAACTACCTAATTCACATTCTGGAACCAATATCTTTCCTCTGAAGTTCACACATTTCTAAATTTTGTGATGTGGTTGTCCAACCAACCAACCAACATGTACAAGAATACATATACTAAGGGAAAGAACATACCAAGATGTGTTATAGTATGAGAAATTGCTTGCAAATTGTATACGTTGGTCAAAACCACATACGAAAATGTGTTGAATAGGAGAAATTCTCACTCAAATGCTGACAAATTTCCAGGAGGATTTTTTTATATATAAAGCACAAATTGCTACAGAAATATGGAGAACTGAATTTAAGACTGGACTGGGGAAAAGATGAGAAACTGGACATGAGAGATTGGTCCATCCCTATCTGCCACCACAGCTAATTCAGCGTATGTTATGATGGTCTGTTGCAGCTACTTGCATCTCTTCTATTGTGGTTCCATCCTTGTCACCATTGCTGCCCAGGGATGAAGGATTCTGCACCAACAGCTGATCAAGTAGATAGTTCTTCTTCTGCAACCCATGTCACCACAGGGCAAGACCTGCTATCTCTCTGAACCCTTTTCCACCCAGAGAGTTGTCTGAAATCGAAATCTTGAGATATTGAGATTCTACAACTCGGTTCAGATCCCTGTCCTGAATAAAAGGACGAAATGGCACCTCTACCACAGTGTTCCAGAAGCAGACCAGTCCAGCGGTCTTACTTCAGCACTGGAGACAGAACAGTGTCCCCTGCTGCTGTCTGAAAACCCTGCAGCTGCTACCCGCCACCCACCCACCCAACAACACCCATCATCTGACACCTGAAGCTTCTGGCTTCCTTATTCTGGCCCTGTCCTGCAGAGGGGTTTATTTGCAGAGAAACTAATGAAACAGAACTGTGAAATGATTTCCGCACTCCAAAAAAGCTGCCCAAGCAAAACAATAAACCCTGTACTTTTGCAACGGAGGGCAAGCATCAGCTGTGAGCAAGCCTCAACACATGTCCTCAGCCTGAAAATAATAAGAACAATCGCCTGAAGACTATGTGTTTGATGTAGATATTACCTAACATTTTCCTCTCGTTTCCCAGCCTGATTCATTGTGTCTGTTTGACTGTAAAAGACACTGTAGGCAAGCACTGAGGGAGAACTTGAGCTGTTTACTGAGATTCCATTTTCTCAAACAGATTGGCATTGTGAACCCTGATATGATACTGTACATGTGGATGTATGCCGATCTCTGCAGGATAATTAATTAATTGCAGACAGTTGTTGACTGCCTTCCTGGCCTCTATTAGAGGGCGGCCAAGGAGGAGTCAAATTGAGGTATAAAGAAACTTGAAAGAGGCGATTAATTTTTCCATCACATTCCAGTTGCTGTTGTTGCAATCTGAACCCTGTGGCTTGGCAGGTTCGAGCTCCCAATCCCCTGGCATGTGAATAGTGCATTCTGCCTGGAAGCTGGGACTTCCAAAATGCTGCCTCTTAGTTTTGCAACAGGTGTCAATGGAAATTTCAGGAGCCCTTTTGCATGTTTAAAAGGTAAAGGTTAAGGTACCCCTGCCCGTACGGGCCAGTCTTGCCAGACTCTAGGGTTGTGCGCTCATCTCACTCTATAGGCCGGGAGCCAGCGCTGTCCGCAGACACTTCCGGGTCACGTGGCCAGCGTGACAAGCTGCATCTGGCGAGCCAGCACAGCACACGGAACGCCGTGTACCTTCCCGCTGGTAAGCGGTCCCTATTTATCTACTTGCACCTGGGGGTGCTTTCGAACTGCTAGGTTGGCAGGCGCTGGGACCGAACGACGGGAGCGCACCCCGCTGTGGGGATTCGAACCTCCGACCATGCGATCGGCAAGTCCTAGGCGCTGAGGCTTTTACCCACAGCGTCACCTGCGTCCCTTTGCATGTTTACAAGAACTTTATCATTGAGATTTCAGACATTCTGGTTGAGAGCTCAGGAAGGCGCAGGTCACTTAAACAGACTCTTTTGCCTGCAAAGTTTGCTGTCTTCTAAAATGAAGGACAACATTGAGGGTGAGATGCAGCCGAATGACATTCAGAAAGGATTCTGCATTCTAGAAGGCTTTTTATTTCCTTGCAGTTGTGCCCAGTTGACACCAAAGTTTCATTTGCTCTGCCCTTGATTGGCACCATCCATCTTTCTGGAATTCAGCCTTGTTAAATAACACAATGATGACTAATTAGCTGCTGGTGACCTTTTGCCTCCTTCCTTTTGGTGGCAAATTCTAATTTGATTTATTCCAGTTATCAGCAACTGCTGCTCAGAAGCAGTCTAGGTGCTTATTAAATGCAAACTGAGTGGAAAAGCATGAAATACATATGTGGGCATATTGGGTGGCACTCAACTAAGTGTTACACAGAGTAGACCTGTTGAAATTAAAGAACCAAACGTCATTCATGTCAATGGGTCTACTTGGAATGATTCTTCATTGAGTACTACCGATTGCTTTTTCTCACTGGTTTGAACATGTTCCATCTTATCACAAGTTACCCAACTTTGAAAAGTTACTCAACTGTGTTTAGAGTGCCTGTATAAACTATTATATCATATACCATTAATCTGCATGGCTAAAGGAACTACAATATCATGCACTATTAATCTGCATGGCTAAAGGAGCTGTAATATCATAGATAAAGGAATAGAGGGTAATGGCACACTGGCATTATGAAGGAATTTGAAATCGATAGAGGGTGGATAAAGGGGCATTTGATGACTTAAAGTTTTTAAAGCATTTATGAAAGAAAGAAAGAAAGAAAGAAAGAAAGAAAGAAAGAAAGAAAGAAGAAAGAAAGAAAGAAAGAAAGAAAGAAAGAAAGAAAGAAAGAAAGATGGTATGTGCATTGTTTTCTCTGTGGTTATTTTTTGTATATTTTATTATATGTTCTAGGGGCCAGAGTCTGTGGGTGCAAGTCACCCATAAATCCTAGAATTAGTTAAAATTAGAATTAATTAAGGTTTGATTCAATTGTGCCAAGCATGGAAGTCCCTGGATTTAGTTCATGCTTCTGAGCCAGGCTAGCTCAGCAAATTTAGCTGGATGGATGGGGGTCACTGGAAGAACAAAGCCTGATGATGGCCAGCTATTAACCCTTCCAGGAAGCCATCAAGAGGGCAAAGATGTACTGGACAAGGAGGGGTGAAGACCCTCCTCCAGCTGTGTGTTGGTGTTTAGGATCTCAGAAGCAAACCGGAGAAAGGTGTCAGTTTTGCAATTGGTTTGGCAAGCAAAGGAAGCTGGGGTCTAAGCACCATGTGGGACAGCTGGAACAAAGGCTAACAAGAGGACATGGCTGATTTCTCAGCTTGTTGACCCAAGCACACTGCACCTATAAGAGAAGCAGAGGGCCCTCTTAGAGTGTAATGCTGGTATTCTGCTTCCTGGTACCCCTGGAATTTCACACCATTCAGAGATTGGCATGGCATGTAACAATACATATTTGGGTTGCAGGTGAGAAGAGCACTTCAACATCCTAGCCCAAAGCACTCAGGTGCTGCCACAACTGAAATGGCTCTTCCAAGTCACTGGGGGAAGTAGGGCAAAGTTCAGACCAGGCTTCTTTTAACATGGCAATTAATTTGTTTTTATGTGATGATAACTCCATGCCAAAAGGAAGAAGAGTAGTTTCACATGGTCATTTAACAGTCCCGTTGGAACTCTTAAAGTTTAAGACAACATCAGATGAGCAAAAGCAAGACCACATTCACATAAAGCAGTTTGATAGCACTTTATTTTATTTTTTTCTCAAAAAATGTATTAGTTTTCACATTATAAACAAACAAACAAACAAACAAAAATTGTAGCCTTATTGAAAATCACAGTTATTAACTTTGTTAAGTGACTTCCTCGCTTTCCCCTTGGTTGAATTTCATTGCATTAACTTTTAACGGTTTTCCAATTTTTATGAAATTTAACTTAAACATTAACATCCTTAGATCTTCACCTTATGGAATTAAACATATTAATTCATCACTTAACATAAATAAAATCCTAAGCCCATTAAGTATCTGCAAGCTGCTTTCAGTTAGTTTAACTTGGCAAATATAACAAAATAATCATTACATTGTGGAATAAAAATAAAAGTATGATAGCACTTTAAGCAGTCATGGCTTCCCTCTGAGGACTGTAGTTTGTTAAGGGAGCTGAGTGTTGTTAGGACATGGTGGTTGGTATTGAAAGCCACTGGGAGGGCCAGGAGAATCAGTAGGGTTGCACTCTCCCAATCCATTCTTCAATGTAAGTCATCAGGTTATGATCCCAGAACTGGGCCTGCATCCAAACTGGAATGGAGCCAAACAACCAGTATCATTCAACACGGCTTGGAGCCGTTCTTTCACCTCCCACTACATTACGTTGCTCAATAACGGAATATTTGAAAGTGGGAGGTAGGTCTCCCAAACCACTGGATCTAAATTTGTTTTTTTATAACAGTGGCTTCATTGCTGCCTCTTTAAGGGACTGTATCTTAAGGTACCATTGCTGTTGTATAGCCTTTGGGTGAGAGTGCACAACTCATCAGATTTTTTCCCTTTCTTTTTTGTAAAAGTGGATGGTAAAATGGCTCTCTCCCAATGGCAAGGCTTATCATTCACCTATCTGTGACATACAGAGGAGTATCACTCTGAATTGTAGATCATCAGTCTATTTCTGGTCTGTGTCCATTCCACATGTTCATTCAAGACAAGAGTCTGTTCTGCCCCATTTCCACATCAATCTGTGTGTTTTTCCCTTTAAAAAGCTCATCAATTTTGGGACTTTCCTAAAAAAAAAGTTCAAGAACTTTTGGCGTGTCCTGGTTTTTATTTTTTGAAATATGGCAGCCCTAGTTCCAACCCATAGAGCAGTCAGAGAGGTGTGGATTCAGTTTGCTTAGAACATGGGTAGGCAAACTAAGGCCCAGGGACCAGATCCGGCCCAATCGCCTTCTAAATCTGGCCCATGAACGGTCCGGGAATCAGCATGTTTTTACATGAGTAGAATGTGTCCTTTTATTTAAAATGCATCTATGGGTTATTTGTGGGGCCTGCCTGGTGTTTTTACATGAGTAGAATGTGTGCTTTTATTTAAATGCATCTCTGGGTTATTTGTGGGGCATAGGAATTCATTCATATTTTTTTTCCAAAATATAGTCTGGCCCCCCACAAGGTCTGAGGGACAGTGGACTGCCCCCCTGCTGAAACGTTTGCTGACCCCTGGGCTTAGAATGCTGACCATCCCTACACTGAATTCTCCAGAAAGTCATTTCTGGGATGCTCAGTCAGTCAGACTTCGAAGGATGTAATGTTGACCACATCTACAGCCTCAGCATCATACTCTCCTATTGCTTTCATGGTTGCCTAACAACTATTTGCAAGAGATTTAGATTATTCATAGGACTGTTAAACCATTGGTTTAACAGCAGGAAGGAAACTCAAGTAATCCTTTCCCTCGGCCTGCCTCAGTTGCCTAACCTGCTAAATGGAAACAGCAATTCTGCTTTCCTTGCATCAAAGTTCCAAGTGTGTGGAATAAATCAGTATTGGTACAGCATTTTAAAAAAACTTTTAATTAATTAATTAATTAATTAATTTGTATACTGCTCTTCATCCATAAAAACACAAAACACATGATAAAAACAAGAACAAAAAAAAAATGGACCAGTAAATCTCTTTTTGCACTCACACTTGTTAAGAGTCATAACTGATTTTCCAGCTACGTGAAATAATACGTTACATAACTTGTTAGCGTTTTGGTTTTAATTGCAACTGAAATGTTGCCATTTCAAATCCATGGGTTAAACATGTCCTGTTTCTCCAGGAAACATCCTCTTTTTCCATGAGTATGTGAAATGAGAGTCGTCATAGCAATCCGTAGTTAAAAGTAGAAGTTGCCAAGAAGTTGTCCTCTTTTTTGCGCTTCGAAATATGGCAACCGTGTCATAACGCCACCACCCTAGGTGGGGATCAGGGGATGATTTTATCCCTCCTGATATTCCACTGAAGAATCATAAATTAGTAGTTCATGTTCTGGTGAAATTGTTCATGCACACGGATGCCAACAGATCTGCACAGTCATTTTAAATTTTCTTGAGAAGTAAGTCATCTTCGTGATTGTCTTATGTTTTTATATTGTCATATATCACCCTGATATTTCATGAGAGGCAACTGGCCAGTCTCTGTGAGAACAGAATGCTGGACCAGTTGGGCATTGGCCTGATCCACCAGGCTCCTCTTATGTTCAGCTGTATCTCCTGATGTTTCCATCTGCTAATGCCCTGGTGCCAGACTTTAAAGAAATAACAGCAACCCAGCTTACTTCCTACTTCTACCCCATGGAGAGACCATATTTTTGGCAGTGACGTGTGGTGACATTTTTCATAGGGGAACAGTTAGGGAGATTGGGGGTGGGGGACTGAAGTTGTACATGTGAGCATCGTGCTTCCTCTCTAAGCCGGACAGAAGCTTCCCAGGCTTTGGGAAGGTGGTGTCAAGGCTCTAACAGGATGCTGGCACCCTCTTGCCTCCTTCTCAAAGCTGGGAAGACTTTGGGAAGGTGGTGGGAGGTCTCTGGAACCCATCAGAGCACACACTTCCCTCCCTAAGATGGGCAGAAGCTTCCTGGGTTTGAGGAGAAGGCACTAAGGCAGCAGTTCTCAACCTGTGGGTTCCCAGATGTTGTTGGACTACAACTCCCATCATCCCTGAGCTCTGGCCTTGCTGGCTAGGGGTGATGGGAGTTGTAGTTCAACAACATCTGGGGACCCACAGGTTGAGAAAGGCTGCACTAGGGGAACATTTAGGGTACTAGCCTAGTCCTTCTAATCCACTGACTTCATGACACTGATTTTGGAGTATCCAGGCTGTATAGAGCTTTATAGACTAGAACCACAACCTTGAACCTGGTAGCTAACTGGCAGCCACAGTGCTGCAGCCCAAATCTTGACCTTCTGAGGTCACGCTCAGCCTTCTCAGGCCTGGCAGAAACCCATCTGTCCCTCCATGGAAACTACAGCTCTGTGGGGTGTATGTGTTTCTAGAAGACATCACCCACCCACCTACCTACTCCAGAGCAGATGGACTTGCTACTATGGGGCTGCCCATCATTCCAAAAAAATAGCCATGAAAGTGTGTGCTAAATGAGAACTTTATCTTGGTGCTTTGTTTCTGCTGGATAGCAGGCATGGTGTACAGGTTGGGTCATGTGTAGTTCCTTGGCTGGAAGCCCTTCTGTTTTGCTTCATCTGGCTCGTTGACTCAGGAGCTGTTCCAGCAATTGTTGTAGGCAACCCACATGCTGTGCATTGAAACTGGAGATAAACATAGCAGGGTGGAAGACCTTAACACTGTGAACCATTGGCTAGAACCTGGAGGAGCCGAGAAGGTGAGACCATGTGATCCTCCTGGAAACCAATGGTTGTCTGTCTCAGTATATGGCAAATTCATTCTCTCTCTCTCTCTGGAACAACAGTCTCAGAATAAAACTAGGTGCCCAGAGTACTATATAAACATGGGCACTTGTTTTCTTACTGACACAGAAACCTGTATGATGAAGTTATTAGTTATGGATTGCGTCACTGTGGTATTCCCAGTGCAGGTGCCAATTGTTAGCTCCAGGAATCAGGCTCATGAATTCATCCTCCGCAGAGTGGCAGAACAGAGCCAGAAGGAGGTCAGATCCTTCAGAGAATTCCTAAGTGCTTCCTGTAAACCAGGGTGGGGAACCTGCAGCCCTCCAAGTGTTGTTGGACACCAATTCCCATCAGCCCCATCCAGCAAGATGGGAAGGGTGAGCTTGGTTCCTGGAACTCACGATTTGCATCTGCAGTGGTGATGGTGTAGGGATGTGATCCACAGCTGATGTAAACATGCTGAAGATGGCTAGCGATCACTGGTGCATGGATGAGCACGGAGGTCTGATCCAGAACTTCAAGGCAGATTTCTCCAGTGAAAGTGACTGGGTACATTTAAATAATAAATCAGTCCTTCCTTTAAAGGCAGAGCCTTAGCCTTGATCTTCCAGCATGAGATTTCAAAATGTTCTCTGACCTTATAATGGGGTCAGGCTTTGCGCTTAGGATTTCCCCTTGCGTTATGCTCATCCACCCTCCTATCCTTGGAAGATGCTTTGTCTGGTCATTTCCTCACTCCACCCAGCATTGTTTGCCTTCCCACCTCGTGCCTTGTGTATTGATTGGAATATTGTTTGACCAGTGCCATGTCCTAATAGTCAGTTTTATAAGGTGTCATAAGAATCGTGTGTGTGTGTGCACGCGCGCAGTATATAATCATTGGATTATACTCTTTGAAAGATTCAGATTATCATGGATTAAATCCTGGCTCGCTGAAGTTGAGAGAATGTCTATAGACATTGTTCTGTGTTCCTCTTCCATGAAGGTGATCCCTCTCCAAAACTAGACTTCTCCTGGAAGCACTGCAAGGATTTCCTGTGGGTGGCTGGTCTTCGCAGGCAATGGACAGGGTAAAAAAGCTGCAATGTTTTGCTAAGTTTATTGTTTTGTTTGTTTGTTTTGCTTGATCTACCTATCTATCTGAATTACATCCTACCTTTTCTTCCAAGGAGCTCGAGCTGGCATACGTGGCTCTCCCTCCCCCAATTTAATCCCCACAACAACCCTGCAAAGTAGGTTAGGGTGAGAGGCGGTGGCTGGCCCAAGATCGCTCAGTGAGCTTCATGGCTGAGTAAGGGTCAGAACCCTGGATTCCCAAGTCCTAGTCCCATGCTCTAACTCAGGGGTAGGCAACCTAAGGCCCGTGGGCCGGACGTGGCCCAATCGCCTTCTCAATCCAGCCCGCAGATGGTCCGGGAATCAGCGTGTTTTTAAATGAGTCGAATGTGTGCTTTTATTTAAAATGCATCTCTGGGTTATTTGTGGGACATAGGAATTCATTCATTATTTTTTTTCAAAATATAGTCCGGCCCACCACATGGTCTGAGGGACAGTGGACCGACCCACGGCTGAAAAAGGTTGCTGACCCCTGCTCTAACTGCTACACCACACCAGCTCAAATGTAGTTGTTGTTTTCATTTGAATGACTGTGGTATATACAGTGGTATCTCGGGTTAAGTACAGTGGTACCTCGCAAGGCGAATGCCTCGCAAGACGAAAAACGCGCAAAACGAAAGAGTTTTCCATTTTTTGAGTCGTTCCGCAAGACGAATTTCCCTATGGGCTTGCTTTGCAAGACGAAACGTCTTGCGAGTTCTTGCGATTTTGTTTCCTTTTTCTTAAAGCCGCTAAGCCGTTAATAGCCGCTAAGCCGCTAATAGCCGTGCTTCGCAAGACGAAAAAACCGCAAGACGAAGAGACTTGCAGAATGGATTAATTTCGTCTTGCGAGGCACCACTGTACTTAATTCGTTCCGGAGGTCCATACTTAACCTGAAACTGTTCTTAACCTGAAGCACCACTTTAGCTAATAGGGCCTCCTGCTGCTGCTGCGCTGGCGGAGCACGATTTCTGTTCTCATCCTGAAGCAAAGTTCTTAACCTGAGGTACTATTTCTGGCTTAGCGGAGTCTGTAACCTGAAGCGTATGTAACCCGAGGTACAACTGTACATGCATTCCCCCATCATTTTCAAACATGGCATGGGAATACAGGAAGTATTAGCTTTTATACCAAGTCAGATCAATTGGTCCATCTAACTCAGAACTGTCTACCCTGACTGCCAGAGGCTCTCTAGTGTTTCCCCGGGGAGATTTCTCCCAGCCCTACCTGGAGATGTCATTGGAGATAAGACTTGGGACCAGATCCCACCTGCAAAGCAGATGGTCTGCCACTGAGCCTTGGTCTTTCCCGTGTGCACCTTCAGAATGGGGCCAGGCTGAGCCTACCCATCATAGTCACCTTCGGGCCTCGGATCTGAGCTCCATCATTTTTCAGCTATCCCCTTCTTCCCACAGCTGGAGAAGCCAGTCCCTCCTAGGGATGTAAGGAGGCATCACTTTCCATTCTGCCCCACATGAGCCGCATGCAGCGAGGTTTCCGTTCTGCTGCAGTTCTCCTTTTGCCAAAACCACGTTGTTCGTCTCTCTGTCAACTGTGGTGGAAATTACCCCTCTTGCGTGATTACATAAATTACGTAAGTTATATTGCTGTTACATTGTTCCACCCCACTCATTTCAGTTCAAAGGAAATGCTATTCAAATGGCGGGGTGGGTGGATGTGACAGATTGTGCACTGCTTACAGACTGAAAGCAGCAGCAGCAAATACAGATCATATTTGCTGGACTGATTTCCATTCTGGACATGGGGACAAATACAGTAAGTGAACAATAGCAATTTCCACTTCCGTTTTCATTAGAATTCTCTGACATTCCTCGTCCCCGCACCCCACAAGAAATGTACTGTTATTATGCACCATCCCAAGGTCAAGGGTCTACCCAGGAAACAAAAGCAAATGCAACCCTTGCACATCACAACCAGGAAATAAAATTAATATACCAGGTCAGGAAAACCAAGCCAAAGCTCAAATTAAACTAATTAGCTTCATTGATGCACAGGAAACTCAGGTGGTGCTAGAGGGGGTTGGACTAGATGACCCTTGGGGTCCCTTCCAACTTGACAATTTTGTGATTGTATGATTCTCATATTACCAGTTGAGCCACATGACCTTGGGGCGATCAAATGCCGTGTTTTGTCTTATGCGTCTTATTCATGGGAGTGCACACTATTTATTTATTTTGTACAGTATGAGATCCTGGCCTTGTGAAGACAGAAATCTGTCCACTGCATGATCGCCAGATCCATCATCTGTTGAATGGGGGGGGGGGGAGGACCTGTGTTTGAATCCCAGCACTGAGCGGAAGAGAGGTTTAAACTTCTTAGCTCTCTGCTAGGATGAAGGTCAGGGTGGAGGAGGTGAGAGAGAATGTTCCTGTATGTATGTGTATGTTGTAACTCAGTGGTTGAGCATTTGAACTACATGGAGAAGGTCCCAGATTCAGTCCTTGGATCTCCTGGTAGGGCTAGGAATGTAAAGCTAATGCCAGTCTGTGTTGACAGCCTTGAGCAAGATCGGCCAGTAGCCTGACTCAGCTTCTTATGTTCCTGTGTGTGGGTTTGTGCTTGCTATATGTTTGGTGAGTGTCTGTGCGTGGTGTGTAAGAGTATGTGCATGATCTGTAGCCCTCAGAGAGTTGCCTAACCTTAAACATGGCTGGCAAAGGTTAGTCATCCCTGATTTAAATGTTATCTTTCTATAGCATTTCCCATTTAGATTATCAAATGATGGTCTTGGCTTTTGTTTTGTTTTTAATGAACTTCCAGAATGTCCCTTTCCAGTGCGAATGCACTCCGAAATGAAAGTTTTGGTCCTATGTACGTAAGAAACTGATTAGTATGACAGGCTATGATATTGAATTTACTGCAGAATTATTTTTGCTTCCTCTGTTTACAGGACATTAAAAAGGATATCAGTTCGAAGGAAGTGATTTCACAGTTGCTAATTCTGGCCACGCAAGCCATCACTTGGCAGTGGAAAAATCTGGATAGCCTAAACTTAACAGCATGGTACAGAACGATTTGGACAGCAAAAGCAGAAGAAATGGTACAGAAAATCTGAGTTGTGCAAGGAAAAAAGAACCCACAATCATTTCATACTGTCTGGCAAAACTTTATTGCATATGCACTCAACAAAGACTTACAAAACCAGAGAGCACTGGCAGTTATAGATATTTGGTAATGTATATAGCATGAATTCTGGAACTTTTTATTCTTTGAGGAAGTCTCAGTGTTCCCTGTATATTGCATTGCTCTTGTCATTTCTTTCTCCCTCCTTTTTATGTTTTATATTGTATTGTTTTGTAGAAATAAACTTGACTTTTTAAATGAGTTTGCAGAATGTCAAAAACCCTCGCACACTTCTAAGGCTCCACACAAGCGCGGCTGATTCAACTTCCATGACTGTAACTCAGCAAACCTGTTTTTCTTCTCCCTTTCCTTTTTTTTCCCCTCCTAGTTTCTCTTTTTTAATTTTTGTTTGATGGGAAAGCCTTGGCTCGATTGAAACAAACAAGGAGTGTGATTTCACCCCACAGGCATAAGCCTGGAAAAAATGTCAGAATATGTGAGAGACACCACCCCATTCCCTGACAATCCATTTCTATATTGCCATGGACTACAGCACTCATTTCAAGTGCTGTATGTATTTCTTACTGAGCCTATATTGCCTGCAGCTCATTTAGGTTCACCCATCAGGAAGCAGACAAGGACAATTTCTTAAGCCCAAAATAACCAAGTCAACCTCCTACGGTCAACAAGACTATTAGTCAGCTCTTAATTTGTTTGGGTCTGATATGTAGGTCACTCGGGAGGGAGGTGAAGGCTGTGCACATCCTTGAACAATCCGATGGGGCAACAAATGCCATGGGACTGTCTAAGGGAATTTCTGAAGTGGGCAAGGATGGAGGTTTGCATCTTTGTTACCATTGTCATGCCCATGCAGCCAAGCATTGTGAGTGTTTCAGGAAAGGAAGGGAGAGTGTGAATGCATGCTGCTTTCTTATCACAATAGCATGACTAGTTGGCCTATATTTAAAGTTCTTTGGTGTCAGCATGTTCATAAATAGCAAATGCCAGCCTCCATAAATCTATACATGAGGGGAAACGATGGATGAGGCATGCCCTCCTTTGAGCAGACCCAGAACAACGCCAGGTCACTGTGAAGCTACAAGGGGGATCCAACACTTCACGGGTGAAAATGAGGAGCCAATTGTAGACTGGGTGGGCATTTAAGGACCACTGCCTTGCCTTCCTTCACTGCACATTGCAAAAGGCTTGTCTTTGCTGCCTTGGAAGTGAAGTCTTTTACAGTCGTACCTTGGTTCTCGAACGGAATCTGTTCCAGAAGTCCGTTCGACTTACAGAAACATTCAAAAACCAAGGCGCAGCTTCCGATTGGCTGCAGGAGCTTCCTGCAGCCAATCGGAAGCCTCGGAAGCAGCGTGGGACATTCGGGTTACAAAGAATGTTCGCAAACTGGAACACTCACTTCTGGGTTTGCGGCATCCGGGAGCCAAAACGTAAGAGTACCAAGGCGTTCAACCAACAAGGTACGACTGTACTTCACAAGACCTTGTCCTTCCACAGCTTCAGTCAGTTAGTAAACTGACCATAGCATTTAAAACAAAACAAAAAAACCCATAAGAATGTATAATAGAATTAATGCCTGCAGCATTAGTCCTTGGCATATTTTTGAAAGTAAACCTAGGGTTACAACCCTCAGAAAATCACAAGGTGTCACATTTCTTGCAGCCCAAGATGGGTAGCCAACACTGGAGTTCCCCTGAATTCAATGTACTGACTTCTCCCCACGAGGCAAATATAAACCTTTTAGCCAGGCTCTATGGAGTCAGGACTCTCCCCAGGCATATCCTTCCACCAATGCTGTCCACCCATCCACCTAGAACAGTGGTGGCCAAACTGGGCCCTCCAGCTGTTTTGGGACTACAATTCCCATCATCCTGACCACTGGTCCTGTTAGCTTGGGATGACGGGCGTTGTAGTCCAAAAACAGCTGGGGGGGCCCAGTTTGGCCACCACTGATGGCTCGCTCACAAGCTGCATGCTTCCACCCAACGCTAGCAGAAGCTCTGCCTGCTTCTGCTATTCTGGGACCCATCTGCAATACAGTGGTACCTCAGGTTACATACGCTTCAGGTTACATACGCTTCAGGTTACAGACTCCACTAACCCAGAAATAGTGCTTCAGGTTAAGAACTTTGCTTCAGGATGAGAACAGAAATCGTGCTCCAGCAGCGTGGCAGCAGCAGGAGGCCCCATTAGCTGAAGTGGTGCTTCAGGTTAAGAACAGTTTCAGGTTAAGAACGGACCTCCGGAACGAATTACCATAAGTACTTAACCCGAGGTACCACTGTACTGTTCCCATCCTGTCCCTTTCCCCTCTGGTGCTAATTGCAAAATCAGGGGAGGGAACTGGTTGGGGAAGTGAGCATTCTCCACCTGAGAGAGGGATGTGAGCAGGAAAACAATATATCCCAATAATGATACATTCCTTGCCCTCTCCTCTTCCTCCACCTCTCGCCTCTAAGTGGGTGCCCCACTTAGTGCCTGTTTTCCCATTCCAAGAGGGCTGCTGTGAGGCACGTGAAAGGCGCATGATCCAGCCTGCCGGCTGCAATCACCTAATTGCAATGTGCTGGGAAGCTGATCAGGGGAGCTGTGTGTGCCGGCTTACCATTCTTGCCCCTCCCCAGAGAGATCTTCACCCTGGAAAAAAGAAAAGGAGGTCACACGTGAGGCAAGAACTTGATCGCTGCAGGGCTGGGCTTGGGAACATTGCATTCGGGGCTGCTGCTGCTGCTGCAATCGGAAATGCCAGCTGAAACCAGGCCCAGATTGGCCTCCTTTCGGCAGGAAAAAGCATTCCTCTTTTCCAAGCCTCCCTTTCCTGTGCCAAGGCTAATAGTGGGATCTGCTGCTAGTGGGACAAAGGGGAGCAGCTGATCTCCCTTCCTGCTTTGCAGTGTCCCGACCATCCTGGCCTTATTCTCAGCACAGCCTACACTTTCCTCCCAGGCTTCCAGGCTGCTGCTGCTCCTTGAACCAGGGTGGTGGAGGTGCAGAGGAAGACAGCCCCAGGGAGTTTCAGCAAAGGGCCGTTTTTTTATCACACTCACCTGGCATGCTGCATCTGCCAGCATCCTCCCTGCAGGACAACCCTTGAGGTGCAGGTGCCCTGACCTCCTCCTTTGCATCTGGTTGCCTCCAGATGGGATGAACAAAGCAGGAGTCCATCACCCAGGCACCAGCCAAAAAGAGATGCTCACTACTGGACCACTGATTTGGGTTGGACTAGATGACCCTTGGGTCCCTTGTAAGACTATGTTTCTATTACATAATAATAATAATAATCAATTTATTTATACCCTGCCCTCCCCGGACAGAGCCAGGCTCGGGGTGACTAACACCAATAAAATTACAATAAAACATAATGGGGGGGGGGGACAAACAAACAGACAGACAAAAAAACCTGTTTATTAAAATACGGGTTAAAATACAATTTAAAATGCAGCCTCATTTGAATAGTAGTCCATAAATCAAAACCACAAGGCGAGGGAAACATAAGGGCCAGTCTGAGACCAAACCAAAGACCAGGTGGAACAGCTCTGTCTTGCAGGCCCTGCGGAAAGATGTCAAGTCCCGCAGGGCCCTGGTCTCTTGTGACAGAGTGTTCCACCAAGTCGGGGCCAGTACTGAAAAAGCCCTGGCCCTAGTTGAGACCAATCTAACCACCTTGGGGCTTGGGACCTCCAAAGTGTTGTTATTTGTGGACCTTAAGGTCCTCTGTGGGGCATACCAGGAGTGGCGGTCCCTTCGGTACGAGGGTCCTAGTGTGTGGTGCAATTCTATGAAAAGCAATTCAGTGATGGCTTCTACTGGCTCAGCCCCCTGCTTTGAAGGGAAGGTGCATATTTTCAGCACCCATCTTATTTCTGTGATTGTAGGTACTCATCCTACAAACCATATTTTGATCAGATTGTGTATCAGTTAATTCTACTGGATACAAGGGCTTTTCTCCTAGTTCTGCAGCCGTGCGTTGCAAAAAAAATACGATCTTACCCGCTGAATTGAAGGTTGGTTAAGCAAAATCTTTTCTCAGATTTTCTACTTTTCTGATAAAGAACCAACTGAGCATATTCACTGATTTTTGGATTTTTACATGGAACAATAAGAAACCAATTGATACACGCTATGATCAAAATGCGGATCAAGCAAAAAAGTGTGGCTGAGCCCTCAGTTGTTTTAATAATTTTTCTTAATGTTGTATTTTAAATCATTGTAACCTGCCCTGGGACCTTGGAGTAAAGAGTGGGTAAAAAAACAACAACAGCAACAACAACAACAACAGCCAAACTGTCCTCACTTTCCAAAATACAGAAAATATATGAATATATAATAACTAATACAAGTTCTCTATTTGTTTGTTTAATTTATACACTGCCCCATACCTGGGGGTCCCAGGGCAGCCCATAGAACAAAATCCAGATATAAGACCACATAATAAAAATAAAAACAACTCAATAGCCCCCCCCCAAAACCCCCACATTTTAAAAGGGCATAGGATGTAAATCAGATCAACCAAAGACCTGGCTAAAAAAGAACATTTTTGCCTGGCGCCTAAAGGTGTATAATGAAGGCGCCAGGCAAACTTCCCTGAGGAGAGCATTCCACAGATGGGGAGCCACTGCAGAGAAGGCCCCGTTCTCATATTGCCACCCTTCGGACCTCTCAAGGAGGGGGCACATGAAGGCCACTGCAGAGAAGGCCCCGTTCTCATATTGCCACCCTTCGGACCTCTCAAGGAGGGGGCACATGAAGGAGGGCCTCAGAAGGTGATCTCAATGCTTGTTCGTTCCTCCTGTGAAATTTTTTAGGTTTCCTAATCATTCTCCTTCCTCGATTATGTGTTTAGCAAGAGGGGAAAGACCTGTGTAGGGATATTGTTTGAGCATCTGGCAATGAATGAATTACAGGAAGCCAATGCCACTTAAAGGAGCAGGTACTGACAGGCAGACATGCCCGTGCCTTGATCCCATTAGACTGATAGCTTGCCTTGCACCTTATGCAAGGTCACAGCTGTGCCTCAGCAAACAATGTCCTTCATGGGAGCATTGCAACTGACTGCTTTGTGTCATCCCCACATTTTCTGGTCTTTCTTTCTCTCGACACTGTATAAAATGTGTTCCATCTATTTAAGAGTTTTCGCTGAGGTGCATCAGGCAAAGCCCTTCAAGATTATATTAGTTCTGATAGTTAGCCCAGCATCATTGATCTGCCCAAGTTAGCCACTGCGGTGCCAGTTGTAAAACAGACCAGGAAAGCACCACCCAGGTTTGGTCAAAAGTAGGACCAATTTTAATGGTTGCCATTCAAGGAAAACGTCTTCAGAATTTCAAGATAAGTCAAGAGCATGGAGTGAAATTTCCCAGGGGAGTTCTTTTTTCTTTTTTAAAAATAATTATTATTGAGTTTTGCTTTACATACATACACAGATAAATTCCATCCAAAATTCAAACTAAAACTAAGAATTAAAAATGCATAATAACTAAATATCTTTCCCTCCACCAATAACCCATGATTATTATTCTGAATTATCAGACCTAAGCACTCTAGCCTTTTGTGTTGACTTCTGTCCACCACCTCAATTTGAGTTATTCTTTTCTTTCCTTAACTGCCTTCTTTAGATGTTTCTCATTTCTTGGTATTAACTTATTCAATTATAATAACTGTTTTGTCATTTGCAAAAGTTAATCAAAGCATAGTAAGGGTTTTACTGCAACAAGGGAATTCCATGTAACCTTGGTTCATTGCTGTAGCTTAGAGGTGGGGAAATTCCCCTCTGTGGGCCAATTGCAGCTCTCCAGGGCCCCTATAGCTGACTCTCAGAAGTCTTCCTAGGTCATGCCCCCTCACGAGATCTGCTGAAATGTGTCTAAGCAGTTAAACGGCCTAATGTTTACTTGGATGGAGGTGTGTAAACAGAAGCATACAGAGGAAATTCACATGCAGCAAGCACTCCAATTGGAGAGCAGCCTTTACCAAAGGTGTCATGGGCTTTGAAGACGCTCAAACTCAGGACATGCTAAGAGGAAGGCACGCTCAGCAAACCCTCACAATGATCAACTCCCACCTGGAAACCTATGTCCCCAATGTGGAAGGACGTGTGGATCCAGAATTGGCCTTCACAGCCACTTATGTACTCACTAAGACTATGTTTATGGAAGACAATCTTACTTGGCTAAGAATGAGAAGGAGGAGGAGGAGGAGGAGGAGGAAATTCACACCCATTAGGTAAAAGTAAAGAGACCCCTGACCATTAGGTCCAGTCGTGGCCGACTCTGGGGTTGCGGCGCTCATCTCGCTTTATTGGCCGAGGGAGCCGGCGTACGGCTTCCGGGTCATGTGGCCAGCATGACTAAGCCGCTTCTGGCGAACCAGAGCAGTGCATGGAAATGCCGCTTACCTTCCCGCCAAAGCAGTACCTATTTATCTACTTGCACTTTGACGTACTTTCAAACTGCTAGGTTGGCAGGAGCAGGGACCAAACAATGGGAGCTCACCCCGTCGCGGGGATTCGAACTGCAGACCTTCTGATCGGCAAGCCCAGTGGTTTAACCCACAGCACCACCAGTGTCCCCTCACACCCATTACTTCACCCATTTTTCCTCTAGCCCTGCCTATGCTGTCGTGTGACCCTCCAGAAGGTTCTCCCTGAGAGACTGCAGCCCTTGGCTTGAATAAGTCTCCCTAACTCCTTGCTTCACTGAGGGTAAATGACAAATGCTTCCTTGCCCCAGCAGAACCTACTGACCCAAAACAATGTAGGCCACATAATGCCAACAAATAAGAACGGTCGTCTATTCCTGCTAAATGCATTTGATCTGGACTAACGACCTAAATACCGTTGACTGTCCTGCCTGTGCCCTCCAAAATCGATGGCTGCCAGTCATGAGTCACTTAAAAAATCTCCATCCTGTTTATACCTTGCGAATGCTGGAAGCAGCGTCACGTCTGAATTCCACTTATCTGCCACAGCGGCAGATCTTGCCCTACTATCAGCCCTAAATAAATGTTGCGCATGAGACCAGGGGAAGGGTGGGTGTGGAGAGAGAAAAGTGGATAATTTCATTCAAGGAAACAAAGAGCTTTTGGATATCAGCAGCGAATGATTCACTCCCTACAGTGCGTCAAGTTGCCTAACTGTAGCCAAAGACAATGTCAGCCTCGTTGTTGAAAGGTGTGGCTCGTGCTGCTCGGTAAATGTAGGCAGCCTGCAATCTATTTTTAATGCAATTACAAAGCATCCTCCCCAGGCAGTGGGACAGGAGACCAAGCATCTTCCTAGCAAATGCAGGTTGCGAAAAGAACAACTGGGAGACAGGAAGAGGGTAATGATACTAAGCCTGAAATTATATAGGTATAGATATGCTTCTCACTGTGCATTTGTAAGCTGGCTAGGTGAGATATTTGCCCATCTAGCCTACAGGTGGGAATCCTCAGTTTCAGGAAGGGGCCTGAAATTGGCCCTCCAGCCTTCTCTGACTGACCCTCAGGACCTACCCCAGGCCACGCCCACTCTTCCCCAGGCCACACCCCCGTCTCCCTAAGCCACGCCTCTCAGTGGCTCCCTCCTCGAGTGCTTTTGCATATCTAGAAGGTGTCCTTTCACCAGGGTGGTGCCTCTTGCTTGTGTGGATGGAGAGATTTGCATGGAGGAGCCTCATTGCCTTTTGCATGGCTGGGACATCACCTACCATACAAAGGTAAGAGCCATATCCATTTGCTTTGCCCACTTCGGGCCTCTGCCCTTGCCTGCTGCTTGTATGCAGCCACCAGTAGGCATGGGCTTCTCTTTTCTGACTTTGCAGTAGCCGGCTGGCAGTGGGAGTCCTTGGGGCCTCAAATATCAGTGGCGCCCTGTGCAACACCAAAATTCAGCTTCCCCCCACCTCTCGCACTCAGTTCTATGTAATAGTTGCAGAGTCTTCTGCAACACCCCCAAGGCTCTACGCCTAGTGCACCCAAGGTGGATGTGCTCCCCTAAATTCGCCTCTGGGGCTGGTTTGCCATGAGGGTGTTGGAAAGAGATATGATGTCCCTTTTTATCCTGTGCTGTTAGGGATGGAATCTTTTGTCAGGAGTGGGAGGCTCTGTCAATTTTGCTTTTCTCACTTTCTCATTATTTCTCCAATCTAAAGTTTTCCACATTTCTGCAGCATTTTGGGTTTTTTTGAGGGGGGGAGGTGGAGAATCCTCATGAAAATTCACTAGGATTTTACTGCAAATTTCACCTAATTGCAGTGGTCACCAGTGTACACATTTATTTATTTTTGCAAGCAATTGCTTTTAATATAGTGCAATTTTGTGCATATTGTTTTCACTAATATAGTCATTTCTATGCACACCCTAATATATTCATATATATTAGTATATGAATATATATATATGTGTGTGTGTGTGTGAACATTAGTCAGAGAAGTGTGAATTTTGAAGAAGAACAGTTTTTTTGTTCTCATGTTGTTTTTCAAAAATGAATTTGATAGATTCACCTTTAAATGCAATCTGAATCAAGTTCCTCCCCCATCCCCAGCTATTTCAGTACTTGTTAGATGTGCCTCTTCCCCCCCCCCCGGCTTCTTCCAGCTCTAGACTGGGCTTGTCATATTTAAGTCCAAATGGATTTGTATATTGCCTGCTTGAGTCATCAGGGGGACTATGAAGTGTGCTTTTTTGTGAAAATGGGAGTTCTTTTCCCCTTGGTTACTGATAAGTAATCAACTCTCCCTCTACCATCACCTGGGAAGAGCCATTCCCTCAGACTGCCTCAGTGGGAAAGATGGGAAGCAGAAGACTCATTCCATCAGCTTTGCCAGAAGCCCTGCTCCACCTGCTACTGCCTGCACCTGAAACAACTCTTTAGAAAGCTGTTTAGACAACTGTTTATAAATTGGTGCTTGAGTTTTGATTTTCCTCTTCCCTCCCAGTTCCTTTTCCCTTGTGTGTTGTCTTTTTTCAGCTTGTAAGCCTGAGGGTAGAGGCTGTCTTGTTTTGATTGTAAGCTGCTCTGGAAGCCTTTTTGGCTGGAGAGAGGGGTGCAAATATTCAAAAACAAAGAAATACAGTGGACACTCAGTTTGTGAATGTGATCCGTAAGGGATGCATGTTCTCAACCTGCAGCATTCGCAACTCGCAGCGGCGCATCTGCGCATGCATGGTTTGTGATTCGGTGCTTCTGCACATGCGCAAAGCACAATTTAGCCCTTCTGCGCATGCACAACCTCCGAAACCCAGAAGTAACCCGTTCCGGTACTTCCGGGTTTCGGCAGTCCTGTAACCTGAAAAAATGCAACCTGAAGCATCTGTAACCCGAAGTATGGCTGTAAACGAAAGAAGAAAGTAAGGGGTGTGGCTGGAGGTGAGTGAGGGCAGTAAGAGAAGGGTGGGAGAGAGACTAAGGCTTTGGGACTGTGGGATAATGGAAGAAGGGAAGGTAGAGAGAATCACTACAGGTCAGAGTCCAGAGGGAAAAGGGAGGGGGATCTGAGCAATGGTAGGGAGAGATAAAAGGCAGTGGGGGGTGGGAAGGTGATAACAAAGGGAGACACAAGAGCAGTGAAAGGTGAGAGGCTGCAGAAAGGGCTGGGGTGGTGTGAGAGGGCAGTGGAGAAGAGAGGCAAATTGGTATTTGTATGTCTGTGTAATCAGGGAATCATAGAGTTGGAAGGGACCGTGGGGTCATCTACAGGTTCAACCCCCTACAATGCAGGGATCTTTTCCCCAGCGTAGGGCTTGAACCCACAACTCTGAGATTAAGAGTCTCATGCTCTACTGACTAAGCTATCCCAAACAGTGGCATTTAAATTTATTTTGAAAAAATAATTTCATTGCACCATAAATCTAACCCCCCCCCCAAAAAAAATGTAGAATTTGCAGTTGTATTACAGCAAGCTGATCAGCCACATAATGCAAGAAGGCGTCTCGGGTATCTGCAGCCCCTGATGGTGGTTGCTAAATGGATGTATTTAGCCTGTTTGTGTATTTTCTCATTTAACATGTAGTAAGCTGTTGTGATAGAGGGACGCGGGTGGCACTGTGAGTTAAACCACACAGCCTAGGACTTGCCGATCAGAAGGCTGGCGGTTCGAATCCCTGCGACGGGGTGAGCTTCCGTTGCTCGGTCCCTTTCCTGCCAACCTAGCAGTTTGAAAGCACATCAAAGTGCAAGTAGATAAATAGGTACCACTCCGGTGGGAAGGTTAACGGCGTTTCCATGCGCTGCTCTGGTTCGCCAGAAGCGGCTTAGTCATGCTGGCCACATGACCCGGAAGCTGTACGCCAGCTCCCTCGGCCAATAAAGCGAGATGAGCGCCGCAACCCCAGAGTCGGTCACGACTGGACCTAATGGTCAGGGTCCCTTTACCTTTTTAAGCTGTTGTGCATTGTATGGTTAAGTTAATGTTAATGTGGATACACACACACACACACACACACACACACACACAGAGAGAGAGACTTGTTCTTCAGAAAAAATACAAACAAACAAACAAAAATAGATTTGCTTATAACATTACCAAATAGTAACAATTCCACACATACCTTTGTTTTAACATCAAAACAGCTAAAAAGGGGAAGGAAGCATTTTTTTCCTTTTTATACCTATGAGATTTCCCCACTTTGCAAATTATATCTTTGAAAAAATAGGTCACCCATTCCAACACTGTTATTTCCAGTTCTCTTTTTCCATAAGCTGTTAACAGGCACCAATTATCTAATTGCACCTGATGATTCTCTCTGCTCTTCAGCATCTCTCTTCACTGAACCAAAGTTAACCACTCCCAGATTTTTCTGACCATATCCCACTTATCTGTTTTACAGTCATTTTTTCCAACCCCGACACATAACACTCCAGCAATAGTCAGTGTGTGCAGAATCTGTGATCTGCCTATTTGTAACGCATCACCTTTAGCAGAATATAATGACTGTGTATTAGAGAGAGGGCCCTGTGGTCAATAGGCCAGTTGAAAATGTGGTCAGCAATTGTTAGAGTCAGGAGAGAACTGAGATCATGGCAGCAGTAAGTAGGAGCTGGTCTCCCCTCTCCCAACCATGACTTCAACACTCCTATGAGAGGGTTTTTCGGATCCTTGGGACTCCTTGGAGCTGGTGAAGCAGCAGATGTTCTGAAGCCCTGGATTAATGTAGAGTTTGGGGAGGGGGAAGAGGAAGAAAACAGCTACCCAAACTGAAGGAAATATGAGCAGAGTCCATTGTCAGCTGTGGGAAGGGGTAGATGGTGTTAGGATCGTCCTACACTTGTGTAGAACCCTGGTAGAGACACATGCCCAACTGGCATGTTCTCTCCCTCCTGGTCTTTCATTCGGGAGCTTCAAAAGCTTTCTTCAGCCCGAACATCACAGTGACTGATACCAAGAAGCATCAGCACACTTAGGGATCCACAGAGTATTTGCAGTTTGCGTAACAGAACTCAGTAGCATAGCATTTGGCTAATACACTCGGAGCATTCTGTTTTAGCTCCTTCCTCTTTCTCATCATACAGCAAAGAGAAAGAACAAAGGAAAATAGTCCCACTTCACAGAACACAGTAATACCAAAACATCCTGTCTCCTTCACTTCCCACTCTGTGGAATGAAAACATACACCATCATGTGATAGACAACAATCCCATGACTGCAAACACGGAGCAAGAATCCTAACAGCTGGGTGGAGGGATAGCTCAGTCAGTAAAGCATGAGACTCTTAATCTCAGGGTCATGGGTTCAACCCCCTTGTTGGTTGAAACATTCCTGCATTGCAGGGAGTTGAACTAGATCATCCTCTGGTCCCTTCCAACTCTACCATCCCATGATTCTATGATTTCAGCCTATTTCATACTTGCAGTGACCAGCTTGGGTGGACTTCCTTTGTAGTCTCTGTATGAGCTGACTCTTGGGAGACCCAGGAAAGACCAAAGGATGGACTTCTTCACACACCTCACAGTTAACCTTTGGAATTTAGTCACTTGGGATGCAGTGATGGCCACCAACCTGGACTGCTTTAATATCCAGCAGCAGTCAGTATGATGGGGCAGATCTGCTGAGACCCGCTCCCAACACTGCACTTCACGGGGACATGGGAGGGCTCTGACATGGGTGTGGCTGTGAAGACACACCGGCAAGTGTGCCACATGGGCTCCACTTGTGCACCTGCACAATCCTGGTCTCACTCCTGCCTTGCCCCAGTGTCGCCCGGGTCAGCTGCTGTGGGGTTAGTGTCACCCCATCCCACTGCCCACTACTGGGTTTAGACAAGTTTGTGGCGGATGCACTGATCTGTGGCGACCAGCCACAAGGGCTGTGTTCTCCCACCACTGTTGGAGGCAGCATATCTCTGAAGGCCAGTGGCTGGGAATCAGAGGTGGGGAGAAAGTTGTGTTGCACTCAGGTCCTGTTCGCATGCTTCCCACAGGCATCTAGTTGGCCACTGTGATGCTGGACTAGATGGGCCTTTGGCCTGATCCAGCAGGTGGCTCTTAAGTTCTTAATAAGTGTTTCAAACCAGCTGTTTGGTGGGATTTTAAGCACTCTAGAGTAGTTAAAAATCTGCTTGAGCCAAATGGTAAGTAAGCCATGAGCCCCTCCCTCCTTGCACGCATGAATCTTCCAGACTAGCTCTCAGAATAGCTGCTGTAACCTTCATAAACATGTTTAGAAGTCGGTGCTGCAAAAGCACTTCACATTCTCAGGTTAGTGTTTCCCAAAGAGGGATCACTTTAAAAAAAACTCGTTTCAGCACTCATGAGATGCACAAACTTTTGCTGTTATCAGGAAATGCTTGTCTTATTAGTCCAGTCTCATTAAAAACATGCCCAGAAGAAGGATACCATAAACCTTTGAGAATTGTTGCTAAAAGACCAGAGGTTGTCCTTTTGTTGCCGCATTCTTCCTGACAATGGCATGAGACCCATGGTTGCCCGTAGGAATCCTTTCATGCTGCTCCTTGCTGACTCTGTGTGGCTAAATGCTGAATTTCACTTGCATCGAAGCATTTCCAGGTTGTATTAGGCTGTTAGAAATTGTTAGTTAACCATGAACATTGATTTTGGGTTTGCTGTTATTGCCTCCTCTTGTCTTTTCTGTTTACTATAATACTTATGGGCGGATTTCATCCCATGTTGGAATCTGAATCTTTCATGTTTTTGAAGAGCCCAATTTATCTCTGATCCCCAGTCCCCATCACTTTCTTTACCTAAAGCACAAATTCAGCCTATGATCTCTCTCACACACTGCCTTCTGCTATCATTTCTCTTGCCATCTCTCTGTTCCCATCTTTTGTTAAATTTAATATTTCTAAGGAACCAATGAAGCACATTTCTCACACAATATTTAGAAAAAATAAGTGGCATTTCCTCATCGATAGGAGATCTGGCAGTTCTGAATTCCTGGAATTGTCAATGTATGATCTTTTTAGGGGGTGTCTCCTCCATGCCTGTGAAATTACCTCTTCACTGAAGTGTGTCTCAATCCAACTTTTTAGATGCCGGGTTAAGAAAAACTCACCTTTTTTGGTACAGTAGAGTATATAGAAGCTGATGGGTTAAATCAGTCAAGCACAACCAAAATGATCAAGGGACTGCAGCAGCTCCCCTGCAAGGAAATGTAACAGCATTTTGGAACTTTTTGGTATTCTCTTGAATGTAAGATTTTCTTTCATTCTTCCAAAAAGAGCCTATCTGGGGGCCCCAGTTCTGAATCTAGACCTCCAGATTTCCAGATTTCCCCTCCTCTACTCCTGCTACTGGCCTTGGGGGGAGCCCCAATTTGCTTCAATAGGAGCTGCTTCTCCCCATGGAGATGGAGACACAAGGGTCCACTGCATGGGGTGGAGAATTACAGTCCCTGACCCCCCTGAGGACAGGCTCCTCCTGTTATGAGTCAGAGGACCCGCACTGGCTATTTGTGGAAAGAAAATATTGTGCTTGGAAGGCAAATTCCCAGATTAGTGCAGAGACTGTGGCTCTGAAAGGTATTTCTGTTCAGACTGGTTGTTGGTAAGTCAGCTGGAAAGTGATGCTTTTTAATTTGGTGGGGCAGAGGCTTTTTGTTTGTATGTTTCATTGTACCTGGGTTTTCAATGTGCTCACTTTGCCTGGCAATCTTCAGGCATATTTTCACATGATGCTGATGGCTACCTGTGCAGAGGCAGATTTAGGGCAGCTTCCGCACACAGGGCATCACACTGAGAGGGGTGCTGTAGAGCATGCACAGAAGAAAATGCAAGAAGTGGGGTGTGTGTATTGAATTTTGGCCTTGCACAGGGCACCACTTAAATTTGAAAGGTATAAGACCTGCCCTGACCTGAGCACTATTGATGACTCACATCAGGCTCACTACATAACTTTGTAGCCATCCTGCCAGACAAAGGAAGCTTCAGGGAAGAGACAGCGCCACCTGCTGAGTCTTCATGCACCCTCTATGGATGGAGATGCAGAGCTGCACTGATAAAGCACAACAGAGGTGATCGTTCTTTGTGTGATAACCACCACTAGGTTCTTCTAGCACCTGTAGTCTCCATAGGTGGAAGAATGGGCTAAGATCAGCCATGCTAACAGATGGCTTCATATGGAACTGTTCCTCAAAGCATGGGATGTGGTGTTTGTTCTCTGTATATTTCTGAGAAAGTCCCGGTGGTCCATCTGTCTAGAGACACACAGACAAGAAACATGGAGTTCTCTTCCTTTCTTTTGGCAGTGAGTGCCTCCAAATAACACCCACAACTTCCTGAGGCCAGGGGTCATGAAAGAATACTGTGTACAGTTCTGGTTGTAGAGTTGGAAAAGGTTCAGAAAAGGGCAATTAAAATGATGGAGTGACTTCCATACGAGGAACAGTTACAGCATTTGGGACTTTTTAGTTTAGAGAAAGGGCGAGTGAGAGCTGACATGAAACAAATCATCTCACAAGAAGTCCCATCTTTTGGGGATGCTGATTTATTGCACAAATCAACTTAAAAGAGTGCCCTGAATTTGCTACTGTGTGGCCAAATACCACCTGAAAACAGCTACAGTATGAAGGCACCCTCATTATTTTGTGGAAATGATCTGCAAATGGTTTTTTGTTGGAAAGATATAGGAAAGAACAAGAAGGTGGGGCACAGTAGCCTCCCCTTTATTCTTTGCCCTTCTCACTGGGCTCTTGCCCTGGTCTAGTATGGAGCAGCATAAGGAGGTGCCTTCTACTGAGTCAGACCAGTAGAAGGTTTGAGGCAGGGGTCTCTTCCCAGCCCTACCTAGAGTTGCTGTCAGGGACTAAGCTTTCACATGCTAAGGCAGATCCTCCACCACTGAAATTGGTCCTTTCTGCTGCTGGAGCCCTTGTGCTTTTTTTGCGCCCTAGAGACCTCTGCTGAAGAAGGCAGACTCTATTCAGGACAGTCCTATCCCCAGATTTAAGCAGCTGAAAGAGTAACCCACCAGTACATGATGAATGGTGAGCAGCTGCTGATAGATCTGGGTCTCTCTCAACCCCCTGGCAGCCAGGAGTGGCAAGGCATGGCTAATATTTCTCTTTGCACAATGAAAGGCATTTCTGCAATTGTTCTAATGGTTGACAGGGAAGCCATCTGCCAGTAACTGCATGAGGCCCAGGCATCCCTGCTCAGGTTTTCTTTCTTGATTCCAGCCTATAATAAGGCATCACAGAGAAATCAGAGGAATTGTTGAAGGCAGAAATGTTGGGCATCTTTGATCATCCCCCCCCTTCTGCTACAGAAGTGTCAGACCGTGTGTGTGTGTGTGTGTGTGTGTGTGTTGTGTGCCTGTGTTGCCCTGGCTGGGATGGTGTTCCCATAGCAACCCCTGACAAAGAGCGGTTCCGCTCTCTGTAGCATTCACAATTCATATTCATCAATGTTTCCAGTGTGCGCTCTCTCTCTCTCTCTCTCTCTCTCTCTCTCTCTCTCTGTGTGTGTGTGTGTGTGTGTGTGTGTGTGTGTGTGTGTGTGTGCTATCTCTGGCTGAAAGACCAAAGAGGGTTGAGCCTTCACCAGCCATACAGGGACCTCTTGCCCTTTGGTGGGGTGGGGGGGAAACTTTCTCCTGCAAAAGAGCACTTGCTTAATGAGCATACAGAAGGCTGGAGGAAATGGGGAGTGGATAGCAATGACTTTAATGACAGCTTCTGGCTCTTTCTTCACATAATGTCAGTCGGATGGAATGAAAACAAGTGTGATCACTGTATTAAAACAGTGAGAATCAGCCAACAAAAAAATCTGCACATAAAAACATAAGAAAACCAGCAGCCCATCTAGTCCAGCATCCTAACCCTACCTCACAGGGCAGTCATGATGATAAAATGGAGGGGGGAGGGAGAGCCATGTATGCCTTCTAAGATGAAAGGAGGGTAGATATGTAATGATAAATGCTGTACATAAATAAATGGCTGCTTGTTGCCCTGCCTCTTCCTCAGGCCCAGAAAACTGTGGTGGCCAGGAAGAGGTGGAGCTGATTATAATGGTGGTCAGAAGGTGGACTCACTGAAGGTGGATCATGAATAAGTTATTGTCAAAGGACCCTCCAAAACATCACTGCTTGTTCACAATGACTGGGCACCTTTTGAAAGGGTGGTGTAAGACAGACAAACAACTCCTAATGGACTTCGTTTGCCATGAACAACTTGAACAGGAAACATATTCTTGCCTGGCACCCACGGACTCACCATGCCTTGGACTTGGGGACAGAACAGTTTACTCCAGAGAGCCAAAATTTGCCATGTTCCTGAGAGTGAAAGTAGGCCATTTATAGGAGTTGAGTCAGAGTGTTCCATCCAGGTTCTTTCTTAATCACAGGTGAAAACATCCTGTCTTTTCTTCACTGCTTCTGCTCTGTGATGAATGCTCTCTGCTGGCCCACATCCCCTCTCACATCCAGGGGCTTGCATTTCCTGACAGGAACCTGGCCTGCTGCAAACAGACATGATTTCACAGTGCTTCTGTGAGCATATGGCTGTCAGACAAGAGTGCAAGCCACCTGATTTAACAGATTCTGAAGATCTATATAAAGCAGTGCTGAGCAATATCCACCCACTAGGCCCAGGATAGATTATATGAGGTGAACTGCAGACAAAATGCAGATGACTCCAAGAGAAAAAAACAAATAAATAGATGATCACATGTTTCCCAGGCTTTATTTAGTTTTGATGATATCTCCAAGGGAAGAAAAAAATGGAAGTTTTTTTTTTAAAAAAAATGTAATTGGTATGCATAAAATGATTAAGAATTTGTAAATAATACTAATAGAATGACAGAGCTGAAAGGGCTTAAGAAGATGAGGAACCTGCAGCCCTCCAAGTTCTTGAGGAATACAACTCCCATCAGTCCCAGCCATCATGGACAGTGAATTCAGGATCAGCAGGCAGCATTCAACCAAGTAATTATGGCACCCCTGGCAGATGTTCAGGGAGATGTGCGTTTTATCTTACATAACCGAAGAACAGGGTGCCATGTAACATTAATTCAAAATGTGTTGTTTAAGCAAACATGATCCCTTGTATTTGGCACATATCTGCTCTTATGTAAATATGTGCCTTGAGATGCAATGAAGCCCACAAACACAACCAGGTACGAAAGAAATGGAAATTGCATTGAGGACAGGCATGTAGAGCTGATTGATGCCTTCTAAAAGCCAACCCCAGGCAGGGATATAACCCTGTTTTCTAGCCTGCTTGCTTCAGATAGCAGCAACTGCTTTCCAGGGAAGGGGGTAACATTTACGGCGTAATACATTTATTCTGAGAACTGCTTTTGATGTGTAGGCTTGGCTTAAAGAGACACGACAGCTGGGTATGCTTAGGGTTTCTGAGAATAGCCCTCTCTCTTGGCCAGGTCTAGTTTGGAGGCCAGCCATCCAGTGGCCCTTCCTGCACTTTCTTGTTGCCAGAGACAAGGCGGTGGGAACTTTCTACTTCTATGAAAGCAGAAGAGAGAGAGAGGTTGAAATACATGGTTGCAAAATCATCTAATGGAGAGTTTTGCTCAATTTGGTTGGTTTTTTGTGTGTGTGTGTTTTACTAGGACCCCCCCCCCCAAGCCAAATCCATCAGCTGAAGCTGGATGCAAAAGATAAACACTTATTAACAAATTAAATAGTTCTGAGCCCAGGAATATGATTTGGGTACTAAAACAGAACTGAGCACACAAAATGCCCACTCCACTTTTGCCACTTTCATAACCACAAGCAGCATCAACATATTTCTTCATTCCAGCAATGCAACTGGGTGCGAGCAGGTCATTTAGTTCCTGTTGCTGTTAAACAACTGAGAGTCTGCAATTCTTGCCAATTTACTGCAAATCAACCAGCAATCTGTCAGTATATCCCCGTCTACCCTGGCTTGATCTAATGAGCATCCCCTCCTTCTAAATCCATTCAGGTTTGACCACAGACTGCCCTGCAGAGTTGGAGATGCGTGTGATGGGAATTGTGGCTCCTCTCCAGATGGAAGAGACCCAGCCAGCTCCTGCCACTAAACCCTTTGGGCTCAAGCCGGATCTATGAGAACAGAGGCTTTCTCAGCCTTTCCAGCTGCAAGAGTGACCTTTGGAGCTTTCCCAATGGCAGTCACATGGACTTGTTACAGGCCACTGCTGCCACTCCCGACTAGCTACCACCTTTAGGAAACCACAGCAGAGAAGCATGGCTCCCCTGCCAGGGAACACTGGCAGGATGCCAGGCATTGCTGTGCACTCAAACACTGAAGAACATCGGATTCCATGGAAATCATTTAGGATGATGGGCGCTTTGGGGGCTCTGGAGGCAGCAGTCCCTTCAGCCTCCCTCTCTTTCTCTTTTGCTCTCCTTGCCAGACTCATTTTGTTCCAGAAAAGGGTCTTTTTTTTCCATTTTGCCTGCTGCTGTTTGCTTATGAAAGATTTCAGCAGAGAAAGTGAACCTTGGATTTGGCTACATCCACACCATACATTCAAAGCACATTTAAATTAGTGATGGATTGGCTGGATTTATATCCCACCTTTTATCCAAGGAAATAAAGGTGGCACATGGTTCCTTCCCCGCCCCAGCGCACAACCCTGAAGGGGTGGTGTAGATGTGAAGAGGCTCTGGGAGCAGCTGGCTTGGAAAGAGGCAGGAAACGCCCCACCCCCCCAATTCATCGGGAAAAGGGAGTCTCGCTCTCCTGATGGGAGGGGGATGCCTGCTTCTGCCAAAGAGAGGTCTGCGCATGCTTGTCCTGAGGGGCTGTTCCCAATCCAGGCACGGCTCGGAGAAGGGAGGCGGCGGCACTCCTCCTCCTCCTCCTCCACCCACCCTCGCGCTCTCGTAAGGCGGGCACAAGCCGTCCCAGCCACGCAGAGCCGGCGCAGGAGGCTGGGCTCCAGCACACGGCTTGAGATGCATTGTTCCTGTGGGGAGGCTCGGAGCTGGAGGTGGCGGCGAGGGTGGCGACGGCGAGGGTTGGTGGCTGCGGAGCCCCTCCATCTCGGGCCTCTCCCCGTCTCCGTTCGCGCCGCGGGGCTGTAGGAAGCGGGCCCAGCGGCTCTCCAAAGACCCCTGCTGTCCTCTGTCGCTCGCCTCCCTTCCCCCGAACCGTTGGGCTGAGCACAGGCGGGGCAGGGCAGCGCAGCGCAGGCGCCTCCAAGGGGCTGGTGATGCCCACAGCTGGGAAGGGACAGCCGGCGCTGTCGCCCTCGCCAGGTAACCCCGACCCTGCCCGCCCGTCGCGGAGCTGTCCAAAGAGGGCGGCGACCCGCAGGAGCTGTCCGTGGTGCTGAAACCCGCTACGCGGGAGTCGAGTCAGTTAAAAGTGCACCGCTGCCCTCCGGGAACCCCATCTGCTCCCATCGGCGAGTTCCAGCCCAGCGCCTACTCCAGCGCGGAGCTGTCCAAAGAGGGCGGCGACCCGCGGGCTCTCTCCCTGGTGCTGAAAAGCCTTGCGAGAGGAGGAGTGCCAGGAAGGGACTTTGAACGGTGCACCTTTGCCCTCCCTGATCCCTGCCTCCTTCTGGTCCGGCTGCTCCCATCGGTCGGTTCCAACCCAGCGCCTCCTCCTCCTCCCGCCCGGATCCAGTTGCGCGGCGACTAAGCTACTAGATCTGGTGGAGAAAGGAGACCCAGCCGAGTCTGCCTTTCCAGGAGCCATGGCTGCGCTAACGAAGGTGGCCGCCGCCTCTTCCCTGCTGGTGGTGGTCCTTTGCGGTAGGTGCTTCCCGCCTGTGGTCCAGGAAACCATGTGAAACGTGTGTATTTGTGAGACAGCCAGAGAGAGGGGTTCCGTTTCAGTGGGAAGGATCCCTGAGAAGGTCCTCTATGAAGTCATTAGTTGCCGAGTTGCCCCGGGGGCCTGAGCAGCTCCTCGAGAGAGAGAAGGGTTGCCATGGCGAGCTATTGTGCACCACTTTAATTAAGTAAGGGGAGGGTTGTGGTTGTTTCCCTGTTGGACAGAGTCAAAGCGCAACCATGGGCCTCGTGCACTTGGATCTGCACGTGCACCGTATCAAGAGAAGCCGGAGGAAAATTGGCTGCGAATTGCAATGACTTTCATATTAACTTTCCTTCCCCCCACCCCACTCCACCTCAAGGAGGGCCTTAGGGAGCTGCCTTCTACCAGTCAGATCGCTGGTCTATCTAAATCAATATTGTCCCAAGGTTTCAGGCAAGGAGTTTCTTCCAGCTCTGCTTGGCTGGTGGAGATGCTAGGAATTAAACTTGGAGCTTGCTTTCTCT
Organism: Podarcis liolepis; assembly: GCF_965112155.1. NCBI lineage: Eukaryota > Metazoa > Chordata > Lepidosauria > Squamata > Lacertidae > Podarcis > Podarcis liolepis. Next base: position 23,859,601 of record NC_139567.1, on the reverse strand, counting down.
CTAGGGAGTGTTTAGAAAAGGAGGCAACAGCCCAAGTACCTTTAAATTCCCATGTCAAAACTGAGTTTCAAAGATGTTTTCAAGGGGCTTCCAACCATTTCTTCTTCTTTTTACATTTTACCTCCAAAATACAGCTGCAATAGTGAATCCAGCAGTATTCAGGCAAGACTTTGGATTCCATGCTGTATCTTAGAACACAGCAGTTTGGCTGGGAAGCCTTACAGAGAAACAACCCCTTAGACTGTGGATTTGTCCCTTGTCAGACCGCCCAGTTAAACTGTGGATCCCAAGGCAACAGAGGAACAGCTGGGAATGAAGCCTGTAAAAATGGATAAACAGGTGTTGGAAGTGTCACAGGGAAAGGGTTGTGCCTCATTGAAGGAGAACATGTTTGCGAAAGTGCAATTTTTGTGCCAACTTTTATTTAAAGCATGGGGGGGCAGAATGCACAGACAATTACATCCTTGCTCTTCAGTCAATTCTGTGCACTTTGAGAGTTGAAAGCATTTTCACATGCCATACTTAACAGTTTCTTTGGGGTGCATTGGTTCTCTCTCCCCCCTCCCCCCCCCACATCTGCAATTCCCTAGTTTGGCTAAAATGTGCATTCAGTTTTAAAATGGCTGTCTTCTCTTTTCTACATTCCCTGAACAACATTCTCACATGTGTACAGAAATGGTACAGAAGGGGATTCAGAAATGCTTTCAGAGTTCTGTGCAAAAATGCTCTTCAGAGTAAATGAAACCCCAGAGCAATGTGCGGGCTTCTTGGCTCGAGGAAGTCGGAGATGTTTTTCCTGAACCCCATGTCTCTTGGGGAAACACTGGCACTGTTTGCTTAGCAAAAAGAAGCTGTCGTTGTTCAGTGTCAGTTAGAAAGGGTACAGTAAGCATTATCTACATGCTTGGCTAGTAGCACTTAAGAGGGAAACATTCAAACTGTTCAGTAGAATCTGACTTGGTGCCAGCTGTTCACATGGACTTGCGCAAACTGTGCTATGTATAAGAGAACCAGAATGATACTAATTCTGGCATCCTAATTCTCACATAAGAATGGTGATGAAAAGCTCTGTCGAGTCTGGTAGACTGCAATACTGTGTTGGGGTTAGGACTTTTGAGGGGGGCATTTTATCATTCGTATTTTATGCTTCTGCCTTTTTTAAATGCTGTGAGCTTTTAGGATGAAGTAGCCTTTTACAGATGCCGTGTGTGTATAGAAATACAGGTTTTCATAATGTGTTTTGCAGGGTCTCTGGGAAAATGTAAAGAACAAACATAATATTTAAAAAAAAGAACCTGGGAGGGAGTGGGGAAGTGACATTTGCCTTTCTGATTCAAAAAATAACTTGCAGTTCTGGATTATATAACTTCTGGTTGGTTGACTGTATGTCACATGTGCTTCAATTGTAGCCGAAATAATCAAAGCAACATTGAAATCTCACAATTCAGATTTCTGTGTTGGAGGAATTAGATGGGACACTGCATAAATCTGCAAAGCACTAGTAAATTCAGCACCAAGTTATTATTTAATGTGGATTATTGGTTGAGATCAGCATAGGATGGAAGGTTTTTTGCAAATCCTGATATTTAATCCATTCTCAATGAATGCCAGTGTTGAATTAAGAGATTTATTTTCACTGAGAATCACAAGCATCTTGAATAACAGATTGTTCTCTGTGTCGCTCCACCCCCTCTCCATGTGTTTGTGTCTTCCTCTGTCTTTTTCCCTTCTTGGAAATGGGTCCCTCTCCCAATTGCACTATATGCTCACATATCCAAACTGGGCTGCTGATCCATGGCTTTCCAGTGGGTGTCTGCTCTTCAGTCTGCGTTGAAGTACCGTCAGAGACAGAGGCAGTCCAAGGGTCACGCATGAAGCTGCTGTGTATCTCCTGCATGAAGCGAGAGGAGGTTTCTGCCAACACTCTGGTTCAGTGGTACTATAAGACCGAAGGGGGCATAGATGAGCCTGTAAGTATTACACTGGGTGCCTCTAGCTAAGAGCCTGTGAGATGAGAAATGGAAAAAGGGAGCAGGAGACGTTATTCTCTTCCTAGATAAAGGGTGGGAGGAAATAAGGTGAAAAGGATCAATCTCAGGTAATGGGTGGCAGGGAAAACCAGCAAAATGAGGATCATTTGCAAATGCATAGGTCTTCGCCTATAACTAGACATTTATTAATAGATGTTTTGATGAGGGTGCTATTCCCAACAAGATTCTCATCTGGGTCCTCAAACCCTATTAGGTGATCTGCACAGGGGGCTTTGCTGCGAGGAGGTCAGATCTGCTTTCCTAAAAGAGTTGCAAGGACTGAGCAGGAATCTTACCAACCATCAGCTTCAGGCAGGCTAGATCAGAAAGGTTAAATGTCCTGAGAGCTTAAATGCTGTTCACACATCTTTTCAGAAGCTCTCCAAAATATTTACTGGTCCGGGAAGTCATCATCCTGGCAAAACAAAGTGCTAAACTCCAGTTTATTCACAGAGCAGCTGAAGAAAACATATTGGTGTGATAAATGCTTTTGCATTGCTTCCTCTTTTTCTGTTCTGACACACAAGGACAGCTGTTCCACAGCTGTTTTTAGACCTCAGTTATGACACCTGGCAAAGCACCCAGTGTTGGCCACACTACTGTTGAGATGCCCCTGTAGCATAATCCAAAGAGACTATCTGTCCATGTTTATTCTTGGGGATCATGTGTCATTCTCTCCTGCTCTGCACTATTGCCACCTTATTTTCTTGTTCAAAGGGAGCGTATTAAATGCCAATCCACACATGCATTTGTCACATGTTTTCTTTGTATTCTATATCCATTGGAGCAGGGAAGAAGAGTTTAAGAATAGGGAGGGCTCTGAAGAAGATCTTTAAAAGAAGACTTTTCCAAAGAAACATTTTAAACAGTCTGGTTTTGTTCCTTGCAACAGAAGACAGCACAAAGGTCTGAAAATGACAGCATCCTTCCTGATTCTGCTCCCTACAGATCTACAAGTACGAAAATGAGAAGCAGGAACTTGGGAGCCGCTTCCGTGGTCGGCTCCAATGGGACGGGAGCATAGACATGCAGGATGTGTCCATCTCTGTGCTCAACATCTCTTTGAATGATTCGGGGATCTACACCTGCAATGTCACTCGGGAATTCAACTTCGAGGTTCATCGACCAGTTGTCACACGCTCTACACTGATCCATCTCACGGTGGTGGAGGAGGGTATGAAGGGTGACGGGCATGTCCCTTAATTCTGGTGCCTCTTGGCAGTGGGTCTCTTGCAGTCACACACAAGATGGTGATGCAGAAGTTGGTATTTTGTGTAAGGAAGGGGGGGGGGAAGAGACTCCTCAAGTTTCAAGCAGTTTTTCCCACATTTGCATTCCGTAAAGCAGGCTGAAGGGTTTGTCAAGGGACAAATTAAGGATGACTTCCTAGGTGGTCCAGAGACCCCATCGTTCTGCCCGGACACTGAGGTCCAGCGCCGAGGGCCTTCTGGCGGTTCCCTCATTGCGAGAAGCAAAGCTACAGGGAACCAGGCAGAGGGCCTTTTCGGTAGTGGCGCCCGCCCTGTGGAACGCCCTCCCATCAGATGTCAAAACGATAAACAACTACCTGACATTCAGAAGACATCTTAAGGCAGCCCTGTTCAGGGAAGTTTTTAATGTATGATATTTTAGTGTTTTTTTGGTTTCTATGGAAGCCGCCCAGAGTGGCTGGGGAAACCCAGCCAGATGGGCGGGGTACAAATAATAAATTATTATTATTATTATTACTTGCTGTGGGGCTGGTTAAACACAGATGGCGTTTTATAGCCTTCATGCCAAATAACCCTTAAACTACTCTGACCACTATGGGGGGTGGGTGGACATTTGCTCTGATCCGTAGAAGGGACACCCAGTTCAAACTTGCAAGGGCCTGTTCATTTCTTACTTCCTTTTAAATACAAGGTATACATTTAGTGGCAGAATTAGGCCTGAAATCTTTTTGAATGATTTTCACTCCATGTTAGTGAGCTGAACAAACGAGCAGCAATATTTGCATGTGTACAGTTTTGCCTTCAGAAAACTTGGTTCCAAAGCTTATTCTGGAGCTTTATGTCAGCATCCTTTTGTCACCATTCCCCACAAGGGACTATTGGGGAGCCGAGGCAGAATGTAATGAAATGGGGCTTGTGATGGACTTAGTGTAATAATATGTATGGGGCATTGTATTCCACACTGGCCAAGTTTTAGGCCAGATGTTAAAATAGTCCATTAATTCAAAACTATAGACTTTTGCTTCTGTCTACCCTCTAAAACAGAACCCTCCCACTCCCACAAAACTTTTGGGTCATTAGGAAACTCATGTCTTCCATATGGCACTATAGTTTTAGTTCAGAGTTTGTTTACCTGCAAAAATAGTAGAGGTTCTTTGCCACCTCCAGTCACCCCAGATTTAAACTCAGTTCACCACAATGTTTATCATAAGAATGTAAGAAGAGCCTGTGGCCCACCTAGTCCAGCATCCTGTGCTCACAGATGCTTGTGGAAAACCCTCAAGCGCAGGAGCGCTCTCATCTTCCAGCAACTCATATGCATAATAAGTATTACAGCTTCCACCCATGAAGGTCACTAGTGGCCATTGAAAACCTCCTCTTCCATGAATTTGCTCAATCCTCTTTTAAAGTCATTCCAATTGGTGACCATCACTGCCTCCTGTTGCAGGAAGTTACTCTCTCTCTCTCTCTCTCTCTCTCTCTCTCTCTCTCCCCCTCTCTCTCTCTCTCTCTCTTCCACTCTCTCTCTCAAATCTATCCTGAATCTTTCAACATTCAGGATGTCTATTAATTCTAGTGTTATGAGGGAGAAAACCTCTTCTTTCTCCATGCCAAGCATAATTTTATAAATGCCCACTATGTCACCTCTTATTTGTCTTTTCTCTGAACTAAAAAGTCCCAAGTCCTTGTAGGGAATCACATCATCATTTAGTTTATTTCAATTTGAGTCATCAAAACTGGGCTCATTGGGGGGAAAGGGTTGTCCGTAGGCTGTTCTCTAATGGCTTGCTGAGACTGTCAGTTTCAGCAGAAGCAGCACCAAATGATTGTTGAACTAAATATGGCTCCCTCCTGTTGCATCTCATTCCTTACGCTGTGTCTATATTGTTTTCTCTCTCTCTCTCCCCCTCTGCCAACAGCTGTGTACCCCTTTCTCTGTGTCCTTTTTCCCCTCTGTCTCCTTCCCTTGCTGAAGATCCCTCCCTGAGTTTCTTGGTGGTTCTGTTTCCTTGTCTTCAGCACAATATAGAACATCTGCAAATGGGGAAGTAAAGAAACAGGAAACAAAAGGAGAGCCTGTCAGGGTTCCAGGATGGGCACAGACGTAGCTCTGTTTGTCCCAAGCAAAGTATGTCATCTCAGCAACTCTGCACGTTTGCGCATGCGCCAAGGAGAACATATAGAATCATAGACTAATAGGGTTGGAAGGGACCCCAGGGGTCATCTAGCCCAACCCCCTCAATTGCACCTAAAGTGCATGTGCAAATGTCAGCCTTATTGCCAATGGTGTAGTGGGTGGCACCACAAAGTCTTCTAGGAGATGGTAGAACCTCAGTTGTCTCACCCAGTTCTAGTGGTAATCCTGCTTTCACCTCATTTAGCCTCTCAACATTTTTTGCTTATTCAAAAGCTCTGATCCTCCCAACACTTGGGAGTGTTTGATTATCATGTTCTGCATGAGTATTTCATCCAGATTGTAAAGAATGATATGGGGGCACTATGGTCTATGGAAAAGAAATTCTATACATTGCTCTGCAAATAGCCTGAGGTTGTACTGTTCTACTGAGGTGGTGGTACAGTGGGATCCTTGCTCAGTTTTCAGCCACCAGCTGGCGAATGGGAACTGTGTGTGTTTAGGTTCCTGGCTGCAGGATACCAGTAATTTTCCAGTTGGCCCAATCCATTCCATAAGAGCCAATAGGCATGCAACTGCCTACTGGGCTGGCACAGAGCTTACAGTCCGAGCCAGAAAAGAGAACCGCTCAGTTTCTGCATGGCAAATTACTTCCATATAGGAAGATATAGAAAACCGCACAAGCTCACAGGTTTCCAAAAGATGGCTGCAAAGCACGACACCATGCTCTGTGGCCCACAAAGGTGGCTTTGCTCACGTGGATCTTTCCCTTTCTTGTCCCCTACACAGCTGGAGAAGACTTCACATCTGTCATCTCTGAAATAATGATGTATATTCTCTTAGTCTTCCTCACTTTGTGGCTGCTGGTAGAAATGATCTACTGCTACAGGAAAGTTGCCAAGGCAGAGGAGGTTGCTCAGGAAAATGCGTAAGTGAACATAAGAATGTGAGAATAGCCCTGCTAAGAGCCCATCTAGTCTGGCGTTCTGCTCTCACAGTTGACATCCAGAGCCCCCCAAGGGAAGCATGCAAGAAGGACCTCAGTGCAACAGCACTTTCTCCTTCTGTGGTTTCCAACACTTGGTATTCAGAAGCATTGCTGCCTCCAGTTGTGGAGGCAGAGCATAGGGTTGTGGCTAGCAGCCATTGATAGCCTTCTGCTCCGTGATGCTCAGAAACTGCAGCTGGTCGAACATGCAACAGCCAGATGATTGGCTAAGATTCCATATCGGAGTTCATAAAACCACAATTTTAAAATGGTGGCAAAGTCATCTCTTTCCAAAAGATGATGGATCCAGGAGCTGATACAGGTACCTTGAACTAGAACTGAGGGGGGGAGCTTTAAACTCTGCCCCTCCCAAGTCATAATCAGAATCCAGTCACACATCCTAGTGCCCAGCTACTTGCAATGGGAGGAAAGCCATTTTCTCTCATTCAAACAGCAGGTGTAGCAGCAGTAAGGATTTCTATCGGATGGCAGAGGCAAATGGTTAACCCCAGACACATACACACCACAGTCCAAATCTGACTCCCCACCTCCCATGCTGGCTTAAAAACAACAACAAACGGCTAAGCAAAAGTGAGCTACATTATCAACATCACATCTGTTTCAGGAAGATTTTAATGTTTGGTGTTTTGTTGTGTCCTTCCCCATGTAAACCTCTTTTTAAAATTGCCAGTTCAGGACTTTCTCCTTGAAGTACACTTTTCACCTTGCTCTCCAGGACTGACTACCTCGCCATCCCTTCAGAAAACAAGGAGAATTGTGCTGTGCCAGTGGAGGAGGAGTAGAAGATGAAACCACGTAGGCGTACAGTGTGCAAAAAAAAGGTGAAAAAGCTCTGTGCAAATCACATGGCAGCAGGGGAGGGCATTGGCTGCCTAGCAAATCCAAATCTGTGTGCAGGCACCACCATGGGGGTCATTCATGATCGCCAGGCTCAAGGAAGCTACTGAGCATATTTGAAAATGTTCAGATATGATATGTGTATGGAATGTGGATTGCCGTGGACAGGTCTGCAATGGTTCCAAGTGACTCCAACAGCAATAACTCTTCCAGGGATTGTGGAGTGGAAGACATGGTGCCATCTTGAGATTTCCCCCCCTTGTATGTATTTTGCTGAAGGTAAGAGTCCAAAGCAGTCTTCCTGATAGAGAATTCAAAGTACAAGAGACATAAAACATGATTAGGTGGTCCAAAAGGTAGGTAATTGGCGATGCACTAAAACTCCTCTCCTATGTGTGACTTCTACAAGCAGGTGGTGTGTTTTGCTCATGCAGGTTTTCATCTAATCTTCTGAAAGTGGAAGGTGAATCACAGTCTGGCTCTTTTCCCTTGTTTTCAGGGACTAGGCAGACACAAGGAGTAAGTCACTGCAGCCAAGTTTTGCAGGAGCCCAAGACCAGGAACCACGAGGAAGTGTAAATTTGTTTCCGTTTGTCTGGAACATCGCACTGCTTTGACTTCATGGCTCTCATTCCTTGAGCGATCAGCCCATTTGTTAAAGACTTTCCTTTGAGGCATGCAAAGTCGGGGGGGGGGTAAGAGGTGCATTACCTCCTCTGTTGCCCATTGCCTCAACGACTCTGTAAATACTCACTCATCTCTTGCTAACACAGACTTTCCTTTGGGTGCATTCAGACATCACAGCTTCCTCAGCATTAAGTGGCATTCATTTAGTCATCATTGCTTTTGGTGTTAATTTGAGTATGATGCCCCAGTGATGTCACAGAACATGCCCCAGATTTTCCTAGGGAAGCAGATAACAGTGGGTCTGTTTTGGCCAATACCTCCAGGAGCAAATGGAAAGCCAGGCAGAAGCAATACAGTAATTGAACTGTTTAGTTTTTCATGAACCTGTGGCACAGAAGGAGGAAATGCTCAAGCCAGAGATGTTTCTGAGGTACATAGTGCACTGCTAAAAGAGTGGCGATATTATACAGATACTAGATTGAGCCCTGGGGTAAGAGTGTGGCCATGAAGCACCCTCTCTTTGCATCGTATGTGATTTCCATGTTGCAACACTCCATAGTATGTCATATACTGTGTGTAAATAGGACAAGAGTCATTAACTTGGGCATTCTGTGATTTAGTGAAACCCAAGCAGCAAACTTCTAAAATAATTTCCAGCAGGATTCAGAGGGCAGTGGCAAATAACCACTTTGCAAAACATGATGTTGTGATGAAAGTTTAAATTCTCCTTAGTGTTTGACGCAGTGACCGAGATGCCCAGAATTGTAGGGGCTTTAAGTCGGGTCAGGTGTCCTTTCATGTACTTGAGAGACTGAAGCAGGATGGACAATTCTAACTGAAGGATCGGTGGAAGATGGCAATGTGAACCTTCCATTTCAAAGAGGAGCACTGTGCTTTTAATAACTGCACGGCACTGAAAAAAATTATTCAGCTATTCCAATCTCAAACAAAGCCTGCCACTGCCAGTAGCATGTTATGCCCTCCAATTACCATATACTATTTTATTATCAGGCAGGGGTGATGTAATTCCAGGTTCACGGGCCTGATCTGCCCGCACTATCATATTTTGCTGCCCCCTCTTCCAAGACCCAACCAATTTTGGCAGCAGCAAAGATGGGAAATAACACCCAGATAGGGGTGCAAATCTCTCACTTCCCGGTCATCAGACCAACTTCAATGAAGAAAGAGGAAGCAAAACCCACTGCCATCACCCTTAACTGATCTGAACAGATCAGCTGAAGAGGAAGGCTGTCTGCCTATGTGCATAAGACAGCATGGGGTGGTCACAGCCACAAGTTGTCCTTGGAGGGTTGGGCCAAGGTGGGTTTGTCCCTCTGGGCCAGTAAAAAGGCCACCCACCCATTAGAAGGTCTGCATAAATAAAATCTAAACTTCTATCTGGTAATGGTTTGTTTTATGGTGGGGTAGAACACGGAGCACAATTTTTCTTTACAGCAAAGGAATCTGAAGACTGTGCAGGGGGGCAAATATTAAGCCTAGCTGTTTGGTAGGATCAGATTATAGTGGTACCTCGGGTTACATACGCTTCAGGTTACATATGCTTCAGGTTACAGACTATGCTAACCCAGAAATAGTGCTTCAGGTTAAGAACTTTGCTTCAGGATGAGAACAGAAATAGTGCTCCGGCGGCGTGGCAGCAGCAGGAGGCCCCATTAGCTAAAGTGGTGCTTCAGGTTAAGAACAGTTTCAGGTTAAGTATGGACCTCCGGAATGAATTAAGTACTTAACCCGAGGTACCACTGTATTGCCTAGACTTGCATTATTTTCTTTCACAGCAAATGATAGTATTAGAAAAAGCATGAATAGCAAAGTACTTTGATGTAGTTAAAGACCACAATCCACCACAAAGACTCATTGTAGACTTAATGGCAAACCATGGTTTGTTGCTACAAATATGAGTGGCAGGGTTATGCTCCCTTCCCTCCCTCTGGCATGTTTATGATTTCTCTGGGGAGAGCTAAGCCATGAGCCCAGATCGTCACAGCAGCAGAATGATCAGGGTTGCAATTGGAAGTTTCTGAACAGAGGTTGCATGGCCATGTGCCAGGGTTTTGTTAGGGGTTGGACTAAATGACCCTTGGGAGACCTTCCAGATCTAAAATTTGATGAGTCTACAATTCCTCTCTAGGAGCCCACAATGGTTCATTCAAACCACATCATGGTTTAGCTTAGTGTTGTGTGTGAACCAGGTCCCTGCCTCAGTAATTTTTTGAGCAACACTGTAAGCTTTTTTTTTTTTTTACTCTCCCCCCTCCAAATATAGCAATGCTGATGCTACTCAGCAAGCATATACCTGTACTAATTCATTAATCTTATTTATGAAGCTTATATCTGAAGCTTAGAGCTGTAACTCACCTTCTTCAACATGTCATGCTTCGTGGAGTTACTCAAATTGTGAACCAAAGCAGCACCCATAATTCCACATGGTGAAGGGTCCAGCTGTCATGTCCAATTTAAGCGCACTCCATCACATCCTGCAGAAAGTAACAATGGAGGAGCTTTCTTCGCACTAAGGCCTCCTTCTTGATTTTGCCCATGATTTGCCATTTAACCCTTGGGAAGTTATCTGACCCTAATCCAGTTGAGTCTAAATCCAGCCTCTGCATTCTTTACCCGATATAAAAGAATCTGGTAACACCCTCAGCTCTTGAGGTGGAGCAATTAAGTAGCAGTTCTGGAACCAGGAAAGCTTCAGAAGAATGAATGGTAAAGATAAACCCCTTAACATTTTCTCTCCCACACCACAACTACTTCCATAATTCTTTAAGAAACAACACTTTCTTCCGCCTGCCTTCTAAGGCAGTAGTTCATATGGGATTTCTGACGGTGAATACAACCTCCCTTAGTGGGGTGCCTTACATGGGCACACAAAGGTAACCGTGTACGATGTCTTCAACTCAAAAGGTAGACTGTGTCTTCTGTCTGTGATGTGTGTGGAAAAGGCACAGGAGATGTAGAAAACAGACAGCAAAATAAAAAGCAAAAGAACCCACGTGATGCTTTCTCTCTCTCTTTTGTTCATTATATTTTATTCATACTCTTATTCCATTTCCCCCCCTAGCTACTTTACATTAAGATTTTGGCTTTGTAGCCTTTTTTAAACTCCTAGTTTCTAGCAGTCAAGTTTGTGGTTGTTGTTGTTTTTTTCCTTTTAAATCAATTTGTATACTAGACTTTGCGCACAGCGCAAAGTTTTTTATTATAGTTACAGAATCAGACACACAGACACAGCCAGACAACTCCTACAGACACAACCAGGGGTGTCCTTCTGCACATCAGCCCAATGCCAGAATTTTGTCTTCCTACCACAGACCCTTCCAGCTGTGGGAAATATTTGGGAGGTGTGGAAGGGCTAGGGCCTCTGGTCTGTTCCCTTTATGTCTCTCCCCCCCCCTCCGCTCCCCCCAACCCCCCCACCCCTCCACCAATAAAGGTGTTGAAATGTAGTCAGGAAAACTTGCACATCTGAGAAACAATTGTCAGTAACTAAGCCAGATGTTCATGCTTAAGGTGGGGGGGGGGGGAGAGAGGTGGGTTTAAGGTCATCACCACCACCACACAGGGAACATTATAATGAAGTGGCTGCTCATTTCTCAAGGAAGCAGTCACAGAAATCACTCTCCCAAACTCCAGAGGAGATTGAACAATGGGGAAACCACCCAAGCAGCTTCCAATCCTTTGCTACATTATGCCACCATATCCCCCTCCCCCCCAAAAAAAAATCCAATGCAAAGCTCAGGTTGGGAAGCCAGTCCTTCAAACCTTAGCAACAAAAACTGGCCAAAATAAAGTGAGGTAATTTTTTTAAAAAATAATAATAATAAAGATGGGTCAGAGAGAGAAGATACTCTGAGCCATGTGCGAATGTGATTCCTTCGGAAGGGAGTCTGCTTCCCTCGCCGCATACATTTCAGAAGACACTGCTGTCATGGGGAGGAAAGAAAAGCATGGGGCAGCGCCAGGCCAGCCCTAGAGGGTGCCAAAAGCCTGGGAACTCGAGGGAAAGGGGGGGAAAGGAAGTGGAAGAAGGGCAGAATGCATAGAAAGGTGAATTGCTACCAGGTTTCGCCTCTTTTCCAGTGGTGAGGGGAGAATATATCCAGGCAGAATCTGCTAGAGATGAAATGGTCACACTCTCTCTCTTTCTCAACAAGGTGTGTAGCTGAAGCTCAGCAAGTCAGGGTGAGTGGTAACACTCCAATTTGGCTGATTAGCACATCTGGAGGGGTTAGGAAGGGGGTGTTATGGCACAAAAACAAGAGTCACCTGTGCTTTTGGTAAGCATGAGGGAGATGCCAGAGAATGAGAGAAGAAATTAGGGGGGGGGGCATGGAGAACAAAATCTGAGAACCAAACCCCCCCCCCCCCCAATTTGTGCAACAGAAAGGCCATTGTGCAGGCTGGGTGTTCAGCTCTAGCATTTCCTCCACAATAACCTGTTAGGCTTTTTTTTTTTTTAAGTATTTGAGTCAGTCCAATTAATGAAACTGAGAAGGTGACAATGGGCCTGAGAAAAGAACAACAAATTGATCTGTGCCCCAAGGGTGATTGCTTTATAGGTCTGCTGGCATCCTTTGCAGCTATGCTGAACTCAGTGGAGATGAAATCACAGTATCAACTGGGGGCAGGAGAATGCAACTAATCGGTCGCAAAGCAAGTGTCCTCTAAGGATGTCCTTCCTCAAAGGAATGGTTTGCCAGGAGGTGGGTGGGATGCAGGAAGAGCACAGGTACAACAGATCCTGCATCCTCATTGCACCTTTAACTCATCAAATGATAACCAGAGTGTAGCATCCTTAAGAATACGGAGAAGGCAGCACATCTTTACCTTGCAACAGCAATGACCAATCCAGCAGGGAGGGTAGTTATATGCTCTAACTCAGTTCAAAGGGAGAAAACATCATCTTTCCTGTCTCTGATGGGGAAACCTGCAACCCTCCAGATATTGTCAGGCTGCAACTCCCATCATCCCTGGTCATGCTGGCCGGAGCTGATGAGAGATGAGGTCCCAACAATGCCCAGAGAGTAACTGGGCCCCCATCCCTAAAAAAAAACCCCAAATTAAATGTGCCTCAGTAAAACCGAATTAGGATCTTAATCCTGTCTCCCCAGAGCAACAGAAGCCTTTCCTCCACCTGCAAGGACAGCACCATGCAGAGACACAGGGATATTCCTTTGTCCTTGCAAATCTGCTTGCTCTGCAAAACTTAACAGGGTGGTTCTGAACACAGGAGCTATGCATGCAGGTTCAGGGCTCTTTGACAGGGATATCCATTGCCTTCCTGTACAGTCGATAAGTCAAAGCTCCCCGGCCATGGGAAAACTCTATGGGGTCAATGTGGACATTACTTCAGAGAGAGGGGAAAAGTAAAACTCACCTCCCCCACCTTCCGTGTGCCTTACTCTGTTCACAAAACACACAGTCCAACCATGGGGGCAGTGGCAGGATCTTTAAAGAACAACTATGACCCTCTTAAAGAGTTTGACATGTTGCTCACTGGAATAAGGAGGCAGCCATTTTGGGTCAGTGCTCAGTTGTGGGGGGAAACAGCCCTTGAACTAGGACCTAGCCTGTAAAGTGGGGCGGGGGTGCCTTTCCAACCTGTCCTTCAAACCACCAGGAATGATTCTTGCTGACCAGGATATGTTAGAAAAACCAGTGAACCACACTTTCTTGTGAAGTTTATACTGGTGGAAAAACAATCTTCCCTCCTCCTCTTCTTGCAAAACAAAGTAAACCCTACAGGAGCTTAATCTTCTGGGGCCCCGACTTATATAATTGCCACTTAAAAAGAAAAGAAAGCTTTTAAAATATAGAACTGTCATTTGACTTCAACTTATTCCAGATCATTCTAATTTGTTGTTTGAAAAGTTCCCAGCATCTTAAAATTGGATGTTTTGCATGTCATTTCCCAAAAGCAGTGGCCAGGAAATGGTCTAAACTCTGTATTTCTCCAGAGTTATCAGGGTTGGTTGGTTTGTTTTGCTTTAGGTCACCAACACTGGCCTTGATTCTGCTACCAAAGGGTGTTTGAGGGCTTCACTTGATTAAAAAGAGTTGTCAGCAGCCTACCAACCTGCCCACCCTGAAACATCACCCCAAGACTATTCTTAGTCCCTATAACTTATCCTAGAGACAGTCATGCATTTGAGAGGCAGCTGCGTCTGCCAAAAAGATCCATTTTTCTGCTTAGGCAGTAGCAATTTCCTCATTTAGTAGTAAGGGGCTGATTTTCTTTCTACACTTCTCCTGGATGCAGCGGGACACAAAAGATGCAATTAACCCATGCAAAAGGAGCTTGCATCCAAGCATCCAAGCTCGGTACCATCAATTCATTTGTTTTCGGGAAGAGGGAAATCGGGGAATGGTTTTTCTTTATGTGAAACTTGCTTTGGGACCCACCCCCCAGTCCGGTAAGGATATATGTGTATAGCCCTTTCAGTGAAGCAGCAGTTTCCTACGATATACATAGATGGAAATGCAAATGCACAATGATCAGAGGGGTCTCCGACACCAAAAGGGGACACTGTCAAACTAAAACAAGGGGGGTATACATTCACCTAACTCCTCCCATAGAAGAGAATGAGCGTCAAGGGCTGAGCTGAACCTGGGAGTGTTCAAGAAGCAGTCCCTGGCTACCTGTATTGCAAAACTCGCTTCAGGACACAATGAGGTTGCTACGCCCTCCTGGGGGGCACGTATTTTCCACTGGAGTTGCAGAAAGGGGTACGGGAAGCATGCACCAAGCCAGGTCAGCATTAAAAGGATAACCCTGTAAAAAGGAGGCTGTGAAGCAAACACTTGGTTGATGGGCTACCCAGAGCCGTTCCAACAGAGCTTGCCAGGAAAAAAAGTGATAGCAGCAGTTAAGAGGGTTCATCCTGCCAGCCTCAGCGACTATCCTGAGAGCCAGAGTAGAGAGTATCTCCTATAAGCAGCTTCTTGAGTTCAGTAAAATGTGGAGGAGAGGGTGAGTGGGTGGGATCTCACGCCTTCTGATTCTTCCCTTTGGGTGAAATACCCCCGACACACACACACCCCAGACGGAGAGAGAGGGAGACAGACAGACGGACGGATGGACAAACAGATACTAAGAGAGGTGTGGGGGAGGGCCCCAGGATGGCACGGGGTGCACTTTCCCACAATGCCTCAGTGCCGGGAGAGCACAACCCGGCCGCATCCTGCCCCTATCCCAGATGACGCTCCATTTCATCCAGTGCTGGAGGTCGGATCAACACACCACTCTCTCTTCTCAGTACGTAGGCTTCATTTTTCTCTCGCTCTCTCTTTTAAAATCTGTATATAATATATATATATATATATTTATATTCTGTATATATATATATTTATATAGTCTATGTACATGTATTGCACACAGTCCTCTGGCCGCACTTGGGTTCCTGTCTGCTAGTGGAACCGTTTCCGTTTCTCGTCTGGCTCCGGCCGATATTCACGGGACCCAATTCCATTCTGGAGGTTAACTAGTGAGTCCTTCATCTGCAAGACCAAAAAATGGGAAGGGAAGCTTTCAAATACTGCTGTGCTGTTTTTGCAATCCATATTTTAACAGATTTGCTTTTGGCATTGTTTTAATTCAATTATAGTTCAGTTACTTTCTAACTATCATCTTTTGCATGATTTTTTAGCATTCCGTTTTAATTTTCACAAGCTGCCCCAGGTCCCGGTTCTGGGAAAAAGTGGGGTATGTATGTATAAATAAATAAATAAAAACTTGCATATATAGACTTCCCTGTTCATTTTAACGGAGGAAACTCCACACAAGCAAAGGGAGATGCAACTGAAATTGAATAGCTCCTGCAGCTGATGTAGCTCTGTAGGCAGAGGTTCCCTGAAGTACCCACTTTTCCGAGGGCTTTCCTTTCCTGATGGCAAGACCCCATTTCCTTATAGCTTGCCAAGTGAGGGGTACTACACAGTTTAGTTGTCTTAAAAACAATAGCTATCTCCCTCACGCACGCACATGGGTCCAGTCATCTCACATGCGTCCAGCATGATGGCTGAACATCTGTTTGCTGATTGCTCTGAGGTGAATGATGCCTTTATATGGCTCTCCAAGTCACCACACACTGGGATATGCTCTACACACAGAGAAAGCAAATTGGTGGATCAGAGCCACTGGCTATGTGCATTTAGTGCGCGAGCAGAGTAACACTTCACCATTAAGTTACAGAAAGACATAGGGGTGCCCGGGGGGGGGGAGAGAGTCTGCAGCCACACAAATGTATTCTAATTTGCTAGAGAAAGGATATGCAATTAACAACCCCCAAGGCAAAAGCTAGAAGCCCCGGGATAGCACCTTTCGGTTTAAAAAAGTGTGCAAGGCTCTCTTGGGGAGGGTGAAGGGAAATCTGTGCTTCAAGATCAGCAGCCAAGTTAACTGAAGTTCAAAAATAATGATTTCCCATCTTCTTGATTCTGGAGCATTTTATTTTCTGTTCAAATCTCCCTTCCATGAGTAATTATCCCCCTGTGCCTCTGGAAAATGGTTTGTGATTTCAATTGGTGGTATGCAGGGGAAAAGGTCAGTCACATCCATACCAGGGTTCTAGATGCAAGTTCTCACCTGATCTAGGAGAATCACGGATGATTTGATGATCTCCCGCCACTTCTGAAGCTCTGTGTCATGATACTTCTGCTGGGACTCTAATAACTGAGCCCATTCAGTCTGGGACTGGGGTAACCTGTCAGGGAAGAGAAGGAAAGATGAGCCCTGGAAGGCAGTGCAGATTTTTTTATATTATTGGGTTTCGATGGTGGTTTGGCCACAAGAGGGGTGCTCGTAGGGGTGGGAATGTAAAAAAGTGAAAAGCTTCTGGGAAATGATATATAATGAGATGAAAAAAATGTTGACATATACATTTATAAAGAAACCAGAAGCATTTTTACTGGGCATCGTAGGAAGTGATATAAATAGAAAAGAATGCAAGCTGTTTTTATATGCAACAACGGCAGCAAGAATATTATTGGCACAAAAATGGAAGCAAGAAGAATTACTGATGAAAGAAGAATGGAGAATGAAATTAATGGACTATGCAGAACTAGATAAATTAACAGGAAGGATTCGAAATCTGCGGGAGCAGAAATTCACAGAAGACTGGTGTAAATTTACAGATTATTTGAAAAGTAATTGTGATGATCAGACTACATTTGTAGGTTTGCAAGAAGTTTTGTGAGGTGAATTATTGGAACTATTGCAAAAATAGATAAAGGGGAGGATGGTTAGTTAAGATAATTAAAGGCAATATGAATTTAAGAAATGCATAAGAAGTGGTTAAAACGGGGGATCATCAGAGGTGCTGGTGGAAGTCCAAAAAAAGATTGTAT
Source organism: Podarcis liolepis (assembly GCF_965112155.1). Taxonomy (NCBI): domain Eukaryota; kingdom Metazoa; phylum Chordata; class Lepidosauria; order Squamata; family Lacertidae; genus Podarcis; species Podarcis liolepis. Next base: position 23,842,387 of record NC_139567.1, on the reverse strand, counting down.
AAGTGGTGAAGTTTTGTGGTATGGATTATAATTTATATGTTAAAATTAATAAAAATTATTATAAAAAGAAAAAAGAAATTTTGCTTGTAGGGTGTGTTACCTTTCCTGTAACCGTAGACCCTGCCATGCTGTGAGGGTTTGAGTAGTGTATTCCAACATCCAGAGTTTGTAGAACAGCATCATGTTGAGGATTACCAAAAGCACCAGACTGGAGAGGGACAGAAGAGAAATGAAAGACATGCAACCTGGACTGGGGCCCTTCTTCCAACTCGCACACAAAGCCCCAACAACCAGGAGGACCCCTTTTCTGAAAAGCCTCAGACAGATACGCACTGTCCTTTTTATGTGATGAAATGAAGCCCTGTGCATTTGTGCATGCTGAACCCATTCTATGGATGCACTGTGGATATCTTATTCATGATCAGACATGCCCCAGTTTCAACACCCTGAGCAGAAGAGCTTCAAAGTATTCACTTACTATAGAAACATCTAGTCCGCCTGACACCCCAGCATTTATTGTAAGCCACCTTGAGCCTTTGTGGGTAAAGCAGATTTGGGGGTAAGGTGAGGATAAGCCCACCTTGTAGGAGATGCTGAGCCCACAGTCCCCACCCTTCTGACACAACATGCATAACAGTATTGGGAGCTCGGCAAGTCAAGAGTCTCTGGGCTGAACCTGCCCCCTTGTTGGAGTGACTTGCTCCCCTCCATCCTCCTTTCTGAAACAGATGGAGCAGGGGGAGCTCAGGAGCCAGAAAAGGAGGCCCCCTCCTCTCTTGCTGCCCCCTCGTCTCATCTTCTGGAGGCATCTTTCAGCCCAGGTGGAGAAAGCTGCATGAGCTTTCTAAAGCAGGACAGAAATAACGCAGCACAGATAAAGCCACCCTCAGCTGAGAGCTGAATGGAAAAGAGGGGTTCTTTGTTAAGTTTTGGGGAGCAGCAACAAAATGACACGGAAAAGGGAAGAAAAAGAAGCACAGCCCAGGAGGATCTGAGCAGAGATCAAACAGACAGACAGCGTTAAAAAAAAAGAGCAAAAGTCCAGCAGGCTGGGAGGAGGGAGGAGACAGGTGAGAGGAAATCAAGGTGAAGAAGAAGTAGGAGGAGACGGTACCTGAAACAAATCCTAATGGGAGCAGGGAAGAGAAAAGATGGAGGAGGCGAAGGTTAGAAACACAACTAGAGTTGAGAGAGGAGAAAACCGCAAGGGGGGGTAGTTCTTCTAAAGGACACAGAACAGACACATATTGGGGAGAGGGGTTGCAGAGCATGCGAAGAGGAGAGAAGAAGAAGACACCCAACATTGGTGATGCGGCAGTGGGGCATGGGGCAGGGAGGTGCCCAGCACTCGTCATGCCATGTACCAGAGGGCACGGCTAACTCCAAATCCTGAGAAGCTTAGGATAGCAAAGGCAGGATGTAACCAGCACTCAGTGTCAAGAGGCAAAACCACAGAGTTCCTTGGGGAGTTGATGCAAAATGAGAAGAAAAACTAGGCATGTGGAGTGGGGAAGGGGGTCTTTTTACAACAGGGGGCAAGGGTGAGACTAAGACATCTTTGAGGAGCAGTTTCCGGCTGCTATCCAGGAGCCTTAGGACCCTTTCCCCTGCATGGTCACTGGTCTACCCTTCAACAACAAGGACATGGTTTCCATGTGTCGTAGTAGCTAGCATGTTGGAACAGGGACCTGGGAGAGACCAGCATTCGAATCTATACTAAAGTCACGAAGCTCATTGGGTTTCCTTGGGCCACACTCTTAGCCTAGCCTACCTCATGGGGCTGTTGTGTGGATAAAATGCAAGGGGGAACTATGTATGCCTTCAACATGAGCCCCTTGGGAGAAAAGGTGGGGTAGAAAGATAATAGTAAATGAAAATAAATACTCTCTTGCCCAATTCCTGAGCACTATAAAAAAACAAAAACAAACAGAACCAATAAACAACAACCGCTTGCACATACAGAAACAAAGCCTTTAGGTCAATCAAAACCTGGTATGCAAATTAAGGATATATATCTGTTTTATCTCATTTGCAGAACCTGCCCCCCCCCCCAAAAGGCTATGTATGTGGACTTAGATGGCAGAGCCTCTGATGGTTGTGATTTCCACCAGCAGGTGGCACTGTTTGAGACATCAGCTTGTAGAGACAGATTGCAACTGAACCAAACAAAGTACCTAAGGCTGTACGGCATACCAGTCAAATTAGTCTTGTTGCTAGACTTTCAGCTAGCCATTGGTTTGAGACCTATCTACCAGAGCAGGAGAAAACAAGCTTGCTCCATCTCCCATGTGACAACTCTTGAGATATTTGAAGATGGCTATCATATCTCCTTTCAGTCTACTTTTCCAGGCAAAACATAACCAGCTCCCTCAACTGTTCCTCATAAGGCTTGGTTTCCAGACCCCTGACCATCTTCGTTGCCTTCTTCTGCACTCATTCCACTTTGTCAACATCCCTCTTAAATTGTGGCAACAAGAACTGGACACAGTATTCCAGGTGTGGTCTGACCAAGGCAGAATAAGAGTGGTACTATTACTCCTTGGGAGCTGTCATTTTTTAAGGGCACTGTGAGTTATTAGGGGGTCTCTATTCCCTTCCCAGAGCTACAATTCCCAATTATCTCTTTAAAGAGGGGTTGATAGTTAGGCCACTCTGGAAATTGTAGCTGCAGGAGGAGAGTAGAGGTAGGGGTCTTTGAACTACAGTTCCCAGGATTGTTTGGAGGAAGCCACAAAAAATTAAGAGCGCCTGGACTAAAATTGTCTATCAAAAACTTCACTCTTGTAGTTTATCACCACAACAGCTACTCACTTTGGGTTTTAGTAAAGCAAACAGTCTAATTTGTTGATGCCTAAATGATATTGAGCATCAGAACAACTTGGCCACAATAAGGAAATTTTGCCCATGGTATGACTATTTTCCATCTTCCCATTTCAACTCTCTGGCAACCTATCTGCATAACCTAGCAACTCTAAAATATAGATGCGCTTTTACGCTCACAAGATTAAATGTATTGCCCTTGGTTGTACTTGAGGGACGATTCTAACAGATTCCACAAGAAAAATGCTTATGTCCCTATGGAGATGGCAGTCTCAAATCGGTGGCACATGCCCTTTGGGCTTGCACTCTTTATAAATACTTGAGGAATGAGGTTATCACCCCTCTTTTATTGTCCATTCCGGGTCACCCAACCACTGCCATAGTGTCCTTTGTCTTGGCAGATAAAGATAAGCAGGTGACAGCAAAGGTTGCAAGGTTTTTAGCTGGGGCAATCAGAATAAGATCCACCATTAACTATTGATTCAAAACCCCAAAATGTATTTTATAAAACTGACCTTTTATTTCTATTCTTTGTATATTGTATTGTTGTTTTATTGCTATGGCCGATGGCTGACACAAATAAAGATTCATTCTAATGTGGTAGGACACTGCTTTAAATGTATGGTGCAGATGTGTGTTCGTTCAGAGTCTTATTCAGCAAATGGTCAAGTCATTCCAAAACTCTGTAGAGTTCAATTTATCTGGCATTATTTTATTTTATTAAAAAAACACAGTTCTGCTTAAAAAAGAATGTAAACATTCTGCCAGACCAACCAACAGGTGCAGCATTTTAAAATGCTGGATGGGTGAATTTGAAGCTTGGGAGGTGATGGATGGTGGGGTTTCCCTTGCTTGTAATTCAGCTGGTACAACTTATCGCCTCCAAAGTTGGACCAGTCTGTGGCTAAAAGGTCCCCAAACTTAACAAAAAACAGGAAACGCCACAAACAGAGCAAAGCATATTATCGTCACAACAACTTTAAATGCTTATGTGTTGCAGAGTTATACTCCTCTGCTTCCTGTGCAAAAATGGGCCACAGCATTTTTCTCTGGAGAGGAGGAGGGGGGCACACAATCACATCACCAACCATAAGCAAGCTCCGCAGAAGCCTGAACCCTCTCAACCCTTGAATTCCTCTTTCCCAAACATGCTGGGTCTTTCCCCAATTGACTCTTGGCAAAGAAGCAGTTCATTCTGCAATCCTCTCCACAGCTGCTTCTTGGCTTTCTCTCCCTCCCCATCTGCCCTGCCCCAGCTCTTCCCCTGCCCACATAAACAACCACTCCCTCTTCAGCATCTATTAATGCCAAAACACCTCCTAGGATCCCCAGGAATGCGGACCTGATTCAGGGTGAGGGGAGTGGACTTGGGATACCTCAAAATCTGGGTGGGAGGGATCAATTTACCAAAAAATAAAAAATAAAAATCTTAACACTATTATAATCCTACTAGACTGCAGACTAAAATGGAGGGAGGGAGGGGGAGAGAGAGGGAGAGACAGAGCGCAGTAACAGAACAAGGAAACTGACAAACCAGGTCGAAGAATCACTTACACACAACTGATAATGAGCAGCAATTTGGAGACGCTCTGCAGGTGGAAGCCGCTGGGACTTTCCTCAGGGATATGCCGTGTTTGAGTGGAACCTGGAAAGCAGCATTCGTTTTACACTGAGGAGGTCAAGTCCCTTCCCTTAAACACACCCAAAAGCATATGTCCCATATATTCGATCTGCAGAACTGGCATCATTACAGATGCCACATAATACTCATTCTGCATTTGTAATAAATCAATATTTTGACGTGGCAGCAACCACACTTCGGAACTCCCTGCCTATTGATGCCTAGCTGGCTTCTTCCCTGTACTCTTTTCGGGGCCTGCTGAACACATTTTTTGCTTAAGGCAGTCCCTATCCAGAAATGTAGAACACTGAGACTTGTTTAAATCTGTTTTTAGCTTCTCACTGATTTAAATTTTTAAAAAATGTTTTGAATAGTCATTTTAAGTGTGGTTTTGTTTTGTTTTTACTGATAACTTCATAGTTTTATTTCATGGTTCCTCCCCTCCCCCTTACAATCAAGTGGTCTATGCATTCCATAAAATAAATACATATTGGGAAGAGAATCCTCCTTTGGTCAACCACGCTATGATTTAATATCAACAACGCTGTACGACAGTGTTTCCCAAACTTACAATAACCACATGCCCCATTTTAGAGCTTAGTCTTATTGGGCTACCCCTTCTCAGGCAAAGATAATTTCGGGGTAGTTTTAATAATACTATTTCATCTACGATACAGTCAAGTGAAAAAGTCTGCCATTTACCCTTTGAAACCCTTTCACGTACCCTGCGCCACAATTTGGGAAGCGCTACTCTAGGAAAAAGGGATGCGGGTGGCGCTGTGGGTTAAACCACAGAGCCTAGGGCTTGCCGATCAGAAGGCCAGCAGTTCGAATCCATGCAACGGGGTGAGCTCCCGTTGCTCAGTCCCTGCTCCTGCCAACCTAGCAGTTCGAAAGCACGTCAAAGGGCAAGTAGATAGATAGGTACCGCTCCGGCGGGAAGGTAAATGGTGTTTCTGTGTGCTGCTCTGGTTCGCCAGAAGCGGCTTAGTCATGCTGGCCACATGACCCGGAAGCTGTGCGCCGGCTCTCTCGGCCACAACCCCAGAGTCGGCCACAATTGGACCTAATGGTCAGTGGTCCCTTTACCTTTACCTTACTCTAGGAAAACCATTTCCCCTCAGGGACCCCTATTCCACACCCTCAATGAAACTACCTCAGAGGGACCTGGGCCTCTGCCCATCCCATAAGCCTAAACATGTCCCCCCAGCCCGCCCCCATTTGCACATGGTGCTCCTTACCTGCCACACGCTTGATTCGACCTACAGCTTCCTCGTCTGTGGGGGTGGTTACAGGGCTCAGTACTTCCTCCAGGTGAGGCCCCCTCAGGTGAGTATGGGGCCGTTTCCTCCGGCGCACTGTGGATTGCTTGCTTGCCTTCACTTTGGGGGATTCTCGATGGAGCTCGGCTAGATATGTGCTCTCTGTTTTGGTCAGTTCACTCTCTGCCAGGGAAAGCCGGGGGGAGGGGGCAGGTATCGGTCATGGAGAGAAGGCACCGCTTTCACTTCAGCCACAACGGAGGTTACGGTCAGGGGCACAGGCATCATCACAACAGCGCCTGTTTTCAGCCTCCCCAACCCCACCCCATTGAGCCAGTAGCTTCAAGGGACAGAAATACATTACATATAATGAACCCGAAGAACTGCCAGTTGCTGCTTTTCTGTACATATACACTGCCAGTTCATTTCAGGGCCCAATCTGAGGTACCTCAGGTTAGTGTTTAAAGCTCTAAATAACACATTCCCCAAATATCTGAGACACCACCACCTTCCATAGAAACCCTCTCACTCCCTCAGAATTTTGGGGTGGCGACGGCCCAGGACAGGGCATTCTCTCTGGTAGCCCCTGAGTTGTGGAATTCCCTCCCAGCAGAGGTGTGCCCCAAACCCTCACTATATAGCTTTTGGGGAATGCTGAAAACACACCTCATTGACACCTGAGATGTGTGTTTTCAGGGGCCCACTCTTATTTCTTCGGTTGTAATCTGTTAAACTGTTTTTAGTTCTGAATTTTAAATCAACATAACATGCTCTGGGACCTGCTGCTGAAGGGTGGGTAATACATTTAATAATACCAATACTATTATTAATACACGAGAGGTCCAGAGGGAGGCGATATCAGAACAGGCCTTTTCTGCATTGGTTCACCATTTGTGGAAAGCTCTCCCCAGGGAGATTCACCTTTAGGTGGCAGGTGAAAACATTCCGCTTTAACCAGGCCTTTGGCTGTTTGACATCTGGTGCCCTTTTAAATATGTTGTGGGAGGGGGGGGGGTTATTGATTTGCTTTTGTTCTTATTTTTATTATGTATTTTGTGGTTTTTATATTGTAATTTTATGTTGGAAATTCCCTGAGATCTGCAGTATACCGATTTTTAATAATACTGGTGGTGATGATGATGATGATGATAATAATAATAACAACAACAATTTTATACCCCGCCCATCTGGCTGGGTTTCCTCAGCTACTCTGGGCGGCTTTCAACTGAATATTAAAAACAATACAGCATCAGGCATTTAAAAACTTCCCTAAACAGGACCACCTTCAGTTGTCTTTTAAAAGTAAAATAGTTGTTTATTGCCTTGACAGCTGCTGGGAGGGCGTTCCACAGGGCAGGCGCCACTACCAAGAAGGCCCTCTGCCTGGTTCCCTGTAACCTCACTTCTCGCAGCGAGGGAACCGCCAAAAGGCCCTCGGCACTGGACCTCAGTGTCTGGGATGAATGATGGGGGTGGAGACTCTCCTTCAGGTATAATAATATAATAATATTAGGATAATAATGGAGACCTTTAGTATTAGCATGCAGGGCTAAAATACTAAAAGGAAACCTTTTGACAATCCCAAATGTTTCAAAGGCTCGGTTTTATCTACTCCATTGGTTGAGTTTTATGGAGTTCCGTCATATGCCATCACAGCAAACAAATGGAAACGTAACTAGATGCTTTACCTCAGGATCAGGGAATCTGTGGTCTGCAGTCCAAATGCTGTTGTTTTATGACTCCCATCATTTCTGATCATTGGACCAGGCTGGCTGAAGCTGATGGGAGTTGGCCTGCAACAACATCTGGAGGGCCAAAGATTCCCCAACCCTTGCTCTAGCGAGATCTCACCTAAATGGCGGAAATAATCATCTAGGCCACTCCAGAAGTTCTTCTCAATGAAAGATTTCACCAGCCCCCATGGCTGTTTCCTGTATCGTAGCTCTGTAGAAACCCTGAAAAAGAAAGAAAGAAGAGGTCACTTCCAAGAGCCCTAACTTTTGGCCTCATGAGCATTTGTTACAACCAATTACCTGCTTTTGGATTTGCAACGTGAAACGTTTTCCAAACATGGTATACCTCTGAAACTACAGTTAAAACTCTCCTTGCTCCAAATTCAATGAATTTTCTTTCTGTCTGTCTTTCTTAAGAGGTCTTGCACCATTTTCAGCAGTGTATTAAATTGCTGTCTTTTGTTTTCAGCTGTTGCATGGTGATTCCCGTCCCCCACCAGTTGGAATAAAATAAAGACACCGGACACCAGAATTTAGGTTAATGGGCAACAAATGGCCACAACTTTATTGGTTACAGGTAAGAGCGGTATTGGCTTTAGGCATTGGTCCTATCAGACTATGCAGGATAAAACCGGAAGGGGTTAACACCAACAGAGGGAGCCCCTGAGATGCACATCCCTAGGCACTCCCCGAGGGGTCACCACTCGGGAGCACACTTTAGGCCCTAGCCTCCATAGGTTTCGGACGAGGCAACGCCCCCCGGAATCCTTTATCGGACTACCCCTAAATATTTGGGGGAGATGATGGCGCTCCTCCCTCCCCGACTCATCAGCATAATAATACCCCTACCAATGCCTAACCGCCAAAACCAAGGAGTTGTGACGTTTTGCTACGAGGTAGGCAGAAAAACCAAATGGCTTTAAAAAACAATGCCAATTAGCTAAGTGGAAAAACTCCTACCAGGCCCCTTGCGGTGACCAACCGAGGTCCATAGCAAAGTCAGAGGGAAACCTAGAGGGAGGGTGGGTGGGAAACCGCAGCTGAAATGAAGAGGAAAAGGGGCGTTCTCGGGCCGCGCCGTCCTTAAATGACCCCAGCTAGCTCCGCCCCTACAGCCAGCCGATTGGCTGGCCCAGGGTATGACGCGGCCCAAGGATTCCCCTGATCGCACAGGGCTGCAGCCAGCCCCGCGTGGATGTTAGTGGGTGTGAGCCCGCAGCACCCCCCCCCCCCGATGTCGGGAGTGGCTTTCTCAATTTTCTTAAGTGTAAATTGCCTTGAGACGATGGTTTAGAAGGCAATGAATAAATCAATGATGGTGACGATATAATCATCTTAATCCTAAATCTGTCGCTCTATCTGCTTTTGCCTCTGGTTTCACCCTCCACTGGCATGCAGCTCTTGGAAAGTTCTCGAGACCACATAGTCCTCTGGCTGAAAAACATCTCCTGCCCTCCTGGCTTAGAGTAAACTGAGTGTCACTAGCCTCTGAGACTTGTATTTCCAAGCTTAGAAATATGAGCAGCAGCAACCTATCTGGGCAGGTGTCATTCAACTCCATTTATCACAGTCCTTGCTAATATCGCAAAGCTATAGCCCTGCTGTACCCACCTGAGTCGGCATTTGTTTCTGGCAACGCGCGTCAATGTGTAACGATTAATTGTGTAGAAATAATCATGGTAGGGGACATCGTGAGTTAGCACCTCTGCATCTATCACGTAGCACTCGCTCTCTTGGCTTGCTTTGTACATTGTCTGGAGAAAGCAGAGAGAGAACAGACAGAGGTTGTGATCACACGGAATAGCTCAGTCTATACAGCATAAGACTCTTACTCTTAGGGTTGTGGGTTTGAGCCCCACGTCGGGTAAAATATCCCTGCACTGCAGAGCCTTTGGACTAGATGACCCCAACTCTATGGTTCTATGATCTGAGCTTTCACATGATGTAAGAGTCGCTTTCGGAAAACCAATGGGGTATAGCATGGGTTTGATGCTCATTTTAGTGTTACTTGATTCTAGGGGGAAAAAATGGGTTGCAACCCCTTTAACCTGGAAAATCATGGGAGTAAAGTGTCAGAATTTGGGGCAATATATTTATTTCATAATTTATTTCATAAAATGATGCTATACTAGCACACAGTTCTTTCCTGACATATTCATGGGGGAACAGAAGCAGGCATGTGTGGACAGGGCGGGAGAGTAGCAATGCTGTCCAATGACAGTAGTTGCTGTGCAACACCACGTGTGATTGAAATTTAGCGTGATGTGCTGGTATATCGGTAAAAAAGCCATAGTTCCATAATGCAGCAGGTACTGCAACAGGAAAGGAACGTTAGAAAATGAGACAGGAGTGCTAACATTATCAGGAAAATTAATACAATATACACCATGTCTGAATGAACTCAGAGGCTATGTCCACATTTACGACAAACATTTAAAGCACTATGACACCACTTTAAACAGTCATGGTTTCCTCCAAATAATTCTGGACCTGTAGCTTAGAGTTCCCTGTAGTTTAGAGTGACTGACTGATAAAACCACTGTGGGAATTGCAGCTCTGGGAGGGGAATTGGGGTCTCCTAACAACTCTCAGAACCTTTAGCAAACTACAGCTCCCAGAATTCTTTGGGGGGAAGCCATGACTGTTTAAAGTGATGTCGTAATGCTTTAAATGTATAATGTGAATGGGGCCTCTGCGGCCTTAACTGAACCATCCTTACTTCAAGCTGAACAGCCCAGTGCAGGCCTCGAGCTTCTCACCTGAGTCTCAGTGACAGTGGCAGTTTTTGGGGCTAGAGGGTTGGTGAGGGTGATAGTATAAAGGATAACTCTGCTCTGATTGCCAGTTTCTTCCTTCTTCCAGGGATGAAAGACAATGTCTGGGAAAAGAGAGAGGAACAGATGAAAGAACAGTGCTTCTTCACACAGCGCACAGTTAAACACTGGGACTCTCTGCCACAAGAGGAGCTCAAGGCCACCAACTTGGATGGCTTTGAAAGAGGATTAGATAAATTCATGGAGGAGGAGGCGGCAACTGATGACTACCAGCCAGGATGGACATACTCTTCCTTCACAGCTGGAGCATAGCTATCAAATTACAGATTTGAAAATAAGGGACCAGCAGCCTCGAAAATAAGGGATCAGCAGCCAAAATAAAGGATTTTTCAGGCACAGGTATGTTCAGCTTCTGAGCCCCTCCGAGCCAAAGGCAGAAAGCCCAGCCAGCAGCCAAACGAAGCCTCAAGTGGTGGTTCCCACAGCGCAGCAACCTGGCCAAGGGGATGCAGCAAGGAAAACCACCGCCACCTCTCCTCTGGGAAGCACTGAGCAAAGGCGAGTTCCCAGGCAATGCGGCCGATTTGATCGGCACAAGGCATGCAAGCTCCACCCCCCAGTCGTTCTTAGACTCCTTATTAGGTGAGCAACGCAGCCAAGCAACACAGTTGGAGCCTCCCTCCTCCCTGGCCAGCAGGGAGGGAGGGAGAGGAGCTGCTTCCTTTGAAACCCAGGAAATTTAAGGGACATAATCAATAAGGGACAGCAGCGGGACACGGCGCTGGGATAAGGGAGTTTCCTGCCAAATAAGGGACGGTTGACAGCTATGAGCTGGAGGCAGCAGTGCTTCTGAATACCAGCTACTGAAAACCACAGGAGGGGAGAGGGCTTCTGTGCTCAAGTCTTGCTTGTGGGTTTCCCATCACAACATCTGGCTGGCCACTGTGAGAGCAGGACGTGCAACTAGATGGGCCAATGGACTGATCCCGCAGGCTCTTCTTATGTTCAAAACAAAGGCCAATGGGTGAGAATGCAAAGCACAACGCAGTTCCCAGGGGAAAATAAAAATGACTCCCATAACCAAAGTCAAGCCACAGCCCCACCTCCACCCCAGCTGGCAGACTCAGCAGGGTGGACACAGAAGGCTTATTGTTTGGTATGCCTCCGATGTGGTGCCTTTTATCCTAAATCCTGTTCTCCCTTTCATTGATCAAGTGGGCCATTAAAAGTTCCCATTTTCAAAACAGGAAACTGAGGGCGAAAAATAGTAATTTGCCCAAGGCCACAAAGAGAGGAGGGGGTGGGTGGGATTTCATCTCAGGGCTTTCAGGCCCAAAGTTCACATTACTTGAGCCAAACCACGGCTGGATTCACACTGAGGCCCCTCTAATTTGCGAGGTGATGCAATCTGATGAGATCGGCCGGATGGTCCTCAGGTGGGTTTCAGGTACCTGTAGTTTATCTAAGTGAAATTTCAAAGGGAATTTGGGGAGGTTTTGCTGAAGCTCTATAGGAAATGTTTTCAGGGAGGTTTTCAATTAGACTTGCACATGTTCTCACAGGGGTTTGGCAGAACTTAGGAGGAGTTTTGATAAAGTCTGGTGGAGTTGCCCAGGGGAGCTGAACAACTCTAGAGAACCCCACTAATCACGGGCATCTCTGCTGAAGGTGTGGCAATGTCCCTTCCGAGTCAATATCCCAATCTGAGCTACTTGGAGGAAAACGTGTGATATCAATGATCCAAATAAAATACAAATTAGGTGCTGGGCAGGGTGGGGTGGAAGAATTGTGGGAGTTTTGTCCTTTTCCCACCAGCAAGAACATTTTCTTCTTCTTGGTTTTCCATTGTCATAAAAAATAAAAACCATGATACAGAACTCAGGCAATAGGACAAAAACCCTCATTGTTACTTTGGCTGAGGGTTAAGGTTACAAAATGAATTCAGGAAGATCACCCTCCCCACCACATTTTCTGACCCAAATTTTGGGAACTACGATGTTGTGAGAGGCATAGAGAATGGTTTGCTGGTGATCTTGAGCAACTGCTGTAGAACTACAAATCCCCAAAGACCTTTGGTTGTTTGGCATGCCATTCTGACATTTCAAACTGATTCAGATTTGTAGTACGGATGTGCAACATTTTATTTTATTTATTAAAATTTATATAGCCCTTGATTGTAAAAAAACAACAACCACAAAGCAGTTTACAGAAAGTCTAAAATGATGAAATCATCAGTAAAAACAGTTAGAAACAGTTAGATTAAAATGAAACAAAAAAAATCAACAGGAAGCTAAAAACAGGTTGAGACAAGTGTCAACATTTCACATACCTGGATGGGCTTGACTAAAGAAAAACGATGTTAGCCGGTGCCAAAGAGTACTACTGACTGATGTAAAAGGCAAGGAGTTCCCAAGCTTACCAGAAAACCGCCGCTGCTCCATAAAGTCCCTCAAGAATGGAGAGTCTGTGAAGAGCAGGTCATACAGCTTATCCACACTAAAATTGAAGACTTCGTTCATGTACTGCCGTCCATTCAGATCATCGTAAAAGGCCTGAACTTCCCCTGTATAAAGAAGCAGAGAGCTTAACGTTGCAGTCTTTCACCTGACACACCTGGATGCACACCTGGGCTCAGGGGATCACTTAACGATGCCTGCAAACATGACGCTGATTTTGAGATTGTCAGTTCCAGAGATGAGCCCGCAAGCAGGACCCCAAAGGGAACTCTGATCCTGCTCACAGATTCATCCCTGAAACAGTTAAGTAAACCTGATGTCACATTTCCATGTAGGGAAAGATTGTGCGATCCCTTCAGAAAGTGATCCATGAATGCAAAAGGTGAGAGGAGATCTTCAGGAGGACTCAATGAGCTCTAACATCTCTGCCATTTGATCTGGTTCCTGAGTAGTCAAAAGTCTCATGTGAACTACATCATGTCTCCAAAGAGAAGGCTGACCCTGAACATTTCTATTCTGTTTGGTGGTATTTTATTTCTTACGTTTCAGATCTGGATATGCAACAACATCTCCCTGCATCATCTAGAGAAATATGGCTGTATTGAGTTACTTCTGGGTGTAATTATTCCTCATGCTTATAACTTTGTATGCCTTGCCTTGCTTTTATACACTAAGTTGACTTTATGTTATTACTTATCTGGTTATATTATGAAATCAATTTAAAAAGTCTCATGTGAATCCCACCCCCTACTAATCTAGGAACATCTCCTGCACAAGCCTTAATGAAATCAATGAAGACTTGTCTGGGAGTTGCTTTTGGTGGACAGTGCTGAGACTGTCTAACCATTAACCTAATGATGATGCAAACTCTAAAAGTAATCAAGCAATACATGCGACCTAGAGAAGAACAAAGGGATATTAAACATCATTGGAAATCCAGCAGATGGACTTTGAGCTTGGAAGTCCTGAGCCTTCCAAATTAGTTTTCATACAGTGGTACCTAGGGTTAAGAACTTAATTAGTTATGGAGGTCTGTTCTTAACCTGAAACTGTTCTTAACCTGAGGTACCACTTTAGCTAACAGGGCCTCCCGCTGCCGCGCGATTTCTGTTCTCATCCTGAAGTAAAGTTCTTAACCCGAGGTACTATTTCTGGGTTAGCGGAGTCTGTAACCTTAAGTGTCTGTAACCTGAAGTGTCTGTAACCCAAGGTACCACTGTAGTATTTAAGATGGGGGACGGAGGACACTTACAGGAGCTGTTAAACCAGGCACCCCCAAACTTGGGTTTCCAGATGTTTTGGGACTACAACTCCCATCATCCCTAGCTAACAGGACCAGTGGTCAGGGATGATGGGAATTGTAGTCCCAAAACATCTGGAGGGCCGAGTTTGGGGATGCCTGTGTTAAACCCACCACAATACCTGCAGCCGCCAGTCACACACCTTCATCGTGAGTTTCCGAGGAATCGCTGAGTTCAGTTGGAATGTCCTCATTGTCATTGAAGTCCAGGGAGGGGGAATTAATGGGGGCAATGATCTCAATCTTGTCTCCAATAAGGTTTGCGATTGTCAGCTCCTTCTCTGAGGGGACGTCAATGACCTCCTCTTCCTCGGGAACTATTCCTTCATACTGGAAGGGTGCAAGAAAGATCAGGGTGTTACTGCTGCCTTAAGGGTGATGCTGAGGCTTGTCAGGCATGGCTGAAACTCTATGGGGTCAAGGTGAGTGATTTCCCATTGTTCCCTGTGGAAACGGAAAGACCTAGGCTTGCTCCATAAAAAGCGGCACGATTCCCTTTCTGTGTGGACTAAGATGGTTTTGCAACCTGTGGGACTACAGCGTGAGTTTCAAAGAGCCTGGGGCCAAATGCAATTCTTACTTATATTGACCTGTGTCCTTAGAAGGGGATTAGATAAATCCTTCAAGGAAGGTCCATCAATGGATATTAGCAAAAAGGGATAATTGGAGCTTCAATGCTCAGAGGCCGTATGACACTGAATACCAGCTGTTGGAAAGCAAAAACAGGAGAGGGGAGTTGTTGACTTCCATGGCCTGCTGATGGGATTCCTAGAGGCATCTGATCAGCCACTGTGGGAAGAAGGTTGGTGGACCAGGCAGACCTTCAGCTGGAACTCTTCTGGTGCTCTTATGCACACTGGGGTACAAACATATGCAACCATCACACTATATGCAAGATGTTCTTATTACATCCATTTATATTGGGGCACCTTCCTTTTGTATACTTATGGTAGGGATGGGGAAAATGTGGAGCCCCCTAGATGTTTTGGCCATACTGGCCAATGTACATGGAAGCATTGAGGAAGCACAAGTTTTCCATGCAAAACTGAAAAAAGAAGGGGGGAATGAGAGAAGAGAGGAATATTTTTTAAAAATAAAATTAGAGAAGTAAGCAGTAAGATCATAAAAACCTACAAAGAGCCCTGCAGTGGCTCATCCAGTCCACAGTAGCCACCAAGTTGCCCATGGGAAACTGGCAAGCCGGGCCCTGGCAGAAGGCAGTGGAGTTAGAGCATAGCCACGTGGCTGGTAGATGTTGATAGCCTTGCCCTCCATGAATTTGTCCAATCCTCTTTTAAAGCCATCAAAGTTGGTGGCCCTTACTGCATCCTGTGGGAGCGAGTTCCATAGTTTAACTATACGCTGCGGGAAGAAGGACTTTATTTTACCTGCCCTGAAAGGAAAAGACTGTCTAGGGAGAGGACATTGTTCTGAACGACACTGAGACTATGGCGCTGAGAAGGCAACTGAGTGAGAAGGAACTGGCCGTGCCGTTTGAGGAATGCGCTCTGAGGATGTGGGCAGGTCTTTGTGAGAAAATGTTTCAGCACCCAGCTTTAGAATGAGAGTGGCGATCTGCCCAGCTGCAGAACTTGTATGTGGAAGATAGTAAGACCGATGCTTAAAAAGTAAATACACTTAAAAAAAACAAATCCACCACTATAAACCAATGAAGGACTATCTACAAAGAAAACCATCTACAACTTTAAAAACAAAATACACACACCAGGTTGATTACAAGAGAGCCACCATCAGTGTCCCAACCCAAATCCATTGGGAACTTGAATATTTAGATTAATTACAATCCAGATTCCTTCTCTATTTAGGGAAGAGAACCATGGCGGTTACTGCTTTCCCTGCATTTAGAAGCTAAAAACCAATATTGAAAGACAAAAATTAATTTGGGGAAGCTATGTTAAATAGCAGTCCCCTGCCTACCAATGCATTGGGTCAGATCAAAGATGCAACTCTGCAAGAGGGAAAAATGCCTACTGGGACTGGAGCTTCGCTGCTTCCTGTTGGTGTCAATGTGCTACTATTGGTGACAGACTTCTTAGGAAACTGAGGGCTCGCCTCCAGTTTGGCCTCCATGCTGCTTTTCGAGGAGCTGTCGTTCACCTCAATTTCTTCCACAGGGATCTCTTCACAGTAGCTAAAAGAACAAGCAGAAACGAATGTTGAATTTCGCCAGCCCTCACATCAGTCAGCTGCTAAAAGCACCGGAGTGTGAAACCAAAGGAGTAAAAAAAATCCCGTAGGGGAGCTCAGGCAGTCTGTTGCAGCCAGGACAAGAAAGAAACCTTGTGACATCATTGTCCCCACCTGGAGTACCGTGCCCAGTTCTGGGCACCACAGTTTAAGGAGGACATTTCCAGGCTGAAATGTTCGTCGAGGAGGGCGACCGGGATGATCAAGGGTTTGGAAACCGAGCCTTATGAGGAACGGCTGGGGGAGTTGGGCACGTTTAGCCTGGGGAAGAGAAGACTGAGAGGTGATACGATAGCCGTCTTCAAATATCTGAAGGGCTGTCACGTGGAAGATGGAGCAAGCTTTTTTCCCCCCTGCTGCTCCAGAGGGTAGGATCTGAAGCAAAGGATTCACATTACAAGAAAGGAGATAATAACTTTCTGACTGCAAGATGTGTTTAACAGTGGACCGGACTACCTTGGAAGGTGGGGACTCTACTTCATTGGAGGTTTTTAAAGAGAGGCTGGATGGCCATCTGTCAAGGATTATTTAGCTGTGATCTCTGCACTGGAGGGGGTTGGGGAAGATGATGTCTTCCAACCCTACAATCCTATGATTCCATGATCTTAAGGACTAACAGATGCATTATGGAACACGTTTTTGGGGACTACCATCTACTTCCTCAGATACATGAAGTTACAGGCATACATGGTGGGGGTGGCAAATTGCACATAGTAAGGTCAGAAGGAAATGAAGCATATTTCCCACCCTGGCCTGATCCAGCATTCCTGGCCCACGCGAGTGCCTGAGGCAGATCCAGCTTCTGACCCTTGTGCGCTAAAGTTTGTTTGACACGTCTCCGCACGCTTTAGCTCAACGTACCCCATCGTGTTGAAATCATCGTCAGGAGGCACATAGTCTTCATCATCGCTCGTCAGCCCTAGTTCACTACCATAACACTGATGCACAAAGTGCCAGAGCTCCTTTGGACACAGGGGCTGTGGAGAGAAACACTGTGGATTGGGACCTCTCCATAGGAAGGTGACAAAACCCAAGCAGACGAACTACGCTTGCTTATGGCTCCAAACCTAATTATGACATCTACCTATTTTTTTCCACCACAAGATCTGTACTAAATGCACCAACAAAAAACTGTATGTGTCATCACATGTGAAAATCATGCAAGGCTCTTGCGACCGATGCCTTGGTTTGGAAGCCACAGTGCAGAGAATTCCTATGTTGACAAATGTAGAATAGGTAGCCATTGTCAATAACATCATGATTTGAGTTTATTTAAAAAAAACAAACCAACTGCACGTCACCAACAATACTTTAAAGAAAAAGTGATCTGAAGCAGGCTACAGTCTCTGGTAGCTATCTATGCATATATGCATGTATATATATTTCCCTTGAGGCTTTTAGACTGAAACAATGGAAGCCTTGTACACGAGGAGCTGGATTCTCAAAAGTTAATATGTGAAAGGGTCAAATGCACTGGTAGCCCTAAAAAAGGGAGATGGAAAAGAGAAAGACGTCCTTGAAAGCCAAGCCAAACAGCTGTTGGGATGTGCGCAGGCAGGCATGTCATAATCACATCATCAAAACAGGGCCTTAAAATTTCTAACCAATGTTGGAATTCAGAAAGAAGCTTGTGGTTTGTAAACCATGAGGCTAGGAAAGGCAAGATTGTGTAAAGAGGGTGATAACAAGAAACCATTTGTTAAAAAATAAAAACCTGGTGCATTCTTCCTGAACAAGATGAACTTCTGGTGAGGCTTGACAAAGCTC
This sequence comes from Podarcis liolepis, assembly GCF_965112155.1. NCBI lineage: Eukaryota > Metazoa > Chordata > Lepidosauria > Squamata > Lacertidae > Podarcis > Podarcis liolepis. The sequence continues at coordinate 23,824,446 of NC_139567.1, read as the reverse complement.
ATAGTCCAGGACAAAGCAAACCTCAGATGGGAAAAGTTTAATTAAAGAGGTGGTGCAGTGTAACCTTTTTATTTTTAAAAAAACCAAAGAGCCATGAGCAAGGATGTACCCAGTTCAATTATCATCAATGGGTTCTCTTAATCAACTTACCACCTCTCATACATCACACCCGGCAATACGGGTGAACTTTATAAGAGTGCTGTAAGCATTACAAAGACACAGTATTTGGAGCACTCAAAAATTGTAAACTCAAAATATTGGGGCCTTTTCTGCTGTGGTACCTCACGTTCAGAATGCTGACGTGTGGTTAGAGTGTCCTTTTTACCTGTACTGTTCTAATTGCTTTTCCGTTATAGTATGTAAGTTTTACTGTTTGTCAGCTTCTTTGACAAAGTATTGCAAAAGGGAAGAGTTTGTACCTTTCATATAAATAAACAGATTCATATCTATGTGAGGAGCGTCCCCACATCTCCATTTACCTTTTCAAGGAGGGCATTCTGCCAGAGCCTGAACATCATCATGTATGTCCTGTCTCGGGCGCCGAAGGAAGTGAAAAAGTGCTGTGGAGAACAGAGATTTGGCAAAGTGAAGCAGAGAGCTTGCTATTTTCCGATCAAATTATATGAGAACTGAGAAGCTTGGTGGTAGTAAGGCAAAACGAGCAAATGCATTACTTATGCAACTTAGACTCAGTAAGCTACTTACATAACACCCCTTTGTTACACTATCCATTTCATAGCCTTGAATTTATTTTTCCACAGCTAGGGTGGTCTAGGGAACAGTATGCATGTCACAGAGCTGGTCCAAGTGTTCTTTTCACCTGCTGACCTCTGCATTTAACTGTTTCTGCCAAACCGACAGCCTGTGATACACCACCCTCAGAACACATCATTAAATTATGATTAAGGTATTCAGCGCCATAAGTGAAACTTTTGAGAGTTTTTATCAGCAAGAGAAACAAGCCTCTACCCAAGGAATCTACAATTGAAATGTCAACAGTAAGAGAGGAACAAGTGATGGAGAATGAGCAAAGGCACAGGCGCATTCTTATACATGTCTACTCAGACATATAGCCCACTGAATTCAATGGGACTTACTCCCAGGTACATGGTTGTAGGACTGCACACTCAGTCGTCATTTCAAGGACCAAGAATTGGGTCCAAGGGGAACTTGCTAAAGGCTTCATAGGAGCAAATGAGCCTAGATGGTTTTTGTAGAACTGAGTGAAGGATCACTGCTCATTGTTTGTATATAATACACCCCAAATTTACCTACAGTAAACACATCCTGCAGTGCTTTGCATTGTCTCAAAACTCTGCAAAAACTTGCTTGGTTCAAGGAACAACAAGACAAATAAGAATACCCTGGCACTTTCAACTCTCTTCCAGATGGGAGCTTCACTGTGGAATTGGTGCCACTTGAGAACATGTGATTTTCGTAGCACCCACACTTTGTCATTGTCTCAAAAATGCCAGCCTGAACTGAGAAACCAGGAATGAGAGAAAGTGAATGTGCCAAATGTATACACAGGACAACTGGGTCTGAATGACCCATTTGTGACATAAGGCCTCAAATGGAAGCATCCTTAAACTTTACTGTCTCACTCCAAACTGAGAACAGGATGCTGGACTAAATGGGCCATTGACCTGATCCACCAGGCTACCGTTATGCTCATTTTACTAGTAAATTTTCTTTTTGCAGCTGTCAAATGCACCCCAAGGAATTCTGCACCGTGTCAGTCAATTCCTGGGGCCAGCTCTTGTCTGTCTCAACTCAAGAGTTCAGAGCAGGTTCCCTGTCTACCAGCAGAGCCCTCTGCACTCGATTCTTTGGATGCGTCAAGAACTGAGGATTCTGGCACGCACCTTTTCAGTGTCAGTGCAAACTTGGATAGCGTTAGGAATGAGCCGTGCAGTTTTTTCCTTGGTCATAGAGCAGATGTCCTTCAAACGGACAGTCAACTGTGCAAAAACAAAATAAAGGAGATGAAGGAAAGTGTTAGCAAACCGACTGAGTGCAGCGTTTTCAGAATGGTCCTGAAATAAGCCCGTTGGTAGAGGGGCTAAGGAAGGCACCCACCAGTGTTTCCCAGCGGAAAATGTTGCTATAGAAGCATATCCAGTTTTCAGAGAGGTAGAGTCGGCCCTGCAGAAGAATGTCTCTTTGAAGTGCACAGGAGTAATCTGCAGAGAGGTAAGAGGGTGTTGCCATCACCAACAGAAACAATGCATATTTCTTAGGAATCTAAAAACAGCTGGGAGTCACACATGGTATAAAATAAGCACAGCACAGCCAGCAAGGCTACCGTCTAAATAATGGCAACATGAAAACTCATCCGCTTTATTGGACTTGTGTTTTTAAATTGTTTCAACTGTTTGCTGCCCAGGGGATCCTCCTGGGCATGGGGTGACTAATAAATGTGATAAATAGTGAAGGGAAGCCACTGAAAGGAAAGGCGCCTGGGAGATTTGTCAGAATAAAGTGAAAAATGAGTACAGTGGTTCCTCGGGTTAAGAACTTAATTCATTCTGGAGGTCTGTTCTTAACCTGAAATTATTCTTAACCTGAGGTACCACTTTAGCTAATGGGGCCTCCCGCTGCCACCGCGCCATTTCTGTTCTCATCCTGCAGCAAAGTTCTTAACCCGAGGTACTATTTCTGGGTTAGCAGAGTCTGTAACCTGAAGCATCTGTAACCCGAGGTACCACTGTATATCTGGGGATGCTGCTTAATGGGGGGGGGGGGAGAGAGAGATGAAACACATTGCCTTTCAAAAATGTTACCCAGCCACACTTTGCACCCTCCTCTCGATGGTCTATACAGTGGTACCTTGGTTGTCGAACTTAATCTGTTCCGGAAGTCCTTTTGACTCCTGGAACCGTTAGAAAACCAAGGCGCGGCTTCCGATTGGCTGCAGGAGCTTCCTGCCCTCAACTGGAAGCTGCGAAAGCCACACCCAACATTTGGCTTACTAAAAACCTTCACAAACCAGAACACTTACTTCCAGGTTTGCGGCCAATTTGTTCAACAACTAAGCTGTTCAGGAACCAAGGTACCACTGTACCTCCTCTTTCATTATTTTGCTCCTCTGCCTTATTCCTCTTGATGTGGGGTGTACTTTATGGATGACCCTAAAAGATATCAGGAATGAGGTGCAGGCCTCCTGAGTAATGAAGCCAGCAACAGATAAAAGAAAACAGCACACCCCAAGAAAAAATGCTCAAAATGAGGTAGAGAAGTTTAAAAAAACACACAAAAACTTCTCTTGTACTGTTCTTACTATACAGTACTTTCCAAATAGATCATGATGAACAAACTACTGACTTTGCACCTCTGCCTTAGAATTAAAATATGAGCTGTAAGCATTATTTCCTTCTGATACATAAAAACTGCCGGTATGATAAATTATTTTTATACATTCTTTTTATATATTTTCCCCATTAAATTTATATATTGTAGAAACAACCTCAAAGCAAGTTTATAAAAAGAATAAAACTATCAGTAAGGACAGTTATGCGCAGTTATTTAAGACATTCAAATAATAACTAAAATCAAAACACACGCAAACGTTCTGTACTTCTGGGTAGGCTTGGCAAAACAAAAATGTTTTAAGCAAGCGCCAAAAGGAGTGCATTTGAGAATGGGACGGGAAACTGTCATAACAGAAGCAGTGTATTCTTATCATGATCAGGAGTGTGAACAGGGCAAGTAAACAGGGACGTTTGCACGGGATTGGTAAAAGAGAGAGAACAAAAGGAGCTTGTGCCTTTTGAATTGTCTGGCTGCCTGTCCAGGCTGTCTGGGAGTCTTTAGTTCTAATTCCTGCATTGCAGGGGTTGGACTAGATTGCCACTGGGGTCCCTTCCAACTCCATAGTTCTATGACTGCATGATTCCATTGAGCTTTCAAACATGGGTCTTAGTCTGCATCACTTTTTCTTCATTAAAACAGGAAATTAACCTTCCTTCATTAGAAATATACTTTCAAATTTGAAATCAACATGTTTAGAATTGTCCCCACCATCACCCAATATTGTAAACATGCCCCGAATTATTTTGTCACTACATAACAAGATCATGCAGAAATGAAATTTTGATTTATTAGTATGTAATGATTGTGGGAATTACGGGATGTGAATTCATAGTTTTCATTCACTGGTTAGAGAGTATGCACTCTGTTCCCCTGGCATGTTAAATCTTCGCGAGAGCTTGTGGTGGCTGATCCTAATAAAATGTGAATGATGCAAATGTATGCTTAAATTCTGCCATCTAAGGGCTGTGCAGAATCCCATGTTGACATTGCTCACCTACCAAAAGAAAATAGAGAGTGAATGTGTGTATTTGTGTGTTAGCTGATTAAAGTAATACTTGGTCAAAAGTATTTCAGCAAGGGTTATAAAGAAGTGCAATACACAGACACGGTGTATCCCTTTGTAGAATACTTTTGTAGAAGACTCCAATGCCAATAGACTTGAATACAGCATTTCCTTCCATTCAATTAACCAACTGTAACTTCTCAATGAAGTCTCCAAAAGCCTATAAATACTCTTTGCTTGAGATGTAATGACTTAAATCAAAAGGCCCACACATCAGGATGAATGGCTCTAATGTGAAGTTATTGACTGAAACAAAGGCTCTTCCTGGTGAGGGTAGAACGTTCTTGTACGAGGCAACTCAGAAAATAGAAGTTCCTGGGAAGAGATGTTATTCAAAACCTGGTATTCAGTACTACCTATCCCACTGTTCTCCTTTCTCAAAGAAAAGCTCTAATTTCTGTTCAATTCATCTTGTTTGGTGTCCAACGGAGGCAGCAAAAGTGCTCTTGGTTGTTCTACCTTGCAGTTACTACTATCCATACTTATACTAATCCAACCCTAACCAGCCTCCTAGATAGATCCTAATGCAGGGGTAGGCAACCTAAGGCCCGTGGGCCGGATGCGGCCCAACCACCTTCTCAATCCAGTCCACGGACAGTCCAGGAAGCAGCATGTTTTTGCATGACTAGAATGTGTCCTTTTATTTAAAATGGATCTCTGGGTTATTTGTGGGGCCTGCCTGGTGTTTTTACATGAGTAGAATGTGTCCTTTTATTTAAAATGCATCTCTGGGTTATTTGTGGGGCATAGGAATTCGTTCATTTTTATTATTTTTTTCAAAATATAGTCCGGCCCACCACGTGGTCTGAGGGATGGTGGACTGGCCCACGGCTGAAAAGGGTTGCTGACCCCTGTCCTAATGTAAGATATCCCTTTCAAAACCATCTTGTTGTTCCCTACCCTGGGGAGGGTTCTGTTCCATTTCCTCAAGAACTTTGAAAACTAATTCCTGAAATAGTTGGATGGCAGGATAAACAGGTCCTGACCTAGTGGAACAAAAGATGACCTCATTCTCAAAGGGTTGGCTCAAGGATCAAAGTCTTCTTCTATGCTTTCAAAATATGGTGTGTTCGACCTAAAGGCCAAACTGGACAAGACACTATTAGTGTGACTGGAAACTTTTCTCCTGAAGCAACTAGCAGGTGCCTCAATCCAACATGAGAGCCAGCAAAGATAGAGATGCTGGGAGAGCAGGGTTCAAATCCCCATTTGGTCATGAAGATCACTGGGTGACCTTGGGCCAGTCACTGGCCTACCTCACAGGATTGTTGTAAGGAGAAAATGGGGAGGGGAGAGAACCATCTGTGCTACCTTGAGTTGCATGGAGAAATGGTGTATATAAATGTAATAATCATCCATGGAATTGGCAGAAATGACTGGCAGAATCCGAGACCAGGGAGAAGAGTCGGTGAAAGAAGACTGGAAGAAATTCAAAGACTACTTACAGAAACATTGTAAAATTATTGAATGTTAGAAGGATGTTGGATAGAAACTAAGCGGTTTCCAGCTGTAATGCTTTAAGAGATATGAAAAAAAATTTACAAATGGGTAAAAGTTTAATGGTAAGGATTTGCTGAACTAATAAATCGAACTGGAATACAAAGAAGGGAGGTATGAGGAGGTCCGAGGAAATAAGTGTATGGAAGATATGTTATTGAAAATTAATGTGTGTTTTTAACTGTTTTTTATTTTGTATGTTTATTTTTTTCTTTTTCTTGTTATATCTTAAAAACTTTTAATAAATATCTTTTTTAAAAATATATATATAAATGTAATAATCATCATTTGGATTAGCTCCAATGGGACAATGGATTAAAGCCCCCCCCCCCCCCAATCCTCACACCAGGCTCTTGATTCAAATTACGCTTCCATGGCCGCTATTTCCTTTTTAAAAGTTATTCACGCAGTTGCTAAATGTGTAAACAGGAAAGAATGAAAGAGGAAAGCTAGTTTGGAGAGCACTTATGGTGGTGGGAAACGGCAGGAGATATGGGAGACTTATCAGAGAAGCACAAGGAAAGGGGACTTTTCCATCGGGTTTGGGTCCTAAGAATACTAATAAATTGATAAAGAGCTACTCTTGTTTGTTCTGGATCATGTTTCAGAATAGGAACAAAAGATAACCCTCTATTACGGCATGCGTCCCCACATACAATCTGTCTAATAGTTATCAACTATGAAGTTATCTACTTAATTTCTATTGTTTCTTTCCCATTACTCAGGATGTAAGCTTCTTCTTCGAGTGAAAAGATCACTGATTCAAGTCCTTAAAAGGCTGCAATATATTTACTATTGCATCTGTCTTTGTAAACAATCGGGTGATGACAACAATAATCAGTCATATGCGAGTCACGTTCAAATCCACAAATTAAAACATTTTGGAAGCAGATCCTTACATAACCAAGATTATTTAGGACACTTTCATCTTAGCTGATTTCTGTTCTTTTACTTTCACATTAAATTCCTTTAATTCAGTTTCCAGTTCTGATCACTTTTCAACCCAGTTTCTTTTGATCTCCAGTACTTCTGCAAACAGGTTTATCTCCCTGTCCATTATCACTTTCAAGCCTGATTTTTTTGGTGAAATGTCAATCAAAATAATTAAATACAAGGAGCACTTATCAGACACCATCTACTCTGAATGCCCCTGGGTTCCTTATTAATTTATTGACTGTTGGGATGCATAGCAATTCTGCAATGATTCTTTAAAAAGGGAATTGGGTACATCTAGCATGATTTTTTGGAAATTTCACAAACTCTTCTGTATTTGCAGTAATGTATCAAGATTGTCCCTTGTGAGGGAGAGAAACTTTGTAGGTCCATAGCAAGGAATAAAACAAGTTGAAAAGAAAAATGGTCCCACAAGAGAAAATATCAATCCATGAATACAAGAAGTACTTAATTTTCACTACTACTTGCTGATAGTTATTATCTCTGCCTCAGAATTAAAAGATCTGAGATATTATATTATTTATTACGTGTCGACTAAGAGGATCTGCACATAGAAAGCCTTCTGATGCAAATACACTTCTCCATTATGATAGTTCCCATCTTCAATTATTGAAAAACAGTTGGCCATATAGAAAATTCAAACATATAGGAAAAATTATACTAGGTTTTGTTTTCATCTGTGTTGCAGGAGTAACCACCAAATGTTCGATAACCAACCCAACTGAAATCTAGATAAGAAAAATGACACTACAAGGTTTTCAAGTGATTTAAGATAGACTGTTTCTTACAGTTGCTAATAATTGCCCTTCCTAACATCTCTGTAGGTGCAGATAACTTGTTCATAAGAAAGCTACCCAAAGTATAGTGAAAAGAGCGCAAAGGACGAATTTTAAAATTTGAATAGCTACTTTCTTCAATACCTCTTGGCTTCCATACCATCTGCCCCCGAACCACCATGAAACTGATGCCAGATATATTCCAAGGACTACAATTAGTCAGACAGGTAGGAAAACGAGTACCAAGTTCAGTGATGTCCCCAAAAGTCTTAACTTCTACTACAAGGGAAGCAGGTACCCAGGGTCTGGCCTCTCTTTCTTTCGGAGATACTTAACCTTTGCCAAGGATGAAACTTTCTGCATCCCGACTTAGAAAGGCTGACATTTACAACGTGACTGAAACCTCTGCTCTCACCAACGGGGGGAAATACTTGAGGGGAGACTCACCAACTATGAGGCGCTCTGAGTCGGGGAGCTGCTTGAAGAGTTTCCTGAAGTCTTCGTTCCGCTGCTTGTAGGTTGGGCTCAGCACCTGCGAACGGCAGAGAGTTCATTAGAAAGAAAGGGAGGTAAAGAAGATCAGAGGGAAAGCGGCAAGAAGGGTACACTATAAAAGGATACATTAACATCTCTAACTAAGCGTTGGGGAAGGCAGTGGGTGGTGAAGGAAGATATTATCCCACTACAAAACGCTGCAGAAAGGAAGGAGGGAAGAAGAAAGCTAGCTGGGAGAGGGCTGATAATGGTGGGGAACAATAGGAGATATGGGAGAGAGTGACAACTTGTAGGAGTAGAAGAAAAGGGGGATTTTCCATTGTGTCTGGATCACAACAGAGTCCCAACACCATAGGAGAGAGTAGGACATAGTCTGCATCAAAAGCCTCCCAAACATTTTAATCAAAGGAATCCACATTTTTCACGCAACAATTAAAAATGAAGGTACTGTTTTTTGACATTTAATCAGGACAACCTTATGCTATTTTATCGAGGGTTCAAAATTTGTTTGTTTTGGCATGGACCAAGAAGGCAAGAGAGGAGGACAGGGCAGCAGAAGGTGTGGGGGAGATAATAGTCTTGCCCTAGGCTTACTTTATATTATCAAGGTGATTTATTTAATCAGATCTGTGGGTGGAACACTGGACAGTATTCATATGATAAATGGATGGCCACAGGTTTTATTTTAAACCAAGAGTCACAATAGGTGTTCTATAAAACTTCATGTTAAGGAGGGATAATAAAATAAGGGATAAAATAATGGAAAATGTGACGGGACGTTCCCATGTATAGCATCCTCAGGAGACAAATTTTGAATTGATGGAGTCTTAAGTTATGGAGTAAGGCGACATTATAGGATAGGATTTCCCATCAAATAAATAAGTAGTCGCACTAGAATCATGGCAAATGGATAGCTTCATCTGGAATGTTCTGGGGAAATGGAAGCTATTTGGCAACCCACATACAGTTGTACCTTGGATGCTGAACGCCTTGGTACTCGTCCGTTTTGGCTCCTGAATGCCGCAAACCCGGAAGTGAGTGTTCAAGTTTGGGGACGTTCTTTGGAAGCTGAACATCCGACGTGGCTTCCAATTGCATGCAGGAAGCTCCTGCAGCCAATCAGAAGCCATGCCTTGATTGTCAAATGTTTTTGGAAGTCGAACGGACTTTCGGAACGGATTCCGTTCAACAACCAAGGTACGGCTGTATATAGTATATACAAACACATGCTCAAAAACTGAAAACTTGAAGGGACATCCACAACATTGGTGGCAACTCAGGCTGGTGTAACTAGAGCTGAAATCTAACAGCTTGAGTCTTGGTGGGACCAGATGTATCCTCACTATCAATCCAATGAAGAAACCATTTTTATGGCTAGGGGTAGCCCAGATCAGTTCTGGTTCAGCCAGGAGGAAATGCACAATTGTGAATGGATTAACAGACCCAAGAAGCAGTCATGAATAGTTACAGGACAATGACTGGTTTCAAAAAAAAAAGAAAAGAAATATAGCTCATTTGCTCAAAACTGGGCTGCTGCTGGAAGTTCGAAAGCAATGTGTAATTGTTTTTGTATCCTGACTGTTCTTTTGTTGGGAAGAATGTACAAGGGACACGGCTCCCGTGTGTCAGTACGGAACCCAATTTGCAAGTTTCAAGATAGTGAGGATACTGCAACTTTGTCGTGATGCTGTAGTCCTAAGCAGCAATGCATCCTGAACCCAGCTAGAATTTGAATTATTCCTGCTGCATCTCTCTTATTTTTGATAAAGTTACATAGGAATCCTGTAGGAACAGGAATTCCAGCTGGCTACACACCTTCTCACGCATTACAAAAATTTCTGAGGTCTCAGCTAAGATAAAAACAGCCACATAATCACACAGGAGCCCCATTCCTCCTCAAACTGTCAAGCCCTTAAGGATTTAATTGCTGTATCTCTTGTTTTGGAAAGACTGCATGCATGACAACTGTGTTCCATATGTGTGTGTGTGCGCGCGTGCGCACGCACGTGTGTGTTTTCATGTGCACACGCATTATGCTTTCATAGTAATATACGCTAGACAACTACAAATGTCCTGAAGTTGTTGCTTGGTAAAAAATTATCAAAAGGCCAAGAATGGGTTTTTAGTTGACGCTAACTTTAGATGAAGGCTAAGTAAACTAGATGGAGGAATGTAGACCCAAAGTTTTGCAAAAACCCAGAGAAAGCTAAAGGAACCGGGATTTCATTTTCAGTGTGACTTGACTGAGGCGCATAAGGGGGTGATAAAGGCTGTTACTACTGGATTCCAAACCTTCCCTATGTTTGTGATGGATTAGGATAAGCAGTTCTAAAATTTATTCACTACATTCATCAATAACTGCATGCAACGATGCCTCTAGGCGACACACAAGGCAATACAAAATACACATTAAAACACATGGAATTGAAAAGGGGAAATAAATTTGGCAAAGGCAGATTCTGCATGCCAGCAAAACCTAAGTGAGTGGAGGGAAGTTAGCACAAGAACATCCATGTGAGATGGAGGCATGGCTTTGGCAAGAAGACACTCACAGCTGGAATCTCTTCCCATCCAGAGCTGCCATAATCTTCGGATAATTCATGCAGGCGTTCCAGGTACCATAGAAGCCTCTTGTCCTCCAGGTCAAGAAGAAGACTCCAAACTGCTCCGCATTCCGACAGAGAATCCATGGTGTTACTTGCTACCTTTCACTCTCAGTCTTTAGGGGTACATGGATTTCAGGAACAAAACGAAACTTTCCCTTCAGGACTCAGCAAAATTATTAATAATAGTAGATGCTTGCTTTAAAAGCACATTAATACTATCCACTCCCACCTCACATGTCGGAGGGTGAGGGGGAGGGGAAGAGAAAAGAATAATCAATCTTCCAGCAGGATGCTTTGGGAGAAACAAGTTCATTCAGAAAAGTTTATTCGCTGACATATTGCCTTGCCTTCCTGTTGCCCAGTGGTTTTTGCAGTGGTGCCTTCAGCTGGAGAAATCCCAACAATGTTGCTCGCAGCAGACCACAGCAATATCACACACACAGGCATCCAGTCTGCAGGACTCTTGGCAGGATTTGCATCTCAGCATGTAGGCACTGTCCAAATCGTCTTGGGCTCTGGCATGGCAGCAATGATTTCCACATCACCTAAGACGTCCAGTTCCAGGTTCCAATCTTCTACTGATTCTCAAGAGTCTGCTGGCATCTCTGGAGCAGCGAGACCTGGTTTCAGCCTTTTCCCTCCCAGAAGGCGTGCACAAAACAGCAGTTTCTGAACCCTGTCCAGGGCCTGCCCCAGACACTCCTCATTCAGGCTCTTCTCTCCAAAAAGGCAGCTCTGCTCTCTCGTTAACTTTTCTTGTGGGAGCAGCGGGTGGGGAAAAGATATCGAAATGACTTGCACGCGCTTTAAGTTTCAGGGTTGTTCTGTGGGCCAATGCCCTGAAGTAACCCAGCCTCAGTCCTCCCTTCCAGCAGATGTTTCCTGTACTGCAAAAGTGGCTGGACAGCGTTTGTGTTGGGGCTGGGGTTGCGGTGGGGGGGGGGGAGAGAAGAAGGCAGAGAGGCCAATCTGCAGAAGCAGAGATGATGAAATCAGCCCCAAGAAAGCCAGACTGCTCTGTTTTGTCACTCGGTGACCCTCTTGCCTCATTCTGCTCTCTTCGTAGAAATATTCAACAGCAAAGGTTTTGTTTTTAATCTGCAACTTTTATTGTGTGCAAGAAAAAGAAGTTGAAGTTCTGCCAACCCACCACCCCAGGTTTTATTTGAATCAATAATTTCTGGAGACTGTGTGGTTTCCAGTCCTCTTCGCTTTCTGCATTACATAGTCTCAGTTTTCACTAACAGCAAACAAGACTTCGACCACATTTAGCCTATACCTTAGCAGCACTATGATACCAGTCTAAACGGTCATGACTTCCCCCAAAGAATTATGGGAGCTGTAGTTCGTTAATGGTGCTGAGAGTTGTTAGGAGGCCCCTATTTCCTTCCCAGACCTGCAATTCCCAGAGTGGTTTACAATAACTTATTTTTCACAGGGAACCCTGGGAACAGTAGCTCAACAAGGAGAATAGGGGTTGCCTAACAACTTTTAGCATCCTTAGCAAGCTGCACCTCCCAGAATTCGGGGAAGGGGGGAAGCTATGACTGTTTAAAGTGTCATGCCACTGCTTTAAATGGATGGTGTGAATGTGGCCAAAATGTAATGAAAGAATCTAAAATAGGATATATAAGGTACGTTCTGAAAGCTGGGGTGTTAAACTGTGGCATGAGAATTACTGTAACATGAGTGCTGCACAGGAAGATATGCAAATATATGTAGATGCTGTTTAGGTAGGCAAATGGACCTGGGTATAGGTTCAGAAAATACTGGTTCTTAAGACCAGTGTTTCCTAAACTTGGGTCTCCAGCTGTTTTCTGACTGTAATTCTTATTGTCCCTGACCACTGCTCTTCCTATCTAGGGAAGAAGAGAATAAGAAGAGTTTGGATTTGATATCCTGCTTTATCACTACCCAAAGGAGTCTCAAAGCGGCTAACATTTTCCTTTCCCTTCCTCCCCCACAACAAATACTCTGTGAGGTGAGTGGGGCTAAGAGACTTCAAAGAAGTGTGACTAGCCCAAGGTCACCCAGCAGCTGCATGTGGAGGAGCGGAGATGCGAACCCGGTTCACCAGATTACGAGTCTACCGCTCTTAACTACTACACCACATTGGCTCTCTCTCAGGGATGATGATGGGTGTTGTAATCCAACAGCTGGAGACTCAAGTCTGGGAATCCCTGTCCTAGACTGCAACCTAATAAGAGAAAATAATTCATTGAACAGATACTTACCAACAAGTGTGGGTATTACGCTCTTAATATGGATGCATACACACACATTATGTGGAACTCAAAAATAAGGGATAAGGTGTTTCACTTTGCAAAGCTTGAAACAAGAAAAGTGGATATGTGGAAAGAGACTGGACAGTGCAGTTAGGTGCATGGCCAGGAAAGAAAGTGGGCAGCAAGATCTGTTTGGGGGTTACAAGACGACAAAAGAGCAGGCTACAAGATAACCTCCCTTATCCAAGTTCTGTTACATGCTCCGAATAAAGAGGAATCTAGATATTCCACAATATGTTCACAGATGATTGAATGAATGGACAACATTTGTCTGTCACAAATTTGCCCCTCATAAAGTTACGATCCCCAGCACCCTTAACCAAGTACAGTTCTCAGGATCCTTTGCAGGAAGCCACGTGCTTTAAATGCATGGTGCAGGTGTGACCATAATAATCTCCAAAAGTGAACAGTTCAAGGTAGGTTGGGTGAATACGTCTCTTGACATGAGCTGCAAATGATAGACAGAACTTAAGAACTAGGAACATTTTGAAAAAAATGAAACAAAATGTTAAATGCAAACTCGAATTTATTTACTTATTTAATTTAGAACATTTCTAACACCACCTTACATTCAATAGATTTCCAGGGAGGTGACCAGCAAGTTTTAAGCAATAAAAAGCACAACACTACAATTAAACAGTCATAATGTGTTGTTAGTTGGTTTTTGCATTTATGGGTGTTGCTGTTAATCCTGGAGATGTAGATTCATCATCATCCAGTATCACCATTGGTTGAACTAACTCAATAGTGGCATTGTCCATTCTCCTTCAGAAAGCAGGAAGAACATTATACTCCCGTTGATAAATTATACTTTGCTTTTAAAAATGTATTCTGAAGCTCATGTTCCAATTTTCTTCTGCCAACATTCAGCTGAATCTTGCTTAGCATGAGAAGCTTGTTTCAACCTTGTTTACCAGGTTAACAGCTAAATATAGCCAGGATTCATACCAATGAATATTAGTGTTATCATGAAAAAAGTTTGTTAAAGGGAATGTTTATTTCAGGTTTGATTTGCAAATGTTTTAGCTACCAAACAAGGCTTAAGTGGTGCATGCTCTGGTTATCTCCAGCTTGGACTACTGCAATGCGCTCTACGTGGGGCTACCTTTGAAGGTGACCCGGAGACTACAACTAATCCAGAATGCAGCAGCTAGACTGGTGACTGGGAGTGGTCCTGAAAGACCTACATTGGCTCCCAGTATGTTTCCGAGCACAACCTTTAAAGCCCTAAATGGCCTCGGCCCAGGATACCTGAAGGAGTGTCTCCACCCCCATCATTTTGCCCGGACACTGAGGTCCAGCGCCAAGGGCCTTCTAGCGGTTCCCTCATTGTGAGAAGTGAGGTTACAGGGAACCAGGCAGAGGATCTTCTCAGTAGTGGCGCCCACCTTGTGGAACGCCCTCCCATCAGATGTCAAGGAAATAAACAATTAGCTGACTTTTAGAAGACATCTGAAGGCAGCCCTGTTTAGGGAAGCTTTTAATATTTGATAAATCATTGTATTTTAATATTCTGCTGGAAGCCGCACAGAGTTGCTGGGGAAACACAGCCAGATGGGCGGGGGTATAAATAATAAACAATTATTATTATTATTATTATTATTATTATTATTATTATTATTATTATTATTGCCACTTCCTGAAAATAAAAGAGGGGAAGCCCCCTTCCCCCCCAAAAAAAACAACCCACAACAAACATGCAGAGTCTTGCACAATTTCAACCATATGTAGTGGGCTTCTATTCTCATTTGCTTGAATGAAGGGAAAGGAATCCCATAAATGAGAGAGCACAAACGAAGACCTTCTACTTCTGGAGAAATCAATGGGCCTTTGGGCTGGGGAACATGGACTACACTTCCAAACTCACGTCACTCGTGCACATTCAGAACTGCACAAATTTGAGAAGGCAAGAGCTTAATCCAAGCATAGTGGTCTGTGTTAGACTAAGATCTGAGAAGCTGGGGTTCTAGTCCTCACCCAGTCATGAAGTCCACTGGGTGGCCTTGGGCCAGTCTCTGTGCCTCAGCCTGTTCTGAGGATAAAATAAGGAGGCAGAGAACTGGGTATGGCACTTTGAGCTCCTTCTTGGAAAGGTGGGATGTAAAAGGAAGGAAGGAAGGAAGGAAGGAAGGAAGGAAGGAAGGAAGGAAGGAAGGAAGGAAGCTTAAGGAGAGGGCAATTTAGGCCAGAGAATTTGGAAGTGAGGAATAAAGCCTTTTCCCAACTTGTGGTTTCTCTGCACCCTCCCCACGCTGTTGGGATTCCATAGGGACTGATGGTACAAAGTAGCCCATGTATAAAAATGGTGCTTAACCCCGTGTATTTGTCCACACACAGAGGCAGCATAGCTGTCAACCTTCCCTTTTTTGCGGGAAATTTCCTTATTCCAGCGCCGTTTCCCGCTGCTATCCCGGATTGTTAGATATCCCGTAGACTGTCCCCGGGACAGGTGAGGCTGCTGATCCCTTATTTTCGAGGCTGCTGATCCCTTGTTTTCAAATCTGAAAGTTGACAGCTATGAGAGGCAGCAGTTATGCCCACCAAGGACACAAATCACTGGTGTGCAAAATGCTGTATGTATGTACAGTGGCTGCAAAGGGAGAGATGGAGCACCTGCCTTTTAAGCTATGATGCTGGCTGCATGCAACACCTACATGGCAACACCTGGTTTAGAATTTGGCCCCCAGCTGCAGGCTAGCTGGTTTAGAGTCAATGCCTGTGTCTCCCCTGTGCTGATTTAAAGGAGCACCCCCTTATCTCTGGTTCCTGGATGATGAGAAAACCTATTAGATACCGATAAGGAAGATGTTGTCTCCTATCTCCGGATGCCCAGCTCCACCCCTGAAGAAAAAGGAGCAGCTCTCCAAAGATGCGGAGGCGGGGTGGTAAACATTAACTCTACAGCAAACACAGGGAGCTGGGACAGGATGGCACTGGGAAGAGGGTGGGTGGGCGAGGCAGATTTCACAGGGGAATAACTGTTTCATAGGCTCCAGCTGTTTGTTTTTGAGAGAGAGAAAAAAACACCCTGAAAAATCTCTGGACAGGAAATCCAAGCTGGCTGCAGAGAAGAAACTGGGAGGCCTTGAAACATCAGCAGGGGGTGGATAGGAAAAGAGAGACAAGGAAGGACACACACTGCCATGCATTTAAAGTGCTATGGTGCCATTTTAAACAGGAATGGCTCCCCCCCCCCCAGGAATTATGGGAGCTGTAGTGTGTTAAAGGTGCTGGGAGGGGTTAGCCTTTTCCCCCCCTCAAAGAGCTACAATTTCCAGAGTTTCCCGTGGAGAGGGACTGGTTGTTAAACCACTCTGGGAATTGCAGGTCTGTGAGGAGAAGAGGGATCTCCTAACAACTCTCAGCACCCTTAAGGAACTACACTTTATTTATTTATTGCATTTAATCCAACCTTTCCCCACCAAGGAGCTCAAGATGCTGTACATGGGTTCTCCCCCTCTCCATGGTTATTTTGGTCTCCCAAGTCTTAGCATGGAATTATAACCATGACACCACAACATTAGATCAATTGACTCGATCCTAAACTCCTGCACCCATGGCATGGATCGGAATTGGGATTTGAACCCAGGCCTCCCAAGTCCTAGTCCAACATTCTAACCACTGCACCACACTGGCTCTCTGAAGTGTACGTTGCAAACATGGCCACAGATGCACACTCCGTTCTAATTCAAGGGTTGTGGTAAGATACAATCTAAAAGGTTCGCAGTGGGAGCCAGTAGGGCAGGCATAGGCAAACTCCGGCCCTCCAGATGTTTGGGACAACAATTCCCATCATCCCCGACCACTGGTCCTGTTAGCTAGAGATGATGGGAATTGTAGTCCCAAACATCTGGAGGGCTGGAGTTCGCCTATGCCTGCAGTATGGGGTGTCTGCCATGCCAATCTCAAAGGACAGGAGTTAAGAAGCAGATCAGAGTCTCATATATTTGAGACAATAAAATTACTCCAGCAGCCTGATCCAACTCAGAAGAAGTCCAATTAACTCCACTGGGATTTGCTCCCCGCGGTAATAAGGCACAGGATTGCAGCTTCAACATTTTTTGCACAGGCTGCATTGTGTATTGCAACCAGCAGGGGGAGGTGATGAATATGCATCACACTAGTTCCATAGGCTGGCTGCTGTAGACCCCACTATCTCTGGGAATCCCCCCAAGCAATGGGTCCTGTTAATGTCAGTGGTAGGGTGGAGCACCCTTCCTGAGGGCTTCACACTGAGAAGTCAGAGAATCAGAAATTAGTTAAAGGGAGGTTGAACTTGCACTTATCTCTCACGCTTATTTCAGCAAGCTTTCCAAAAAAAACCCACAACCCTAAAACACACATTTAAGGTAGCACCTCCGATCAATTTCAGTTTCCCAGAAGAGAGAGAAGGGGCTCTGAGCCTGAGAGAGCCACCTAGCTAAGAGGAGATCTGACTCAGCAAATTCCTAGCTCATGCTACTATGGTAAAAGGTAAAAAAGGTAAAGGACTCATGGATGGTTAAGTCCAGTCAAGTTCAATTATAGGGTGCGGCGCTCATTTCCGCTTTCAGGCCGAGGGGGACAGTGTTTGTCCACAGACAGCTTTCCGGGTCATGTGGCCAGTATGGCTAAACCGCTTCTGGTGCAACGAGACACTGTTACGAAAGCCAGCACACAAGGAAACGCCATTTACCTTCCCGCCGCAGTGGTACCTATTTATCTACTCACACTGGTATACTTTCGAACTGCTACGTTGGTGGGAGCTGGGACAGAGAAACGGCAGCTCGCCCCATCACGCAGATTCGAACTGCCAGCCTTGCAATCAGCAAGCCCAAGAGGCTCGGCGGTTTAGACCACAGTGCCCCCTGCGTCCGTCCCACCAGGGGCATGCTGGCCAGCCAGTTCTGATCTTTTTCGAGCAGAGGATATCAAACAGAAGTTTAGAGGCCAGTTGATTCACATGGGTTAAATTTCACACAGCAAACTTTTAAAGTTTTCCAGTGTTGACCTATAAAGTCAAAAGGTACCTGCAAAGGTGCTCTGTTCCCACAATAGTAGATTGAACAGACACACACATGCATGCACGAGCCCTTGGATTTCACACAGGTTCAAACAACAATTTGCCACTGCCTGTTTTAGACAGGTGTTTCATATGCAACCCTAGACTGAAACTCTTTTAGGCGCAAACACAGGTGGACCTGGTGTAGCACATAGGCAGAGAGCATGAGAGCAGGGCTGTAGCTTGGTGGTGGAGAGGGCATGCAGAAGGTGCCTGGAGAGCAGCTGTCCATCTGGCCAGGGAGTGGGCAGTGCTGAGCTAGGCAGACCAAATCATATGATTCGGTGCAGGACGGCTCCCTACGGTTCAAATCTCACCGCAGATGCAACCTTCTTCCAGGCTCACAATAAGGGGCCGATAATGATGGTGTTGGGGAGGTCGCAGTACTGACCTACGCTACAGGTTTGTTGGAAAGGTGATCGTAATGACGCACACGGACTGCTTTGAGCATTCACGAGCCAAACAACTGCTAGTGAATGGTATGTTTCAAAGGCTGCCTGCCAGAGCAGGTATTTATTGCCCCAGAGCAAGTGTTTATGCCTGTATGTTGCAGCTGACCTTTTAAAATATGTCTAACTGGAGGAAAGTTGTGGCCTGCTTTTCTGTGTGTGTGTGTGTGTGTGTGTGTGTGTGTGAGAGAGAGAGAGAGAGAGAGAGAGAGAGAGAGAGAGAGAGAGAGAGCGCCAGAAGCTGAGTGCTCAAATCCCTTTATTGCTCAGCAGAGAAAAGCAGCTTCGCATGTGCTTTGCAGGCATGACTGAGAATGTTCCGGTGTGCTCAGAGCATTTCTGCAGAGGTAGGTTTTCTCTCAATGTTTAATCCCAATAAAAAGAACTTGGCAACAAGAAGGAGGCTACAGCCCTGGGGAGTGGGAGGGGGGGTATGTGGGGAGGAACTAAGTTAACCTTTACCTTCTGTGATAACTTCATTTTTTTAAAAAAATGATGTACTAACTTTTGTAAAGTGAAAAAGCCTAAGACTTCAAGGACAATAACCTGATATTTAGAAAGAAAGAAAAAAACCCATGTTTAGCCCCCTGCCCGCCAATAATAATTATTTTTTTCTAGAGAATGTGAACAAAATGACCCAAACTTAAGCTCCCTCTCACTGTAATTTTAATTGTATTGTATTAATTTTGACTGGTTAATTGTAATTTAATTCTACTGTTGAATTTTAATTGTGTGTGATTTTAATATTTATTCTTTTAATTTGTTTCATTGTATTGGTTAATTGTAATTTAATTGTACTGCTTATTTCTGCATTCTTGCATGTTATTGAAATGTGTGTCCTTGCTTAAATACAAAAGTTGTGTTTTTTTAAAGTTCTGCTTTGTTTTTGCAAATTTATAAGAAGAAAGAGAGAGAGAAGAAGAAGAAAAACAAAGGAAAGAGGATGGAACCAGCAAGAGGAAGAAATGAGAGGGGAGTATAAGCTTTCCCAAGTCTCCCCCAGCCTTACCTTACTTTTTTCCTTAAAAAAAAAAAGAACAAACCAAACAGACAAAACTCACAATACCTGCTTCTGCACCAGCCAATAAAGCCTACTGAAGGTATTGTGAAACCAAAGCATGGCCGATTTAAGCCAGGTCCTGCAGTGCTGTGCATTATACAGAGGTGGCCTATGACTCACAAAGCCATTTTTCCCAGCTCATGCAGAAAGTCTTTGCTCTGCCTTTCACCTGCTCTGCCTTTGTCCCATCTCTGCTCTGCTGGGCATACCATGTAGACCTCTCAAAACTACGCTTGCAGTTCTGCCAATTCCACCATAAGATGACATCATGGCATCTTATAAACCTCATCATCTTATAACCTCCCATCCTTTTCAGGGTGCAATTAGCGCCGGCGCCTTCCGTCAAGTGTAATCTTTGACGCCTTCCTTTCTATGGTGGCGCAGGTTAGAGCTACAACAAAGGCAGCATTTTTTTTATCTCTGCCAAGCTAAGCAGTTGGTCCCTTATCTCTCTCGCCCTGACTTCGCCACTGTGATCCACGCGGCGGTCACCTCCAGGCTTGATTATTGTAACTCACTCTACGTGGGGCTGCCCTTGAGACTGACCCAGAAACTCCAGTGGGTGCAGAATGCCACGGCGAGACTCTTCACGGGGTCCTCACTGTGGGAGCACATTCATACAGTGCTATACCAGCTACACTGGGTCCTGGTGGGAGTACAGGATCAGGTTTAAGGTGCTGGTTTTAACATTTAAAGCCATATACGGCCTAGGACTCTTGTACCTATGGAACCACTTTTCCTGGTATGCCCCACGAAGGATCTTAAGGTCTGCAAATAATAACACCCTGAAGATCACCCTGGAGATTAGACTGGCCTCGACGAGAGCCAAGGCCTTTTCGGCCGTGGCCCCAGCCTGGTGGAATGCTCTCTCACAATAAACTGGGGCCCTGCAGGATTTGACATCTTTCCGCAGGGCCTGCAAGACGGAGCTGTTCCGCCAGGCCTTTGGTCAGGGTTCAGTCTGATTCTTTTCTTTCTGTATAAGAACAAGCATTAAATAGGTCTCCTAGCCTGCACACAGGTCCTTTATAAGACCAGTGGTAACAGTTGGCCCTGGAGAATATTAACCACTCTCAATTTTACCTGTGGACTGTCATCTGTCCAGATTTTAATTTGCTCTGAACTAATTTTAAGATGTATTTTAACTAATTGATTGCCTGTTTTTATGTTCTTATGTTCTTTGTATACTGTCTTAGTTTCATGATGTTAGCCCCCCTGAGCCCGGCTCCGGCCAGGGAGGGCGGGTTACAAATAAATTATTATTATTATTATTATTATTATTATTATTATTATTATTATTATTATTAGTGCTCAAGGGATCCAGGGGGTTGGGGAGGTAGGCAGCTAAGGAGGAAGGCAGCTCCTTCGCCATGCAAGGAAAAATATGCACCCTCTTAATAATCAGGATTAGAACCTGGAACTGAACGGCCTCCATGCATTCTGCATGCAAATGAAACGTATGTTGAAAATCATTTGGGAGGCTAAGCAAACACAGACTTGGGATTATACAGAAACACACAGGTGGGACTTGCTATTGCCACGGAAAAGAATGAAACAGGAATGTGGGAAGGAGCGGCCTCTGTGGACCAAGAAGGATAATGCAGGGCAAAGCAGCCTAGTAAAGAAAGGATAATATCAGCGCAGGAGGCTCGACAGAGATAAGAACGCCAGTAAAAAAAACAGCAGGAATAGGGCCAGTGCTTCCAATGGTACCAACAAGAAACTGGAGCTCTTAAGAGATGACTTGCACCTATTCTAAGGCACAATTCAGAGGATGGTTGGTGAAGAACAGCCCTTGCTAGACATTCCATCATTCGCATGACTAAAAACCAAAGTATGGATTCTTTCTCAATTCCGCAACCCTAACCAGACACACAAATTTAGTTACATGTGCTGTGTTTTAACACCTCTTACTGTCCCCCCCCCCCGTGTTTAATTGATAATATTTTATGTACACTTCTTTTCATGTACACATTTTGGGGTTTCCAGTTGTGTTTTATTGATAATTTTACCTGCTCTTAACTTCTGTAGGTTCCCAGCATGCGTTGGGGAGCCAAGGTCCTCAAATGCATGGGAAGCCTATACAATAAGAACAGCAGAATCACTGCTGCAGACTGTTAACTGCATGGATAAAGGAATGCTAAAGAGGGCTAACTTCTGTCTAATTTTAGGCAGAGCTTCCTAAGTATTCAGGACCAGGTAACCCAAAGTGTAACAAACAATAGGTGTCACTGGCACAGCAAAACAGCCGAATTTGCAAACTTCAGTTGGGGGACTGGCCCTATTTCAGCACTGCTTGTTTTTACCTGGTGAAAGGGGAAAGTAGAACTAGGATAAAATAACCCAGAAGTACACAGCCAGTGCTTACTCTGCGGATGTGCTGTCGTTCATGCTG
The DNA here is from genome assembly GCF_965112155.1 of Podarcis liolepis. Lineage (NCBI taxonomy): Eukaryota > Metazoa > Chordata > Lepidosauria > Squamata > Lacertidae > Podarcis > Podarcis liolepis. The sequence continues at coordinate 23,802,513 of NC_139567.1, read as the reverse complement.
AAAATACATGGAGAAGAAACAAGAGAACAGAAATAAAATAAAGAGGACATGCCAACAGTAAGACACTTGCATGCACACACAAACCACAGAAACACAGAGATCTATGCGGCAAGGGGGAAATGTCACCTTCTACCTTTCACCATCAAGCTCTTACTATTATGCCCGTCCTCTTAAGAACTCAGATCTCTCTGTATGCGTCTAGCCACATTACTTGCTATTCACATAGCCAGTTTCCAAACGTAACATTTCTTTCCAAAATAGTGATTCTGGAATCTGGAACACTTTGACACCTAACCCATCCTCCACAAGGGTGTTTCAGGAAAGATTTGCAAATGGGAGATTGGATTCTCTTCCTGAACAACTTCATGCGGCTGCAAAATTTGTGTCAGTTGCATTCCTCCACAAAGCAAAAAAAAAAATGATCTTAAGACTTGAGGGGATTCCCCATCTAACTCCAATTGGCTTTCATTGCTCCTCCCGTTTTCCATGAAAACGGGACCTCTTGAGAACCAGCCATACTGCCATGCTTCTTCAAAATGGCTTCCCAGTTTCTGCTAAAGCCTCCTGTGTCAGTGCAAACTAGAGACAATCCCGGTTTCAGAAAGTCTGGAGATGGCACGGTCGTTTTCATCTAGGACTCCCCTCTGCATATAATTTAAAATGTATAGCCTGGGGTCTAGCTTTTGTGGCTAAAAATGTCAATTATATCTACCTGAAAGTCAAAACCCTGTTAAAGGAATAAACTCCGGAAGCTTGACAAATGTACCATTTAATTTATGATTGTGGAAAGCAGGGTGGTGAGTTTGCACCAGTTGACTTGGAAATAAGGGCATTTGCAAGTATTGCAACAAGGATTCCTTCCGCTTAGCATTGTATGCTTTCATGGACAGACCATGGCCAATGAATGCTCCTGGTGGGGCTGATATATACCCCCTCCCTGAGCAGCACATGCAGAGAAAGGAAGCCTGTAGCTCCTCATTTGTTTGCCCATTAAAGGGACATGGTTGCCTGCAGCAGGTTATTCCTGGTTGGCTTGATCAGGGAAGGAGATGGAGCAAGAAGCATTAATCAGGACCAGCCATAGTACTTGAAGTTGACTGCTAGAGACAGGAGAAGCTTGAAGGAGCCCATGTCAACACAGTTCTTGGTTGTGCTCATATTTGAGATCAAAGCTGTCATCCTGCAGCAGAAGGCAAAATAAACTAGGGAGACTACAAGTGGTCACATCATTTGGGACCAGACCAGGGATACTTTCTATAATGGAAGATGTTCTGCAGTGATTCCCACCCCACTCCATGAAATATTGTTCCATTTCTAGCAATACATTATTTCATAACATTACTTGGCAATGTAATGAATGTATACCATTGACAGTCAAACTGTGCGGTAATAAACTATTTTCAGGTGACTATACCCAAGAAGTGTGTGCATACTATATGTGCACACAGAGTTCTTCTGGAATACTAAAATCAGTATGTTAACAGTTCTTCATGCCTTCCTTATTCCACTTAATTTTTTTAACTATGCACCGGCAACATGCTACTAGAAAACACATGGAATATGTTTTCAGTATGTAAAATCAACATGTCATTTTCCTCCCAGTTTTGTTAACCAAATATAAATAAAAGAAGCATACTACATCAGATCTTAAAGGGTTTAGGGCTTCTTCTTTTTTAAGCCCATATAATTTTGGGGGGGGGGGGAAATCACCCCCTCCTTCCTATCCAGCAGCCCTCTATCACAAAGGTGGAGCTTTAATTTTAGACAAAGTTAAGTTCTGTAGACACCAACAGATCTCAGTATTAAACTAAATTCTAAGGCTGAAAGATCCAAAGACAAATATTCCTTGGATCTGCTTTTGCTGAGAGTACCTCCTGTACACCTTCTTCTCTCAGGAGACAGGTAACAAGCTTTAGGAGTTTGTGGTGTGGTACTGTACCCCTGATCCACTGGAACCACTATCTCAACTTTCAAAACATTTTGCAGAAACTGTGTACACGTTCACATATCGACCTTGTAAATAAGCCCAGAAAAGCTACTAGCCTGCAAAAAAATGTTTACCAGCCAGTTGGGCTAGTAGCCTGTTTCCACAATGGCAGCTGCAAAGGAGAAGCCCCATCCTTCATGGCTGGCATGGAAACACAGACTTCTAGTCTCTTGACAGGCTAGTAAACAAACAAAGCCTTCTACCAAGCAAACTGGAGTGAATCATCTCTCCTCCTCCAGCCCTCTCAGCTTGCTTGGGGTTCCTGGTTGCCTATGGCTATCTGGCAAGTTGTTAAAAATAGCCTGCCTTATACATATTTGCCTGTAATCAATAGATCAACCCATCTGCAATTTAGCAGACATTTTCTGGGACTCAAAACATGATCTTAGGCAGATAACGTTCGTAGCCAAAGCCTTGGGGCATAGATTTCTTCCCAATATGGCACTTGCGTCCACACAGAACATTGAGTGTCTGCGTTCAGTAGCTTCCTCTGGTTCGGCATAAGGGATTATGCGTTTCAGGGAGCTGAGACTATACTGACATATTTTCAAGGCTGCCCCAGCTGCAGACCTAAGGCATCTTTGCATCATTCACATCACTCTGTGTCAGCATTGCATGGTCTTTAGTCAAGGGCGCTGGAAAGAGGACTGGAAAAAGAGAGCATCTGGTTTTTATGGTGGGAGGAACCAATACTGAATGTCTGCATTTCTTTCCCTGCATCAGAGATTCTATGGTGATAAGGGATGGGAAGGAATTAAGTGAGGCAGGGGAAACCTGTGGCCTTCCTTATGTTGGACCAACTTCCCCAGCCCCAGTCAGCAAAGCTAATGGTTAAGGATGGTAGGAGCTATAGCTCAGAAGTGTCTGGAGGGTCACACATTCTCCACTCCCCACTCCAAGGACGTTAAAGGTGGAAGGAAGCTGAAATACCGTACATCCCTAAAATCAGATATCAGAAAACCAAAATGGGGCATCTAGATTCTCAAGAGGATGAGGAAAGAGCATGTCAAATGTTATTAGCTTGGCATATATGGGGAGGAAGCCTGCCTCTGGGCCCTTAAAACAGGGGTGCCAAATCTGAAGCCCTGCACGTATCACTGGACTTCCGCTCTCATCAACTCTAGTCAATGGTCAGAGATTATGGGAAATGTAGTCTAGCAACATCTAGAAGGTCACAGGTTGCCGTTAGCCAACCCTGTCCTACAAGCTCCAGATGGAAGCATACAAGGGAGTATTCCCATCAGAGAATCTGTCCAGCAAGGGATCAGACCACAATCCAGGAATATGGCCTGGAAACTCACAAAAAGAAAAAGAAGCACAGAAATGCTTCTGGCTAATTTACAGCCAGAGTTCACCAGAAAAACAAATCAAGCGCTCATGGTATAAAGGAATTGATGTCTTTAGTGATACCTATCTAATAACTTTGGGGCATGTCCACACAGAGCTCAACCTGAGGAGAGAGGAAGAATCAGAAGATTCTTCTTATGACAGGTGCAAACAAGGAAGAGGAGGATGGAATCAGTTCTGCTGTGCAAAGTGTGAGGGAGGCAGAACATCCAGCAGGAAGTGAAACAGGGTACTGCAAATTCTAAAGGAAGAGGTCTTTTTTTCCCCCCAGCCTCAAATTCCTCAAACCATTTTCATCTCTGCCATCTGGCTGCTCTGGTACCAAAAAAACACACCCTTTTCTAGGATCCAGCAGAAGTTACAATGAAGGCCAGGAGGAAATCCATGATGTGCAGGCCAGCACACGTACCTGCCCATCCACTAAAAAATCTTTCTTTATCAAGCCAATGCTCTTGCTGGCTCCAATATCTATCTGCCCCACATCCCCATTTCAGAATTCAAATGTCCGATGTAACTCTAAGACCTCTTCTCACCCATCCCACCTCTATCTCCTTCCCACCCTCCTTCCATGCATGCATCAAGGGATAAAGGAAGCTGAGATACTTACATTGTACCAACTCTGGCTTTTCTGTAAGGACAAAATAAAAATAAAAAAAGAATCAGTTAGTATGGAGGTTCTGGCACTAGGTGAAGAAAGGGGGAATTAAAGAGAAAGGATTATACCAAATTTTGGTAATGACCACTAAAACCAGACGAGGGAAATGTTAGAGACGACATGGAATGTGAAGGGTCCCAGAACACAATTTTGGGCACTTATCCCAAAATGGCCAAATTGTAACAAGCAGGAAATGAGCGTCCTCATTCATACTTGGTATGTCACTTCTAACCTGGAAATGCCAAGCAATGATTGATTAGCAATCCTCCTGGGACTTTCACATCAAATTCAAAACTGCACAATGGAAGACATGGGGATGTAAGGGAAAACCAAGCCTGTAAAGCTAGAATTGCTGCTGTAATATAAATGCTCATCTAGGTAAAGTTTGGACACTTCTCTCCGTTTTATTTTTCTCATCAGCAATATAGAGCAATGGTGGGTTCTTCCTTAAGAGGACACTTAGGGCTGCACCCACCGCTAGTCATACTCAAGAGTAAACCCACCGGAATTAATAGACATTAAGAGATTTGTTGATTTCAGTGGGTCTGCTCTGAGCAGAAATTAGCTGGATGCAAACCTTATGATGCACACTTTTTTAACAGGCCTGATCCTGTAATCCCTTACATTAACTACATCTGTATAAGCAGGTTCGAGCTGTGGAAGGTGGGGCTGGGGAGTATACAAGAAGCTGGACAGAACATTCACACTTTTAAATGCCCCTACAGACACCACCCAAACCTGTTTGGTCCTCAACAAAGTATATACACAAAGTATCGAATGTGGTGACAGTAATAATAATGCAACAAAACAACAACACCACAAACTGGCTTATAAATTTAAAACCAAATTTACTAGAATAATAACTAGAATAGAGATAGACCTGTAACCATTCAAGCAACAAACATACTAAGGTGCCATGTGCACAACAAAGCCTGGAGATACTGTAAACATGGAGTCAATAAATGTACATGGAGTGGATAAAGTTGTACATTTATCCACTCCATGTTTACAGTATCTGCAGGCTTTGTTATAAGCCAGTTTGTAGTGTCATTGTTTTGTTGCATTTGGGTCCTCAACAAATACACACTCAACAAATGCACTTTCACCAGCTTAAATGGCAGGACCTTCAACACTGAATTTTCCACCATTCATTCATTCATTCATTCATGACTTGATTGTGTCCTTTTATAGGTTCCTCAGCTGCAACAGAAAGGCCAACCAGACCGATTCATAGTTTACTTTCAGCTGCTGCAGAAGAATAGACCATGAAGGTCACAATTTTCATGGTAGTCTGCTTGCATAAAGCATGGACCCTATGTGGTTCAGGTAATTTGCATCCACATGAAGATTAGCCTGCTCTAACTGAAATATGACATTACATTAGTTTTATGTGAACATTAGAATGAGTCTCTATTGAGTTAAAATATACCATCCTGGAGCCACAATTATTATTTTTTTCCTGCCATAAGCAATCGGGAGGAAGCTCACAAGGTGATGCAACCGTGGAAAAGGCACATTCAGTGCTAGGAATTATTAGGAAAGGGAATTAAAATACATTAGCCTACAGTTTGGAAGCACTTGTGAACTTGGATCTGAGCCCAAATGCAAATGCAAAAGCAACAGCGGTTGCCAGGAGTGGGCTCACACAGCTCCTGCTGGTGCACCAACTGCATTATTTCCTTGGGATACAAGAGGGGGTCACAACGAAAGATGCTTTGGCTTCTTATCCCGTGAAGTGTTGCGAGCTGCTCTACACGGAGCCGCCATTAAAAGGCGTTCCCAAACTGCAGCTGGTCCAAAATGCTGAAGCTTGATGGGAGAAGGTTAGAGGGAGCATGTGACTCTCTCATTCCAAAGCCATTTCCGACCCTTCGGGAGGAGAGGGGGTTGCGGTCTGGCCCCTCCTCCCTCACACGCGGGGGCCGAGCTTTGCCCCCGCGAGAGCTGGGGGAATCCCTGGGCGTGCTCGCCACCCGCCCGCCAATCGGCGGGCTGGGGAGGTGTGGCCTGGGGTATTTAAGGCCGGGCACGCCCAGGGACAGCCCTCTTTACCCCTGGCCAGCTGAGAGGTTTTTCCCATCCCACCCACCCTTGAGTTTAGGTAGACATAGGTAGATATGACCTTGCTATGGACTTCGGTTGGTCGCCGCAAGGGGCCTGGTAGGAATTTTTCCAAGTTGGCGAACTTACGGCCTTTTGGTTTTTTCGCCTACCTCGTAGCAATCGTCACAACTTTCCTCCATATTGGCGGTTAGGCATTGGCTGGGGTTCAAGTGGTACAAAAATGGTGGGGGGGAAGGAACGCCATCACCTTCCCCCAAGGTAAGGGGTAGTCCGGTAGAGGACTCCGGGGGGGGCGTTGTCTTGTCCGAAACCTGGGAAGGTAAGGGCCTCCGGCACGCCCCCGAGCGGTGACACCCGTGGGGATCCTAGTTGGCGTACTTCAACAGGACCCCCCACGGTTTGTGTTAACCCTTCCCGGTCACCATGCCGGGTAGTTGATAGGAGCCAATGCCTAAGGCCAATACCTTCAATTCTTTAATCAATAAAGTTGTGGCCTTTTCATGCCCATTAAACTTAAACAATGTGTCCTGTGTTTTATTTCATTGGGGGGGAGGGGCATTGACACGCAATGAATACTGGCCTCCAGTCACTTTCATATACTGGCCTCCACTCACTTTCTATGGTCAATTCAAATTGGTGGTTTGGCTTTTAAAGCCCTAAATCATGGGTAGGCAAACTAAGGCCAGGGGGCCAGATCCAGCCCAATCGCCTTCTAAATCCAGGCCACGGATGGTCCGGGAATCAGCGTGTTTTTACATGAGTAGAATGTGTCCTTTTATTTAAAATGGATCTAGGGATTATTTGTGGGGCATAGGAATTCGTTCATTTCCCCCCCCCCCAAATTATAGTCTGCCCCCCCCACCAGATCTGAGGGACAGCGGACCAGCCCCCTGCTGAAAAAGTTTGCTGACCCCCTGCTCTAAATGATATAGGACTGGGACACTTGAAAGACCATCTGCTTAGGTATTTAAGATCTCATTGGCACCTAGGGCTTTTTTAGTGGCTGCACCTTAACTCTGAATTTCTTTCTTTGGGAGCTTTCCCATGCTTTCTCTTTACTGACATGACCCCAAGGGTGTGTGTGTGTGTGTGTGTGTAGGGAAACAGGAACCTTTCCTTTTTAGCTGGCAGACTTTAATTGGATGTTTTTGCAGTTTCTCTCTCTCTCTCTCTCTCTCTCACACACACACACACACACACACACACTAAATTGTAGTTTGAAGGACTTTGTTTGTAGTTGCCTTATTCTGGGGAAAGGGTGGGATATAAATGTTCTCAGTATTTATTTATTTTTTTAAGTAATAAGATTTTATGGTATGCCTACTGTTAGAATGCCACATATAGTGCTGACCCAAAAACAAATAAACCTGTAAAGTTGGGGAAGGAAGAGAAAGGGGCAACTAAAATGATAATGGAGGTTGAAATGGGTTCACTACAAGGAAAACCACGCAGCTATCTCTCTGTCCTGAGAGTGGAAGCAAAAACATGTGAAGGGGAGAAGAGTAAAGTCCAAAAGAGTTTAGCAGTCCCTGAGTCCCAGGGAAGTTCTTGGAAACACCTGCCAGAATTACTTTTGGACACAGAAGATGGAACTCAACATAGGGCAAAGCAGTGTATGCATGTGCAGAATGAGGTCCACTTATGAAAGAGGACTTTTCTCCTCCTCTCCTTCCCCTGTGCACCCCCTAAACCTGTTTCGGTTTATCCTCCAAATACCCAGAGCAAATTTAGAAGATGTTGGGGGTCATGCAAGGGGAGGAGAAGGAGAAAAGACCCATAGCATGAGCGGACCTCATTCTGCACACACAACTTTGTTGAATCTCACTCAGAGAACCTACCATACTACTCCCCTTCCACACAGTTATGTGGCTTTCTAATTCGATTCCAGACCCCTTGTTTTACATCATCATCATCACAAAGGGTGACAAAGTGACAGGCTAAAGGAAGAAATAGCAGAGAACCAGCAGGTAGGTAGGTAAGAAAGAAAACAAGACAGAGAGAGAGTCAAGTTCTTACTTTGATCAGGTTTAATCTGTCATACTGGAAAAAGAAAATCATGAAACATTAGAACGGAAAGAAAAGGAAACAGAAATATATAAGGGATTTTAGAGGGATAATACCTGCACACAGGGCAAAAGGAGGGGATGCAAACAAGTCACCTACAAAGCTATGCTGGCATATTGCGGTAACAATGCAAAGCTATGCCACTCCACACAGGTCTACAACTAGGCCTCCCAAAGGTAAGGTAGAAGCAGCTATCATGGCCATAAGCTGCAGAACCTCAACCCAGCTGCCTGTAACTGAGCAGACTGTAAAGGACAGGCGAGCTCTGCATTGGGTAGAGCCACAGTGGGTGTCCTCTACAGTTTTGCTGTGTGATGCAGAGATATCTCCTCCATTAACATGCTTCATTTGTCTACCACTTTGAGTGGCAAATTGGAGATTGGTGAGAAGGGAGTCAGCAAGGCTGGCAAGATCCAGGGTTCCTGTGTATTGCTTCCCTTTCATCGTACAATAACAAGTAGGAAAGTTGCCATCTCTAATAGACATAGGAAAGCACAGTGCTCAGTGATCTCAAAAATATAGAGATGGGCTGGCATCTGTGTTCTCACACAGCAGCAGTGTACCCTCACAGCAACTTCAGCAGCAAATGACTTCATGTGGACATCGCTGTTGGCGCTGCCAGATCAAGCGCTTTGCTCCAGAAGAACAGGTGTAGTATTATGCCAGTATTGCTCTCCCACGACGGCAGGTGGTACTGATTCACAATAACTAACCTGGCTTAAACCGCTGAGACATCTTTAGGTATTTCTGATCGTGTAAACAAGCCCCCAAGTTAAGCCATGCCTAATTCTGCGCACTAGTTCATTTGCTTAGCATAGACACTTTTATGTGTTAGCCATGATATTGCCCTCATTGCTCAATTATAGCCAAAACAGAAGCCCACTTCTGATGAGGTTGCAATAGACCCACCCTGCCTGTTGGATACTTTTGGCCAAAGAGCCAGAGAGCACTCCTTTCGGTTACTAGGACAGTCCTCAGGACCAGCCATTATTCCTGGCAACAGAAAGGGCATGTAAGAAATAGCCAATGCAGGTTTCTTACTCTCCCCTCTACTACGCACAGCTGCTGATTCCAGTTACCCTTTATCCTACCAGAACCATTGTGCTGTCACAGAGAGAGGGTGGAATAGGCAGAGGATTAACCCAGAGGCAATTTCATAACTATCTTCTAAGGCTTGTAGCAAACCCAGCCTATCATTCTGGGCTGGCAAAATGGGTTGGGTGGGTCAGCCAGACATGATAGTGGAAAGAAAGGGGGCAAAGGGAAAGGTGGGAAAGCTCCTAGGAAGCCCCTATGGTTAGGGTCAGTCCTGCACCCAACTGATTACTTGGACCCAGAAGAACTATTCTCAAATCCTAGCAACTTGGCCAAACACCTACTTCTCAGTTCCAGCTCTAAAATAATAAAAAGTAGCAGCTTTCCTGATCAATAATAACCAATTGCATAGTGCTTTGACAGGGCACAACAAACAAAGTTTAGTAGTGATATGAGCAGTATAATGAGTAAAGCACACGGGCTGAGGCAAAGGCATTGGGAGATCTGGACACAAAAGGATCAGGTGGCACTTTCCAGGGTGACACGTTTGGTGCCCAACAATTCAAATTGAGAAACACAGCTCAAAGTTGCCGCATGAGGATGCAAGATTCTGTTTCTGCACCGTAAGGGACCATTACTTCTCCCCCACAACCTAAATTATTTTGAACACTGGGGGAAAAAATTGCCCTTGAAATAAACACCACTCTGCATTGTTATGATTGTGTTTGTATGTTTTTGTTTTTTGGAGTAAGAAGGTTCTCTATGGTTTGAAGAAAAAGAGCCAATCCTTTTCCTGTGCTAGGAAAGCAAGAATTCTCTGCTCTAAGAGCAAGGCAACAAGCACGTGTGCCTTAAAAATTTGCAGCCAGATTGGAAGATGTGATTTGTAGTTGCATCTTAGATGCACATTTGGGCATCTGACCTAACCCTCTCAAAAGATATATTCCTTGGAGTTGACTCAAAAAACACTTTTTCTTCAAACATATGGGGAATAAGAAGCAAACTGCCTTGGGTGGCTGCATAAACACAATCCATTTAAAAGCACATGGACTTCTGCAAAGAATCTTAGGAAGGGTAGTTTGCCCCTCATATAGCTTCAATGCCCAGCACCCGTAACAAACTACAATATTCTTTGGGAGAACTAATGTGCTTTAAATGTTGTAAATGGATGGTGTGCGAGCAGTCTGCGATTTCCAAGTGAGTACAGTACTGTACTGTATATATTTTGCCTTGAGGACATGTGCTGAGGAATGACAGCAGGGGGCAGCTCCCTCTAATGGCAAAACTGTGTCATAGCAGCACATGAAATAAAAGGGCAAAGGTTGCAGAAAGGCAGGACCCACAAACGTCAAAAAGTTACAAGTTCAAAAGTCTCATCTGAACCTAAACCCGTATCTTTGAGAAAGCAGAGAATGTCTAAGATGTGAAAGGAAAGAGGCAGAAGAGATGCACAGCAGGACTTTGGGGGGGGGGGTAATGTTCTTATTGTCAACCTCGGACCCTTCTCAGCTACTCAAATTTATCTCAGATTCCTGACCCAAAGAGGGATTAAGAAACATGTCTATGAAAAACTGTGACAGTGTGGACTGACTGTGATTGATTATCAGTTAAAGATCTGGCTAGTTCAGATGACAACCTTGAGCTAGGTTAAGAACTTTGAGAACTTAAAGAAGAAATGTCATTTTATCCAGGGACAGTTCACAAATATATTGGTGTCCTCTGACCTCTTTTTCTCAATGGTGCCTGCTCCTGCTCAGGCTGCACAGAAAAAGCATTTTGATTCCTGAAATTCATTCTGATTGAGCAGATAAAATATAACTGATAGAATTCTGCAGGATGTGGTATTACCGTAAGTCCATATCCAATGATCCCCAGGCATGCACCTCCAGATGGTGGAAATTTCAAGTGCCATCCTAGCACCCAGGCATCTTCACTTGGTCTCAAGTGGTTGAAAGCCAGGTACAAAATACAGCTGGCACTTGGCTAATTTCCAACACTGCCTGTGACCTCCTCTAGAGCTTTTAAGGGGCTGGAGTGTGTTCTGATGATACCTCTTTCTTGCCTGAATGGGGAGTGGTCTGTCTGGCCACACCCACTTTTGCTAAACCCACCAATTGGTACGCAGCCTACTTGTCACTGAAGTAAAAGTTCTGGTTCATGCATGCCCCTCGCCCGCTTACTGATGTGGGAACCCCCACGCCTCCGTCATACGTGAAGCAATGTGCAGATCTGACTCATACAGCTATATGCACATAGGCCCATTTCGTGCTATACGTCCTCAAAAAAATAGTGGAGGATTGGGTGAAATAGAGGAGGATTGGGTGAAGCAAACCTATAGCAGCACACCTGAGGTCCTGAAACCAATAGCTTATTTTCCTGTATAGGGGATGGAACAGACAAGCACCCCTGTTGCTCCACTGCACACGAAAAAGGGTCAACAGCTGAGCAAGGTTGAGATTGACAAAGATTGGAACATTATAGCAGGCTCGACAAGATATGGTTCTAGCCGCTGTCCTGTCCCCCCCCCCCCCCGAAAAACCACCCAGAAACTTCTCTGGCACCCCTCTGTGGAATAACAACTCCAAAAGAAAACATAAACTTGAAAATTATCTTTCGTAGGCTGCATTCACACGGCAGTTTATTCCCTTTTCACAACTTTCCCCTAACTGTTAAGTTCCACATTGCATTTGAGCTTTCACGTGAGCTAAAGGCCATTTCAAGAACTATATTCTGCAGGTTTAGGGCTCATTTCCATGTTATTTGCTTCTGGGAGGGGGTGGGAATCCATTTGCAAACAGTATGGAATTTTGCTACACGTGCGCTAAATTCCACCATAGTTCTGGATGTGGATTGTTGCAAATTTGATCCCTGTATGGGACAGCTGCATATCTGTATTGCAGGGTCCCTTCCAACTCATGATCTATGAAATATCTAAAAGCTCAAATATAATGTGGAATTTAACACAGAGAAAAATCATGAAAATAGAAGAAACTGTCACATGAATGCAGCCCATGAATTCCCAGGATTGCATAGGGGCACACAATCAGCATATCACTTGGGCAGGGAGGTGGTTGTGTGGGTAAAAGCTGGATTTCTTTGAAGTCACTGGGCATAAATCTTTATTTCAAGCAGTGGCAGCATCAGGGGGGGGGGGAATCCAGGGTGGCACAGAAGAGGCAAAGTATTTTTCTAGGTGGGCAAGCTATGGCCCACATGTTAAGATCTCTGAATGAAAAATAACACTCAATGCTCAATATTGAGTCCAGCAATTGGCAGGAGGAGGGGGGGGGGTAAGTAGAGGGTTCAAGTTCCACCCCTGGTTCCAAATATGGTGAGCTATGCCATAGGGACCCAGAATATTTGAAAAACATACAAGAGCTGATAGGTCAGTTTAAGTGTCTTGCTGGGATGTATGGGAATCTCAGGGTTCCATTGGATTTTTAAAAACAGCTCACGGGTATCAAGGTGGCTACACAGAAGTGCCTGGGTAAATGAGCCTTCATAACCAGTGGCTACCACAACATCACAGGCCAACCTCTGAAAAATTATCTTTTGTATGAGTCTCCATGAACTGCCAGGAACTTCAAGGAAAACCCAGCTGAAAGGCTCAAAAGCAAAGGGGTGTAGGTGGGGGAAGAAAGCAGCTACCGACATTCCCACAGAGATGTCTTAAGGGGGGAGGGAAGGATTTCACAACAGCACACAGGTGGTTCCCAAGAACCAAAGATCAATTCTATAGCAGGGTAGCAGAGATTAGAAAGAAGGCTTACTTTGGAGAGGCGCTTGTGTGACTTAAAAGGAAAGAGAAAAAAAGAAAGATGCAGAAAAAAAGCATGCAGGAAAGGAAATAAATGAAGTTATACACACAATTCAGGAGAAGCAAACTCAAAACAAACAGGACATGCACCCCCTTCCCTTTCAGAGTTCAGAAAGACATATTTAAACTATGGATCATATTTAAACTATGGAACTCGCTCCTGCAGGAGGCAGGAATGGCCACCAACTTGGGTGCCTTTAAAAGAGTATCAAGACAAATTCATGGAGGAAAGGGCTATTGATGGCTACCAACCGCAACAGCTAAGATCTGCTTCTGCAGTTGGAGGAAACGATGCTTTTGGATACCAGTTGCTGGAAACTGCAGGAAGGGAGACTGTTCTTGTGCCTGGGTCCTGCTTACAGGTTTCCCCTTTGCGGCATCTGGGTCACTGGCCTGATCCAGCAGAGCTCTTTTTATGTCGTGTTTTCTGACCGGTGGGTCCCTTCGCTATGATCAGGCACAACAGAGCAGCAGCAGGAAAGCCAGCTTCTGCAGACAACAAAGTTTTCTCCCTCCCTTGAAAGTTCTCCATTTGGAGGGGAAAGGAATTTGGGTTCTGGGCAAACCAATGAACCCATGGCTGTCTGCTGAGCCCCCAACAGCAGCCATCAAGGATAATGGAGGAAGGTGGGCTTCTTTAGAAACTGATGACTCCGCTATGAACAAACTACTAGCTTGTTTCACACAGCCTGACACTCGAAAAACAGACAGCTGTCTGGCACTTCATCTTTGCAAATTAAATCCCCACAGGCATATTTTCCTCCAGCAGGAACTTTCAACTACCTACTGCAATATCCTGCTCTGTTCATTCAAGGCATGCCGATCTGGGTTTTTATAAGGCCTCACTGACTGAAGCAATAAAGAGCTAGAAATAATTAAAATTAAGGTGTGTGTTTGGGGAGGGAGTGGGGCTCAGCAGCTGGAACCTTAAGATAGGTATCTGTTCTTTTCACACATGTTGCTTATAATAAAAAGAACATCTCAGGAGCAGTAGCTGTCTTATAAATCCTGCCACATTCTTGATTGAATATCTGTCTTCGGGTGACAGAAAATGAGCTTTTTATGCAGAGTGTGGGCCAGGCAATCCAGAACCAGTGTGGTGTTTGCAGCCTACAGGAGCTGTAGGAAGCCTGATATGAATTTGGAATGACCATGATGTGAATCTGACTACCAGACTGCAGAAGAGTCCAGGGAAGAGCAGTGTGGTCTTAGTTCTTGAGCTATGCTGTGACTTCTTGGTGGAGACTTGATTTTCAGAAATGACACCTCCACTGACTTCCAAACTTTCTACAGTGCGCAGCTAGCTTATAGAAGTCACTAGCAAAAGGTGTAGCTGTAGCCACCAACTTAAATGTGTTTTAACAGGAATTAAGACAAATTCATGGAGGGTAAGGCTTCTAGTTATGATGACTGTATGTTACATCCAAGAACAGAGGCACTCTGCCTCTGAATACTAGTTACAGAAGAACACCAGTGAGAAAGGGCTATTTCTTTCATTTCTGATTTGGGGTTTCACATAGCCATCTGGCTGACCACTATGGGACATAGGACGTTGAATTGGATAGATCCAACAGGGCACTTCTTATGCTCTTAACGTTCAAAGAGCCCTTTCAAAATGCACTCTTTTTTTGCAAAGAGAACCTCTACATGTTGCAAATGTTTCTAGGACTCACAACCAAGTTCACACAAACTGCTGGCCAGGCTAGGCGAGTATCATTCACTATAATGTCCTTGGACCCTTTTGAATTTGTGGTTCAGAAAAGCTGTGCAATCTAGCTAGCAAACCTAATGATTCCCATATTCAGAAGTCCTGGAACTCACATCGATATTGGGGACCTTAGTAGTTTTAAAACATTAGTCCATGACTACTATTAAAAGTTTGTCAGGGCCACAAATTTCTGTGTGTGTGCGCATGGATATTCGATAGTAGGAAGACAACTAAGAAAACTGTCAAATGAGCCCTACTCAAGTGCCAACCAGTTTGGTTTGGTTTCTATCAGAGGGCAAAGTTAGGATCTAGTTGAAGTGAGTCAACAAAAATAATTGGGAAGCAGGTGTAAAGAGGAAGGATGCAAGTGGTCATTCTCCCCATACTATACAATATGAGTACACAACAGAGAGAGAGAGAGAACGCAAACTATTTGTGAACAGACTCACCTTGGAATTCTTGGCCCCGCTACGACCCGACTGAGAGGAACAGCTACGTTGCACGCCTTGTTCTGGCGTGGAAGGGGATTTGTCTGAAGAGTGGTCTGAGCCTTTCTCCACCATGGTGTCTCCTTGGGGGTCCTGTGGCGTTGGAGACCGGGAGCGTTTGCGCAGGATAGGGGAGCAAGCAGGACTGCTGCGATTTGAGTTACTGGCAGTGCTGAAGGGGGAGGAAAGGAGAGCCAAGTCAATAACATGACAAAGCACAGGTATAAGCATGGTGTCTGCAACGTGCCACCTGGGGGCTCTAAAAGGAACACAGAGACAGGAGCTATCAGATGTGGCTTCTGGAAGGAGAGGCTCCATCCTCTTCCTCGGAGGCAGAAGAACTGTGGGCCTCCATAAATTGTAGTACAACAACTCCATCTTCCTTGACCATCGGCCATGCTCACAGAGGCTCGTGGGAACTGGAGTTCAGCAACATATAGAGGGCCACGGGTTCCCCACCTCTAGTCTACAACTGCTCCTCCCCCCCCCCAAAAAAAAACACCCTCAGGGTTTCCTAAAGTAGGGTGTCTAACCACATGAGTCCAAGAAGTAAAAAGGGGGAGGTGGTGGTGAGAAGTTGCAGTTATCAACATCACCACTTAAGGGTGGTCAGACTGCATTCAGCAGCTATGTACTTAATCACTTTTGTGTGACATTAGTGATGTGCAAACTCACTTCAGTGATGGGTGTGTGTGTGTGATATATATATATATATATATATATATATATATATATATATATATGAATGACTTCTATTACTTTTTTTGCAACTGGCAAAATGTATTGTAAGTTTACAAAATTGCTCTTTGTAAATACAAATGCAACCAAGTGGCAGTTATAAATGTTTTTTAATGTATTTTATGGACATATTTTCAGTTGGAATATCTGCAATTATTTACTTCATTTTACTTCAGTGTTGGGGGGGTAGTCTTCTTGGCATTCTCACTCATCATTTCATTCTCCAGGCACGTGTTTGAAATCTGACCAACCAAATGCAGGTCTGGGAAATGACAGAAATCCTTTGGCAAATCACTTTTTGCATGAATCTTCTGGCTACTTTATGGTAGGAAGCCTCACTGAAAACAGTCCCACGAAACTGAGCTGGTTTACATTGCTGCTCATTAAGTGAAGGTTATAGTGTGAATGGGTGATTGCTCATGTTATACCAAAGACAGGACTTCAGCGTGAGACATTTCTACATGGCATGTGGTACTTCCATTGCAGCCCTACGCAGTTCCTTAAAGGTTCCTTAGCTTTCTTTCCCTCCCCTAATATACACCCTTCCTTGTCTTCTTTCATCCTCATGCTAGTCCTGTAAGGTAGAGGCTGAAAGATCGACTTTAACAATGCCATATGGTTTCCTCCATGTCCAAGTATGTATTAAAACCCACATCTCCTGCAATGCTATACTATTCTGGTTTTCAGGGATCTTATTGAACACCATCTGCTGCAGTATTTGGTATTTTCATCAATGAATTAACAGAGATTTGCCCTTCAATACAAACTCTCCAAAGGTTGTGCGTGGCACAGTCATTACAGATATCGTGTCCTGCAGAGTGGAGACCAACCAGACAACTGGAAAACATAACTGCTGCTCTAAGAAGCCGGTGTGCCCTGACAAGTAGTATTCCCTGTTTTGATGAAGGTAGGAAGGAAGAGAGATTTAGGAACATAAGAAGAGCCTGGATTAGGCCAATGGCCCCTGTAGTCCAGCATCCTGTTCTCATAGTGGCCAACCAGGTGCTTGTGGCAAAAGATTCCTGCATTGCAGGGGCTGGACTAGATGTCCCTTATGGTCCCTTCCAACTCTACAATTCTATGATTCTATGGAACCTCCACATTTTTAGAGGCAGTGTTTTCCCACTATATATCAGTAGTAAGGTTGCTGGAAGCAACACAAAATTCATGATTTTCTGACAAATGATCTAATATTCTTACCCTTCGGTGGAAAAGTTTCGCAGCCGTTTATGACACATGAATATCAAGTTTTCTGCTGGACAACAGAAGAGAGCAAGAACACTCTTTGGCATGTGTGACAATTCTGATTTGCCTTCTTTCTCAATCCCCACCCCAAATCTTTCAAAAACCTTTGCTGTTCCTGTTCAATCCCAGAGTTTTGAATCTGACCCAAGAACAGCCATGACAAATGCCTTCTGTTGTTCCCATAGTAACCAGGGTTTGCAAAGGAACCAGGAATCCACGCTTGAAATGACAAAACAGCTTGACCCACTTTAGAAAATATATATATATAATAAAACTTTATTAAAACTAACTGGCCAAAGGCTGTTGAAAACCCCAGATGACCCCCTAAGAAATCTGGATAAGTTTGTTGGAAACACAACACTGCAACGGATACACAACATACAAGTTTACGAGAACAACTTTAGGCTGCAGGACTAGTGGCAAAAACGAATGATTGCAACTTGTGTGTGTGTGATCCTGGACATCACGATTGCAGTAGAAAGCTTGAAAACTGCAGGAGTTTTAGAGCCTTTTGTCTTCTACTGCTGCATGAATATAGTTTCCATTCAAATGCTACAGTTCTGCCAGGGAATAAGGGAATGAGGCTATTAACAGTACGTATAATGTTTGAAACATTTGTCTTCAGGATTTCAAAAGGTTTCTAAGCAAGGCTGTTAATACTGAATATCACAATATATTGTTCCACCAGCCAGGAATATACATTTGGTGGATATACACCAGTAGTAAGCAAATAGTAGCCACTCAAACAAAGTCAGAAAACAGTAGGGTTCCTGTGACGATTCACTAAATTTAAATCCCAATGTCGATTCATCTCAATGACGATTCACTAAATTTAAATCCCAATTGTATTCCCACTGGTGAGTTTAAATAACCTGGACTCTCTTCTCTAATACTAGCAGACTAATCAATCAACTGCTTACTATTTGACCATCAGATATTGTTAAATATTTCCAAGAGTGCTGTATGGAGGACAGCCTACTTTTTACCAGTTCATTAGGGTGCCACTCATTAGCCAGGGAAAGAGGGCAGCTTGCTCCTGAGCCCTGCAGTGGTAAGAGGCAATCCTTGCAGCATAGCAAAGCTTCTCCCACGGTCTACCTGCTATACCTGCAAGGCATCAAGCAGTCCTGAAGAATATAAGAAGAGCCCTGCTGGATCAGGGCGATGGCTCATCTAGTCCAGCATCCTGTTCTCACAGTGCCCAACCAGATGCCTGGTATAAGCCTGCAGACTGGTCATACGTGCAGCGGTACTCTCATGTCCTGTGGCTTCCAGAAACTGGCATTCAGAGACATTAAGCCTCCGACAGTTGACATAGAACACAGCCATTGTAGCCAATGATAGCCTTGCCCTTCATGAATTGGTCCAATCCTCTTTTAAAGTCATCCAACTTGGTATAATAATAATAATTTATTATTTATACCCTGCCCATCTGGCTAGGTTTCCCCAGCCACTCTGGGCAGCTCCCAACAGAATATTAAAACACAATAAACATCAAACATTTAAAAACTTCCCTAAACAGGGCTGCCTTCAGATGTCTTCTGAAAGTCAGATAATTGTTTATTTCCTTGACATCTGATGGGAGGGTGGTCCACAGGGTGGGCACCACTACCGAGAAGGCCCTTTGCCTAGTTCCCTGTAACCTCACTTCTTGCAGTAAGGGAACCTCCAGAAGGCCCTCGGAGATGGACCTCAGTGTCCAGGCTGAATGATGGGGGTGGAGACGCTCCTTCAGGGATACTGGTAGCCACCACAGCCTCCTGTGGGAATGAGTTTCATAGTTGTACAAAGAAGTACTTTCTGTTGTCTCTGCTGAATATTCCAACATTCAGCTTCATCAGGAGAAAAGGTCTTCTCCAGCCACTTGATCCATGTCGTACTTTAACTTTATAAACTTCTATCATGTCACCTCTCACTTGCCTTTCCTCTAAATTATGGCAGGTGACACAGCCAAATTTCATTTCACATTCAAATCCTCCAACAAATTCTTCAATTGCCTCACTGACAATTTCATTTCCCAGAAGGTGGAAGAAGCAACTAGGGGATCATCAATCTTGGACATGGTCCTCACAAACAGGGAGGAATTTATTGATGAAGTGGAAGTACTGGGAAACTTGGGAGCAAGTGATCATGTCTTCCTGGGTTTCAGGATACAGAGGCAAGGGAAAGCTGAGTGTAGTCAGACATGCACTCTGGACTTTAAGGCCAAGTTCAAACAGCTTAAGGAACAACTGGGTGAGATCCCAGAGTCAGAAATACTAAAAGAGAAAGGAGTCCAAGATAGGGTTTTCTTTTAAGGTGCAATACTGAAGGCCCAAATGCAGACAAGAAAGAAAAATAAGAGGCATCTCAAGAAACCAGTATGGCTGCAAAAGGAGCTTACAGATGAGCTGAGATTTAATAAGGGCATCTATAAGAAATGCAAGAAATGGAAAATCACAAAGGAGTATACAAGAGTAGCCAACAGTTGCAGGGTGAATGTCAAGGGGGCTAAAGCTCAGAATGAGCTCAGGCTTGCAAAGATGTTAAAAACAATAAAATGATTTCTTTGGCTTTAGATCAGAGTTTCCCAAACTTGGGTCTCCAGCTGTTGCTGGACTACAACTCCCATCATCTCTAGCTAGCAGGACCAGTAGTCAAGGATGATGGGAATTGTAGTCCCAAAAAAAGTGGAGACCCAAGTATGGGAAACCCTGCTTTAGATACAGTGGTAGAAACTTCCCAATAAGAATGTGGAGTCTGCTGAAAGGGTCTCTGAAAATACAACAGCAATTCTTAGCTACAGTATTGAAAGTAAGAGGGATCTTTACAAGCTGTTATTTCTGCAGCACATACTTCTTGCCGCTTCAAAAGGACAGGAAGTTAATTATTCCAAATTGAAAACCACACACATCTGTATGTAAACTCTCTCAGAATATCCTCCTTTCTTGCTGCAACAGTTAGTGCATCTATGACCAATATAGCAATAGGTGCACTATAGTGATCCCAGAAGGTAACTCAAAATTAGTAAGGAAATAAGTCTTGTTAGACTAATGACTGTTGGCATAAAGAGCATGCAAACTGATATCACTTCCTAAGCACCAGTGTTAGAAACTGAGATATGAAAACTAGGAACTAAATAGTACTTTAAACCTAGGTTATGGCTGCAACAACGGAATGTCTAGGCACAGGTTTTTTATAACAAGAATACAGTACAAAGTTGAAAATGAGTGAACTACAGCTAAAATATTATGTTCATTTTTCACGTGCTGTAATCCTTCACCTGCCTCCCCCCCCCCTAATATTCTTAAGAGGGTTTCTTCTCCAGTCTTCAAAGAGTAGCTGGAAGTGGGGAGGGCAGAAAAAGGTCTTCCTTTCCTACCACTCTGCAGTTTTAATCTGAAGTCTTGGGCCAGAGCTCAGAAACTGATTGCGCTAATGAAATTCCCAGTCACAAAATGCACCTAGAACAATGGGAGTTTCAAACACTGGCATCAGTTCTTAATGAACGGTGCAACCCAAAATCACCCCTATTTCTACATATCAAGAAAGCTCTGCATTTCATGTTCTGCAACTCCTGGTAAAACTAGCTTGCACTTTGGACGTAATTTCCTCTTTTGCAATTTTCAATACATTAACATGGAGTCTTGGATTCACAACAATAGCATATACCTAACAGCATCAGCTGGGATATTTGAAGACATTACCAAGCCGGGGAGTGGGGGCGGAGCTTTAAAATATTAGCCAGAGGTGGAATCCCGCTGCAGCTTGAGATAATTTGACTCACAACTCGTCAGAACTCAAAACTGTATTTCAAAATATCTGTGTAAAACAACAGCCTAGTTTTATTGCCTCCAACAGCTCTCCATTTCTTGGGAAATGGCCTGCCTTTGAGCCAGCTTGCCATGACAGCTACGCAGTGGTGACAGCTTGTACAGACAGCAATGGAACAGACAGCCAAATCCTTTTTTCTTTTTGCAGCATGTAATGTTTATGAGTTTCCTGAGGACACTCTCATGTATGTTGGAGGGTGTTACATCCTGCTAGGGATAGGGTGTGGGTGGCAGGAGAGAGATTGTCTTTCCCGGAGCAGGGAGATGCAGCAAGCATCTGACAACATCTACCTGCAGTTCAACCGGGATCAACTTTCACAGGCTAAAAGAAGACACGGTGATCTTCAGTGTTGAGCAAGCGGGGTCAACTCCATTTACTTTGCAGGGGTTATCCGACACTCCTTTCATTTACTATCCTGCAGCGGCGTAGCGTGGGTTGTCAGCACCCAGGGCAAGGCAAGTAACTTGCGCCCCCTAACCTGGGGCAAGGCAAGTAATTTGCGCCCCCTAACCCGGGGCAAGGCAAGTAATTTGTGCCCCCTAACCCCTGACCTGCCGCCGCTGCCAGCTTCTTCTTGCTGCTGCCTGGTCTGGTCTGGTGTGGTTCTTTCCCGCGCTCAGCGCTGCGCTGGGCGGCCGCTGCACTGTCCCTCCCCCAGATAGTCCCTCGCTCTCTCTCCGCACCGCACGCCTGGCACCCACCCCCTCCACAGTGGGCGGCGACCCAGCGGCTCGGATCGGATTCGCACAGCCAGCACTGCAGTGAGAGAGAGTGAGTGAGCCAGGTAGGGGCAGAGAGCTGCGAGTGCGAGCACCCCCCCCCAGATGTTGCGCCCGGTGCGGCCGGCCCCCCCCTGCACCCCCCACACTACGCCACTGCTATCCTGCTTCACCTCACTCCCCTGCCTGTCCCTCCAGTCTCTGCAGCCTTTGCTATTGCTCTGCATTCACCAAACCAAACCTACATAACACTTAAACTAATACGACTGTAAATACAAACTATGTTTCAGGCTATTGAAGGTCGGCAAGGAGTGATGCAGGCACAAAGTATGTCCCACTTGCACCATGGCATATTCTCACCCTCATGCAGTCGTGGTGGTGGTTCCCAGCTGAGTATACTGGTTGGAGTGTTAAACTAGAACCTGCCAGGGCTCACACCCCCACTCAGCCATGAAGTTTCCTGGGTGTCCTTGAGCCAGTCACTGCCTCTCAGTCTAACCTACCTCACAGGGTTGTTGTGGGGATTAAATGAAGTGGAAAGCCATGTATGCCACCTCAAGCTCCTTGGAGGAAAAGGTCATAGAATCATAGAGGTGGGAGGGTCATCAAGTCCAAACCCTCGCATTGCAGGTGGATTAGAAATGCAATTAATAAGTACATAAAGTACAAAAGGAGGCTTCTCTAGACTGCCTTTACAGCCTAAGGATCTCTCTATTAATAGAAAACAACAAAACAAAAAGTTATCCTGAGATTTAACATGAAATACTGGGACTCTTAATTTCCCCCCACAGGGCTGAAACCACATCCCCAGAAGACACTCCGATCTCCCTCGAGCAGAGATTTATTATTTACTCCTGGTGCAGCTACAATTGCAGAAAGGGGTGTGTGCAGCAAAGTCTTTCCCGCATGTGCTCATTTCTAGGAAGAAGATGACAATGACAAAAAAAGGCAAGCAGATGAAACGAGAGCGGAGGGGGCGGAATGACACAGGCACACACCTTCACCGCCCATCTTCCTCTCTGTCCTTAACCATCTCAGACAGTCCCCTTCATCATCATCACTAACACCCGCCTCCAGCACTGCAAGCCGTGAAAGGAGATGGTGTGTCAGACTCTCATAGCAAGCCCCCTTTGTCTCCTCCTGTCATCTTTGGAAGAAATATACCCTAGGCAAAAAGGGGGAAAGTGGTGTGTGTGTGTGTGAGCAGGATTGGGGGTGGGTGGACAACAGGGAGCTCACAGCCAGGGAGCACATGGGCACACAAGCGCACACAGAGCAGACCCAACTGCTGCTGCATGACGCATTGAGAAATCAACCAAATCTCCACCTTCAACCCCCTTTTCTCTCTTTCTCCTCTGTTCAAAAAGCTGCAAAACACCAGGAGCATATTGCCTGTCTCTTCTTCCCAGAAGCAAAGCAGGGAGGCAGAAAGACCACAGAAATCACTGCTTCACTCTTCAATTGCAAAGAGTGTGATGGTGGCTGCTGCAGAGGATGGATGGAGGGGGGGACTGAACCCTACCACCCCAACCAAAGAAGAGATGGGGGGGGGAGAGAAGAGGCATCTCTGCAACATGATGTCACACTGGCTGCTTTCATGCTCAGCCTTCCGCCGCACACTCCCCCCCATCCCCAGCAGAGAACAGAAGCAGCAGCCGGCGCCACCAACATGGACTCCGGATTTATTCAAGCAGGGAACCGTATGCCTCTGGCACCAATCTTTCTCTCTCTCTTTCTCTCTCCCTCCGCACAGAAAGTCCCCGACATAAACATGTACAAAAACGAGCCGCGGTGGCGCACATGGGCAACTAGATCGCTCAGAGGGCAAGAAAGAGAGACCGACGGACGGACAGAGAGAGAGGCAGGCAGAGAGCGACTGGAGGAAAGAGCAGAGCGCGCCACTAACCTGGTAGCCATTAGGGACTAGTAGCATACAGTGGAGCAGCTGGGAGTTCATTCATTCATGCAGTTGGGCGGTAGGGGTTGGGGGCAGAGAGGGGGGTGGGCCAGTGAGGAGGTGAAAGGGCCGTGCCCCTCCCGGACCATCTTGAAAGCCCTTCTTCCTCACCCCCCCCTCAAGGAAGGGGGGGCTTACTCCAGAAGGGAGCCCCCTCTCTCTGCAGCGCGCCAGAGCTGCGTGTGCCCAGCCATAGCCAGTCCTCGCCTACGGCCGCCCCTTTGCACCCCCCTCAAGACTTTTGCCAGCTTGTGCCGCCGTCTCCCTCCTGCCTGCTCCCTTCTCTCTCTCTCGCACACACACACACGCACGCGCGCACACACATACACACACACACAGGCAGCAGCACAGGCGCGCACACACTGGCGCACACAGGGAGCGCTTGCTCGCTGCCTGTTTACATAATGCAACCCTATGGTGCAGTCGCGCCGTCCTCAATTATGCACGCCTGCTCTGCACGGGGCTGGCCAGGGGTTCCGGCTTTAGCGGTTCCCTCTCGGGTCCGGAGGAGTTAAACCGGGCGGGGGCGGCGGCAAACGAGAGGACGACTTCAGCACCATGCGCATTTCAGCACAACCGTTGCAAGATCTTGCCGTTCACTTGCAGCAGGGTAGGGAATTCAAAAGTGGTACAGGATAATTTTTCTCGGAATCCTGCACCCCAGCAGTGGTATATTTCACCAGGGGATAAATAAGCTCTTACCCTGGCCAGCAGAACTCTCCTTTTAAAAAATTCAGTAAGGGGGGGGAATGCTCTACATCAAACGCTAAGGGCTTCCCAAGCGCCTTCTGTGCTCTCCGACCTTAAATTGATGAGCGGTGCCATGCTTTGTGTGAACAACACAAGCGTAACACCAGCATATAAACAATGACTGCCATTTAAATCGTAAACACAATATGTCCTCAAATACCTGAGGATGGCCACTTTCACGCCAAACATTTAAAGCACTGTGATACACTTCAATCAGCTATTGATTCCCCTAAAGAATTCTGGGAGCTGTGGTTTGTTACGGGTGCTGAGAATTGTTAGGAGACACTTGTTTCCCTTGTAGAGCTACAATTCTCCGAGTGATTTAGAAATCAGTCCCTTGGGGAACTCTGGGAATTGTAGCGCTGTGAGGGGAATGGGGGGGGGAGTTCAGGATCCTTAACAAGCTACTCTTCCCAGGATTCTTTGGGGAAGCCATGACTTTTTCAAGTGGCTTCATTGTGCTTTAAAAGTATGGTGTGAATGTGGCCAATATAAGGATGGTTGTCATCCATTTGCACTTTGCTTGCTTACTCACTGATAACATCATTCTAACCACAACAAACATAACTGCTGTGGAAGGCATGGAGGAACTCTTAACATGTACACCTACAGAATAAAAACATGTTACACACTCACACCAGGAACCAGAATCTGAAGAATACTGATGGAAATGTCTTGAGTTCAAGAGGCATTACAGTGGTACCTCTGGTTACGTACTTAATTCGTTCCAGAGGTACGTTCTTAACCTGAAACTGTTCTTAACCTGAAGCACCACTTTAGCTAATGGGGCCTCCTGCTGCTGCCGCGCCGCCGGAACACGATTTCTGTTCTCATCCTGAAGCAAAGTTCTTAACCTGAGGTACTATTTCTGGGTTAGCGGAGTCTGTAACCTGAAGCATATGTAACCTGAGGTACCACTGTACATTGTGAGCAACAAATAAATCCTAACCATCACTACCTCCAGATGCAATATTTTAAAGATAGTGCTACCATCTATCTCTTTCCAGACCTGGGCAGTGCTCAGTTCTTGCTATCTACCCTGCAGAGAGATGTCCTGACACACGTTTGTTGTCTGGTTAGCAGGAAACCACCAGCCGTAGCAGGAGACATTAACTGAAATTATAGCAGCACCATGTGCCAAATTCACAGTTACAAGTTCGGCGTGATTCTGGACTAGAGGGAAGAACTGGCAAACCCTGCAGGAGGACAAGCAATGACAGCCCTGAAGATGCTGGTTCCATTTTCCATCTCATCTTTCCTCCAAGGAGCTCAGGGTGGGGTACATGGTTCCCTCCCAATTCTTCCTCACAGCAATCCTGTGAGGTAGGTAAGGTTGAGATGCAATGGCTGGCCCAAGGACACCCAATGTGTGACTGAATGGGGATTCGAATCCCAGAATCCGAGGTCCTAGTCAAACGTTCTTAACCAGCCCACCACACAGAATTCATGGCAAACACAGATCTCAGGCTAGGCTAGAGAGAAGCGGCTGAAGGTGGATTGTGACAAGAGGCACTCCACCAAGTCTACAGCAAAAGCTTTATGACAACTTCTCTTTAATGATGGACTCATAAATTAAGATCCCTCTGCCTTAGCATTCCGATGGCACATGCATGTTAAGTAGGATTTCAGGGGTTCCATTTACTGTGGGATTTAAAACTTAAAACATTCAAGCAGCGGCTCTTTAATATATATAGTTTTAGGGATCATTTATAACCCTCAAATCTGTGAAGAAGTTTGAAGGACGTTTAAAGATTAGAAGTCATCAGCAGCCCTGAGCAGATTACTGTTATCGGAAAGACAAAGCTTCTGAGATCCACACAGCTTATTGTAACCCAAAAATTTCCGAGACCAGCAGGACAGGGAAACACAATCGCATGACATGCTCTCAAACCCTTCTAGCATACATCTGGACCAGTGCTTAGCTGTAAAAGCAGTCCAGCCCACTGCGCTTAGAAACAAAAGAAAATGTGCCAGCCGCTTGCTTCGCTCTACCAATGGCAAGACAAACCCAGACAGCAAGTTATCTTACATCCCACTTTTGAGTGCCAGTCCTAGCAGAGAATGCATCCTATAAATGCTGGAGACAACGATGGAAGGAACGTTAATAATAGAAGAGGCAGCACTTAAGAACTGCAGCGAACAGCAAATTGCTGCCATGGCAGAATAATACATACTTTCAGAAACCTTCAGGTCTTTGCTTAACCATAAATACTTAAACCGGCACACATGAACTGCAAGCTCTGTATATGAAGAATTTTGCTCACTTTTAAGAATTGTTTATTACTCTCTGCTCTCTTTGGCACTTTGATTGCAGAGTGTTGCATGTTTTGAGACAAACATAAAAAGCAGGAATAAAAGCCAAGAGGCTAGTTTTTGGAGGAGGGTGTTAAAGCATAAGTAGCACACAGTTACAAGTTCTCTGGTGTGTGTTACAGTAACTGTTTGGAGTTTGGCGATTATCCATGTTGTTACAAAAACGATTCTTATTAGTTTCATTAGAATACAAAGCAACTTGGAGGAGCATCGGAAATGTATACAAGGATATCGCTTTAAAGGAGATTCAGATTGTTCATCCCAAAGTATCTTTCAATATATCCCTGTGACTTAAGGGAAGATGGAAGCTGTGTACTGCATACGAAACTTAATAAGAATGTACCACAGGACAAGTTACTGTAGTTATAGCTTGTTCTTGTATTTACCTGCAAAAGAATAAAAATTATGGGGGGGGGCAATATTAAAAAATAAACCAAATTGCAGAAAACTTGTCTGATGCATAGGGATTTTTATTTTTGGTAATTATTTCTGTAGAAATGTATCTGTTTAGGAACTGATTTAGGAACCTGCAAGATCCTGGTTCAAATCTTACCTCTGCCATAAACTCACAAAGTGTTCTCAGGCATGTTAAGTCCTCAGCTCTAATCTTAAGTACTACCCCCCCCCCATTCCTCCACAATACAGGCATTTTTTTATAGAGCAGACAAGTTTGGGGAAGAAAATGCATCGGATTCATTCAGTATCGTAATAAGGGACCATGGCCATGTCCAGCCATTATCTTTGTTGAAAAGCTTCTCTGTTTTCTGTGTTCTTTGACTATTCATCAACATCATCATCAAAACGTGTTGGAATCAGATTCTTTAACAAGAGGTTTCCATGCTCTGTCTGTCAGTTGTTGTTGTTTTACAATTATCAAGCAACTCATCTTGTGGGAATTCACATGGAAATGAAATTATGACCACACACAGAAGAAATTTCAAAGCATGTGGACGAGGGAAAGGCACTTTTTGCCTGGTAGCAGAAACTGAGGCCACAGATACTTTAGCACAATCCCTTTCCCCCCACGATTTTGCCAAGGCTTCTGTTTAGCTGCCTCAGCCGTAACCCCATCTCCTCCATTAATATTATATCTCTCAGGTGATGGGAAATGACTCGCCTGTCCAGGTAATTAAAGCCCGAGGCTGATGAGGAAAGTGTGAGAGGCAGTCCAGTCACTCAGCAGTCAGGATTGTAAAGATCCTGCCTCAGTAGAGGAAAATTTAATGCATCAACTGAGAGTGTTTTCTGGCGGCCTCGTAAACCAAACCATGGACTTTAGATCGTAAAAGAAGTCCACCCGATAAAACTCCATTAGGGATGAAATCTTCTGAATTCCTCCAATTTTAAACAGGCCATAGCTTTGTACTTTAGCCTTATTTTCCCTTTTTCTAAGTTGATCACATTTCTAAAGGATAGTTCCTTACAATATTTATTTATTTGGAGCATTTGTACACTGCGCTTCATCCAAAAGGGCTCCCAGAAGGCAGATTTAGGGGAGCACAACCTGTTCAGTCACACTGGGTGCAGAGCCTCAGGGTCACTGCAGCTATGATGTAGAATAGAAAGCAAGAGGCGGGGAGCGGGGACTGGGACCACAGAATTTTGCCATCTCACAGGGTGAAGCTGAAAATTGAGGTCCCAGGGTCTGCCACTGCTCCCAGAGCTTCAAAACAAGACAGTCCCTACCCACAGGCTCAGAGGGACAGAAGAGGAAAATAAAAACAAAAATTTCTAAACAATTGTTCCCATAATGCAGCTGGCACAGTTCTGGGGCAGGAGTGCCCAGTGTTACAAAGTCAGATATATAAGCTAATTACCAAATCACGCCTTAAATCTAGTCTACGGTCAGCGTAATGGAATACCTGGGCACCATTCCCCCCCGATGAATATTGTGATTATTCATTAATTTCTATACCACTTTATATTTTAAAGAACAAATCTGAAAATGATTTACAACACATTAAAACATCAAATAAAACAATCCAAAATAAAACAAATTCAGGCTTCAAAGATAATATTTCAGATCCTTCTCTAAAGTGACATTTTGCTTTCCCCAGTCGCCATCCTGGCATCCAAAGATTTTCACAAGGTTGCAGTGGGAGCCACGCTAGTCACAAAATGCACCTGGCGCCTGGCTAATTTCTAACACTGGGAGGGCCCAATAAAGCTGAGCCGCCAGCAAAGCTGGTGAAATGAGCCCTGCTTCCTATCTCTCTCACTGAAGCAGTCTGATGGAATGGCTGACCCCAGGTGACAGATGAGAGAGGAGGCCTGATGGAGCGGGATGCTAGACCTGATGCATAGGGTGTTGTACTCAAAGGTTCATCTGAGGTCTGAAATGTTGCTTGGTGTCTCACTTTGCCGAGGGCATTCTCAAGGTTGGTCCAAAAGACAGCCTCAAGTGGCAAGCAAGCCTTTGGAACAGGAAGCCACCTGCAGAATATGACACCCACCTTGGTGTCCTGGGGTGAGGTGGGCTGCATAGGAAATGCATGAAAATTCCAGCTTGTTACTATGCATGAATTTGCAGCCACAGGTAAAGGAACCATGATGCTTCAGAACTGCTGGAAGAAAATGCAAACAAGAACTCTGCAGGATTTGCTAGCAGGTGATCCCTGAGTAAAATCTCCTCCCTGACCCCAACCAGATCCTCCACGGAAGCAACCTCTCTGTCGAAAGAGAAAAGCTTGTCAACCTCTCACCCAACCCCTTGTCTCTAAGTGAAATGATTTCTGAGGTTTCACAAGAAAAGCGAGTGGGGAAGAAGATAATTGAGAAATGTTAGAATTGTACCCAAAAGTAACCTTCAGCTCAGGGTTAGTTTGAAGACAAAGGCAGAGTTTGAAGGAGAGTTGGCTGCGATGTGGCCTGGGAGGGAAAAGGTGGCAGGATGGTAAAGTCAGCAAAGCTGGAGAGAGGGTAAAAGCATGATGGTTGATTTCTGTTTGAATCCACAGCTGCCGCTATGGGAGAAGCAAGACCCCCTCAATGCTGTGAACCCCTCCAGCGTAGGCTCAGGTTGTATATGTGTGTAAATAAACCATAGACCATAAAGACACCACAGTCTCTGCTGTGCCTCGTTTCCAAAAGGGAACATTAACCCTGGGTAAAATGCCTGGAACCCCTGGAATCTCACTCGGGTATCGGGGTTGTCTGAGACATGGAGGGTTGCTACCAGAGCAGAAGATGCTGGTGGACCAATGAAGTGACTCAATGCAAGGCAGCTTCATACGATTAGCATCCCTCCCAGTCACTTCCCTCAGTTTGCTCTTTCACAAGTAAAATAAAGCCAATGTTTGCTATCGTTTTGTAGCAGGAGAGGCTGTGGCTGGCAAACTCGGCTTCACATGGCACAGCAGCAGGAACAGAGTAGATACTGTACAACTGCACTCACCAGTGCTGGAAGGGAAGTAAGGAGAGGCAGCAAAAAGATCTTTCAAGAGCAGAGTGTCAACAACTTTAAGTGGGACACACAAAGAGCCAGTTCTCAGTTAAGAACTTAATCTAGGATTAACAAGAGGTCAGCTACCTCTGCAAGGAGACTGCGCTAAAAGGAACTAATTAGCTCTCCTTAACAGAGCAATGCGTACAACACAAGCATATCAAGCAACACCCCCATTCCTAAAACACAGATGTCTACCTGAAGTCCCAGATAAGAAGCTTTAATGATCTAGATCACCATTTCCCAAATTATGGGAAGATACAGAAAAGAGGGTCATGGGTAGTTAGCAAGTTTAAATCTCACATTATGCACTGCTTATTTATTCATCTTGCACATTCCAGACACTTACAGCCTGCAAACTCTTATTCCCAAACAATTAGCTGTCAAGGCGAAAAACAACACTTGCAGTCTTCAAAAGTCTCAGTAATATGGATTTAAAAATCACAGAAATCGAAACAACAATACATCATTTTGATTCCACTGTGGTTTAATTACTTTTAAACTATTGTTTCTATACATTTTTTTTGCTTTCTGTGTTTTATCTGTGTTTGTTTTGATTTAATTTCGGCATTAAGTCCCAGTTCTGGAAGAAAAAGCAGGGTATAAATGAATAAAAGGAGGAGGAGAATGGATAAGGCTCCCTGCACAAAATCATAAGTCAACATGGCGCACAGGGACATCCCAGAAAGTCATTCTGAACCACCACCAGCAAACCGTTTCAAGCCCAGCAGAGACAGGGAGGAGCAACATCAGTCCTGACAGGCCCTTTTGATTAGGATGCGATTGCACCTTTTCTTTAAAGGAAATGCATTTCAGTGTTGGAGGAACAGGTTTCAAACACTTCCCTGAACCAGGGCAGAGACATTACCATGTTTTGTGCTCAAGAAGCATTTTTTTGTGATGCTGTTTTAAAGGGGACCCCAGATGACTTGACTTGAAGATGAAGAGAGAGGGCTGCAAGACTACAGAAGTGTCTCTAAAAATGCAGGATGCCAGCCCCACATTGACATTACAAGGAAGACGACAGCAAGGCAAGTGCAAACGAAGAGAAATAGCAACAGCAATTAAGTATGTGGGATGGGGAAGAAAGAGCACTTTCAAATTATAGGTTCGATGGAGAGCTTTATTTTCAGTTTAACACCACCTCAGAATCTCCTTAGCCTCACCTCACTGATTTTACACCCCCACCACCCTGCCAGCTATTTTCCCGTTATCTTGTCAGGAACGCTGCTGATTCATGTTCTGTTCCACGGACTGAATCATGCTGATTCATGCACTGTTCTATGCCAGTGTGGTGTGGTAGTTAGATGGTCCAACTAGGACCTGGGAGACAAGGGTTCAAATCCCCGCTTGGCCATAAAGATCATTGAGTGTGACCTTTCTCTAGCGACAAATATTTTAATCTGCTTTTTTTGCTTATCATTGATTTTTTTTAATGTTTTCAATAGATTTTGGGGGTAATAATTTTATTGCTTTCTTCTTTTTGCAAACCACTTTGAGGGTTTTTTAAAATAATCAAGCAGTATATAAATTTAAGGAATAAAGGAATAAATGCAAACTGGACAGATACAAGGAAGCCAGCCTTATAGGAGAGATGGAGAACCCGCTGCAAATTCTCTGAAAATATTTTGCCTGCCTCCACCCTTATTCCTCTATTCTCCCACCAAGCACCACTATAAGTTCTTCTTCAACTGCAGAACATGGGAGTAGTCAAGAGGGTGGAGGCGACTGGCCCCCTGAATCAATCAAAACCAATCAAAATCAATACAAATCTGAATTTCTGCCCCGCCCCCTAACAAAAGCCTGCCCCCTCAACAAAATTCCTGCCTATGCCTGTGCTGCAGAATGATATATTCTTTCATCCTGTCAAAAGTAAGACCATCCTGTCAAAAGTAAGACCAGCAAAGGCTTCCGAAAGAGGGTGTGCTGGTTGCTGATCTTATAAAATATATGAAAAACACTTGGGGATAGCCTACATTCCTCTGCTCAGAGCAGATGTTGCTAACTGAGGAGGTCGAGAGAACATAATGAAAGCAGAGTGTTGGAACAGTGGGTCCATGTGTGTGCATTTACAGCCATGCTTTTCCAACCATGGCACAGAGAGATTTGGTTTTAAGAGTTATGGGGATGGAATCTGAAACTGACAGGATAGCTGTGCATATTCAGGAGATGTTAAAAGTCGATCCTGCCTCCCAATCTGTCCAGAATAAGAAAAGGGGGCTTTGAAGTACCAGAGAACAGGGTACATTGAACATTGGAGCAAATGCTAATGTCTTCCCCCATTTGTTTCCTCACCAATATGTTTCTCACCAAAAGAGGACACCCAGAGCTGCTTCACACATTTCTGTTTTCTGTTCTGGTGGAGAATATTCACTGGATGAACACAAATATCCAATTTTTTTGTATCTGTGCTCCTGGCAAGCACAACAAGTGCTTCTGGCACTGCTGAAAAACTGCTGCAAATGCGTGCTCTCGACCCGCATGCATGGTGCTTTCTCTGTCAGGCTATAGGTATTTCCCAGAAAACTGAAGTAGTACTATTTCCCTCTGCCTAATTCTTCTGACCCCATAAAGGAGAAACAAATACATACAGATTATCAATCCAGCCTAAAATATATTGCTTTGTTGCCTCATTTGTATTCTGAAAAGTAAGGAGATGGGAAGATTTCTCAGTCTGATAATGGCTCTGCAGGGCTATATGGCAATTGTCTCTTTAGATCATGCTGCCTTTTCTAGCATCCAAACTGGCTGCCCAGTGAAGGGGAGAAAATGCACCAACTGCCCCTTTAAAACACAGTTGATTCCACACAATCTGGGCTTTTCATTAACCCTTGCTATTTGTCCAGCGATAATCACAAGAAACGGTAGACATCAGTCAGCTCAGACTTGGCCTCTTGAAGTATTTTGGATGCTGAACAGAATCCACCTTTCAGTGATGCACTTGAGAGGGTTGCAACCAGTGCTTAGGCCCATGGGCATTACTCATACTAATTTCGATGGATCTACTCTGAGTGGAATTGAGTTGGCTACAACTCATAACTCCCCATTACCCTTTTCCGGCTTCTAAATAAGGACTTAGGCTACATTTATATTACGCACCCCAAGCACTATGATAACACTGTCAATAGTCATTATCCCACCCCCACCCCAAAGAATCCTGGGACCTGTAGTTTGTTAAGTGTGCTGAGTTGCTGAGAAGTGTGCGGAGAACTGCCTTCCCAGAGCTACAATTCCCAGAATGGTATAACAGCCAATTCCTCTCTTTGCAGGGAACTCTGGGCACTGTAGCTGAGCAAAACAGGGAAGAGAAAGAGCTGGATGAGAAGAAAGGACATAGGAAAAGGAAGAAGGTGGAAGAGGGATCTCAGAATTGAGAGATGCAAGCTGGTAAGTGATGACATGGTTAATGAAACTGTCTAGTTTAGGTCAATTTATTGCTCTGCCTATAGTTATTTATTTTATTTATAGGCCTTCCTTCCTCTCCAAGGTGCCTAGGGTGTCAAATGGATACACAATTTAAAAACAAAGCATTCTAAAATAGACACTCTAAAAAAACAAAAATACCATAAAAAGCATCAAAACGCAATTGCAATTAAAACTATCTTCCGTCCAGTGAGCACGGGATTGCCAGGAACAGTATCCTTCAGCTACTAAATGCCTGGGTAAAGAGGGTTTTTTTCAAATTCCTCCTGGAGGCTAACAAGGATGGAGACAGGTGTACCTAACTGGGGAAGGCATTCAACAACCAGGGAACCACAATTAAAAAGGTCTCGTCACAGGTTAGCCCTGCCACTCCTGACTCTCTAACTCCCAATTCATTACCCTGGCCTTCACCCTAACAGCCCCAAGGGGTACCAACCACCACCACAGATTCACAGGCAGGAATCTCTGTAGATTACCAGCAACAGAGGTAGATCTAAGGTAGATCTGTGCTGAGCAAGCAGAGCACTCTGAAGGCAAGTGTATTTCTACTCCACAAGTAGAAAGAGCACATCAGTCGAGGAAAGCGATTAAGGCACTGGTCTAAATTGATGCTGCTGTAATGTACACAACAAGTGCAAGGGCCTCCCCACTCACCCCCAAAGTTGAGCATAAGTGTTCAGCCAAATTCTTGATGGCTAGATTTGCATCCTGCTAAAAGCAGTAAGCTCAATCACTGCATGCAAGCCAACCATGCTTTCTTCTATCCACTCATGAATGTTAGCGAGCAAATTTCTGCTCTTCAGTGGCTCAGAGCACTCTCCCCATGACATTCTGTTTGCCCAATCTTCACTCCCAAGGAAGGAGAAGAAGAAGAAGAAAAAGAATCACGAAGCCTTGAATGTCTACACCGCATTTGCAGCTCGTCAGCTTTGTTATAAAAGCCAAGTCCTGTGTGGGATTTGATGCCTTCATTACCCTTGCTGCTACCCACACTGAAGATGGGCGAAAGCTTGCAAAAATTCTCTGTGAAGAGGCACAGATTGCCAAACCACTCTGGAAGCGGCAGCTCTGGAAGAGGAATAATGGTCCCCCAAGAACTCTCAGCACCCTTAGCAAATGACAGCTCCCAAAATTCTTTGGGGGAAATCAGGAATGTGGCACCACAGCACTTTACATGCATGGGGAGGTTGTGGCCTCAGACTGAAGCCTAGGTCTCCCTGCCTCTTCTATACAAGAAGAGTGCACAAAGGTGCAGGCTTCTTGCACTCTGACTGAGTGTTGCATTGAAGGCAAATCTCATTGCTGCTGACATTTCATCACACTGCAAGAAGAGCTGTTTGCAGGAGGGCAGGAAGTTACAGACATTCTGGACCGCTTCGTAACTGGTAGGCTAGGACACAAAGGGGCTGGCAAAGGATTCGAGGAATGCACCCCAACCTGCAGATCCCCAAAACCGAAGAAAGTCAGCTTAGGGCACATTCACACCATAAGTTTAAAGCCCTATGATACTACTTTAAACGGCCGTGGCTTCCCCCAAAGAATTATGGGAGCCGCAGTTTGTTAAGGGTGCTGTGGGCTGTTAGGAGACCCTGGCTGGATCTAGACACATCGAATAAGTGTTTCAGTTAAGCCCGTTGTAAATTTAAACAGGGAAATCCAGTAGGGGAAAACGGGATTCCACAGCGCCATCTGGTGGCACAATGTTATATCGCATACACAACACATATAAATTGCTTTTTCTACACCAATCTAGCAGAGTCCCCTTATTCCCCTCACACAGCTACAATTCCCAGAGTTCCCTATAAAGAGGGATTGACTGTCAAACTGCTCTGTAGCTCTGGGAGAGGAATAAGAGCCTCCTAACAACTCTCAGCACCCTTAACAAACTACAGTTCCCAGGATTCTTTGGGGGAAAACATGGCTGCTCAAAGTGGTATCACAGTACTTTAAATGTATGGCGTGAGCATGGTCATCCTTCTCATCACCTTTATCTTCAAAGCACTCCCCTATTCATTGCCATCATTCTCCCACCTAAAGGTAACGGTAAAGTAGGACCCCTGACCATTAGGTCCAGTCACGGATGACTCTGGGATTGCGGCACTCATCTCGCTTTATTGGCTGAGGGAGCCGGCGTACAGCTTCCGGGTCATGTGGCCAGCATGACTAAGCCGCTTCTGGCAAACCAGAGAAGCACACGAAAACGCCGTTTACCTTCCCTATTTATCTATTTGCACTTTGACGTGCTTTCGAACTGCTAGGTTGGCAGGAGCAGAGACCAAGCAACAGGAGCTCACCCCGTCACGGGGATTCGAACCGCAGACCTTCTGATCAGCAAGCCCTAGGCTCAGTGGTTTAGACCACAGCACCATCCGCGTCCCTCATTCTCCCACCTACCCCACTACAAAAAATATAAATAAATCCCATCAAGCTCCACGAACAATGCAAAAGCCTGGCCATGAGAATATTTTTCAGACACTTTTCTCTCCACTTTCTATTCCAAGACGGAAAGTTATTCAAGTGGGCAGTTAATATCTCACCAACTTTTCATCACATTTAACATTCAAGCATTGCATTTGTTTCAATAGAGCCTTGTCATCTGAGCTGACCTTCACAGCTCCCATTATTTCAGATAAGGTCTCATTGTTTTCAATGGGAATTCTTGCACTTTGTTTTAGCATGTCCGCTCTGCGGTTCCCTGGACAATACATGCGGGGAGGGGTGGTGGTAATGCAATTACTGAGAAGGCGCACATGATGGCAAAGGGACTCATGCCCTCATGATGAAGAAAAAAGCAGTGCGAAGTGGAAAGGACCTTTCCGTGGGAGGGAAGCTTGGATTTACTGGTCGGACTAGTGGGGAATCTCCTCCTACTAAAGCTCTGCCCTTTCAATTTCAATTCACATTTGTTTATTCCATGCTCAGGCACAACTCACAGGATGTAGAAAATGTGCCTGCTTGCCATTCATCTCACCACAAGGGGGCATAATCAGGCAAACAGCACTGCCATGTGAACCTAACAAATCACTTTGTGGTCACTGCATGGGAAAAATCTGTGCATAGATGGGGCCAAAGTGGTGGCAGATTGCTGATGCAACATTTAAGCGAGCCCTGAACTGTTTTAATGAAAGCCGAGTGTTCTCTCTGCTTGTTTTGAGCTTCCGATTTCCACTTGGACCATTCTAGGGGTGCGCTGCGAGTTATTTGCTCAGCATTTTCTGGTTCAGCAGCCTTTACACTGCAAGACCATGTTTATTTGTTTTCTCCTCTGGGGACAAAGCTGCATGTGGCTGCACAAATTCAGCGGGCCTGGTAAAAAAAACGTTGGCCTCTCTTCTCACGAGCACCAAAAATCTGGGCACCAGCAGCAAAGATCCGTCCTGAATTGTTGCCGATCCTCAAACATTTTCACCATGGATATAAACATTTTCCCTCCTATTTTTTCCTATGAGGAAAGGTTGCAGCATGTGGGATTTTTAGATTAAAGGCTGCAAGGATACTCCTGGCTCAAAAATGGAAACAGCAGGAGCTCCCAACACTGAAAGATTGGCAGGTTAAGATGGTGGAGTACGTAGAGATGGCCAAGTTGACGGGGAAGATCCAGAATCAGTGTGACGAACTGTTTCAAAAGGACTGGAACAAATTTATACTTTATATGAAAGAAAATTGTAAACATCTGAAAGCGTTTGTAGGTTTGAACTGAAATGTTTTGTAATGTAAACATAAGGAACTGATTTACCGATAACAAGGTAAGATATTATAATAAGATAGAAGGTAAACATGTGATTATAGAAATGCGGAGAATATAGAAAGGTGTGTGGAAGTCAGAAAGAGGGAGGGAAGGAGGTTGATGCTCTTATAGAGTAGTGTATTAAGTTATAGAATTGTGTAACAAAATGTGATTATGATAAAAGTGGAAAATTTAATAAAAATCATTTTAAAAAATAAAGGTGACTTGAGGGGTGACATGACCGAAATTATGCATGGTACGGCAAAAGAGAGCAGACAAAACCACCTCTCCCTCTCTAGTAACACCAGAACTCCTGGGCATCCAGTGAAGCTGAATGTTGGGAGGTTTGCGAAAAGTAAATGAAAGTCCTTATGCACACAGCACATAGTTGAACTATGGAACTCACACCCACAGGAGGCAGTGCTGGCCACCAACAACAACAACAACAACAATAATAATTTATTATTTATACCTCGCCCATCTGGCTGGGCTTCCCCAGCCACTCTGGGCAACTGCCAACAAAATATTAAAATACCATAATACATCAAACATTAAAAGCTTCCCTGAACAGGGCTGCCTTCAGATGTCTTCTAAAAGTCTGGTAGTTGTTTTTCTCTTTGACATCTGGTAGGAGGATGTTCCACAGGGTGGGTGCCTCTACTGACAAGGCCCTCTGCCTGGATCCCTGTAACTTGGCTTCTCAAAGCGAGGGAACTGCTAGAAGGCCCTTGGCGCTGGACCTCAGTGTCCGGGCAGAACGATGGGAGTGGAGACGCTCCTTCAGGTATACTGGGCTGAGCCCATTTAGGGCTTTAAAGGTCAGTACCAACACTTTGAATTGTGCTCGGAAACGTACTGGAGCCAATGTAGGTCTTTCAAGACCAGTGTTATGTGGTCTCGGCAGCCGCTCCCAGTCACCAGTCTAGCTGCCGCATTCTGGATTAGTTGTAGTTTCCAGGTCACCTTCAAAGGTAGCCCCCCGCAGAGCGCACTGCAGTAGTCCAAGCGGAAGATAACCAGACCATGCATCACTCTGGCGAGACAGTCCATGGGCAGGTAGCGTCTCAGCCTGCATACCAAATGGAACTGGTAAACAGCTGCCCTGGACACAGAATTGACCTGCGCCTCCATGGACAGCTGTGAGTCCAAAATGACTCCCAGGCTGCGCATTTGGTCCTTCAGGGGCATAGTTACCCCATTCAGGACCAGGGAGTCCTCCACACCCACCGACCTCCTGTCCCCCAAAAACAGTACTTCTGTCTTGTCAGGATTCAACCTCAATCTGTTAGCTGCCATCCATCCATTAATGCTTCTGAATATCACTTGCAAACCACAGAAGGGGAGCGTGTTCTTGTGCCTGGGTCCTGCTTGGGGGGTTCCCAAAGACACCTGGTTGGCCACTGTGAGAACAGGATGCTGGACTAGATGGGCCACTGGCCTGATCCAGCAGGCTCTTCTTATGTTCTTATTTGTTCCACCACCAATTCCCCGTAGGAGAGGATTTATACCTCTTTTACACTTATCTTGGACCACCAGAACTTGCTCCATCAAGTTTGTGTGTATATGGATACAGCAGGACTGAATGGCCATGAACTGCAAGAGGTACAGTTCCGCGCAAAGCTGAAAATGTACACAAGCTAAGCATATTGACCATTCACTGCACCAGGAAGTAGGCGATAACACAGTCTTCCTAACTACAAGTCCTGTGACATCTTTGTTTAAGGGCCACTTGCATGAGAAGCTGCAAGAATTCCTTGGGGCTGCCCGCTGCAGGACTGAACAGCTTTGAGAGCGCCATTTGATCAAAGCTTGTGGTGCAGTTTTAAACAGCTGCAAGCGGTGAGAATTCACTCATCAGCTGAAATAATGCTCACACGTATGAAAAGTGGACAGAAGGGAAAGCAAGGGGCCTGAACTGGAGGGAAACTCTCTGCCAATATCCGCTACACTTTCACTGAACCAATTCGATACCTGGAAACGACGGCAAAGCTGGACTTCCGGGTTGGCGCCATCGCCGAATGGCGGACTCCCTCCGAGCTCCGGAGGGAGTCTGCTCGGCAGGGGCTGGGTCCTACCGCGCCGGCGACGCGGGGACCCTCAAAAACCACGGGCACGGAGCCCGTGGACATGGGGACTCGGCTGGTACCATCAGCGCCCTCCCGACTCGTGAAGGAGCCTTTTTAAAGGCTACGGATCGGGTGCCGGGGAGCGGCGTGGTACTGTGAGTCTATCGCTTCCCCTGCCGAGCGCAGCCGCATGCCATTCGTCGGAGAGCACTGGCTTCTTCCATTTGAAATTCGGACATTTAACAACAACCCGTGAGTAATTGGGTAACCGGGTATAAAAGGAGAAAAAAAGAAATTTTTTTTCGGATTCGGCACGAGCGGGGGGGATCTAAAAAGGAAGTCAGTCCCCTCCCTGATTGTAAACATGCTAAAACAAGGACTGAGAAACCAAGATTGATTCAGAAGTTTATTGCTGACAAAAAATATCAAATTCCACGATGGGATATTACAAGAATTGTGCTGGAGGAGAAAAGTCGAGGGTGAGAGGGAAAAGGCAAACCCCCCCCCCCCTGGGAACCGGGGCGACTCGGAGAACCTGGCGGAGAGAGATGGAGAGTTTGACAGCTGTCAAAGTAGCTGTCAAATCTTGAGAATACAAAGAGGACTTTGTTACAAGTATTTTGCTGGTTAATTTTGATACAATTGGATATAAATATGGATACAAAATGTCGGGGGGGGGAAAGAAACAACAACTTGACTTTTGGATTAGAGGACACAAAGTTACTGCAACCCCCCTAGAGGGGCTTTGGGACATTACAAGTGGCGTATGTGGAAAACTACACTGGGATGTGTACTGGTCTTAGCTCCTGGGAAAGTAGCAAAACTGAAATATTGTTTTGTCTACAGAGGTGACAACACAATAGAATCTTTCTATTGAAGTAAGGTAGGAACTGGACGTAAGTTTTTGTTCCTGAATAACAAACCTCTGTAGATATACTAGATTTCAGAATAAGAATGGTTTTGCAGCTGAACAAGATAGAAACCTGAGAAAGTAAGAAACAGAAGAGTAAAGGACCAACTACGCCACGGAAAGAACAATGGGAGGAGCAACAATGACCAAGGGAAATTAAAGCCCTCTATTAGACTGGATTTTTGAAATTAAACATTATCAAAACAAGCAAATTTAAAGAAAACCGGCAAGATGGATTGAGAAAAATTTGGCTGTGGACTTGAGACCTCCAGGCCGACAACATACAGACTGATGGACTTGGGGAATCCAAACCGGGGAAGGGAGGGGGAATCCTAGAATCCAAAGGCTATGTAACCAACTTTTGGAATCTTCTTCTATCTTCTATCTTCTATCTTTCTATATAACTTTGGTATTTTGATTTAACATGTTTTGGGGGAAAAAGGGGGAATTCGTGGAAGGAAACGGGGTAGATTTTGGGGGGAAAATCTTTGTTCTATTTTGTTAAAGATGAGGAGTGATGTTAAGATTGTAATTTAAATTGGCTAATAGGCACAACATATTAGGTTTAAATTGGGAATGAGAACTTGTGGAACCAACATAGGGAAAGGGGAATACAGTCGGGAGGGGAAGGAGGGAGTCCCAGAAAGAAGGTTATGAAAATAAGGGTTTAAAATTGGTCTTTCTTTTTCTTTCTTTTCTCTATCTTTTCTATCTTTTCTACTCTGTTATTATTGGAAATTTTAATAAATATGATTATAAAAAAAAAAAAGAAACGACATGCAAAGCTCAAGCACTGCTGCAAAGTCACCATAAAACTGCTAGCAGACACACCAGTTCATGTTTAGGGGTTGCCCTATCAGCCCCAAACACCAGAATATTACGACGCTTGCAGCACACCAGCATCGCTGGAACGCAACACTAATAATTATCCTACATTATTGATTTGCCGGGGTAGCAAGGCCTTTTCAGTGCTCATTGACTGAAACATAAGCAAAGACTAGCAGTGCTAGATTAAGACTCATTTCACAAATGGTTGATGAGTAGGGGTACATATCTTGCTTCCCCACCCCATACACAGCAGAGGTTCATGCCCAGTGAAGGAAGAGTGCAAGGGGGCAGGAAGAGACACCATCAGGGCCTGGGCCTGTCAGACTGTCCTGTCCTTCCCCCACAGGGCCAACGGACACCACCTGCCCTGTCAGAAGGAAGATGGGGGGGCTGGGAGAGTGGGTCGTTTGTCTTTTATTTTTATCTGCTAGTGAGCAGATGAGAGAACTGTAAAACTGTAAGCTGCCTTGGCAAAAAGGGAGCATATTAGTTCCCTAAATACGCCAAGTGGGGATACCATAATAGATATTGGGCACTATTTCCTAAAGTACAAGCAAGCAGTCTATATGCAGTGGCAAAAGGTTCCCTAGGGAAGAGAACAGCGGAACTCATTCCTGTAGCATACAGTCAAACAGGACAAGAACTGGGATGTTACTATTGATATATATATTTTAAAAAAACACAAACCACCATATTCCTCTACCTTTCCCGTTTCAGCTCTTCAGGAACTAGGACCGGCATAGGAACTAACAAGTGCTAAAGAACTTTGAAGAGCATTAGTTAAGTCAGTGTGGTGTATTGATAACAGCAGTGTTTCTCAAACTTGGGTCCCCAGCTGTTGTTGGACTACAACTCCCATCATTCCTAGCTAGCAGGACCAGTGCTCAGGGATAATGGGAGTTGTAGTTCAACAACAGATGGGGACCCAAGTTTGAAAAGCACTGGGTTAGAGTGACCTGAGAGACCAGAGTTCAGATCCACACTCAACCAAAAAGCTCACTATGTGACTTTGGACCAGTCACTGCCTCTCAGTCTAACCTGCCTGACAGGGTTGTTGTGTGGATTACTTGAGGGGAAGAACCATACTCACCACCTTGAGCGCCTTGGAGAAAAGGTGGTTTATAAATGCAATAAATAAAATAAACTATATCAGGCATAGGCAAACTCGGCCCTCCAGATGTTTTGGGACTACAACTCCCATCATCCCTAGCTGACAGGACCAGTGGTCAGGGATGATGGGAATTGTAGTCTCAAAACATCTGGAGGGCTGAGTTTGCCTATGCCTGAGCTATATGAATGGGCTACTTTAAAACATACCATGAGGGAAGAAGAGGGGTGGGGTGCAAGAATCCCCTTCTGTACCTTCAATCATGTGTCTACTGAAGGAGTGGAGAAGAGGCTGGGATCATGCCTATGGACCTTG
Organism: Podarcis liolepis; assembly: GCF_965112155.1. NCBI lineage: Eukaryota > Metazoa > Chordata > Lepidosauria > Squamata > Lacertidae > Podarcis > Podarcis liolepis. The sequence continues at coordinate 23,759,994 of NC_139567.1, read as the reverse complement.
TCCATGACCTCAACCTCCTCACACCTTCCATGAAGGATGAAAGGAGCATCTATGCACATGCAGATTCCTGTAGCTTCTTCCCTGTGACTGGGAACCTGATTGTGCAGATTTATATCTCAGAGCTGACCTCTAATATGCATATATTACACGCACATCACACACACTTCAGGCTCTGCATACATTATCATCCTTTTATAAAAGGATGCCACACTCACTAAATCTGGCCCTTCAGAATCCAAAACAGAAGAGATTTTATTCTCTTGGGATGCCACCTTAGCACACATGACAAACATCAAATTCAAACCAAATTTATTAACAGGGCAACCAAATGCTAATTGCAGACAAACAGAACCATATGGACATAAACCGTATGCAAGGATTATGCATAAAAATAAAAACTCACCCTATACAGCAAATAAAGCATGTTTATGTCTCTAAAATCTCGAGAGAAGCCATATGGCCTTGTCTAAGTTGAGCAGACTTCACTGCAAATTTCAGTGTAATAAACATTGCAGACCTGTCCGAACCAAACAACAGATACTTAATATTATGTGAATAATTGAGGTCAGCAACCACTGCTGAAGATTTGTCTAAATATCTGTTTTGTACAGTTTGCATATAATGTACGGCGTCCTCTACCCAGGGGCTACCGCATATGCCAAAAGGGCCAATCTCTGGCAATTTTCTTAAATCTCCCTTCAAGAAAATGCAACTTCATAAGAAATATGTATTCCTAGAAGAGTTAGCATGTCAAGGTCCAAGTCCCAAACTCCAAGTTCAGAAGAGCATTAGCTGGTTGAGACTGGGATTACTGTGCTGAAGAATAAGGCCCGGATCCTATTACTGACCCTAAACCTAGCAGTCCTGGAGCCTTTGGGAGCTGAGTCAAAGCACCTTCCCCCATGTCCAGTTTGCCCCTGTTCATATGGGAGGTGGAGCTTTAAGTGGTTGGAAGGACCCATAAGGCCTCAAGTCCACCTCCAGCTAGTACTGAAGTGAGTTCCTTGCTTGGTGCTTTCCATGGTGCTTTTTTGCCTACTAAACCCTTCCTCAACCCCACTGGAAATCAGGGATGAGGAACCTGTGGCTCTAGCTCCCATCATCCCTCACCAGCTTGACCAGTGTCAATGATGGGAGTTGCAGTTCAACATCTGAAGAGTCACCTGATGTCCACGCATGTTCCTAAGTGTTTTCCCAGACTCTCAAATTAACACAAAGTGGTTCTCAAAGAAGATGTTAACCACTCCCTGGGGGCAGTTAGAAACTCAGATATACAGTCGTACCTTGGTTTTCGAACAGCCTAGTTCTCGAACGTTTTGGCTCCCGAATGATCGAAACCCAGAAGTGACTGTTCCAGTTTTCGAACATTCTTTTGGAAGCCGAACGTTTGATGAGGCTTCCGCGGCTTCCGATTGGCTGCAGGAGCTTCCTGCAGCAAATCATAAGCTGTGCTTTGGTTTTCAAATGCTTTGGAAGTTGAACGGACTTCCAGAATGGATTCCGTTCGACTTCCAAGATACAACTGTATAAGCTAGGGGCCAACTGTCTCCTTTAACCAAGGTTACAGTTGCCAAAACGGAATATCTAGTTGCCATTTTGGGGCAAAACAGCTCTGAAGTTCTATTTTTCAAACGATGCACTAACTGTGATTGATTATCAGTTACATATCTGCCTAGTTCATATGACAACCTTGAGCTAGGTTAAGGACTTTGAGAAGTTAAAGAACAAAAGTCACTTCCTCCAGGAACAGCCCACATATATATTAGCCTATTCCTACCTCTTTTTCTTGAAGGGACGCGGGTGGCGCTGTGGGTTAAACCACAGAGCCTAGGACTTGCCAACCAGAAGGTTGGCGGTTCGAATCCCCACGACGGGGTGAGCGCCTGTGGTTCGGTCCCTGCTCCTGCCAACCTAGCAGTTCGAAAGCACGTCAAAGTGCAAGTAGATAAATAGGTACCGCTCCAGCGGGAAGGTAAGCAGCGTTTCCGTGCGCTGCTCTGGTTCGCCAGAAGCGGCTTAGTCATGCTGGCCACATGACCCGGAAGCTGTATGCTGCCTCCCTTGGCCAATAAAGCGAGATGAGCGCCGCAACCCCAGAGTCGGTCACGACTGGACCTAACGGTCAGGGGTCCTTTTACCTTTACCTTTACCTCTTTTTCTTAATGGTGATACGGATCATTCATAATAATTTAAGAATATTCTTCACAACTGTGAGCAGGACAGTAGGATTGGGTAAGTGAAGGCAAGCTTCAACAATTAGCTATAGCGTTGTTCATTGCTCCTGCACAGAAAAAGCATTTTGGTTCCTGAAATTCATTCTGTTTGTGCAGATAAAATACAGGTATAACTGATAAAATTCTACAGGATGTGGTATTAGTGTGCGAAAACATTCAAGTTCCAATGATGCCTAGGCATGCATCTCTAGACGGTGGAGATGTCGGGTACCAGCCTTGCAAATAGGTGCAAAATGTTCCTGACACTTGGCTAATTTCAAACACTGCCGGGGGGGGGGGGGTTAATGGGATTACCTAGGGGGAGCTAAGAGGCAAATGGGTGCTGGTCGTATAAATGACTATTGGACTTTGAAAAGCTCGTTTCACTGGATAAAGTTCATCAGTTTTGTGGAATTAATTTTTGTAAATAGTTTTAATTGAATTTTGAATAAATGTACTATTAATTGTTACAGTTCTGAATTTTATTGTGCTATTATCTTCCTTAGTGGATCGTTCAAACAACTATCCCGAATAATGTTTTTTATACAGTAGGGGGGCACAGGAGATGAGCGTATGGAACCAAGCAGGCTATGTGGCCTGAAATAAGTTGAGAACTACTGAATTAACACAGTGTTCATTCGGTTTAAAGCTTGACATGCCACTTTTCAGCTTTCTGCTTTTGAGGTCCGTCACAGCAATAAAGGAACTATGTAAGAAGAAGCAGAATCAATTTCCGGATTTCAAATGCCTTACCTGGCACCTGATCGCTTATAGTGATGGCCCAAGGCATTCCACATACAGAAAGGATCTTTCCCCCAGGTACTTACCCACCTGTGTTAAGTAAGGGCTCCACAAGAGAGCCTCAAAAGATTATCTTGGATAATATGAGCTCAGTACATCAAGCAGGTTTGGCAACTGGATAACCTTCAGCCTTGGGGGGACAATCAACGACATTGGTCACTGTTTTGTTTAAAAGGTGATGGAAAGTGAAACCTCACGGCTGAAAGGAGAGCCTTACCTGAGCTCCAACTGCCACAGTCCAACTGAAAGGAGCCTCACTCCCCACAAACAGAAAGGAACCCTCAGCAGCCACTTGGGCTACACTTTCCACAAGATTCCTTGCACAGGGAAGGTCAATCACATCCGTCAAATAACCGAAAAGCTGAGCTGTCAGTTTTCTCAAGGAGGAATTCACTGCCTCCCCCAAGAAGGTCATTGTTACCCAGTGTACAGTACAATCTACCCTTGCTGCTAATAATGCTTACCCAAAACACTCAAACACAAACACCTGCCAGCAGTTATCTAATTACAGAGAGTTAAGGTCTAATTTCAATATGAGCTCCTCAACCTTTTCTCCCAAAATTCTATGATTATTACTATTGACGGGGTTTCAAGGAGGCTTGCAGATAAAACAAGAACAGCTGAAAATGTAGGGAAGGACCACTAAGAAACAATTAAACATTAATAGAATTAAAACTATGTATAAAATATAAAAGATCTAATTACATTCTGGATACTGAATCATGATTCACACACATCAGTTGTGCTAAAGAAAGCCAGGAGTTAGCATCGTGACTAGCAGAAGAGACCTGAAATCTAATATTTAGTTTAACCCTTTCCCAACTATGCAAAACCAAAGGGATTCTTCCCATGAGATTCCTGTCTCTAAAGATTTGTAGCAAAATGATCAAACAAAACTTGGAGTATACTTTAATATAAAACAGTTGTGGAATAAGCATTTTAAATAAATAAAACTAGCTGGTAGCTGGAATCCAAGTTCCTTGTGGATAAAAGGATGATTACTATCTATAGATACCTCAACAGCACAATCCATCAAATTCCAAATCTATTGCTATTATTTTCAAGCAGGAACTTGGGAGTTCCATGATGATGATGATGATGATGAAATCTGCATACCACCCTATACCCGTAGATATCAGGGTGGTTCACAATATTTACCATTCAAAAAATCCTATGCAGTCAAATGAACAACCAACATTACAAGGAATATAACCAATAGCAGATTTCTAATACCGTGAGAGAAAAAATGCTGTGAAGATTTAGTAAATTGTTTTAACAGTCCCATGTAGTAACCCACCCCACACGTAAGAATAGCCTGCTGGATCAGGCCAATGGCCCATCTAGTCCAATTCCCTGTTCTCACAATGGCCAGCCAGTTGGACACCTACAAGCAGGATTCGGGCACCAGAGCACTCTCCCCTTCTGTGGCTCCCAGAATCTGGTATTCAGAAGCATTATTGTTCTGACTTGAATCTTCCAATGTTCAGCTTCAGCATTCCCACATGTACAAAGAACCAGGAATAAGAATCAAATGGCCACCATGGATACCAAGACCAAGATTCCTGCATAGCAGGGGGTTGGACTAGATGACCCTTGTGGTCCCTTCCAAGTCTAAGATTCTATGATTCTAAAAATGGAAAGTGGATCATTCCTCTTCTACAAAAGGTGGACTACTTTACTGCACTTAAAGGCGGTGTCAGAGTGTTTCTATGCTGAGAAGTCTCAGAAGGCACTTTCAAAACCCTTTTTGCTTGGCTGCGATGTTTGTTATCACTACGGACAGTATGAGTTGCAAATACAAGCAGGATAAAATACTTTTTTATTTTAAAAAAGCTTACATAAACCAGAGCAAGGAGCATTGTTTTACAATCCTGATTTATACTTTTCAATCAAGAGAAGAATTACAGAATGAGTAAAAGCTATTTTTAAAACAAAAAAATTGAAAGACTCTGCTTAATTACCACCTGCAAGTTCCATGCTGCCTCAGTGCTGAAAGTATCATATAAAAAGGGTTTTCTTGTTTGATCTTCACAGCAACCCTCCAACAAAGGTTAAGTCACTACTTTGTCCCAAGATCATTCAGTTTCATAGTTGAGCAGAAATTCACTTCTGTTTTCATAATATATACCCACCAAGCTCAATCTGTTTATCGTTGTTTTTTAAAGCAAAAAACAAACTTTTCAGTCTAGTTTAAAATGCATACTCCCTGGAAAAATCAATGCTGCACTATAACACTTTCAGATAACTCGAAGCGTTCAGCAAAAATGAAGCCCTCCCCCCCCCCCCAAGTTGCTGGAAAACAACACAAGCATGGAAAGTATATATTTTTCCATTAAGGTTGTGCAGAAAAATCCCCAGTGCATTGCATTCCATCATCACCTATTTCCCATCCTCTGAAATCAGAGTGACAACTGAGCCTCCTTACTGAATAAGATCATAAAAATGGTTTCTTCTACTGCAAAGTGGAAAAAGCAAGGAGGCAGAAAACACTAAAAATGTAGAAAGAAAGAAAGAAAGAAAGAAAGAAAGAAAGAAAGAAAGAAAGAAAGAGCAAGCTTTCCTTCCTAACATAAACATGCTTGCTAGAGAGTAGGCATCGGCAGTGAGGCAGCGCCCTCTAGCATCTTCTGAGCATACTTATCACTAGATGTAAGAGTTGCCCTAAACATACAACCAGCATCTCTCTTTTTTTTCTGAATGCGGAGTGTGAATCTATAAAGTCTGCCATGCACGTACTGTTCCTGCCCAATCCTTCTTAGCCTCTGATCTAGCGGGGGATGGAGGGGGGGGAGAGAGAGAGAGAGATTGTAGCCATTCTGCAGCATCAATTACTTTAAATATATGTTTCAATGTGAGCAAATCACGCTGTTACATAATTAAGAAGAAATTATTTTTTATGAGTGGGCAGGCAAGCCTGATGCAAACACTACAGTTTTACTATTCACAGACTGTAGCACGGAAGCATTGCCAGGAAGCATTGCTAAGCTATTATGCAATACTCCAGCCCCATCCAACACTTCATTCATTCAAGAACATATCAGCACGGTGCTGAAATTGTGTGGGTTTTTTTTAAAAAAGAGGAAGTTTGAGAGGTAATTGGAATATCATCTACCCGTTGTCTGCATTATGTTATTGCAAGTGCCGCTCCAGCTGTATACTAAGCTTTCTCAGTCTGTATTTGTACACACACACATAATTTAAAATTATGGCCTAGTAAGCCAGCACACCCCCCCCCCCCGGCTCAATTCAAGATGGTTTCTATAACATAAATCTGACTGATCCACTAATACAAACCTAAAGTTTATTCTAAAAAACAACCACTGCAAGTAATTTTAAGCAATTTACTTTTTTCCCCTCTCACCTACTAACGGAAGTATCTCACTCTACAACAGCTTTCTAACTATTTATGCAAGTGGGCATTACTATTAAGCACAATAAAATGGATAATCAATATTTCAGCCACCACCTTACTATAATGACTGCTTATTGGAAGAAGGAACAATTCATATTTCAGTGGAGTATGTGAACATCTCTCCTACACAAGTACCAATTACCTATATTGAAGAAAGCACCACAATAAATGCCCTTTACCTTTTATAAAGAGGATTTGGAGTGCATAAACACACACAAACTATACTGACTTTCGCCCAACCTCCAAATAATAAGTTTCTATTATTATTATTATTATTATTATTATTATTATTATTATTATTATTATTATTAAAATTTGTACACCGCCCTTCATCCATAGATTCCAGGCTAGTTCACAAGACAATTTTAAGTATTATCTCAATACACCTTTATAATGGAATCTCTTCTAGCAAAACTTATGACCTTGGGCCACTCACCATCTTTCTGCCTAACCTACCTCTCAGTGTTGTTGTGAGGATAAAATGGGGGGGGGGGGTTTAAAATTGTGAATGCCACCCTAAGCTCCTTAGAGGAAAGGTGGGATGTAAATGCAATAACAACAATAATAACAACAAACCGAAACAATGGCTTTAAGTCACAAGTTCTTAGGGGGCGTCTGTAACGCAAGCACAGTACCCCATCACCGCCTTCGGCAACACTTCAAGAAATTCCTGGGAAAGCATGGCAATGAGACTATGTCCTTAGTGCCCAAGTTGAAACAATCATGGAAATTATTATGCCGGCTCCGTATTTTTGAACTATATTCAAAAAAGGACATGGGACAGGGAAAGAGCACCCACATACCCTGTGTGCAGCACAGAAGCATTCAAGGCTTCAAGCCACACATAATCTTTCCTCTCCAGGAAAATAGAGAGACGTGGCTACATCTTAGGCATTACGGGGAGAGAGAGAGAGAGATCAAGGCGAGTTACAAATGCTGCAATTTTAACCACCACCTCTCTCGCCTACTGTACACTTAGGGACGGTGCAATCTCTCTTTCCATTCTCCTTGACAAAGAGTTTTATGTAACTCAAAAGCCTGCAAGTTGCTACGCCCACAGGAGTCGGTCCTTGCCTGCATCTCCGGGATCAGGCTGGGAAGGAGCCGTCTATGCACCAAACTACTAATCGACAAAATATAATAGAAGGAAGAAAAGTTCGGAAGCGTCTCGTTTATCTTCTTAAGGTGGAGGAGAGGGCACTTCCAAATATACCGCACTGCTCTCCCTCAGCAGGGAAACGAGCGGCCTGCCTGCAACTGCACACCTAGGCGGCAGGCAGGGGAGAGAGGTGTGGCAAGGAAAGGGGAGAGGCTGGAGAGAGAGAGGGAGAGCCAAGAGGCGCCACTGCACCAGCCTCGTTGATGCAGAGGCGCTGCCGCTGCTCAAAGAGAAGCCCTTTTGCACGATCCTCTCCCTCCTTCCCCGGGATGCATTCACACCCTGCAGTGATGCTCAGCTCCCGTGCGCTCCTCCCAGCACCTCTCCGGTGATGCAGAAAAAAGCGCACCGGGGGGTGGATGAGGACGAGGGTGGCCTGGAAGGCCAGCCGAGGAGCCCGATCCCCGACCCCCCCCCCTCGACCCGGCGCCGCCCACCCAACCGCCCGGCCCACCCGCTTCCTTTGCTTCCTTCCTTCCTTTACCAGGCAAGCTTGAAGCCTTTCATTAGTACAGTCACGATCAGCCGGTGCCCGTCGTGTCCTTGGCTGCCCACTGACGACGCCGGAGCGGCTCCCAAGACATAGTGGAAGAGGCCGGGCAGGCGCAGGCTGCCGGGGAAGCGCACCGTCCCGGCATGGAAGGCGGGCGGGCGGTAGGAGGAGGGCAGCGCCGCCCCGCCGCCCCAGGATGCTGCTGCCGCTGCTCTCGCTACTCCACCGCCGCTCTCGCTGCTGCTGCCGGGGGCCGGCTCTGCGGAGCGCGGGCAGCCCGGACACGCCAACGAGGCGGAGATCATGCCATGGCCTCCCCGCGCCGCCGCCAACGGCCCAGGCGCCCACGGCGAGCTCCCAGATGCTGGGGAGGCACCCAGGGGCGGCGCAGCGCCAAGCCCCGCCGGGGGTCCGGATCCAACCCTTGCTGCTGCTGCTGCTGCTGCTGGTCGTCCCTCTCCAGCTAATCTCTCCCCTTCCTCCTCCTCCCGGGTCCTCGATGCGATGCGACCCCGGCGCAGCGCGCCTCGCCTGCCCACTTGCCCGGCCCGAGCTGCTGCGCCCGCCCTTTAAAGGCGCCCGCCGCCTGCCAAAGGGAAAGCCGGCCAAGCTGGGCCAGCCTGCGGAGGGAGGAGGATGCCCGCCGCGCGGTCCCGCGGATGGAAGCGGCCGAGGGAAGGGGAGGGCGCGCGGGGCGGGCCAGCCTTCGCCCGGGGACTCCCCAGAGCGCCTCCGCGCTTAGGCTGGACCTTGTTTCCTTGCCGAGGAACCCCGCGGTCTCGGCAGGGCTGGCGTCCATAAGCAGGAATGCACAGGAGCGGGGTGCGAGTACTGCGCATCCTTACTAGGGAGCAAGTCCGGTTGCACTCAGGGCCCGGGGAGTTCGGCTGTCAAGAAATCGAGCTTCTCTGAAGTCTCCGAGGCTTCAGTTCTAGCCATGCTTATTAAGCTCCCGAGTAAATCAGTAGATCAGCCTCCTAGGTGATGAGGGCACTTGCCCGAAACCCCCTCTCTCTCATACATGGGGCACCCTGGTCCTCTATTTGGAAATTAGGTGGTGATTTCCAAAAAGGGGAAGGGAGGCACTCTGCACCGGGTAGAGAAGCTCTTGCCCTTCTAACACTTCAAGTGCTCCAGGCCAAACCCCTACATTGAAAACAGGTCCCTGGGCTGAGTTTAGGGGTTCATAAAGCTGAGGAAAGGCAGGTTTTAAACCGGAGTTTCCCAAACTTGGGTCTCCAGCTGTTGTTGGACTACAACTCCCATCATCCCTAGCTAGCAGGACCAGTGGTCAGGGATGATGGGAATTGTAGTCCAAAACCAGCTGGAGACCCAAGTTTGGGAAATCCTGGTTTAAACAAAATAAATATGGAGGGGGGTATTTTCCCACCCTCCTTTTTTTTAAGATATCATAAATGCTAGCTTTATAACAATGCCTAAGTCTGGAGTAGTGCAGTGGAGACCCCGGTAGGCAATTCAGCGCACAGATGCTCTAACTTGGCTCTAGTAGGTTCTGACCCAAGACACTGTTATGATAGGTTTGGTTCATGGCTCTCCCCTCCCCCCAACACACACAATTAATCAAAGTGGAGGGGAGGGGAGAACTGGGCTTCTGTAGGCCACCTGAAAAACCAGGAAGATTAGCTGCAAGGGCCAAGGTTGTCCCTGCTGTCCCCAGAGACAGGGAGAAGGCAGAGCAAAATCTACTGTTGGAGAGCCAACATGGTGTAGTGGTTAGTGTGTCAAATTAGGGCCTGGGAGACCAGGGTTCAAATCCCGCCATGAAATTCACTAGGCAACTATGGACCAGTCTCTCAGCCTAACCTACCTCACAGGATTGTCATGGGGATTAAATGAGAGAACCATGGACCACACCTTGAGCTCCTTTGAGGAAAAAGGTGGGATATAGATGCAGTAAATAAATAAATCTCTGGGTGAGATTTGAAGAAGTTTGGCAAGGCTTTCTGGCTCACCATTGCTTAACAATGGCAACAACAGTATGCTCCTCCTCAAATTATACTGTTGAAATGAAGAGAAGTGGTGGTGGTGAGTGGCAACAGGAGTCTACTTTTGTGTAGAAGGACTGCGAACTCAGTTCAGTTTTGATACTCAGAACAAATCCCTGGGATCATAATTTGTTAGCTCTAAATGTGCCTCTTGTACCTGGTGATAGTTAGTGGATCTTGGTGGTTCTAGCAGATCCACACCAGTCTGACGCTCGCCCCTAGGACTGGTAATGAAAACATGTGGGAGATAAAGTGGCTTGAAAGAACATTTGCTCTGGACTCTCAAAAACAAAAACCTGCATGGAAATAGCCAAGACCCACCTCACCCATTGCCACAACTGAAGAGCTAGAGCAGCCCAACATTTAACAAACTCAGCTCACCGTTTAACAAATTCAAAGCGTGCAACAACAATTTCACTGCATTTTATGCGAGACCACTAACTGATATCACAAGATCAAACCCATTATCAACCCCCTGGCTAAACCCAAATCTGCCCTGAGCCAGAGTTCACTGATAATAATGGAGCAGCTTGGCCAGTTGGTCCTGGGCATGGAATACTGCCAAGTGACCATTTCTTGTTATCTTTAGAATATCATCATCATCACCACCACCTCCATCATCATTTGAATCACCATTTTTATCAGTTTCATTATGAATGACAATCATGCGAGCCAAACAACTAAAAACAGATTTAAAAGCAATACAAATACAGTAATACTCAATCTTCATCCAGCCAGAAAACAGAGATGCTGTTCCATAAAATGGGCTGTCCCACTGAAGGCCCTGCTCTGATTTGCTGTGGAGCAGGCTTCTGATGCAAAAGAGTATTGTGCCACCTTAAAGGCACATGTATTGGTGTGCTTGTATGGACGTTCACCACTTAAAATTTGAAAGTGGCAAGATTTCATGAATTACAGCTGGTTAATGAAAATTACAACAGATCAAACTGGAGCTTATGCATAGGTTTACACACACACATATTTGATGGCTCACATGTTATTGGCTAATGCAGGATCAAATATATTGAATGTAACCTCATTGGGGCAAGCACTTATTTGGCTCTTGAAAGCACCATGCACATTGATGCTGCACTATATTTATTATCATCACCATCAATATTAATAATCACTGAGGTTGTTCTCTGATTGAGAAATTATCTGCAATCAATTACTTCACTAAAGTGGAATTGATTCTGAACCAAATCCTGATTGGTAAGGGGCAGGCAGTGTTTTCTCAGCACAGTACATCAAGCTGCAAATCAGTTGTGTGGCAGTGTCTAACCTCGGGAGTTCTTTTAATTTTAAACCCACACTTCTTGCTCTGAGCTGCTTTCTAACCTGCACACCTTCCTGGGGTGCTGAGCCCTTTTGGCTGCAAAATGGGTCAGGAGACCTGCAAACCTGGTGAAATCTGGGACAAAGCAGTACTGCAGAATCACATTCAGCAATGTATAAGGGTTTATATTTTTTAAAAAAGGAAAGGGAGATGTCAGGCACTGAGCATGCAGCCAAGAACACTTTGGAGGTCAAGGAGATTGCCAGGAGAGATGGAGTAAGGAAAAACGAGGTGAAGGGAGGAGGCAGTTTATCCAAGTGGCAACCTCTGCTCCCAAGGCATGCTGGGTGAGATGCTACAAAATATTTATAAAGGAAGCAGGGAAGGGAAGGAAGGGGAGAGCAGCACTCAAAGCCCAGTCATGGGAATATATTTTCTCCTGTTTATTTATGGGGGCTGTCTCACATACTGGGCCAGAATTTATGGAGATTCTCAATGGTGTTTGTGGAACACACCAGACACCTAGTATAGAACAGTGGCCAAGACACTCGAGTTGTGAGCTAGGAAGCGCAAATTCCACCTTAGCCATGAAGTCGCTCAGTGGCTTTAGGCAATCTGTTCTCTCACCTTCCTCTACCCATCTGCAGCATGGCCAGAACCTTATAAGGTTGCATGTTTTGAACACTTATAAAAACCTGGTATATAAATGCTAAACAACAATATACGCATAATTTAAACTGTGTTTCAGGCTAGAGCTGGTCCTCAGAACATGGTCTTCTCAAGTCTTCTTCAGACCAAAGGCCCACCTAGCCCAGCATCCTGTTGTCAGAGTGGCCAAGCACCTATGGGAAGAGCGCAAGCAAGAACTGAATGCCACAGTATTCTTCCAACTTGCAATTCCCAGCAACTGGTAAAACATAGCCACTGGTGGTCTTATCCTCCATGAATTTGCCTAATCCCCTTTTAAAGACTTCCAAGTCGGTACCGGGCCATCATTACTTCTTGTGGGAGAAAGTTTCATGAATTAATTGTGCTGCATGAAGAACACCACCTTTGTCCTGAAATAGTCTCTCTGGGTCCTAGTATTATGAGAGTGGTAGAAAAACCTCTCCTCTCCACTCTCTCCATGCATAATCTTACGCACCACTGTCATATTCACCCTTACTCTCTTTTTTCTAAACTGAAAAGCCCCAAATGTTGTAAGCTTTCCTTATAGGGAAATTGCTGCACCAGGATCCTTAACCATTTTTTCCTTTCCCTTTTCTGAATCTCTTCCAGCATGTGGTCTTAACATGGATTTGCACAGCAACATTATTATATTGGCAGGCCCATCAAGCTATTCACTTCAGACTACCTTGGAAGGTGGTGGGCTCTCCTTCACATTAGAGGATTTTAAGCAGAGTTTGGATGGCCATCTGTCATGGATGTTTTAGTGGAGATTCCTACACTGCAAGGAGTTGAACTAGATGACCCTCAAGATCCCTCCCAGTTCTACAGTTCTATAATTCTATGACCCTATTGTCTCATTCCTGGTCATTCACCACCACTTCAGACCATTACCACCCCAATGAATGTGTATGTGAATTATGATTTTTTGTTTTTCGAATACACGTTACATTTGCTTGCACTTGTTACTACCCATTCACCAAGCCTGGAGAGATCCTTTCGAAGCTCCTCACAATTCTTTTTGTTTTAACCACCATGGAAAGTTCGGTATCATGAGCTACCACACTGTTCACCACTAATGCTAGATAATTTATGTAGAAGTTAAAAAGCACAGGTCCCAGTACCAATCCTTGGGGACTCCGCTTACTACATCGTTCCATTAGGAGGACTATCTGTCTGAGAACTTCCTGGAAAAAGGCTTGGTTTAGATACTTTCATACACATGCCCACAGCTAGTGGGCAACTAAGAATTATGGGCACCTCTTTTTTCTCTCCCTCCCTAGGATTCTTGCTATACAAAACTGCATTTAAATAAGGTTCCCAGCTACTGAACTGGTCCTGCATCTTAAACCATATAGAAATAAAACAATATTCCTGTGATATTTGGATGGCTGACGGGAAAACCTTCACCAGTTAGCTTTCTATGTGCCACAGGGCACTTAAAGGCACAGGATCAGTGGCAGTAAAGCAAGCTGGCAACTGCTGCATATAAACACCAACTGCTCTTGACTTATGATTCTATGTCCTGAAGTGCTGGAGAGACATGCATCTGCATTGTGCAGATCAGAACAATCCAGCCTCATTTAGTCTGAAAAGATTCTGCAAGGATGATGCTGTAATGGAGGACACAGGCCTCATCAAAACGAGAGAGCAATATTGGGTCAGGTGCCTCTAAGTCCGTAATCACTACTACCATCCAGGTAGCTGTTTTCCCTTGGTCTCAACTTTGCCCATACCAGTTCCCACAGCTGCCCTTCCATGGCCTGCAGGTTAACATGCCGGTGGGGCAGTTCTGCCTCTTCCAGTACACCCTCTAACTTCAGGGAAGGCAAGACACGCTTAGGAATTCTTCCCCGAGCAATTTCAAATTTGCACATTAATTTCCTCGGAATTTTACTTCAAGCACACCCTCTAGTGTTCTGCTGCTAGACGACAGCCAAGCTTGCCAAGGACCCAAAAAGTCCTAGTGAAAGCCTTGCTTCTCTGGATGCAGGGAAGCAATTGAAGACCTTTAGGGGTGGTTGGGAGAGTCAGCAAAGGGACCTTCCTTCTCCTGGGTCACCTTCTCATCAGTGTGATATGCTCTTACATGGAGACAAGAGAGAAGCATCCAAGTTTATGCATTATGCATAAACTGGGCGCAGGAAGGGGAAATGGGGGCAGTGGTGGAGAATGACTCTCTCAGATCTTGACTGTATAATGCCACAACCTCTGAACCAAACATAGATATTTTTTCCCCCTCCCTGGGGGGGGGGGGTGGAAGAGAAGGACGTAAAGAAAGTGAAGATTAATGTAAGAAATAAAATAAGAATTTGCCAAGCGAAGCAACTTACGCACAAGGAGGCCGGCAGCATTTCCATCCTACCTTTGCTGTCGCCATATCAGACGCCTCCATATTTTCTGCTTGGCCTATCAGTCAACAAGATCATTCAGAAGGAGGTGGGGGGCAGGGGAGGAAAGAAGGGAAAATAAAACATGAGGACGTGGTAGAGGAGACGACACACAGTTCTATAGGGGTTGTGGGGGAATGGAAAAGGGGGTGGTGAGGCAAGAAAGCGGCTCTCCCCTGATCTCTGAGGCAACTCCCAGCGAGGGGAATGGAGGACACGCCAATGCCATAATAAATCATAAAATTGTAGAGCTGGGGGGGGGAGAGACCCCAAAGGGTCATCTAATCTAACCACCTGCAGTGCAGGAATCACACAGGGGACACATAAGCTCCTGTGGTACGCTGTCGACAGAGATGGCCAGCTGGAGTCAGAGAAGCTGTTTGAGCAATTTCTCAGAGCTTCCCTTGTAGGAAGAAAAGGTTTGGCCTGTTGTCGGAAGAACAGAGGCACCCTCCTTTCCCCTCCACATGCCCTGTCCACTCTGAGGAGTGGGCATATGACCTGTTTTTGCCTTTCATTGCAAAGGAAAGGAATATAAAGGCCAAGCGTTCCTCAGCTATGAACTTCAGAAAAGCGGGGAGGGATGTGGAGAAGAGAGCGGGATAGGAGAGTAACCAGGAGGCATGTGAAAGGAAGGTTCTGGGGAGAGGCAGGTAACAAGGGAGTGGGACAGGGGACAAAAGGGAGGAGTGCCAGGAAAGCCAGAAAGGTGCAAAGGACTCGGCTGTGGGTGCATGTTCAGAGATGCTCTTAACAAAAGGATCCAGTGCAAGGAGGAAGGAGGTGAGGTTTTGATCATACCACACTCTCAGGGGGAGGAAATAAAACAAAATACACTCACCTCACCACCACCCACCTCCCTTAAGAAAAAAAAAAGCCCACTTGGAAAAAGACTGGTCCTTCCCTGGGAGTCTCGCCTCACCCAGTTTGCCCTGGCCTTGAAAACATCAAGTCATCATTCTAAGGGGAAAGTGTGCCAATTCAGAGTATTGAGAGGCTTCTGCATCTGCAGCGGAGGCCCTGCCTTTCGCAGTCCATCAGGCCTGACGATTGGACGAGCAAAGATGACTTCACACAGCCTCATTCATCATTCGAGGATTCCTGTCCAGCAGGGACAGAGCTCCTCTCCCATTCATGGGGACCGTGATTCTCCTTCCTGCCCTACTTTACTACAGCGAATCAATGTGGGTTTCTCTGATACCCGCCAGCTGCGGGAATGGATGAGTTTGACTGACCGGAAGGGTAAGCACAGACCCAAAGAATGGACAGTGCCTAGAGGGGGAGATGGCAGGGGGGGGGTGTCTGATCACTGAAGGAGCCACTGCTGGAAGATGCTGATGTACTCTCTCTCTCCCCGCCACGCTCTCTCTCTCTCTCTCTCTCTCTCTCTCTCTCTCTCTCTCACACACACACACACACACACACTGCATAAAGGTTCTAGCATCTCTGTCTCTCCCTCCCTTAAATCCCTCTTCACATCTCTTCCAGGAAACCTCATTAGTCCCCCTCACCAATGACAACAAAAGCTGCACACCTGTAACCAAATTGGTTTCTCTCTTCACCTCCCTCTTAGTGTCTCACATTGTCTAGATTGTAAGCGCTTTCGGGCAGCGACCTGACTTTTCGCTATAGTACCAGTACATTGGTGGTGTAATCATCAGCAGGCAGATACCCCAAATCCTACACTCACAAAAGGTGCCTTTAACTAGATGAAGTACCACCTCCAATCTGCTTTATTATTGCATTTATTTCCCATCTTTGTCTGCAAGGCACTCAAGATGGCAAACATGGTTCTCTCCCCCTCCTCAATGAATCTCCACAACAACCACCACCTTGTCACTGGCCCAAGGCCACCCAATGAGCTTCCTTGGTAAGTAGGGATCCTAGTCCCAACGCTCTAACCACTACACCATGGTCTTTCTATGTGCAGTTGCGAAGACCACTGCCATACACCATAGGGATGAGTCCTGCCTATTCAGTCACAGCAGAAGTCTGCAAAAATACTTAAGAGTGCATTTAGACTTGGGGAATACTGTGTTAGTTTTCCTGACAATGATGCTAGTGCTTCTGTCCAATTTTCTAATGTTCCTCTCATGCTTCGAGACCTGTTGCATTATGGCACTGCGACTTTCTGACATCAACATGTCATGCTAAATTTCAGTGGGCGTGGTATAGCACATCACCCCCCATCAATGGAGGTTGCTACTCCCCCACATTTTTCACACATGCCTGCTTCTGTGTCCCCCCCCCCAAATCATTCCCTCATGGAAATTGCAGGAAAGAACCATATGCCAGTGTATCACCCCAAATTTTGTACGTTTACTCCTGTGATTTTCCAGGTTGATGGTGCTGCAATCACATTATTTCTGGAACCAATTAACACAAAAAATGAGTGCTAAACTTCCATTAGATTTCCAGGAGCTGTTTTTTTGCATTGTGTGAAAGCTCAAGTGTAATGCAGAAATCAACAGGCAGTGAAACATCAGGGGAAACAGAATGAAGTGCTGTGTGAATGAAGCCTAATAATCTGTGGAAAACAAGAACAGGCTAAGATGCTTTGCAACGCAAAACAATTTGATAGCTAGAGAAAGAAAGAAAAGAAAAGAACTGAGAGGCTTGAAATGGGAGGGAGATAACGAGAAGAAGAAAACAGCATTGATAAGGCAAAGTAAAAAGAGCCTTAAAAGGGACCAATATGGGTAAAAGACAGGAAGGCATGTTTCATAAATTGCTGGAAGTGGAGGAATGCCTAGAGGATAAAAGTGCTGTTCTCTGAAATCAGTGTATTGCAGTCCTAGAATTTCTGTGGCTACAAGAACACACTTGCAACCACAGCATCTTTGAGATGGGAGATGTCTGGTAAGAAAGGAGGATTCTGTGTGGTGCTGCTGCAGCTGAGAAATTACATGATGCTTTCATCAGCAGTGCATGATGGGAGCTGTAGTTCCAGGAATCAGAATAGCAAATCAAGGACGGTATGCACTCCAGAAGGATAATAGCTTTGCCTTCTTACTGGACTTCATTGCAAATAATCCTGAATATTATATTACTGACCATTTGACAGATCTGCATATATTCACATTTTGTGTTTCCCCCCATATTGTATTGGATCACCTTTTTTGTGTTTTGGATATGGGCCATGTCTGCCTTCCCTCATCTAAGTTTTGACAAACCTACTTACTCCTGTAGGCAAAAAGACTTCAATTTCCAACTCTTTTCCTTTAAAGCAGACATAGGCAAACTCCGGCCCTCCAGATGTTTGGGACTACAATTCCCATCATCTCTAGCTAACAGGACCAGTGGTCAGGGATGATGGGAATTATAGTCCAAAACATCTGGAGGGCCGGAGTTTGCCTATGCCTGCTTTAAAGGTCTCAAATGTATGGCACACCAGTCAGGTAACCAGTCAAATACTGTCAGATGACCACCTACTCCTTGATTGTGGTCAAATAATTTACAAAGCCAAGAATGTCAACTGGTATTGTTGCCAGTTTAATCCTTTTTAAAACTACACCATGGTGCCATTTGACATGAGCAAAGAAAGGTTGCCTGCCCTGCAGTCAGGAGCAAAGACACCAACATAGCAAAGATTCCCCCATGGACCAGCTGCTGCTAATGTAGACATCTTCAGAGAAGAACAGGATTTCAAGCAGTTATCAGTGATGAAGCTCACAACCTGACACTGTCTATGACTCCACCTTGCTTGCTACGGGAAGCAAGGAATACCTTCCTCCCTGTGACCTCAGAGTTTCCTCTGCAAAGTTGGTATTGCTTGAACAATTGGCTTCTTGACAGCTGCCATTCAAACTTTATTTGTTAATTGTTGCCATTAACTACTTGTTTTGTTTTTAATTTATTTTTAGTTTTCTCACTTGCAGCTGAAGGTTGACTTTGATGTCATAGAATAAAAACCAGGGGGGAAGACACACTCAGTGAATTGTTCTCATTTATAGAAACAATAACAAATTCTGTTGAAGTTCTGATGGGGTGTAGTCAACTTACCTTTATTCGGAGTAGGCTCATTGAAATGAACAGGCCTGTTAGCCGTGGCTATTAATTTAAGTGGGTCCGTTCTGAGTAAAGGTTACTTGACTACAACTCAGCAATTCATTACAAGTTTTTTCCCCTAAAGTTAATTTCATTATTCACACTATTAACAAATCTGTTGTTATATTTAGGTATCACACCTGTTGAAGATTAAAGTATCTTTGTTTTCTGATAATAATTATAAAAGCCAGGTGCTTTTAAATAATCTGCAGTTATACATGACAATACTTGATCAGCCAATTGACCAAAACTGTGTGAACACTAATTTCCCATAAGTGCTGATCTGAGCAAGCGATACAAATTATCCCCCCTTCACCCTCCTAAGTGATGCCCCTGACTCACCCCTCACTGGACTGACCACTGTACTGGGTCAGCAAAGACATAAGGTAAATGCAAGGCATGCTTTCTCTCACCTCCCTGTATGTATGTGTAAAAATAGCCAGCCAGGTCAGGGCTAAAAGGCAACTCCTGGGAGAGCTAAAGAACCTATACCAGCATCCAGGACACACAAGCAGACCTAGATTCCACATATTTGGGTCACCCCTTTTCTTAGGGCATCTCAGCCTGGGCATCGCTTTCAAAGAAGATGGAGCATGCACTTTTAAAAACACAGAGATCTCTGATGACCCTCGATTCATCCAAAGGAGCAATAAAAAGCAGACGATATAGGTAGTATATGGGTGGGAGGGAGGGGTGATGCAGCAGCAAAGGGTTACAGCAGAAGGATTTAGACCAGAGGAGAGAAAGAGGAGGGGTGCAAGAACAGCAAGAAGTCCATAGAGGCTTACAGGGCAAAGTCATCAGCAAGCAGGGAGGATACAGCCAGCAGTTGGAAAGAAATGGGAGGTGGCAGAGGAAGGAGGGAGCTGATTAGTAGTGTTTGGAAAGGCTGACCTTGTTATGGTGCATGGTGTGTTGGGGTTACACATGCTGCCATCTTATTACCCCCAGAACTCACAGAAACAGACTTCCAAAGGGACCAGGAAGCGAGTGTAGCGAAAAAGAAGAAGGCAGCAGAAGTAGCGCACACAGCTTATGATGAAACTCAGGCAGGCAATGTCAGTTGCAGAAATCTGTAAGAATATGGTCCAGGCTGCCTAAACAAAACAAAACAAAACAACCCCTGCAGAAACCTGACTCGCCTTTAGACATAAACAGCAATGGGAAGGAACCTCCCTTTTCTGAAGAAGGGGAGGGGGGAGAGGGAGGGGGGAAAGGTTGTCAAATCCACAATAAAGAGAAAATTGAGGATCAGCCTCTCTCCCTCCCTCCCTCCCTCTCTCCCTACACCACACTTCTGAGATGCCCAGAGAGGGCACCTCAGCTCCTATTACCGATGCAAAGTCACTGCTGTGCTGAATCATAAATTGCGGGTTGGTTTTCTTGCCTCAAAAAGCAAACAGAGCCACTTTGCGTTTGAAATAAGGCACTGGACTTCTGCCCTACACCATGAGACAAGTGAAAAAGCTCCAGGAGGAGACGTCTGTACGGGAAAGGAGACGGCCTTCTTCCCCTCCTCATTCATTTCCTTTCTCATGGGAGGACCAATTTTAAAGGCACAGCTGCCTCCAGGTTTCTCCAGCGAACTTGCTGCTGCTGCTGCTGCTGCTGCTGCTGTTGCGCACGCTACCAAAGGATAAGATGCAAATGGAAAAAACAGAAAGCCGGCGAGATTAAGGAAGAATTCTGGACCAGGCCCAAAAGGATTTGGGAGTTAATAATAATCAGAATCAAATTCTCATGACCGGGATTAAACGACATTAAGAGTTTCTTCCAGCTGACTCCCCCTCCCCAATCCCTGAACGATGCATGCCGCTCTCATCTAAAGTGCTTTCCTGCCTCTCTCATCACCTCCTTCCAGGCATCCAGGGACCAAAGCTAAGGACCATCTTGACCATCAGGAAGGCTAATCCAGAAGGGTTTCCTTTAAAGCAGGAATGAGGATGCTGGGGAGATGAGATGAACGCTCTGGTCAAAGTTTTAGAGAGGGTGGAAAGAGCAGCCGGAAGGCTATTGGTCCATGGGGGGGGGCGTTATTCAGAGCCCCCTGCTTCGGCCATCAATTCCTGTGCCATTCCTGGGATTTTTCTTTTCCCCTCCAGCATAAGTGTCGGGTGATGAGACATGTCACAGACCAGCCAGGTGCCTCTTTTGCTGCTCACTCATCACCTCCTGCTTGCTGACTCATTCAGGAGACGGGCTTCTCTTCCACTCCAATCAGCCAATCAGCACAAAGTTGGCTATTTCCCCCACCCCACTGCCCAGGACAGTACTATGGGGTAGGCTCCTGTGTTCAAGAGATGTCCCTCCCAGTCATTACTCAGCAAGGTATCTCGAAAGGAGGTTTAATACGTTTCCTAGGGAGGAAAGCTGCGCAGAGGAATTTGCTGCTTAAAGAAAATGCAAAAAGTTTTGAAACCGTTTTTATAAACTGCCCAATTCAATGTGCTAGAAAATAGCTACCTGGGAATACAGCTGTGATGGCTTAAAGCAACCTCACCCATTCCCTACTTTTATTTACAAAAGCTTGTGTCAAAGGCTGGTGTTGAACAGTTATTACTGTTTTTCAGAACAGATATCACGTCATTAAACCTAATATTAAAAGAAGAAAAAATGACTCCTTCTAGTCTAGTCCTTCTAGTATGATATGGTCAAAGAAGCAGCTGTAAATA
The DNA here is from genome assembly GCF_965112155.1 of Podarcis liolepis. Classification (NCBI taxonomy): domain Eukaryota; kingdom Metazoa; phylum Chordata; class Lepidosauria; order Squamata; family Lacertidae; genus Podarcis; species Podarcis liolepis. Next base: position 23,738,859 of record NC_139567.1, on the reverse strand, counting down.
ATATAATTGCAAGTGGCTTAGATATTCAGTCCATATTCAACCCATCAAAAACTGATAAAATACAAAATTTGGGATCTAAAGTCACCAGTACACCTATTATTATTATTTTTTAAAAAAATCCTTCCTCACCTCTTCCCAAAACTTGTTTACACATTTACCTCCCCCAATTTCAGTGTCTTCGTGCCCACTTTGTGTGTGGGTTTCTTGCCTATTGCAGCTGCAGCTGAGGAGAATTACTGTGTGGTCAACTGCATATGTGAACTCGCCCTATAATTCTATTTTATTTTTAGTTCTCCATGCTACTCCCAGCATGCACTGGGGCATTGGAAGGGACATCATCTCTCCATTATTACACCCTTTTCTGGCATCCGCAACTGAATCACGGCAAATGGAGATAAACTCCCAGAAAAGGAGCATGGTGGTCCCCTAACCATTTTTATTCTGCGCATCTGCTTTTTGAACTGCTCATTTCAAACTATGTTTTCATAAATTCTATGTCTAGTTGTTCTTAAGGTTTGGTTTCATTGGTATTTTCCTGTGTATGTCTTTTATTGTCTTATTGCCTTTTATTGTCAACCACTTGGAGGTTTTTGCTGATTCAACAGTATATGAATAATGTTAAATAAAAATAAACAGATAAGAAGGCAGACATGGCGGTGAGTGGCAAAATGATGACCACATTTATAACTGGAGAGGAGAGACAGCAAGTGTTCATTGGCTGGGATGCGCACCCGAATACATCACTCGTTCCTTTTGCAAAGGGCATATTCAGAATATATGTAAACCACAGTTTTGCCTTCCTGACTGACCCTTTTTTCAGGGGTTCAGAGACTTTTCAAGGGACCCTAGCAGCTGAGGATATGCCACATAAATGCTGCCAATAAAATAATCAGAAACTCTTTCTCTTGCTCCCCCACCCACACACTCCTTTAATGTCAGAAGGGGTGCAATTAACTAAGGCCACATTCATACAATCCATTCAAAGCACTATTATGCCATTTTAACTAATCATGGCATTCCACAAAGAATTCTGGGAACTGTAGTTTGTTAAGAGTACTGAGAGTTGTTAAGAGACCCCTGTTCCCCTCCCAGAGCTACAATTCTCAGAGCTCCCCATAGAGAGGGATTGGCTGTTAAATCACTTTGGGAACTGTAGGTGGGGGGAGGGGGTCTCCAAACGACAGCTCCCAGAATTCTTTGGGGGAACCCATGACTGTTTAAAGTGGTAGCATAGTGCTTTTGATGTATGGTACGAATGTGGCCTAAATCCCATCGAGTTTCACAACTTCTCTTTCCCATGGCAAGACCTTAACATTCCGAAAATTCACTAAGTTATTCAAGGAAGTGGTGGTTAGGTAAAATCAACAGGTGGACTGAAATGACACAATGGTCTGTTACATGCCTCTGAACAAGCAGGCAGAGGCTTGAATCTCTGCCCTTCTCAAAGGGCTTCCAAAAGGATTCACGACGTGTTCATCACGGAAAGTTGAAAAATGGCAGTGCTAATCCCTTCCTCCAACAACATCTATAGGACCTTCTGGCATGTGCACTCATGGATGAAGACATACACTCATTACATTCTGGCATTCAATGGGGCGTACGTTTCACTGGTACACCTTAAAAATGTGACAGCTATGCTAGGGAGCCTATTAGGGGTCGTCCCCCCTCAAGGAAGAGAAATTCTCCCACTCTTTGCCTTTAACGTTTTCAAAAAGAAATGCCTTCTCCTTTCATAACCTGCTTTACATCCTCTGTTGCGCTTGCCCTAACAAATTCTGTCAATCACTTATCATTTGAGGGAGAACGGGGGATGGCAGTGGATTGCTCAAGGCCATGTAATGAGTTTAGAACAGATTTTGATACTTGACGTTAGCAGTTAAACTATGGAACTTGCTCCAGCAGGGAGCAGTGATGTCCACCAAGCTAAATGGCTTTAAAAGAATATTAGACTAATTAATGGAGGAGAGGGCTGTTGATGACTACTCTGCCCCCACAGTTCGAGGCAGCAAGGCTTCTGAACATTAGTTGCTGGAAACCACAGGAGGTGATAATGCTTTTGTGCTCAGGTCCCACTCAGGTCCAACAGGCATCTGGGTGGCCACTGTGAAACCAGGTTGCTGCACTAGATGGGCCATTGACTTGACCCAGCAGACTCTTCTTATGCTTTTAGTTTAACTTTTAGGACCAGTTTTCCTTCCTGACTGAACTACATCAGCCCTCCTACAGTCAGAAGTGTCCTGCAAGGGAGGAGGATCCTGAATAAGATAATTAACAAAGCAGGGGTGCCAAAGCCATGGTTCCCCAGATGTTGATTCAGTCCAACTCCCATCAGCCCCAGTCAGCATGGCAAATTGTTGATGAGCCATCAGGAACTCTACTTAGGAAGACAAATCTGCAGGTAACAGCAGCAAAGGCCCAGTCCGTGCCTGTTCTTTGATGAGATGTTTAATCACATTCCACTTAATCACATTCCCACTTATCAGACCCAGAGATGGGAACAGTATTAATTTCATTTATATAGCCTGCACCACCACTCATGAAAAGAAAATGATGCTTAGGGCACATCACAACAAAATAATACAAGAAAACAACAAGTAATATGGAGCAAATTTAAAAACAGAGAAAGAGAAGCTGTAGAAAAGCTAAGAGGAGACATGACAGAAGTGTGGAGATTATGCATCGCATAGGGTAAATGGACAAGGAAATGTTTTTCTCCCTCTCTTATAACACTAAGGATCACCATTGCCACTTGTAGGGAGATTCAGGACAGAAAAAAGAAAGGACTTATTCATGCAGTGCATAGTTAAACCACAGGAAGCAGTGATGACCACCAACTTGGATGGCTTTAAATGCAAATTAGACAAATTCATTTCAAGGCTATCAATGGTTACTAACCACAATCTGCTTCCGTGGTTGGAGGCAGCAATACCAGTTGCTGGAATAACAGGAGTTGTTCTAATGTTTGGGTTCTGCTTGTGGTTTCTCCAGTGACATCTGGTTGGCCATTTGAGAACAGGATGCTGGACTAGACAGACCACCAGCCTGATCCAGTAGGCTCTTCTCATACTGCCCTTATGCTTCTATCTTCTGTCACCAGGTCTGGTGTAAGGGTAGGGAAGAAGAAGAAGAAGAAGAAGAAGAAGAAGAAGAAGAAGAAGAAGAAGAAGAAGAAGAGGAGGAGGAGGAGGAAGAAGAAGAAAGGCAAGCAGGGATATGGGATAATTTGTGATGAGATAATACAGAGGTGGCATGGCCTAATTCTTTGGGAGGCCAAAGTTCCAGAGATAGGTGCAGCCTTTCTTCTTCATGATGCTAGGACAATAGTCCTTTTCTCTTGGGTTGGAGAGATTTTCAAGGGCTATCAGGTGGCTATTGAGGATGGGATGCCAGGTGTAGAACGCTCAGAGCTAGGAAGAGAAAAGGAGGCATTCATCTTTTTCTGACCTCTTGTCAGAAACCCTGCATTCTTCCACGATGTCTGCAACAGGCTTCTGAGGCTTCCTACTATAATTAACATCCCACCTCTGCTGCCTTGGAGGAGGAACAATGCTGGCGTCAGAAGAACAAGGAGCAGATGATCTCACAACTGTACCAGGTGTGCTGAGGACAGCAAAACAAGGACTTTGGGAAAAGTTGCTCCTCGGGAGGTGGACACAACATGGGCTTCAGGCTTTGCTCACACAATTCTGATCCCTACAGCCAATAACCTAAAAAATTCAAACCTATGACCCCCACCCACAGTCCTAACATTAGCATCGAACTCTTTCTTGGCCTCAAGTTGGATACTGTCCGCAGTCCACACAAGCAAATCCTGATTTATTGACCTGTAAGAGTCCAAGTAAGCGACGGTGGCCCTGTGACTCCTTCACTCAAGTGTTAGAAAGTGCCCACACTCACTCTACACCTTTAAAGCTCTATGATACCCCTTTAAACCGTCAGGGCTTCCTCCAAAGAATCCTGGGAGCTGTTGCTTGTTCAGCATGCTGAGAGTTGTTTGGAGACCACTGTTTCCCTCACAGAGCTATAATTCCTAGAGTTTCCTGGGAAGAGGCACTGACCATTAAACCACTCTGAGAATTGTAGCTATGGGAGGGAAAGAGAAAGGCCTCCTAACAACTCTCAGCACCCTTAACAAACTACAGCTCCCAGAATCCTTTGGGAAAAGCTATGACGGTTTAAACTGGCACCATAGTGCTTTAAATGGATGGCGTGAATGTGGCCTTCATGAGCAGGACGAATGCTGCCACATCACTCAGCCTCAAAGGAAGGAAGACGTAAGGATCACCACAGAACAAGATATGGAGCTAATAAGGTGAATTCTAACATTTTCAGATATGAGAAGAAAAATAATCTGCAGCCCACATTCCACTTCTGAGTGACTCAACACCCGCTGTACTTGTCTTTTAGATATGTCAGTGCTGGATAATGTCCCCATTTGCAGAAAGAATTGCATTAGCAACCCAAGGAGTTAGGACAGAGGTTTTCAACTTTTTAAAAGTCCACAGCTCCACTTTCTTTCTGTGGCGCCCCTGTGGGGTTTAGGAGCCCAGTGATGTCACCCCTTGCCTGCAGAGCTGGCAGCCTCTCGCCCATTTTTTAACACCCTCCCTTGTGGAGTGTTCCCTCAGCCTCCTCTCCTCTCCTCTCTCCTTGGGAGTATTCTGGGCAGCCGCTGCTGCCACCCCGGTCTATGAGCTGCACCCCCAGCCCAAAATAGAGGGGCCTTCTCACACTGCCCCACAGGGGCCAGGGAAGAACCCCCTGGCTAGCCCCAGAGGCACCATTCATTTGGGGAGCTTGTAGTCAGGGCTGCTGCAACAAACAGCTGTGCAGGACTTTGGGAGGCAGAGATGCAAGAGGGCATCAGAAGAGGGAGGGAAGGAAAGAGGGACAGAGGCCAGTGTTGCCCGTGGCACCCCTATCATTCAAGGCACCCCAGTGTGCCATGGCACACTGGTTTAAAACCTCTGAGTTAAGACATTGAATGCATGTATGAATACAGAAGAGGAGGAGCGCTTTCAAGCAATGAAAGACAGGATCATTTCATATGTTACTTTTTTCCACATTAAAAAAAGCTCTTCCGCTGAGCGGCAGCTCAGTTATTTACTTTTGCCCTCTCTAAACATTTTTGCAGGGAATGCTCTTTGCTTTCTTGGCAGGAACAGGAATGCATTTGGTTTTTAATACTTTTGAAATATTATGATTTTGCTTTGAATTCTAATCATTTGTATCGCTTGCATTTGTATTATTTTATATTTACATTGATTTGTTTACGCTTCTTGAGTCACCTTGAGCATCTTGGTTTGGGGGGGAATGAAAGGCAGCATATAAATAAAATCAAACAAGATATATATGGAGGAGATACCTGAGTAGGAAAACCTTATCCAACAATATCTACAAAATGAAGCACAAGTGCTTATCTTCCTGCAAGTAAACAGGAACTGGGGAGTCAAGGCATACTTAGATCCTGCACTATTTGTAAAGTGTCCACCGACTTAAAATAGACTGGATGAAAAGCAAGTGAGCTGTGCCACTGAGTGGTTCACGTAAATCACGGGGGACTATTAAGCTGATACTACAAATATTCTTTCTTTAAAAAGAGAGAGTAAAAATTCTTTTTAAGCTACCCACCTTCAAGATCAGCATTTTCTCCCTTTTTGTGACATACACTGATCAACTCCCCATCACCTTTCATTCACTTCTAGCACCTTATACTTTTCCTACCGTACAAATCAAGTTTTCCTCATCCTCCATTCTCTCTATTTCTCCACTTTTCCATGCATATATTTCTCCCTAATCTCAATTTCTGGCTTGGTGGAGCAAAGTTACTTGGGGGAGATGTATGCATGTGAAACCAAGCACAACGATTTCAGCAGCATCTACATGATAATCACACCATCTATTTGCAAATCTGGAATCAGTAAGGCTGTGGCCAATTTTAAATCCCAGGAGCCTTGCTCTGTGAGTGGGTCTGCAAACACTTATGCTCCACAACAACATATTGGTTTTTCATCTCATTCCTGCTTCTGGTCTACCTGGAAAACCTGCCATGGGTCCTTGCTTTATTGGCGCCCCTGCTATCGTGTAAGAGAAGGTACTTATTTCTATTTTGCATATAGTACGGGCCCTGAAAAAGATCACACAAATATGCTTGAACTGGGACAACAAGCTAGACTGCTGAGTTCTAGCCTAGCATTTTCCATTTAAGAGGAATTATCATCTTATACTAATAGAAAACTCATTCCTTCTCTGACGGCTGATCATTATGAAGCCAAATGGCACCAGTCACATGGAGAAGAGGGAGTATCAACAGGGTTTTGAGGCCCCAAATTTTGCAGAAGTGAAAAAAGCAAATCTTAATGGGTGTGGGAAATGAAGGAAGCAACCCCCCCCCCCAAAAAAAGGGCCCAACAAGGACCGATAAAGCTTGGTGGTATATTCCACACTACAATGTTTTGTTGCAGCTGGGTTCCACTGGCTGCTCCTTCGTTTTGACCCCCTGGGACATTGAACCCAGATGCACAATTTACGGAATTGACTGCCACAGGATGGTGCTGAGGACTACTAGCTTAGATGGCTTTTTCAAAAGTGCTAAATTTGTGGTGAAGAGGCTGATCAACAGCTATTTGCTACATGGAGCCTCCACGCTAAAAAGCAGGGCACCTCCAAATACCAGATGTTGGGGAGTTGCAACAGGAAAGACACTTGTTTTGTGGCCTACACTGCAGGGGGTTGGACGAGATGACCCTCAGGATCCCTTCCATATGATCCTATGATTAGATGGGCTTCCTAGAGGCAACTGGTAGAGAAGGACCTTCAGTCTGATCCAGCAGGGCTCTTTTCAGGTGCTCACACTCACACAGCCACACACTGCCCATGCAGGCATGCAGGTGAACAAAGGTACACGCACATATAAACACAACCCCATCTCTCACCCCCGCCTCCCACCCCCATCCCCAGATACTTACATGACTCTGAGGAAGGAGAGCTTTTTCCTCAGGAAAGTTATACGGAAATGGCAGGCCTGCCTCACAGCTATACTGGAGGCGACCTCCTTGGGATGCATGTTCTGGACCATGGCTGTGCTTTGCGGTGCAACAGCCAACTCAGATGCCTGCAGCCCATAGAAGAACTGGAGCCAACAGCCCAGCAAAGCTTCTAGTCCCGATGGAGGAGTGGGTCCAGAGTCCAGCCCAAAGAGGCTGGTCCAAAAAAGGAGTGCGTAGATTCAAAGCTTGGAGCAAGCAGGTATTTGTCTGTTCTCTGTGCTGTGCCGCGTTTCTAACAAGTCAACTCGGACCGCAACATCATGTTGGGCTCCTTGCATCGAGGACGAGCAGGAGAAGGAAGATGTCACTGGACTTTGCAAGCTCAACCACTTCCCAAAATAACCTCCACTTTGCTGTCATGCCTGAAACGCCATTTCAACTGCCAGTGGCTGAAAACCTTGCTTGAATATTTACATTCAGCCTCTCGTTGCTTCCGTTCCTCCTCTGATCCCTGCTGGAGTGCCTTTGATTCGGTCCTCACCAGCTTCCTGGCTCCGTGCGGCTATCTAGATGTGGGCAGGTCCTCTCTGTCCCAATTCTCAAGAAACAAAAACAGCCTTGCCTGCACAGCTCCACCTGTAATTGATGTCAGATGTGCTGCAGGGAGGGGCAAAGTTTTCGCTTCTCAAATCCCAGCACAGCACCTGAGAAAATTGATTCCCCCGAGGGGCACAAACTTTTCCCTCTTGCTACCATCAGCAAACAAAAGTAGCAGTGCAAGCACCTGAGCAGCACGCGCAGGTGTCTTTGAAAGCACCAAGGCCCTGCCAAGAATGTGGGTGCACGTGCAAACATGCATGATAACAGCCCAGGTAAGAAAGGTCCAGGAGCATCTCAGGGATGACCGTCCACTCTTTACAGGTAGGTGTTGGTCTGCCATAGGTGAAACAAAATTTTAAAAAAATTCCTTCGAGTAGCACCTTAGAGACCAACTAAATTTGTTATTGGTATGAGCTTTCGTGTGCATGCACACTTCTTCAGATACTCTTTGGTACCACATTAATTCCCAGAACTGAGCAGATTTCATTTTAAGCGCACCTTGCAATCTGTGTTTTTTTCAAAAAAATCCAATTCACTTTGTTTTTTAGGAAATAGCTGGTTGCCACTCACTCCCCTCCAAACACTTTCAGCTCTCATGTTTCCTTTAAATCTGATTAGATTATTAGGTTTTTCAGCCCTAGAGTCCAAGAACAGACTGAAGGCAACTGATATTATTACTCTAATGCTCTGATCATAGAATCATAGAATCATAGAGTTGGAATAGACCACAAGGGCCATCGAGTCCAACCCCCTGCCAAGCAGGAAACACCATCAGAGCACTCCTGACATATGGTTGTCAAGCCTCTGCTTAAAGACCTCCTGATGCTAAGGGGGGGCTGGTTCTGATCAATACCTGAAAGGTATTGCCACATGGGAATCTCACAGGCATTACTCCAAACTCCTTGAGGAAGGTCAGGCTATAAATGGAGCTAATGATTTTAGAATTGTGAAAGTGAGCTAGATATATATATATATATATATATATATATATATATATATGCACACATAATAGATGCCACCCCAAAAGGGCCATAGCTTTCGCTCCCTCATTCTGTTCCTATCCTTCTTAGCCATGACTCATCTATCTGGGCAACCTGGCTTGCTCTCTCCCACTCTCTTTCTATTCAATGAGGCTGGAGGAAAGCAAGATGTCCCTCTGACAAATTGGGTATGGTAGAAAGGAGTTGCTACCATATCTAGAAGTGAATGGCAATTGTCTGTTTTTGCATAAGGACATAGTAATTTCAGAAAAGCCTGTTTGATCCGGCTAGTGGCCCATCTAGTCCAGCATCCTATATTTACAGTAGCCACCCAGATGCCTATGAGAAACCTCCAAGTGGGACCTGAGCACAAGAGCACTCTCTTCTCCTGGTACTCAGAAACATCAGTGCCTCCAAACATGAAGGCAGATCCTAGCCATTGGGGCTAGTAGTCATTGATAGCCTTAATTTGTCCAATCCTCTTTTAAAGCCACCCAAGTTAGTGGCCATTGCTGTCTCCTGTGGGAACGAGTTCCATAGTTTTTGGGATCACAGTGCCTTTCCTCTCAACTGGCAACTGTCCCTTTCTCAGGGCTTTCTCCTGATCCTGCCCTACAGGACTTCCTTGTTGGGACATACCATTGCTTGTTTGAGACAGTGGGAAGCATCATGTTGGCCTACAGTTCCTCTTACTTCCATCAAAATGGATTGGGCAGCTTTCTGCAGGAGGGTAAGTTGAGGCACGGAGCCCCTTTTGTGGAGTTAGCTGTGGAATTTCAAGTGCAGAAGGCAACTTCTCCTCTGCCGTGTTCTTTTTTATTACCTCCAGGATCAACATTACTATGGAGGCATGAATGACTGCAGAGAAACATATGGAGGAAAATGTTAAGCTGTACTAAGCTACCAAAAGGTAATTCTCATCCATGCCCTCTCCTGGGTTATTAATTGGCCCTCAGGGGGATAAATTATTGTGTTTAGAACATGACAAGGCCTCTCCAGCTTTTGCTTCCATCATCTCACTACAAGTGAGGCATTAATAGAAATGTTCTGCATCTGAAGGAGACAAGGGAACGAAGACCCCATGTTAAGAAAACAAGGTGGGAACACACCCTCTTCCGTTGATTAAAAAAGAAAATGAGGCATCATCCCCACTGATTTTCACCAGCAGGTGACTGTGGGATGAATATTATCTACCCACATGTTCTGAAGTTGTTAGCCAGGTTTTTCATTCAAGTGACACAATAGAGAATGCAACCTTCAGACAGAGCTGGATATAACCTAGTGGTGGATAGAATTACATATTAGTGTGTGCTATACAATGGTTTTCCACATGGCTTCACTGTGTTGGGAAATAACCCATTAGTTAAATCAAAGGCACTTTCCTCTGTAACCTTTAGGAGATGAGAGTTGCAGGAAAATGTCCTCCACCAACTACACTGTACTGTCATCAAATGGAGCTGGGCCATGGGGCAGGAGGAGAACCTACAACAGGGCTTCTTCCATGTCAAGATCCCCTTGCAGAAACTGGTAATGTTTCTGGCAATGTGATCTTCCAGGATCACCAAAGAAGCACATACTGTGATGACTACCATAGGTAAAAGGTAATCATAGAAGACGTGTGTTTCAAGGCTTTAGACATCAGGTATGGGGAACCTTTGCCACTCCAAATGTTGTTTAACGACAGCTCCCATCATCCCTGGCCATTGGCCATGCTTGCTAGGGCTGATGGGGAGTTGTTGTTTAGCAACATCCGGAGGACCAAAAGTTCCCCACACTTGCCTCGATGAAATGGGGCAAGTGGCCACCTTACAATATTCTGAGTGTGCGTGCTCAAAGCTGAGTGTGAGCCTGAGAGTTCAAAAACTGGAGAGGGTGAGGAAAGGTGGAAAGAAAGCAGAGGATATGACAGAGAAAGGAACTGGAGGTTCAACACATGCCCAAGAAAGCAAACTCTAAGAAGACCTTAAACAAGGAATATTCCGAGACGCCCAACCAGAGCATCTGATGACAGCTCCCCAGAGAGACTAGAGTTCAAAAAGGGGGTGGAGACTTAGAGGAAGAAAAGATAATGAGTTTCATTTCCTATTCCACCATCATACATTTCCTTTGACTTAAAAGTGAATCTCTTTCCTACTGCCCCTTTAAGTCCCAACTTCTGGCCTGTTTTAGTATTTTCTAAAATTAGTGTCACAGCAAACTCTAGTTGGCTTTGACCCTGAACCTACAACCAGAGTAAGGTTTAAAACTCTGATTCTGAAGGCTGTGATTAAAGAGTGTCGGCCATTTCAGTGCAACCAATTAAGAACACCTACCAACAGAAAGGAGAGGGAAGTGGAAATACAATACATTTTGCTGGTCTCGCCAAAAAACACACAAAGAAGGAGTCACATGTGCCACTTTCACAGTTTCGTCCTCTCTCTCCCCCCCCCCATCCTCCCCCATCTTTTGTGCCAAGGCTGCAGTTTGGAGTTGTAATAAATCAACCACAAAGAGCCAAAAACATATGAATCCAAATTTGTCCTCATATTGCATTTTCTTTCTTATCCTCCCTGCTCCTTCTTCAGCCAGGAACAAAGACCACCTAAAAGTTTGATTTGGAACCAAGGCAAGATGAACAACTGATTAACATCCGACAGCAGAGATGAAGCGGCAGCTGAAGTGATGTCTAGGCTGACTAAAGGCCCCAAAAGCTAAAAATAAAGGGAAACTCCTCCATAACTTTCCCTTGCAAAGTATATGAAAAGCGGGGAGTGTGTTCCCCCCTGCCTGAAAAAGCAACACCTGTGCCAGGAATCTATGTGCCAGCTGCTCCATTACTGCAAAGACTGAAAAGCTTGGAGGATTCCGACCAAAGCTGAACAAACGCACAAGCAATAGGTTCAGGGAAAGTGAACAGAAGACATAATGCAACAGAAAAAGAGCCTTAGGATTTGTAGGCTCTGGTCCAAGGAGAAGGCGCATAGATGCACTGTGCCTTCAGCAGCTGCATGGCATGCAGAAATCCATCAGGAAATATGTTTTCATCACAAGGCTGCCTGAAGCGTGATGGTGTACCTAGCAGCAGGAAGTGTACAGGAAAAGAAAAGTAAGTTAAGTACTGGTGCCCGAGGCTCCCTATGGACCAACTGACTGTAGGTGAGGAGCACAGAATTTGTGAGGACCAAAGCAGCCAGATCAATCAGGAGAATAGTAGTGTAGAATACAGAATTTCAACTTGCACAATACATGCAGAAGCGGAGTTCACTCAGCGGCATTTCTGCTCCTACAAGCTGGTGCCACAGATCTCGCCTAACTGCAGTAGATGCATTAGCAGGACAGAATGAGGAACTTAGGTTCTTCATTCTGCTAGGTCAGGCCAATGGTCCATCTAGGCAATTAAACAAACGTTTTCCTGTTGTGGCCTGTGCTCCTACACATCAACAAAACTATCAAGACAGACAAATCCTCCATCTTATTTTGCTTTGTTTTTTAATTATTTTGACGACGTCTTTCCTTTCGCAGAGTCAGATATGTCATGGGCTGACACAGATCAAGTGACTGTATGTGACAAAGGTTGTAGCTGCCAGATCATTTGACCTCCTTCCCAGGTCACTCTTTCAGCAAACAGTGAGGTCAGCCAAGCTGCAGTTCCAACACAACCACACATCCTCTTTATACCATACCTGACTGCAGTCCACATCCCTAATGTACACACACACACACACACACACACACACACACACATGTTTGTGTCACACATGTACAGAACCGGTTGTTTCCATTATCAGACAGCATTAGTAGCCGCTTACCACAGACAACTCCTTTAAATTGTCCGTTCTTTTTCACAGGACAAAATGAGTCTGCACCATGTTTCAGATTTATCCTGGGTACCTTCAAAAATTACATGTCTCAGAATATAACCAGCAAAACAACTTCAAACTTTGTGTTACATGAAATACATTTGACAAACACACAAGACGAACTGGCTGTGCATTCACATAAACAATACTCTTCTAAATATTCTTATCACAATATCAGATGTTTATCTTGCACATAAACAACACATAAAGTGCAATAATATAGACGGAAGTCCCAATAGATCAGATCATTCATAAAAACCAAAGACCAATTTGGACTTTATGAACATATGTGGAACAGAAACTAGCAGACATTTGGTCTTTATGAATGATCTGATCTATTGGGACTTCCGTCTATATTATTGCACTTTATGTGTTGTTTATGTGCAAGATAAACCTTTGATATTGTGATAAGAATATATAGAAGAGTAGTGTTTATGTGAATGCACAGCCAGTTACCAGTACGTCTTGTATGTTTGTCAGAATATAACCAGGCGTGATTTTGCTATATTTGCACAGTTAACAATATTTCACAGGCACTTGACATCTATACAATGGTTTCAGTCTGCAGCTGCTCCCCCGCCTCCTTTAGCTAGGGTTGACATTTTCAGATTTATGCTAAATAAAATATATACCGAAACACCCCCCACAATGATAATTGTCTTTGCATGGGTAACTGACTTTGTACAATGAATACAAGGACATTCCATTACTGAAAGAAGAATGGGCAGCACACACAGGAGAGATGCAGAATTTCCAGGGAAATCTGAAAATCTGGGGAACCAGTATTTTTAATGGGGGGGGCATGGAAATTTCAATAAACTTTGAAATACATGCAATATTTACTTTCTTATCAAAGCTAAACTCCTTTACTACTTTGAGAACATGAAATGCATTGTACATAACTTAGCACAGTGCTTTCCAAACCTCACCACCCCATTGGACCATTTTAAAACTGCTGAGGGTTTTGGTGGGCGACTTCATGATTTTTCTGCCTGCTGTAGCAATAGTAGTTTCCAATGCTAGACGCTGTGTGATTTTTAATCCTATCTTTACAGACACACCGCAGACCACCAAAATGAAGCTCACAAACTACCATTAACCTGCCCTGATTTGGCGGATTGAAATTTTACTCTTTTTATCTTCTATGAAATTTAAAAGTGTAAAGTTGCATATTCCCATATTCCCTGGGACTCAGCCTTGCTGAACTTAATTGGGACTTACTTCTGAGCAGACATGCATAGGATTGCATTGCAAATGCCTTAGATTTGTTCAAGCAGTAATTACAACTATAGCTTTTGCTAGAGACGAAGCTGGGAACATACCTAAGCATATCTCAGCTTTTGCCATTGGGAAATTAGAATGAAGTAAAAGATGGAAATAAACCCATACACACACAGTAAGCAAAAGGAAGGCTTTATTATCTGGACTTGGAAAGCATGCTCCAAAATTCAAATCATTCGACAACCAGTTCCACATGCTCAAGGAGGCTTTGGGTTTCCTGAACAGGAGCTGCCGCTGCTACCCTCTGGTCTCACAACCTCAATCCATTAGCCGCCATCCATCCTCCAACCACCTCCAGGCACTCACACAGGACCGTCACTGGTTACGATTTAAAAGAGAGGTAGAGCTGGGTATTGTCATTTTCTCCAGTAACTTACCCGTCGTCACGCATTCGGGGGCTCAGGAACCGGGATGGATCATCATCATGACTGCTCTGCTGGCTGCTCTGCTGGCTGCTGGAGAAACAAGCACAATATGAGGCACACATATTGTTGATTATTATTAAATTTATTACCCACCCTTCAGTAGCAGGCCCCATGGTGGGTTACAACAATTTAAAATACATAATTTCAAAACAGCTGAAGTGTATTATGCTCACAAGAATAGGGTGTGGCCTGAAAACACACATCTCAGTAAGCAAGTGGGTTTTGCAATGGGACTGATGATCTCAGTCAAAAGTAAAATTATTCTAGAGGGATTAAGCTTCTAAAAAAATACATGTAAAAAACCTTTTTCATTAAGTCAATCCAATTTCCATTCTAATAACCAATAATAAATAAATCTGCATAACTCTTGTTTTTAATTTTTTAAAAAATGTCTAACCTAGTTGATAATAGCTTTAGAAGGAATAAGGACCATCAACTGCAAAAGGGGTGGGCAATTTCCAGCATCCCATCCCATTACGCCTTCAGTGTGCTTTCCCAAATCTTTTATTAGAATCCTCATGTGCCTGTGATGTATTTTTACAAAGAAATCACAGCCCCGACATTTCATTTTAGGGCAGTATGTTTGTAAGTAATCACAAGGCCAATGAGAAATTATGAAACTGGTGGAAGAGAAGGCTCAAATATTCTGCTCCCAAAATGTCCTTCAACTCTCACCTTCAACTCCAGGATTTTAAATAGTGCCAGCTGAATTTTATTGGTTGGGTTTCAGTTCTGAACTATTAATTTCAGTTTTGTTATCTGAGTTCCAAAATAAGCTTGAATTCAGTGCTTGGCTCCAGAATAAATACTGAAATAATGGCCAAAGCCATCACGAAGCCAATCCTGTAAAATGGCCCTTACCAGGATTTACTCCACTGGTCCATCCAAATTAGTTTCATTCCAATGATAATAACTCTGTACTCTGTTCATGTGGTGGCATGAATGACAGAGCATCATTCACTAGCTCCTCAGCTCTGGGGTACAGTATTTGTCTGGTTCATATGCAACAGTAAACTAAAGTATATCTCAGTGAGAATGAACAAGCATGCAGATAATGAGACTGAAAAGAACGGCTGGTTCACACCTCCCTAGGTCATACTGCTACCACACTACACAGTTACATGTGAACCTGGGCTTGTGGTTTCCCTTGTTGCAAGCAAAGCAAGAGCTGCCATCAAGGTTTTTGTTCTTGGTTTACTACACATGGTTTTCTCGGGGAGGTAAACCACAAGCCTGGGTTTGCATGTAATACTAAGTCAAACCATGGTTTAGCTCCAGGTTTTGGGGGTGGCAGCAGGACCAAGGGAGAGGTGAAACAGCTGATATATTGAGAGCCTGTGTGGTGTAGTGGATAGAGCATGGGTAGGCAAACTAAGGCCGGATCCGGCCCAATTGCCTTCTAAATCTGGCCCGCGAACGGTCTGGGAATCAGCGTGCTTTTACATTAGTAGAATGTGTCCTTTTATTTAAAACGCATCTCTGGGTTATTTGTGGGGAATAGGAATTCGTTCATTTTCCCCCTCAAAATATAGTCTGGCCCCCCACAAGGTCTGAGGGACAGTGGACCGGCCCCCTGCTGAAAAAGTTTGCTGACCCCTGGGTTAGAGTTCCAGTTACAGATAGATAGCTGTGTTGGTCTGCCATAGTCAAAATAAAAAAATTCCTTCTAGTAGCACCTTAAAGACCAACTAAGTTAGTTCTTGGTATGAGCTTTCGTGTGCATGCACACTTCTTCAGATACACTGAAACAGAAGTTGCCAGATCCTTCTATATAGTTAGAGTGTCAGACTAGGACCTGGGAGACCAGGGTTCGAATCCCCACTCAGCCATGTGAAGCTCACTGGGGGTGCCCTGGGGGTAGTCACTGCCTCTTAGTCTAACCTACCTCTCAGGGTTGTTATGGCTATTAAATGACGAGGGGAGGAACTGTGCACGCCACTATGAGCTCCTTGGAGAAGATGGTGGGAAACAAATGCAATAAATAATACAAAAATTCCACCTGGGTACATGCATGGTTGTTTGTCTCTTGCTCAGGCATGGTTTAAGTTCAGTGTTAGGTGCAAATGAAGCCAGTAGCTGAAACCCCAAACCAGATGTACCAAGATCTCTAGGATCTGTTCAGCACATTCACATCCACCACTGCATGCACTTATCCTTCAGCAATATTTCACTGCAATCACAAAGCACAAGTGAGCATAGACTGGTAGTGGCCCCAGTAAGCACTCAGAAGCAATTTCCTGGTTGAATAATAAATAATGTTTTGAAGTACAATTTGGCAATGGCACGGCATTTCTCTTGCTGACACCTTACTCAGGCTACCTCCTAGTTCCAGAACAAACATTTCTGAAGTGACAGACCAAAAAAGGCATCAACCCTGTGTTGAACAACCACTGTTTTCTGCATATCACTTTGTCCCAAATCCATCACTGTCTGTATGACATAGGCACCGTATGACTGGACACCATCTAAGGAGATGGAAAACTTACAGCTTGGTCATTATTCTTGCTATTACAGTGGTACCTTGGGTTACATATGCTTCAGGTTACATACGCTTCAGGTTACAGACTCCGCTAATGCAGAAATATTACCTCGGGTTAAGAACTTTGCTTCAGGATGAGAACAGAAATCGCGCTCCGGAGGCACAGCGGCAGCAGGAGGCCCCATTAGCTAAAGTGGTGCTTCAGGTTAAGAACAGTTTCAGGTTAAGAACAGACCTCCAGAATATATAAAGAAAAATATAAAGACCTGATGGAGCCTAAAGTCCCGTGGTGGACTTCTCCAGTAGAAGCCATAGCAGTAAAACGGAAAAATACTCAGGAAAGCTGGCCAACATATAAAATACTTCTAAAAAATGAAGATAACCAAATAAAATTTAAAAACTTTGAGGAAATAAGAGACCACATTTCAGACTGGTTCCAATACCATCAGTTATTTGAAAAATTTAAATCTGACAAACAAAAGGGGTTCTCAACAGAAATTTCCTGATTCGAATCTGATCTTGTAAATTCTAAAAGAAAAACTCTTTCCAAAACTTACCGACTCCTCCTTGACTGGACAGTCAAGGAGGAGGAGGTAACAGTGGCAATGGTGAGGTGGTCCCAGGATTTTGGCCACTCGATAACCATGGCCCAATGGGAAAATTTATGGAAGATCAATTGGAAATTCACAAATTGTTACACGATTAGAGAGAACTTTCAAAAAATGCAACATCGATGGTATCTAACACCATGGAAGCTTTCAAAAATGTATAAAAATGTATCAAGTAATTGTTGGAGATGCGGAGACTCAGGAACATTCTTCCATATGTGGTGGATATGTAGGAAAATACAGGTATTCTGGGAGAGTATACATGCAGAACTGCAAAAAATGCTAAAGATCTCTTTCAATAAAAAACCAGAGGCCTACCTCCTGGGAATAACAGATTTGGATATTCCACAAAAGAGGAAGGGTATCTTTTTATATGCGACGGCAGCAGCAAGAGTTTTGATCGCAGCAAAATGGAAGAGTAATGAAATCCCCTCTATTCAAGATTGGATCCAAAAGCTGACAGAATATGCTGAATTAGATGGTTTATCAGAAAAAATAAAGAATAAATCAAAACAGGAATTTGTTTCTAAATGGGAGGTTTTAAAAGAATATCTGAAAAATAAATATAGTAGTTTAAATTCTGTTGCAGCATTCGAGGAACTTCAGTAATAGTTGTAAGGTAGATATAAGAAATTAGATTTAATGAGAATAAGTTTAATTATGAAAAAAAAAGTGTATTGGCAATAAGTAATATGAATTTGAAGTATGGAATAGACGGGAGGTTGGGTCTTTAGTGTTAAGACCAATAGATGTTTTATTGTTTGCTAAGAATATTATGTGTCTATGGTTATTTTTGTAATCTGTGTATAATTTGGTATTTGTGTTTTTTGTTTGTTTGTTTTTCTTGTTGTATAAATAAAAACTTTTAATAATAATAATAATAAAAGAACAGACCTCCAGAACGAATTAAGTACTTAACACGAGGTACCACTGTAGTCTCATTAACTGCATTTATATCCCACCTTGAATCCAAGGACCTCAAGGCAACATACATAGATCTCCCCACTCACAACATTTTATCATCACAGCACTCCTGTGAGGTAGGCTAAGCTGAGAGATTGTGAATTGCCACGAGCGAGCTTCATGACTAGGCATGGATTTGAACCCAGGTCTCCCTGAACTTAAGTCTAGCAACCTAACAACAAAACCCTTTTCTCTTCTCTTTTCTTTTCTTAAAATTGCTCTACAGTATTTTACTTTTTTTGCAAAATGTATCAAAGCAACGAACAATAATTTAAAACAACAGAACCACACAAGAAGTACCGGTATGCAGCATAAATAACAAAAAATAAGTGAGCTAAGGATCAAGTTTAAATAGGTGATATTTTCGCTGGAGAATTATAGACTCTGACCACAAGATGTCATACTTTGCTTTCCAGCTGCTGAAATCTTGTGCGGAACCTTCACTGGAGGCAAAAGGAAAGTGGTTTAAAGTTCCTTGCTGTTCCTGTTTCACACAGTATTGCTCTCAGGACCAGCTGGCCAACACTGCTCATTTCCTACTATATATATATATATATTTCCTACAAGCACTATATTTAGCTTCCTTCTGGAATTTCTGAGGTACATTAAAACTCCCAGCTATCTTTGAATTTCTAGTATCTTTCTAACCACTAGTCTTAGGCTGGGGTTTGGGCCAGATAACACCTGGGGTCCGTTCCAGTGCTACAATTCTATGACCACTCTCTTCAACATGTACATCCCATCTTGCCTCCTTTCTTTGCAAATCACCTCCTCAGGGTGGGTGGCTGGCTGATATCCTGAACAGGAACACACCTCACTGGGTGTAAAGAATGATGCGCCACAACATTTAGTTGCACACTGCACCTGTAGTATGCCAGTTATTTGCAAAAGTACTTAAACTTTGCCCAGTTTGCATAGTTGGCATGCAAGCCGACATCAGGAATGAATTGCTCAATCTGCGACCTCAAAACTACAGTAGGGCCTTCAATATCCCAAGAAGTCTACACCCAGGAAAAGCATGGGTGAGACAGAAGGGATGATAAGCACATCTGTGACAGAGAAAAAACAGTGTCACATGGTGCCCCCAGTTTTGAGGAATGAAGCCTCTATCAACCAACATTCCTCAGCAAAAGAGCTACCCAAAAGTCAACAAGGCAGGGCCGGCCCAAGACAATTTGGCACCTGAAGCAAACCACAAAAATGGCACTTCCCACCCCAATCAGGGAAGAAGGGGTGAGTGAAGATCTACTGTACATCAGGAACGGGGGTGGAGGGGGTTGTAGAGGAAGCATGGTGGGGGCCAGGGGCATCTTACCCATAGAGGCTAGCAGCGCAGGGTGCCAGGGCTCCAAGTTCTGGAGGGCACCAGGGAAGAGGTGGAGGCTGGACATGGCGCTTACTGGCATCAGCTCGCCACCCTCGCCCGCCTCTGCCATGCCGCACCAAAGCAGCATGCCACACCCAGAGCCTCCGTCTGCAGTGGTCAGCTGAGCCAGGAGGCGCCGCGTCTACCCTCTGCCTCTTCCCCACCAAAGGAGCCGCCCTCCAGCTGCTGCCCGCCTCCTCCAGCCCCACCAGCAGCACCATCCTCCCTAAAAAAGGGGGGGCGCCAGAGGGAGCTTTGCACCATGGTGCCAGATATGCTTAGGACGGCCCTGGTGGCGCCTACTGAGAAGGAGGCAGATCTGTCCTCCAAGGAGCATGCCACAGCTGTGGCTGCAACTGCTGCAGTGGGGGCAATGCATTCCTTGGGAGCCTAATCTGCTTCCTCTGCAGATCCTGCTGCCTGAGGCAGTCGCCTCACCTTGCCTCACGGGTGGGCCTGCACTGTAACAAGGTATTTTGTTACAGATAGGTAGCCGTGTTGGTCTGCCATAGTCAAAATAAAAAAATTCCTTGCAGTAGCACCTTAAAGACCAACTAAGTTAGTTCTTGGTATGAGCTTTCGTGTGCATGCACACTTCTTCAGATGCCAGGTATTTTGTGTGCATGTTCTTCTTTATTTCTTAACTCCCCACTTCCAAGGGTTTAAATCTCGACACCAAATATCAATCAACAACTAAAGTTCCCTGTATCTTCTCCAGAGATAAATATACAGATCTTGTGTCAGGGGGGTTCAAACATCAAGCAGCGCTCAAGATCACACATTCTGCATCTTGAAACTAACTGTGCTTTCATCTAATTCCCTTTGTTTCTATGCAAGAAGAGGGTCTCAGAAACAGATAGGCTATATTCCTTTGTATCAACAAAACAATGTACTTTGTTAATGGGATTTTGGGTCAGCGAATAGAAGCCCTACAAAGTACTGGTTAAGGTCTTGCAAATCAGGGTCTGTGCTTTCTCCTTCCATTTTGTGTTAACTATATTTTAAATATGGAACATCCTTCACTCCAAATCTCAGTGGTCAGCTGAAAGCCAAATATAAGGGTCTCAGATATGTTCTGATGCAGGAATACTCCAGAAAAAAAATGTAGAAGAGTTGGACACAGGCATTATCCTACCATTCCGGGCAGCAACAGAAGGAACACACGAAAATGGGGTCTGAAAACCAAAGTCCTGAGACTACCTCCCAGTCTTAGGCAGAGTGGGTGGGGGAGCTGTTGTTCCACCCTCCAGATAAGGTCAAAGTTCTGTCTCTTGCCACCTACTCTACTGATAATGAGATTCCTCATTTCCTGACTGTGTCCTCCTTCACCCTTCTAGTGAATAGATAAATGAGTTTGCAGTGAGTCATGGAGGAAATTTAAGAGGAACAGCAACACGTCAACATATAGAGAATCAGTGTGGTGTCCTGGTTAGAGTGTTAGGACCTGGGAGACCAGGGTTCAAATCCCCACTTGGCCATGAAACTCACTTTGGACCAGTCACTACCTCTCTTGGCATAACCTACCTCACAGGGTTATTATGGGGATTAATGAGGAAAAGGAGTACCATGTATGCTCCTTAGAGAAAAAGATTAGATATAAATGCAACAACAACACATATTGAAGAGCAGACTTCACCAATTGAGTGTCCTCTATCAGCCCCTGCCAGCAAGTTGGCAAAGGCTGTTCTGAAGAATACGGCTGCTAATGCTTGCATTACAACAACATGCAGACAATCACAGGCAGACAAAGGATTGCTTCACGCAATGCACAGACACCATGCCACAGAGTTATATTTCTTTATATTTCTCCCATCCAACACCATCTTTTGTATCTTAAAAGGAAGATAGAACACTGGATTTCCTAAATTGCTAAAATGCTAAGGCTACAATCCTATGCACATTTACTTGAGAGGAGGGGTCAGAAAATTCTGACGGAAACAGGAGCAGAAAATAGGAAGAATACGTGAGCACCAGCTATGTCCAGAGAGGAAATCAATCCAGTCAGTATGATTGGTATTCATTGGCATCATTATTGCTTTGAGCTGGCAAACAATAAGTAATTGGTTATGGTTTCCCCTAGCCCCGACCATGTCTGCATTGTGTCTCCTTGGCATTGAAATGAATGAGCTGGAGTAACGTAATGGCAAGGTGATTTACATAATTAATTATGCAAATTATGTCATTTTGCTTCAGCCGACAGTGAGACAAATAACGTAACTTTTGGCAGGAGATGAAGGGCAGTGGAACAGAAACAGTGCTCTGCATGCGACCAATATTGGGCAGAATGGAAAACAATGCCTTCTTGTAAACCTACTTGAGAAAAAGCCTCATTGAACTTTATACTTTAAATTAGGTTTGTTGAATAAACAGGGTCCAGCAAAACATGGAAACAAAAAAATGCAGGCAAGTGTATCAGATACTTAAAATCAAGGGAAAGCCTGATGGAACAAGTAAGTTTTCAGTAAGCGTTTTAAGCCCACCACAGTGGGTGCCCACCAAACGGCATGAGGAAGGATGTTCCCGATAATCGGTCCCACTACACAGAAGGCTCATTTTCATGTTAACCCAAGATGATAACCCATTAACCACAGTGTAGCCAGCAAGGCCTTTTCTGAAGATCGTAGGAAACCTGCGTTTCAGGTTGTTTAGAACTTCATAATTCAGTAACAAAAGATTCAACATGGTTCTGAAACTAACATGCAGACAGTGTCATTGTTTTAGCACAGGTGAAATATAAGTATAGCTAGACACCCCACTCACTAGCTGTAGCTTCCTGATCAAACACAAGGGTAGCCTCACACGCAGTGCATTACAGCAGTCTAACTGCAAGGTTATGTATGGATCACAGTAATCAAGCTATGCCAAACCAGCAAAGGACACAAATGCACTATCAACTGACGCTGGTAATAGGCACCCCAAGCAACAAAGATGTATCCAGCAACACCTGCTCCTTCAAAGGGTTGCAACCCCATCTGGAACAGATAAATGTTTCAATTTCTGGACCTGGGAACCACTTGCCGACAAGGTGTCTGTCTTGTTGGGATTCAGACTCAAGTTTATTAGCTTTCACACAACCCATAACTGCACCCAGGCAAATAATGATCTGTAGAATTCCTGCTTTATGTCATTCTCTGAAGGCCAAAAATGACCTGAAGCAGAACTGATATGATTTGCAAGGTGCAGGCTGTAAAGAGCTACCAATCAACAGGAGTCTTACCTTATTACTCCAGAGCTCAGTGCCATGAATGTCATGCAACCACCTAATATCTTGGGGACCAGAAGTCCAGCAGAGGCTTAGACTCTACCCAATGGGCTCATGATTTGCTCCCTAACTCAAGCTCAGTTTGGTAACAAGTTGATCCAACATCTCTGTACGTGGGCACAAGCCAAATGCAATTCACCTTCTGCACATTTTAAGAGACTCCCAAGTTGCAGAGAGTGTAAATAAAAATTAACCAACTCAATTTAACGATTAAACCTTCCAAACATCAACTTCTTTCTCGGTCTTGAGTTGGTGACAGTCAAGGATCATGCACATGGCAAAGGTCTCTCAGCAGACTGGGTGAAAGGCTGCTAAATAAATCTTGCATATAAGTATGATATGCACGGGAGACTCTTTCGTCCTGAATGATGTACACTTGATTGACAGCTATTTCCTTGAGGATAGTTTCAAAAATAGGCCAGAAAGAAGACAATCACCTGCGGGCAGAAGGACAACAAAGAGGGAGCCAGTTTAGCTTCTCTAGGAAGGGAGTTCCAAAGTCTGTGAATCCTGGTTCACAAAGCCTTAGGAAAAATGAAGATTATAAAAGAGTATGCATTCTTTCAAGTGTTTGGTAAAACTGTGTTTTTATTGGCAGTATAAGGCTTTTAATGCATCCAGATTTCTTCAAGCAAGCTAGTTGTGTGGTTTTTTTACATCCCTACTTCAATGGTAAATGGTTGGTATCCAGTATAGACCCAATGAAATGAATGGAACTGAGTAATTTATTCAGTATGAGTATAACTTGCTGGATATCACCTAGTAATTCTAGAGAATAATGGCTTCCCAGCACTGGAATATATAGACCAATAGGCTCATACATCACTGGCTTCTTTTGCACACAAATTCCATCTCCTGGCCGGGAAATGAGAAAAGATGAGATGATGACTGCAGTTTCCATACCGCAATTCAGTTACAGATGCACAAAATGTTAATTCACATGAGATGAAAAATTTCACCCATATTCCAGGGGAGTTTTTGAGGCTGGAAATCTGTGGATAATACTATTGTGTGACATTTGCTATAAAATTACTTTTTCTACAGGCCTGGGGCCAACTAACTTTGACAGGAGAGAGAGAGAGAGAGAGAGAGAGAGAGAATAGAATTATGTGTGTTATGTGTCAATGGCTGCAGATCACCAATGCAAGCATCTCTCACTACAGCCACAATCACAGCATACATTTAAAGCACTAGGGTACCACTTTAAACAGTCATGGATCTTGGGGGCTGCAGTTTGCTAAGGGTGGCGGTTAGGTAAGAGACCCCTACTCCCTTCCCAGTGCTGTAATTCCCAGAGTGGTTCAACAACCATTCCCTCTTCCCAGAAAACTCTGGGCGCAGAGCAGGACCAGCAAGGCTTGTGATCTGGAGGGGCATGGACTGGACAGAGTCCCGAGGGCCAGATAGGGAGATCTGGAGGGCCACATTCAGCACCCTGGCCTAATGTTCCCTACCCCTGTGCTAAATAGATGCATGTTTCATGGAAGACAACAAAAACAACCTTGGGCTTACCTGCAAGCCTTGGGTTACTTTTAAGAAAGTCCCGAAAACAAAAACAATTTGAATTATTAAATTACATTTGCTGTGATCTCAGCCTGGCAGTTTAGAGCTGTTAAATAATGGAGCAGCTTCATTGTCTGCAGTGCTTAGAACTATTGCCACCTTTGGGGCATCTTCCTTGGAGTTTAATCCATTTGCCTTCATAAATAAATCAAACTCTTGCATAAAACCTTCCTTTCATTAGCACCCTGTCATCATTCAGAGTCAAGCCTGAATTTCTAGGTGCTTTCAGTCTCTCCATCTTTCAAATTATTGGAGCTTGTTTTGTTTTTATGAAGCTGGGATAGCTCAGTCAGTAGACGGGAGACTCTTAACTTCAGGGTTGTGGGTTCAAGTGCCACGCTAGGCAAAAGAGTCCCACCATTGCAGGGGGTTGGACTAGATTGCCCTCATGGTTCCCTCCAACTCTACAATTCTATGCTCACTATGACGCACCATGCTATTTGTTTAATTTTTTTTACAAGCACTACCTCTGTGAAGACAGGTACTCCGTAAACAGGTTTTGTGAGTTACAGGTTAAATATCTCCGTCTCACCTCAACAGACTCAGTGTGCAGCAGTTGTGAAAAAGGCACACTCTATGCTAAGGATCATTAGAAAAAGAACTGAAAGTAAAACTGCCAATATCAAAATATATGGGGCAACCACATCCGGAATACCGTGTACAGTTCTGGCTGCCTCACCTCCAAAAGGATGTTGTAGAGCTGGAAAAGGCTCAGAAAAGGACAGCCAAAATGAGGAAAAGTCACAGCATTTGGAAATTTTTAGTTTAGTGAGCAAGAGACAGCATGACAGAAGTTCACAAAATTATGTGTGGCATGGAGAAAGTGGATAGAAGAAAGTTTTTCTCCCTCTCTTATAACATTAGAACTCGTGGGCATCCAACGAAGCTGAATGTTGGAGGATGCAGGACAGATAAAAGTACTTGAAACAAAAACAGCTGTGGTCCTAGAGAAGTAAGTACAGTTGAATTCATTTGGACTTCTCAGAAAATATGCTTAGGCTTGGGCTGCAAGACTGATCAGAGATCAAATGGGGAGTGAGGGGAAAGCCATTCACTCAAACTCTAAAGGATAATGAAATGCAGGGCTGGGTTTGAAATAGTCTTGCAGCAGGTTAGCTGTGGCACCTCCAAGGTACCTTCACGAAGTCCACAGGTGTGCAAGGAAAAGCATCCTCCTTAGCACAGAACTTCCTTTCCTGCCTGCCATTTCTTGCCCCCACCTCCAAAGTCTAAAGCAGCTGCAGAAGAACTGGCGGACGAAGGTTGGGGTGCGGAGGCGGTCACCCCAGGTGCCATCCGGGAGGGTGACATTGCGGCTGCCCCCGGGACGCTCAGTGCTCGCCGCACATCCCTGGGATGCTTGGTGCTCGCTGCGCACCCCCAGGACACTTGACGCATGCCACACACACCCCAGGATGCACACTACTTGCCACACACACACACTGATGCGTGCCTCGCCCCCCGGGGCAGTGCACCACGTCCCCGGAATGCACGCCAGCCATGCCCCCGGATGTACGCCACTCCCGGTGCCGGAGCAGGCAGCTTCACCACTGTGCAGAAGCATACATCTTCTAAATGGATGGCCACAAATCAGTATCAGATTTGCTGAACAACGAAAAAGATACTGTCGTGTTCAGCGACTCATATTTGTTCACTGCTCTAAAGCAGTGTAGGAGGCAACCTGAAGATGGCACTGGAACACCTGATAGGAAGGAAAGTAACAGAGATTGAATTAAAGTTGTCACCTGAATTTCAAAGACCAGTGTTGCCTCTTTTTCAAATGAGTCTGGTGCCAGTTAAAGCTGCTAACGGGCAAGGAGAGAGGTTAAGGATCTGATTCAAATGTCAGACAACCCAGAGTCTGGTGCCAATTTACAGATTTAAATTAGATTAACTAAGGGTATCTTCTTCTGCTATGTTCGTACACAGGTTTGATAGACAAGGGGGGGGGGATAAAAAGGTCTCTGTACATCTGATTACTGGAAATGCAATCTGCTATCCCAGCTCTGCCTTTGACCTGTGTTGGCTTCAATGAATTTCTGCTACACTCAGTCTCTAACAATTCCACCTGGAGATAAAACCAGTACCTTCAAGTATTTCACTGACTGAAACATTCAACATGCCATAAGTTTAAAAACTTGCTCATGATCCTGTGACATTTTGGCTGGGCGTGATAAAGTTATTAACATACTTTGGCTTTTTTTTGTTTTGCTTTTCTAATGGGCCAGCATGGCTAAACTACAGTTTTTATTAAACACACAAATACATCATCAAGAATGTGCCAAGAGTATAGGAGTCTGTGAAAACAACACAGAAATATGAAATTAATTGGCTTGTGATACACGGCTCATGCTCATCCATTGTTAAGTGTCAGAACTGATTGGGGAGAAGACCTACCTTATGTAGTAAGAAGTCATTAGTTCTGCATAGATATGACTGACACACCAGCACTGCCAACTCTAATAGTCGATCCAGCTAGTGAAACTTCATCTACAACTGAATGTTTTTTGTTTTGTTTTTTAAAATCACTTTCTGAATTTCTACTTGGCACTCAGACATCCTAGTAGGAAAACAAGCTGACATATCTAAGTAAGGTTGCCAAGTTGCAACCTGGAGGCTCTTTAAAAACTCCTCAGCAGTGAAAGATGAGATAGCTGCAGCTTTCCCTCAGAGTCTAGCATAGGATCCTGCAATCTCTGATGCACAGAACATTGCACAGCCCACCAACCGTGAGTGATGGCTTGTCAGGTGCTTGAAAGACACACCCAGTCCATTTTTTGCCATCCCCAGGCAGCAAAAAACAGGAGTCTTGCCATGTTCTTCCTAAGTTGCCATTCATGGAGGGCTGATTAGCTTGGTGGTTCCTAAACTGCATAAACCTTTTCTAAAGGAACAGCTCCCAGTAACAGGGAAGGGAGCACAATCTCACTATTAAATGTTGGCTAACATAGTCATTTTAAACCACAGTTGTAGCACAGGTCAGACTTACAACAGCTTCTCGACTTCCCAATTTCATCTCTCATTGCAGATGAGTTGATATATAACAGAGATCCGTGGCAACTGATCCATTAGAACAGTTTATGAAGCTGAGAGATGGAATTATGAAGTTGAGAGATGGAAAATATTGTCTGTGATCTCAGTCCTCACACCCTTTAGTTAGCGACTGCTCAGTAATGGGCCATACATCCAACTCATGTGACAACTGGGGGCAGGAGTTTTATGGAGGTTCATAACGTGAAGTACAGTAACTCATTAGCTGACCTTGAATTCATCAGTACAGTTAGTTTACTTTGTGACCTCCTCATGGCTAGAACTGCTCAGACTGAGACAGAAATCTCAGCTCTTGTCAAATAGCCCATACTTCAGATCAGCCTCAAAGAACATCCTCAGCATAGCCCATACTTGCTTTTTAAGTCACTTAAATATTTCCTTTTACTAAAAGCCAGATTTGCTCATTACCTTGTTTGCTCTTTTATAGCTTAGTCTGCCTGAGAAAAAAGTACAAGAAGTCCACGTACAATCATTAATCATGATCAAAACGTCTGCAACATCAATCCAGGTCCTCACAGATTTCTTACATGCTATGCAACCTTCTTCTGCATCTGACACTAATGAGCAACCACTATGTCCTTTCCCCAAGATTTCAATCAGGGGGCTGGGAATTTTGAGCAGAAAATGTGACAATGTTAAGAAGCCCCCTTCTGCCCCACACTCCCCATAGGTTTTTCGACTGTGGCTTCTGCAGCTGCATTTTGTAAAAGCCTCAGAGGAGGAACTACAAGCCACTCACATATAGCTTGGTCTTCGTTTTCTGCAGAACTGAAAGCATCAAAGGGCCAAATCTTCTTTCCTCATCTTCCCAAGCCAGAGACAGAGGTCACTGTGGGAACAAGAAATGAAACTCTTGTTCCTCCACTGCCTCTGTCATGTGGCTATTGACTTTAAAATGTCATTATCCAGAGCTGCCAATTCATCTGCTTCATTAGCATCCCCCGACATGTCGTGATGCCAAAAAAGAATCAATTGGTTTTCATTTGGCACATTTGGGCTTCTGGAAGAGGGAGGTAGCTGCGTGTCTACGTTTCCCAATGCATTTAATGCTAGGATATAAAAATGCAAAGACATGTCCTTTAAGATGTTCAGACCGCCAATGTTTGCTTCAGAAGGTTTCTCACTGATTATTCACAATGGTGGCCTGGCCTGTTCTAAAACTAATTTACATTTCTGAAAATGTATGTTAACTTCCTGCTGAATTATTTGTCTTGATTGTTTTGTGTGTTATATTGTGATGTCCATTGGCCATAAGCATTCAAAATCTGATTGGCTGTTCTAAATCTCATGGTTTTCACTTCTGGCAATATAAAAAAGGTAAAGGACCCCTGACGACTCTGGGGTTGCGGCGCTCATCTCGCTTTACTGGCCAAGGGAGCTGACATTTGTCTGCAGACAGTTTTTCCGAGTCATGTGGCCAGCATGACTAAGCTGCTTCTGGCAAAACCAGAGCAGCGCACGGAAACGCTGTTTACCTTCCCGCCGGAGCAGTACCTATTTATCTACTTGCACTTTGACGTGCTCTCAAACTGCTAGGTTGGCAGGAGCAGGGACCGAGCAACAGGAGCTCACCCCGTCGCGGGGATTTGAATTGACGACTTTCTGATCAGCAAGCCCAAGTGGCTCAGTGGTTTAGACCACAGTGCCACCCGCGTCCCTTCTGACAATATAGCAGCCATTTAAATTTCCCAGCAGTAAATAATGTACTTGCAGGTTCATGTGTACCAACAGCTTTGTCAGGAAATGCAGAGTCTCACCCCAACAATAGCTCCAAACAGCTGCCCTCCTCAGAGAGAAAACTGGAGAGCACTATCCAGTCATTCTGTACTGGGGAGCTGGTGAATGCTGGGAAAAGATTCTTCCTGTTTGTCACCACCCAACTCTAGCCAAAAGGAAAGAACTCTAGCCTAAGGTTACCAGGTATCCCTGTTTCTAGGGACAGTCCCCGGATTTACAAATCAGTCCCCTGACCAAATCCATCTATTTAGTAGGAAGTTGAAAAGTGTCCCTGGATTCATTGAAAAAAATCTGGTAACCTTACTCTAGCCAAAAGGAAAGAAAGGAGACAGACCAGCAACAGAGCCTCAACAACTATTGGTCAGAATGTGTCATGTGGTCTTCCTTGGCTCTATAAAAGTTTCCAGATCAAAGGGTCACAAGAGAGAGATAAATTAACATTTTTTTTTAAGTCACAAAAACATGGTATGGAAAATACTACATCTTGTATACTGTTCTCCTTAAACAGCTGCTTTATTTATTCCCCTGTGGGATGTCACCTTTACCTCACTTCAGCTATCCAGTTGCCTTGACTACCATCACCACTCCTTTGACAGAAGCTGGTCAGTGTATTATTTATAAAGGCAAATTTGGTGAAGATGGGTAAGAAAATGACTTGACTATTCATTTCCCATAGTGACCCATTTCCTGTTCCTACAGAACTGCATGCCCAGGAAGTGCTATAAAAACCATGTTTGTGAACCACCCTGAGGTCTTCAGATGAAGGGCAGTATACAAATGTAATAAATAAAAGAAATAAACTAATAATAAAAATAAATATTTTAACATCAGAACTACACAATTGAATACATGATGGAATGACGGACAAACCATTGCTGCATAAATTCTGAAATCCCATTACCAGTGCAGCTAAGCGTTCAAGGGATTCCAACTGCCAGCCAGCGATGGGCGACTAAGAGGCACCATTGCACCTGCTGTATTCTACTTTGCATGAATGGTGTCAGTACTTAAGCCCTGAAAATCTGTCACACTCAAACTTCTGTTAGTTTTGTATGCACCCTTCGTGGCATACACTCCCCCAAATGGTGTGTCTGATGCCCCGTGGCAAGAGCTGAGGAAACTACAATGAAGAAGACACCTGGGGATGCAAGTGGTTTGTGCACCATTCCAGGAGACCAGGGCTGTTAAGTTTGCCATAATTAACTAACCCTGTGTTAGAGAGGGATAGTTAATTTTCCTACACAAGGAGGGAATGCCTCTTCTTAAAATGGTATCTGCTATGAGCTATGTGCATAACTTTCTTGAAAACTGTTTTCTTCCTGTGCAAAATTATGAAGATTTAACCAATAGCTAACTTAAGACTCCTTTAACTCATGAAATCGGGCATGTCCACAAGATATCTCCAATGTTATCTCCGCGGAGATAATACTCTGCAGCCAGACCAACAGTCTCTGCTGTTTCTTCCTTCTCCATCCCTGAGAACTCCTGTTATCCTCTTCCCATTTCTGAAGGTTGCAACCTCTACAGAAGAGATCATTGTTGGACAGAGAAGGAATTTCATGCGAAAAGCCAAATGTATTTTCCATGGCAACAACAGGATGGATTTGGAATCTGCAATATAGGAAGAGCCAAGTTGTCGTGCTGGTCTTGGTATGTTAATACTCCTAATCCATGTACTAGCCTTTTTCCAAACGCCATTTCAAAAATGTTGTTGGGCACTGTGGTGAACAACGACTTGAGCAGTTGTTAATCAGCGCACAGCCATTTGCACAGCTCCACACTCTCAGATACTTGTGGTTGTGTAGAGGCAGGGGACCACTGGAGATGTGATGCGGTTGAGAGGCAAAAGACCTTGATTGCATTCATCTTCCCCATTCCCCTAACTGTTCATTTTTGCATTGTAGCTGAGATTTCACATAATGTAAAAGCCACTTCTAGCAATATAGCAGACTGCACCGCAAGGCTGAATACACACAGCCATTCATTCCATTTTCCTGACTTTTCCCTAACATGATTTTTAAGCTTCCGCACAATGCAAAAGCCACTTACAGAACTACAATGAAATTATACTGGAATATAGCACAAGTTTAGCACTCATTTTAATACTATTTGTAAATGTATTTTTTGGTTGAAGCAAACAACATGGAAATGAGGATTAAACTTGCACTATATTCTGGTATAGTTCCAGAAAATGCTTTTTTCGTCACCTAAAAGCTCAAACGTAATGCAGATATTAACAGCTAGGGAAATGTTGGGGAAATGAAATCAACTGCCATGCAAAAGCAGCTGTTGCCTTCGTTCCCTGCTCTGAGGGTAACTAAAAACATCTGGCTAGCCGCTGTTGGAGAGAACACTTGACTTGATGGCCCTTTGGTTTGATCCAGTAAGACAATGTTTGTGTGCATTTTTAATTTTCTAATATTTATTAAGATGTTATAAACTACACTTCATCAAACATATTGCATCCTCTCCTGCCATAAATATACTTCCACACTTCATGCATTGCTGTGTTTCACTTTACAACCATTTCCACCCTTCATCAGTCACTCAAGGTATTTGGAGTACCAAGTTGTCTTTTGTATCTGATAGAATGTTTATTCTTACAGCTGATGCAAGGGCACAACAATCTCCACTTTGTTTATTTTAAAAAGCTGCTAGTTCTGATGGTTAGAGAAAAGTGGCTGATGCAAAACAATTATACAAGGGCAGCGGGGGGAATTAAAGTCAATTGAGTAACATGGGATTAATTGATCAACTATTTAATTACAAATTGTGGAATTTGATTTGGAATTTAATAGCAGCTATCAAGGGATGCTGTGTTGTCTTCATTAAGCATCCTCAGATACTGTATTGCCTAGTTATGGATACTGTGATATTTTAATGTTAATTAAGTGATAAAGGAAGATGATTAATCAACAAAGGACAGTTCGTTACTGACAGCTTCGTTACAGCAGAAAAAGGAATTTGCTTTTCAGATAAGGCATCTCTTGAAGGCTGTGATCCTACACATAATTCTTTGGAATTAAATCTGATTTCAATAGATAGGATTTACTTCCAAGTAAACATAATGAGTTTCAAACTGTTTGATCATCAGCTTTCACTAGCTACTGGTACTTTTAATAATTACTTGTCAAATTGTGAAAAATAAGAGGAATTGAGGTAAACTCATATATTTAATACGGGACATGGGTGGCGCTGTGGTCTAAACCACTGAGCCTAGGGCTTGCCGATTGGAAGGTTGGCGGTTTGAATCCCTGCGACGGGGTGAGCTCCCATTGCTCAGTCCCAGCTCCTGCCAACCTAGCTGTTCAAAGGCACGTCAAAGTGCAAGTAGATAAATAGGTACCGCTCCGGCGGGAAGGTAAATGGCGTTTCCATGCGCTGCTCTGGTTTCGCCAGAAGCAGCTTAGTAATGCTGGCCACATGACCCAAAAAAGCTGTCTGCGGACAAATGTCAGCTCCCTCGGCCAGTAAAGCAAGATGAGCGCCACAACCCCAGAGTCGTCCGCGACTGGACTTAACTGTCCTTTACCTTTTATCATATATTTAATCCAGAAATGTCTCAGAGATTTATGCTATGCAGAACTCTCAGGGTCCTCTAATGATTACATGCTTGCATTAGAAATTTCCAGTCCAAGGAACAAAGGCCTATATGAACCATCATCCACAGATGCAGCTACCAGTTACCTGAAGATGTGATCTGTGGGCAGGGGACCCTAATCTGGTAGAGCTTACTGATGTGCAATTTCCCCCTTTTGATATCTGAATCACACACACACTTAACACATGGCTATAGTTTAAATATGAGGGTATCAGCATCATGGTGGAAGCAAGCCCATCATTAGCCCATCTAAGCACTACAACGAATCCCCGATTTGTAAACTGCTCCACGTGTTTTGTTTAGCGTTCCGTTGCTGTCTGAAATAAAGGACTAAGAAAACCATGCCCAACAAGTATCAAATCTGCATGCCACTTCAACTAGTTTAGCCAGTAGAGGGAGACATCGTGGAACATGGGCCACGTCAAATAACAGAAAGGCCCATGTCCCCAGTTCTTGAAGGATTCTTCTTCATAGATGGAAAGGTGGAAAGGGAAGAGGGGAAAGGAGGCAACATACCTGCTCTCACTGCATTCCTTCTTCTCCTTCACATTCAACCACTTGCGGAGAAGGAAGCGCTTGCGCCGTGGAGAGGCACTGGGAGTGGAACAGTTAGACCAAGGTGTGTCCTCATCGCTGGAAGGGGTGATTTCAATGGAGGGGAGCTGTAGGAACTCCTTGCTGGAGGGCGCAGTCTCTAGGCTCGGATCCTGGACATTCCTTGTGCGCCGCATCCTGAACCGCCTTCGGCGCAGGGTCGGCGTGGACGAACTGGACCAGGCGTGGCCGCACTCTGCCACCTGCTGCTCCGGGACTTGCAGTGCCGGGAGCTGGAGGGTCTCTGTCATCTTTGCAGCTGGCATCAGGTGCCCGTATCAGTTCTCCTCCCTCCCTCATTTACTCTTGACACTCTCTCCTTCTCTCTCTTTCCCACCCCACTCAATGCAAACAACACTGAAGACTTAAAATGCGCCTTTCTCCCTCCTTACCGGGCTTGGCATCCTCCCTCCCTCTCCAGTAGGAAATCTCATGTTCCTCAGGTGGTTTCATTTAACAGGAGCCCAGAGGGAGCCAGCTCGCTGCAAGTTGCTCTTGACTTCCTAGCCCAAGTCCTTCAACTCCCGAGAGCAACTTTGTCCCGCATGCTCAGTCAGCCTCCTTCAGAGCTGCAGCAGCCGGTTTAGCATCGGGGGGCAGGCACACATGGAAGCCGAGCTGGCACCAACCAGCTTCCCTCCACTCTGCTCTGCTCTGGCTTCCAGCGGTCCTTGCTTGGCTCTCCTTTTGCTCAGTGGCTGAAGGATTCTCCTCCGGAGCTGGGCTGACAAAACTCTCCGCTGTGTGTACTCTGGAGTGACCAGGTGGGAAGCTGTGAGGAGGTCAGAGAAAAGAGAAAGAGAAAGAGAGAGCGGGGGAGGAAGGAAGGGAGGAAGGAAGGAAGGAAGCAGTGATATATGATAAAACTGGCAAAGGAGGAGAAGAGGTGGGAGGGGGGATTTGTCTTCCCCCCCTGTTGCTGATACGCTCAGGCAGCTGCTGCCGCTGCAAGTGTAACCATACACTTAACCTCAAGGGACAAGGGCTCTGTTACCAAATGTGCTGCTCCGATCAGCCACACTGCGGCACATGACAGAGGAGGAATGAAAACAAACCTTTCCTACCAGGCGGTTGGCTGCTCTCTCCCTCCATCTCCCCCTTTCAGGCCAGATGTCCCACCCTGCCGAAGGAGGGGAAAGTTGGTGACCTCCAGCGTAGGCCTTCAGCTGTTGCTAAATAGTTTTTTGTGTGTGCCTTGTTTGAAGTCAAGGGAGGTAGGAGAAGGGGGGCGGGCAAAAGCCAAGGAGAAGCTAACAGGCTGCAGCACTAAATGGCTTTCCTTTTTGAAATTTGAAGCAACCTAAAGGGAAAAAGCAAAAGCAAAGTCTCCAATAAAACTCCTAGAATCTGGAAGAAAGCCAGAAGATGAGCTGGGAAATTCCTGGATGAGATCTGTACACGGTAAAATTGGCTGAGTTTTGTCTAACACAAAATTGAAGAGGTCCTTGAGGGGCAAAATGTCCAAGGGACTGCAGGGGAGGCAAAAGAGTTTCAGTGAGCCTGGGGGCCATTATTGCGTATGTACACATCACATATTCCTGCAGAAGTGTCCAAATAATGTGAAAGACAGAAAGAGAGGTTTCAGGGTGAAGGGCTGCTTCCAAAATGACATGCTATGCTGACAGCATTTCAGAAAGACTGGCAGATGACATGCAAAGACATCTAAGCACATAAGACGAGACAGTGGGAAACACCACGACAAAAGCCCTAGATACTATAAAGCAGTGCAAAAGAGAAATGGATCTCTTCCAAGCATAACTTCAGATGGTAGTGAAAGAAACAAATACAAAGATGCTGGAAAACTCAAGAGATCCACAGCCACGGTTCTCCCTTGATAGCTGCAGCCTAGTTTAGTTGTAGTCCATCACAGATCTCCCAGCACAGATGAAACTCTTTCTCAGACAAATACATTATTCTGTCATTCAATGGAAGGCAAGTACGTAAGGAGATAATATTTGCATTCTCAGACTCCCTTTGTGACTGGGTTGACTCAAGTAAAGGGAAAGAGAGTAGTATGCATTATCTTAGTGCTTCACAAAAATTCATTTGAGCAATTTCCTCCTTGTAAGGAGCTGTGAGTAATTTTAAGCCGTCAAACCTAACCCTTGTGGGGCCCCGACACACGCTGCCTGGCAGCTGATGCACTCTTGCTCCTTGCAGATGCTGTTTTCGCTTTCCTAATTGCTTCTCTGTGGTCAGTGGCCACCTGTGTCACTTGCTCCTGACCAATGTTTATTTGCGGAATGCTCATTACGACGAACAGAACAGGGCATCTGAGCATCAAGTCAGGAGTTTGTAAGGAGGCCTCCTGGAGAGGCAAATGTCGAAAACAATAGAACTAGATGCATTTCACGAGCAGGTAGGAACTCCTAAGGAATCCAGCCTTGCAGAAAAGTCAACAAGAGGAACAAGACATGACAGTGTTACGCTGAACAAACAGATCTGCAGAGGTTGGAGGTGGATTTGTTCCTCCAAGAGCATGTCAAAACAGTACAGTGGTACCTCCAGTTACGAACTTAATTCGTTCCGGAGGTCCGTTTGTAACCCAAAACTGTTCTGAACACGAGGCACGCTTTCACTAATGGTACCGCTGGCACGCCACTTCCGCTCACACCCCAGGGCAAAGTTCGCAACAAGAGGCATCTACTTCCGGGTTAGCGGAGCTCGTAACCCAAAGCATTCGTAAGGAGGGTGGTACGTAACACAAGGTTCCACTGTAGCTTCCATCATGGGTGTTTGAATGCAGTCCTAAAAGAAATGGAGGGGAAAGAAAGTATTGTGCGGAAATTACTAACTAGTGAGGTATTGTTATACTGCAAGCACAGTTTGGGTCTGTGCCCCTCACACCGATGTTGCAAGTCCCCAGCTTCTCATTTGCACACTGGGTTTTGTATGGCACTCACCACTTGCAAGTGACTCCTAGCCACGATAGCTTTGCTCTGCGTCCATGGCAGGAGGCAGTAATGCTTGCAGGTCCTGCTAGTGGGTTTTCCCCAAGCATCTGGTTGGCCACAGTGAGAACAGAATGCTGGACTAGATGGGCCACTGGCCTGATCCAGCAGGCTCTTCTTACAGTATGTTCTTAAGTGTCAAAAGTACAAGAAAGAAGTTGTGGTTTTGAGAGAATGCTAGGAGTTCCTGTGAAAAATCGCTAAGTCCTTCATGGAACACCCACTTCCCAGGTTCCTTGGTTGGGAGCTGGGAGAGTTAAATGGCTCTGAAACATATCTAGATCCATACTGAGGATACAGCCTTAGAAATAAGCAGTGAATCACAGCAACCCAAAATTTGCTGCAATCATTGGATGGGTGGGTACATAACAAAACCGCTGTGCTGTTTTATGGAGAATAGGTAATCTTTTAGTTTTATCATTTTGATGAAAAGATGGTTTGAGGACTTCTAGCAGGCTGAAAGACAGGGAATCAATGAAAAATTAAATGAAAGAATAAATTAATAGGCATGTCTCCCCTGCCCCCAAGTGGATTCTTCCATTTCTTGCTTTGATTCTTATTCCCAAAACAGTACAAGGTGTTCTTGCTACTAGAAGTTTTCTAAGCAGATTTTGTCATTACTAGGCAACGCTTACTTATGCCATAACATTCGGTGTCACTTTTTAATTTTGGATAGAGGACACTGGACACCTGTCTGATGCTCTTTGAAATCCAGGAGCTGTGTAACAAGAGAGACAGTACAACCTTCCTCATGATAAGGCGTGAAAAATACCAGTGACAAGCACTGAGGGAGGGCAGAGAGTTCTTGCTTTTTAAGGGGGAAAAGACTGGTGCTACTTCAAAGATTAGTAATTTATTTATTCTTTAAAGTATAAAGCTAAAGCAAAGTCTTGCTTGTAAGCACTGGTCCCACAGAGCAGGGCACACAGCACTTTTATTTGAAGCAACTAGCATTTAAAACACTGAATGCAACCAGCTTGTGAATCATACTGGAGTCTTTGTCAGCTGAAATAGGCAGGAGAAGGGGAAAACATTATAGTACTGGATTGTGCTCTTTAACTATAGTTGCAGATTTTTCAGCACCAAGACAGAGCAAGTTTGTTCCACATTGAGACAATAGAGTCCAGAAACTTGGGTGGGTAAATCTGCTGCCTGGGACAGTCATATCTTCTTTTCTGAGCATCTATGGGTGGGGCATTATTATTATTATTGTTGTTGTTGTTGTTGTTAGTCCTGCGTGTCTCAAAAGCTTGCTTTCAGCTGTAAGCCGCCCAGAGTGGCTGGGGAAACCAGGTGGGCAGGGTACAATTGTTATTATTATTATTATTAGTAGTAGTAGTAGTAGTAGTAGATGATTATCTAATGCATGTCTCAAAAGCTTGCTTTCAGCATTTTAAGTAGTAGTAATCTCACAAGAGCGGGACGCGTGTGGCGCTGTGGGTAAAACCACAGTGCCTAGGACTTGCCGATCGTATGGTCGGCGGCTCGAATCCCCGCGGCGGGGTGAGCTCCCGTCTTTCGGTCCCAGCTCCTGCCCACCTAGCAGTTCGAAAGCACCTCCGGGTGCAAGTAGATAAATAGGGACCGCTTACCAGCGGGAAGGTAAACGGTGTTCCGTGTGCTGCGCTGGTGCAGGCTCACCAGAGCAGCGATGTCACACTGGCCACGTGACCCGGAAGTGTCTGCAGACGGCGCCGGCTCCTGGCCTCTAGAGTGAGATAAGCGCACAACCCTAGAGTCTGACAAGACTGGCCCGTATGGGCAGGGGTACCTTTACCTTTAATCTCACAAGAAAACAGTTTCTCTTGCTCTTCAAATGGCTAGTTTTAACCTGCCAGCGATGGAATGGGACTATCACTTCCCTTTAGAGATCTAGATTGTTTGAGACAAGACCCACCCTACACGCCTAATTTATGAAAGCAACCACAAAGTGATTAAATAGCTAGCTAATCTGGGCAAGAAACCTTCTACACCTGTTTGCTTGGGCAGCCATGTGGGATGCACATGGTTTCTGAGAAACACACTGGATCTAAAACGCATTTACCTTAGAGCTGGTAGTTTTGGGTAACTGAAACAGAGACGTGTCTTTGTGGACTCTGGAGGCTACACTGATTCTGCTTTCACTGATTATGAATGCCAAGTAAGATTTTTGCAGAGTGCTCATGTCTCTTATGGAGAGCGTCCCATGACAGCTTTGAACTTCCCATTACTTAAGGAGAAGGAAAAAAAGACAGCAGCAAAAACAGAGGGGGCTCCCTGACATATATTTGCATGTGCAAATCAGCCTCTGCAGCACAGCCACTGTGGCACCAAACACTGACAGTAGTACTGAACTCTCATTATATTGAGCCCTGTCTCTGTGAGGAGCTCGCCTGCCCCTCCACATATATGCAGCTCCACTCCATACATTTAAAGTGCATTCAGTGCACATTTAAAGCACACTATAACCCCCAAAGGGACGCGGGTGGCGCTGTGGGTTAAACCACAGAGCCTAGGACTTGCCGATCAGAAGGTCGGCGGTTTGAATCCCCATGACAGGGTGAGCTCCCGTTGCTCAGTCCCTGCTCCTGCCAACCTAGCAGTTCGAAAGCACGTCAAAGTGCAAGTAGATAAATAGGTACCACTCTGGCGGGAAGGTAAACGGTGTTTCCGTGCGCTGCTCTGGTTCGCCAGAAGCAGCTTAGTCATGCTGGCCACATGACCCGGAAGCTGTACGCCAGCTCCCTCGGCCAGTAAAGCGAGATGAGCGCTGCAACCCCAGAGTCGGTCACGACTGGACCTAATGGTCAGGGGTCCCTTTACCTTTATAACCCCCAAAAAGAATCCAGGTAACTGTAGTTTTCCCATAACAATCCTATGATTCCCACTAGGGTTAACAAACCATCATTCCCAGAATTCTCTGGGGGAAGCCTTGTGCTTTTAATAGGAATTGGATGTGCTTTAAATGTATGGGTGGGGACATACCCTCAATTTACTACAGCTGTTATTGAGAGAACAAGTCAATGCCAACAGGGGTTAATGATTTGGGGAGGGAGACTAAAAAGAGAGGCATGGGAGAAGAACAGGAACTCTGAACAGTTTCAGTGTAAGTAAAAAAAAAAGTGAACACTCCCATAAACTATATATTTTAAAAACTAACTGGGTTAAGAGCTGCTTTCAGTCTTATGTGTAAAAAAAATGTCCTTTAAAGAGGCTCTTTCTTCACCCAGCTATTTTGAATGTTGTTGTTAAAACAGAAAATTAGAGACATAATTGAAAATACCCCCACCACAGCATACCCATTACTTCCAAACTGAGGAAAATCCTCACAGCGCTAAACAGGTTCACACAGTCCATGGAATTTGGCTACTTGGCAGCCAAGAAGCTCCATTCCAGCTAGGTGAATGCATTCCAATCTTAAGTTTTAATGTCGTAAATTTCTTTTTATGCTGTGAACTGCTACAGGTTACGCTGTATGATTTTAGATGAAAGTTTCCTTTTATTCCCTGTTTTACTATGTAAAGGCCTTTAGTGATATATTGGTAACTTACAGATGGTACCTAACACCACGGAAACTAGTGCTGATACGCCCAGGAGCATCACCAAAATGCTGGAGAAGCTGCACCTCCACAGGCACATACCTCCACATGTGGTGGGAATGTCCCCAAATCCAACCCTACTGGACATCAGTCATGCAAGAAGCATGCAAAATAACTAAGCAGGTATTAGAAGTCACCCCAGAACTGGCCCTACTGAACATCTGCCAAGATAATAACGCCCACTCACATTATAAAGTGCTCAAAACTGACCTACTCTCAGCAGCCAGAAGCATCATAGCCAGACACTGGAGAGACCTGTTAGGAGTAAACATGGATCAATGGTATCAAATCGTATGGGAAACAGCGTACAGAGTTGTTCCGCCTGGCCTTTGGCTTGGAGTCAATTTAATTCCCTCCCCCTTTTTCTTTTTTCCTTTCTCCTCCTGTGATGAGGCTGCACTTTAATGTTTTAATGTTGCATTTTAACCTTGTTTTTAAGTTGCATTCATTCAACTTGTTTTTATTACTGGTTGTTAGTTGCCCTGAGCCCGGCCTTGGCTGAGGAAGGCGGGGTATAAATAAAAAATATTATTATTATTATATTATTATTACTACTACTACTACTACTAAAAAAGCTAGCCAATAAACTGAAACAAATGGGGGACAAATAGAAGACGACGCCTTCACTCTGGTATGGTTCCCCTTTATCACATACATAGCCCAACCAGACAATTACAAGAATCCACCGAGAGCATACGAATCCATATGGCTAACCTGATCCAAAAATCCACGCCCTCACACATATAAACGAATCTCACTACAGCCAACCAAAGACAACCAACCACACCCTAGGCCACCTCAACCTCTCTCACCACCAAGGAAATATAACAAGCAAATAGAAAGAGAACCCACACAAGTGATGCTGACCCCATACAGACACTATGTAGAATAATAGAAGCATTACACCCCACCCCACGCACCATCCCCCCTCCCCCTTTCTTCCCAACCTTATACTGCATGAAACACTAATGTCTCGCAACAGATCCGTAGAAAAAACAACTTGTAAAAAGAGAGCATGCATGTATTTTTGTAAACTACGAAATCTTTAATAAAAATTATTATTTAAAAAACCCAGAAAATTGGCCGTCCTGTGAACACTACGTAAAACTTGTTGGCCAGAATTCTCAGTCACATGACCAATGCCCAGTTTGGCCTTCTCTTCTACATTAAAAAGTGATGGAATGTTCTTGCAAAGCAGCAAGAGGGAGGCAGCTGTGCAGTTTAAGCCTTGCTTGTGGAAACACTCCCTGAGCACAAACTAAGAGGAAGAACAAAAGGAATCTGTGCAAAGTCCTGTGTCCTGCTCACACGATGTGTGCATTTTGCTTCGTAGCCTGCAATAAATCAGAGTCTCTGTACAACTCGGAACAGCATCTTTTACTGTTGGGTGTATTACAATCTCAGTTATTAAGAGGTGACATTTGCTTCCTGGGTTT
Organism: Podarcis liolepis; assembly: GCF_965112155.1. Classification (NCBI taxonomy): domain Eukaryota; kingdom Metazoa; phylum Chordata; class Lepidosauria; order Squamata; family Lacertidae; genus Podarcis; species Podarcis liolepis. The sequence goes on along the minus strand of NC_139567.1, from coordinate 23,697,556 downwards.
CTGTATCACTCTGGTGCTTTCCAAAGAGAGGAGAGGTTGCCCTTCCTTTGAGCACTCAGTAGATCTCTCATACCTGCATAGTACTTCCATCTTGGGTCACAGCTCATAGCACACACCATTAATCACAGGGGAACCAGCTTGCAAGTACAAAAGGTCTTTGAGCAGCACATATTTTGCTCCTGTTCTGTGAAAATTCATGCTCTGGTAGCTCTGGTCAGTGGAGCCTTCTGTAGAGAAGCCAGTTGCCCACGCAAAGAACACACAAATCTTATAACTTGTACCTAGGAATGGATGGAACTGTTTCTGCTTTTTCTGGTCTTAAATTTACCGTTGTTCTTCATATTTCAGAAGCAATTTGTGTTGTGTTTTTTTTAAAAAAACCATTCTGCATTTCAGTGCAAATTTCTCCTAATATACACATTTTTCCATGCCATTTTGTAAATATACACACTTCTGCAAGTCGTTTCCCATAATATAATTATGGTGTTGTTGTTCTGATAGATAAGAGGAGCAGAGAGAATTTGTCCCTGTTGCATAAACTTCACTACATTTTTATACTGGGTGGAAGGATGGACAGTATGCTTTCTCCCTCCTCCACAGAGCCGGCCCACCTGTTAGGTGGCAGAAGCACTGAGGCAGCACCCCACTCACTCTGCTGCTGCTGGAACAGCCCCCCTCACCAGGTTTCAGTAAGAGGGAGACACTCCAGTGTGCCACGTTGCTGATCATTTTCCCTGCCCCTAGGGTGGAGAAGTTGAGTGGCAAGGCCTTGCAAAACCCTTGCTGAAACTCAGTGAGAATGGGGTTCTGGCAGTGGCAGAAATGGTGGGGCAGGCAAGGCATTCCAGCAGGGTCAGGGGCAGGAGAGAGCACATACCCATTTTGCCTCAGGTGGCGAAATGGGATGGACCCCCCCCCACAAAATCCACCCCCCTCCATCATCCCACTTAAACATGTGCATGCAATTCCTGGTCACCTATGGCTAAATGCAAGGCCATTTGGGGCCATTGTATATGACCATTCTGCTCAGATTTTTACTTTATTTAAAATTATTCCTTAACTCCTCTTATTCAGAAGGTTATGGTGTAGTTTCAAAAGTGTGAAAATAATTCGCACAGCGCATGAACAAAATATTTAACAACAGGAACAAACAAGCAAGCAAACAACTAAACAGAACAAAGCACTAAGGGGCGGAAAAGGCTGCTCTGACTCAAATTCCACCCAAAATGTTTGTGCAAAAATGAGGGCCTTACTTAATCTGGGCTTGGGGAGTTTTCTAGCAATCTTGCCAGCCTGCTTCCCTGGCAGTGAAGTCTGGGAAGTTCTCCTTTCCGCAACTGCGAGTTTCCTTTTACACATCAAGTGCAGCCACAGTTTTCAAGTGATGAGCATTTTGCTAAGCAGATGTTAACAAAAGGGATGGCTGTGAATCAATCCTAAGCATCTCCCTTTAGCTGAACTCCCAACTGCTGGGGCTTTTCCTTTGCAAAGATGGGAGGTGTGCCAAGTAACATGCGAGGCACCAAACGCCTTGTCCATAAGGGAGCCATTGCTCTCATTTCCCCTCTGCACAGAGCTAATAAGCAGAAATGTTTAAAACTTGATCTGAACTCCCATGAGCCACAGAGCCAGGGAAGGAGCCAGACAGTTCCTGCCTCCCAACGGGTAAACTCGTTTTGTAATGAGCATGTAGAAATTGCTTCCTAAATTCCACTTCTATCCATCATCTCCCTGTTACCCACAATCTCAGCAGAGGGACCATTAGAGGAAATTTCCGAAATGAGTTAAGTGCCTGGGTGGCAGAGAAGGCATTTTCTCTTCCAGCTCTTCCTTCAGAAGGGAGCTGCTTGGGAAATATTTTACAGACAAGTGAAAAATAAAAATCCTCTTGCACTCACTTGTTTAAATGTGACCCACCCCACAGAACAGCCAGGGAAGCCACCTACAAGCTATATTGCAGAAGCGTAGCCAATGTAGTACAGTAGGGCCAAGGGCACGTCCCTGGTATAGGAATGTGGCAGAGTTCCCATCACCTGGTCCTCCAATATTCCATCATCACTGTTCTCTGAATACACAATCCCTTTCTCCGTCTTTAGTTACCTGGCACAGGTTAGGCAGCCCTATATCAATATAATTTATCCTGCTTAACAGCACAAGTTTATCAAGCTGCTCTGATCATTTAATGGGTGAAACCCTACTATGTGTTATCCTAACAGGAACCCCAAGAAGTAAATTAGGGTGAGAGAGAGTTACTAGTCCAAGCTTCACCCAGTGAGCTTCATGGCTGAGAGAGAACTGAAACTTTTGTCCTAGTGTGGTACTGTAACCACTACACCATGCAGACTCTTGAAAGAATGGGAAATAGTTTCAAAATGGGAAGTATATGGGAAATTTGTGTATTTTGTTATTATGACACAGATAATCCAGGTTCAGGGTGAGCAAACAACTTCTAAAAACCTAACAAGATTAATTGCATGTACTGTGTGCCCATGTTTTACCTATTATAAACATTAAGGGTGATTTCAAGGGCCAAAAGACCCAATGGATGTGGTGATGGTAGACTGTGGTCTACTGGTGGAGCACTGGCCAGTTTCCAGAGGACCATCTTGCAACTGCTAGCTGCCATGAATTGCACCCAATGTTAGTCATCCTCAAGAGTAGCCCTGCTGAAATTAACAGACATGACTAATTTAGTTCCATTAATTTCAAATGGTCGTTGAATGCAGTTCTACGATTCTTGTGAACTTTGCTGAACAAGCAGACTTGCTGGTCTGATTTAGCAAGGCAGATCTCGTGTCCTTAAGCAAAGAGGAAACTCACTTGACAAGGATGAGTTATGAATACAGGGATAAATTGGGAGGAAAACAAGCTCCAAACCAATCCACTTGGGTCCACAGACAATTTGTTTCTATGTTTTTGGATGGGTGGATCAAACGTCACTTTCTGCTACTCCCCTTGCCATACCCACTACTTTCTTAGGCTTTCATTTCTCTTCCAAGCCATTCTCCCCGTCTTTCTCTCTCTCCCTGGATCCCTCAGATTTGCACAAAACCAGGAAACTGCACAAACCACATTTAAAAGTCAACACCAGATACTGAGCAGCAAATTTATCTGAAAAGTGTGTGCTGAGAATTTACAATCGCTTTTATTTGTTTTACCGATGTGGTGGTAAGTATTCCTGGCATGCTCCTGAATGTAGATAGATAGATGATAGATAGATAGATAGATAGATAGATAGATAGATAGATAGATAGATAGATGATAGACAAACAGACAGACAGACAGATGGCTGACTATCGCTTTTGTGCACTTCCTGGGTAGATTTTCAAATAATAATAATAATAATAATGGTACATGCACACTTATCTGTGTGCATGCCCCATCAGCACAGCATAATCAACACATCAGAAGAAAGGAACAAACACAAGAAGGAAGACCCACTGATGGGAATGAGAAAGACCCCAGTTGCATCTCATGTACAAATCTCAATACTGTATGCATGACTGTGGACTACTCCAGTCTAATTCGAATGGGGGGGGGGGAGTGGATTAACAGCTAAATAATGCTCAAATGTGAACAAGCCCATTGCTGACCCTTTGCCTGGCTGCAGTATGTAGACGGAAACAGTTGCACAACCATGGATAGCAAAGAGCAACCTCCTCCTGTGTCGCCGAGGCAACCAGATAAAGCAAGCTGCTAGCTAAGCAAGCTAGCATCTTTCCATTCCTTATCAGCCAGTGCCTGATTACCCTTTAGTACTTTAGTACTTTTACTAAGCAATTACTCTTTAGTGCGCTTTCTTCTTCATTTTTGCTGAGTAGAATCAGTGACATCAGCAAGAAATACTCTAAATGAAACAGAAATTAGATCTGATAAATTCACAAATAAGTTTCTATTTGAATTAGGGGCAGTTCCGTGCGAAGTCCCCGGCCCTAAGTCCCCTGGAGTAACTAGCTCACCCTGGTTGAGCCAGGCTTAAGGTGGGTGAGCCAAGGCTGGTATAAGTCCACAAAAGGGATGTATTGGCAGGGTGGTGGGAGCAGAATGTGGACATGACCCTAAACTCATTTAGCTTGGTCAGGTGGCCTAGCAACCCAGCACAGATTACTATTCTAAAGGCTTGTTTTCCAGCTGGCAGCATTAGTCAGTGCAGCAGCAGCCTCACTGCTGAACAGGGTTTAGATCTGGCATAACTTTACACTGGCTTAACTTACACCAGTTTCTTGTACAGTGGTACCTCAGGTTACAGGTGCTTCAGGTTACAGACGCTTCAGGTTACAGACTCCGCTAATGCAGAAATAGTACCTCGGGTTAAGAACTTTGCTTCAGGATGAGAACAGAAATCATGCAGCAGCAGCACGGCGGCAGAGGGAGGCCCCATTAGCTAAAGTGGTACCTCAGCTTAAGAACAGTTTCAGGTTAAGAACAGACCTCCAGAACAAATTAAGTTCTTAACCCAAGGTACCACTGTACAGTACATAGGACTGTTCTCTCTGTTTCACAAATTCTGGGTAGAAACATTGTTACTCGCCAGCCCTCATTCAGTCAGTCTTCACGCTATGCGATCTCCTCTAGAGAATGTACGGGTGTGTATATCACAGGAGCTAAAATAAGGGTACAGTATCTGGGATAGAGGGACACAGGTGGCGCTGTGGGTTAAACCACACAGCCTAGGGTTTGCTGATCAAAAGGTCAGTGGTTTGAACCCCCATGACAGGGTGAGCTCCCGTTGCTCGGTCCCTGCTCCTGCCAACCTAGCAGTTCAAAAGCACACCAGTGCAAGTAGATAAATAGGTACCGTTCTGGCGAGAAGGTAAACGACATTTCCGTGCACTGCTCTGGTTTGCCAGAAGCGGCTTAGTCATGCTGGCCACATGACCCAGAAGCTGTACGCCGGCTCCCTCGGCCAATAAAGCGAGATGAGCGTGGCAACCCCAGAGTCGTCCGCGACTGGACCTAATGGTCAGGGGTCCCTTTACGTTTACTATCTGGGATAGAGGTGATGTTCTTTTAACCCTCTTGGTATTGAGCCATAGCATAAATATGAAACACCCTAATATCTAGTGTTCCCTTATCCACAGACCACAGTAGATGCTTTTGGGGAGGCTGGCCATAACTTTTTGAAGTACTAACTGTGCAGACATGTGATTTACTCAGGAACATTATGGCATTTTCTGCCTCGTTCCCAGTTCACATCCATAGGCGAATACTATGGCAATTAATAACCACTGATTAATATGCTGGCTGTCAGCCTTGGCTAAACAAGGTCATAGATTTTCTAAGGCTGTACGTCAAGAACAAACGTGATGTTGTGCCTGTCGTAGCTTACATAACCGGGCCTCTGTGCTGCACCTGACCTATCTGGCATCCAGATTCACGTCTTAGAATCAGTCCTAACCCTCATATGCAATACTCACTTCATTTCCCCCTTCCACTTTTGCCTGTTGATATAAAAGAAAGCAGGATCCCAAGCAGTGCTGGCAAATAAAATGGATGACACTTAAAGGATATTAAGTGCTGCCAAGCATCATTTTTCACACTTTGGATTTCTGATATTTTATTTAAGCTGTGCCTTGGGTTCTCTTGGCTGCCGTGAGTATTAATACACTTTAAAATTGAAAGCAAAGAGGCAAATATTCATCTCAAAAGTTGATTTCACGAAGACCAATAAGTTATTCCTCAGACATTGCCACAGGGATAGGGGAGAGTGTCTATGTGGGTGCCTGTATAATGGAAATATGGTCTATTTGTGTGGCTGCGACTGAGGAAAGGACAGAAAGGCAAATCTTATATCATAAACATTTAATGTGCTGAAGATGAATAGTATAATTAACAGTGGCATACCTATCAAGTGCCCAGGAAAAAACAGGACATCCCATTTTTTTGTGCAAGATCGCGGCAGCCACTTTGCGTTCTGCACTTTTGTGCTGTGTTCTCACCCCGAAAGAAGCACATTTTGGGGGTGAGAGCAAGGCACGGATCATGTGACTTGCCTGGAAGCACATCCCAGAAGATGCGTGTCCTGGGTCCGAAAAAATTGGATGGTATAATTATTTATTTATGTATTTATTTATTTAGTTAGTTATTTATAGCCCACCCATCTGACTGGATTTCCCCAGCAATTTTGGGTGACTCCCAACAGAATATTAAAAACACGATAAAACATCAGACATTAAAAACTTCTCTAAACAGGGCTGCCTTCAGGTGTCTTTTAGAAAAGTAAGATTGTTGACATCTGATGAGAGGGAGTTCCGCAGGGCGGGTGCCACTACTGGGAAGGCCCTCTGCCTGGTTCCCTGCAACCTCACTTCTCACAGTGAGGGAACTGCCAGAAGGCCTTCGGCGCTGGACCTCAGTGTCCGGGCTGAACAATGAAGGTGGAGACGCTCCTTCAGGTATACTGGGCCAAGGCCATTTAGGGCTTTAAAGGTCAGCACCAACACTTTGAATTGTTCTCAGAAACGTACTGGGAGCCAATGTAGGTCTTTCAAGACCGGTGTTATGTGGTCTCAGCGGCCACTTCCAGTCACCAGTTTGGCTGCCACATTCTGGATTATGTAGTGGCCTTTTCTGTATAGTCAACAAATTTCATCTTAAAATTAAAAACATAAAAGTCAAGCTGAATTTATTGTAGTGGCATCTCAGTTCTGTTGCTGACACTGTATATGGTTCTGGAAAACTCTTGCAAAAATATTTATTTTGCCACTAGTGTGATTAAGCACAAAAGAGCATAAGAAAAGCCAGTGGCCCATTGTTGTCCAGTACAGTGGTACCTTGGGTTACATACACTTTGGGTAGTCCAGTACAGCGGTACCTTGGGTTACATACACTTCGAGTTACATATGCTTCAGGTTACAGACTCCACTAATCCAGAAATAGTACCTCGGGTTAAAAACTTTGTTTCAGGATGAGAACAGAAATCATGCTCCGGCGGCGCGGTGGCAGGAGGCCCCATTAGCTAAAGTGGTGCTTCAGGTTAAGAACAGTTTCAGGTTAAGAAGAGACCTCCAGAACAAATTAAGTACTTACCACTGTATCCTGCTCTCACAGTGGCCACCCAGATGCGGGAAACCCACAAGCAGGGACCAAGCAGAAGAGCATTCTCTCCTGAGGTTTCCAGTAACTGGCATTCAGGAACATTACTACCACTGACCATAGGGTCACAGCCTAGCCAGCAAGGCTAGTAGCCATCAGTAGACTTCTCTTCCATGATTTTGTCTAATCCTCTTTTAAAGCCATCTAAGTTGTATGGCATCACTGACTCCTGCGGGAGCAAGTTCCATCGTTTAACTAGGCAATGCCTGACACAGGATTTCCCGTAGCTAGGAGATGGGGCTTCAGTGTGTGCCCATAGATCTATTTGCATTTCCCAATGGAAGGCAAATATTTATTTTATAAAGCATTAAAAACAGCAGGTAACAAGTGGATGAGAACAGTATGCAAAAGAAGACAGCATATGTAAAGTTACTTAATTTGTATGATGTACACAAGTCGCCTCATTTAACTTTTCCTGGTTTTGCTATTTTTGTCCTTGCCCGGAGTATGTCCAGACCTCCCTACTGCTGCTCTCTGGTGGCTCAGTTATTGCAGACAGTACAGTTATTGCATTTGAAGAGAGCAGCCCTTCACTTTGCACATGGCTCTTCTACCCTGCTCCGCAAAGAGCTGGTGATCCTTACGTTTTCGGTATAATTTAAAAGTGTGACAGGATGAGCTCTAGTCCAAGACTGAAGCAAAAGGGGGGGAAAGCATCAATATTGCTTTAGACAAATAAGTAAACTGAAGACAAAGGCCCTTGGTGTATTCTTAAACGATTGCACATCTTCCTCCTGTTCTCACAAATGTCCTGTAGCCTTAAGTCAGACTATTATACAATCTACATTGCAACAGACCCCTTTATCATTCCTGCATTTATTCAGGAAAGGGTCGCAGCTTAGGGATAAAGGTATCTGCCTTGTATGCAGCAGGCCCCAAATTCAATCCCTGGCATCTTCAGGTGAGAGATGTCTGAAACCCTGGAAAACTATTGCCAGCAAGATGAATTAATGGTCTGATTCAATATAAGGCAGCTTCCTGTGTTCCTATGTTCCTATTTAGGTTGATCTATACTAAAAGGCATGGGGAATTATAATGAAATTACTAATACTTTTTTAAAAAATGAATATACTGCTAACATTCCCCTTGGGCTAAGTTATCCGTTGCTAACAGATCCCTTTCTAGATTACAGATTTTTTAAGTTTCAGATTCCAAATTGCTGACTGGAATGCATGCATTTTGTAAAATTCTCTCGGGGTGGTTTACATCACTGCAATTATAGTTTTAGCGATAACAGAATAAAAATGTGATAAAAAATAAATTTTGCAATGCACTGACAACAGTAATAAACCAGCAACGCTAAAAAGACACACATCCCAGAATGTAAAACCCAAAATGCCATTTGTTGCGTAGGCCTCACAAAACAAATAGGTCTTCAAAGCCCTTCTGAAGGACTGGTGAGTGTGCTAGCCTTTCAGAAGTCAGCTGGTGATGAATTCCAAAGGCATGGGGGATACCACTGAAAAGGCCCTTTTGCTCATGGAAGACAATTTCATTGATCTTGGTGGCAGGCAGAGGAGGAGGACCTCTGTCGTCGATTTTGATGTGTGGGCAGTTAGATGTGCCTTCAACTACTGGTAACTGTTCGAGGCTTCAGAGGTTAAAATCAGGACTTTAAATAAGTAGGTGTTAGCAACAGTAGATTTTGACAAGTTGATAACACATTGTATGTAGAACCGTCATGCTTCTCTAGTACAGTGGTGCCTCACAAGACGAAAAGAATTCGTTCCGCGAGTCTTTTCGTCTTGCGATGTTTTTCGTCTTGCGAAGCACGGTCCGTCGCAACTGCGCCTCTTCAAGCGGCTTTTTTTAAAAAGCGCAAGACGTTTTCGTCTTGCGAAGCAAGCCCATAGGGAAATTCGTCTAGCGAAGCAACGCAAAAACGGAAAACCCTTTCGTCTAGCGAGTTTTTCGTCTTGCGAGGCATTCGTCTTGTGGGGCACCACTGTATATCTTTAACCAAAAGAGCAATCGCCCTGTTAGCTTTTTAATCAGTGGAAGAGAGGAAGATTTCTGAGTAAACGAATACATTATGTGTTGTCCTCCAGCATCGCTGAACTTTCTTCCCCATCAGCCTTGGCTGCTGGCTATGCTGATGGGGACTAAGGGAAGTTGGAGTCTAACAGCATTTGGGTGTGGGGGGACACAGCCTTCCCCATTCCTGAAGTCCAACCTTCAACCATACATAATAGTAGTTGCTGGGGTACTCTCAAAATGACCTTCATAATGAGCATAGGAGTGTTATAACCATCTCACTATTTTAATCTATCAAAACGACCAGCACAGGGATGAATGTTTTGATCCATGTTTCTAAACAGTGCCAGATTTACGTGTAAACTAAACAAGCTATAGCTTAGGGCCACACTCTCTTGGGGGCTGCCAAAAAATTTAAAGGGGAAAAAGTGGGTGTACATTTCCAAAATATAAGATAAAAACAGATAAAATAAAACCTACAGTGTTTTGTGTTGTGTATGGACCTATTAGGTCCATAAATTACCATATAGCATATATTCAACAGAAAAAACAGCGACAATTTGTTGTTGACAAAGGACAGCTGGACATATAAAGGGCCCCATTACCTTCAGTAGTTTAGGGCCTCATCAAACATAAATCCCGCCCTGCTAAACACACACATTTGTTTCCAACCATGTGTTAATATGAAGTCTAGAAGCAGGCTCTTATCTTGCCTCTGGAAGGCTCTCAGCTTCAAGCCTCCAGGGTACAGATGTAGAGAATCGTTACTGTTCTCTTGTAGTGTGCTGCAACCTCGCCATGCTTGACGCACATTCTAGAGAGGAAGGTCAAGAAAAGCTCCTCCACCTGATACAGATTTTCCATTATTCCTCCCCTTTTTGCTTTAACCTCTACCTGGGGAGTGTGCATCCCTTTCATATATTTCTCAGCAACTTATCTTGGATTTCTAATCAACCACATAGCAGCTATTCATCCGTATCTTGATGACGTTCCTTCAACTATGTGGTTTAATCATGGTAGAAAGAGACCAGTCATATTCTTTCTTACGGCAGTACTGGGTGTTCTGAGACGATATCAGATGCATCTGAAGGGGACGAAGGTTTATGAGTAGGTGTTAGCAGACAGCACATGCAGAGGAGCTTGAGATACAATCAGCCATGTGCATGGAGGACTGAGGAGGGGACACGGTTTTAATTACGGTTCGGGAGAGGATGTCTCTTACTTTAGTCTGATCAGAAAAAGATCTTATTGAAGGTCATTTTATGCAGATAAAACTTTATAGCATGTTGTCTTCCAGGCATACAGTGGTACCTCGGGTTAAGAACTTAATTCGTTCTGGAGGTCCATTCTTAACCTGAAACTGTTCTTAACCTGAGGTACCACTTTAGCTAATGGGGCCTCCTGCTGCCGCCGCGCCGCCAGAACACGATTTCTGTTCTCATCCTGAAGCAAAGTTCTTAACCCGAGGTACTACTTCCAGGTTAGCAAAGTCTGTAACCTGAAGCGTCTGTAACCTGAGGTACCACTGTACAAGGAAGTAACATCAGTACAAGCTCAAGGATAACAGCTAAGGGGCCAGCCCTCTCTGTTAAAGCTCTTGCCAGTAGTATATTGGCAAATTCACAGCCACACCCCCTCACAGCTAATGGCACAGCATAGGGGGGCCAAGGCAGAGCCATAGCTGGCGGGGGGGACGGGACGGGGGACTTGCCAAGGGTTTTGCCCTGGGTGAAGCCTCCAGACCAGAGGGGAGCCAGTGAGGCTTTCAGCCTGTGTGTGTGTGTGTGTGTGTGTGTGTGTGTGTGTGAAAATGCGCTTGGGGGTTCCAAACTGGGTCTTTGACCTGGGTGAAATAAAGCCTAGTTTCGCCCCTGGGCCATGGTCCTGGGCGCAAATTTCTTTTATATATATATATTCAAAGTTTCAAAAAAAAAATTTTTTTTACACACACACTTGTTCATATTAAACCATAGTCCATATCAGTACCTTTATGTGGTTCCCTGAACCCCCAGACTTCCCCCTACCCCTCCCTTGGCTTCCAAAATTTATCTTCCTTTTTAAACTGCATCTAATTACATTTATCTAAATTATTATACTTCAATTTTATCCTTTGTCGTTTTAAGTTGCAAGTGCTCTATATCAACCCTGTTAACGTTTTTAGAATTTTTACAGTGTTCTTTAATATATTCTATAAAGTTATGCCATTCTTTGTTGAATTTGTTATCCTCTCGGTGCCTGATCTTCCCGGTCAGCCTTGCCATTTCCGCATAGTCCATCATCTTCATTATCCATTTTTCTCTGGGTGGGGTTCTTTCTTCACGGGCGCAAATTTCTGAGGGGCCTCACGACAGGCTCCCTCATCAAGGCCAGAGCTGGGGAAAAGTAAGCCATGCTCATGCCAGGCCTTCAGGGCTGGGGAGGCAGTGGTGCCCCCTTCTCTTCGTTGTGGGGGCTGAGAGAGAGGGAGGGGAAGGACACTGCCGGTGCCGCTCACCAAGGAGGGGGGAGGAAGACGGGAAAGCCATGACTGTTTAAAATGGAATCACAGTGCTTTAAATATTTTGTGTGGTTGTGGCCTCAGGAGCATTTGCTTCAGAGTTCCACAAGGCTTCCATCATGCAAATAAAAACAGACATTAATCAACTCCAGAAGCACTGAAGAACCTAATCAAAACCCAGAAATGAAAAACAACAGAAGCAGTGAAATTAGTACTCAAATCTGGAATGTGACTCGTGCCCTGAGATGACAAAGTATCACAGCTGTGGCCGCCGGCATTTCCCATGAGGTGGGGAAATCCAACCGTGGTGTCAGCTCTGACTGCCATCTTCTGCACAAAGCGTGCCTTGGGGTAATTGCAGTAATTAAAGCAGAAGAAAATAACCATTTCTGCTTCGCAGAAACATTCCGCTCCTTGGACAGCTGCAACTTTCTGAATGGGAACCCAAGCACCGCTCACTGTCAGACGGAGCCAGAAACGTGTGACTCACTTGAAAAGACTTGATTATCTTAGAGCGTACCAAGGAGAGGAAGATGAGAAAGGAGTTTGGGAACACAGATGAAAACATACACATGAGTCATCAAAGGGTTATTGCATGCTCGTTTTCTCGACAAAGAGACGCCTGCATCAAGGAATCTAATTCTGTATCAAGAAGTTATGCAGATTGAAAATATTTGCATATATGTGCCAAATTTACATAATTCTGATTGCAGCACTTTTCTTTTTTTGGGGGGGGGGGGGAATAGGAATTGAGCTGGTAGAGAAAGCAAAGAAGAAAAAGAGCAAGAAACCTGTGAAATAGTATCAGCTAGACTACTGGAATGCACTTTGCATGGGGCTGCTTATGACAGTGTTTCCCAACCTTTTTTGGGCAAAGGCACACTTGTTTGAAGAAAAAAATCTCGCGGCACACCACCATTACAGCCCCGTGACGTCAGCGCGCAGCGTCACGCCGGTAGGGACGCACGAAAGTGAAAGTTTTCAATTTTTTTCCCTCCCCCTTGCCGGGGAACCTCCAAGCTTTGGGGGTGGGGGGGGAGGAGGCAGTGCAGCAAAGCGAGGGACTGAGGGACGGCGGCAGCTGAGGCGGCGGCGGCTGTGGTGGTGGTGGCGGCGATAGCGGGCGGAGGAGGGGGCGGCGGCGGGGCCGAGGTGGCCGGCGGCGGCGGGGGAGGCGGCGGCGGGTGGAGCAGGAGGGCGGCCGAGGCCGGTGAGGGAGTAGGGTTGCCCGGGGCTTGAGGAGCCGTCGCCGGGAGTTGCTGCTGCTGTTGTTGCTGCTGCTGTTGTTGCTGCTGCTGCCCGGACATGCCGGCCTCCTCCTCGTCCGCTGTCTCGCGCTCCTCCCTTTTGCACGCGCTCCCCCTCCGCCGCCCCATTGGCTGGGTCCTGTCAGCTGATCTTCGTGTGTGTGTGTGTGTGTGTGTGTGTGAGTGAGGGGAGAATGGAGAGAGAAACCTCGGCACCACCACCGCGGAGCCGTCCCCGGCTCGACGCGGATCCTCGCCGCCGCCGCCTCTCACCGCCCGACTCGCCCGCCTCCCTCCCACGGCACACCAGCCAACCTCTCACGGCACACTAGTGTGCCGCGGAACACCGGTTGGGAAACACTGGCTTATGAAGATGGTCTAGGAGCTACAGCTGGTTCAAAACACTGGTACTGATGGGGAACCCAGAAAATCCAAACACATTACTCCAATTTTGCACCACTTGTGCACTGGCTACCAATAGGTTTCCAGGTCTGATTCAAAGTTCTGAGATTAACATTTAAGGCTGTAAATGGTTTGGGTCCAGTTTACTTAAAGGACTGCTTTTACCCAAATACCCCTGCCTCTAAGCTCATGGGGTCTTCTCAAGTGTCTTGTCTGTATATTAACTAATTACAAGAAATAGGGCCTTCATGGTTCTAGCCCCAAATCTATGGAATTACCTTCCAACTGACATGCCTGACCCTTCGATTCTAGCATTTAGGTGATGGACTCTGAAGAGCTTTCTTTTCATGGTTGCCTTTAACTGATACCATAAATAGCTTGCCTCTCTTTTTATATTCTGCCATGACTGGAATTCTCTTGTGCCTTGTTTTCCTACTCCTTCATATATAACTTGTGATGGTACAGTCATCTAGAGACCTAGATTAAGGCTAGGAACCATTTCTAAAAATTCAAAATGGAGCAAGCTTCTTGTTTTAGATGGAACAAGCTTGTTTTGTGCCCTCCAGAGAGTTGGACCCAAACCAATGGATTCAAATTACAAGAAAGTAGATTCTGATAAAGCATTAGGAAGAACTTTCTGGTGGTAAAAGTTCGACAGTGGAAGTGACTCATCAACAGTGGAAGTGATGGTGGAAGTTTCCATCTTTCATTGGAAGTTTTCAAGCAGGGGTTGGATTTGTTTTTAGCAGAGGTTGGATTCTTTAGCTGTGATTCCTGCAATGCAGGGGGCTGGACTAGACGATATACCGTATTTTTTGCTCTATCAGACTCACTTTTTCCCTCCTAAAAATTAAGGGGAAATGTGTGTGCGTCTTATGGAGCGAATGCAGGCTGCGCAGCTATCCCAGAAGCCAGAACAGCAAGAGGGATTGCTGCTTTCACTGCGCAGCGATCCCTCTTGCTGTTCTGGCTTCTGAGATTCAGAATATTTTTTTTCTTGTTTTCCTCCTCCAAAAACTAGGTGCGTCTTGTGGTCTGGTGCATCTTATAGAGCGAAAAATACGGTGTGTTTTTCTACTGTAAATTCTATCAAGGCAGGGGCCAGCAAGCTAAGGACTGCGGGCTGGATCTGGCCCAATAGCCCTCAGGATCCGGCCCAGGGATGGTCTGTGGATTGGTGATTCTCTTTGTTATTTTTTCCCGTTAATTTTTTGGGGGGGGCGCCGTCATCCCCCCCCCCACACACACACCATGGCGCCTCCTCCCTCCTGGTTTCTCCCCCCCCCCTTCTCCCCACCCTGCGTAGTGGGCTGAGCTGGCTGAGCGCCATTTTGAGCAGCGCCTCCGGAGCTAGTCAGCCCTTTCGTGCCGCCGCCCTGGTGCTCCTGTGGGCAGTCCGGAGCTCTCCCCGCTGGCTGCGCGGCGGCGATCTAGCCTCCGCTGCCGGCAGGAAGGCTCTGAACTGCCGGAAGGCCTCTGGAAACCTTCCTGCAGTCCGGAGTTCACCCCACCACTGGCACAGTGGCAATTCAGCCTCCACTGCCAGCAGGAGGGCCCCCATCCCACCCCCAAAGCGTGGAAGAGGTGCCGGCAGCAGGAGGCCCAGCAGGTCGCAACACAGCACCAAACCCAGGTGAGGACTCCCCATCCAAACAATGACTTTCATCAGGGCAGATAAGAATATTATTATTATTATCATCATCATCATCATCATCATCATCATCATCATCTACAATACTGTCTGGCCTGCCTGGTGCTCTTGCATGGAATGTGTCCTTTTAAAATGCATCTGTGGGTTATTTGTGGGGCCTGCCTGGTGTGCATAGTGCACATAGGAATTCGTTCATTATTATTTTTCCCCAAAATATAGTCCAGCCCCCCACAAGGTCTGAGGGACAGTGGACCGGCCCCCTGCTGAAAAAGTTTGCTGACCCCTGTATCAAGGCATCAGAGAACACATTGTGTCCACCACTACCACCACGCCTGGGGTAGACAGTTTTCTGGTGGTCAATTCTTAGAGACCTATTTGAGTATCTTCCTTGGGGGGGGGCAGGGTTCCCTAATAAATCCATTACTGAACAGGTCACAAAATAACTGAATGTCTCTTAGACTTGCTATAATTCTTAGCTCTGAACCTGTCACCTCTGTTCTTCTGAGGCTGTGATTATGTACTTTTTATACTTTGTCCTTTTTTGAATGGCTAGTTGACAGTAATGAATATTTGACTGATTGAATAGTCCAGGCTGGAGGTTACCAGAGCGTGGGTAATCATGGCCAGCTCTCCCTGTCTAGAAATAGCCATAGATGGCATGCATAGTAAAGCAAGGGGAAAGGCAATCCTAGCCACTGAGGTCATCTGGGTTCCAGAAGCACCCCCAAACAACACACCTGCTCCTTCAAGGGGAATGCAGCCCCATTAAGAACAGGTCATTCTGCCATTTTCCTGACATGGGAACCACCCACCCATAGCTGACATGGGAACCACCCACCCATAGCAATTCAGATTCTTGGTCCACATCCAGCCTATTACACATCCAGCTGTTTCTGTACTTGCATTCTTTTCCCTGGTACTGATGGAACAGAGAGACAGAGTTGGAGCTCATCAACGTACTGGTGATACTGGTGGGGAGTAAGCTGTACTGGGATGAAAAAGTGCTATTTAAGATTCACAAGCCACCTGGAATTGGAGCAAACAGTTAAGCAGCAAATGGAACCCAATTAATTGAGGATGCTAAAATCCAAAACAGACTGGGAGGCGGGGAGCATACAAAAGGATCAATGGTGAAACAATTCACTGTAAGCAAGTACACAGAGATGCACTTTGAGCCAAATCCCTAATCCAGGAAAGAGAGGGCCATGGTGGGCAGTTCAGTGTGCAGCAGAAGAGAAAATAGCAAATTTCATGTTGTGAATCATTAGGAACAGACTGAAAATAAATCTGCCCTCCTCATAATGCCTTCGTGTGAATCTATAGCTTGGCTGCATTTAGAAGACTATGTACAGTTCTCATGGTTGTGTTTTTTTCATTTTCTAAAGGACACTGCAGACTGGAAAAGGAACAGAAAACAACAGACCAGACATTCTTTTTGCCTGACTGGAATGTGCCCTTGAACTGTGATGATGCCTCCTGCTTGCCTAGATAGAGGATGGAGAGATGTGTGGTTGGTGTATATAAACTTTTTGCATGGCCAAGGCAGGAGTGCCATCAATTGCTCTGCTCATGTTTGCATCTGGTCCTGCCTGGTCTGCAAGTCCCAAAGGTGGCCCACAAGCCCTTGGACTGAAAGGGGCTTCCCCATCTCTGTCCTATACACTTGGTAATTCTATCTCTAACAATGCTTTCTGTCAGTTTTCTCAAAATATACGTTAAGCTAATGAGCCTGTAATTTCACTTTTAAAAAATGAGTGTTACACTGGGCACTTTCCAGTTCTCAGGTACAGATCTTAGGTACCACTTACCTATTTTTGTTAAAAGATCAGCAATGCCACATTTGAGTTATTTAATAACTTACAGGTGGATCCCATCCAAATCCAGCAATTTGCCTGCTGTCAATTTGTCAATACAGCCTAGAACTTCAACACTTGTAACCACTACTTGTCTCAGTTCCTGGCTCCTGTCCTGAGAAACTCATCATAAAGATCTTCTGTACATCTTCTGCTGTGTAGACAGATGCAAAGAATCCGTTCAGCTTCTCTGCGATCACCTTTTCCTCCTTTAGCCCACCTTGGACTTCCTTGTCCATCTTCCTTCCTAGCCAGTTTCTGGCTCTGATCATCAGCACAAGGGATTTCAGAGATTCAAAGCACGTTGGATTTCACATCTCCCAGAGAAGCCTATTAGTAAATTGTTGACCAAGCTGTTCAGGTACCTGCACATGTGTTGCTCTCTCTCTCCCCCCCCCCCCACCACCACCAGACTCCACTTTTACAGAATAATTTGACAAAGCAGAACGGCTTGAAAACAAGAACCAGCAGATCTGCAACAATGCTCTCCTGCAATTAACCATTGCAGCCCCATAAAAGTCAGACAACGAGCATTTGGTTTACATTCCAAGAGCGGTGATGCACAGAGCAATCTTTCATATGCAAGTCTCAAGAAAATGTAAAGGCTTTGGGATGAATTATGTATCTGATGTTCTTTATATATAGTACAGAACTGTTGAATTATTTAAGATTGCTATGTTTGAATCTCCTGCATTCTAAGAGAACATCAGCATCTACACAACACTAGATATTACACTGAAATATGGGAGATGTTTAGTTTATTACTATGTTGTATATTTTTGTGTTTTTGCATTGTAAAATGCCCTGTGATCCTTGGATGAAGGGCAGTATAGCGTTTTAATACATTAATAATAATAGCAGCTGAAATATTCCACTGAAATCCAGACAGCAAAGTTTTCTGTAAGGGCATTCTCGCTCACACTGATATCTCTTTCTACTCCCACAATTACTGTGATCGATTATGAAGGAAAATGCCAAATTCCTGCAACTCCTCTTCTCTGCCTATAATATCATCAGGTCTGAAAACAAATCAGGCACAAACAGGAGGACATAAGTTAAAGTTTAAAGGAAGTCAAAGAAATGCTCAGCTTGGTACATTGAAGCAGTGGCACTCATCCAGTGTGGCTCTAGCTACTAGGCACAGCTAGATGGCAACCTAGGGCAGTGATTTGTGAGGGACAGCATATTTGCCACAGCAGCAAATAAGGCTCTCTTTTATCACCTTCATCTTAATTTACATGCTTCAGCTGCATCCGAAAGATACTGATCTCTGGAGAATGCATCCCTTTAGTAGCAGACCCAGTCATCTGCTGAAATGTTACCACAGCAGCCACAGTTGCACATCCTACATCATCAACATTTCAAATGCCAAAATGCAACAACAATTTAAACAAAAAACCTGCCGTGTCAACATTCCCGCCACCCATTGTTTCATTATTCCATTCAAATATTCACTGGTGCTTCCACATTGGGTTTCTACTTTCCGCCTGGTTACCGATTTTCCAAAATGCCAAACCACAACATAACAATCCAACCATAAAACAAGTTTAGATTTCGACCTGACACACTGCTAAACATTTCACCAAGATAATATCAAAGAGACACGTTTGCATATCATCTTATTTTTACTATAACCAGTTTGAATTCATGATGCCATGGGCATAGCCGGGGGGGGGCAGGGGGCAACTGCCCCCCAATCAAGCAAAACAACAGAAATACTTAACTAACTGCCAAATCACATCGGTTCTGTGCCCCTAACAAAAGTCCTGCCCCCCCCCACAAAAATCTTGGCACAAGATGGTGATATCATTTGAAGGATACTTGGAAAAACTTGAATGAATCTAAAGATGAAGAAACCAGAACTTTAAACAGATCCTCAACGCAAAGCATGTTGCAGCCCAGAGTTTTACCTTTGTGGGATAGTCTAGCAAGTTCTGCTTCAAATGCAACAAGTATTTTATTCACCCCATGTGTAGAGGGGTGAAGAAAATAACTGTTTTCTGCATGTGTGTGAGTGAGTGAGTGAGAGAGAGAGAACGAGCTAAGGTTGAATGATGTCATTCATGCTCCTAAACATGAGCGAAACAGCCAACTTGCAAAGTGGAGACTTGCACTAAATCTGAGACTGACAAGTCTTAAGGTGAAATTGAGAGCTGTTGCTCCCAAACAAACTTGAAAATTGATGAAGGTTTTGGTGAACCACTTAATTATTTTTTTCCTGCCTTCCGTACCAACTGTAATGTGCTGTGTGGTTTCTAATTGGATTTTTATTTTATTGCTTCTTTTATTTCCTATGTATTTGATTGTAATACAATTAAATGCAATATCAGAAAAAAGAAGCAATAAAATACAATTAAAATCAGTATGACTATTTAACACAGAAATGCCACGGAGCATGATGAAGCTTGCAGACCACTCACTGGTGGTTCACACGGACCACGTTTTAGGAACCTCTGGTCCAGAGAATTTCCTTCTGCAGTTCATCCTGAGGGAGAAGGGCAGCCCAGCTGAAGTCTGAAGATTGGCCCAGCTGCCATAAAACAGGCAAGCAACTGTTAAAAAATAGGAATACTTTTATTTTCAGCTTCAGTTCCTGCACCAGTACTGTGCCATAGCTGTAGGTTGAGCGAGTAAGGGCTGTCTTTCCCTGATTGCAGATCTACCCCCAGATGCAGTCCATCAGTTGTATACTGTATCCTGGCCTGCCAGGGCCTCTGCATACTTCCTGTTTTGGCTGATGGCCCAGAACTGCAAAATCAGAGAGGGGGAATCACCAAACACCTGGCAGGCTGCAATGCATGGTTGGTAGACTTTATCTAGCATGGCAGGTCAAAGTTGTACAGGCCTATGAAATGCAAACTCACCTAAATTGATACATTAATGCATGGGTAGGCAAACTAAGGCCCAGGGGCCGAATCCGGCCCAATCGCCTTATGAATCTGGCCCGCGGACGGTGTGGGAATCACAGTGTTTTTACATGAGTAGAATGTGTAATTTTATTTAAAATGAATCTCTGGGTTATTTGTGGGGCATAAGAATTCATCCCCCCCCCCAAAAAATATATATATATAGTCTGGCCCCCCACAAGGTCTGAGGGACAGTGGACCGGCCCCCTGCTGAAAAAGTTTGCTGACCCCTGCATTAATGGAAGAAGACATCTTGGTCCCAGGCACAGAGAGAGCAATAACTGTGCATCTGTCGCACTATGAACTAATAATCCAGAAAGCCTCTTAACTGAATGGGTAAATTCACTGCTGAAGGTGGAGCTACACCTAAAAGAAAAACAACAACACAGGTTTCTTTGGTTGAGAATTTCGATTCTGCACCTCCTCTTTCTATTAGCATAAACCTGATCATATTTCCACAATACTATTGCAGGGGAAACTAATGTTTGGCAACAGTTTATACAGAAAGATGGCACTGATTTAAACAACTGGATGACGGTTTCCTTAAATCGTAGCAAACATCGTCAAACACAAGATTTCTCACAAGACCCAAACTTCACCAACAGCTTCAGGCCCAGCTTCCAGGCCTATTCCTGGAAATGTTGCTGAGCCCAGGGT
The DNA here is from genome assembly GCF_965112155.1 of Podarcis liolepis. Classification (NCBI taxonomy): domain Eukaryota; kingdom Metazoa; phylum Chordata; class Lepidosauria; order Squamata; family Lacertidae; genus Podarcis; species Podarcis liolepis. The sequence continues at coordinate 23,677,274 of NC_139567.1, read as the reverse complement.
AAACAAATCAAATCCAGTCAACCTGAAGGTCTACAACCAACAGAGCCATGCTATCTCATCAAAGGCTGTTCCCAAATGCATCCCCTTGTTATCTCCCTGCAAAAAATGGAGGGGAGGTCAATTTCCTGCTGCTTTATTGACAGCGGTAGGAGAGGAACTGCCCAAATAGGTTGGGAGTGGTTTTTCATTTACCTTTCTGTGTTTTGCCAGGAAGTGTGGCTGGTGAGAAGTGATGGAGACAGCTTTGTGCTGATTCCCACCAACCACACTTTCCAGAATGTCTTGGGAGTGATGTGAGGCTGCTTCCTTCAGAGTAAAAGAAACAAGTAGAAACCCTCTGACTACCTTCTAAGTCATGGGTAGGCAAACTAAGGCCCAGGGGCCAGATCCGGCACAATTGCCTTCTAAATCCAGCCCGTGGATGGTCCGGGAATCAGCGTGTTTTAACATGAGTAGAATGTGTCCTTTTATTTAAAATGCATCTCTGGGTTCTTTGTGGGGCATAGGAATTCGTTCATTCCCCCCCCAAAAAAATAGCCTGGCCCCCCACAAGGTCTGAGGGACAGTGGACCAGCCCCCTGCTGAAAAAGTTTGCTGAGGGGGTGCAAAATAATAATGATGATCATAGCATAGTTGTAATAGTAGTAGTAATCCTATATTTATATGGGTACCTGCAGAAAAGATCCACCCAAAAGCATCTGTACCAAAAGGATTTTTGCGGTGAAAATGAGAAATATTTGGGAGGGGGCACCAAATTTTGTCTTGGCTCAGGGCACCATATTACCAAAGTCAGTCCCTTTTCTAAGGTTAAGTAAGATAAGCAGCAATGCCATTTCAAAAATTTCAGAATATCTTTTTTGACACCATTATTTTTCAAGAGAATTTCATTTCACCACCTCCCACGCAACAAATGTTCAAAAAAGACTTTCTTTTCTAAATTTCTAGTGAAGCCCTAAATCCGTCATTCCTATGTCACAGATTTCCCAGCTAGGTTGCTATTCAAACATCTAGCTGGTTTGTCAATACTGCTTCATGGCACAGACACTATCAATAGTGCCAACATACCGGAACATCACTTTTGAAAGAACAACTTGTAGTACAACCATGTTAAACTCCCTAGTCCAGATTCACCAGAAATGAACGGAATACACAGAAATGTGTATTTCCTAATAGGCCCTTGACTGCCACACACACACATTCAACAAACTTGAGGATGACATCCCAAATGGCACATGCTCAAAGACAGGACCCAATCCGCATCAAAGTTCAACTTCTGCACAGTCTTGCATCTTTTGTGATAACGAAAGGCAGTGCTAACCAGAGTCCCACAACACCCCATCTATACCTCTAAAGCTCAGCACCTGCATTTCATGAAAGGCTTCCCCCCTCCCCAAAAGCAAATAGCTCAGCACTTACGGGGTTAAATTAACAGCCGAAAGCATAGGCAGTCTTCTGTGGCTGTCTTCATCTGGGAAGCCTCTAAAGCACAGCATTGGATTCATCCCATCCCCTTGGAGGAGAAGCTACAGGGAATAACCAAAGGGGGGAGACGCACAGATAGCAAATACTATCTGCAGGCGAGGGGAGTGCGGGGAGAGAGAACCGGGTGGGTGACATAAGGAAATCACCAGATTGTTGGAGGCTCTTCTTAAAAAAGAAAAGAAAAGAAAGTAATAGGTACAGGTAAAAATCTTCTGGTGGCCTTCTCACACCCACCCTTTCCTACCCCTCGACCCAAGCTCTTGATGTCAAAGCAACAGGAAGAGAGAGACCAAACCAGGCTGTATAAACTCTGCAGCTAAAACTCTGCCGTTCACATTAATAAAACTGTCCCTAATCTGTCTGGAAACTGCAGCAGTTCACAGCTCACTGCGGCGTTTCAAGAGGCACAAGAGGAGACTCCGAGCAGCAGCAACTACTGTACTGCAGTAGTTCTAGCAGCGGCAGCAGCAGCAGCAGCAGCAAAAGGGGGAACCGGAAGAAAATTCGGAAGACCTCAGGCCTGCAAGGAAATCTACACATGCAACAGGGCCACCAAACCGTTCAAACAGGTGGCCCTTCTTTTAAAGAGCACAGAGCACAAATAAAGTGCCTTATTTCAGAGATCGCAGTTCCCTTAAGATTCGTTCCAATGTGAACATACACTGACTTAGGAGGAAGAGTTTTCTCATTGTCGGTTACTCTTTCCAAAGCTGTAAGGCTCATTTCATTCCCCGGGTATTGCAAACACAAGTCATGTGAGCTTCATGATAAGATGGTGATAAAGATGTGAGCCCCATCCCATGCTTCATGCCACTGTACCCTGCTGTCACCGGGTTCAATTTCTGCCCTTGCCAGCCTCTGCTCACAAGTCCCTGCCTGCTCAGGAGGCATTCAGTGCCCTATCTGCTTTCAAGCCATCACTGTCACCTCCTCCAAGACACAGAGATACCAGCACCAGCACAAACAGGCAGTCCAGCCCCAGCCCCCAAGGCAGAGTTCTCATTTGCATCCCACTTGCCATGCTAAAACTGCTTGCCCCTTTCCTTTATAATAGGAGCCCAGGGGGCATGTCACCTATTGGATCACCTAGCTCACCTGCTCATCCAGTTGTGCCAGAGATTCTTGCTAGCTCTTAGGGCCTCTATAAAGCTTTCTCGAGAGCCAAACCAACCCATGCATCCGTACGAGCAAGCAGAACTCAGAGGCATACATGCATGCCTGCCTGCCTAGACATTCATATGTTTATGGAAAACTAAACAGCCAGCCACCAGCTTCTGACAGTACCTTTTCAAATGAAGGTTCTGTGAAAATATAATCCATCAACCCATTTCTTTGACAGGAAAAAAACACACAAATCTATTCTGAGGCTAGATCCTGGAGGAATGCTTATTTCAGCGCTCTGTCTCTGTCATTTATAAGCTGCACGTGCCTAGCTAGAGTTTGATTTCCGGGCTGACTGATCAATCACAGCCCTCATTGGTGTCAAGAGGGAGCTAGAAGAAACAAGTCTCTGGAATAAAGAGTCCCCCAATTTAAGCAAGTCCTATATTTGTCAAAAAGAGCTGTAGTCAAGTTGTTACACTGCTGGTTCTCATTCCTCAGCAAATGGGGGGGGGGATAGGGGAGGTGGTGTTGTCAAATAAGGTTTATTAGGAGGCATTTATATTCAAGTTTCACCACTTAGAGCAGGGGTCAGCAACCTTTTTCAGCCATGGGCCGGTCCACCATCCCTCAGACCATATGGTGGGCTGGACCAGTGGCGTAGCGTGGGGGGTGCAGGGGGGCCTGGCTGCACAGGGCGCAACATCTGGGGGTTAGGGTTAGGGGGCGCAAATCCACGGGTTAGGGGGTGCAAATTACTTGCCTAGCCCCGGGTGCTGACAACCCACGCTACGCCACTGGGCTGGACTATATTTTGAAAAAAAGGGAAAAGGAAAAAATGAATTCCTATGCCCCACAAATAACCCAGAGATGCATTTTAAATAAAAGGACACATTCTACTCATGTAAAAACCACGCTGATTCCCAGACCGTCCGTGGGCCAGATTGAGAAGGCGATTGGGCCGCATCTGGCCCACGGACCTTAGGTTGCCCACCCCTGACTTAGAGTCATGTTTCACAACATTAAAAATATATGGCTTCACAGAACTGAAAACTGCAATTTCAGATTTAGCTCTTTCCCCTGTGTAATATTGGTCATTTCATTGTTCCATGATCTGGTCTGGTGAAACCTAGTGTTACAGAAGTTGGCTGCCACCCCCAACTCTTTGCCAAATGGTAGAAAGATGCCAGGGGCTTCCAGGCGCCCACCCATGGTTTGTGCTCCTTTGAAGAACTGAAGACGCAGCAGAGAGGGTCATAGCTTTAAAAAATATGATTTATTCACATATTTATACCTTCAGTCTACATGGAGGGAGTCCAGGTCTTACGGCATGGCCGTCACAAGAGAACATGTTCCCCACAACAGTGCAGCACCGGAGTAAAGAGCATTTCTCCCAGCCAACCTGCTCAAGATCAGGGGTCAGCAAACTAAGGCCAGTGAGCCGGATCAGGCCCAATGGCCTTCAGAATCTAGCTGGCAGACTGTCCGTGGATCAGCATGGGGATTCTGTTCGTTCAGGCTGCACCATTTCCCCCCTGCGCCGTTCCATTTCCCCCCTTCTCCCTCACACACACCATGGTGGCGCCTTCTCCCTCCCTCCTCCTGGCTTCTCCCCGCCCTGCCTAGAGGAGGAAGGGGTCTGGGCTGAGCTGACTGAGCGTCATTTTAAGCAGCCCCTCTCCGGAGCCAGCCCTTTTGCGCCACTCATCTTCCCTCCACTGCCGCCACCACCGCCCTGGTGCTCATGTGGGCCAGAGAGCAGAGTGGATGAGCTCCCTTTGCCTATGCATGACAAGAAGCGGTGGCGGTGGTGGTGGCAGCAGCCCCTGGGAAGGTAAGCGCAGCGGCTGGGGCTGGGGGGTGGGGAGGAGGACTAGTCCGTGGCTAAATAATTTTGCCGACACCTGCTCAAGATGCATCTCTCCCTTTTGTTCTCCCCTTCTTCCCAGTTCACCTTGCTCTGAAGAATCTCTTTTCCTATTACCTCAAACATACACACCCATCACTATGGCAACCTCTGTCTTCCCAGGCCGAATAATTCCTCTCAGTTGGGCCATCAACACCTTTTGTCTGTTAATGCCTGAATCCCAAGCCCTGTCTGGGAAAAGAAGCTGCTTAGTCTGTATTTTTTCCACTGGCCTGCAATCTTCCCTTCAATACTCCAAGTACTCAAACTCCTACTATTTATTAATTTCTAGGGTTTAGGGGGGTCTCCCCCAAATGTGTGACACCTAGCTTTATAGGTTGTGGGGGGTTCAGCATGGACAGTATCATTGCGTCCTTATCTGTTTCATAGAAAGAATTAGTGTCTATGAATACAGAATACCACCATGAAATGAAAATGATTTTTTCCCCTGGGATTATCCTAAGCAACCTTAGCCTTCTTGAAACCAAGCACTCACCAAGAGAAGATGGAAGATGAGATTTTTATTTTTATTTTTCTTAAGTCTTTATAAGTGCAGATAATTTCAACAATGTGTTTCTACATTTCAGTTTTTTCCAATGACATATCTTATCTTCTTGCCACTCTCCCCCATAATGTATCAGCTGGACTCAAAAATTAATCCACCTCCTACCTCCACTCACTTACCTTCCTACTTCTCCACTCTTAAGAAGCAGACCCTATTTGTCAACATGTCACAGGAAGATGCACATTGAGTGTCCCCTTATAGAACCTTTTTCTCATGAGGTTTAGCAATGAAGATGTGTGGTACCTTAAAAAAAATAAATCCCAGAAGCTGCACCCATCATTCCCCCCCCCCAATAAAAATGTTTGCTCACACAGACATCCTGCCTCCACAAGCTACTTGGGGCTGTATTTGTCATGATTCCACCCAATATGACACGTACATACCGCTACATCTTTTGCTGGAGCAACTCTGGAATCAAATTTATTGAGAGTTTTTGGAATTGATGGGGTGCTATTTCAGTCTGACACAATCAGAACAAAGAGATAAAGTACAGGTGTGGCAGGTTGTTTAAACTGTTTTTAATATTGTGTTTTACTTGTTGTAACCCACTCTGGGATGGGCGAAGAGCAGGTTAGCAGCAGCAATGATGTGAGGTTTTGTAGGGTAAAGTCAAAACTTGTAGAGCAAACCCAGCTTCATAACCTGCCTTAGGCTTCATTCACACAACAGTTTATTGCATTTCCTCAGTGTTTCCCTAACTGCTAATTTCTGTGTTATATTTGAGATGTCACACAACCTAAAAGTGACTTCTGGAAAACAAATGGAATATAATGAATACATACTAATGAATGCTTGTTCAGCTGCATGGTATGATACCAGAATGGAATAGAAATTGGTTGGCCTGAGCCCCGCAGGACTCAAGGCTGATCTGCCAATTATAAAGTTTCACAAGTGCAGCTAAAATTTTAACAAGCATGGTAACAGGGGTTCAGGAACACACGATCCAGGGGCAGAATCCACAGCTTCTCTAAGCTACATGCCAAGGAAGAGCAGCCTAGATAATTCAAAACTGCCTCTTAAATTTAATTTCCCCTGTTTCACAGAATTTTGATGCTTAACTGCTCTTTTTATATTTTCGGTGTGACTTCTTAACCAGACATAAACTGGTTTTCTTGGTCAACTATATTGGACACATCCCAGAAATAACCAACAGCGGAAGTCATACAAGACCAACCACCAAATCCACAAGGCTTCTGTGAAGCCACCGGCACGTGCTGAAGATATCTCAGTCCATCTCTTCTCAATGTTTCCATGGAAACCTCATAAATTCTGCCTATAGGGAGAAGTTGGGTGCATGTGTTTGGGACTGGGAGTGGGGCGGGGCAGAGATTTCCTAAGGCAGTGTTTCCCAAACGTTTTTGGGCAACGGCACACCTGTTTACTGAAAAAAAATTTCGCGGCACACCACCATTAAAGCCCCGCCCCGTGACGTCAGCGCGCAGCGTCACGCCGGGAGGGACGCACAAAAGTGAAAGTTTTTTCCCTCGGCAGCTCCTCTCAGCTGCGCTCAATCCGCCTCGGAGCGCAGGAGCGATGCCTCTCTCTGGCTCTCCCTCCGCGCAGGCTGAGGGAGGGAGGGAGGGGCACGTGTGACCCGTCTTTGCTGGGAGACCAAACCCAGCGAGGCAGAGTCGCGCGGAGGCGCCCAGGCAGCGCTGCCGGCTGCGAGGAGGAGCGCCAGGCAGCAGCAGGAGGCGCGGCCTCTCCTCGCCGCCGCCGCCCCGCCTCTCGCCGCCCGACTCGCCCGCCTCCCTCCAGGCATCTCGCGGCACACCAGCCGATGTCTCACGGCACACTCGTGTGCCGCGGAACACCGGTTGGGAAACACTGTCCTAAGGTATGGATGGAGGAGCTCCATGGAAACCAGTCCTTACTGTCAGAGGCAGTGGAGGAAAGGAGTTTGTGTAGGCAGAAATTGAGATGCTAATTATCTTGATCTGTGAAATTAGTGCCACACAGTACTGGGGCTGGTTGTCACTCATGAAACACAGCCAGTGCTTCACAAAAAGCTTCAAAAGACCCAGTAGTACTAGATGTGCTCTGAAGGGGACAGTTAAATGATTGCTGATGATTCAAAACTCCTGCAAAGGAAGGGGTGACGTTGAGCAACCTGCCTGCACACGCATCCGTAAGGCATTGATTCAATTTTTAATGATTCGTGGGAGCTTGTTCAATGCAATTTGGTGGCGGGTCAATGAATCATGGGCAAAGCCACACAAAAGCAGGGGCAGAGTAAAGAAGACCCCATGTTCAGTCCTTGGCATACATATTCAAACGGCCTCCCTTCCCTTGGCCTCCACAGCCTCCAACTTTCATCAGATTCATTCAGTAGAACCTGATCTGCCCTGATATGAAGCAAGGCACATACAGTACCTTCTCCACAATCAGCTGTTTGTTGGGTGCTTATGTGATGCTTCTGCAACTTAATGGGCACTTGGAATCTTTCTCCTCACTCTTTATACTGTACATACATTAGTTTCTTTGGACATGTTGGTAAGATCATAAGAAGAGCCTGCTAGATCTGGCCAATGGTCCATCTAGTTCAGCATCTTGTTCTCATAGAGGCCAGCTGAATTCCCCAATGGGAAACCCACAAGCAGGACCTGTTGTATCCAGCAGCTGCTATTCAGAAGCACTGCTGCCTCTGACCATGGAGGAAGAGTGTAGCCATCTTGGCTAGTAGCTATTAATAGCCTTTACCTCCATGAATTGGTCTAGTTGTCTTTTAAGACCATCCATGTTTGTGGCCATAGTTCCCTTCCATAGGAACAAATTCATCCCTCCTGTACCTGCATGCACAACTAGCCCACAAAAGCCACCAGTGGTCTTTAAGCAAACATATTATGGCAAACAGTGCCCATTAAAGAAATATACCGTATTTTTCACTCTATAAGATGCACCCAACCATAAGACGCACCTAGTTTTAGAGGAGGAGTACAAGGGGGAAAAAATTCTCTCCCTCTCTGTGTAGCGCCTCTCCAGCAGCGCGGGAGGAGAAATGGAAGGGGCTCCGTTTCTCCTCCTGCTTTGCTGAAGGGGTGCTGCACAGCTCTCCCTCTCTGCGCAGCGCCTCTCCAGCGAAGCAAAGTCAGAACAGCAAGAGGGATCGCTGCTTTCGCGATCCCTCTTGCTGTTCTGGCTTCTGGGATAGCTGCGGAGCCTGCATTCACTCCATAACACACACACACATTTCCCCTTACTTTTTAGGAGGGGAAAAGTGTGTCGTATGGAGCGAAAAATAGGGTATTCAGATTTGAACTAAATAAAATATTAGAAAAAGGCTCTTTAATTTGATGATAATGATGTTTGTCTGGCAAAAAACAAACAAAACCAACCAAATAGCCCAGTCCTCTATCCTGCTGCATCCAGATGATTTATACTAGTTCCAAGTTTCCAGTGGAGTAAATCCATTTTAGGATGGTTTCAATTCATCCCCAAATCAATCTCAACACAACTCTTCCAAAAATAGGTTGGATGAAGACAAAGCTAGTTGTGCTGCAAAGACATATTGAAACCATCATGCCCGCTGAATACGGTTTTGTGATTTGGTCTTTGTTGGACCGAGGAATAAATGTATTCCGACAATGCAAGGCAAACTGATTCAACACAGCACTACAACTGGAAACAGAAGCGCCAAGGAAGCTGTGTCAATGTGACTAGACTCAGCAATCCCTAATTGAGGTGCAAAATGTGCCAGTGACACTCACCACAGTGCATAATTCATGCTCCTGACTAACCTCAAAGGGGCAAGTTCACATTGTTACCGTTCTTGTGCAGGGACCATGAATGGACTGCAGATGGACTCAGGAACAAAACGTTTTATTTCTGAGCTGCCCTAGCAGCTGGGCTACGCATGTGGTAAAGGAAATGGCTGCATTCATTATTGAAAAGAAACTGTAGGTCTCCGCAGGCTTGTTTTTGGGTTAGCCTTTGTGACAAATTGCTCTGAACTGTCACTTCCTGTGGTGGCCAGACATCCACAGCGTTCTCACAGTCTGATTTCCCAGAACAGGTGTAGGCAGTTTTTTAAGGCCGAGTGTGTGTTCCCCCACATATTGTGGTTTCAAATTTCCACCGGGCAATACTTCCTGTCACAAGTGACAAGTTGAATTTCACGTGTTCCCCAAGGCCTTTTATTTACACACAAGCATGCATATGTACTTACGTTCCAAAAACGAGCTGGAAATCACAACGTGCCTAACAGCATCAGCACAGATAGCAACAGAACCAGTTGGCTGCTGAATCTACCAGTTCACATCCCTTAACTACACGCTGTCTCCCATAATTAATGGTTAGCTATTTCTACTGAACATGCTATGAAATTACTGCTGCAATGTTGACTAGAGAATGCTTTGTAGAGAATGTTTAAACTCTCGTGTTAATCTTTTAACTAAAGATGCCAGGTTAAACTTAGGAACCCACACAGCCAAGGCAAGTGTTCTACCAATGAGAATCAGCTTCTTCCTCTACTCAGTTTTTTTATGTACATCACAAGTACAGGGACTCATTAAAATACAGCAGCTTAAGAGGGGAAAATGTAGAATGCTTTGAAATGCTAGAGCAAAGAAATTCTAGCCTCCCACCAAGTTGCAAATTGTTTAATTTAACCCAAGAAGTTGCAAACTTAAATTTGTCTGAGTAGTCCACACCCACAGGTAGCTGAATCAGTTTTCGAGGAGCAATTTGGCTTGTTCCTCTTCATACCAGTAGGTGTTCCCTTTGTGTTTTTCTGTACCTTTTCATTTGTTGATTCCATTGTACCAATTAAGTACCAACAGGGTATGAGTGCAGATAGCTGTATGCATCCTTTAAAAAATAAAATTCCTATTCAGGAAGGGTGCAAAAGCAAATCCAACAGATAAAATATGAGGGGTTGTATCTATAAAGCCAGATTGGATCTATTATTGTGCCAGAAATAAACATTAGCACAGCCCAAATTTGTTCCTATTTGTTCTGTGAACAAATAGACCCCCGGGTATAGGGCGGTATATAAATTCAAGAAGTAAATAAATAAAATAAAAGGAAATGAAATGAAATGAAATGAAAGCAACTGTAAATTTTCAGCCAACATTTCTCAGATTCCTGCACAATATCTGGTGTTGGATTTTGAAATGCGGTTTCCTTGTACAGTTTTCTAGGTGGCTGTAAAACAGGATTAGACAAATTAATGGAGGAAAATGCTACTGATGGCTACTAGCCAGGGGCGTGGCGATGCCACCCACATCATTGGGAGTCCCAGCCATGTCACACCCCACAGCTGACCAATCTGGTCGACCGGGAGGCGTGGCTTACCTGATTTAAATACCCATGCGGTCGAGGGCTCAGTCTCCTTTTCTCCTCCTGCATCAGATCTCCTGCCATCCCACCCTATTTTCATGCATTCACCATCTTGGCCTTGCTATGGACTACGGTTGGTCGCCTGTTGAGGGGGACAGGTAGGAATTTTCCCACTTGGCAAATTGGCACCAGCCATATGGTTTTCGCCTGCCTTGTAGCAATCATCACAACTTTGTAAGGTTTGGCGGTTAGGCATTGGTAAACCTGGTTTACAGGAAGGGAGGTTGTGGCCTTCACCTGCCCCTCCTCTTTAAGCATATTCCGTTAAAGGGATCCGGGGTGTGGATCCTGTCTGAAGCCCGGGTATGGGCTAGGGGCATGCCACGACCCCATTGGTGACCCTGAGGGAGCTCACAGTTGATGTACATCAACAGGGCTCCCCCTACTGGTGGTTGACCCTTACTAGACTAACTGCATAACGGGCAGGAGTCAGATATAGTTGGTTCAGTTCCAATGCCTAAGCCAATACCACTCACATCTGTAACCAATAAAGTTGGGGCCTTAGTTATCCTATTAACCCAAAATATTGATGTCCAAGTGTTTCATTCTCTAAGAAATGGGGTGGGGCTCGGGGCCCCACCATGCAAATGCAAACACACAGTAAACCCTTTTGTGGATAAGCCCTGAATCCTTACCCACAGCTCCTCTTCTTTGGTACTCATCAACAGAGCATCTGCCTAGGTCAGGCATGTCCAAAGTCGATTTCAGGGGTAAAATCCTAAGAAAGCTCAACAACTTCAATACTAAAAAAGGGTCAACAACTAGGTGATGCAACACCATGCCAAAATCTCCACAATGGAGCTCTTATTACAATACCCTGCCTTTCCCTATATTTATTTATGTTAAAATATTTATAAACATATGAGCAGTTCTTTTTCCCTTATAACAACTTTTTTTTAAGGTTTAAAAAACAAAACCTCCCAATGATTCAAACTATCAGTATAAATAACAAAAACCTTCAAACAGTAAAACCACATTGCTAAAAGTTAAAAAATGTATCAAAATTTACAGAGGATGTCATGCTCAGTTGGAGGGGAGTCCACTTTGCAAGCTTGCTATCATTTTGTTACATTGATTGTAAGATTAGAGGCCATTAGACTTTGTGAAGAAGTAATTTAGAAATTCATGCATTAGGGCTCTGAACCCTGATTGGGGCAAACTGATTGAATAACAAAAGGTTTAACAAATGTAAAAGCTCACCTAAAATGCATTGACATTTAAGTTGAAGCCTTGCCCGACCTCTTAATTCATCCTGCTTCCATTTTTTATTATTATCTATTTTATGTATATTAAATTCCATCCACAGGCAGGCTGTTAACTGATGGTTGCAGGTATTACAGTTTCTATGAAATATCCTTAATCTAGGTTGAACTACTTCCTTTAAAAAAAACAAAAAACCAAAACCCCAAAAGTTCTTTAAGCAGATCCATAAATTTCAGTATGAGAGGCTTCCCTTTCACTCTTTAAATGTAAACATAGCCTATTCTTTTTTAAAAATTTAGAGACAGGCAAGACAAACACAACCAGCAAATCACAGAAGACCAGAAAGCACAGAAAGACAAGAGAGAATACATAAGTATGTCGAATGACATTTTGGAAGCAGCTATATTGAATTCTTAGTAGACTGAGCAGTTGATCCAGAAAAAAAGTTATGGTAACAAGAAGAGAACCTGGAACCACTTTTCAATTAAAAAAACAGCAGCATGAGCTATGAATATGCTCATAGTAAAACTATTAACATGGATTTTCTGGGTTGCTCTGAACAAGTATCTTCATGTGTTTGATGTCCAGGGAGGAAATAATATCCAAAAGAGAGATAGAGACTGAAACCTCTCAGTTTCTGGCCAGCGTGCTAATCAAAGATAGTGAGAAGGGAGGACTTCTTTCATCATATGAATCTTCCCACAACTGCAAAGGACCAAGAAAACCAAGCTTTCCCAATGTTCTCCCTACACTTCTTTATACAATGTTTCTATGCTCAAAGTGGAATCCTAAATATGTATACTTGGGGTTAAACCCTACTTAGGTCAATCCTTGGAGTGAAATATTTGGAGAATACCTCAGGGATGCTTTAGTAGGGTTGGACCAAAATGGACTGTTGCCAGGCAATGGAAAAGATGACACTCTCCTCATTCCGTGTGCAGAAGTAAACCTGACAGAGGGTACCTGACCCTTAACTTCAACACCGACAGTGGGGCAGTATCCTCCACTGCATCGGAGTTGGCTTAGGGGATGCAGGGCAAATCGTGTGGCACACATAGACCTATGTACTCAGCACCCTACAGCACCTGCTGCCTGAGGCAATTGTCTCACTCTGGCTAATGGTAGGCCAGCCCTGTGCTTTTGATGCCAATGTACAGTACAAGTCAGTTTGGCCTGAAGCTGAAAACAATCCTGGATCCTTCCTAAACCAAATTAGGGGAACTGGGTTTGCCCATCGTGTGAAGAACTGAAGGTCATCTTTCACAATCCCAACTCTTGAGTCTGTTCCTCTACCATACAAACATGCAAAGCCCAACTGAGCTGCGCTTTAGGAAGGCTGCAATGTAAGATACAGTAGTACCTCGGGTTACAGACGCTTCAGGTTACAGACTCCGCTAACCCAGAAACAGTACCTCAGGTTAAGAACTTTGCTTCAGGATGAGAACAGAAGTTGTGTGGCGGCGGCGTGGCAGCAGCAGGAGGCCCCATTAGCTAAAGTGGTGCTTCAGGTTAAGAACAGTTTCAGGTTATGAACGGACCTCCAGAACGAATTAACTTCTTAACCTGAGGTACCACTGTACTTCTTTTTTAAAAAAGTTATATAAAAGAAAAAGGGATTATATCACTGACAATTAGTCTCACTAGGGATAATATAATAGCCAGGCTGACTCTTATGCATAACAAAACCTTTTCTTGCAGAGCCTCTGAGCAACAGGCTCACTTTCCAACTCTAAGACCCTCCCATCGCTTCAAAGAAGGGGAGCGCTCGAAATACTAAGGAGAAGAGGTCTCATTTCTCAGGCCGGAAAATAAGCCTGCCAAGAATAATGGCAGCTCTCTGGTCACATGGTTGCAGTGCTGGTGTTCTATTTCTAGAAAGTGGTAATTAGGAGCTTTATTAAAGTCATGCTCCTTTTAGGATTCAAGGTCACCTTTTAAAGAAATATCCCCAAACTACTATTTGAAAACCATCACAGCCGCTGGTTCAAGAGAGCAGTGCTTCACACCTTGACCACAGGATCAAGTATTGAAGTTGTCCAGTACTGAGTCAGCCCATTGGTCTATACAGCCCATCGCTGTCAATTCTGTTTGAAAGCAACTCCCCAGGAGTTTTCTCAAGTCCTGCTATCCAATGATCCTTTAACTGGAGATTCTGGAGATTGCGGCTTTATGAATACAAAGCATGATTCCTAACCCCTGAGCTGGCCTGGGACCTTGGAGATCAGGGTTCAGATCCCTGAACTCAGCCATGAAGCCACTGTGTGTCCTTGGGCCAGTCACTGTCTCTCAGCCTAGCCTACCTCACAGGGTTGTTGCAGTGACAAAATGGAAGGTAGCAAAGAAATGTGCATGCCAACCTGAGCAGCTTGAAGGAAAGGTGGGATATAAATGTAATAACGAATAAAATTAAGTAAATAAAGTCAACAGCCTCATTCCCTTAGGGATAAATAGTGGGGGCACGTACCAACAGTGGTTTGGGGCAACCCCAAAAAGTGGGTGAGGTCACCTCATTGACATGCATCTGTCTACCCATAGCCCCCCTCCCATTCCCACATATCCACATACTCTTTCCCTCAGTCATGTATACATTTCATATTCCATTGTCCCAGGTTCACCTATATAACTCGCCCTTCATTACAATGCAATAGCAGGACAGGATGCAATTGCATAAATTAAAACCAACAGATAAAATCTCTCGACAGGCTGCCATATATTAAAAAAAGAAGAAAAGGTACAGTTAAAACTAGAAGAAAAGCATTAATAGCAATAATAATCAAAATCCAGTCAAACATTCAATGCCACCCCCCGCCCTCCAATAAAGGCCTGCTGGAATACGTGGGTTTTCCATTAAACACAGGAACTCATAAGTGTTGGCACCCTCTATCTTTCCCCAGAAGGGGGTGGTGTCAATTATATGCTCCCTACTTCTGCAATTGAAATTTTCACCCCAGGGTTCACCTAGGTTGGTATGGCAATTATATCTTAAGGGAAAACTTCAAGTATCTCAATGGACAAAGCTCTTATCCACCCACCATTTTGGATTGGTTTCTGCCAGCATACAGAATAATTCTTTAAAAGTCATTCATTGGTGGTATGTTACCACACTGTGTCTGACTCGTATTACAAGATCAGGCTGTTCCTGGTGCTCATGGGGCTGTGAGGAGCAGCAACCATACTGGCATATGTGGTGGAGTCATGCTAAATTTTATAAATTTTGGAAACAAGTGACTACAGAAACCAGTGGACTTAATAGGTTTTTAAAAAATTATCTTGGATCCTAAATGATGTATTTTGTCTGTCATTGATAAAGGTAATGCAGGTCTTATATGTAAACAATTAATTATATAGCTCCTGGTAGCTGCTCAATTAGTAATCGCTCAGGGTTGAGGAGATGCCTTATGTTATACCCTAGATAACAGGCTCATAAATGTTACATATGTTCCTTGCTGTCTCAGAGAAATTGATCTATACGATTTGTGCAGCTAGGGATGATGCTGATATTTCTGACTTGACCTCTGTTTGGAAGTTATTTATTAACTATATGACAATACAACCACATGGGTGGCAAATCCCTTTGAAATATGATTTTGTTTGGCGGCGTCTGTAAATAGACAATACATTTTCCTCTTTTTGTCTTTATTGTTCAGTGTAAGAAAACCCAATGTACTGTATTCTATTTACTCCTGATTTTTTTACTATTTGATTGTATTTTCCCAAGCTCCTTGCATTTAAATCATAATACCTTTTTGGTTGTTAATGTCTGTCCCTTTTCTCATTTGTACTGTCTGTTTTATTGTTTAATAATAAATTTATTTAAAATAAAATAAAATGAGACCAGGGATACTGATGCAGCTCACACATACGAGGATTTGTATCTGGATGCAATCCATTCGTTTATCAATGGAGCAACAAGAAGACCCAGTGTTCCTCTGCTTTTGATTCTAAACTGATTCTACTTTAGACAATATTTATTCCCAAGACACGTTGCTTTGTCATCCGCAGGGTTCACAGGTCCTGTCCTCAGAGACCTCGTCTCCAATTCTCCTGCTCCCCAGAGAATGAGGCAATGTCTCTGTGTATTGGAAGGGCACTGCCAAGTAGATCATTGCTATGGTAATTACATTTGACATTTAAATTATAACCCAGGATAATTTCATTTAGGCTTCTACAATAATAACAATCAGAAAAGAGCAAGAAAACATGCTGCTGGGAAGAATGACAAGCTGTCAGAGGCAATCTTAACCCATTGCCATTCCCAGCTGGTTTGCACCTTTAAAAAGCCTGTTGGAGAGCCTGTTGCAAAATGCACAATTTTTACTCCCCCCATTGTGCCTGCAAATAAGAAGTGTGGAGTTTGTTGCTATAGGCAGCTTTGGACAGCGCTGTGTAACTATCAGCTAGTGCGGGGTAGGGGTTAGAGCATGGGTAGGCAAACTAAGGCCCGGGGGCCGGATCCAGCCCAATCGTCTTCTAAATCCGGCCTGTGGGTGGTCCGGGAATCAGTGTGTTTTTACATGAGTAGAATGTGCGCTTTTATTTAAAATGCATCTCTGAGTTATTTGTGGGGCATAGGAATTCGTTCATCCCCACAAAAAATATAGCCCAGCCCCCCACAAGGTCTGAGGGACAGTGGACCGGCCCGCTGCTGAAAAAGTATGTTGACACCTGGGTTAGAGCGTCAGACTAGGACTCGGGAAACCAGAGTTTGAATCCCCGCTCAGCCATGAAGTTCACAGGGGTGCCCTGGGCTAGATGCAGTCTCTTCGCCTAGCCTACCTGACAGGGTTGTCATGAGATAAAATGAGGAGGGAGAGAACAGTATACATACAGCACCTGGAAAGGTGGGAGATAAATGTGTTAATAAATCTCCCATGCAGGAAAGGACCAGATAAAAGCCACCTTCTCTCACACACAGAAGCACATGTCAACCTGTGCAGGGAGCTGTTTCTTGGTAGTGCTCTTCCATGCAACTGCAGTATGTGAACAAAACATGAATCCTCAGTCAGCCATCGCATGGAGAAGACACCCATGTTGCATGTTATATGTTGTGTGAATGCCTGATGATCGTCTTCCAAAGCCATGACTCTATTCCTAACTTAAAAATGGAAAGCATGCTGGTGGTCAACAAAAGAGGTTTAAAGACTCTCTCAAGGCAAATTTTTTAAAAATGTAGTATAAACACCAACAAGTGGGAAACACTTGCCTGCGGGCGCTCCAATTGGAGAACAGCCTTTGCCAAAGGTGTCATGGGCTTTGAAGACCCTCAAACTCAGGACGCTAGGGAGAAATGTGCTAAGAGGAAGGCACGCTTGGCAAATCCACAGCATGATCAACTCCCATCCGGAAAGCAATGTCCCCACTGTGGAAGGGCGTGTGGATCCAGAATTGGCCTCCACAGTCACCTACGGATTCATTGTTAAAAACCGTGTTTATGGAAGACAATCTTACTCGGCTGTGAGTGATCGCCAAAGAAGAAGAGAGGCTTTGAGAAGCAGGTCTCGTGAATGGTGTGTATGTGTCAAGCAGATCACGAAATCCAAGCAGACATTTCACAGAATCATAGAATTGCTGAGTTGGAAGGCACTTCAAGGGCCAACTAGTCCAATCCCCTGCAATTTGGGCCCAATTCTTTTTCTTCTGAAGAGCACTGTTGAACATTGCAATTTTGCCTCTGTATTTGTACTTCTTATAGACTAAGGGCTCGTCCCCATATTACGATCGCATTATATATTATTTCCCCTGGGTTCAGCAGCTTCGTTCCATGGCTATGCTTTCGGAAAATCCAATCTTACCCATGGAATTGGATCTCGCCAGATGTGAGGGAAATCCGAAGAGATATTTTGCTAGTGAGCTTCTGATTCAGCCAGTTAAGATTGGATTTTCCCAAGGCACAGCTGTGGGACAACAAGAAAAGCTCTTGGACCAAGGGGAATTAATCAGCACACAATGCAATCAAAATACATCAAAATAAGGGGCAAGCAAAAGTGTGAATGAGCTGCAATAACTATCAAAAGCAGTCAGAGCTCCAAAATGGAAGACCTGATTTAAGGCAACAGCAGCCAAAGCTTCCACAAACACACCGTAAGAACCAATGTGGTGCAGGCACTTTGGGACTGAAATGCACTTTGGATGACATGGGATGCAAAGTCATTAAGGCTAAGAATAAAACTTTTATCAAGTGGGCTATGTTGAATGAAGGATAGGCTGTAAAAACTGCCTCTATGAAAAATACTCAAAGTTTGCCTTTTAGCTCACCTCAAAAGCATATTGTGGAGTTGGAAAAGGTTATGGAAAGGGCAACCAAAGTTGTTAAGTTGTGGGTGAACATATCAGACGACACAGCGATTCTTCAAACAGCTCTTGTTTATTCACAGGCCAGGACAGAACTGAACTGAAGGGTTCAGTCAGCCTGCTTATATAGAGCTCCCGTACAACGTAACTGTATCAACTTTCTAAAACTATCCAATCACTGAACGCCACTTTCAATCCCTTATTTGCATAACTATCTACAGTATCCCCCTGCTGGCCCAGGGTGAGAACTTCAGTACATAATAAAAGTGATCAAGCAGGTTGAGTAACCCACCTATGAGGGAAGGCTGCAGCATTTGAGACATTTAATATAGAGAAAATGCAAGTAAGAAGTGACATGATAAAAGTTTATAAAAGTAGATAAAGAGTCTTCCCTGCTCTCATAACACAAGAACTCGTGGAAATCCAATGAAGGTGAACTTCGGAAGATGCAGCACAGATATAAGAAAGGACTTCTTCATGTAGTGCATAGGTTAACTATGGAACTCACACCCCCAGGAAGCAATGGTGGCCACCAAGTGGGAGGTCTTTAAAAGAAGGCAAATTCATTGAGTTTATGGCTATCAATGATTACTAGTCACGACGGCTGTGCTCTGCCACCAAGGTCAGAGGCAGAAATGGGACCAGCCAGTGAAAAGCAGATAATAAATAGAAAAAGAAGAAGTCTGTCATAAGAGAACATTGTTGATTATGAATTGCCCGTTTTAGAAAGCAGGGGACTTGCAATTAAGAGGACAGCTAAGCTTCCTTCTGTGCTCTGCCACTGATTCCCTTGGGTGGCTCTCGTGAAAAAGAAAGTATAAGCTGCTCATTTGATCCGACTCAGAGGTTATGCTGTGTCTGCCTCTGACTGAAGTTGAGGTCATCTGTTCATTTGGCAGTCCATGAAGAAACAACCACAAAAAGTTCAAGATCATAAAGTGTAATTATGAGAGCCGTTTTATCAAGCAACAGGAGTTAGTTGATCAAATAAGACTAAACAAGCTACAGCGAGTGATTTTCTCTCGGTGATGTGAGCATGCCTGCTGGGAAAAGATGATGAAAGTTTGTGTCCAATTCTCATACTGAGGGTCAGAAGGCACCCCAGTATTTATTGTTCCCCAATACAGTGGTACCTTGGGTTAAGAACTTACTTCATTCTGGAGGTCTGTTCTTAACCTGAAACTGTTCTTAACCTGAGGTACCACTTTAGCTAATGGGGCCTCCCGCTGCCACCACACCGCCGCTGCGCGATTTCTGTTCTTATCCTGAAGCAAAGTTCTTAACCTGAGGTACTATTTCTGGGTTAGCGGAGTCTGTAACCTGAAGTGTCTGTAACCCAAGGTACCACTGTGTTTTGCTCAGCTCAGACCATGGGCATAGCCAAGAGGGGAGAGGGAGGGTCAGCTGCTCCCTAAATTAATAAAAATCAATAAAAATACATTGCTAACTGAGTGTTTGCCCCCCTCCCCACCCCAACAAAGGGCCTGCCCCCTTAACAAAAATCCTGGCTATGCCCATGGTCCCGACTCCTTGAAAACTTTGCTTGTGTCATGCCTGTGGTCGGGACCACGTTCAAATGCAAAGATCAAACCTCACAATAAAAGTTTCTGCCTCCAAACACTTAAACCTTATGTGAATACCAAACACGTTGCTTCTTAGAGGAAGTAACTACTCAGAACTTTGGGGCACATGTAAGAATACCGTATTTTTCGCCCCATAGGATGCACCGGCCCATAGGACGCATCAAGTTTTTTTGGGGGGAAATAAAGAAAAAAAATTATTTCCCCCCCCAGGCACTTGTGGGGCAGGCAGCGGGGAGAAGCGCTCTTGAGATCAGGTCCGGGGACAGCAGGAAGACGCGCTGTGTCTCCCAGCTGTCCCTGGAGCTTGTGGGGCAAGCAGCGGGGAGAAGCGCTCTTTTCCCCACCGCCCGCCTTGAAATCAGGTCCGGGGACAGCAGGAAGACGTGCTGCGTCTCCCTGCTGTCCCCGGAGTGGTGGGGCGGGCGGCGGGGAGAAGCGCTCTTCTCCCCGCCGCCCGCCTTGAAATCAGATCTGGGGACAGCAGGAAGACGCGCTGCGTCTCCCAGCTGTCCCCGGAGTGGTGGGGCAGGCAGCGGGGAGAAGCGCTCTTCTCCCCGCCGTCAGCCTCCAAACCACTTCGGGAGACAGCGGGATGGCGGCGTTCCGCCTCCCTCTGTCCCCCGACCTTGTGGGGCTGGCGCTGGAGCTCTCCTGAAGCCTGGAGAGCGAGAGGGGTCGGTGCGCACCAACCCCTCTCGCTCTCCAGGCTTCAGTGAAAGCCTGCATTCGCCCCATAGGATGCACACACATTTCCCCTTCATTTTTGGAGGGGGAAAAGTGCGTCCTATACGGCGAAAAATACGGTACTTAGCTTTTGTGGGACGCTTTCAAGTGTCCAAAATTCTTTGACAAGCATTATCTAGTGGTAATCCTTACAGCAGAGCCAATTCTGCTTCTCACTGGAGAAGCTAACAGTCCTGCAGTGCTGCCAAAACCACCACCAAAACCCATCAAATTGCCAGCAACTGAGTTAGAGCCTAAATGTGACAATGACATCTTGTGGACATTCTAGGCAGTACTTTGAAATTGCACACCCACATACCCCAACCACCTTCGGTTATAAACAAGAAATGAAATTAAAAGTTTCTGCTTAACTGATCCACTGCTACCTGCTAATTAAAACTGTAGGCTGTTCAGCCTGTGCAGTGTGTCTTAGCCACTAATTAGTGCTGAACTACTTCTCTGCAGCGCTACCTCTGAGATAGCTATCATTAGTTCCTTTCCTACTCCTGGCATTCATTTTGGCTCCAACATTTTGTTTCAGCTTAGCAAATTTCATCCTTTGCCATCCAGCCTCTTTACACAGAGAAGCCATTGAGCCAAAATACCTATTTTCCAGCTGAACTAATAGGACTGCGCTGTGGGTGCACCATTTTATTGTTTACCCATCAATTCGCTGTTATTTTCTGTAGTGTTTTTAACTGGTGTTGTTGTTGTTTAGCTCTTTGTACTATATTGTGTACATCAGCTTAGTACAAAGATGGGGAAGGAAACCAATCAATTAATATGGGGGAGGGAGAAAGGGGTGGGTAGTGGCTCTCCTAGATTTTTTTTTTAAAGTCTTTCCCAGTTTTTCTACTTGGATGCACCAGAAATTGAATGTGGAGCCTCTTCCATGCATAGTTCTACAAAGCTCTACAGTGAACTATGGCTGATTAAAGGGGGGGGGGACTTGAAGGAATAGGTGGAAATCATTAAATAGTAGTTACAAAATGGAGTGTTCAGCCAAGAAAACAATTCTGGCTATGCAGACCAAATAGGGCTGGCCAGTGGTGTTTTGCTGTGTTATAAAGAATTTAAGGCCTCAAATATATAAATTCAATGTTCATAAATGTACAAGCAAACACATACATAAGTACAGTGGTACCTTGGGTTAAGTACTTAATTCGTTTCGGAGGTCCGTACTTAACCTGAAACTGTTCTTAACCTGAAGCACCACTTTAGCTAATGGGGCCTCCTGCTGCCGCTATGCCGCCAGAGCACGATTTCTGTTCTCATCCTGAAGCAAAGTTATTAACCCGAGGTACTATTTCTGGGTTAGCGGAGTCTGTAACCTGAAGTGTATGTAACCTGAAGCATACATAATCCGAGGTACCACTGTATATAAACCATGTGTCTGAAACAGTACAGGAGAACAAGCCAGAAACCATTTTGACTCTCCCAGTGACCACAAATATTCCTCTGCAGTTTGGATGGAAATGGGAAAACCCTCCCCATTGTCTATGTGCTTACAAATCCTGCCTTAAGGGCACATTTAAGATATGAATAGGGTGAGCCTGTGACCTGGACTCAGGAATTAAGTATTTATCATCACAAAAGAATGGCCAGGGTGCCCAGGTAATCCAATCAGTGACCATTAACGGGTTTCCTGCCAGACAGGAATGTATGATGTATTTCTGCTATAGACTGCCCCTTCAGTGATGTATGTACAGTGGTACCTCAGGTTAAGTACTTAATTTGTTCTGGAGGTCTGTTCTTAACCTGAAACTGTTCTTAACCTGAAGCACCACTTTAGCTAATGGGGCCTCCTACTGCCGTCGCGCTGCCAGAGCACGATTTCTGTTCTCACCCTGAAGCAAAGTTCTTAACCCGAGGTACTATTTCTGGGTTAGCAGAGTCTGTAACCTGAAGCTCCTGTAACCTGAGGTACCACTGTATGATGGATTGGGGATTGGCCTTAAGCTTGCAGGTGGCAATTTCAAAGAGTCTATATAAGGGCTTGCAAAACATTGTTCTGGGCTCCTTCTCCCTCCTGCATGTGGTGAGCGGGGGACCCTGTTGCAACAGTTTAATAAAGATCAGGCTTACTAGCTGCTTTGCTTCTCAATATCCTCTGGTTGGCCTCTGTTATTTTCTCCTACTAATAGGGAACCCGCTTAAGGACTCTTGGATACCCCATAAGGGGAAAAGAACAGATTTTGTTTATGACAGCTGCTTCAGTGCCCCCACCCACTGCCTTTTTCTCCAAACCCACTGCTGCACCTGCCCCCTCCTCTGCTTCCTGCCCCTGCCTGGCATGGCCAGGCATGGAGGAGTCAGATGCTGGCAAGTGGCCATAGAGGAGGCGTTGATGAGAAGCAACAGAAGAAGCCTGATCTGCTGCCTGAGGCAACTGCCTTACCTTATCTCACAGATGGGCTGGCCCTGAGATCAGAGGAGAGACTGACAGCAAAGAGAAATGGAAATGGATAGTGGTGGGAATGTAAGAAAGTAAAGAACTTCTGGGAAATGATATATAATGAGATGAAAAAGATGCTGAAATATACATTCTTAAAAAAACCAGAAGCATTTTTACTTGGTATTATAGGCCTAAGACATTAATAGACAAGATGTCAAACTGTTCTTATATGCAACAACAGCGGTAAGAGTATTGTTAGCCCAGAAATGGAAGCAAGAAGAAATTCCGACAAAAGAAGAATGGCAGACAAAATTAATGGACTATGCAGAATTGGACAAAATGACAGGAAGGGAAACCTGCGGGACCAGAGATTTACAGAAGATTGGAAGAAGTATATGAGTTATTTGAAGAGCAACTGTAATCAACAAATTACGCTAGTAGGACTGCAAGAAGCTTTGTAAGGAGAAATATATGAAGTGTTACAAAGTAGAAAAAGATAGAGATATTGGTTATGAGTTTGAAATGTAAAAGGGAAAATAAGACATGCATATGAAGAGATTAGATTGGAAAATTTTCAGACAGGACTGATGGAAGTCAAAAAAATTGAATAATGTAAAAGTATGTTTAATTACTGTTGAAAATGATATGTTAAAAAAACTAATAAAAATTATATCTATAAAAAAAGGAAATGGAGTTTTCTTGTCAGGTTGCCTTAAATGTGTAAATGGAAGAAAACACTTCATGCAGGTAATCCTTAGCATAATGAGGTGCACCATGTAGAACAAAAGCTGCAGGGGGACTTTTGTAGGGAAAGAAGATGCGCAAAGCTCCTCAAACTACAATTTAGTGGAGAGAAAGCTCTGGAACACTGTGTTTCAACAGGGAGGAACAATAGCAAAATAACCCCAAAGGCTGCATATCCAGCCATACCCAAATGCTCCTTGAGGCACCAGGTATGGAACTGAAGCCCAAATCTTCTTAAGTCCATGTGTGTGCTTGTACTAAAAATAAAAATCCCTTTAAGCCTCATTAATGAAGAAAACATGTTCTCCATTTCAATTCACCCAGACTGAGCAAGTGCTTTTCTGCCGGCAATTTACTGATAGCTGGGCAGAGAGCTTCTAATTTTAGCTGCCCTTCTTCCCAGATCAGGGGGAAAGTGACAGTAATGATGTGCGTCTTATTGATATCTGACATGCAAAACAAATGAGCAATCTTCATATTCTCCAGAAATACCTTTGGATATGATTGGTGCCAGTCTCCTTCTCATTATTTCTATCAGAGTGTCCTTTCTGTGGTTGGGAGATCAGAGAACGTTCAGCTGCTGAAGAAACTATAACAGGTTCCTTTATGAGCAGCCTATTAATTGTTCCCTTTACAGATAAGGTCAATGAAGTAAAGACTTTCCCCATATCACTCAGAAAGAAGCTGTACCATTGGAATGGAGAAAGCTGTTTTGTTCTTTTCCCCCCTTCTTTCTTTTTTGAAATCCTGGAGTGGCCATGTCCATTCTTTTCATTAACTTCAAAGTATCATTTATTCAAAGTGGAAATTTAAATAAGTTTCTGTTCCATTAATTAACTGTGTTAATATTAATATACAGTGGTACCTCGGGTTACATACGCTTCAGGTTACAGACTCCGCTAACCCAGAAATAGTGTTTCAGGTTAAGAACTTTGCTTCAGGATGAGAACAGAAATCGTGTTCTGGCAGTGCGGCGGCAGCAGAAGGCCTCATTAGCTAAAGTGGTGCTTCAGGTTAAGAATGGACCTCCGGAACAAATTAAGTACTTAACCAGAGGTATCACTGTACTGTATAATATTCACAGCAAACCATTCTTTACAAAAAGGGGGGGGATCTATTTCTTTCACTTAACACTTTTGTTAAAGATGCTTACATATTTTAAAGCGGGTAGTTCAAACCTCCTTGGGGTGCAACTGCAGTAACACATGAACGCTAGAAAAGTTCCCCAAAGTTAAGTTTAAGAAACAATGGCGGATAGAAGCAGTATTTTTATCATTATATCTTTTATGTTGCAAACAGGGAACTAGAGTGGCAGGTTTTGGCCCCATCTACACTACACATTTGAAGTGGTATCATGCCACTTTAAACCACCATGGTTTCCTCCATATAATCATGGAAAATGTACCATACTTTTCCGTCTATAAGGTGCCCCCATGTATAGGACGCCCCCTATTTTGGGGGACTCAAATTTAAGAAAATGGGGAGAGATTGCTCAGAGTTGTTGAGCTTTTTTTAGGGGCGATAGCCAAAAATCGCACACCCGCACCCATCACAAAATCCACCTCCCGTCTGTCCCATCGCCGGCACAAATTGCCTATCGCCCACCCAACTGCCGGAGCATCAGCCAATCAACACCACCCATTGACGCAGCAACCAATAACACACACAATAGCCGCAGACAGCCACGGCAGCAACCAATCAAATGTCCACCCTATGCACTACCCATGTATAAGATGACCCCCACTTTTTAGCATGATTTTTAAAGAAAAAAGCACAGTCTTATACATGGGAAAGTATGGAGTTTGTCAAGAGTGCTCAGAACTGTTAGGAGGCCCCTATTCCCTGCCCAGAGCTACAATTCTGAGTTCTCTGGGAAGAGGAATTGATTTTTAAACCACTCTGGGAATCGTAGCTTTGTGAGGGAAATTAGGGGTGGTCTCCTAACAATTCTTGGTACCCCTAACGAAGACTCCCAAGATTCTTTGTGGGAAGCTATGACTGTTCAAAGTGGTATGGCAGTATTTTATATGTATGGTGGTGCAGGTGTGGCCAGCTCTATTGCATTATTAAACTGAGAACTGAATCCATCTTAACTGCCCTCTGCTTTTCAACTGGACAACACTGTGCCTTGTAGCAACCGTATTTCAGCCGTAAATCTCATAAGCATTTGAGATATCTAATCGTAACCAATGCACAAACTGTAAGGAACCAGGGGTCTCCAACTGGTGGCAAGTGCAGCCTAGAAACTTTACCTCTTAAGCCACCAGGGAAGTGGCCTAATCTGTGCTACGGATCACTGAAGGGAGTACTAAATCATTTCAACATGGCAGGATCAGGAGGCCTGAAAATATACCGTATTTTTCGCTCTATAACACGCACCCGACCATAACACGCACGTAGTTTTTAGAGGAGGAAAATCCGTAGGCATGCCACCCATAGGCATTTCCTCCATAACACGCACAGACATTTCCCCTTACTTTCTAGGAGGAAAAAAGTGAGTGTTATGGTGCAAAAAATACGGTAACTGCTGACAACGGCCTGGTTGAGCTGTTACAGTTGCCTTGCCTAGCCAGCCAGCCAGCCAAGCTGGTTTCTGCCCTGAGAACACCCCCTGTAACCGTGTGCATTTTGTAAAAATCTGTTTATCTTGCTGAGAGGACTCAGCCTTGGTGTGTGCAGCCTTGATGGAGAGACCCTGATGTTTGTTTAAATTAAATCCTGAAAACTATATCTAGTTACACTGGGGGAGGGGGGAGATGCTCAGTCATTTGAATGAGAGACAGCCTGGAGATAAGGCGGAAGTGTCCTATCTGCTCTGGCACCAGCTTAATCTTAGCCATGACCATTTATGACATAAAGAATGTTAAAACAAAGATGGCAAAGACAAGGTCATATCATCTCTCTAATCTGCTATTCCTCTGGGTCTTGCTTTTCTTCCTTTTTATTTTCTCCACAATTCCTCTCGCTTCCATCTGCCTCTGTCTCCTTTAATTCTCTCCCCTTTCCCACCTTTTCGTGAAATGCAACTTTGTCCACAGCTGTATCTATAAAACACCAGTCTTACACTGGTCCCAACAGAAGAAAAACACACACAGCAATACTGTCTCACATGTCTGACTACCTGTCCTCTGCTGAATGAGAATGGAAGGGATAAATACTATCAGAAAGCTGAGGGGAGTCTGGATGAAACTGTGGTTCCCTTCCAAACCTGTGATCCTGTGTATGTGAGATTTAGAATCTGGTAGAAGAGGCAAGTCAGAAAAGTTTATTTGTAAGATAATGGCCTCAGCAGGTCAGTTAAGTACCAAAGAGTGACCCCTGTTACCATGGAGATAAATGAGTGGGCCTTTTCCCACCACACCTGGCTGGATGCAATATGGCCATAAAATGGAGAACAATAGGCCTGGGGGGGGTGAGTATAAGCTGTCAGTGCTCCCTTTTTGGAGGGCTGCTTTGCGGGCGGGAATCCAGGGCCTCCCTGCAATCCGGGAGTGGGGTGGAGTAATGCCACCCACGTCAAGGGATCCCCGGCCGTGTCACGCCCCCCAACCAATCGGGTTGGCCTGAGGGCATGGCTATGCCTGTTTAAATTGTGGTGCAGCCAGGGAGCAGCCTCCTTTCTTCTGTACTTGTGTTTGTGTATTTATTTTGGGAAGCTGGGGGGGGGGTCCAGGGCCACACCACACAATTGCAGAGATAGAGACATGTCTTTCTCTGTTCTGAACCCATGCTGTGATTTGGGACTTCCCTGGGAACCCAATGGAGAAGAAAGATCTGTTGGGCATTAGTGCAGTAAACCCCTCCACGCTACACTCAGGTTGTTGTTGTTGTTTAGTTGTTTAGTCGTGTCCGACTCTTCGTTACCCCGTGGACCAGAGCACGCCAGGCACTCCTGTCTTCCACTGCCTCCCGCAGTTTGGTCAAACTCATGCTGGTAGCTTCGAGAACACTGTCCAGTCATCTCGTCCTCCGTCGTCCCCTTCTCCTTGTGCCCTCAATCTTTCCCAGCATCAGGGTCTTTTCCAGGGAGTCTTCTCTTTTCATGAAGTGGCCAAAGTATTGGAGCCTCAGCTTCACAATCTGTCCTTCCGGTGAGCACTCAGGGCTGACTTCCTTCAGAATGGATAGGTTTGATCTTCTTGCAGTCCATGGGACTCTCAAGAGTCTCCTCCAAGTTGTATATATGTGCAAATAAACCACATGTGCTAAAGACACCAGTCTCTTCGTTCCAAGGAAACCAAACTTGGAGTAAGCAGAGGATTGTGCTCAGAGATTGTGGTGCATGCCACACTATGTTCGGCAAAACTGTAATCATTCACATGGGAGTGTCTCAACGTTACAAGCAGTTTATAAACTTTCTTCAAATCTTCCAACTCAGTCTTTTAAGAATCTCTCATCTTTATCAGGTGAGCATCATCTGTCACCTCAAAATATCATTTTGTGAAACATTTTGCTTTTGAATATTGATTGGCGTAGTGAAAGCTACTGCTTCACTTGCTGTGTTTTTTTATTCCAATTCTACCCACTTCCTCCCCCCCCCCCACTCAGTTTACTTGGGAGAACAAGCAAATCAATAAAGGAAGATTTTTAAAAAACCCAATTAGGTGAAAGGGGATATTACTCACAGAAGGCGATCGCAGAGCAAATAGCTGGCCCTGGAACATTTCTATATGTGAATCCTCACAAACTAGAGATACAAAGGATGATTAATTTTTAATTTTGAAGTGGGCTGTCCAAAAAAAGAGTTGAAGAGATTATTTTTCTCTTCATTTCCTGGATGAGCACAATGAGGGTCAATTTTAAAAAAGCTAACAAAACCATCTCAGCGGCGAGTTGTTCCATGCCAGCATCTAACGAAAGCTCACATCCTGGGTTTGTAGAGATTTTATTATTGTTTCACTCAGCAGAGAAAAGGAACCTGGTGAGGAAAGGAGCTGGGAAGAATGGGGTGTTTCGTTAAGCCTTGTTTATCTGCTTAGCAAGATGGATTGGGATATTGGCAATGATCTAGCTCAAAATCAACATTTTCGCGGGGGAGCAAGGACAGGGGAAAGTAGTGCTGCTGAGTCAGTGCCACAAAACCTGGAAAATCACCTGTAAAATATGTTTATTGAGATCCTCTTAGAGGGTTTCAGAGTCCCAAAAGGAACTGTACTTGAGTGGCCACTACAGATATAATCTCATTTCGTTATAGGGTTTTGTTTTTGAGAATTAGTGAGCCCATTTCACTTTGCGGCTCTTTCTCCTCTTTTTTTTTTTTGTAATTTTGAAGCTTTTTATTTCTGCACACTTTGCCTGCGTAAGATTTTGTAAGACTTTGATGTGTATTTCGTAGAAATGATTCTGCCCACAAGAAAGTGATATAAAACTGAGGGGAACAGATTAAGGAAAAATTGAATGTCCACTTACCCATCACCCAAAAAGAGGAAAGGCATCAGCAAAAAGGAGGACAAAAGAGGACATACTTCAATATTTGTATGCACTGTTAGAAAAGTTAGCCACCACCCCCCTACTCTCTGCTTGCAGCAGCTAGATTATAGGGGGTTCCAGGTGTTCACCCAGGGTTTGTGCACCTTTGGAGAATTGAAGATGCAGCAGACTGTCATAGCTCTAAGAAATATGATTCATTCACATATTTACACCTTCAGTTTGCATGGAGGGAGTCCAGGTATTCCAGCAAGGCCCTCTCAGCGGGGCTTGTTCCCCACAGCAGTGCAGCACTCGAGTCAAAGGCATCTCTCCCAACCAGGCTCCAAACAGCCTGCCCAAGATGGATCTCAGTCTTTGTTCTCTCCCTCCTTCTTCCCAGCACATCTTGCTAAAGACACTCTTTTCCTGTCACCTCACACTCACTTCCCTTGGCAGCCTCTGTCTTCCCAGGCTCAATAACTCCTCTCAGATTAGCCTTCAACACCTTTTGTCATGTTAACACCTCTGTCCCAGATGAGGCCCTGGCTTGGGATGGAACCTTAGCCTGTATCTTTCCACTGGCCTGCTAACTTCCCTCCAATACTCCAATTTATCAAAATCCCACCATTTGCTAATTCATAGGGTTTAGGGGGTACCTCCTCCCAACTCACAACACCACAGATACAAAATCAGATATCATTACTATCATTTAAATAGAAATACCTTTCCATGATGAGGTACATGGTGACTAGTGTGCTGGTCCCAGGGGTAACCTGAGACACACAGTCCAGGTCCGGTCCAGAATCCGAAGGTTCCACTAGGAGTCAGTCTGACGGGGCCAAGGCAGGACACGAGGCAGGAAACCAGGCAAGGACAGGTGCAGGATCTCAGGCAGGACCTGGCATATAGCAATGTTGCTCCTGCAACCTGGGGCGGGGTCTGACAGCCTTTTATCTTTGTTGGGGTAACAGCCAGTCCTGATCCCCCGGTGACTCACCCCCCTGTTTCGCCTGAAGGCGAGACTCCTCCTGCGAGTACTCAGGTCTCTCCTTCTCCCAGACCTTAGTTTCTGCAGCTCGGGAGACATTGGTGGGTTACTAGACCCAGGGGCTGCCTCAGCCTCCCCTGACCAAACCGGTAGTGAAGCAGCTGTAAGTGATGGCCCAGCTGCATCTGGAGGCAGGACAGTCTCAGGCCCCTGAGGCACCTGTGCAGACTGGGACTCTTCAGGATCAGGCCCCAGACTTGGTTCAGATGATGCCTGAGGCAAAGGATCCGGTGCACACTGAGACCGCTCTGGTTCCGAGTCCGAGCCTGAGTCCCAAGCCATCACAACTAGTGACCTGTCTGCAGTTCAGGTAACTGCTGATGGGACAACTTCAAGGCTCTTCTTGCTCTCATTTCTGATGGTTCTTTATCTTTAAACCAGAGTTAGACCACACAGCCTTACAAACAGGCACCCTCCTATGATAGCCCTTCAAATAGAAGCCTATCCTCTGTAAAGCAGGAAACCAAACCACTCTGCTTGTCATGAGCCCATGAAGAAGTCATGGGCATATTTTGGTTTGGGGAAAAGAGATAGAATCATAGAACCGTGGAGTTGGAAGGGGCCACAAAGGTCATCTAGTCCACCTCCCTCCAATGCAAGAAACCCCACTCCCCAATGTAGGGCTTGAACCCACAACCCTGAGATTAAGAGTCTTGTGCTCTACCACCTGAGTTATCCCAGCACTATCATCAGAGGGGGCTCTCTTAGTCATTCCATCACCTTCAGAAGTGTAGGAAATGGTGGCCAGAAATGGTGGCCTTCCACATAAAGATAAAGGTAAAGGGACCCTTGACCATTAGGTCCAGTCGTGACTGACTCTGGGGTTGCGACGCTCATCTCGCTTTATTGGCCGAGGGAGCCGGCGTACAGCTTCCGGGTCATGTAGTCAGCATGACTAAGCCGCTTCTGGTGAACCAGAACAGCGCACGGAAACACTGTTTACCTTCCTGCCGGAGCGGTACCTATTTATCTACTTGCACTTTGACATGCTTTTGAACTGCTAGGTTGGCAGGAGCAGGGACCAAACAACGGGAGCTCACCCCGTCGCGGGGATTCGAACCGCCAACCTTCTGATCAGCAAGTCCTAGGCTCTGTGGTTTAACCCACAGTGCCACCCGCGTCCCTGGCCTTCCACATAGCAGCCCCTAAATTGTGAAACTCCATCCCCACAGAGCTGTCACACAAAGGTGCAGTCTTCATAGTATAACTTTCTTTGAAGACATACCTCTTTGCCATAGCTACTGACAGCTAAGGTGTTTTGCAGGACCCAGCTCTTTGGTTCAATCTAAACTATTCTGTTTTGTTTGGAACAGTTTTACTTGGTTCCCCTCCCCTCCACTGACCCTAATTGTATATTGTGAACCTGAGACTTTATGGTGAAGGCCAGTTAAGAAACAGAATAAAAGAAATAAGATGGGAAGCTCCACTGAAATCAGTTTTGACTTATTTTCAGCAAACGTGTTTATTTAGGATCAGAATGCCCTTCTGTTTTTTCCCCTCAACGTACATCCTGTCCCACATTTTAAATATGAGTTCTGCTTGGAAATCAAGCCTGTCATATCTAGTGGATTGTTCCTTTGGGATTCTGCTTGCTGAAAGGGGAAAGAGGGCAGGGAGGTTGTCTCAGCTAGAGAGCCTCTGGATTTTCCAACGTGCTGCATGTCACAACCATGAGTGTCAAACCAAAAGGAGAGATGACAGACTGTTCTTTTGCATTAGCCTCTGCTTTTCATTCATTCAGAGGGAGGAAGATGGTCACAGTCACCCCAGATGTGCACCTTAATGAATGTCACAGAGTGGCATTTCCAACCCCCCACCTATTTTTTCCCAACTGACAAAGAAAATACAACAGCAGCAAGCAAGGTTGCAAAACCCATTTTGCATCCAGAAGCAGAAAATGCAAATGGCTTGCGCCCTCCCACTCATTAGCATGGAGCACTAATTAACATTGGATGCAGTCCAGAGGGATGTTCTCTTGTGCAAGCCCCGTTAAAACAAACAGGAGCTACAAGGAAATTACCAAACAGATTTTCCACACCTCCAAGGCACTCTGCAACATTAAAATCCCCTCTTCCGCAGGGTGCCAACTGATTTGAAGCAATGTAAGTCCTAGGGTGGCAGAACCCCTTGGCAAGCACTCAGAAGATTGGGCTGTTGATTTGGCAACAGAACTTGTAGCACTGTGGAGATGTTAAAGAAGAGCCTGGATAAAAACCAATCAGGGATGACTTAAGCCTTCCGGCGCAACAGGTTACACTTGATACCCTGCAGGGCCCTTCTAACTCTTAATATATTATGAGTCATCTCCAACATGGTAATAGAATTACAATGAATTCACACACCGTGATTTCACATGGCACAGCAGCAAGGTGAAAATCAGAAGAACACAGGTACAGCGTGGGAAGAGGATAACTGTGATGCATTTATCGTGTTTAGCGTTGCAGAAAGTATGTGTAGCAAGGACAATCATGAAGCAAGGCTGTCCTGGTGTCAGGCTAATATGTATGGAAGAAGTGGCACAGCGAAGCACCTTGCTGGAACCATTTTGTGGGCGAGGTGATTGCATGCTGCATTGTGTTGGCAGCAAATGCCTTTGAGTCAAAGCGCTGTCCGCCCAGGATTGAGGGCATGGTGCTTATTGTGGACAGACATCAGGAGTCCGGAAATGTTGGCATTAAAACAGCAGGTATTTTTTTGTGGGGTGCATGTGTATGTGTGTGTGAAGGTGGCAGGCATGCAGAAGTATGCACAAAATATATCCTCCCCCCACATACATCTTCTTTCCCCACGGCTGGAATACGTACAGCAGCTATGGGTCAACCATTGTTGGTAAATGTGCCACAAATTAAGTCCATAGCACTGCTCTATAGGATAGTGCCCAGAGCCGGCCCAGCCATTAGGCAGGGTGAGGCAATTGCTTCAGGTGGCAGAAGCCTCCCAGGCAGCACACCCATGGGTACCCCACCTGCTCTGCCACATTCACTGCTTGCGGAGAGGTTTCTCCACCATTGGCACCGATTTTGGGCAAGATTGCATCTGTTTGGGGTGAAATTTCACCCCAAATTGGTTTGATTTTGCTCCAAATCAGCACCAATGGCAGTGCTGCTTCTCTGCCAGTAACAGATGCAGCACAATGTGTGGTGGCAGCAGAGGAGGGAGCAAGCACCGTATTTTTCACTCTATAAGACGCACCAGATCACAAGAAGCACCTAGTTTTTGGAGGAGGAAAACAAGAAAAAAATATTCTGAATCTCAGAAGCCAGAACAGCAAGAGGGATAGCTGCACAGTGAAAGCAGCAATCCCTCTTGCTGTTCTGGATTTTGGGATAGCTGCGCAGCCTGCATTCGCTC
The DNA here is from genome assembly GCF_965112155.1 of Podarcis liolepis. Classification (NCBI taxonomy): domain Eukaryota; kingdom Metazoa; phylum Chordata; class Lepidosauria; order Squamata; family Lacertidae; genus Podarcis; species Podarcis liolepis. The sequence continues at coordinate 23,644,136 of NC_139567.1, read as the reverse complement.
CATCAGATGCACACACATTTTCTCTTACTTTTTAGGAGGGAAAAAGTGAATCTTATAGAGCAAAAAATAAGGTAGGTAGGAGCAAGTAGGTGGTTATTCCACAGCCCACAGAAGCTGGGGTGGGGGGCAACAAACCTGCGTACAGATTAGAACATCCACTGGCCTGGGTATAGTGTGGGTCAAGCCTCCATTATTCCTTGTCTCTACTACACTTACTGCTGTCTGTTTTTCCAGACTCTGCAAATGACACCCATTAGTGGGGTACTGGGGATGCGGGTGGCGCTGTGGTGTAAACCACTGAGGCTTGCCAATCGGAAGGTCAACAGTTCGAATCCCCGTGCGGTCCCAGCTCCTGTCAACCTAGCAGTTCAAAAGCACGTCAAGTGCAAGTAGATAAATAGGTACACCTCCTGCAGGAAGGTAAATGGTGTTTCCATGCACTGCTCTGGTTTCACCAGAAGTGGCTTAGTCATGCTGGCCACATGACTCGGAAAAACTGTCTGTGGACAAACGTCAGCTCCCTCAGCCAGTAAAGCGAGATGAGTGCCGCAACCCCAGAGTCATTCGCGACTGGACTTAACTGTCAGGGGTCCTTTACCTTTACCTTTTTACAAAGTCCACATATATATTATGGCACACATCACCATCCTCATAAATAGCAATAATAATAACAACAACAACAACGGCCCACCCTTGCTGCTAAGGTCCCAGGGTAGGTTATAATTAAAACACAATGTTAAAAACAGTTTAATACAACTTATAATCATGTAATTAAGGTGTGTCCTAAAAATATATATCTCAGGTGTCAAAAGCCAGGGTCAGGATGTGCATCTATAAAGAAGGTACCAGAGGCTCCTCTGTGGAGAGTTCCACCACTTAGGGGGCACCACAGAGAAGACCCTCCCCAGGGCCACCACCAAGAGGGTCTTCACACAGCACATGGTTCACCTATGGAACTCACTCCCACAGGACGCAGTGATGGCCACCAACTTGGATGGCTGTAAAAGAGGATTGCAAAACTCATTGAAGATAACACTATGAAAGGCTACTAGCTCTGCCTCTACAGTTGGAGGCAGGATCCTTCGGCATACCAGTTGCTGGAAACCACAAAAGCAAAGAGTGCTTCTGCACTCAGGTCCTGTTTGCAGGCCTCCCATGGGTGCCTGGCTGGCCACTGGTCTGCAGAAAGCACAGTTCAAATTCACACTGAAGATCTAATCCACCAGTTTTACGGCTTTCAGCACAAAAGAGCAATGTTGCCAGCATCAAGTCTGGTCTCTTCAGGCTTTCCCAAGCAAACAGACCAGGGCCTTGGTAAAAGGCTGAATGGTCTGGAAGCAGCCATTGAACACAAAGCCCAGCCATTGAACACAAAGCCACAGACTTCAGCTTGGCAGCCAAATAGCCTGGCTGCTTGGCTGCCATACCCTTTTCTATGGGAAAAAAAACAGGTAAGTATGTCTATTTTAGAAGTTATTAAATATTCCCCTCTGTTAAGTTTTACAGTATTTTTTTCAGCTCCTTGTACTGATTTAGGCCACATTTACACCATACATTTAAAACACCATGATACCATTTTTTTCAATCAATCAATCAAATACCTTTATTGGCATCACAGTATAAAATGTTTCAAGTAATTGGAATAATTAAAAAGACAAGGGTGAAGCTATCAAGGGTTATAAGCTCACACTATGGTCGTGTGCATTTGGATATTCTGCTACGCCTTGTCTATTTCCTGTAAGGATAGTTCGTTGGGAACACTTTTGGATAAAATTGTGGCTAAAAAGGAAGCTACTAAAGCAGTCATATTTTTGCCCCGATCTGTCAGGAGAAACCTTATTTGGCTTCTTCTCAGAGTTGTGGGCCGGAGGTCCAACATTTTGCTCAGCATCAGTTGGCAAGGTCATGATACCACTTTAGACAGCCTGGGAACTGACCAGTGGGCCTCTCTTTTAAAATTTAATTGGTAACATACAAAGGGCTCGTCCACACCTCTGCTTGTCTCGTGCCTAGAAAGCACTGGTCCATAGCTCTGGGAGGGGAATAGGGACCTTCTAGCAACATTCAGCTCCCTGAACAAACTACAGCTCCCATAACTCTTCAGGAAAAACCATGGCTGTTTAAAGTGATATTATAGGACTTCAAATGTACAGTGTGAATGTGGCAATAGTGTGCTCTTTCCCTACATAGGCAACTCCCGTCAGCTTCTTTCTTCCATCTATGTAAGCTTTTTTCCTACTTCTGTCATTCATTTACTCAGTGCCATTAGCAAAACAGCTCGGACCAGAAGGATCAAATGAGTATGCATCACACTGTGATACGTCTTCTCATGGACACATAGACTTTGACCTGACTGCACAGGACAGGTCCACTTGTTTTAGGATTGAATCATATCCCACCTGTAGCAGCTTGCCAAATACATTCGGAAAAGGATGCTGGGCCCAGGTGTTTACACGTAACCCGTATTTCCATTGTGAAGCACCCACTCTTTGCTTTGTGCTTCCTTTCAGAGCTTGCATACGAATTATCATTGCTTGCCCCCAGCTGAACTCTGAGCAGTCTGGAACAGAGTGATCTGACCACCCAATGCTAATAAGGGGGAAAATATCCCCAGCTTGCAGAATAAATGAACAGTATGGAGCAAGCAGCATGTTCTGCATGCAAAAATATATTACTGACGGGTTTGCCTCAGACCTCAAAAAGGGAAAGTGTTTTATATATTCATAGAGACTGCATCTCTTCCAGGAATCCCAACAAAGTGTGCTGCTGAATTTGCAAAACATTTTTACCCGACTCTAGATGAAATAGGAACAAGGAAGGAGGGGGGGGTGGAAACCATGCAAAAAAACACATTACTGAATTCATTAAAATGTTTGTTTCAGCTAAAGAGATCCATCTGTTCAGGTTTGCAAATTCCAACTGTGCATGCTCTTTATATATAAAAAAAGGCTCACTGTACTGAAAATGAGCATGTAGCTCACAGTAAAATATATATTTGATATTTTTTACTACATGGAAAGAAACCTTGAAAATTTCACCAAAGATTTGCTCAGTTGAATTTTGTGAACACTGCTCTATTGCATGCCTTGCCTTTTTTTTTAAAAAAAAAAAACAGGGTTAAATGAGTTGACAGTGGAGGAGACAGGAACTAGGGAAGGAAAGATGTAGGTGTATGGCTTAGCTCTCTAACTCCCCCAACAACAACTACTGGAAATCCTATCTTGATTTAAGAACTGAGACTTCAGCAGATACTGCTTTCATGTTTTCTGAGTCACCCAACCTCCACTCAAAAATTAGCCTCTTGACCCCTTTAACCAAAATATACCTTGCAGATGACGCTGGATATAGCTGAGGCTCATGTATTTGCAAATAGTTTTCTATATGCAGCCTGACATAGATCCTCAAAATACAGAAGCTCTGACTGCAAGCTGGTGGTGGACGGAAGAGGGAGTTGTTTTCTGACATCCATTTACAGACCCACCTTTCGCTGCCAGAATCACCTTTGAGTTGCACAAGAGGAACACTTCATTGTGGATATTTTTGCTATGTTTTCAGAGCACCGCAGGATGAAAGCTGCTATTCTCAAAAAAAAACTTCACTTTTTTATCCAAACCTTTCACTGTTGTATGCAAACTAAGCTGTATTTGCCTTAACATGTGGCTTATTATGTTGATTGCTTTAATTACCTGAAAAAAAGATTGGGACATCCAATCCATTTTTGGGTGCAATATTGTAAGGGCTCAAGTATAAAACATGAAACTCCATAAACTGTCTTTTGCCCTTTTCTTTAAAGGCACAGCTGAAATATTAACTAGACTATGGAAAGCTTGGTTTCTCAAGTCAGGACATTAGTGGGAGCAAGTCTTTTGCACCATTTACTTAAACATTAAGTGCAAATATGTTTGTTTCCTAACAGTTTACCTGAGGACCAGACATTTGGTTACACCTGCTTCCTACAAGACCATCATCAGCAAACACATAAAAGTCAGTCATCCTACACCTTTTATTTATTTTTTGGCAGTAAGTCCATGTTAATAGCTTTACCACAACGTCTGGCAATAACTTTGAGGTTCCAGGAATAGACAAACATGTTAGATAAGGCATTTGAACTACCACACGGGCACCTCTCAGATTAAACCATGCAAAGAAAATATTATATCTTGTCAAAATGATGCATGCTTTTTGGATTGTTGTTGTTTTTATAGCAAAAAAAGGACTAAAAACAATTAAGTTATATACCTGGTTCCACAGCCAGGGCATGGAGAGAGAACCGGTTCCAATCTCCCCAGTGTGAAAGAGGCACAATGCCAGGCTTGTGTATGTGGTCCCTAAGGATGCTAACTGGAATGCTTATAGTAACAGTGGGAAGGCTTACCTTCTTCGGCTCTGAAAGGCACTCATTCATCCAGACAACCTGAGGGAGTCCTGTCAAAAATCCATCTAAAGGGGAACTCCTCACAGCAGCATCCCCCACTCCTCAGTTAAATCCCAGCCATGTGTGAAGAGAGCAGAAGATTCCCCAGCTGGATGCACAGATAAGGCTTGCAAAAGGAAGTTTTGCTGTATATAAGCCTGGATCTTCAAATGTGGAAAGCTCAAACCACAGGCTCCTGGTGGACAGATGAGTGAACCGTTTCTCTTAACATCCAGTAACACATCCACCTTTCACTGCCGAGAACACCCTCTGCCTCCATGAGAGCTCTTCATTTTGTTAACTCTTGGCTGGCTGAAGGATACAAGGAAGCAGCGTGCCTGTGAGTGTGAGTCCCCCCATATTTTCCAGCACAAACACATTCAACTCGTCTCCCTCGATATCCTCTCCCCAGGATGCTGCAGCTTTTAGTAATGTGATCTGAGAAAAATAGCAACAATAAAGAGAGATTTAAAAGGGATCTGGCAGAGAACAGAGGCAGCCCTGCTGAACAGACCTACCAAGCTGTGACTGATAAGGTCTGGCTAGAAGGCTATTATTAGAAAGGTGCAAGCTAACAACCAAAATCCTCATCTTTTTTTTTCTTTTAATCTATCAGGCTTGAGGAGAGGAAGGAAAGAGGAGGTGGCTGCGTGCAATCCTGGAATGAGTGGGTGGGAACAGTGCATCTGGAACAAGCTCTTCTGTGAACAGTTTGTTTAAGGATCATGATGGCTCAGGTGTTTACTAACCTCAGCATGTGGGTGGCATTGGGGTGGGGGCGATGTTGATTAGATCTCTAGACACATGCAAAAATAAGGCTGGTTCCCCACCCTGCTCTTTCTGTTTCTATTGACCTTTCTGAGCTGCCGTGCTTATGAGTTTGCAGTTTGGCCATGCAGCAGAATGGTTAGGTATGAGCTCAGTAGGCTGAGAAAGATCTGAAGGTGCCTGTATACCTGAAGGAGCATCTCCACCCCCATCATCCAGCCCGGACACTGAGGTCCAGCACCGAGGGCCTTTTGGCGGTTCCCTCGCTGCGAGAAGTGAGGTTACAGGGAACCAGGCAGAGGGCCTTCTCAATAGTGGCGCCTGCCCTGTGGAACACCCTCCCAGCAGATGTCAAGGCAATAAACAATTACCGGTATTTTACTTTTAAAAGACAACTGAAGGCGGCCCTGTTTAGGGAAGTTTTTAATGTCTGATGCTGTATTGTTTTTAATATTCAGTTGGAAGCCACCCAGAGTGGCAGGTGAAACCCAGTCAGATGGGCGGGGTATAAATAATAAATTGTTGTTGTTGTTCTGCCTGATGTAGCTCCATTTTTGAAGCTAAGCAGGTTGGTATCTGGTCAGTACATAGAAGGAAGCCCGTCCAGCAGCTCCATGAACACCAGGCCAAACTCCCTTGCTGAATGGTTTGGTGTCTTTGTAAAAGCAAATGCACAAAATAGGTTACCTTACTCCTAGTGCAGTTAATGATATTAGAGCCAGGAGGGGAGAATCATGTAGCATTTGTAGGACTGAACAGAAATCTAGTATTCTGCTCACTGATTTTGCCTGCAATGTCCATTTTCATTTTTTAATCCGATGCACTGTTTGTCATATGCATTCCTTCAAGCAGGTTATTTCAAAATAATCCAACAGAAGACTCAACCATAGAGGCAGAGCATAGCTATTGTGCCTAAAATTTGTCCAATCCTCCTTTAAAACCATTAAATTTGTTGGCCATTGCTGCCTCCTGTGAGAGTGAGTTCCATAGTTTGACTATGTGCTGTGTGAAGCACTTTCTTTTATTTCCAGAGATCGTCACACGTGTAGTTTAGATTCTTTCCTTTGGAGCCTGCAGTATAGTGATGTGAGCACTCCTTTTCAGCTAAAATGGCACTGGCTTCCCAGTTTGCTGAAAGTAAATACAGCCCAATCCCAAAGAGAGCAGAGTATTTCTTCTCTTCCAGAAGATGTACAACTGAGAAGTCACATTTTGCCTCCCTGACCACATAGTAACTGGCATGAGAAGGAGTTGCATTTTAAAAAACAGATTGCCCTTTCTTTCACATTTACAAATATATACAAAACCATGCCTTGTTCTTCAGCAGTTCCAGATCTGAGAGCTTTAATGCTGCCACCTTGGAACTAAAAAAAGCTCCTCACATTAGTTCAGTAACATTTACTTTTGGAAACAGAGTACCACATATTGACTGTGGTCACAGAAGAAAAGTAATTGCCTCTGGTTCTGCACCAATGGTGGATGATTTTTACAGGGGAAAAGGAGATTGTTTAAACTGTGGCACTTTATTCCAAAGAGTCTGGAGAGATGTATGATGCAGCATATATCTACTATCCAAGTGAGACATTTCATCATCTTGGGATGGCTCCCCAGAGCCAGCATCTGATCATCTTGTAACATTTCTGCACCGTTCTGCCACTACATAGTCCCAGGTGCACACAACTTCTGGTGAGATAGGGTTTGTAAGGTAAAGGTAAAGGGACCCCTGACCATTAGGTCCAGTTGTGAGCGATTCTGGGGTTGCGGCGCTCATCTTGCTTTATTGGCCGAGGGAGACGGCGTACAGCTTCCAGGTCATGTGGCCAGCATGTCTAAGCCGCTTCTGGCGAACCAGAGCAGCGTAAGGAACGCTGTTTACCTTCCCGCCAGAGCAGTACCTATTTATCTACTTGCATTTTGACATGCTTTCAAACTGCTAGGTTGGCAGGAGCAGGGACCGAGCAACGGGAGCTCACCCCGTCGTGGGGATTCAAACCGCCGACCTTCTGATCGGCAAGCCCTAGGCCCTGTGGTTTAACCCACAGCACCACCCGCATTTGAGGGTTTGTGGGAAGTGGCAAAATGTGGGCTGATGGGTGCAATGGAATGCTGTGTCACCAACAAGAACACAGAGCCCTCTAGCTGAGCCCAGTCTCTCCTGCTTTCGTGTATTGTTATTCAGGATGCAGCCATTGTAGTGTTTGGCTCACGGAATGAGAAGCATGAAAATATTTCCTGTATCTTTGTCTCACTATTCAGACAAATATTGTTTTCAAAAGTAGCTTACACCAATTTTTTAAAAATGAGAGACAGGCTCAAACAAAAAATAAAAGGGAATGCAGAGAAGAAATATGTTAATTGGACAATTCTAGATTTATTGTTGTTGTTGTTGTTGTTTAGTTGTTTAGTCATGTCTGACTCTTTGTGACCCCATGGACCAGAGCACGCCAGGCACTCCTGTCTTCCACTGCCTCCCGCAGTTTGGTCAGACTCATGTTTGTAGCTTCGAGAACACTGTCCAACCATCTTGTCCTCTGTCGTCCCCTTCTCCTTGTGCTCTCCATCTTTTCCAACATCAGGGTCTTTTCCAGGGAGTCTTCTCTTCTCATGAGGTGGCCAAAGTATTGGAGTCTCAGCTTCAGGATCTGTCCTTCCAGTGAGCACTCAGGGCTGATTTCCTTCAGAATGGAGAGGTTTGATCTTCTTGCAGTCCACGGGATTCTCAAGAGTCTCCTCCAGCACCATAATTCAAAAGCATCAATTCTTCGGCGATCAGCCTTCTTTATGGTCCAGCTTTCACTTCCATACATCACTACTGGGAAAACCATAGCTTTAACTATACGGACCTTTGTTGGCAAGGTGATGTCTCTGCTTTTTAATTTTTTAATTTTTAAGATTTATTATTATTATTACTTATTATTACATTTATGTCTCACCTTTTCTGCAAGGAGTTCAAGGTAGCATATACACATCTCCCCTCCCTCCTCCCTTATACCCTCACAACAACCTTGTGAGATAGGTTAGGCTGAGAGAGAGATGGGCCCAAGATCACACCCAGTGGGCTTCATGGCTGACGGGATTTGCACCCTGATTTCCAAATTCCTAGTTGGACACTTTAATCCAGACATAAGCAAACTTGGCCCACCAGATGTTTTGGGACTACAACTCCCATCATCCCTGACAACTGGTCCTGTCAGCTAGGGATGATGGGAGTTGTAGTCCCTAAAACATCTGGAGGGCTGAGTTTGCCTATGCCTGCGTTAACCCCTGCATATTATGGTTATCAAAAAGATGGGTTACAACCAGGCACTTATATCTGGTTGAGACCAGGTTGGTCTTGCTTGGACAGAGTTGCTGCCATGGACCCAGAAGTCCTTGTCTATTTGGTAGGTGGCAGAGACCAGAATGTTCTTCATTTCACTTATTCAGTCCTAAGGCAACAGACATAGTTGACAAATGCTCCTTATGGCAGTGACTGGTTAAACATCTGCTCTTTCTTTGGCCCATGGATGGAACCAGGTAGGTCTTGTGATCTTTTTCCTAAGAGGCAAGGGATGCCACTTCCTATCAACCCTTTTTCCTCTGGCTGGTGTGAGAGGTAAAAAGTGTGCTTCCTCTCACACCTGCAGTCCCCAGGCAATTGGCTGTTGGAGGTGAGGCTGCATTGACATTGCTGTTTACTCTATTTATTTGATATTTCTTTAATTGTTCATTTCTGCATTATATCTGAGATTTTACATGACGTAAATGCCCCTTCCTGAAAACTAATGGAATATGGCACATGCTTGATACTCATTTACATTTTATTTGCTTCAGGCAAAAATCCATTTGCAGCCCCTTTTTGCTTGTAAAATTGTGGGAGCAAAGTGACAAAAATTGGGGCAGAGTACCAGCATCCAGTTATTTTCCTGCCATTTTCATGGGGGAATCATGAAGGGAACAGAAGCATGCATGTGCCAAAATGGTAGGGGAGTAGCAACGCTGTCCAATGACATTTGTTGTTGTGTGATGCCACACCCGCTGGTGTGGATGATATTTAGCACAACATGCTGCTATATCAGTCAAAAAGCCACATTTCCATAACTCAACAGCTGCTGCAGTGTGACAGGAACGTTAGAAAACAGGACAAAAGTGCCAGCATTATAATCAGGAAAACTAATGCAACGTTCCCCACCTCTGAATGTGCCCCCCACCCCTTGCACCCCCGGGTAAAGATGGCTGATGAATGGGGTCAGGCTGGCCTTCTTCCCTTGACTGGGATATCCTTGTTTCACCTTTTAAAAGGATTTTCCGTTTAACAGTGGGTGAAAATCACATAGCGGTAAGAGTCACCTAACATGATAACAAGAGATTGTCAAAAGGCACTTGTATTCAATAATGCTAAACCGGAGCCAATTCTAACAGCAAGGGGTCAACAGCAGATACACATATTCCACCACTGTTTAGCAGACGTCAGTTCTATTCAAGACAAGAAGAGAGTGCTTAATTAATTTATGTTTAATATTTACCTATTATTATTATTATTCCACAGACTCTCATAATAAAGTGAGATTAAATACAGGGAGAAATCTTTTATTGAGATAGCTTGAACAAAAAGAAGATATTGACCACAAGATGCATTTGAATGAAAAATGGCTTCTGCCCAGTTTTAACTGTGTCTCATCAGGAAACATTGATTCCATTTTAAGAGCCAATTCAGACTTTTAAGTGGCACTCACAGTTGCAGAGGCTACACTGCCACTTATACAAGAGTGAAAGGAAGAAGTATAGCAACAAACAATTGGAAATGTATGGTGGAGATGTTCCAGGGAGGTGTGATTGACTGGGTGCTAACTGGGTGCTTGAAAACACATTCCTTGCCACCAATATAGTTTATGGCTGCAGGAAACAAAGCATGACATCCCTATGAAGTGCTAATTGATTCCAAATGACAATCTTATCACCAGTTGTGAGAATATCTTCAGGGTCTGTCATCCTCCACAGTGGAGAATAAAGAGATTCCAGACCTGAATAAATATACAGCACTCCTAGTTGTAGCTTTTTTAGGTGGCATCTTATGACTACTTGTCAGTTCAACAATGCAGACAACTTTGGGGTCACTGGTAGAAGCAGTAAAGGGCTAAATATGAAGCAGTTATCTTTTCATACATAATTTTGCTTTGTCCTGTTGGCAACTATCTTGGGATACATATAATATGGGGCCCCTCCTTATGCCCTTTATATGGCGCATTCCTGATTATTTCTGCTCATGATGCTATGACAGCAGTCACACATGTTGTTGCTTTCAATACTGTTTCAGCCTGCAAAGGTTTTGGTTGGTTACACTGTTCTTGGTTTCCTAGCACACAGAAATAATGTAGTAGTACTGGGGAGCATCACAGAACAAACTAAAGCGGAATAAACCCACCACTCGCCTGCTTTTATTGTGCCAATAATATTTTGCAGGATATCCCTACAATAAAGCACCAGTCTGGAGGGGCCCAGGGTAATCTCTGAAGTTCGTTGTTTTGCTTTGCCGCAGACACATTTTTTTCTGTCTTAGGTTTTTGTTTTTTTAAAAATAATGTGTATCTGTAACAGTGCATTGTGTAAACAGTTAAAAAATACTAGAGTTCAGTTTGTAAAACCACACCAAACAAAGAAACTTGTCTTTAAAACATTAACGAAATAGTTACATCAGAAATCAATTTAAGTACATTATGACAAAAAGGCATGTAGAATAGGAAGAGGAGGTGGCAGTGGTGGAAATTGGGCTTTATTTATATGTGTGAAGAATAGTGACCAGGTTTCCACAAACTGATGTGCTAGTAATCCACATAAATTCCTCACAATAGGTCAAAGCAAACTAGGCTGTGGCCCCAATGCAGACTGGCTTTTTCAATGGATGTTAGCACAATTGAGCAGTGTTTCGTTTTGAATTATCTTATTCAGAACTATATTAGCCGCCCAGCAAAAAAGCTGCACGTTGCATTTGTCCATCTCTCATCTGCCTGTAATTCTGTTCACAAGCAGTGTCTAAGGGGAGGGTTGGATAAAGGACTGCTGCTACTTCTACAACAGCTCTATTCTAATACTGATGTTAAGATTCCAAATGAATTTGCATCCTTTCTTTCATATTATTCCCCCCCCCTTTTTTTTTGCATCATGGGCTGTAAAACAAGGTTGCATTTTGGCCTTGCTATTACTTAATGACCACATAAATGTTGCAGGAGCTCTCTTCTCCTCCCTAGTTGGTAATCAAAGCATTCCAGTGCCACTTTATGCAGACAATATGACTCTTATTTCATTATCCCATGTAGATATGAAATTACTCTCCTAATTTGGAAGTTGTTCTAAGTAGGAAGGTTTATCTGTCAATTACTGCAAGCGGTGGCAGTTGCCAAAAGGCCTCCAGTGGTATAAATGGGTTCTGGAAAACTCAAACAGTATCGCTCATTTAAGTACTTAGGGCTTCATTTTTTTAGAAGTCATTTTATTAGGCTAAGGTCATCATTTGAATCAACAATAAGCTTTTGTTGCTAAAACTGCAATGTGCCTTTTACATGGTACAGTAATCTGAGGTAGCTGCAGCAGGGATGAATTGGATACAATTCAAAACAAATTCTCATGAGCACTGCTTGGAAGTTCAACATAGTACTACGCTTGGTGCATGAGTTAGGTGAGGTCTCCATTCTCTAAAAGCACACATTCACAAATCCATAATTCTATATGGAATGGGGTTCTCAGTCATGCCAGGCAACATTTAGCAAAACTGTGTTTTTAAGAACTGCAGAATAGAAAAGGTTGGGCAAAATGTTGCAGTGATGAGTTATTCAATTTCCCCTGCAATGTCATCTCAGGTCATTTCTGTTGGAAGTTTGGGTGCTTGCTGAGAGAGGTTAAGACAGATAGAATAAGGGGGCTCCAGCTTCCCAGACAATCCCTGTACGTTTATTTTGGACCAGATCCAGGTGCTCTTGGAAGAAGCTGATTTCCTAGATCCATTTCAATTGGGGTTTTGGCACATAAACTGCTTTGGTCACCCTGGATGTTGACCTCTGTCTGGAGAGAGACAGGGAAAATGTGTTGTTAATTCTCTCTTTTTTTAAAATACATTTTTATTGAATTTTCACAAATTTTTAAAACCAACACAAAAACACAGACAAACACAACACAATACAACACAAATAACAAGTATAATTTCAAATCCTTATTTTCTTAACATCTTTCCCTGACTTCCCCTCACCTCCCCTTCTTGTATCCCGATTCCAATAGTTAACTCAGCAAGTTCTTGTCCCCAACTTTTACCTTATTAATACTATACTTAATTCATCTTAATTAACCAATTTTAACTTATAAACCTCCATTTAAACAACGATACTCATCATTTACACCCTTTTCTAAGGTCGACCCAAGTTCCCTTCCACAAATTTCCCAATTTTTATGTTAATTACAAAACAAAATAATAAAAAGAAAACGTATAATTATACACCCTTTGGATTCCAAAACTCTCACCCCCCCTTTCCCGGTTTCGATCCCCAAAAAATATCCCTCAGTCTATCAGTTATCAGACTGGAGATCTCACGTCCGAGGCCCTCAAATCTCTCTCAGTCCCTCTCTGCCGGTTTTGTTGGTAGTCCTTTATATTAGACATCGAGTCTCGGAGAGGCTCTGTCCCAATAGGGTCTATGTTTCCTCCAACCAGACCTCCATATTCAAAAGTGGAGCCCCAATCTTGTTTCTTGTTCCTTTTAAGTCCAAATGTCCCAAATATCCCAAAAGCTCCAACTTTCGCCTTGATCAAATTTGTAATCCATAGGTCTTCAGATCTCCCCATAGGGAGATCCCTCCAATCTTCATTCTCTGATTCAGACCAAATTCTCATCATCCAGGTCTTGTTTTTCTTAAAGTCCATCTTTGCAGGCCTCTGGCTCTCCTTTTTCATCTGCAGGATTTCAGCTCCTCCTTCCCACTCCTCTGAAACAGCACATGTCTCTTCTTGTTCAGCTGCATAGGTTTCTTGGGTCAAGTCCTTGACACAATCAGCAAGTTTGTTTACTTTGTAATTCAAAGTTGTAACATTTGTAGCCAAAGCTTCACTCTGACCTTGTAACTTTCCCAAGAGAAAAAACATTCTATCCAGCTCAGCCTGTATTTTTCCACCTGCAGCCATTGTAATGTCTCAGAGCCCCCTCTAGAGGGATTCTAGTTGCTTAATATTCCTTCCAACTTTAATCCAACAGTCAAGTTAATTTGTTTCTGTTTCTTCTTTGTTTTCAACAATTTAAAATCAAAATGTAGCAAAAATAACCAGCAGAAATAACAGAAACCAAATTTTTCCAACTTTGACAGCTTGTTTGACAGCTGTCAAACTCTTTATGTCTCCTCAACAGGCTCTCTCGCGGGTCATCCTGGGGGGTTGCACTTCAGCTCTTAAACATCAACTCTTATCCTCCAGCAAAATACTTATACTGCCAAGTCGTGAAATTAATAATTTTTATCCCATGAAAAATGATCTCTCGACCTTAGTTATCCAATTCTTGCTTTAATTTGTCTACATGACGGGGAGACGGACTTCCTTTTAGCGCCTCCCCCGATCGTGCCAAATTTAAAAAAAATAATTAGTTCCAATTTCCGTATTACTCACGGGTTGTTGCTTTTAGAGTCCAAATGATCAAAGAAAGAAGTCAGTGCTCTCCGGCCATGGCATGCGGCTTCACTCCGTAGAAGAAGCGGTCTACTCTCAGCACCACGCCACTCCCCATCCCCTGCTCCGCAGCCTTTAAAAAGGCTCCTTTGCGGGTCGGGGGGGCACAAATGGTGCCCGCCGAGTCACCAAGTCCACAGGCTTCAGCGCCTGTGGTTTCTGAGGGTCCCCGTGCCGCCGCCGCTGCAAGACCTGTCCTCTACGGAGTCGATTCCCTCCGGAGCTCGGAGGGAATCCGCCATTAGTCGATGGCGCTTGACCCGGAAGTCTGAATGTGTTGTTAATTCTCCTCAACCTCTCAGTGGCATTCACCATGCTATCCTTCTGGAGTGGCCATCCAAATTAGTATATTTTATTGAAAAACTTTTGGCCAACCCTTTTCTCTCATGATGCTGTAGAAAGGGTTTTTGTGCATGAGACTTTCTACTCAGAAGGCCATTTGAAATGGGTTACATGTAAGGATGAGAAATGGCATTCGGTTCTGGGGCAGTTACATGTAAGGGTGTCTTCCACTAGGACCAACATTTCTGCTAAGGGACATGTTTTATGAGCTTTTATTATATAATCACCTGAGACAGAAATATGTCATATTTAGTATGTAGATATAGCCGGGAAATGAAAACAAGATCAATACAGACATTCTATGCTACACCCACCCGCTCCCCTACCTTAATGCAGTCACACAGCAAGGCAGCTTTTTAGCATGACAGCTTGACTTAGTTCAGCTTCTTGATGACACTGTTATCTGACATCAACATATCACCCCTTTGGAAACAAAAAAAATAGAGCACGGCTTCTTGATGATGTTGTTGTTATTATCAGACATCAATATGCCATCCCTTTGGAAACAAATATGGAGCAGCATGGCCATTTAGCATACTTAGAGTAACACCAGCTGCTTCCAAAGACTGTGCCATATAACAAAATAAGAACCCAGGCAGATTACTGTTTCAGAGGAACAAGCTGTACTCTGTAAAGGAAAACAATTGCTCAAGGGGCAACAGCAGTAGACAAACTCTCACCTTTCCTCTACAGGGATGGGAAAACAGGAAGACATGAGAGCATGAAAAGAGCATCGCTGGTTCAGGCCGAAGGTCCATCTAGTCCAGTCTCCTCTTCTCAACAATGGCCACCTAGATAGAATCACAGAATTGTAGAGCTGGAAGGGACCCCGACGATCATCTAGTCCAACCCCCTACAAAGCAGGAATAAGCAGCTGTCCCATACGGGGATCGAACTTGCAACCTTGCCACTGCCAGCAGCATGCTCTAATGAACAGAGCCTGTGCAAAAACCCCAAGCAGGACCTGAGCAAAGGAGCACTTTCCCCCTCTGTGGTTTCCTGCAACTGTATCATTGACTCCAACCCAGGAGACAGAGAGCAGACATTCAGTACACTGGGTCCTTAACAAACATGAGGGCATGCCCAAATTCCGAAGGTGGCTTGACTGGGCCTCTAAGATATACTTTGATTATAGTCTAACTGCTCTGCAAAGAGCTGAATAAATCTGTCAATTCTGGCCAGAAAGTTGCAGAGTTACCAGTTACCTGCTTTAACCTCTTTTCTTTCTCCTGCCTTTGCTGTTGGATGCAAATAACTCAGCACCTGGGTAAAAAATCAGAAGGGAGACAGTGATACAGCCTCCCTATTTTCCTTGGCAGAAGGAAGGGGGAAGAGGTTACCACTTGAGAAATGACCACATTTCTCCTTTGTAACTTTCTTCCACCGAGGCAGCTGGAGAGCTAAAAATAGAGGCAATAGCAGCAGGATGGATGTGTTGAGGGGGATTCTTGCCTTGGAACCTGAGATGATTGACAGGCTATGGCAAATCACTGGAGGAATGTGAGACATTTCGTGTGACAAGTGACAGGCAAGACCACATATTCGTGATGGGAATCCACTTGGCAAGGAGAGATTGTGATCTGAATACCATGTGGAAAATGCAATGCCCGTTTAAAAACTGTTCATTTCAACTTTGCCTTGCCCGCCAGCCCCAAAACCACATATTTATTCCAACACTTCTTCCAAATGCTTTTCTCTAAACAATAATTTATTGTCTTTTCTCACAGCTTGTTGCAATTCAGAATCTTGCAGGGGGTGTGTGTGTGTGTGTTGCAGCTGGGGTTCTTGTGAACTGATGCAACATATAACTGATGTTGCTATATACAGTGGTACCTCGAGTTAAGTATTTAATTTGTTCCGGAGGTCCGTTCTTAACCTGAAACTGTTCTTAACGTGAAGCACCACTTTAGCTAATGGGGCCTCCTGCTGCAGCCGCGCCGCCGGAGAACAATTTCTGTTCTTATCCTGAAGCAAAGTTCTTAACCTGAAGCAATATTTCTGGGTTAGTGGAGTGTGTAACCTGAAGCGTATGTAACCCGAGGTACCACTGTATAGTATTGTTACACACCCCTCCAGTCTCCGAGCAGTGCAAAACTCCAGGGGTTCCACGCAGTTACCTACTCAGGGTTCAGCTTCCTTAGAATGAGGGATGGTGGAGACTGTGGCGTCTTTAGGATATATGGTTTATTTACACATATATACAATCTGATCTTACAATGAAGGGGCTCACAGCATCAACACCCCATAAGGTCTTGCTTCTTCCAAAGCTGCAGCCTTGGATTCAAGCAGAAAACAGGCATGACCCTGTCTCCCAGCTGCTCAGCCTGTAGCCTCCCCTGCTTCTATCTTTTAGCTCTCACACCATCTCAACTCCACTCTAGACAACAGGCAGTTAAGGGAAGGGGGCCACCCTCCTCTAGTGCAGAGCTACTTCTTTTGTTACCACAGCGGGTATAAAAACATGCAGACTGTTATGTATTCAGTGGTCTGTGTTTGCCTGAGCTTGAGTCTGGACTAAGGATTCTGAGCTCCTGTGTGCTGATTCGATACATGTCCAATCACAGAACATTTCAGGATTTTGGTCACTGCCATTGGCCCTTGAACTCTGAGTCGTGATTCGCAGATTGGAAGTTTAGACAGCCAATTGCATTGGGAGTGGGAGTGGCCCAGGCTTTCAGAAATGTATATAAGTAGTTGCTTTGCTTCTGTTTCCCAGTTATGTAGTTCAATAAAGGTTCTTGCTGTTATCTCTGTGTCTTGCCTCGTGGGAACCCACCAACATTTCACAGACAATGGCTGAAACAGTAGTACAAATTATTTAGTTCTGTTGTTCAGTGTTGAGGTTGTCATTTGCCCTACCTCCTTCCTTATCGCAGCCGCATTTCTAAGTCTTGAAGATAAAGTCCACAATTTGGGTGTTTTTATTCTTCTGTGCCCTCGATGTTTTATTTTTTTAAATCCAAGGATAGGTGGGGGGGGGGACACGCTCCGTGCCTGTCCTCGAACAACCCGCAAAATATTTTCTACAAGAACTAGTTTGCCCAACTTACATCTCGTCCTAAGCTTGCCAGTTTATGTGACTTGGTTTCTTCCTATTTCACTATCATTGCAATAAGAATAGGCTTCACAAACCTAATTCTGTTTCCCTGGACAGAAAAGCTTTGGGTGTGTATAGGAGAGGACACACACACACACACACACACACACACCACATTGCATAGTATTGAACTTGGAAGTGCAGTGGACAAAAACAATTCTGGTTGCGTTCCAGGATTTAAAGGGTGAGAAGCAGATGCTAGACAATCAAGCATATTATCCTTCCAAATGAACAGACTCTTGCACAGAATGGCAATCTGGGGCATAAATATCAACAGTATGAATTCGCATGTAGTAGCAGAAGCACAGAGATTTCCTAAAATATTCTGCAAAATGAGCAGATGATGCTTAGAGACAAAGCAACACAAAACACAGGGAGCTGGTGTGTATTTTACGTAGTTCATAACTTTGCACTGGGCACAGAATTTGACATACAGCATCTGTGTTTTTGTTTCATTTTCAAAAAGCAAGTTTCTAGTCCTCATGAGTGCAAATGTGGGCAATGCCAAATGAAATCTCAGGGTCAAGAGAACTAATAGAATTGCCCAAGGTCAGGGAGTAGAGTTTTTGTGTTTCTTGCAATCTGCCACCCCACCACTTGACCAGAGGAAGGATGCTAAAATGAAGCAAAATAATTCTACGACACTTTGCATAATTTCCTTGGTCCATAACTTGGATCGCCTTGATGCAGACTTTGCATTCATGTATTTAAAGCACAGAGCATGTAAAGCATCGCCTACAGAGCAACTATGGGAACAAATGTAGCAGGCTCCTTTATCAATGAGTGACGGCTCCCCACCAGTAAGTTGTTCATAAGGAAAAGTTACTAACTTTATTTAGTCTGTTTTGTTGCACCTTCTCTAAATCAACATGGAAACAAATATTCAAAGCCTGTTCATAAAGTCTGCTGGATCTGCAGTTTACAGTCCTAAGGAAATTAGGGTTGACTTACACAATCAGTTTACATCAACATGAGCTTCCATTTTCAATGTGATCAATTGTGATGCTAATTTATGCGCACTGTTTTTCGTTTTAATTTTTCTGTTGTTTCTTGCTCTTTCTTATCATGTTGGTATGATAAGGAAGGAGTAATCTTGATTACTGCTTCACAAAAGGAGAGTCACTTGATAGCTTTAAAATGCTCTAATCTAGCCCATAAACTGGCCTCGTGATAAGCTCTTGGTACCTAGACTGGGGGTGAGGCAAGGTCGTGTTTAGATACAGCTTGTCTTGAGCAAAACATCTTGATTCGGTTTACCAATTCCAAATACCACATACTTTTAGCTCCTGCATTCTCTGTTTGTGGGTGCTTATTGATTAAGGGAGAGGGCCATTTCCTTGATGGAACCCAAACCCCAGGGAGGTCCAGTAGATGAGGCATCTTATTTTCTTAGAACTTTAAGAGTTTTCAACTATTAGGTCTGATTTTTACGTTGCAATTCTGGCCATGTTTTACTTCTGACTGGGCTGTTATTTTGTTATGAACTGGTGATTTTTAAATTGTTATTAATTGTCCCACTCTTTTTAGCAGATAGATTGTGTTTTAGGGCATGTGTGCACCTCCATTTGCCCCACCACTTGCCCCCAGGAAAACACTGGTTTACCACTGAATTGGACTAAACGGCCATCAAATTTTCCATGGTCCAATTCAGCAGTAAAGAGTGTGATTTCCATGGGAAAGCTGTGGGAGGAACACAAAACACACAGAGACCAAAAGGATGACTACAGCTCCTTGATATCCAAAACAGGGTGTTGCAAACGTTCTGAGGAAATCGAAGATCCCTCAGGAGATTATCAGGGTTCCTCCTGAGGAAATAAGCAACAGCAAACCAACTTCCTTGTAAAAGTGTTTGCCTGCCATTGCAATTCTTCCTCGTCATTGCGCAGCTACAATGTGTGTCTTCTAGGGTTGCACCATCAGATCTTGTGTGGCAGCAGCCAAGTTTTAGCTAACTAATCAATGATCACCAACTTCAATTAATGAGGTAAAGTAAAATGTTAAATGGTGAGGTTGGGAACTAAGGGCCTGTTTGCTCATTTAAATACAAGTTGCTTTTGTATTTACCAAAGTAGGGAATAAAAATGAGTTAGAGATGGCTGCTCCTACTAATACTTTCATCCTGAGGCACAGAACTGCCTAAGTCTAACATCAAAGAAATTCTGGAGAAATGTGTAATTCATTTCCATTACTGACTGGTGGTAGCCCTTATTCTTTGCTCTTCTCCTTGGTTGCTGTTAAAACAATATTGTAAGTCTATGTTTCTACATTCACCAACTTTTGTACTTTCATACATGCTCCGAAAACATACCACAGATCTGGCTTGTTATATCTTTTTGTTCAGCTACCCAAGTAAAGCTATTTATACGAATTAATTTTCCTTGACTGAAAGACCCAGATCCTGACAAACAAGACAGTCAGCTCAAGCAGGTGAAACCTCTCATTAACACTGGGTTGTAAGAATATTCCAATTTCGCTTTTTCTCCTGTGCTAAAAAAGCACCCTTCCAAGCGTACATTTTACTGCTGGCACTTCAATCAGCAGGACTGCAAAGTGATGACATGACAGCCTCATAATTAAAAATTCCCTATCTTTTGTGGGAAAATGAATGACTGCAACAAATCGCAGAGCTGCACATTCCTAATGGAAAAGCAGTTATTTGTGTGAGGTGCCTAAGAGAAAGTCAGTATGGCGTAGTGGTTAGAATATCAGACTAAGACCAGGTAGACCAGGGTTCAAATCCCAACTCAGCCATGAAGCTCTCTGTGTGTCCTTAGGCCAGTCACTGCCTCTCAGCCTAACCTACTTCACTGGGTTGTTGTGGAGATTAATTGAGAAGGAGGAGAGCCATGTACACCACTCTTCAGCTCCTTGGAATAAAAGGTGGAATACAAATGCAGTAAGATAAACAAATAAATCACCTAATGGTCTGAACTGGTATAAAAAGTAATGGTAAAGGGACCCCTGCCCATTAGGTCCAGTCGTGGCTGACTCTGGAGTTGTGGTGCTCATCTCGCTTTATTGGCGAGGGAGCCGGCATACAGCTTCCGGGTCATGTGGTCAGCAGGACGAAGCCGCTTCTGGCGAACCACAGCAGTGCATGGAAACGCCGTTTACCTTCCCGCCGGAGCGGTACCTATTTATCTGCTTGCACTTTGACATGCTTTCAAACTGCTAGATTGGCAGGAGCAGGGACCGAGCAACGGGAGCTTACCCCATCGCGGGGATTCGAACTGCCAACCTTCTGATCGGCAAGTCCTAGGCTCTGTGGTTTAACCCACAGAGCCACCCACATCCCTTAGCACCTTAGAGACCAGCTAAGTTTGTTATTGGTATGAGCTTTCGTGTGCATGCACACGAAGGGACATTTATACATCAAAACCCTGACAATCTGATATTCACTCACTCAATCTGTTTCATCACCTGCTTAAGCTGAGGGCTAAGAAAGAATAGAAGGGCAAGCTACTGACCTTGCAGTTTCAATCTTTGTAACTTCATCCAAGATCCTTCCTATCTGAAATAGCAATACCTCCACACCAGAGTCTACAGGGAAAGGTCTGCTTTAAAAATATGAAATTACATAATAAATCTTGGCGACTGCACCATCTGCTGGCTCATCACAAAACTTCTCATCTGACTGTGGAAGAAGTTCACCCCTTTTACACACCCACTATAACGCTCCAGCTTCATCCTTTGTGTTGCATAGTATAAAGATCCACAAGAGAATAGGGTGTTTACAAGAGTTACTGAATCAGGAATCCCTGTCCCTGCCACACACTCCAACCCACTAAGTCTCAAAACAATTAAACTGCAGCTGGCAGCTCTGCCCATAAATGAATGGAAAACAGAGAAAAGACAGTAACAACCTCATGAGGCAAAAGGAAGGTAAAAGGAAGAATAAACTCAACAGCAAAGTACAGTTGTGGGGTTCTGAACAATATCCCCCATGGAGGAAAATTATTTCATTTCCCTCCCACCTTGAACAGCGTATCTCCTATAAAAGGGAGATGAGAGACATCGCCCAGTGGTAAGGCATGTGGTTTACATTCAGATCCAAGTTCAGTTTTTGGAATCTATATCTAAAAGCAAGGCTTGGCTAGGGGAAACATTGGTTTGGCTGAGGGTGCATTAAGACATGGGGAATTTTGTATTAGTTTTCCAAATAACAATACTAGCACATCTGTCCTGTTTTCTAATGTTCCTTTCACCTTGCAGTGCCTGTTGCATTATGGAATTGTGGCTTTTTCATTGATATACCAGCCCATCACACTAAAATTTCGTTCATATCAGTGTGGGTTGTAAAACCATAGATTTATAGAACTGTTGGAAGGGACCCCAAGGGCCATCTAGTCCATCCCCCTGCAATGCAGGAAATTTTCACCCAACATGGGGCTCAAACCCAAGACCCTGAGATTAAGAGTCTCATGCTCTACCAACTGAGCTATCCCTCAGGTGTGACACAACGAACATCACTGGACAATGCCACTACGTCACACACTTTCTGAATATGCGTGCTTCTGTTTCCCTTTGATTCCCCCAGGAAAGAACTGTATGCCAGTATACCACACCAAACCGTATGCCAGTATACCACTGTCACTTCAATACCATTATTTTCTAGGCAAAGGGGGCTGCAAACAGATTTCTTCTGAAATAAAACAAAACCTTAGAAATGAGCTCCCAGTTTCGGGAAATGGCTTTTATGTCATGTGCAAGCTCAAATATAAGATGTAAATTAACAGTTTGGGAAACATCAGATAAATGGAATAAGCTGCAGTGTGAATGCAGCCACAGTATAAGGTGTTTCATACGTTTGTGCTCATTGTCTTGAGTAGGAAAATATCAGAGTCTGCTTTGGTGGCCCAATATGCTCCAGAGGTTCACAAACGTGGTCTACAGTCATACCTCAGGTTACAGATGCTTCAGGTTGTGTTTTTTTGGGTTGCGGACCACCGAACCCCGGAAGTACTGGAAAGGGTTACTTCCGGGTTTCGGCGGTCACACATGCACAGAAGCGCTAAATTGCACTTTGCGCATGTGCACGGATCACGTTCGCAACCTGAGCGTCCATTGTATTTCAAATGCAAAACCTTGAATATGAGGCATTGTAGCAAAGGGTTGCAGGCACAGAGCGGGCTTCATATCGGCTCATAACCTCTTTGGATATGACAACAGTTCCTTGATACATAAATGTGCTCTCCTCCCTGCCCAGAAGAAACAAAACACAATGCAGATTAGCTGGCTCCAGTCAGCAGCAGACAGACAAGCTGGATGTAGCCACTACAAGTCACAACGAAGTCAGTTCTGTCTAGTCTTCTGGCTACTGTAGCATACTTGACTATCTTTCATCTTTATAAATCCAAAGCTACCTGCTGATGCTTCTCATTATTACTGTTGCCTTCTCTACTGACTTCTATCAAACTCCCTCTTAGGAGCTGTGCAATACATCAAGAAATGTAATACAAAGCCCTTACTGAAGCCTGAGGCATAGTTTAAAGGTCACTTGATTTGGGCATAATGATGCCCAAACTGCAGTAAAAGAAAGGTGAAGTATGTAGAACCAGAGCACACAGGGGCGCGAACTTATAAAAAATATTGGGGGGGCCCGGGAAAGCTCATGAATAATAAATAAGCTCATGAATATGCAGATAAAGTGGCGCCGCCTCCTCGTGAGTGAATAGGGGAGAGCGTGCTGCGCCTATTAATCAGCTCCGAAGGAAATTGGGTGGAGCTTTTGCTCGGGAGGGAGGGCAGGAGGCATGCAGCCCGACCCTGTGCATTTTGGGCTGGGGGAGGGGCGGCGGTGGCGCTCTGCTGGAGGGGCGCCCAAGATTATTGGGGGGCGGAGCCCCCCCAAACGAATTTTTGAGGGGGCTCGGGCCCCCTCAGGCCCCATGGAGTCGGCGCCTATGAGAGCACAGATACGTAATTAAGCAAGGCAGAATGCTAACACAGAGGAGAACTGCTGGGAAGAGTTCATATCCTATCCTTTAAGGCTTGGAATAGTTCCTACTATCAGGAACCGTTCCCATGCTGTCAGGCTACAGTCTAAGGATACTTACTATGGAGTCCTAGCAAACACAGTGGGATTTATTTCCAAGTAAATATGAACACGATTGTGCTGTTACTTTAGAGATTCAAGACCACTAGGTGGTAATATTGCTAAAAGAACCAAGACTAAGGGAGTGTGTTGGAATCATAGAATCACAGGACTGGAAGGAACCACAAGGGTCATCTAGTTCATCCCCCTGCAATGCAGGAATCTTTTTGCTCAAGGCATAATTTTACAAAAGTCTAAAAACATATACAGTGGTACCTTGGGTTAAGTACTTAATTTGTTCTAGAGGTTTGTTCTTAACCTGAAACTGTTCTCAACCTGAAGCACCACTTTAGCTAATAGGGCCTCCCACTGCCGCCGCGCCATTCTGTTCTCATCCTGAAGCAAAGTTCTTAACCTGAGGTACTATTTCTGGGTTAGCGGAGTCTGTAACCTGAAGCGTATGTAACCCGAGGTACCACTGTATAGACTTCCCTTGTCTAAATGCAACACATCCCAGTTGCTTAGAGCATGGTGCTGATAATGCCAAGGCTGCAGGTTTGATCCTGGTATGGGACACCTGCATATTCCAGCACTGCAGGGGGTTGGACTAGATGATCCTCAGGGTCCCTTCCAGCTCTATAATTTTATGATTCTATGATCTCAAAATGTAACCAATCCCATGTTTGCTCAGAAGCCCCACTACGTTTCACGGACATACTCCCTAAGAAGTGAGTTTAAGATTCCATCCTTAAATTATCATGCTGAGGTATCTTCCCTGAGTTATGTCAAAAAATGTGTACTTACTTGAGGATAATCTACACCTTACACATTTAAATAGTACAGAAGGAAATATTATGAACTACCGACCAGATTTTGAGCAGCATTAGATGTGTTCTTGGCTTTCAATCTCCAGCATTTGATGTGGCTCTGGAACTTCTGATTTAATGCCATCTCTATGTAGACTTAAGCTCCACACTGAAATATATATTTTCTTTGGCTTAGGATCGCACAACAGGAAACAAAGGAGCTTTCTGCTGCCCAAGATCATCTTGTCCCTTTGCAAAAGGCTTGTAAAGCTGATGTGACAGAATAGAATCTGAAATGAAAACACATTTTCCACTTTGGTGTAGAAACTAAAATATAGCAGAAAGATCCTCCAAATTCTTAGCACAATAGATACATTTTACATATTTTAAATAGAAACACCCAAACATGTCTTGGTAAAGAAAAAGAAAAGTCACCATAGAAAGAGCAGGCCTGTAGAGGAGGTAGTTTTTAACACCTTTTCTGAAGTAGCTTAAACCCTGTGTGATCCAAAAGCGAATTGTGTGGTATGAACTTGGAAGACATGGGTTAAAAAATGGAAATTTCCCTTACTGTGAATTTCTGTTTAAAGTTGAGGATGAAGGATATTCTTCCTTCGAAGGAAGGTTTGAGTTCGCTGTTGTTCCTTGGTTGTTTTGTTGTCTTCTTCCTCTTTTCCTCACCACTTGTGGTGTTTATATAAATTGGGTCATCAATGTCACATTCGCACCATACATTTGAAGCACTATGATACCACATTCACGGTTTCTCCCAAAGAATCCTGGGAGCTGGGGTTTGTAAAGGGTGCTGAGAGCTCTGTGGTGTCCCCTATTTCGCTCCCAGAGCTACAGTTCCCAGAGTAGTTTAGTAATCAATCCCTCTTCACAAGGAACTCTGAGAAAGGAGTGCCTGGTGTGCTCTGGTCCCTGGGGTCACGACTAAACAACTGAACAACAACAACAGCTCCCAGAACTCATTGGGGGGAAGCAATGACTGTTTAAAGCAGCATCATAGCACTTTAAATATGCAGAGTGAATGTGGTCCCAATCACCTTCCCATCATTTTACCTCAGTGCCATCCCTGCCCCTTTCCCTCTCAGTCTGTGCCCACTGTCCTTGTGTGGGTCATACCTCCTAAGAAGTGAGTCCCTCTTTCCTTCCCTCCCTCCTCTGATGCCCTCCCGGGTCTGTGCCTCCCAAAGGCTTGCACAGCTGTTTGTTGCAGCAGCCCTGGCTACAAGCTCTTTGGGCAAATGGAGCCTCTGGGTCTGGCCAGGGTCTGCTTCCAGTGCCGGATTAATGTATAGGCTAAGTAGGCTGAAGCCTAGGGCCTCTAAATCTAGGGGGCCTCACCAGCCCTCCCACTCCCCAGCAGGTAGTCTCGCCTCTCTCAAAATTGCAAACCCAAGACTTCATGCGAGAGCAGGGCGACTCAGGCCTCTAAATCTAGGGGGCCTCACCAGCCTGCCCTCTCCCCAGTACCGCAGTCTCCCCTCTCCCAAAATTGCAAACCCAAGACTTCATGTGAGGGCAGGACGACTCAGGCCTCTAAATCTAGGGGGCCTTGCCAGCCTGGCTGCTTCCTAGTGCCACAGTCTCCCCTCTCCAAAAATTGTAAACCCAAGACTTCATGCAAGGGCAGGGCAAATCAGGCCCAGCAACTATTAGACTCAGGGCTAGCCAGTGGGGTCCAATTTGAAGCAGTGGGGCACGACTTCAATATATATATATATATATGGCCCAATTGCTCCAATTGCCTTAAGGTCAGCCCCAATGAGACTGTGCAGGGGTTGGACTGACAAGCCCTGCACCTTCTAGGTCCCTGGTGTCACTATTCAGAGTACAGACTCAAGGACTTGTAAGCTGCCCAGAGGACTCCCGAGGTGAAGGGAGAGGAGAAGAGGCTGAGGGAACACTCCACAAGGGAAGGCGTTTGAAAAAGGGTGAGAGGCTACCAGCTCTGCAAGCAAGGGGTGACATCACTGGGCTCCTGAGCCCCACAGGGGTGCCTCAGAAAGAATGTAGTTGGTCAAAAAGGTTGAAAACCTCTGTTTTAAGAAGCTGAAGGGTGTTAATAGATATGAACAAGCCCAGGTCTTAATCAAAGCTTATTCTTAAGAGCCTCCAGAGGGCACCCTAGCTTATGCTTAAAGAACAGATTTCTTAATCCTTATTCATTGCAGAATCAAGTTTGACATCATGCATGTCCTAATAGCTTTGTAACCTATTGAACTAGATAAACTGCTTAAGAATGTTTTGATCTTGAAACCAAGGAGGTGGGGCTATTCACATCAACTAGCTGTTATTACAATTTCTCCTAAGCATGATACAAAATGTTGGAAGAGTTAACAGGGTTGGGTGGCACTGTGGGTTAAACCACAGAGTCTAGGACTTGCCGATCAGAAGGTCGGCGGTTCAAATCCCTGCAATGGGGTGAGCTCCTGTTGCTCGGTCCCTGCTCCTGCCAACCTAGCAGTTCGAAAGCATGTCAAAGTGCAAGTAGATAAATAGGTACCTCTCTGGCGGGAAGGTAAACGGCGTTTCCGTGCGCTGCTCTGGTTCGCCAGAAGCGGCTTGGTCATGCTGGCCACATGACCCGGAAGCTGTACGCCGGCTCCCTCGGCCAATAAAGCGAGATGAGCGCTGCAACCCCAGAGTCGGTCATGACTGGACCTAATGGTCAGGGGTCCCTTTATCTTTACCTTTGTTAAAACTGCAGCAATAAAATTGTGAAGGCTTATGGTGTCTCAGTGGTAACACACATGCCTTGCATGCAGGAGAGCTCCCTGGCATCTCAAATATCTGAAGGGCTGTCACATGGAAAATGGAGCAAGCTTGTTTTCTGCTGTTCAAGAAGGGAGGACCCAAAGCAATGGATTCAAAGGGCAAGAAAGGAGATTCCAACGAAACATTAGGAAGAACTTTCTAAAGGTAAGAGCTATTTGACAGTGGAACAACCTACCTTGGAAAGTGGTGGTCTCTCCTTCACTGGAGGTTTCTTTCTTTCTTTCTTTCTTTCTTTCTTTCTTTCTTTCTTTCTTTCTTTCTTTCTTTCTTTCAAAATATTTTTATTAACAACAACAAACAAACTGTCAAAACATATCAGATTCATTACTATTTCCCCCCTTTCCCCCCACCCCCTTCTAACCCTCCCCTCAGCTCCTCTCTCTGATTTCTCAACACATACTATTCTCTGCATGTTATAAAATTATACATATCCTTACCTTATCTATCATGTTATCAACCAATAAATTTTTGTATGTTTATTCAAACCCTGCCAAGGAGCCCAGTTCATTTTGTTGTTTTTTTAGATAATTTGTAAAAAGCTCCCATTCTTCCTTAAAGTCACAGTTGTCCTTGTCCCGCAGTTTGTATGTCAATTTAGCCAGTTCTGCATAACTCATTATTTTTTCTTGCCGCTGTTCTTTCATTGGGATTTCCTCATTCTTCCATCCTTGTGCTATCAAGACTCTTGCCGCTGTTGTAGCATACATAAATAAGTTCTTTATTTTTCTTGGCAGATCTTGTCCTAGAATCCCTAACAGAAATGCTTCTGGTTTTTTTACAAATGTCATTTTAAACATTTTTTTCAGTTCATTGTATATCATTTCCCTTTTTTTTTCATTTCTCTATATTCCCACCACATATGATAAAAAGTCCCTTCTTTTTCTTTACATTTTCAACATGTGTTTGACCAGGTTTTGTACATTTTTGCTATCTGTACTGGTGTAATATACCATCTATACATCATTTTCATGTATTTTTCTTTCAAAAGAGAACAATCTGTAAATTTCAGATTTACTTTCCAGAATTTTTCCCAGTCCTCAAATTGTATATTATGTCCTATATCTTGTGCCCACTTGATCATAACCAATTTGACCTCCTCATCTTTTGTTTCCCATTCTAGCAAAATACTATATGCTTTCTTCAACAGCTCTACTTCTTCTATAACTTCCTTTTTAAATCTAGAAGTTGTATAAATAAACCCTTTCTTGTTGTCTTCCTTGTACATTTCATGCAGTTGTCTGTAATGTAACCAACTCTGAAAATGGTCTTTTATTTCCTCATAATCTTTTAATTTCCATTTCCCTTCTTGATCTTTCAGCAAATCTCTGTATGTAGGCCATTTCCCCTTTTTACCAAGCGGTTTGAGCAATGAAGCTTCAATTGGTGATAGCCACCAGGGTGTTTTTTGTTCTAATAGATCTTTATATCTCTCCCACACCGTCATTAATGATCTCCTGATTATATGATTATAAAATCCTTTGTGAACTTTCCCTTTCCCATACCATAAATATGCATGCCATCCAAATCTAATGACTCTTTCTTTTCCAGTTTCATCCAGTCCTTAATCCAGACCAAACACGCAGCCTCATAGTACAGTTTAAGGTCTGGGAGGGAAAACCCGCCTCTTTCTTTTATATCTGTAAGTATCTTATGTTTAAACCTTGGCCTTTTGCCCCCCCCCCCAACAAACTTACAAATAAGTTTGTCGGGGGGGGGGAGAGACCAAGGATTAGAAACCACTGGAGAAAAAAGAAAAAAGAGGGGGAGGGAATCAAATTGACTCCAAGCCAAAGGCCAGGAGGAACAACTCTGTCTTACAGGCCCTGCGGAAAGAGCCTGCAGGGCCCTGGTTTCATGAGACAGAGTGTTCCACCAGGCCAGAGCCAGTGTTGAAAAAGCCCTGGCTCTGGTTGAGGCTAATCTAATTTCCTTAGGGCCACGAACTTCTAGGATGTTGCTGTTTATGGACCTTAAGGTCCTCCGTGGGGCATACTGGGAGAAGCGGTCCCGTAGGTACAAGGGTCCTAGGCCGTGAAGGGCTTTAAAGGTCAAAAACAACACCTTAAATCTGACCCTGTACTTCACTGGGAGCCAGTGCAGCTGGAAAAGCACTGGGTGAATATGCTCCCATGGCAGAGACCCGTGAGGAGCCTCTCTGCAGCATTCTGCACCTGCTGGAGTTTCTGGGACAGCTTCAAGGGCCCACGTAGATCTTAAAACCCAGACAGGAATGTTAGTAGTGCAGATGTACACTTGTACCTAGGAGCTGGCCAGGTTGCCCCTGCCAAGGATGCAGGCCCAGGGGGATGCAAAAATCATGCCTCTCCCCTCTGTCTTGGAGAGGCCAGGAGCCTGTCTGCCCATCTGTGCTGCTCCCCAGGCTGCTCCTCCACTGCTCTGGATGGGCCAGGCAAAGCATGCAGACTCCTCTGCCCAGGGTGCAAGTGCTGGGAGTCACTGAAACAGCTCCTTGCCAAGGGTGCAGGGGGCTCCTCTGCCAAGGGCACAAGGGATAGGGGGTGCCAAGGCAGCTCCTTGCCAAGGGCACAAAGGAGCCCACATGTGCCTTTGTGCTTGAGAATAAGCACAAGGCCAAAAGGCTTCAACAGCCACCTCCACCTGCCCTGAAGTCACCAAAACCTAAAGAGGGAGCTGGGTCAGCGCTTGCAAAATGTTGGCAGTTTTGCTACACATCCCTCTCCGCTCCTTGAATTTCCACCTGGATTTCCATTATGAGGTGAGAGACCAATTTTGCCACCTAATGAGAAATTTGAATCCTCCTGTTCGCATTGTGAGAGTCACATATTCACACTGAACACACACACACACACATACATACACACTCACAAATGTACAGGAATTAAGAAGTTCTGACACATACAGAGACCCAACATGGAGGCGTTGGAGGCAGAGCAGGAGGTGTAAATTATTCATGCCGTCGCATTTTCTTTTGTGGTTGCCTCTGAAAACCACAATATGCTGCAAGCATCTGCCTCATTATCCATCAGAAACTTGAAAGACTCTCTGCGGCCCTTTCTACTTGTCTTCTGAAGGCTTCTAAAGATATCCCCAACAGGATGTGCCTGGCTATGAGGTTCAGGCAGCTGTGATGTTAATTGACAGTTTCCAAAAAGCTCTGCAGAGCAGGTTTTGCCTCCGTAAGCACTCAGTGCGTCCCATAAAGCCCACATAATAATAGGCCGGTCAAGAGCAATGAGTTTCAACTGGCCTGCGAGAGGAAGGCTATTGCTTGAAGAGAGCCAAAGAGAAAATTCTTTTCCTCTCAGAGCAGCATTGGACTCAGGCAACTGTTATGGCCAGTCAGCAGGTATAGGAAGGTGAGCTTGGTGGGTCTGGAGACTCCTAACCAGGAAAGAGTTACAGCTTATCCTGTACCAACTGTACTGCTACTGGGTCAGTAAAACAACCGGGAGTATATGTGTACAGTGGTGCCTCGCAAGACGAAATTAATTCGTTCCGCAAGTTTTTTCTTCTTGTGAGTTTTTCGTCTTGCGAAGCACGGTTTCCCATAGGAATGCATTGAAAATCAATTAATGCGTTCCTAGGGAAACCGCCTTCAGACCAGGTCCGGGGACAGTCTGTCCCCCGACCTCTTCTGAAGGCTGGGGGGGGGAACAAGGGCTTTTCTTCCCACCCCCAGCCTTCAGAAGGCTGTTCTGAAGGCTGGCGCTGGGAAGAAAAGCCCTTCTTCCCACCTCCCGCCCCGCAAGCACCGGGGACAGGAGGGCTTTGCTGCTGACCGCCAGCATTTTAAAAGCCCCTGCTGTCCCGGGGCGATTTTAAAATGCTGGCGGGCGGGAGCGAAGCCTCCGCTGTCCCAGGGAGATTTTAAAATGCTGGGGGTCGGGAGCGAACGCTTCGCTCCCGCCCGCCAGCATTTTAAGATCGCCCGGGGCAGGCGGGGGGGGGGAAGGCAGGCGGGGGGGGGAGCAAAGACTTTTGCCCCCCGCCGGCCTTCAGAAGAGGTCCTCTTCTGAAGGCCGGCTGTGGGCGAAAGTCTTTGCTCCCAACCGCCAGCATTTCCCTATGGGCTTTCGTCTTGCGATGCAAGCCCCTAGGGAAATTCGTCTTGCGAAGCGCCTCCAAAACAGAAAACCCTTTCGTCTTGCGGGTTTTCCGTCTTGCGAGGCATTCGTCTTGCGGGGTACCACTGTATGTTGCAATTCCATGGCCTGAAATTGTGCAAAACTTAGAACAAAGTGCAGAATGTAACTCCCTGAGAAACTCAGCTTTCATTTAAACACAGTGGTACCTCAAGTTACATACACTTCAGGTTACATACGCTTCAGGTTACAGACTCCACTAACCCAGAAATATTACCTCGGGTTAAGAACTTTGCTTCAGGATGCGAACAGAAATCGTGCAGCGGCAGTGCAGTGGCAGCAAGAGGCCCCATTAGCGAAAGTGTTGCTTCAGGTTAAGAACAGTTTCAGGTTAAGAACAGACCTCCAGAACAAATTAAGTTCTTAACCTGAGGTACCACTGTATATATATAAAAATGTTTCCTAGTCCTTTTGGATGTGAAGATATGTTTGAAAGTGTGCACAGGCTCCTATTTCTCCTGAGAAATCCCTTTTATTTAATTTAGGGAAGGGGGGGGATCCATTGTTTGCTGCTGTTGGTTTTTTGATGTTACCAAACACATCTCCCCATTCTGAGGCTGTACTAGGTTTTATCCTGCAGTCAAACCGCCAGGCTCAATGAGGCTCCGAGTCTCATTACCTCAGCTCATAAGTGGGATCATCTTAATAGATGGTCCTGGTTATGGGCAGGCCTTCAACCCGGTTCCTCCCACCCTGGCGTGGGTGGAGCCATCACCCTCATGCCAGGGTGGCACCATGATCACCCAGGGCTATTGCCCAATCAATTTGAATGGGTGATCGTGGGGGAATGTATAAAAGCGGCAGTGTGACATGTGCCAAGCACCTACTTCGCGCTGCCGAACACCCGCCCACCCTCCCTTTACCGTAATTTAAGTGTCCTTTGGCCTTGTTTTGCACTTCGGTTGGTTGCCCGTCTTTTGTCGGGGACCAGGTAGGAATTTTTCCATTTGGCAAACTGGCATGGGCCACTTGGTTTTAGCCTACTTCTTAGCAATCGTCACTACTTTGTAAGGTTTGGCAATTAGGCATTGGCTTATTGATGAGTGGGGGAGGGGAGGTTGGCCATCACCTGCCCCTCCATTGTTCCATTAAAGGAATCCAGGGCCTGGATTTTGTCCGAAGTCTGCTTGAGGGGCTAGGGCCATGCCAGGCCTCTGGGAACACCAGGGAAGATGCAGGCGGTTTCCCCCGAAGCAATTTCCCTTTGGGTGGTTTACCCTTACAGACTTCCTGCAAAGCGGGCAGGAGTCAGATATAGTCTTTTGCCAACGCCTAAGCCAATACTGCTCTCATTTCCTGTAATCAATAAAGTTGTGGCCAAAAAAATTGCCCAATAACCTTAAAAAAAAAATCTGTGTCTGTGTGAATTTCTTTATGCTAATGGGGGGTTGGCTTGAGGGTCTTGGAACGCAACCCCTGTACCTCATAATCCAGTGCCACATTACGAAAGAAAAACAGGTAAGATTGCCGGGGAGGGGGGGAGAGACAGCCCTTCTTCAGTCAAGACGAAATCACA
Organism: Podarcis liolepis; assembly: GCF_965112155.1. NCBI lineage: Eukaryota > Metazoa > Chordata > Lepidosauria > Squamata > Lacertidae > Podarcis > Podarcis liolepis. The sequence continues at coordinate 23,611,568 of NC_139567.1, read as the reverse complement.
AAGGTGTCTTGACTGAAGAATCATCCTTTTGGTAAACAAGAGCGATGGAGCTATACAGTGCATTTTAAGCATTCAAAATGACCCAGATGCATTAACATGGCAATTCTTACAACAGCCCAATAAGACAGGCCAGTATGATTGCCTTCGTAAGTTGTTTTAAACTGTTTTAATGTGCTTTGATGTTGCAACCCACCCTAGCACTTTAGGGTAAAGTATGTCAGTAGTATAATAATGTCTGCATGATTTCCTTAGCCCACATATGCCCATTCAACCACTTCATTCTGCGAAACTGGCACTGTTACAGGTGCCACATAATACTCGTTCCATATGTGTAAGAAATTGGTCTTTCAATGTGGCAGCACCCACATTTTGGAACTCCCTGCTTATTGACAGCAGGCAGGCACTTTCACTCTATTTTTTCTGGTGCCTTCTAAAAACATTTCTGTTTAGGCAAAGCCTATCCATACATGTGGAATGCCGGCATGTGTTTTAGTCTGGCTATTAGCCTACTGTTGATTTTTTTTGAAAAAATAAACGTTTTAAATAGCTGTTTTTAACTGTTTTTACTGATAATTCTGTTGTTTTTTTCTTTTCGCAAACCACTTTGAAGACTTTGTTTCGTTTTACCATTAGTGGTACATAACCTACTTCACACGGTTGTTGTGGGGATTAAATGGGGGGGGGCACCTACCATGTAAACCACCTTGAACTCCTTGGAGAAAAATGTGGGATATAGATGGAAGAAACAATTTAAAATGGAATTATTACTTTTCAGACCTCCATGCCTATCACTTCCTCACACCCCAAACCTGAAGTAGCCCCCTCTCATATATATATATTTCTTAACAGAATGGGAATTTCTGCCATAAAGAGTGAAGTATCACTGTTTGTTTGCAATAGCTATAGCCCAGAGACCACCCAGCAGCTGCCCTGCTCCCCCCCCCCCCATGCAGAGATTGAGGTTCAGGCTTCTCGGATTTGTTATGGTTCAGAGGGCTTTTCCTCGCTTATCTTCCAGCCATGTTATTTTGTTTTCAATCCCAAATGAAAAGGCGCTGTGTGCCGATGAAGCATATTTGCATCTTTCACAGGGAATCCTGGTTAACTTGCAACTTTTCCACCGCTTTAAAGGTCAGCGGTGAATAATTCAAAGGTAGCAGCAATACTATTCACTGAAGGAGAAACAGGGAGAGACAAGACTGGCAGGCACAAACATTTATGGACACAAAAGCAACCATCTACCCATACAAATTTACACACACATTGACTGCATTCGGACAGCACATTAAACCATAGGGGTTTTTTATCTGATGGGAGCAAGCTTTAGCTCCCTCCTCCCCATCTGGTAGGACTCTGCAATCTGAAGTGTTCTCTTCCATTTTTGAATAATCACAGCTTAATGTGACGCCCAAACCATAAACTGTGGTTAACCTTAACTATGGTTTGGTGAAACAAGCAAGCTTCCTAACCAATGTATTGTCAGAGCCTGCTGAAACGCCTGCTTCAAAGGTAGAGGACAATTAAAATGAGTCAGCCTGGAGCTCCTGCAGTGCTCACTTTTCTAATGTCCCATCCAGTAAGGCATCATGGACCTTTTGGGGTCTCTGGTTGCTTTATAAAGGGAATTCAAAACGATGGGAGGCCTCCCAAAACCACTGGATGAATGAGTTCCTTCATTCATCCAGTAAGGAGACACTGGACTAAAGATTTTTTTTCCAGCTCTGCTTTAGGCGTGAGGAGTTTCACATCACTGTGCCCAAAAGATCAGGAAGCTGAGGTTTTCTTTCCTTTAGTTGGAATGTCCAGCAAAGAGGAGTCCCCAGCAAACCTTTGTCCTAGTGAATGGAGGTGGTCAAATTCCTTGTGGGTTCCCTGTTACAAGTTTGCTTCCCATGTGTGCAGCAGCTGCCCCCCTCTCGAAATCAAGTAAATCAATAAAAACACTTAACTAAAAGTAGAAATAATCAGAATATTTGAACTGGAAATGCTCGCTGAGGTCACTTGGTTGATTTTGTGGCACATTTTAGCAAACCCAACTGAGTAATAAGCGTGGCTTCTGTGAACTGACCAATCATGTCACAGATAGCTTGGTTCTGGTACAGGACAGGTGGGTGTTCTGCCCGCCCCCCCTAAATCCTGGTTACGCCCATGTTGTCTCCCTCTTTGGCGCCTCCCTTCCGCTCTTCTAATTCTTTGGTAAGGAGGACATCTTATGCAGCATGGGGCATGCTATACTCTCTCTCTCTTTTTTAATGATATTTATTAAAAGTTTAAAGATTACAGAAAAAAGAAAAAAGAACATCAATAGAAAAATTAACAAAACATACATTACAATACAATACATAAAAAGAAAACATAAAAAATTAAAACAATACAGCAAAAAGAAACAAAAACACAAAAACACACATCCAATATTCCATATCTTTACCTTTCATTTACTTGTTTCATCGACCTCCTCACACCTCCCTTTTTTGTATTCTAATTCAATTTAGCTATTTCAGCAAATCCTTTCCATCTTACTCAATTTTTTTTTCTATGATTTACCTTAACTCAATCTGACCTTAAATTTTACACTTTGGCCCATTAACAATCCATTTTTACTTAATTCTTTATAACATTTCAGAAAAAACATGCTATACTCTCTTGTTCCCACTATCAGTCTTCATGTTGGCCACCATCTGCTTCCCTACATTTGTTTGATCTTCAGCCATGGCACAGCAGCTGACGAGGAAACTGATGTTGTGTGAGACTTAATATTGACTAGCCACTTGCTGCTGCAACTCCTCCCTCCTTCCTTGGAGGTTCTTAAGCAGAAGTCGGATGGCTGTCTGTCATGGATGCTTTAGCTGAGATTCTTGCATTGCTGTGGGTTGGACTAGATGACCGTTGGAGTCATTTCCAACTCTACAATTGTATGATTCTGTGATTTGAGAAAACTTCTCAACTTAAATATTTATTCAAAAGGAGGTTGCACTTAAAGGGAGGAAGGTACTTATTCCAAAGCATAGGATCCTTGAGGAGCAACCCAAAGGGATTATTATAAAGATGTCCCACATTGCCAGTGCTTCCTCCTCTATAGGAAACCAACTTGACAAATACTACCCTTGACTCTTTAGTACTCTGGAAAGAGGAACCTCAAAACAATCGCATTCTGAGATCTGGGGAGAGAGGAAAGCCCAGGACAGCCATGGCTTTCATTTATCACAGCCCATTTCCATGCACATATATTTGGAAGCCCTCCAAATTTCAGCATGGATTGCTTCCAAGTCAATGCATTTAGGATTTGCTTGCAAGCTGGTTGGGATGGGAGTTGCCTTTTTGGAACAGGGTTGTCTTGCATCAGCATGAAAAGCCGATAGCCCCCCCCGAGACTGCCGCAAGCCAAGCCTCATCACCTCTTGTGTAGCCACCAAGACTGTCCACCTGGAAGCTCTGGACTGCCTTGTAAATCAGCTGGCAGCAGTTGTCCCTTTTAGCCATGACTGAAGGAGTCCATAATTAAAAGCCTTTTTTTCTGTTGAGCTGTTGCTAGAGTAACAGGCAGCAACTCACATGGCTATCACTTTACAATCTGTTTATGGAGATCCTTGTTAATTCTCACAGTAACACATTGTGACAACCTGTTTAAAGATCACTAAAACATTTATAACCAAAAGGGGGTGGGGGAAGGGGATGGGAAGGAACATGGCCCTACTACCAGCAACAAAAGAGGACCTGAGTTCTCACAAAATGCCATGTCCTTAGGCTGGGATGGATGAGTGGCTTAGGGAAGGGGAAGGGGAAAAGAGACAGGGAGAGAGTGGAGTGGGGCAAAAGGCTCAAATAGAGAAGAAAACTGTAATATGGAAGCAAAATAAAAGCAGGAACAACCCTGTACAGTGGTACCTCAGGTTACAGACGCTTCAGGTTACAGACGCTTCAGGTTACAGATTCTGCTAACCCAGAAATAGTACCTTGGGTTAAGAACTTTGCTTCAGGATGAGAACAGAAATTGTGCTCCGAAAGCAGCTGGAGGCCCCATTAGCTAAAGTGGTGCTTCAGGTTAAGAACAGTTTCAGGTTAAGAACGGACCTCCGGAATGAATTAATTTCTTAACCCGAGGTACCACTGTATATGAATCCCCAAATAGTAAAACAATTGCTGATTATTATGAACATTAGAACTGTTTATGTAAGGTGAAGCGTTCAGTGGGCAGGCTGGCGGTGGCATAAATACTCTGACAAGACTTGGACAACACACAAAAATCTGACTAGCTTGTATATTCACAACCAAAACGAAGGAGTAGCACCTGCCATTTAGCACACACACAACAATATTTTTATAATGTGGTCATAACACACGGACTTCTAATTATTGCAACAAAGCCCCGTGTTTTCAAGTCCCCATGGGGGACTTGGTTCCAAACGATCAAATGCTGTCATTGATTCCAGTTTCAAATAAGGTTCTCCCCTGCCCTACCCCCACCCCCGGCAATAAGCGTGTAAACATGACGTGTGATTGGTTTTGGGCGTCATGTAAGAGTAAGGGAAGTAGCCCATTTCCATGCAGGGCCATCCCTGGGGTTTGTTGGATGTGCGGCAGATCACACTGTGTGGGACCCCCTTGCCATCTCGTCCCCCTTGCCTCTGTCCTTTGCCCTCCTTTAAAACATGGCGGCCATTCCTCCTCCCAACCTTACTTCCTTTCCTTCTTTTGCAGCCCCTCTCCTGTCCACATACTCCCTGCCTCCAATTTATCCTTCCCTGCATAACTCAAGGATAGGAAGAGGTGGCGAGCCCAGCCTGGTGGCCAGGAGGCGGCAGGGCAACCCATGAAATGGATCTGCCAGTTGTGGCCACCGGTGCAAGCTGTGGGTCTCCCAAGGGCACAGGTCCTGGGGTGGTTGCCCTGATTGCCCTTCCAACATCCAAAGCAGGGTGTTCTTGATCTGCTTCACAGTAAATTGTTCCTATGTCTGGTGCCTACACATCTCAGTATAGAGAAGATGCACAACTTTCCCTTTTGGACACCAGAAGCACCAAAAATGGATACACAAGTCCCTCATGCCCATGTTCAGTGTAATGGCTAAATAAATCCTCAATCACAAAATTCCTCTTAGCTGCCTAATGTAAATGCTATAAACTGCTGTCAAGCCTCAAGAATGTGCATTCACAGAGAATGACGTTCATTAAAGCCAATGATGTTTATTAACATCTAAATATGCAAGATGAAATGATTCAGAATGTTTCCTTCCAGTATTTTATTTTTTAAACTAGGGCTGGAAGTCTTAATCCATCTGAAGTAAGTAAATAAACAAACACATTTCTTCCAGTTCCTGGCCAGGTGCAGTCAAGGACTGAGAAGAATAACAACTATGATACTGTACAGAGCGCAATGTCACCGGTTACAAAATAAATTGGGGCTCTTATTTATTGCGCTTCACTGTATTCCATGGAGATCTCAACATAAACCAGCTGGCTGTTTAACTAAGGTCTCTCCTTTTACAGGCAGAGGGCAACGACAATAAAATGGCCATCAAAAATAAAAAGATTACATTCTATACCCAGAAAGCCAAATTGTACCATTTCAAAGTATTGTGTAAATTAATCCAATGACTCTTGCTTAATGCAGAACTCACGCGGTGAGTGCCAACAGAAATGGAACTGAGATGCGGCTACTAAGAAACAGAAGATAAATCTCAGCATGCCCAGGTGAACCATGAGGCTTTGCAGAAATACAGAGCCCCCTTTTGAAAAGCCTAAAGTCCTGTGCCTTTGCAGGCAATGACTATCAGAAGGTTGTTGGTGTTTGCAAGCCCTGCTATGTCTCTGCAAGCACCAACAGGAGCATCACAGCGGGTTGAACTAGGTCAGTGTTTCCCAACCTTTTTTGGGCAAAGGCACACTTGTTTCATGAAAAAAATCTCGAGGCACACCACCATTACAGCCCCGTGACGTCAGCGCGCAGCGTCACGCCGGGAGGGACATGAATTGCTAGCAAATTACATAATCACCTCCTTGAGGGCTGGCTCATCTTCTCCGAAGGCAGAACCCCATTAATTAACAGCACAGACTCACACCATAGCCAAGACGAGGGGGGGAAACCTCAGTCATGCACAGTCATGCACATGTGGGGGCTAAATGAGGACGAAGACCGGGCAGAGAGCAGGGTTCAAATCACCCCACCTGGCCAGGACAATCCCTGGGTGCTCCCTTGGGCCACTCGCCTGACCCACCTCGCAGGGCTGTTGTTGCGAGGATAACACGGGGAGAACCACGCGCGCCCCCGGGAGCTCCTTGGAGGAGAAAGCGGGCGATGAATGCAATGCACGAAATATATGAGAGGCGACCAGGTTTTGCAGGTGAGGGGCCCCCGCCAGCCTCCGCTTCCAACACCCGGCGCAACGACGCCGAAGTTTCCCCCCGGGCTCTGCTCGGGGAGCAGCGCTGCTCCCCCCCGGCTCCCCTTCGCCCTCCCGGCTCTCTCTGCCACCCACTGGGGACCCCCCTCACCTGCCAAGTCCGGAGCGCCGGTGGAAGTTGCATGCATGCATGCAGGGCACCGCGTTGCCATTGCATTGCACTGCACTCCATGCAACGCCTGCACGCATGCATTGCCCTGCACGCCCGCCAAGGGGTCTCCCCGCGGTCCGATGCGTCCCCTCCGGCGCGGATGCAGCATTGCAAAAATAAAAAACCCCCGACGCAGCCCTACCTGGGGGGCAGCCTCCGCCGCTCCGCCTCCGCGGGGATCCCCGGGCTCCATCCTGCCGCCCGATCTCCGCGGGGGCGCAGGCAGGCTGTGTGGGGTCTGCGCTGAAGAGCCCCTACCCGCCCGGCCGCCGCCGCGCTCATTCCATGGCCGGGAGAAGAGCGCTTCAAACAAAACGCCCGGCCCGCCAGGCCACGCTGGGAAACGTAGTTCGCGCACCCCGCGCGGGCGCGGAGCCCAAGGGCGAGGGGACTACGGATCCCGGCAGCCCCCGCGCCGGGGACGGAGGGGGAGAGGCCGGGTGCAGGGATGGAGGGACGGGTGGGCGAGCGAGTGAGTGAGTGGCAGCCGCCAAGCCTTGGCCGAGAGCCAGGAAGGGCCTCCCCGGAGGAGGAGGAGGAGGAGGGAGGCGCAGAGCGGGAGGGAGGGAGGGAACCCCAGGGGTCATCTAGTGACGGCGCCCCAATCAAAAATTTGACTTTTAAAAAAAAATCTTTCGAATTTTTTAATTTTTCCCGCGGCACACCAGGCAACATCTCGCGGCACACTAGTGTGCCGCGGAACAGTGGTTGGGAAACACTGAACTAGGTGACCCTCGGGTCAGCAGGGTGTATCTTCCCCACCGTTCTCCTGGTCATCTGTGAGGATGATCAAAGCAGTGATAAACATGCCTGAATGCCAACTAAAATGAATCATAGTTTCGAAGGGAGCACATTTTTCGCCATATTGTTTTTCCCCCAGCACCTTGACTCAAGAAGTCTTCATCTTTCCTGGTCACAAAGGGTTAAAGGTTAGAAGTACCTTATTAGCTTTCTTCCACTGATGTGAAAAGGGACAGCTCCCTTGCTGTGCTGCAGGGGACTCCAGAGTACATATATGCCCCAACCACTACAACCAGAGTCCAAACTAACCAAGCTTCATAATACAGTGGTACCTTGGTTCTCAAACGCCTTGGTTCTCAAACAACTTGGAACCCAAACACTGCAAACCCAGAATTAAGTGTTCTGGTTTGAGACCTTTTTTTGAAAGCTGAACATGCTGTTTTGCGTGTTACGCCTCCAGTTTGAGTGCCACACTTCCGTTTTGAGTGTTATGCTGTTTTTGCTATTTATTTTGTGTTTTTGTGGCTCTTTTTGTTTTGCTTTTGCGACTGTGTGGAACCCAATTCAGCTACTGATTGATTGACTGTATGACTGCAGTACATTGTTTATCGCTTTCATTTTATGGATCAATTGTCTTGTTAGACAGTAAAATTCATGTAAAATTCCTGTTTTAGGGGTTGTTTTTAAAAGTCTGGAACGGATTAATCCATTTTGCATTACTTTCTATGAGAAAGTGTGCCTTGGTTTTGGAACACTTTGGTTTTGGAATGGACTTCCGGAACGGATTAAGTTTGAGAACCAAGGTACCATTGCATACCTGCCGAATGGCTTCTTAGGGCCCCGAAGAGGGAAAAGGCCATACAAAACAAGCACTGTGAAACCCAGTGCTAAGGTCAGAAAGCCATACCCAGAAAGATGCGCATGGAACCCTTTTCAATCCCCCACACAAACTGTTGCACTCACTATACACTGTGGGAACAAGAGAATGACTCCAGACTTAAAACTCCGATCTCCTTTCCCTCCTTAACTCTGTCTCCTCTACTCATGGTGCCTTAGCAACCTGCTGTTTACATTTTCACTCCTTTCTGCATCTTGATATGGCTCCCCTTAGATCGCCCACTAATCTCCTTATTTGGCATTAGTTTCCCTATGTAGCCTTTCTCTATCATTCCCACACTGTCCGCCTCTCTCTGACTTCTCCATCTCCTACCTCCTCTGTAGATTTAACCAAACAATTGCTGGTTCCATCTGAATACTATGTCCTTGTTTCTATTTTGTAATAAATCATCTATTTGAGCATTCTGCACTCTGGCTTGTTTCTGTTTTGCTAATTCTGTCTCTTGGGAATCTCTCCCGTTTCTGCTGGGGAGCACCATGACTCTATATTTCAACACGTGTGATTTTATTTTAAGTGTGTATATTATATACATGTAGATGATGACATATAGCAACATCAGTTCATCCAGTAGTACTAGGAGTTGCACAGAAACCACCCACTCAAGTGCCTTGCCCAGGAAGGGGATAATACAGAAGCGAATTACACCTCAAAAAGCATATTGCAGAGTTGAGAAAACGAACAGTCTAGAAAAGAGCAACCAAAGTGAACAAGGGGATGGAGATATGAGGAAAGGCTACAACATTCAGGACTTTTTAATTTAAAGGAAAGGCAAGTAAGAGCTGACATGAGGCAAGTTTATAAAATTACAGTGGTACCTCGAGTTACATATGCTTCAGGTTACAAACGCTTCAGGTTACAGACTCCGCTAACCCAGAAATAGTGCTTCAGGCTAAGAACTTTGCTTCAGGATGAGAAAAGAAATCGGGCTCCGGTGGTGCGGCAGCAGCAGGAGGCCCCATTAGCTAAAGTGGTGCTTCAGGTTAAGAACAGTTTCAGGTTAAGAACGGACCTCCCTCTCTCATAACACTAGAACTCATGGAGATACAGGGACACTGAACGTTGGAAGATTCAAGGCAGATAAAAGAAAATCCTTCTTCACACAGCACAGAGTTAAACTATAGCAGGCATGTAAAAGTCCGTTTCGGAGCCCTAATCTGGCCCGCTGGTCAGATTTCATCCAGCCCCTGTGATAGTTTACTTCCTGGTTAAATCCTAAAAAAACCTCAACAACTTCAACCCTAAAAAAACCCTCAACAAATTCGGGGTAAAATCCTTTAAAAAAAACCCAACAACTTTGGTTGGCCCCCATGGCCCTTCACTTCATTAAATCTGGCCCTCTTTGAAAAAAGTTTGGACACCACTGAACTATAGAACTCACTCCCACAAGCGAAAGTGATGGCCACCAACCTGGATGGCTTTAGAAGAAGGTTGGTCAAATTCATGGAGGAGAAGGCTATCAATGACTACTAGCCATGATGGCTATGCTCACCTGCTATAGCCAGAGGAAGTACAGTGGTGCCTCGCAAGACGAAAAGAATCCGTTCTGTGATTCTCTTCGTCTAGCGGTTTTTTCGTCTTGCGAAGCAAGCCCATTGACGGATTAGCGGATTAGTGCTATTAGCGCTATTAGCAGCTTTTAGCGGCTTTTAGCGGTTTATCGGCTTATCGGATCAGCTGATAAGTGGCTTAGCGGCTTAGAAAAAGGGTGTGCTGGTCCCGGGGGTAAGGTACCTTGGGTGTAGCAGAGTCCACACGAAGAGGGGCGAGGTCCGAGGCAGAGAGCCGGGCGGGGAACAGGAACGCTGGAACAAGAGGCTGTGCAGGGAGCAGGAGTACCGGATAGTCAGGAACAGGAAGCCGAGCAGGGAACAGGAGTACCGGATAGTCAGGAACAGGAAGCCGAGCAGGGAACAGGAACACAGGAAGGTCCGAAGCCAACAACGACGTTGCTCCCGCAACCTGGGGCCGGGCTGACTGGGCTTTTATCCTCTTCTAAGGCCAGGGGCGGTCCCGGCCCCCAGGAGCCCCGCCTCCTCTGGCCTTAAGGCGAGCACTCCTCCTGGGGGCAACCAGTTCCCTTCGCCTCTCTGCCCTAAGCCTCTGCAGATCAGGAGAGGCCGAAGGGTTACTGGGCCCTGGAGGAGGCTCACCTGTGGCCACTGAGTCGTCAAGCCTCTCTGGGGCCAGAAGGGTTTCACCTGGGGCCAGCTCCTGATGCACTGCCACAGGTGCAGGTTCTTCAGCATCTAGGCCTTGCCCCAGTTCAGCCGGCCCTGGAGGCGGGGACTCTTGTGCAGGCTGGGATTCCTCTGTTTCATCCTCCGAATCGGAATCCCAGGCCATCACACCATCCCCCCTCCCAGGCCCCCCCCTCAACCGAGGGTCCGGACCCGGCTTGCCGGGGTACGTCGCATGGAACTCTCGGAGGCAGGCAGGTGCGTGGACGTTGGCCGCTGGTTCCCAGGAACGGTCCTCCGGTCCGTACCCCTTCCAGTCAATGAGATACTGCAGCTTTCCCCTGCGGTATCGGGAGTCCAGGATGCGTTCCACCTCGTACTCAGGCTCTCCCCGAACCAACACTGGCTGCGGTCGGGGACGGTTCGGGTGGAACTCGTCGGGTGGGGCCACCGGACTCAAAAGGGACCTGTGGAAGACCGGGTGAACCTTCAGGGTTGCGGGTAACCGGAGACGAAATGCCACAGGAGAGACTTGGTCTACGATAGGGAACGGGCCGGTGAAGCGGGCGTCCAACTTCCGTGAAGGTCGAGAGGGGTGGAGGTGGCGAGTGGAGAGCCAAACCAGGTCACCGACGCGAAGTTCTGGCCCCACCTGGCGGTGGCGGTCGGCCTGGGCTTTGTACGCTTCCTTGGCCTGGTGCAGTTGCTCCACCAAAAGCTGTTGCTGGGACTGGAGCTCTTGAAGCCACTCCGTCACCGCCGGGACCGCGGACGCCGGCAGCACCTCTGGAAACAGCCGTGGATGATAACCATAACTGGCCTGGAACGGGGTCTGCTGGGTGGATGCATTCACTGCGTTGTTATAGGCGAACTCTGCCAATGCCAGGTGGTCGACCCAGTCATCCTGCTGGTAGCTGCAGTAACACCGGAGGTACTGCTCCAGCACCGCGTTCGCCCGTTCCGTCTGGCCATCGGTCTGTGGGTGGTAGGCTGACGAGAGGCAGACCTCTGTCCCGAGGGTCTGGTGTAATGCTCGCCAGAACCGGGATGTGAACTGAACGCCCCGGTCGGACACCACGCGCTCAGGTAGGCCATGCAAGCGGAAGACATGCTGAAGGTACAGCTGAGCAGTTTCCTTGGCTGTGGGTACAGATGGACAGGGAGCGCAGTGCACCATCTTGGTGAAATGGTCGGAGAAAACCAGAAGGCAGGTACAGCCACGAGACGAGGGTAAGTCCACTATAAAGTCCAATGAAACCGTGTGCCAAGGGCGCGGTGGAACTGGCAATGGCTGAAGTAGGCCGGGGGGTCGCCCGGTAGGTCCCTTGGCGCGCCGGCAGACATCACAACCAGCAACGTAGCGAGCCACGTCAGCCTTCAGGCGGGGCCACCAAAACTCACGACTGACCAGATGGGTGGTCCGATACCGTCCAAAGTGTCCCGCTGCTGGGGCATCATGGGCCATCCGGAGAACCTCCAGCCGTAGTGGCCCTGGCGGGATGTACAGACGACCGTGATGCAGCAGAAGGCCCTGATGCAGGACCAGCCCCGGATACTGTGGGCTGGACCCTTCAGCCAGCTCCCGGAGCCGATCCTGGGCCCAAGCGTCGACCCGCTGCTGTTCCCGCACCCGAACCTGCAGTGGCTGCGCCTCCTGGGTGGCCAGGAATGCAGCCGGAGGTAGGATCGTGGTGGGTTCTGCTTGCTGTACCGTGTCTGCGTTGTCTTCAGGTTTCCGGGACAGGGCATCCGCCTTCTGATTCTGAGAGCTAGGGATGTAGCGGATCCGGAACTGGAACCGGGAAAAGAACAACGCCCACCGGATCTGTCTTTGGTTCAGCTTGCGGGTGGTCTGGAGGTACTCCAGGTTCCGGTGGTCGGTTCTCACCTCCACCGGATGTCGTGCCCCCTCAAGATGGTGGCGCCAGACCTCAAAGGCTACCTTGATGGCCAGTAGTTCCCGCTCCCACACAGTATAGTTACGCTCCGCTGGTAGGAGCTGGCGGGAATAGAAGGCACAGGGTAAGAGTGGCGCTTCAGGCCCAATCTGTTGAGACAAGACGGCACCGAGAGCCGTACTGGAGGCGTCGGTCTCCACCACAAAGGGTCGAGAGGGGTCAGGATGTTGTAAGATTGGTGCCCTCTGGAAACAGGCCTTCAACCCCTGAAACGCCTCCTCTGCCTCCTTGTCCCAGGAAAACGGCGTCTTTGGGCGCAGTAGCCGGGTCAACGGGGTGGTGCGATGAGCATAATCAGCGATGAAGGTCCGGTAGTAATTGGCGAACCCCAGGAAACGCTGTAGGTCCTTGCGGTTCCGGGGTGCCGCCCATTCTCGAACCGCTGTCACCTTCCCCGGGTCCATTTGCACCCCATCTGGAGAGAGCCGGTGACCAAGGAAGTCCACAGTCCGCTGATGGAACTCGCACTTGCTGAGCTTTGCGTACAAACGGTGCTCACGCAAGCGCTGCAGCACGGTCCGGACATGTCCCTCATGGTGAGCCGGGTCACGGGAGTAAATCAGTATGTCATCCAATTACACCACCACGTACTTGTCCAACAAGTCCTGAAACACGTGGTTGATGTAGCGTTGGAACACAGCAGGCGCGTTGCACAAACCGAAAGGCATAACCAAATATTCGAACTGCCCGTACCGGGTCCCAAACGCTGTCTTCCACTCATCCCCGGCTCGGATCCGAATCAAGTTGTAGGCCCCTCGGAGGTCCAGCTTGGTGAACACCTGTGCCCCTTGCACCCGCTCCAGCAGCTCCGAGATAAGGGGTAAGGGGTACCGGTCTGGGACGGTAATTTTGTTCAGGGCTCGGTAATCATGGCAAGGGCGGAGTTCCCCACATTTCTTCTTAACGAAAAGCACTGGTGCCGCGGTAGGCGAGGTGGAAGGCCTAATGAACCCACGCTCCAGGTTCTTGCGCAAGAAGTCCTGCAAAGCCTCGCGCTCTGGCTCTGTTAGGGAATATAAGCGACTCACTGGTAAAGGCGCTCCGGGTTGGAGGTCTATGCCGCAGTCGAAAGGCCGATGCGGCGGCAGCTGGTCTGCCCCCCGTTCCTCGAACACGTCCTGGTAGTCCTGGTACACGGCTGGGAGCGTGGGTGCTGCCTCCTCTGAGGGCGCGGCCGCCAGCGTTCCGGATTGAGCATGGGAACATGGGTCTGGGAAGTGCACGGTCCGTTTGACCCAATCAATCTGAACGTTGTGGGCTTCCAGCCAGTCCAACCCGAGCACCAGGGGGAAGCGGGGCATAGAGGCAATGTCCAAAGTTCGCAACTCCCGGTGCTGCTGGAGACACAGGACCAGGGGCTGGGTCTCCTGAGTAACAGCACCTGAACGCAGAAGTCGTCCGTCAATCGCTTCCACCTGGATCGGTACTGGCTTGTTCCGAAGTGGCACCTGATGATGGGTGGCAAAAGCAGCGTCCATATAGGAGCGGGTTGCCCCTGAATCTACCAAAGCATGGGTGAGGATCCAGGGCCCCCCTGGAGGGTATAAACGTACCGAAACCATAAGATGTTGCAAGTCCATTGGTGCGGGCCCATTCTGTACGGTTTGGGACCCCCGGTAGCTAGGGCCATCAGCTACTGGGGTTGGCGGTTTCCCTGCGGCTGGCGTTTCTCAGGGCAGGACCGAGCGAAGTGTCCACTTCCGCCACAGTAAAGACAGAGATTTCCCTCCCGACGCCGCGCCTTCTCTGCGGGGGAAAGGCGTGGCCGCACTGCCCCGAGCTGCATAGGCTCCTCCATTAAATCAGTTGTGACTGTGGGGCTGCCGGAAAAAGCTGGTGCCGTGAACTGGAAGTGTCGGCGACCCCGGGCCTGACGACGATCCTCCAACCGGTCGTCTATTTGTAGGCTCCGTTGAATGAGGGTGTCCAGCGTGGTGGGGCGTTCCATTGTGGCCAACTGGTCCAGTACCTCGTCCGAAAGCCCTTCGAGATACTGGTCCCGCAGTGCCGAGTCAATCCAGGTCAAGTCCTGTGCCAACAGCCGAAACTCCGTGGTATATGCGGCCACCGTGGACTTGCCCTGTTTCAAACGCCGAATCGCCCGGTTGGCTTGACTCTCTTTCTGGGGGTTGCCGAACGCGGCCTCCAAACGATTGCAAAACCCCGTATAGTCTGCCAGCAAGGGGGAGTCCTGCCTGAGTAGCGGCAACGCCCACTTGGCCGCCTGGTCCTTTAACAAACTAATCAAAAAGTGCACCTTGGTGCGGTCATCAGGAAAGTTCCGGGCTCGCCCCTGGATATACAGCTTGGCCTGGGCCAGGAACATGGGAAAGCTGGCCGGGGCTCCATCAAACTTCTCAGGCAAAGCCACTGGGTACTTGCCCGGAGCCGGGGCGTCGGCCCCAGGAGCCGGTAGGGCTTCCAAGTGTTGCTGAAGTGCCACAACCGCGTCACTGAGCTGCTGCACGGTGTGAGTCAAGGCCTGGTTCTTCTGGGCCAAAGCCACCAGTGCAGCCGCCTGTTCAGCCATGGCCTCTGGCTCTTCCCGAACGCACCCCTACGAAGGGGGAGTGCGGGTGTGGCGGGAGCAAACTGTGCTGGTCCCGGGGGTAAGGTACCTTGGGTGTAGCAGAGTCCACACGAAGAGGGGCGAGGTCCGAGGCAGAGAGCCGGGCGGGGAACAGGAACGCTGGAACAAGAGGCTGTGCAGGGAGCAGGAGTACCGGATAGTCAGGAACAGGAAGCAGAGCAGGGAACAGGAGTACCGGATAGTCAGGAACAGGCCGAGCAGGGATCAGGAACACAGGAAGGTCCGAAGCCAACAACGACGTTGCTCCCGCAACCTGGGGCCGGGCTGACTGGGCTTTTATCCTCTTCTAAGGCCAGGGGCGGTCCCGGCCCCCAGGAGCCCCGCCTCCTCTGGCCTTAAGGCGAGCACTCCTCCTGGGGGCAACCAGTTCCCTTCGCCTCTCTGCCCTAAGCCTCTGCAGATCAGGAGAGGCCGAAGGGTTACTGGGCCCTGGAGGAGGCTCACCTGTGGCCACTGAGTCGTCAAGCCTCTCTGGGGCCAGAAGGGTTTCACCTGGGGCCAGCTCCTGATGCACTGCCACAGGTGCAGGTTCTTCAGCATCTAGGCCTTGCCCCAGTTCAGCCGGCCCTGGAGGCGGGGACTCTTGTGCAGGCTGGGATTCCTCTGTTTCATCCTCCGAATCGGAATCCCAGGCCATCACAAAGGGGGGGAGAGGGGGGGGAAACCCGCAGGAACTCGCAAGACATTTTCGTCTTGCGAAGCAAGCCCATAGGAGATTCGTTTTGCGAAGCACCTCCAAAACGGAAAACTCTTTTGTCTAGCAAGTTTTCCGTCTTGCGAGGCATTCGTCTTGCGGGGCACCACTGTAATGTTTTTGTGGTTGCTGGAAACCCCAGCAAGGGAGAGGGTTCTTGCACTCCGGTCCTGCTTGCAGGTTTCCCACAGGCATCTGGATGAGAACAGGATGCTGGATCTCACTGGCCTGATCCAACAGGCTCTTACATTCTTAATAGCAAGTGAGATAGTGTAGTGCAGTGATTAGTGTGTTGGATCAGGACCTGGGAGAACAGGGTTCAAATCCCCACTCAGGTGTGAAGCTTATTGGGTGACCTTGTCACCAACGCTCAGACTAACCTACTTTGCTGGATTATTGTGAAAATAAAAATGGGAGAACCAGGCACATCATCGTGAGCTCCTTGGAGAAATGGTAATAATAATAATAATATTAATTTATTATTTATACCCCGCCCATCTGGCTTGGCTTCCCCAGCCACTCTGGGCAGCTTCCAAAAAAATATTAAAATACTGTAATACATCAAACTTTAAAAGCTTCCCTAAACAGGTAGGAAATGAATTTAATAATAAAACAGGTAGGATATGAATTTAATAATAAATAATTCTTAAGGTCCAGACTAGGGTTCTGCAGGAACTGTTGAACAGCAGATGGGCTGCCTCCTCTCTTAAGGAAGCCTTTATGACATTCTGGATCCAGCCACTCCCTCCTTGCTTGATGTAATAAGCCAAGAGGGGCAACAGCTAATTGACTGCCACTTATCAAAGCACCTCATCCATTTTTTCAGGCCTCCAAAATTATGTAAGGCTGCAAGGGAAAGCTACTTGTGACTTTCAAGTATCTTTCAAGTATCTATGCATCTATCTGACAAACCTTGGGTCAACCACCCCTCATTTCCCCTCGAGTCCTGACCATAGCAAAGCTGTGAAATTTTACAGCCATGGACATAGGCAGCATATGTTAGACTTGCTAGGTCTTCACCTTGTGGCATTTTGAGTTAAAATGAAAGCTTTAAACTTCTCTTTCTTTCCTAGTTTTAGAATTATTTGTATTTCTAGGTTGTGGCAGTTTAGGCTGGCTCCTTTCCAGGCTGCAGCCTTCATGTCCCTGTCAACAGAAGCCTGTAGATTACATTTAGAAATTTGCAAAAATCTGACACCTGCCACTTTCCATTGAGCTTTGGGTGGAAAACGTCCCTGGCCTCTTCCATTTTTAATGTCAAAGTCAGCCTGGCGGAAGATATCACCTCCAGGTAAAGTCATTCATAACAGGAGCTCACAATGGCGAAGTTCTTCCTTCTCCTTTGCGAAGCTGCTGTGCCAGAAAAAAAGGGCCATGGATTTCACTGCCGCTCAGCACAGATGTTCAACTGAGACCTGATCCCAAATCATCTGTTGATAGATTAAAAGCCACAATGTCTGTTCAGGTTGCTGTCACTATGCCAAATGCAATGCTTGATCAAGAACAGCAGCAATTTTCTTTGCATACCAATTTCTGGTATGAAATTATAATCACCATCATTGTCAAATACCCATCCTTCACTCTAAGGTCCCAGGGCAAGTTGAAACAGTGAAATACAATATTAAAAGCAGTTTTAAACAACTTGCAACGACAAGGGTTGTCACATGGAAGATAGAGCAAGCTTGTCTTCTGCTGATCCAGAACCCAAACCAATGGATTCAAATGACAAGAAAGGAGATTCTGACTAAACATTAGGAAGAACTTTCAGGTGGTAAAGCTATTTGACAGTGGAGCAAACTACCCTGGAACATGATGGACTCTTCTTCACTGAGGGTTTTTAAACAGAGGTTGGATGGCCATCCATCAGGATTATTGAGCTGTACTTCCTGTATTGCAGGGTATTGAAGAAGATGACCTTTGGGATCCCTTACAACTTACAATTGTGATTCTATGATTTCATGTCATAGGATCATCATTTGTCATAGGTGGTGGGGGGGAGCTCTTTCTGAGCGAGTCCTAGTGTTCTTTAATACTTTTGCTAGGATTTTGATTGTATTGTATACAAAGTAATTCTCCCAGGTCTGAGAATTCGTCTGTTCTGCAGCTGTGCCTTGCGAAAATCCGATCTTACCCACTGAATTGGATCTGATCAGATGTGTGGAAAATCAGAGAGAGATTTGGTTTACTGAGCTTCTGTTTCAGCAGGTAATATTACATTTCCCCAAGGCACAGCTGTGGAACAAGACCCAGGGGACTTAATCAATACAATCAATACAATCAAAATACAGGTCAAGCTAAAGTGTTGGTGAGCTCTGGACAACTGTGAGCTCTCTAGCGTACTTGAAGCCTATATTGTGCCCTTACTTGTCCTGTCCTGCCTGGGCCTGCTGCCCCAACTGAGAGCTTGACCAGATCATCAGATATGCCTGAACTACTGCCCATCCTCAGCCTTGCCCTTCAGGGCACAGCCTCTGCTCTATCAGTGAGTGTCCTGGGATCAATATGGCCTTGAAACCCTAAGCTGGGAGAAGATAGGAGACACAAAATCCAATCATGTAAAAGAACTCCAAGATACCCAACCTAACATGGAAGGGACAGGTAGGTAGCCGTGTTGGTCTGCCGTTGTCGAAACAAAATTAAAAAATTCCTTCTAGTAGCACCTTAGAGACCAACTAAGTTTGTTATTGGTATGAGCTTTCGTGTGCATGCACACGAAGGGACATTTGTACATCTTAGCATGCATAACTACCACTGCTGAGTTTATTATATTCCTTTAGGGCAGTACAGAGTGGGCTTGTTTGTGTGTGTTTTTTGTTTCCTTTTAAATAAAATCTTCAGAAATTTGCTGGATGCGCCAGAGCTGAGTATTATAACCAGGATGTTTTAAAATAGAAAGAAATAAAAGCAAAGTGATGTCAGTCTCTTCTCACTAATGCCGTAAGATACTGATGCTCTTTACTTATGGATGAGGCCCTCTCATTCCCACCTGGTAGCCTCAGCAGCTTCATGAATATTTACATCTGTGAGGGGGGAGAAAATCCTTCCATCACCATCCTCTCCCCACTGGGACCAAGGAAAGCAGTTTCTCAAAAGACACCAAGCCATTAGACATACGCACAAAAACATGCCCACTTTTCTGAAAATAGCACACAGAATCCCTAACTCACAGGTTCTGTCTTTCATAAGGGAAGAGTGAGCCTGTTTAGCAAGCTGGCAAGAAGGGAACAGAACAAAGGATCCTAATGAGAGCCAGAGCGGTGTAGTGGTTAGGGTGTTGGACTAGGACCTGGGAAACCAGGGTTCAAATCCTCCTCAGCCATGAAACTCATTGGGTGAGGGTGAGGCCATGGGTGTAGCCATGGGGGGGGGGAAGCAGCAGAAATTAAGTAAAAATAAGCAAATAAGTAAAAATCAAGTAAATGAATAAAAATACTTAACTAACTGGCCAATTGCATCACAGATAACTCTGTTCTGCCCCCCCCCCCAACATAAAGCCTGCCCCTTGTAAAGTAAATAATGGCTACACCCATGCCTTGGGCAAGTCACTTACCCACAGCCTAATCTATCTCAAAGTGCACCCTCACCCGCATTTTTCTATGCACTGCCCAGTACAATGGCAGCTGATTAAAATTCCCAGAGCTCCCTTCTCAACCAGAGAATGAGGATAACCAACAAGAAACTGTGGCAGAAGAGGCTCTGCATTATCTGTGATGCCTACAGAATTGGACCATCTACCTACAATTTTCCATTTGATTTTGAACCTTTATATATATATACCAGAGATGGCTGAACTTAGGTAAAGGGATGCAGAAAATGAAGGTTCCTCCACATTTCATTGCTGCACATTGAAGAATGCTGGACAGCCCACGCTCAAATTTCACCTCAGACGTTAATTCCGTTTGTGTGACCTTTACAACCTATTACGTCAACCTCAGTTCATCATCTTCAAAGTGGGAATAGCAACCTATTTCGAAGCCCTGCTCCCGCAATTTTAAACTGTTTTGAGTTTTATTTGATTTCATATGAATTATTTTAAATTCTGCACTGCTTCAGTAATCTTATACTATTCATAAATTCATTATCAAAATCAATCAGTAAGTTAATGTGAGAACAAAAAAAGCACTTTGTATTGCTAAAAGAGTTCTAATAATAATAAACAAAACCCAGTAAGAATCCCCACAACTGCTGCTCTCTTTGTTTGGTCTCAGCTGACACTGAAGAGAGAGTTCAACTGTGGAACTCACTTCCACAAGGGGCAGTGATGGCCACCACCTTGGATGGCTTTAGATGAGGATTAGACAAATTTATGGAGAAGGCTATCCATGACTACTAGCTATGATGGTTATGCTTTGCTTCCACAACTGGAGGCAATAATTCTTCTGATTACCAGTTTGCTGGAAGCCATGGGAGGGGAGAGTGATTATGTGCTCAGGTCCTTTTTACTGGTTTTCCACAGGCATCTAGGTGGCCACTGTGAGAACAGGAAGCTGGACTAGATGGGTTGCTGGCCTGATTCAGCAGGCTCTTATGTTCTTAGATTCAAAATCCTGTTTTGACTAATGCAGAATTTGAGGAGAGAAGCCTTACAGTACTCCTGGTGTGGAAACAATCTAAAACATTTCAAGAGAATATTTCCTCAAGTCCCTTCCACCTCCTATCAATGCATTCCAGGTTACAGCATGAAACAGTTCAAGCATATTGTTAAGAGAGATCTTTTGCCTTCAGCTGCCATCACAAAGGCGCTGCTTTAAATTAATCTGCCTTCCACACACCAGCACTTATCTCTTTATGTAGAATAAGGGATATTTATGTCGTTGCCTGGAGCCAAAACTCAGCAGCAGAGCTCTCCTTAGCTCTCTGCAAAATATTCTCATCTCTCAACTCCTTTTGTCAAGTTTTCCAGCATATTATCAGAACCATTATCCAACTCTATTGTGTTCCACTCCTCTCCCTCCTGGACAGTCCTGCTTATTTAAGGAGGGTAATAAGATATCCCCCACCCCAAATACTAGGGTGTTTGTCTATATTGAAGTATATCAAACAAATCAATATCAAAAACAGTGTTTTTAGAATTTTAAGGTCTCAAATATAGAATGAATATTCATAAATGCACACATATCTAAATATATGAACCATGTGTCTGAAATAATATGGGAGAGCAATCCTGAAGCCATTTTGACTCTCTCAATGACCTCAGATATTCTTCTGCAGTAAGGGAGGCAAACGGGGAAAGCCTTCCCATTGTCTTTTTGCTTTCAAATCCTGTCTTAAGGCTGTATTTGTGTGTGGATAGGGTAAGCCTGTGACCTGGATTCCAGAACTAAAGTATTAATTATCACAAAAGAATGGCCAGACTGCCCAGGTAATGCAATCAGTGACCATTATCAGGTGTCTTGGAAAACAGAACAAAATAAAAAAAATCCTTCCAGTAGCACCTTAGAGACCAACTAAGTATGTTATTGGTATGAGCTTTCATGCACATGAAAGTTCATACCAGTAACAAACTTAGTTGGTCTCTAAGGTGCTACTGGAAGGAATTTTTTTATTTTGTTTCGACTATGGCAGACCAACACGGCTACCTACCTGTACATGGAAAACAGGATTTCTGCTGTTGGCCACCTCCTCTGCTCTAGACTGCCTCCTGCTGTGATGTATGTACGTTGTTTCAGGCGGGTGGTCTTGGGCTACAGGGTGGGCAATTTCAAAAGTCTGTATAAGGGCTTGCGCACCATTGTTCAGGGTTCTCTCCTCCCTCCTGCGTGTGGTGAGCGGGGACCCTGTTGCAATAATTCCTTTAATAAAGATCAGGCTTACTAGACACTTTGTTTCTCAGTATACTCTGGTTGACCTCCTACCGATAGGGAACTTTAGAAAGACTTTTTACAGGCTCTGGAATACCCCATAAGGGAAAAGAATCCTACCTGATTTTGATGTATATACTCACTTAATATTTTTTTCATTCTGGTAGCTAAAATATTTGCAAATAATTTATAATCGTTATTTAATAGAGAAATAGGCCTATAATTTTTTATTTGCAGGAAATCAGAATCTTGTTTTGGAATTACTGTAATATAGGCTTCTTTACATGTTTCTGGGATTTCACCTGTTTTTAAAATCTCATTCATCACATCTTTCAATGGATTTACCAATTGTTCACTTAGTTTTTCATAATATTTTGCCATCAATTCATCTGGTCCCGGGGATTTGCCACTTTTTGTCCAGCATGATTCTAACTCTGACATGATGCTGTGTCCTTCCTTTTTGCAGAAGCAGATCTCCCAAGAGGTATACCCCAAAAGGTATAACGTGTACCATTTGGGATGCCATTCTGGTTAAACCTGGCTGCAGTCTGTTATAAGTTGCTCAGGGACTCTTTCCCATACACATGAAGCACACAAAGACCAGATTGGATATGCCTGTTCCCAAAGATCTAATTCAACTCCCCCCCACCTAACAGCTGTTTAATTTACTGGGAGAATGCATGACAAGTCAGTCTCTCTCTTTGTAATAACCAAATTACAGGAGGTCAGAAAATGTTGATGCAACGTAAGCCAGATATCTTTGACAAGGAGGCCTGAAAGTATTTGGTTTAACATTTGCCTTCCTGGGAAAAGGAAGGCAAAGTTGAATTGGGCTGCAAATGTAGCTGTTATTGCATCAGCCATTGTATCTGTGAAAATATTACCTACATATTGTACAGTGTGATGCACACACAAAAAGCCTTTTGTGGCCCCCTAATGACTGTCACCATTTAAGTTAATCCTTTTCACATTAAGGAATGATGGAACTTTATCTTCTAAGCCTTGCAGGATGACCCAGAACTGTCGGCATTTCCTTAATGTGGATCCAGGCTGTGAAACTCCTATATTTTTAGACACTAAAAATGTCAAGCTTTCATTTGGTTATTGCAATGGATAGCTCTCCCTACAAGGAATGGCAGCGATTGCTTCCTGAAAACAATGCTAGACACGCTCTCTGTTCCAAGGAGTTTTGTTAACAACTGGAAAGATGAGAAAGCAGAAAGGCCACCTCTCCCAAAACAACAAGGCAAAGGAGCTGATCTTTCCAAAAACCATGCTTTAGCTTCCCCCAAAACTGTTGGGCTTTTGAGACATCATCTTCCATGGCTAATCATCACAGGGAGACTTCACACTGGTGGCCACCTTGGAAGAGCATAATGAGCCAGAGGCCTAGTAAATATGGAACCCCATATATACAGTGGTACCTCGGCTTACATACGCTTCAGGTTACAGACTCCGCTAACCCAGATATAGTGCTTCAGGTTAAGAACTTTGCTTCAGGATGAGAACAGAAATCGTTCTCCAGCAGCGCGGCAGCATCAGGAGGCCCCATTAGCTAAAGTGGTGCTTCAGGTTAAGAACAGTTTCAGGTTAAGTACAGACCTCTGGAACGAATTAAGTACTTAACCCGAGGTACCACTGTACATAGCTTACATTAATACAGAGAATATATGGTAATGGCATGTGCAAAACATTCATATTGTGGTGCCACTTGAACCTTCTGTGGCAATGTCTTTTTCACTTTTTGGAAAACACTTTTTTTTTTAAAAAAAGTGTCATAACATTTTTATTATAATGAAAGATTAGTTTTCATCCACATTAACAGTCTGTAGGCTTTTGAAGGTGGTAACTGGCACATATGTGACAGTTTATTAGGCGAATCCTCATCTTCATTGCGTTTTCTGGATAAACGCACACGGATACGGTAAGGAACATTCCTTACTCCTTTTGCCCGGACAGCCTTGTTCAAGCGGGTGCCAGTGCGTACATCAGGAGTCCCCATCTCATTCATTGCAAATTTATGGATCTCCTTGAGAGCACGAGGAGCCCGCTTTTTGAAGCCCACGCCATGGATCCGTTTGTGAATGTTTATAGTATATTCCCGAGTAACCACCTCATTGATGGATGATCGTCCTTTCTTCTTTTCACCACCTTTCTTTGCAGGAGCCGTCCTGCTCAGGATCAGACCAGAAAGACTTTGGAAAACACTCTTAAGGCTTTCTGTCTATCAATTCAATTTAGGTTCTCTCATTGACCATACTAAGTAACGTACTTGAAGCTATCCCTTTCTTGAAGAAATATTTCTTCTGGATTTTCCTTTCAAGCTGCTAAAGGAATTCCGCCCCACCCTTGATCTTTCAGAGAGATGAGCTTCATTGTCTAAAAGTGGCACATCATAGGTTCTCCTGCATTGTGGCTTGAAAGGCAAGGCCTTCTAAGGTACAGGTCTTCAACCAGCAGGTGGGTCGAGGCCACACCAGGTGAGTCTCAGCAAAGCTGTTGTTGGCACGTCGGATTTCAGTTTAGGCTGACCAGAGCAAAGAAGCACTACACGCATGTCTGGATTATGACATGTTCTTCTGATGAGATCCTCATTTTATCAATTTCCACAAATGCTGCAGTGTGGTAGGAGAAAGATGCACAAGGCTTTATTATTATTATTATTAATATGATACATATTGCTGGTGAACCACATGCTCGTGCCTTTCTCCTGACACTGCAAGAATGGTTTTCACTTAGTAGTACCGTGAAAACCTTAGAAGTATCTGTGCGGGATGCACATTCGCAACCCGCAGCATTCGTAACCTGTATCTGCACCAGTGCGGGTTGCGATTTGGTGCTTCTGTGCATGCGCAAAGCGCGATTTAGCACTTCTGCGCATACGTGACCGCCAAAACCCAGAAGTAACCCATTCCGGTACTTCCGGCTTTCGGCGATCCGTAACCCAAAAAAACGCAACCTGAAGCAGCTGTAACCCGAGGTATGGCTGTAATGCTAAGGTAATAGTAGGTACTGTATATTCAGTGGGGAGTTTTCAGGGGGTACTCCAGGGTACGCACTAATGGCACCTCTTTTTGTTGTTAAAAAGTGTGGCGCTTATCCACACTCATCCAACTTCATGATGAGTACTGCCACCTATTTTCGGGGGTGGGGGGTGGGAAGCACTGGGTATATTGCCATTTTAGGATTAATAACGAACACTAACAGCACTGTTAAGTATAAAGCAAAAGTGGACCCCACGTTGCAGCCTGGGAGTCAGAGGTCGGTCTTGGGTCTCAATCAGTCAAAGACCACTTTTCTAAGGGAAAGCAAAGTGCGAACATGAAGAATCACAACTTTAGATGATAAATATATAAATGCGAAGTTTTACTGATAAGCCACTGTCCTCCTTTATAATCTATGTTTAATCTTTTTTTTAAAAAAAATACTATTAGAGTTGGATTTTCCAATCAAATTTAAAAACCAGTTGGGTAGTGGCAATCTTCAAAATCCCTACTTTAATTGTGGACATTCAAACTATTTAGCATGGGACCCAGGCTCCATCAAGTTGTGTTTTACTGGGCCTTATGTGGATCAAAACTTCTACAAAACTGAATGACAAAAAACAAAAACAAAACGGACTTCTCAAGTATCAGGATTTAGAAATCTTATTTTATTTTGGCAATAAGGTTACAAATTGGCCTTTTGTACAATGACTGCAGAATTCAAATTACCTTGTCCTTCTTAACTGCATAGTAGGCACAGCTCTGCAGGGAGCCTTGCTAAATACATGGGCAGAGTCCAGTTACAAAGAGACCTTACGTTCTTCTGCAGGTGATTTGTCAAAACAAAACAAACAACCCTACTAAGCAATTATGTGTCTGTCTAAAATACTTTTGCAACTAGGCTTCTATCCAGCAACATAAAAAACTAATATCTGTATCACTTTGCTTTATCTTAACTATTTGGTTAAGAGTTCTGTGAGATTTGAAGGCTTACCATACACAGAAATGAACTACTGTACGTAGTAGCACCTTGTACCTCTCTTCGCCATGGGATCTTTGCAGTAACAACTCTAGACCACTGCAGCAACGTTTTAGGATGATCTTTCACATACGACAGTGAAACACAAGATGCCGTTGCATAAATATTTCCTCACAGATTCTTTCCCTTGGCAGTCATCTTGTCTTAATTGACTGAATTAAATTGAGTTCCCTACTGTTCATTTTTCAGCTTTTATGTCTGCCACTCAAAAATTTGGGATTTTGTGGAGGGACCCAGAAAGGCAACCCGAGGTGACAGGCAACCTGAGGTGATAGACCCTTTGAGCATTATTCTCATTTTATGTGCCCCCTTTTGTTATTTGCCATATCTATCAGACAAACCTGACAGGAAGTTAATGTCTTCTGATTGGAACTCTTGCCAACATCACACATCCTATGGGGAACTTACCCGGGCTGTAACAAGGAGCAGGCTATAAATCACAGACCACTATTGCTAGGGAAATCTCTTCACAAAACAGGGAAGGGGTGGAGAATGGTAAGAACAATTATCCACATGTTTCTGAAGTGCCTCAGGTTATTCCTTGCACATCAATTCATCCAAGGTGTGTCTCCCCGCCCCATTTCATTCTTTTATAAGTTGAAAATGGGAGAAAATACTTTAAAAGGGTTTTGTTTTTTTTTTTGCATACCTGGAGGAGCAGGAGATAACAGATCAAATGACCACAGAAAAGGGAGTAATTTGCAAATCTAGCCAGAGGCAACACCACTACCTTCTCATAGTAAAACATATCATTCTTGACTGTTTCTTCCTTGCTTCTTGCCTCTTCTATGAACTTCTATGAATTGTTACAGGCTTTTAAACCTCTAGTACAGGGGTCCCCAAACTAAGGCCCGCGGGCCGGATAAGGCCCAAGGGACTCATTTATCCAGCCTGCGGCAATGCTCGCTGCCACCGCCCACTCTTACTGGCGCTGCGCTGCGTGGCTGCCCTCTTCCAGGTTGGAGGAGCACCGGAAATAGCTTGTGCACATGCGCAAGCATTATTTGCACATGCGTAAGCGTTATTTAAGGGACGCGGGTGGCGCTGTGGATTAAACCACAGAGCCTAGGACTTGCTGATCAGAAGGTTGGTGTTTCAAATCCCCATGACGGGGTGAGCTCCCATTGCTCAGTCCCTGCTCCTGCCAACCTAGCAGTTCGAAAGCACATCAAAGTACAAGTAGATAAATAGGTACTGCTCCGGCGGGAAGGTAAACAGCGTTTCCGTGCGCTGCTCTGGTTCACCGGAAGTGGCTTAGTCATGCTGGCCACATGACCCAGAACCTGTACGCCGGCTCCCTCGGCCAATAAAGCGAGATGAGCACCACAACCCCAAAGTCGGTCACAACTGGACCTAATGATCAGGGGTCCCTTTACCTTTTAAGCATTATTTACGGTGCACATCCGGGTTGAAGGAGGCCCGTGCACATGCGCACAAGCTATTTCCAGCGCTCCTCCAACCCAGAAGTGCGGCGGAAATAGCGTGTGCGCATGCGTATCGGCACGCGCTCCCCTGCCCTCCGGCCCGCCAAGTTTGCTGACCCCTGCGCTAGTAGTAGAAGACAGCTCCAACAGTTGCAACTGTTGAATGTGTGTGTGTGTGCAGGGGTGAGGGCAGGGGGTTGGGGTTGGATGGCCATTATCAGTTTCAATAGTTGCCCTCCACTTGGGGTCTGTGGACTCAATTGTGCTTTTATCTTCATCCTCCACCCTCTCCCTCTCTCACCCCCCCCCCCCACCAGAGACCTTTCACGAGCTGCTATGCTTCAGTTGCTGCCAAGCAGCTATGTTTCATCTTCACCCCCAAAGGACTCTGTGGCTGTAGATATTTAAAGGAATTCCCTAACCCCCCCACCTCTTTTCTTGGGGGCCTCGAATAAGCTTTTCATAGCTGCAATTAGCTGAAGGCCAAGCACAACCTTTTAAAACACCAGAGCTCCTCGTTTCATCAATCATTCCGCAGAGGGATGGAATTAGGCTGCTAATGTTAATTTCATCAGACAGGGAGCTGATTTCCTCTGGGGTTACTGCATGACTTACTGCAGCATCACAAACGAACCCTAATTTGCCTAGATCTGGGGTCCTGTGGAAAGATGGTCTAGGAAGAGATGGTTGGTGGACAGCTAGATAGCTGAGTCTGACGTATCTGTGCCATACCATGTTAATGCACTAGGGATGGGGGCGGGGGGTGGGGAGGACAGAATAGTTCTTTCTGTTTTTTCTTCATATGGGAAGAGACAGGATACGGGTAGATTTGGGACAGGGAAAGCAAAATGCTGCTAGGCACATGGCTATGATAATGCCTCTTTATCTCCACTGAACCTCTCGTCCTAAAGTGTATGCTGAATAAATGGCTATCTATTCCTCCAGGTGCAGTAAACGCTTGCTCTTCTTTTGAGTACACCAGTCCACTTCTCTCCATCATACTGTTATAGGAATTCCAAGCGCGCGCGCGCGCTCTCTCTCTCTCTCTCTCTCTCTCTCTATATATATATTAAATGTTCATAAATTTACAAGGTCTGAAATGGTACAGGAAAGCAATCCTGAAGCCATTTTGACTCTTCCAGTGACCTCAAATATTCTCCGCAGTGAGGAAGGAAATGGGAAAGCCTCCTCCTCATTGTCTCTTTGCTCAAATCCTGTCTTAAGGGCGTATTTGTGTTTGAATAGGGTGAGCCTGTGACCTGGATTCAGGAACTAAGTATTTAGCATCTCAAAAGGAATGGTCAGGCTGTCCAGGTGGAGCAATCAGTGACCATTGTCAGGTATCCTGACAAACAGGATTTCTGTGGTAGACCGCCCCCTGTGATGCATTTCTGCTGGAGACTACTGATGTATAAAGCCTTACATGGTTCTAGTGCAGAGAATCTTGGAAGCTCCCTCTACATCTCCTCTGAAACTAAGCATGATGCAACTCAAGCACATGTGTTTAGCACTGTGACACCAGTTCTCTAGGATTCTCTTCCTTAAGAAGTGAAGCAAGCCACAACATAGTTTATGTTTTCAATGTTCAATGGAAAATTTCCTCTTACATCTTCCAAAATCAATTTATTTCATTTCTGCAATTTGCAATTCTTGTTGGTCTTTATATTGTAATACTGTTTTAAAATCCATTTTATATTTTTGGGTATTCTCTGAATGCAGGTGAGCTTATAAATTCTGAAACAAACAAAATGATTGCACATCCATCACAGCCTTCCTAATCCACTGAGTTTAAATTGTTTTCAGCAACTAAAAAACTGTCAGAAAACAGCTTGGGTACCAAACAGTAACCACTGTAGAGTTTCTCTGGACTGTGAAGAGAAAACCACCAAGACATCAACAATGAGATGGGCATTTTATAGGATCTGAAAGAATCTATCTTGTTACTTCCTCCTTTTTACAGCTTAGGTCAAATTAGCAACACACTTTTTAAAGCATTCCTTTGGACAGAATGATTTGAAGTGAATGCCACAAGACATATTCCTCAAGGTGACTGTATATTAAATGAAGAGGAGTTAATATTTGTAGACTACCCTGACCTGCAAGCTACAGGAGAGAAACACAACCTTCAAAACAGATTTGTAGATGTAAAATATAAAATGTCAGCTGAGAATATATTTCTGATTCTTGTTAATTCGTACTACTGAAATGCTGGTCCATCATTTTGGTGTTTTGTTTTTCCCCCTGTTTCCAAAGGTTGTCCAAGGTTGGGCAACTCTCTAGAGAAAATGGAATGTTGCAAAGCTACATTAATGCTCATCAACCAAGATACACCAGGGCCAGAACCAACACAGAGCTGGAATCAATGGGCAACTGTGTCACATTGCTATAATTAGGTATGCATTTCTTCAATGAATTTACAAGCAAACACCACACCATGAATGCTCTACTCCTCTTGTCAGTCCTGATCAGTGTGTGCATCTCTGTGTGAAGATAAAATCCAGTCACTGCTTTCCTCCAATTGCGGTTAGATGCATTCCTACACAGTACTAGGACTCATCAATGTCAGAATTCTTACTTCTTCTACCCAGAGTCCATCCACGTGCTGTTCTAGATTTATCAACTATAATTATTATTATTTATTACATTTGTATACCACCCTTCATCCTTAGCTTTCAGCATGGTTCAGAGCAGAAGAATAAAAGATAGAAACACAAAATGTATAATAAAAACAAGGAACAAAACAAACAATAGTCTCCCATACCCCAAAACACCTTTAAACAGATAGAGGATGTTAGTCAGCCCAAAGCCTGGTTGAAGAGGAACTTCTTTGCCTGGCGCCTAAAGATGTATAATGAAGGTGCCAGCTGAACCCAGGAGAAGAGTTTGGATTTGATATACCACTTTATCACTACCTGAAGGAGTCTCAAAGCGGCTAACATTCTCCTTTCCCTTCCTCCCCCACAACAAACACTCTGTGAGGTATGTGAGGCTGAGAGACTTCAAAGAAGTGTGACTAGCCCAAGGTCACCCAGCAGCTGCATGTGGAGGAGCGGAGATGCGAACCCAGTTCACCAGATTACAAGTCTACCGCTCTTAACCACTACACCACACTGGCTCTCAGGAGCGTATGTCTGCCTGTTCACCAGAGTTCAGGGTTGGAGAGGGGCAGGGAAGCTCTCCTCCTGCTCTCTGCTTCTGAGACAGGCATGACCTGGTGGCGGAGGCAGAGCTACTGTGGCCAGGCGCACCTTGATGCAGCCAAGGTGGGATCTTCTCTGCCACCGGGTCAGACATGACCCAGCGGTATAGCTACCGGAGCCAGGTGCAAAGCGCCTCAGAGCCAAGGAGGGTGGGCGTCAGTATTGCTGCTGGGTCAGACCTGTCGTGGTGACAGAGCCGCTGCAGCCAGACATGCCTCACTTCAGCCGAGGAGGGATGTTCTCCACCGCCGGGTGGGTGGAACTACCACAGGAACAAGCGTTGCAGCCAAGGCACAGCTCCTTCTGGCACGGAGCCAGACTCCAATGAAGGAGCCTGCTGTGGGGACACCTGTTTGTGCCGCCTCTCAAAATTGCACCAGGGGCCACGGCACCCCCCACGCTACACCTCTGGCTGAATCTTCCAGGGGAGAACATTCCACAAATGGGGAGCCACTGTGATGCTCACATATAGGGTCATATGGAGAGAGGGGGTCCCCCATGAAAGATATTATGCTCCATGTGACACGGGGGGGGGGAGGAATTTGTCCAAATAACCTTGTACATGTTTTCTTTCTGCAATACTGGACACTTAACAAAGTGCTCTAGCTGCTGTAACCACTAGACTGTGCAAATCCAAGAGGAAGCAAGAATGACATGGAAGTAGTTGGTTTAGTTGCATTGGGATTCACCAAGGCTGCACACATCTAGAATTGCTGCATGTAATGAAATCTCAGTGACGCATTAACACTGTTGCCAAAAAGTGGAGCCCTGCATATCTTGTCTCACCCCATTTCCTTTGTCTCAGCCATTTATCCAGATAATTTCCAACCAACTCAATCTTTGACAAGAATCTAGCCTATCATTTGTGCTTCCAGTCTGTCTTTCATGGGATATAAGGAACTGCCTTATTTATACTGTCAGGCAGGCCATTGACTCATCTAGTCCAGCACTGCACTAGACTTTGGTCCAGTTACAAATTGATTGGCAATTGCTCTTTAAGCATATAGATAAGAATACTTACCCAGTTTGCCTGATTAAGCTTTAAACCACATGAAGAGCTCTGCTGGATCAGACCAAAGGTCCTCTAATCCAGCGTCTTGTTCTCACAGCAGCCAACCAGATGCCTATGGGAAAATCGCAAGTGGGACATGAGTGCCGCAGCCCTCTCCCCACAAAGCTTCCCCAGCAGTGGGCACTCAGAGACATACTGCCTCCATCTTTTACTAGAGATAGGACACACAGCCATCATGTCTAGTAGCCAACGATGGCCTTATCCTCCACAGTTTGAGATGCGGTGGACTGAATTGGCCCCTTTCGCTTGCAAAGCATGCACTCTACTCTTCCACTTAAATGGTGATCCCTCTCTGATCCCTGCCTTGTAATCCCAGCCTGGTAACTCTCTGCCTTCTGTCCTGCCTCCAGCAGCAACCAATTGGCTCTTCTTCCCAAGACCACCTTGACATCCTTTAGAAGGCTCCAGTTCTTGTTTAATCTATTGCCACTCATTTCATGAATATAACTTGAAGAGGCTGACCATACCTCCAGTTCTATGGGAATGACGGGACTGGGGTATGACAGGATTTCATTGAAAGCAGACAAAGCGCCTTTCCAGGCAATTGGTTTATTGCACAATGGACTCCAAATTGTAACCTCTGATTTCACAGTGTCTGTAAGATACTGAATTGTTGCTTAAGAAAATCCTGGCCTACAGCCACCAAACTCATTTTGCAAAAGCCACAAGGGAACCATTAAACGGCAACATGTTTTTCCAACCAAGGCACAATGCCGAAAAGTCAAACAGGCAATCTCATTTGCCAGTTCCTAAGCACACCAACTGCTTAATTCTTTATAGAAAGAGAGTGCTCATATAGCGATACTTGAGTTCGAACAGAGAAAAGCCACCTAGTTTGTGGCCACCCTCTTTCCAGCTACAGCTCAGTGGTAAGTTTATCCTCTTCTTTTTAAGGGTCACGCAACACAGCGTTCTCATGGAAAGCAAATTCATGAAACACCCACGACGGCCGACAAACTGGTGCCACCTTCAGAGAGGAGGATATGAGCTGCAGGGATGTGGAAGTAATGCAGCCTGACTGTTTCCACATAGAAATGGCTTTCCCCCCCAGCTGAGCTTGAATAAATGAAAAGTACGAGAGACCACAGTAACTTGGGAGTCAGAGCCATCTATCCCTAGCTGGGTATTGCTGAACCACTTCAATGCCACAGCCCAAGCTATTTCCAGTTCACTGCTAGGCATCTATAAATATAACAAAAGGAACCTCTTAAGTGTGTTCTTATTTTTTTGTGGAGAAAGGGGGAAACAGAACCTCAACTGCTTCATTTCAACTGAGTGTTGGGGGAAAGACCCTTGTAAGCTTAAAACAAAAATCCTGTTTGCTAACCAAAGCTTTCACACTCAGTAATATGTGCTAAGCTATCTGCATGAGGCAGAGGGTGTATTTTTGTTTGCAAGCCCTGAATTCTGCATGTGCTTTTGTTAGCTTGATATGTTTCTCAAAGCTGCTTAAGGTGTATGGGTATTGAAAAGACATCATGAACAGCCTGTGAACTCTGAATCAAGTTCTATTCACCTGTATTGCAAGAAAGCTGTTATCTGGCATGTAAGGTTGATATACTTTGTGGGGGGTTAAAAAAAAGGGGGGAAGCATACATTAGATGTGTAAGGTTTTCACTCATGCCACCTTGCTTGTCTTAGATACCCAGGTACACAGAGTGTCTTCCACCAGTTTCAGCAGTTTATGACCTTATGTGGATGGGAATAGCTGGACTTCAGTGGTCTATGCTTTGGTAATATCTAGATTAGACTGCTACAATGTGTGTCAGGCTGGCTTTGAAGGCTGTTTGGAAACAGCAGCCAGAGCAGAATAGTGATCAGACTACTGATTGGAACTAGATGGCCGGAACATATATAACTCCAGTTCTGGCTCACCTGCACTTATTGCGTATCTTGCTTACTCCCAACTGCTTGGCTGCCAATTTGTTTTGGAGCCCAATTCAAAATGCTGGTTTTGACCTCTAAAGCCTTGCATGGCTCAGGACCCCACACCATAACTCAAGGACCACTTGCCGCTATATGAACCCACCTGGACCCTGAGATCAACATCTTAGGATTATTTACGTGTATCCCCTGAGAGGGTGACATAAAATGGGGTTCTTTCTGTAGTGGACCCAGTTGTTGAATACCTTCCTCACAGAGGCTCGCCAAGTACTGAATTCGTCGTCCTTCTGGTGCCAAGCAAATACGTTTTTATTCTCCTGGGCATTTGGACAACGTTAATGGTCTGGTTTGGGTCATTTATTTTTTGGTGGGGTGATTATTATATGTTGTTGGATGATTACTGTTGACACTTTAAGCATAATGGGGGGTATTATATACTATTGTTCCTGTAAACCATTTTGGGACTCCTTTTGTATAAAGAAATGCATACAGTTAACAAAGCTAATCTAAACACACTCCAGAGCACATCTCCTCAGCAATGAGAGACTAAGTCTATGTACTTCCAAATGTCACAATTCATTGCCCAGCATTGGAAGCACATATCTACAGCTGACCCAAATAAAGAACAAATACCCAAGCAGATGTGGGAGGCTCCATGGAATAAAGCCACACTGGAAAAATGAAATCTGAACACCACCTCCTGAGAGAATACCTTTTCATTCTGGTTCTTCTCTGGTCCATCCACCCGGTAATCCAGTTCCTTTTTAACCAGGCCTTTGGTTGATCTGATTGACACCCTTTGCCCATTTAAAATGTGGCTATTTGGGGAGTGAGTTCTTGGGTTATTTTTATTATATATATTGTGGTTTTTATGTTGATCTCTGTGAACCTCCCTGAGACCTCTGGGTATAGGGTGGTATATGAATTCTAATAATAATAATAATAATAATAATAATAATAATAATAATAATAGAAACTGTAAACTATGTTTTCAACATCTGAGCTCTCAAACATAACTAGAACGGGAAAGGTGCTTCTTATCACCTTCAGCACCTGAATCCATCAGTCTCTTATCTCCTAGCACCCCACACATACTTTGTTAATTTTTATCAAGCATTTGTTGTGGGCTCCAGTCAATGCTACTTAAAAGGATATTTGCAAGAGACATGGAAGCAAAGATATTCCACTACTTCCACACACATACTCTCTCCTCTTGGTAGCATGGGATTTGAAACACGTTTGCTTCCATCATTGCCTTACAGTGCATTGCTATGCAGGTTTTCTCAAAAGTAAGTTTCATTGAGCTAGAATGGGTCTAGAATTGCAGGTTTTGCTTCTCACATTCCTCTGATGATTTCCATGGACACTGGGGAATAAGCACAAGGAATGATGCTTCTTTCTCTCTCGACTCCTGATGCATTGATTCTATTAAAACGATGAAACATTTTGGGTAGCATTCATAGCGTAGCTTGGGATGTCGTCTATCTGAGCTGTAATGTGGAGTGACAAGCTCAGTGCTTCTTGAATCTGGGAGAGTGGGGGATGGGGGGGAATGCACTTTTCTCCATTGATTTGTATCCTATGCTGAAAATTCAGCCATGCTCCTGGCTCCAATGCTTAGAAACCAGCAGCCTGTTCAGTCAGGCAAGTACAGAAGTTCAGAAGGAAACCAACCTCTTATTTTGTAGGCAAAATATGCAGATGCTGCTCCCTTTTAGCAAAGGTTGTGCTTATTTGTTAATGATGAATTTTGCTGCCTTTGGGTGGGCTTGCTTTTAATAAAGCATTTAGTCAAGACAGTATTTTAAGTTATTCCTTTCCTATGGCTGTTCTAGGAAGACTACATAAAGGGACCCCTGACCATTAGGTCCAGTCGTGACCGACTCTGGGGTTGTGGCACTCATCTCGCTTTATTGGCCGAGGGAGCTGGTGTACAGCTTCCGGGTCATGTGGCCAGCATGACTAAGCTGCTTTTGGCAAAACCAGAGCAGTGCATGGAAAACGCCGTTTACCTTCCTGCCAGAGCGGTACCTATTTATCTACTTTCACTTTGACATGCTTTCAAACTGCTAGGTTGGCAGGAGCAGGGACCGAGCAACGGGAGCTCACTCCGTCGTGGGGATTCGAACCGCTGACCTTCTGATTGGCAAGTCCTAGGCTCTGTGGTTTAACCCACAGCGCCACCTGCGTCCCTAGGAAGACTTTTTAGTGATCATGAGATTGGATTATATAAGAAAACAAATTTTCCCATTTCTAAGTGGTTTATTTCTGGAGGAGGTAATGAAAGTTCCTAAGCCTAAATTAACACTCACATAATCCATATGGGAAGCAAGAGACCCCACTGGTGTGGCTTCTCCCAAGCAATTTTTTAGTAACTGTGGTTCTATCTTACTATCCGTGCTCCTCTCTACGCTCATATGTAGAATACAAAGGCCAGTTAGTTTAACATTTGCTATGGGGAAATGGGTGGAAAGTATTATTAATTAAATATAGAATTACCAACAGAAGAACAAGTCTTTCTAGTATGTAAAGAATCAGCATGGCTTCCACAACAGTAAGTTCTTTCTGAATATTTAGAGTTCTCTGGTAGTTTTGATAAGTATATGGATAGAAGTGATCCAGTCAAAATTATCTACTTAGGCAATGATTTAGTCCCTCCTGTGTAAGCTTAGCAGCCAAAGGATAAGAGAGCAGGTCCCCGTATGGATCAGTAACTCATTAAAGAACCAGTAGCAAAGAGTGGGAATAAATTGATAGTTCTTCCAATGGAAAGATGTAGGAAAGCACAATTCTACAAGGATTAGTATAAGGACTTGTGCATTTTCAAAAATGACACAGATGTGCTAAGTTTTATTTATGACACCAAGTTGCCCAGGCTGGTAAGGACAAAAAGGGATTGTGAGAAGTTCCAAAAGGATCTTGCCAATTTGGAGGAATAGACATTAAACTGGCAAATGCCGTTCAAAGCACTGCACATTGGAGTAAATTACCTTGGAAGTATGTGGCAGCTATGAAAAGGGTATGTTCCATGTCACTGGAAAAACAATTAAGGATAAAACCAACAAGCTTATAATGCCAGTACAGTAGTACCTCGGGTTAAGTACTTAATTCATTCCGGAGGTCCGTTCTTAACCTGAAACTGGTCTTAACCTGAAGCACCACTTTAGCTAATGGTATCTCCTGCTGCCACCACACCGCTGGAGCAAGATTTCTGTTATCATCCTGAAGCAAAGTTCTTAACCCGAGGTACTATTTCTGGGTTAGTGAGTCTGTAACCTGAAGCGTATGTAACCCGAGGTACCACTGTATACAAATCTATGGCATGATTACATTTGGAATACAGCATACAGTTCTGCTTGCTACACTTCAAAAAGAATGTGCTACTGGAAGGAATTTTTTTATTTCAAAAAGAATATTGTGGGAAAAAATCATCAAAGGGCAATCAAAATTGTAACTGAGCTGGAACAATCGCCCTAAAAGGAAGAATTGCAACACTTGAGCCTTTTTATTTTAGAGAAACGTGTCTAGAAGGTGACAGGATAGAGACATTTAAGATTATGCATAGTGTGGAGAAAGTTGACAGAGACATGTTTTTCTCCCTTTCTCATAATACCAGAACCCAGAGTCATGTTCGAAGATTCAGGAAAGACAAAAGGAAGCATTTCTTAGATTAACTATGGAGTTTCCTACCATAAGGTTTAGTAATTGACACCAACTTGGGCAGCTTTAAAGGGCAGTTAGACAAATAAGGCTATCAATAGCTGCTAGTCCTGATGGCTGTATCCTACCTCCATATTAGAGGTGGTATTCATCTCAATACCAGTTACTAGGGAGCACAGCTGTTGCACCCATGTCTCACTTGCAAGCTTTTCACAGGCCTCTGGTTAGCCACTGTGAGAGCAGAATGATAGCCTATATGGGTCTTTGGCTTGATCCAGAAGCTGGGCACTTCTTATATATCCTTATGAAGCTCATATAGAGGGGGAATGGAAAGAGCAAGGCCAAGCCTATGGGCATTTTTTTCACAGGAAACTTGAGGAGCCTTTTGCTTCAATAGTCTGTAATGCAAATATAAAGCCTACATTTGCCAGAATGCTCATTTACATTACAAATGCTCCTCTGAGTTCTCTTCCACAAGGATCAGTTAATAGCGGCAACGAAAGCTCATAAGCAATTTCAGCTTTACAATTGCTTCTGATCCTTTGCATCTATTTAGTCCAGCTATCTTTGAAGAGGGGAGGATACAGGATGGAAGCTTGTGATCCACCAGTCTATTAGAAATTCTATTTTCCTACTTCATTCAAGACCTAGCAATAGCTTTCATACAATACCTTTCATCTATCAGTCAGGGTGACTGTTATATATCTGGCAAAGCACCCAGTGGCTTTCCGCTTAGATCATCAGACGTTCTTTTCATTTTGATTTTAAACATCTTGTAGGCACACAACTAGAACCAGGTCAAAGGATTGGTACATCTAGCTAGTATCACCTGCTCTGATTGGTAGTGGCTCTCCAAGAACTCAGAAAGATCTCTTGCTCCTCACTTGCTAGCTCATCCTTTCCAAACTAGAGAAGCCTGAGATTGGTCCTGAAAGCTTCTCCATTCAAAGCCTATATTATGCGCACTATATTATGATGAAGAGAGTTCTACGGTCTCTCCCCATGGAAATTGGAAATCTGGTAAGAAGGCAGTCTCTCAGATATTTGGGTCCTATGTCCTACTCCCACCCCAGCTGCTACCACAGGGGTTTCTGAAGGACCATCTTGCCCTGAGAGTGGAGAAGAAGCAGTTTTGCTCATTCTAAGCAAACAGTTGCATTTCCCCTTTATTGCGACTTACAACAATAAGTGTCAATTTTGTCTTTTTAATGGGCTTTTGTGAATTGCTTTGTGAGGTTTGCCTGAAAAGTGGTATACAGTGGTACCTCGGGTTACAGACGCTTCAGGTTACATACGCTTCAGGTTACAGACTCCGCTAACCCAGAAATATCGCCTCGGGTTAAGAACTTTGCTTCAGGATGAGAACAGAAATCATGTAGCGGCGGTGCAGTAGCAGCAGGAGGCCCCATTAGCTAAAGTGGTGCTTCAGGTTAAGAACAGACCTCCAGGATGAATTAAGTTCTTAACCCAATATACCACTGTAAATAAATAGGGATGGACGGCCATTTTTCAACTGTTCAAATAGGATGTGAAGCAATTATTATAAACAAATGTTGGTATGTGTAAGTCGTATGACGATATAATCAACTCAAATAATACATAGCATTACCATGCAGAACTAAGAAAAAGTGTTCATTAATCTGTGCGGGGGGAAGCAGGGGACATGGAGTTGGGGGGGTTATCCCCCCCATTCCACCCAATTTTAAGCAACCGGACTGTGGAAATAAAAGAGTGATTAAAAGATTCTTAAGTGTGTTAAGTTGTGGGCGAACATAGCAGATGACACAGTGATTTCTCCAGAGGAGCTCTTTATTGTGATCACAGCCAAATAAGGCTAATCTAAAGGGGCAATTGCGAAAAGAGAATCATAGGAATCATCTGTTGTCTGGTATTAACTTGCTCATCCCATGAGTGAGATCTAACTGCTGTGTTGTATTGTTTTTGACTGCTTTTGTTGTATTTTTCACGTCTCCTTCAGAGACATGTGTGGAAGGCGATAGATCGATTACTCAGCTTTCTGCAACCTGGAGACAGGGAGATGCAGGCATCTGAGCCGAGTTGTAGTGTCCACACAACACACACACTGCCCCTAAATCCAGGACCAGCCTAAACATCCAAACCAAAAATTGCCAGTGTTAGCAGCCACCCATTGGTCTTTCCACTGCTGAGCTGAGTGATATTTGAGGCTACTGGAGTTTGAAAGGAAGGCAGCACTCTGAAAGGAGCAGGAAGGCAGATCTTTTTTAAAAAGCCCATCCATTCTTTGTCCCCACTTGAGTGGGACCAAAAGTTGCAACAA
Source organism: Podarcis liolepis (assembly GCF_965112155.1). NCBI lineage: Eukaryota > Metazoa > Chordata > Lepidosauria > Squamata > Lacertidae > Podarcis > Podarcis liolepis. The sequence continues at coordinate 23,572,596 of NC_139567.1, read as the reverse complement.
ACAATGAGGTGTGTATGTGTGTGTGTGATCCTGCCAAACCCAGGAGGCTTTCAAATACCAGTAACAGTAGGGTACGAATAAGCTGAAGTACAGAAATACCACAGGCTAGCTTGTACTCTGGTTGGGTGAATGAAACTGATTTGGTTGACCTTCTACATCATGGGTAGGCAAACTAAGGCCTGGGGGCCAGATCCGGCCCAATTGCCTTTTAAATCTGGCCTGCAGACAGTCCGGGAATCACGTGTTTTTACATGAGTCGAATGTGTGCTTTTATTTAAAATGCATCTCTGGGTTATTTTGGGGGCATAGGAATTCGTTCATTTATTTCCCCCCCCCAAATATAGCCCCCCACAAGGTCTAAGGGACAGTGGACCCGCCCCCTGCTGAAAAAGTTTGCTGGCCCCTGTTCTACATGATACCACAGCTGCTACATAATGTAAGATATGTCCTGGAATTGAGGAAGGGGGGGGGGCACAATCAGTACTGTGACCTGTTAACAGCTACCTGTTGCTCTTCCCTCTGACTAGTTCAACCGATGATGTTGGCCAACAGGGATTTGTATGGGGAAAACCTAGACAAGAGGAAAAATGAGTCTAACTTCAATAATCCTCAAACCACTAGGCATCACATAGGTTTTTCCACATGTAAGACTGTGTAACCAGCGGTGTAGCTAGCCGCTCAGGCACCCAGGGCAGCGAGTGCACCCTACAGGCAGTGTGGAACCTGCAGGCACCCGAACCACCATGTCACTCCCAGGAGAGACGCATGGCTCGGGCACGCTGCAGGCCCCACAATAAGTGCAGTGCCCAGTGCCCCCCGCCCCCTTTGGTTCCGCCTCTGTGTGTAACACAGCCATAAAAGCATTCTCCCCTCCTGTTGTTTCCAGCAACTGGTATTCAGAAGCATTACTGTCTCAGATCATGAACGCAGGGCATAAGTATCATGGCTAGTAGCCACTGATAGCCTTCTCTTCCATGCATTTGTCCAATCCTCTTTTAAAGTCCTCCAGGTCGGTGGCCATTGCTGCCTCCTGTGGGAGTGAGTTCCATAGTTCAACTATGTGCTGTATGAGTGTTTTATCTATCCTGAATCTTCCAACATTCAGCTTCGCTCGATGTCCACACCTTCTAGCATTAGGAGAGAGAGTATTACTGTTCTTTTCCATGTCATTGGACTTCACTTTCTATCAGCCTCAACAGGATGGCCAAGGGGCAGGGATGATGGGAGCAGCTGCTGATGTTGTTATTAATATTTATTAAATTTATATCCTGCCCCTTGTTTCAAAGGTGCCCGGACTGGCAAACAACTGACAAAGCAATAAAAACATATTTAAAACATGCTGTTGAAGTTCAGCAACACCTGGAAAGCCACAGGGCCCCCCCTACTCGAGGGACAATTATTTTCCAATTTTAATCTACTTAACCATTTTGACACCAGTGCAATCTACTTGCTTTGCCACAGAACGTACAGTTGCTCTTTTACCAGGAGTAAGTAAGAGCTCACCACATGACCAGCCTTCACTGTTAATCCTGGCTGATGGTAGGGAGGGGCTGTTCTGGGATCCAGCCATATGGTTAAAATTGTGCGCTGTGTATTTTCCCTCCTCTTTTCTCTCTTTCTTTCCAGACATGAGAAATTACTCTCTGCAGCCATAGATGTGTCTCTCAGCTGCACCGCCTCTTGTCTTTCCTCTTCCAGATGCTGACAGGCTCCGAACCAGCGGACAGAGAGAAACAGGCTCTCCTCGTATCTGCATGGAAACTGGATGGGGGGAATGAATAGCAGAAGGGAAGAAGGAGCAAAGTTGGTTATTTTTCTGGCACATGGATGCAATTACATGGAGCACATTCCAGAGGCGTTACTTTGAATTCTGAGCAGGTCTGCCTGCCATTCCTGAGTGGAGAGAAGTAAAAAAAAGGGGGAAGAAAAGTCTCTCTCACAGAGACGGAATGTCTGCACTTTCTATCCTGTTTCTAGGTAAGTTGGAGGTTTTTTTTTTAGTCTTTTCTAAAAGGAAAAAAAAAATCCTAACAAAAGAGGAGTTGCAACCAGAACAGTAACTAGCAAGGGAGGGGCTCTTGGAAAAATAAGTTACTTTTTATGATTTAAAGCGGGGGGCTGGCATCGAAGTTTGTTGAGCATGGAGATCATCTGTTTTCAATTTCTTGGCATTTTTATTATTTTTATGGAGAACAAAAATAGGGGGGGGCAGTTAAAATTCAATTCGCATATCGGAATGAATAGCGTTTAAAGCATGAGGCTCTCTTCTCCTAAAGGTATGGGTTGTTGTTGTTTAACACAAAAAGCTGTTGAAGCTGTTTAATGTTAAATACGTCTCTTGGAGAAATCTTAAATGCTGCCTGCAGAGCTCACACACACATAAAAATGCTGAGGTTTTTAGGATACAAAGCCTTAGACAACTTTGCCATCCACACATTTGAACAACAAAGCATTGTTTCAAGATCAGTGGCCAATCTGCTCACTTTTGTGTATGTCGTTCTGCTCAGAAATTTATTTCTGATATTTTAAAGGAGCCCATTGTTTCCAACAGATACCATAGACAGCCCAAAATTAGAAACAGATGTGCTAAAAGTACATGGGAGGGAGGTGAAGAAGGGAGAAAGAGGGAGCGGGGATGCACGGGAGAAGAAAAGATAGACAAACTGAAGTGGGGAGCCAACAAAAGAGAGAAAATAAGAATGGGCTGAAGATAGGGGAAATCAAAGGGGAAGGAAACAACAGAAAGACAGTGGAAGAAAAGGAGAGTAATTTAACACATTACAGAGAGGAGAATCAGGTTTGCCACAGAGTCAACAGGGAACAGCAGCTAATAATGGCTTGCTGATGAGTGTACCTGTAAGATTCAAATTCTCCCAAATGTGTTGCTTACACCTTCACGCTTTCCATTTTTAGCTGCATAACTAAATTATATCTGGCATTTCAGCTGACTTTAAGCTACCTTGGGAAATCATTTATTTAAGTAGAGGGAGCTTATCCACTTACCTGGGAGTAAGCCCCACCAAACTCAATGGGACTTTCCTCTGAGCAGACATGAACAGAATTACATGGTTATGCATGTTCTTAAATCTCTTCCATTGAAATCAATGGGACTTCTAAGTGTTTAACTTGAGCTGGATTGTGTCCAGTGTGCGAAAGGACCAGAAAGGCAGGGAGAGAAATCCAGGGGAATCAGTGAAGCACGGAAAATTATTCAATAGTCTATTTAAAATGCTTTTTTATAATACATGTTATCACCGTCAGCTACTTATACTACAACAAAAGATTGATAATTATTTGCCATAGATGGCAAAAAAACACACACAACAACACCAAAAAGCTGCTGACTGTTGTGTCATCTGCATAGCAGGCAAACTAAGTTAGTACCGATACGTCCCATATAAAAGATTCTCTGTAAAATGGAGGAGGTAAAAAGATGGAGGAAATGATTAAGAAAGGCAGGCTTGAGTAAAATGAGACGAAGGCTGGCCTCCCTTGTGACTGAGTCAGCGGCAGCCTCCTTCTCCACCTCTCCAGAGACATCACAGTGTGGAGAACAAGCTTTCCCCTCAATTCCACTTTCCACATTGGATTGACAAGCAGGCAGCTCTGTGAAAAATCCCGTATCAGCGCATCGCAAAGGGCTGCTATGCCTTCATCCCTCCTCACCAGTCTGGAAGACCCAGAGTAGAATCACAGAATCATAGAATCATAGAGTTGGAAGAGACCACAAGGGCCATCGAGTCCAACCCCCTGCCAAGCAGGAAACACCATCAGAGCACTCCTGACATATGGTTGTCAAGCCTCTGCTTAAAGACCTCCAAAAAAGGAGACTCCACCACACTCTTTGGCAGCAAATTCCACTGTCGAACAGCTCTTACTGTCAGGAAGTTCTTCCTAATGTTTAGGTGGAATCTTCTTTCTTGTAGTTTGGATCCATTGCTCCATGTCCGCTTCTCTGGGGCAGCAGAAAACAACCTTTCTCCCTCCTCTATGTGACATCCTTTTATATATTTGAACATGGCTATCATATCACCCCTTAACCTCCTCTTCTCCAGGCTAAACATGCCCAGCTCCCTTAGCTGTTCCTCATAAGGCATCATTTCCAGGCCTTTGACCATTTTGGTTGCCCTCCTCTGGACACGTTCCAGCTTGTCAGTGTCCTTCTTGAACTGTGGTGCCCAGAACTGGACACAGTACTCCAGGTGAGGTCTGACCAGAGCAGAATACAGTGGCACTATTACTTCCCTTGATCTAGATGCTATACTCCTATTGATGAGGCCCAGAATTGCATTGGCTTTTTTAGTAGATTCAGAGACGACTCCTCTTTTAGGAAAGCTGGTGGACATAAGAAAATAGCAAGAGCTTGCTGGATCAAGCCAAAGGCCCATCTGGTCCAGGATCCTGCTTTCAGAGTGGCCACCCAGATGCCTGTGTGACGGTGACAACTCAATCACAAGAGCAACCTCCTCCCCATGGTTTTCCAGTAACTAGTATTCAGAAGCATTACCACCCAGAGAGGGTACTGAGGATGGAAACATGAGGAAGGACAGAGTACAAGTTTTTGCTAGCTGATGCATGTGCCCTCTCTCATTAGCCTTGGTGCCAAGTCCCAATACAGAGTAGGTTGGGTACGGGAGTATTTCACATTTCCCAACCTTCTGGGCACATCAGACTTAAACAGAAGACTGGCAACCAATATCTTGCACTTGTTTTAGCCCCAACATGGCACAAACTTTTTTTGCCAAAATCTACAACAATTCAAATGCAGCTTACTCGCAGGAAATGTGATATGCACTGATGGAATACAATGGGAACAAATTAAGTACAAATGGGTAAAAACTGCTTTATGACCCACCCAAAAGACTAATGGAGACACTCCATATTAAGGTTGTTGGGTTCAGGCTCTGTTTGTAGGATACCTGAAGGCAATTTGGCCTGCTGCTGTGGGAAGGAGGATGCTGGAGTAAATGGGTTTTTGGCATGATCCAGCAGAGCTCATAATATGAGGTTTCTTCTGTACGCAGTGTTTGTCCCCTAGTTTTCACATTTTGTGGCCATTTGAATGGAATCACAATACCGGGGAGTTTCCCCCCTCCTCTGGGATAATATCAGGGATTTGTAACCATTCTATGCCCAATAATGGATAAACTGAGCAATGGCCAGCCCTCAAGATAGAAGGCCAGTTCACTAGCAGGAACACAAGCAGAGTATGAAGAGTTGTAGTTCTGTTCATATACGTATCTCAAAGGCAAGAGGATGGAAATTACAACAGGACAGCGCAACGTATAAATTTGTGGGCAAATGTTACCAGAAATGCAAATTTTCCATACATTCACTTTTAGCGCAGCACACACCCATCCTCATATTTCTTTGCAACAATTTAACTATGCCCATGTCGCTCCTGCTGAAGAAATTTATGCTTGTATTTCATTTCCACTTTGTGCAAGGTTAAAGGCTATAACCAAATTGTACATTTCTTTGGTAGAAAAGAATGCCTTTTAAGATGTACGTTTTCAGGTGTATTGCGCAGTTGGGCAAAGTAACAAAAATAAAGGAGTTCCAAGAGCTGTGCTGCGCTACTATTCTGAAAATGCTGCAGGAGACTTCACTATGCAAGTTCTGTCCCATACTAGTAAAACTTAGAAGATGATAAGTCAACACACTCAACATGGTCCTACGTGTACAAAATTTGCTGAAGTTAGGAGTCCCAATATCCAGTAGTGTTGGCACAAAAAGAAGTTCCAATTATTTCAGTACCTATTATTATTACTAACAACAATGGGTCATAGCCAAATGAAGAGTTTCACAGGGACAAGGACTTTTAGCTGCGCAATGGCATTTCCCTGCCCACTATTCTCCCTGTGTGCCACTGTGCCCTCAGTAAATCTGCTCCAGACATTAGGGTTCCACAAACTCCTGCAGATTTATGAAGGCAGGGCAGATCACATACATAGAGGAGAGGGCAGGTTACCCATAGAGAATACAGAGCAGGCATAGGCAAACTCCAGCCCTCCAGATGTTTGGGACTACAATTCCCACCATCCCTAGCTAACAGGACCAGTGGTCAGGGATGATGGGAATTGTAGTCCCAAACATCTGGAGGGCTGGAGTTTGCCTATGCCTGGTACAGAGGATAGAAGCATGAGGAATGATGGAGGACAAAAAATTGGTAGCTGATAATAGTTCTTGCAGTAGAGAAACTGTTTCGTTTGATACCACCCAACATTTTCAAGACACTTCCAAGCTGAAGTTCTCAAAGCACCTCCTTGTTTTCTTTAGATTCTGGTATGCTGAACAAGTCTTATGAATGCTCCAATGCATACCTAGATCTGGGCATAGAGATACCCTGGAGCTGTAAGGTCTGAAACAGGGTGTCACTGATTGTATTTGGCATGTTTGATAATCTGGCCCATTATACAAATCTGCATAATTTATTCCAGTCACAGGAGATGTCTTTTCTGGCTGTAGAACTTGGACTTACATAGCACAATCCCACACAGAGACATACACACATTGCATTGTTAATTTCCCATGTTCCATCAATCTAGTAATGTATATAATGAGCTAAAATCAGCTATTCGTTGGGGCGTGGGGGCGTGGAATAAGGCTGTTTTATTCGCTGATGTTTCCTTGTGCATTCAATTGTTTACACAGCTAATGGATTAGGGCTTGCTCTATAGCCAGAAGTATATGCTTGTAGCCATTTGAGGACAGGCATGTAGTTTTATTAGGTTTTGTAAAACAAAGCATGGTCAGATAAGATGGGGGGGGGGGAGGGTTGACAAGAGACTTGTGGAAAAGGAATCCTAAATCCTACAAGCAATAGTGAGAACCAGATTCCCTTGCCCTCAATGCTGAAGCTGCTAAGCAATGCTCCTGCAGGGTATATCCTACACATGGCATTTCAAATGAAGGTGTTAATTGGATTATCTGTGGTGGAAGATTTGCTGGCACTTGCTGTATTCTATCATCATCAATGGCAGTTGGATTATTATATATTCCAGATGGAGGGGGTGTGTGAGAGAGAAAGCAACAGCCTCTCTCTCTAAAAAAAAAAAAGCATAGCACTCTGGGCTACAGAAAGATTTCATTTGCCCCTATTTAGGGCTTTTATTTATTTGTTTGTTTGCAGTTATATCTCGTCTTTTTCTCCAAGAAGCTCAAGGTGGTTTACATAGGCCTCCCTCTCCACATTTAATCCCAACAACAAGCATGCGAAGTAAATTAGGCTGAGAGGCAGTGACAGTCATGGAGTGAGCTTTGTGGCCAAGTGGGGATTTGAACCCTGACTGCCCACATCCTGGTTCAAAACTCTAACCACTACACAACACTGACTCTTCAACACCACACCTGTTCGTTTGTGTGCTAAGTTTGAAAGAGGCCCACTTACAGACCCCATTTATATAGCAGTTTAGAGGTGCAAATCCAAAAAGTCACTGTTAGAAACCATCGTTAATGGGACACTCAAAAAGATAGGACATTGTGCTTCACACTTAAGGTGATACAGTCCATGACAGGATCTCGAAAGGCCTAATTTGGAGGCTGTTTCAACAAACGACTCTTTTTCGGTTTTTGTTTTCCCCCGTCTCTGTAAATCGGGTCAAAGTGCTACATTGACTAGAAAGTATATTTGATTTCTAAACAGGTTCTCTTGCACTTTTTTTTATAGTGCATAAACACCACCCATCCATTATTCATCTTAAACTAAGAAGTGTTCTTGGTGCCATTTGTGCAAGTGTCCCTATCTTTCACCTTCCCCTCAGGGCTTTGTAAACTGGCAATCTCTTCTCACATCTTGTGTTAAGTCCCAGGTACAATTATTATATATGCATAGTGTATGCATGTCTATGACATCCCTGATTCCAATTGGGTCTCTGGATCAAGCACAAATTTAAAAAAAGGAAAAGAAAAGAAAGCTCAATTCCTTCCCCAGGCTGTTTCCTAGGACAAGCATCAGGAGAGCAGGGCGGCACTCCTCCATTCTGTACATATTTATGAGACATGCGCTGGATGCTTTGTACAGTTGAGTCTGCCGAGTATATTTTTTTAAAAAAAGAGCCTTGATAAAAATTTTAAGGGCTATGGAAATGTTTAATATAGAGCTGAACTCTCCTTCAGAGCAAAGAAGCAGAGGAACACCAGGAAGTATTGAATAGAGCTTTGAGAAACCAAGCAGAAATGTATAGCCAAGAACATTTTCCTCTCCAACCCATTCAAGCTGCAATTTATTTTTATTTATTTTTAAATTGATTAATTAATTAAAATTACAGGGCTTTCAACCTTGAAGGCAAATCGCTTTGTGACTGCATTGTTTAAATTTAGGTTCTGTTTTGTGGGGGATTGTTAGACTTCAAGCAAAAGCCTCAGAGCACAGGGGCTGTCACTTCCGATTACTTCCAGTGCCACTTCCAATTATTTCCAATCACCATTCTTGAGACAGGAGGGAAATTGAGCCAGATTCTTTATCATCATGCTTCCCACCCAACCCACCTCCTGAACAAAAGGACAATTTTCCAAAGTGCTGCCAAGATGGACCAAAGGGGGGTATCCAGAGTAGATTCCGTTGTGGGGTCTACCTGAAATAATGCAGAGCAAATCCCGCCAAGGCAGACTGAACTAAACAGGAACTGTGATCAAAGTGCTGTAGACTTTGGAGTCTTTTGTATGAAATAAGTCATGGGTAGGCAAACTAAGGCCTGGGGGCCAGATCTGGCCCAATCGCCTTCTAAATCCGACCCACAAATGGTCAGTGTGTTTTTACCTGAGTAGAATGTGCAGTTTTATTTAAAATGCATCTCTGGGTTATTTGTGGGACCTGCCTGTTGTTTTTACACGTGTAGAATGTGTGTTTTTATTTAAAATGCATCTCTGGGTTATTTGTGGGGCTTAGGAATTCGTTCATTTCCCCCCTTCAAAATATAGTCTGGCCCCCCACAAGGTCTAAGGGACAGTGGACCGGCCCCCTGCTGAAAACATTTGCTGACCCCTAAAATAAGCACTCAACTGAAATCTGAACAATATTCCAGTGCTGGCAAATTTGAACTCCCCTTTCAACAAAATGTTCAGTTTTTGTGTGTGTCACAGGATATTACCATGTACTCCATTAGAAAACAGTGATGTATAGTGATTACGCTATGGATATCTTGAAAATTAAGATTGGCTGCTTATTTGTGAGTTTTAACAGCTCACACTGCATGAGCAATGAACTCATGTGATACTGTAGCAGCAATTTGCTTCATTTTCACTCCCCCCCACCCCAATGACACTAGGACCATTTCAATGAGTGACAATATCATTTGGTTTCTATGAGGGGGTTTCATATCTTCTTACTACAATGTGGGAATCAGCTCTCAGTGTCTCAGGACGAGTAATCCACCAGTGGACTACTGGCCTGGGAAAATTACAATGGAGCTGGGATTATCCAAACAATGCTAGACTGAGTGGGCCTTATGCTGGTACAGTGGTACCTCTAGATACGAACGGGATCCATTCCGGAGCCCCGTTCGCATCTAGAAGCAAATGCAACTAGTGATGGCATGTCTGCGCATGCGCGCGTCACTTTTCACCACTTATGCGCATGCGCGTGACATAATTTTGAGCATCTGCGCATGCGCAAGCGGCGAAACCCGGAAGTAACGCGCTCCGTTAATTCTGGGTTGCCGCAGAGCGCAACTCGAACGCGCTCAACTCAAAGCGTATTCAACCCGAGTATGACTGTATTCTTCAGGAAGAGTTTATACTCAGAGTGTATAATCACTTAAAGCTGAAGGCATAACAAATATGTGTTAAGAATCCTGTGTAGGATCCTCTGTAAATTAAACAAGACACTGGTGAACAATATCAATCAGCCAACCAACCAACCAACCAACCAACCAACCAACCAATCAATCAAGGCTGAAGTAAGCGAGGGCCTCCTTCAACAGATGCGCTCAGATGTCCTTCATAAGACTGGGGCACAGCAAGCGTTGGAACAGTTTTCACAATACCAGAAAGTAGAACTACTTCAAAAGCAGCTTAGGGGAGATTAAAATCAGTTAGGAGGAGATCATAGCCACGGCTTGCAAATTTCATTAGTTTTAATCTCTTCAACCATAAAAGGAACAATAACTGTGACTTGGCTCCTGACGCTCTTAGGTGCTTCATCAGGTTGTGTCTGAAGCAAGCTGAAACCTGTCAGAAGAACTGGAGATGAGAATTAGTGTACAGGGAATTCAAAGATACAAATTGAAGGAACAACACTAGAACGCTTGCCTATTTCTCAGCTCTCTCCTTATACCCAAACTTTTCTTGTTTCTAAAAAGCATCAAATTAATCAAAACAGGTGGGAGGATTGTACCCCTTGTTTCAGTTTTAGGCCTAATTCTGCATCCTATGAACCTTACTCATATATGCTATAAATAGCATATGAGGCATGTTGATAGGTTTTTCTTACTTAGTTCAGGGTGTGAAAATGCCCTTTGTGGTGTGTGCCAAATAAACCAGAAAAGGTTGCTCACTGGACAGTGGCTGACAGGTTAAGTAAAGTTCAGTCTTGATTTCTGTGGAGTAAAGTTTCCAGAGGAACTCACTCCTTGACTTTTGAGTGGCTGATCCATAAATCTGTATGTCACAAATTCAACAAAGGAATCCATTGAAAACAGCTGTTTTGCCTATCTTGACTCATAAACTATAATTTGTGAACATCCAAAGAAGCTGAGTGTTGGAAGATTTCAGGACAGTTGAAGGAAATGACTTCTTCACACAGCTCATAGTGAAACTATGCAGCTCACTCCCACAGGAGGCAGTGATGGCCAATAACTTGGAAGGCTTTAAAAGTTGTTGTTGGCATCTTGAGAGACCATGGAGTGTGCCTCCAGGGGTGAACTCAAACCGCTTTAGTGCTGAAGTGATCTCCCCAGGTTGGAACTGGCAGAAATGACTGGCAGAATCCGGGACCTGGGAGAGGAGACAGTGGAAGAGGACTGGAAAAAGTTTAAGGACTACTTGCAAAAGCATTGCAAATTGTATGAATGTTAAGATGATGCAGGATAGAAAATAATCTGGCATTAGTAGATTAGTGGAAAGATGTACGAAAATAAGCTAACCCTAAAAACAAGGTTGAAATTTTGATTAACAGTAGGTTAAATTTAAATATCTAAATATTTGAAAATAAAGTTCAAAATTGGAGATATAATTTCTGAAAATTATATAATAAGATTTGAAAGAAGGTGCAGTACTGCTGAATATAATTTTATAAATGGGAACGCAGGAAAGGGAGATGTGAGGAAGTCCGAAAGGAAGGTTTATGGAAGTTTGGTTTAATGAAAAGTAATTATGCTTTATTGTATTTGTTCTCTGTTTGTTTTTTCTGTTTTATCTTTTTTTCTTTTTTCAAGTTGGTGATGGTGCTTTATGTGTTGGGTGATGTATTGTTTAAAACCTTTAATAAATATCTTTAAAAAAAATATGTGATCTCCCCAGGGCACAAGCCTGAGCAGTGTGTATGGAGGTCTTGGGCTGCCCATAGGGCAAGACACACGCACCCCAGGCTCGCTGATGTGGTTCAAGGAAAGCAGAACAATGCATTTAGCACCAGCTTGGCTGCAGGAATTGCCAGGAGGAGGTGTACTAGGCACCATCCAACTGTCTTAGGGACTCCACTCCAGAATTGTGTGCGGTATACTCTTTAGCCTTTCTTCTCCCAAAGAGAAGAAGTGAAGTTTTCCTTCTCTGAGATGGGCTACTTTCTCAGGTTCACGAGCCCCTTCTGCCCCTCACTTCCCTCTATAGCACGTGCAGAAACCTCCTTCTTGACCGTTGGACCCACTATTGGTCTCATCCACTCAATCTGCCAGAGCCTGTCTTTGCATGCAGGGGAAGTCCCTAACTCACCGAGGGTTTGATACCCAGCAGCAACCCTCACTTGGTTTAGCCAGCCAGTCGAAGCCGTTCCTGGGGTGTGCTGACAGCTTCTAGGAGCCATAGATGAGAGCTGAGTGCAGGGTGGAGACCAAAGGTGGAAAAACTATCCCATACTGGTCAGAGTCTTCTGTTTTGCATCTGGCTTACCATTATCAAACAAACCAAACCATTATCCACCCACCCCCAATGAGCTATCACCAAGTTGGCTTCACGAAGAAACTAACTGGTATTATTTCTAGCTATTACTAAATTCTTGAAATTATGAGTTTGCTCAAATTCTAACCTTTTACTGAATCTAGAGGTTTGGGGGGCCTTGCCTCCCCGAACCTTATAACAATATATACTTGCTTGAATGGAATTCATCAGGTTTGTTAATATAAGACTTTGGGTGGCAAAATGGATTATATTGAAACATTATACAGTGGTATCTCGGGTTAAGAACTTAATTTGTTCTGGAGGTCCATTCTTAACCTGAAACTGTTCTTAACCTGAGGTACCACTTTAGTTAATGGGGCTTCCTACTGCCACCGCGCAATTTCTGTTCTCATCCTGAAGCAAAGTTCTTAAACCCGAGGTACTATTTTTGGGTTAGTGGAGTCTGTAACCTGAAGCGTCTGTAACATGAAGCATCTGTAACCCGAGGTACCACTGTATAAGATATTAGATTGCTGAATTAAAACTTTTTTTCAAAAGGTTATACTATTTATCATATAGCTACAGCATTATTTGTGGAAGATGGATCATGGAACTGCTGAGCGCTAGAGGCACAGAATGTTCAAATCAGGTCCCAAGTGCACTTTCAAAAGTGAAAGAAGGAACACATTTTAGCCTATAACAGGTCACCTCCAAATGCTATTAATGCAATAGGAAAAGAGCTTTTTTAAAAAGTATACCTTTTGTTCAGTGTCTTTATGCGGTTCTTTAATTACATGTTAATATGTTGAAAATTCAAACATCAGTTTTAAAATCACATTTTAAAATGCCCCCAAAACTCCATCTAAGGTCATCTAATTTCAATGAATTATAGACTAGGCTCTTATTTTTGTTAAACACGTTTATGGTTGGGGGTGGGGGGGAGAGAAAATAAGCTTCAACCTCCTCAATGCTTTCATTGCAGTTGCTTCTAATTTTATTATTATTTTTTAAATTAGGTGTGGTACTGATATCTTGGCAAAAGTGCTGCAGGCGTCAGCACAAAATGGCTGCTAGGGGCAGAACAAAAGAGGTGACAGTACTCAGAACAGTACTGGCGAATACTATCACAAGAAAAAGTACTGAGCCTCTGAAAGCCAGTTTCCCCATCAGTGACCTGAACTTCAATGAAACATAGGATAGCAGCAGCATGCCCAGGGCATTAGTAAGAACAAAGAGTCTTGTGACATCTAAGACTAACACATTTATTTTGACATAAGCTTTTGTGGAGTATAGCCCACTTCATCAGATGCATCTGATAAAAATCGACTCTTGTGCATGAAAGCTAACGCCACGATAAATTTGCTAGTCTTTAAGGTGCTGCAAGATTCTTTGTTATTACAGATGCTTTTTAACTAGATTTGCAGCAATCAGAGAGAGTTCAAAGGAGGTTCCAAGCGTAAAAAGAGAAGCCCATTACATGAGGTGGTACAGAAAATACTAGTCGTGGAAATACAATGACAGAGTATGAGAAAGTTTGAGGATTCCAAGGTCATTTGCTTTGAAGCTAATGATCCTGTAATACACAGTAATACACTAATTACTTTAACTCATTCTCCAATTTAGCAATGCCCTGGGCATGCTGCTGCAATTCTAGGCTAGTGAATGCACATCCATTAGTAAATGAACCTACTGAAAGAAACAGGGTGCATCAATTTCTTGGTTTTTCATGGTTCCCCCCCACCATGCTATTGTAGCTTCCTTTTTAAACCATATGTGGAGAATAGACTAAAAAACCCCTATCATTATAGATATAGGTGTAGCAGTGCCAGAAAGAAAACATCATTGGACACTATCTGCGCTGGTAGTTCACAACACAGAGACAAAAACAGGTTAGCTGCATTTTTAAATGATTATTTGAGAGGCTTGTTAAGTCATCTTTGAAACGGAAGTATTTTCTCAATGTCACATTGTCTGATAAAATCAGCTGAAAACATGCACAATAAAAACGGCACACCTCGATAAGCAGAGACAATAAAACCAAATCTATTTCAGCAAGCCAGTCAACAGAAACTAAAATAGGCTACTGCACCCACAATCAAAAGCCGTCTGAAAGAAATAATGTCATTAGGATCTGCCTGAAAGACAAAGGGTATTGCACATTTCCCAAGAATGAGTGTTCTGCTGGGACCACCACTAAAAAGGTCCTGTCTCTCACACCTGCCAAACTAACCTAACCCTTCCTGGATGGTACCTGGCCATCCTTAAAGCATTTCCTTGCCCAGAATGACATTATGTTGGATCTCACATTTACTGCAATGCATTCAAGGTGGGGTACCCACATAGTTTGTCTGGAGGCTGCCACTAATGCAGAATATGGCACCTAGGCTGCTTGTGAGGCAAACTACGGCCAGTTTATAACACCCCTTGACTGTATAATCTGCTCTGGCGTTGAAGGTTTAGGGAATCGGGAGGCTGCCTTACCCTCTCTTCACGCAGTAGGTTATTGTGTTGTTCAGGAGAATCTCTCCTTGCAGTTCTAAAATATTAGAAGTCTGATCCAAAACAATTCAGAGCAGGGCTTTCAGCATGGCTGTTCCTGTTTTGTGAAACAGCATTCCAGTGTGGGCACCTAACAATGGACAACATTCTTAGCTTCATTAGCTACAAACCCCAAAGTGCCAAAGTTTTTGAAGTCATTTTGTAGGGTTTTGTGACCTAAACTCTTCCTTTTGTTGGCTCCCCTAAGCTGAGTAATTCATACTAACCAGGATTCATAGGTACCACCCAGAAATCCAACCCTGTCTGATTCGCGCCAAACTGGTGCCAAAGTTTTGGAGTAGTTTTCTAGGGTTTGTAGCACAAACCCCACATTTTTAGTGCCCCCCAAACTGAGCAACTGATTTTCAAACACTGTGTACTGCCACCCAGAACCTAAACACCTAAGTAAATCCCGGTGAGTTCATTGCAATTTAGATCAATATAAGTATACTAGCACAGCATAATCCATAGCAAGTCTACTCTGTAGTAAATTGCTTCAGGGTTGCAATCTTTAAACATGTTTACCAGTAAGTAAATCCAATGTGAAATCAACTGGATCTAGTCTATAATTTTAGGTTTGCTGTTTTAATCTGGTCTAGAAGTAGTGACTAAACAAATGGAGTATAATTAATTGTGCAGTATTCGTAAGAAAACAAAAACCCACAAAAAATACAATTAGCAAGGGGTTCTCAGTTTTAACTGAATAAGAACAGTCTATCCCAACTGTGTTGAATTTTTAAGATTAACCAGTTCAGGCTCCACTCCTGTACATACTTATCAGGAATGGAATTCAGTTGACTTACTTCTAAGTAATGTATTTTCACACAATTATCCAGAGCTGACCTGAGATATTTTGCTGCACAAGGAGGGGTGACCAGTGACCCCACACCCACATCCCAAATCAGGGTGCATGATAGCAAAGGATGGCCAGTTTCTTCTAGCACCTGAGGCAGAAAACCCCAAAAGTGCCTCTCCTGCTCCTTGTCCATAAAAAATACCACAATAATAAATTAAAATATTTTGCAACTTGCTGCCCCTTTCATATAATCCAAAGTCAGCAACCTGAGGCAGCCATCCAATTTGAATTGGACAGTGCTGGATTTCTGGGTGATACCTAGACTATGACCCCCAGGTAGATTATCAATTACACAGTTTGGGGGGGATGCTACAAAATGCGGGTTCACACTACAAAACCCTCCAAAATGACTACAAATCTTTGGCACCGGTTTGGAGGTGATCCAAAATTCCAGGGTTCATAGTTAATAAAGCTGACATTCTTTAAGTCTCTGCTTTGGGTGCTTATTTGTATTATTTCACCCAACCTTCAACTGTTGTTTTTGTTGTATGGTTGTAAATTGCCTTGGAATTTATATGAAAGGGATGGGGTGTGGGTGGTGTATAAGCGATCATGCAGAATTGCAAATCATCAACAGTTATTAAACTCATCAGTAAAGACAGCCATCAAACTGCCATCTTTCCAGCACCAAAATGAGAAGGTAGCAGCATTTCCATGGACTGTTCATTTCTAAGCCTTTTCTTATGTCCTAACCTGACCCGCACAAAACAGCAGAAAATGAGGCACCGGGGTTCCTATTTAATCATGCACTTCCCTGTCAAGAGCTGGAAATGTATGCAGACCAATAGCACAACAGTCAGCAGGGAGTGGCACCAGAACTTCTGAAATTAACGTAATTCATTCTTCATTCCTGTGAAGTTGGAATAATTTGTGCATTTGACTTGGCACAGCAATGGTGTCCCTAGTAATTTTGCAAATATATACTTTCCAGGCCTAACCTGCTTGTGATTTATTTGCTCCTCCATCCCCCACAGCAGCTCCCTCCCACTCACATTTGCAAGAATATTAATGCTTTTTTTCCAACTGAAATAAGCTAACTGAAGCTGCATTAATGGTCTCCTTTCCCTCTCTGGATAATCCTCCCATGGAAAATTTCTGATAGGAGACAAATGTAAGAGAAAGAGGGTTGATAACATTCATGCATGAGGAAGGATTTATTTAAGTGGCCCGTTAAATAAATTACTTGAGATGCCAATATTGTCTGTCTTCTCTAATGGCGAGGCAAACAAGAGACTCGACTCTTCCCAAAGCTATTCAAGTTGTCTATTAAAGGCACAGGAGCCTTCCTCAATAGGAAATATTGCAGTGGTGATCTCCTTCCATACTGCAGATCCAAGGAAAAGTTTTGGGTTTGCACCCCTTAGTTGAAGGTACTTTGATATAGTGGCATCATTGTCCACAATGAACACATTCCAGTTTGTTCAATTTGGGGGGAGGGGATTGTCCTGCTACAAAATCCCACAAAACCTGTTTGACCAGAGAAAAGATCAGAGGGAAAGAATTGGGGGGGGGGAGATACACCCAGAATGCCAAACAGCCTAAATTCTCTTTTGTACAATTGTAATCTCCAACTGAACCAATTACTTGTTCACTAACTTTTAGGAACTATAGTGAGTGAATACCCTGCAGTGCTGATTATTATTATTATTTTATTGCAGGTTATTATTATTACTCTGCCCTTCTTCCAAGTTGGTAGGATGGAAGGCAAAACTCTCCCTTCCCCATTTCAAATGTGCAGTAATCCTGTGATAGAAGGTGAGGCTGAGACAGAATGAGCCCAAGTTTATCAATAAGCTTCAAGACTGAATGAGGATTTGAACCTAGGTAAGAAGAGCCTCCCCATGACGGTGTGAGCTCCCATTGCTCGGTCCCTGCTCCTGCCAACCTAGCAGTTCAAAAGCATGTCAAAGTTCAAGTAGATAAATAGGTACCGCTCTGGCGGGAAGGTAAATGGCATTTCCATGTGCTGCTCTGGTTCGCCAGAAGCGGCTTAGTCATGCTCGGCCAGTAAAGTGAGATGAGCGTCGCAACCCCAGAGTCGGTCACGACTGGACCTAATGATCAGGGGTCCCTTTACCTTTAAGAAGAGCCTGCTGGAATATGGATCAGGCCAATGACCCATCTAGCATCCTGTTCTCACAGTAGCGAACTAGGTGTCCTAATGCGAAACCCTTGAGCAGGACCCAAGCACAAAAGCATTCCCCACTTCTGCAGTTTCCAGCAACTGGTATTCAGAAGCATTACTGCCTTTGACTATGGGGCAGAGCATAGCCATCATAGCTAGTCGCCATCGGTAGCCCTCTCCTTTCATCACGCCATGAATAATTTTATAATGCTCTCCCCAAGGAGGTTCAGCAGGCACCTTCATCATACACCTTTAGGCAACAGGCAAAATGTTCCTCTTCAACCAGGCCTTTGACAGATTGACACCTGATGCCCTTTAGCAAAGTTGCTCCACCCCCTGCTCCTATTTCAATACTTTAACTACTAAGTAACTCAAGGGGTCAGATATGGCAAGCCATAACCCTCCATTCAGTCCAACCTAGCCTTCAACTTCAGTACGTACTTCAGTAGAAATCCACACATGGTTACCATAGTGCCATAATTCTGTGCCAAATGAGAGAGCTGCGCTCCCCTCAGATGCAAAATCTGGCTTTATCATTGCCATTTGATGGGGTGGGAACAAGAGAGGAGTGATATTGGGGAGGAGGACAAATGCCAGCCTATTTGGGAACAGAGATCTCTTCCAGAAATGTAGGGGATGCGTTCCCCGGCCCTTTATTCAATATATTCTCTTGTGGCGTTCCATCCTAGAAAATATCCCTGCTTAAAGGCAGAATATTCCCTTCAAATGTCTATTTCCAGATTCCAGCTGCATCACGTAACTAAGAAGAAAAAGGATCTGCCCACATCTGGAAAAGCCTGGCATGTAATTACCGGTATCTCTAGAGGATTAATATCAAGCTATAGGAATTTGCAGTATGGCTATGCAAGTGTGGTGTGGTGTGGTGTGCTGTGCTGTGCGCTGTGTGTGTGTGTGTGTGTGTGTGTGTGTAAAGAGAAAGATCCTTTTGCTTCCCAGTTGATGGCATGTAAGAAATAATCATGAACAAGAACCAGTTCTTCTTCCAGAAAAGCATGCCTCTTTCTACATAACATCACAATACCATATTTTGATGGCATGTAGGAAGCCCTAAGGAGGTTCTTGAACTGAAGGAGAATGTTCTACCTAATTTGCCTTCTACAATACCACTTACAAGGGTTTATTGGACTTTTATGTTCTTATTTCCCAGCAGATAAATTAGGGCAAGAGTAATATAACTGCAATGTAACAAGTTTACACTTCCTAGCACTAACCAGGGCCACCAATTTACATCTTCCTCTAAATTATCTCCCCAAATTAGCACATTTTATGCATGTGGGCTTTGAAGTAAAAATAAATTTAACGTTTAGTGCAGCTCAGCCTTCTCATCAAGTGTGACACTTAGGAAAAGTAATTGTATCAGGTCTGAAACATTCACTAAGTGCCTTAAACTCTGCTTATGATGTTAAACACAACAAGTGTTCCTAATGGGGTTTTCCCCCTGCAATTTGAAACTGATTGTAAAAAGTTTCTCTCTACACCCACACTTAAATCTCTTTGCTCCCCCAAAACTTGAAATGATGCTCCTACAATCACTTCTTCATTTCCACCATTTGTGAAAAATTTTATGTAGCAAATATTATGTAGCAAAGAAACTTCTGTTCATATGTGCTGAAATCCACATCCAAATTGAGAACTAACAGAAGGCTTTCAGTCAATACTTGGAAATACTTCCAAAGTGGCCAAGTTCAGCTGAACCATAAAAACAATAAATTTACATTAGTTGCATGCTCTGCATGTTGAAAGGAGAGCCCTCCCTGTTGCTTTAAATCACTCTCGGTTTTATTTTTCTGTGTCATCACTGCCAGTGCCTATAAGCCTCAACTAAAAGAGGCCATCCTACCCTAGCAAGTGGGGGGGGGGGGTTGAAAGTGAGGAATCCCCTTCAGCAAGGATGTGGCGAGCAGACTCATCTGTTTATATGAGGGACAAAGTGATGGATGGAGGGGGGAAATCCTGGGATAAGATGCAATAAAAAATCAGGTCCACCAACACAGGATGCTGTGGTCATTGCCACATACCACTGTCATCGCTACATAAACTGCATAACATGACAAACATCCTGCACTGAACACACAACAGCTCTGGAATGCCTCATGTTATTGAAATATGGGAATCTTAGATACCACTATTGCCTTGATTTCATCTGCGACACAGGTACTGTTATAGGACGAGACCAGCAAACAAATCCAGATCCTAATGTACGGTTTTATAAACAATTTGGATGAAGGTACTGAGGCGATGCTCATCAAATTTGCATATGACACCAAACTGGGAGGGGCAGCCAACACCACTGAAGACAGAATTGAGATTCAAGATAAGCGTAATAGATTCAAGTACTGGGCCAAAGCTAACAAAATGAATTTCAATAGGGACAAATGTTAGTTTTGGCCCAGTACCAGAATAGCCTAGAATAGCATTAGTTTTTTGGTTTTTTTGGTTTTTTTTTTTTTGTTTTTTGCTGCTGTACCATACTGTGGATTTATGTGAGGTTTGTGATCTATTAAGACCCTAGATCCCTTTTACATGTACTACTGGTAATGAAGATGATAAAGGGCCTAAAGCAGGCATCCCAAACCTTCGGCCCTCCAGATGTTTTGGACTACAATTCCCATCATCCCTGACTACTGGTCCTGTTAGCTAGGGATCATGGGGGTTGTAGGCCAAATCATCTGGAGGGCCACAGGTAGGGGATGCCTGGCCTAAAAACTAAGCCTTATGAGGAACGCTTGAGGGAAATGGGTATGTTTAGCCTGGTAAAGAGGAGACTGAGAAGAGATATGATAGCCATCTTAAAATATCTAATGGGCTGTCACATGCAGGATGGAGCAAGTTTGTTTTCTCCCACTCCGGAGGCTAGGAACTAACCAATGGATTCAAGTTACAAGAAATGAAATTCAGACTAAACATCAGGAATAACTTTCTGACAGTAAAAGCTGTTCAACAGTGGAACAGGTCTCCACCAGAGGTGGCAGACTCTCCTTCATTGGAGGTTTCTAAGCAGAGGCTAGTCATCTGTCATGGATGATCTAGTTAAGATTCCTGCATTGCGGGGGCTTGAACTAGATGAGCCCTGGTGTCATTCCAACTCCACAATTCTATACTGTAATTCTATTATTATTTTCCTGCTTCAAAAGCTTACTCAGTGAGCATTCGTTTCTAACCACTCCTGTGTTATAACTCCTGTAAACAGGAAGGCAATTGTTACCATGTATTATAAGCACTTGCTTTTGATGATCTTTGTGCTTAGTGTGCACTGAGACAATCCATACCTAATAATGTAAGAACTGGTGTCAATTCTAAATGCAACATAATGTGTTTGTAGAACAATCTGCAAAGGAGCAACAGTGTATTAAGTGTGCAATACAATGTTCCATG
Organism: Podarcis liolepis; assembly: GCF_965112155.1. Classification (NCBI taxonomy): domain Eukaryota; kingdom Metazoa; phylum Chordata; class Lepidosauria; order Squamata; family Lacertidae; genus Podarcis; species Podarcis liolepis. The sequence goes on along the minus strand of NC_139567.1, from coordinate 23,551,645 downwards.
AAATGTAGTTTTGCCAATAAGAAAACTTCTTTAGAAAAAAGTCAGAGCTCAATGGAATGTATTCAGCGACCTTTTACTCAGTGTAGAGAGAGCCATTGGAATTCATCATGGTCATTTATTTTAATGGGTCTGTTATGAATGAAACTTAGCTGAACACAACCCAAGGAAAATAATACAATGTTTTTAAAATCTCATTGCAAAGAAACAAACACTTTCTTGCAAAACAAAATATCTCTAGCTCCCTCAGCCAAATATCTTCATTTGCTTTTCTGGAACCTTGAGTAAGAGAGATTTGTTCATCCTTCCTTCCGGAAAGCATTTCTAAATCCACAAGAACAGAATCCAGATGTTGCAATCTGGAATAAAAATGTTGTTTTGAGTGAAATGGCCTGAACTGCAGCACAAATCTGTGTGTGTGTGTGTGTGTGTGTGTGTGTGCCACCAATTTTGGAACCCTACAGATTGAAAGAGCCCCACCAGGAACAAAACACGTATCATGCAAAGCAAGTTTTTCCAGTAATAATCTCTTCTATCTGAAGCTCCTCTGTAACACTCTTGAGCCATTAAAACAGTGTGGAAAACAATGAATCTTATGCAATACTAATTTGCATTTAATATAAGTTGCTCTTAGGAGAACTGTTTCCTGATCTAGGTGTGACATTAGGATGTTAATTAGTAGCTACAAGGGTCAAATGGGATCTGAACAGAACGCTGAAGGTTGTTGCCTCACTTCCACCTTCCCATCCACATAGTGCAAGCAGATATCATGTGCAGCAAAAAATATATAAATGGCAAGTAAAACATGTAGATTAATAGTTAAGACATTGTGAACTAGTCCTTATTCCAGAAAATCATGACTCTTTCCACATAACATCACAATCCCACTGTGTTCCTTATGGTGAAATGTTATCCAAGTCACTTTGGCTAGAATTAAACTTATTCCATTGACGCCCTGCTGAAAAAGATGTAATAACAAGGCCAAAGGCCAGATCTAAAATTTACTGAAGGAATGTTGGATAAAACCCTCTTATTATAAATAGCTGCAAATCACTTTGTTTTTAGCTTGTTAAAAAATTAACTAATTCATGGATTAAATAGCAGGCACCTTCAGATAATGTCTTGGCCTTCCATCATACATGTCATCTCTTTCATCTGTACCACACCGACTTGCATTTATTCGTGCAAGGTTCAATGTCCTTCCATCGAACCTGCTGAGCCACAGATTTTCCAAGGGTTTGGTGTCTCCGCTATGCGTGTGTGACGGGAAAACTGTTGAATCTCTTCCGCATATAATGTTCAACTGTCCCCTACATAACATAGCCAGGACTAAATTCCTAGGTCCTTTTTTATTGCGCTTGGTTGGCAGGCCTGTTGAGTCACACGCTGCACTACTTTTGCAGGACACAGATCCCTCTGTAACTCTGCAGGTGGCGAGATTCCTGAACGCGGTTATCTCACACACAAAAACCACTAAAAAACAACAACATCACCAAAACTAATCGGACAGCTATGATGAGAGTGCATGTCGGATCTCGTCTTCAGTTTTCCTCTTTGTGCAACCCGTCCCTTGGAGCTCCCCGGGCCCCAAGCTGTTATTTGGCTCTGCTCAATGACCCACCCTTGCATCGTGATGTTCTCCTTCTGGTGCCGAATATATCGGTTTTTATGCCTCTGTCCTTTTATGTTTGTATATATTTTATGGGCTAATAGCCGTAAATAAATAAATAATAAATAATTAATAATAATAATAATGTCTTGGGATAATGGTTAGTTGATGGTCATTGTTTGTAATATGTATGCATGTGTGTATTGATCAGTTTTTCCCAAACTTGGGTCTCCAGCTGTTTTTGGACTACAATTCTCACCATCCCTCACCACTGGTCCTGCTAGCTAGGGGTGATGGGAGTTGTAGTCCAAAAACAACTGGAGACCCAAGTTTGAGAACCCCTGGTATATAGATGATAGACAGATATTGTCAAAACCATGTTGATTTTTAAATGATATAAAGGTAAAGGTAAAGGGACCCCAGACCATTAGGTCCAGTCGTGACCGACTCTGGGGTTGCAGCGCTCATCTCGCTTTACTGGCCGAGGGAGCCGGTGTACAGCTTCCGGGTCATGTGGTCAGCATGACTAAGCTGCTTCTGGCGAACCAGAGCAGCACACGGAAATGCCGTTTACCTTCCCGCCAGAGCGGTACCTATTTATCTACTTGCACTTTGATGTGCTTTCGAACTGCTAGGTTGGCAGGAGCAGGGACCGAGCAACGGGAGCTCACCCCATCATGGGGATTCGATCCGCTGACCTTCTGATCGGCAAGCCCAAGGCTCAGTGGTTTAACCCACAGCACGACCCGCGTCCCTTAAATGATATAGTGGCATATAAATACATTTTATGGGAGGAGATCTCCTCCCCTGATATGTTCTGTTTTAGGGTGGGTTTCCCAAAACCATAGCAGCAGTTTCTCAGAGAAAGAGAAATCACCTTTTGCATTGTTCCAAGCCCAGTATGGCCTTGCTATTTTTTCTCTACTACTGTAGGGGTGGGAGGGATGCACCCTCTTCAGTTTACCTTCCAGAAGTGTGTACAGCTATTTAGTTTCACTTTGGAGTACATTTACATAACAAAGCAAATAGTTAAGTAAATTGTCTAGCCAGATTTCCTAACAATGAATCTGGTTTGAGCTTTTTTCTTCTTCTTTCTCTCTCTCTCTCTCTCTTTTTGGTAGTCCGGTTCTTGCAGCTTTAAAATCACAGCTTGGAGAGGACCTCAAAATTCATTTAGTCTAACCCAGTGGTTCTCACCTCAGAATGTTTCTTGTGGGGGAGGAAGGGAAAGGAAAATGTTAGCCACTTTGAGACTCCTTAGGGTAGTGATAAAGCGGAATATCAAACTCTTCTCAAACTTTATTTGGGCCACGCTTTCAGAATAAAAATTTGCTCGTGCCACACTAAAAATGTTATTGACAAGAAATACATTGGAAAACAAAAAGAAACAACACTTAACAGTGCTTGATTTATATTATAACATAGAACACAACTACTTTTTAATATGATCATGGGACATCCAGAAATTATAAAACATGCAGCTACATAAGAGCACAAATCATTCCAAAAATATTATATTGATTTGTCCTTGACTCTTCCCACCACACTTGCCATCCTCTGCTGCTACACCTGTGTGGCGTGCCAGACCCTTTGAGAACCACTTGTCTAACCCAAGATTATTACACTGAGACACCACCACCCCCCGCTTTATATCAAAAGCCATAACATTCAAGTGTGGGTGTTGTAGCTTTGCAATTGAACTACTTTCCTAGGATGCATTTTAATGTGTGAAGAAATGTCGGCCCCTCTCGATTCAGCAACATCTTCAGAGTGTCCCGGCAACCACCCTCTTACTAAACGTTATAAACGTCTACAAAAAAGTATGAATATTGTTTAAAGGGCGGGGCTCATACTGTGGTATGTATAAAAATATTTATGCATCGGTTATTCCTCCTCTCCCATTTCATTTCAGCCCCAACTAAAAACCTATAAAACTTGTGGAGGATGCTTTGGGTTCACGATAGGATTCTAAAGCTGTCCTTAGCATCAAACAAGTTGCACACCAAGTGTGTGAGGTAGGCAGAATCGGTAGAACACATGGGCCAAGTTTTGACTTCATGTGATCTCTGGGTTACGCCCTGATTGGTTGAATTCATCACTCTCCCTGGAGTCGAGTAGATTTTATGACCTCCTCCTGGCTGTCTCATAATGCAGAAATGTGTAAACAAGGGAGGCTGGCGTGTGGCGTTTTGCTAGGGAGCCTTGCGCCTGGGGAGCACTGGGGTTATGGAAGGAGGTCCCCGGATTAAAACTCTGGCATGGATTTCATTTCAGCTTGTTTAAACAACAGGCCTGTGTGGAGTTTAGCTTGGGGGGAAGGAATGTGAGCTGTTTGAAATGGGAGGTTTCTCTGGGCTATGGTAGCTGTCAGATGTATGTACACAAGCCATATCAGAACGATATGCCTTATTTCTTTTGGCAGTTGTGCTTATTTCACCTGATTACCATTTATAGTAAATGTTTTTTAATGAGGCCTGATGTGTCTGGGCCTGCAATGACGAAGAGGCAAGATGGGAAACAGCCCAAGATTGCAAGGCACACGGGGCAAAATTCTGCTTGCTTGAAGAATTACAGACAGCTCATAAAGTAGCGAGGGCTCCTCCTCTTACTGTTTGAAATTCTGAATGAGCCACAGATTCTAATGGCCAGCGACAGTTAAGGCATGGCCCATGATGTAACTTGCTCCCCATCCAAAAGGAGCGAAGATCAGGACATTCCCTGCCACTGGCAGAGGAGGCCATCAAAGGTCAACCAAGCACAGCGTGTAAAGAAGGCAGTTAGCTGTTGTAGTTATGTACACTTAAATGACAAACACCTCAAGTACTTCGTAGGGAAATGGGATGTTATTTATATGTGACAGGATCCAGCCAAAGTTAAATATTTTTGTGCCCTATCGATTTGATCATGTGCATAACTCTCCTACTCTCCTGCTTAAATCCACATGCACTAACTGCTTGACTTTGCTTGGATCATGCCGTTGCTATGGGGCATAGTTGTCAACTTTTCCTTTTTCTTGCAAGGAATCCTATTCGGAATACGGGAATTTCCCTTTAAAAAAGGGAAACGTTGACAGCTATGCTATGGAGTGGGGGCTGAGGGTGGGCTAGATGCCTTTTTTTGTGTGCCCGGGTTAAGCCTCCAGAGGGGCACCGTTGAGGCTGCCAGCCTGTGTTGGTGTGTACAGAAATGCGCATGAGGGGTGCCAAACCGGATCTTTGACCAGAGTGAAATAAAGCCTAGTTTCACCCCTGATCGTGCCCACAGCATTACCTTAGCATGGGACTACGTTGAGGATGTATTTGGATACAAAGAAATCCCCAATGCCTATTTTTTAAGAGGTTGAAATAATTCTGCTTTGGACACTGAACAAGATATTCTGTATGCAGAACAACAAAAAGAGCTGTGGCCAATTCAGATTTGAAATCTGGCACAACATCACTGTGTGCATGGCTTATGAAAGAACATAAAATACATTTCTAGCTCTCGTGGTTGTGGAAAAATGTAGCAGAAGGTCAAGACTTTATTTTGATGACCCTGCTCTGTTTTTAGGGGCATTGTGGGCTTGAGATTTTGCAAACTCCTTATATTTTTCTTCTTCAACTGGCTGGGGTTCAAAATTGTCTAAGTGTGTGGGTCGCAGTCTGTACAAAATGTACAAAAGCCAATTTAGTCCCAAAAACCTTGACTAACCTAGGTTGAATACACTTAACTTCCAAGTCATGTAGGATTCTTCATTTCTCCCTGTGCTGGTTATATGCATGATTGCACAAGTCTTCACTACTGGCCATGCATATCTCCTTCCCACTCTCTTGGAAGCTTACCTATGTGCAACATGACCTTAGCCACATGACCTTTCCATGTCCATGTTAAAGTTACAGTGCTTCACATCACTTCACCTAAGAAAGTATTCATGTTTGGAAAGTGGAGCAAAGACAGCTGAAAGAACCTAGAATTTCATGCTTAGTGTGAAACTGACCTGCAGCTCTGGAAGACAGGCTTCTGTTAACAGATATATTACATTTCCACAGCACTTACACCACAATGTTTTATACCTGGAAAATGTAAATGAGCATCAAAGGAGCTGACCTGATTAATCATAAGTAACACAACTCTTAAACAACCCACATAGCTGAAAAGTATTTTGAACTTCTATATTATTTCAAAATCAGATTCAACCAACCAGACCCACCAGAGGAAGCCCACACAAAGGGCTTCCATCCTCTCCTCCCACCCTCTAAATTGGCCAGGGGGTTAGGAAAACCACCAGAAGAGGTGGGGGAGGGGACAGAGGAGATTATTCCATTTGACAAAATGAAATGCTTGCGCTGATGAAACAATCACCTTAGCACTACAATGAATCCCTCCTTAAAATTAATGATTTTTTTATTTAATATCAGTTTTATTTTTAATTATTTGAACGTTGCATGTTTCTTGTTGTACAACTCTAGCATAAGAGCATCAGAATAAATTGCTTCTATTCAAATGTGGTGGACAAGTTTTTCTCCTCCCTCTCCCATCCCTGTCGTGCCATCTACATTTTCCTTGTACTGGAGAAGTCCCAATGAAATTCAACAGCGGTCAGCAGGACTACCACAAAAGATTTAGTACAACCTAAAAAACCATGTTTCAGAAAACAGAAATCCTAAACCCTTCACTGCAGGAGACGGACTGCTTTACATTTTGCTCTAATAATGAATGCCCTTTGAAATGCAATTGAACTCATAGCTTCCTCATAGATCAGGAAGCTACAGCAAAGAACCATAAGCCAGCTATGCGTTTCTCTCGATCTCTTTATAACTTCTAAATTAGTGAGTGGAATTTATTCCCAGCAGTACAACATTGCTGTCACCAGCAAAGAGAAGGCGATGACATTAAAAAGTAATTGACATTAAGATGGCTATGACATTAACATTAATTATGTTTGATACATGCTTGAGGTGGAATCTATTAAGACTCCGGGCTTCAAGCTTCAGCACATTCAGACATTTAGTCTTTCCCTTACTTCTTGCCTGTTACACTTTTTTTTTCCTACTTTTGATTCTCTCCCTGTAATGGGGCACTATGAACGTGTGGGTATTCTGTATAAGCCTATTTCAAGATAGAGGACGTATTTTGTAAAGCCGCAGAGTTTAGGTTTCATTGCTGGATTAAATTCTCAGAATGAACTTTGATGAGAAATGTCAAGGGGATTTTGTTCCTGTTTCATTGATAATGCCACAATTCCCTTTGTGGACGCAATCCGGTCTTCAGGAGGAAAGAAACATAAAAACAAGGCAAGGTTGTAGGGTTCAAGCCCACCGGGCCATGTGTGTGCAGCCTGCTCTCTCACACCCAGCCTCCTGGGTCAGGTCTGACTCGGGAGGCAGAGAGAGGAAGGAAAGTTGCAGCGGCAGTGCCACTCCTTTTCACAGCTGGGCAGCACACCTTGCATGGCTGGGCGCAGTGGGCTCCCATATCATGTTTGATGGACATGCAAAAAGATGTGGGAATTTTGGGAGGAAATTTATAACAAATTTTAAAAAGATGTTTAAAGTCTCGCCCCCCCCCAAGCATTCCTCTTAGGGATCATTGGGAATGAAATCCCAATAGATTTTGAGAAAATCTTTATGTATGCCACCACGGCAGCAAGAGTCTTGGTTGCCCAGATCTGGAAAGTGGAGACCTTACCGACAAAGAGAGACTGGTTGATCAAATTGATGGCGTATGCGGAGTTGGACAAGCTGACAGGTCAGATAAGAGATCAAACAAAGCAAAAATTTAAAAATGATTGGAATATATTTAAAGAGTATTTGAAAGACCATTATGGAGAATTAAATTTTTTTGACCGGTTTAGAATAACTCCTGTAAGGAAAAAATAGTAAAATATAATGGAATTAGGTTACCAAATAAAAAGTTGTGTCAGGAGGGGCAGTAAAACTGAGAACCCAAGTAAGAAAGGGAGGGAAGTCAAATGCAAATGGATTACAATTGAATCAAACAAATAAGTATGTATTTTTGTGTTTCTTTTCCCCTTTATTTTGTTCTATAAATATATGTTTAACCTACAGGAAAACCAAGTTATGACAATGTGATGAATGTATGTATGTTTAAAGAAACTAATAAAAATGAATTGCAAAAAAGGGAGAATATCTTCCACTGATGGGCGTGCTGATATCAGGTGCACACACCCCCACGGTGTGCGCAGCCCCACGCAAAAATTTGTGGGTGCCCTCCCCCTTCATGGGGAATGTTGTGGGGGCTGGAGCACCCCCAGTCCCTCACACTCGGTGCCTATGGTGGGGTTGATGCTTTTCCATTATCTACATGGGTGCAATCTAGTGTTCGGGACGAAAGGAGAATAAGCGAAAGTTTGGGGTGGGTGGGTTGTCTTCTGCTATCCATGTGATTCTCACGCCTAACACTTTTCCTTATCAAATTATAATTTTGTGCTACATAAAGGCAAGTACTGAAACTACATGTATCTTGTTACAATAATGCAGCCTGTTTTCTACACATCTGCCACCCAATACATAAAAGTGTCTTCTTTCTGCCTAGTTGTCACCGAATTCTTCCAAATGGCAGTGGCTCAGCATGGCCAAAGGTCAGGCATAATAGGGACTGTCTTCCAGCACTATCTGAAGGATAAAGGGAATTAGAATTACAAATACTGGTTTCAGTATTTACAATTAAAACTAGATTTTGCAGCTTATTTTAAATACATAGGCAACCTTCCTTATATCTGCTTTTTATAATATATGTACCTTTCCTCTTTCCATGTTCTTTCCAGCTTTCCTGTTCTGATCACTCCACTAGCCTTTACCCTCTGCCTTGTGATATTTTATAAGAAAGCATGCTTTATAAATTTTAATAAATTAAACAAAACCCTCCTATAGTAGAGCCCCTTTTCTCCCTTGATATCCTGCCACCCTCTCCTTTTCTATGATGTGCTTCCTTCATTCCCCTTGTCCAAGTCCTTCTGCCCACCCTGTTCCTCTCTGTAACAGAACTCAGCCAACCACTGATGTCAAAACAGTTCACCACCACCCAATTGTTTAACATGTTACAATATAAACTGTAGCGTACATAAAAACAAAAAGCCACCATAGACAATGATGGAAGCTCACACTCTTAGTGAGATGTGCCTCACTTTGCCCTTTATTCAAGGAGATTCTCATTCCTGCAGGAAAGCCTCATTTTTGTTTGGCTGCTTGCATTTGTATAATTTCCTCGAGAAAGCACCTGTGTCTGAATTTCTATTCCTGGCCCAACAGTTTCTTTGAATTGCCATTAAATAAGAAGTCCAACACATATTAACTGCACAGATCTCTCTGAACACACATTTTGCAGGCAGGTGCTTAAATTTCCATGCCACTCACTGTAAATCCTCCAGTTTTCAAAACTGAAAAATGGAAGAGTTATAACTTTCTTCTTTTTTTAAAAAAAAGTTTTTGTGAGAGCATAAACATTATCTTAGGTTACGTGCTTATGTGAGGAAAATCAGCCCTAAATCAGCCACAAACATACCCATTTCTATTTCACATCTAGGAATCATAGTGCAAGCCTGTGTTTAACAGGTGAGTGTTCTTGGCTCAGTCAATATTTTCTTTATTTTCAGTATAACAGTTTTTGTGTGCATTTCTGCTCTCTGAGGAATATGTGGATTTGGCTGAGAGAAATAAAGTATCTTACAAAAATCCAAAGCCATCTACAGGCTTACATCTGAGCTAGTTCCACCACCTAAGCAGTTTCAATACCACAAGAAAACAGTAGTAGCTAAAAATATTAAATATCCCCCTTTTCTTCTATCATATGACACTTCCTCATTTCCTCCTTGCAGTGGCATCATTGGAAAGCAGCCTGACCCAACTCTATAATTTGTTTGCACAACCAAACAAAAACAAAGCTGGAAAAATATGGCTAGTTCATACAATACCAGGACCCAATACAAGCCACAATGGACTTTCAGGACAGTAGGTCCACAGGGGCATGTGACTCAAACCAGACATTATTTAGGAAACAGCTTACCAAGGGAGTTTGCCCAGGTCAAGACGGGGTGAAGCTGATTTAACAGGAAGCTGACCAAGGAAGTCTATACTTAAATATCCAGGAATGGTCGTGGACAGATCTGTGTCTGCAAAGTCAAGATGTCCTACTTTGCAGAATGGGTAATTCTGAAACGAAACCTAGGAAGGTATAAAGACTTAAGAAGACAAACATATTAAGCAACCCTGTTGTCAGCCATGGGCTTCCTGAGGGTTTGCCCTTACTCATATATATATATATATATATATATATATATATATATATATATATATATATATATATATATGAATTCTAAACTGCCTTTCATCTAACTAAAAACCCTACAATAGCTCTCATTGCACTTCACTGTCATCTATCTGATAATGTCTAAAATAGATATCCAAGGTTCATTCTGTCAATATAAGGACCCAAACTGCCTTAACTGTGAAAATCTTATTCAGCATTAACCCTGCTTGCCTAATCTTTTCTGCATCCTGACACATATCAGATCTCCTGACTTAAAATTTTGGACTTGAATACTTGATTCTTGCCCATCAGTGCACTCTGTCTTGTCTTCCTGACTCTAGTGAATGGGTATCAGCTTATATCTAAATACTCTTGTTCTATCTGCTACTAGCATTAAGGTACCTGAGAATTACTACGCATTTGGCTTTAACTCATCTCTAAGCCTACAAATGATTAGGTTTCTCTGTCCCATTCTATCCTACATTAGCTAGGAACACAGGTGGTACAAATAAAACAAGATCTCAAATAAGCTTTGTTTTCTCAGATGCAAAAAAATTGTATTTATTTTTCTAATACCATCAAATACTGCTCTCAATTTCACATGTGTATTTGCTTTTGTGTTAATCCAAACAGGATAGATCACTGTATGATTTATCAAAACAATCACCACTTCCCAAGAGAACTTATCTTGGGGGGTGGGGTGGGGGGAATGCCACAGAAAAAAATAATCATAAGCATTAGTAAAGTTAGACTGTTTTCACCAATTTTGAGAGCTACCTTTGTGCAACCTCTGGCTGCTGTGCTTTGTTGCCCCCCCCCCCCTCACTGTAGAGAACTGTTGTTCCCTGAGGCTGAGAGGCACTGTTCTATGTGCTGTGAAAAGAAGAGTCACCAATGAGACAAAATGAGTTGATTTAAATGTTTGCACTGAAGTTAAAATGAATAAGGCAGGCGTTGTTTCAAAACTACTCATTTCTCCCCCCCCCCAAAAAAATCTCCTAATGTATGCATACGATACCTTTGCAAAAATGCTCATTAATGTCAGTGTTTTGCCATTTTGTCAGTTTATCAAATTAAAGTTTAATATGATTTCAAAACAGAGCATTTCCTTTCCTCCCCATTTAATAATAATAATAATAACAATAATAATAATAAATTTTATTTGTATCCCGCCCTCCCCGGCCAAAGCCAGGCTCAGAGTGGCTGACGTTTTATAAATAAGGCAATAGGCATAATACAATATACAATATGCAAATAAAATAACATTCAGCATTCATTAAAATAATATAGAATACAGAAATATTAAATATCAGCATTTCAAACTTAAACAGAAATCCACTCTTAACAGTTACAATAAGTAATTTCTAAAAGACGTTTTTTAGCTAACTATGAAGTTCATTTTGAGGCCTCCAAGAATCTTTATCAGGTACAAATGAAAGAGGGCCAATCTAACTAACATTGTATCAAATGGAACTTCTAAAAACATTCTGCTGGTGTTATTTGTAATGCTTTTCTTTTTTGGGGGTGGGGGTGGGGAATCCTGAAAACCTGATCCACAATCCATCTGCAACTAAGAGGTGTTGTAACTCAAAAGAAACTCTTGCAATAGTCGGCTCCCTAGGCGCAAAGGAAAACTACCCCTCTACCCCTTTTTCCTAGGCTAAGGTACATATACTTCCTCTGACCTTCATAGAATGTGCTCCTTGGTAACATGGCTGGCCTTTTCACATCTAATTAGTAGATATGCTCTGCAGCAGCCCACGTGAAGCAACATTTGTTCTGGTTCAGCATGTTAGAAACATTCTGCTCACTCACTCACCCAAGCTCAATGACATCTCATAGCTCTCAGCTGAAGCATCTTTCTGTTCAGGTCACTGATAGCAAGATGGTTGCTTATGCAAAAGGTCTTTGCAGCTTCAGCCAGACCTAGGGCATCTTCACTCTGAAACTGGGACAAGTGCCCAATGGAAGCTGCAAAGGTCACAGGAATGCTTGTTGGGACACAGTACAAGTTTATTCTTGTTCAGGGCTTTCCTCAGACAACATCCCTAGGCTCTTTGGCCTTAGCTAGAGGAGAAAACATCAGAGGCTCTGTATATGTGTGTGTGTGTGTTTGTGTAGACACACAAACAGAATGAGAAAAAATAGTGACTTAGGACAAAACCTATAAAAACTAGGCAGGGGTGGGGCTGTTAAGAATAAGGCAGCAATAAGCAGGTTCACTTCAGAAGGAAAAGCAGTGTTGTGAGGAATGTGAATATAATAGACACCAGCATAGCTCAGAGACATGATAATCCAATCAATTTATTACTATATATGCCTGAAGAGGGGAGGGACGCAGGTGGTGCTGTAGGTTAAAACACAGAGCCTAGGACTTGCCGATCAGAAGGTCGACGGTTTGAATCCCCGCGACGGGGTGAGCTCCCGTTGTTCAGTCACTGCTCCTGCCAACCTAGCAGTTCAAAAGTACGTCAAAGTGCAAGTAGATAAATAGGTACCACTCCGGCGGGAAGGTAAACGGCATTTCCATGCACTGCTCTGATTCGCCAGAAGCGGCTTAGCCATGCTGGCCACATGACCCGGAAGCTGTATGTCGGCTCCCTCGGCCAATAAAGTGAGATGAGCGCCGCAACCCCAGAGTCGGCCACGACTGGACCTAATGGTCAGGGGTCCCTTTACCTTTTATGCCTGAAGAGAGCCTCAGCATAGGATACATAATATTATTTATTTTCTGATCCCAGCAAAATGCCTTCTGGTACGATATGTAGATTAGATGGTTAAGTAGACTCACCGTGGCCTAGCTCCTGAACACCTGACTTACCACTGCTTCAAAGATATCAGTTTAGTGGAACCAATGACACAGAATACCTGTGGTGGAAAAAAACGTACTAGAGGTACTTAAAAAAACCACCACACCACCCCCAGCCCAGTCGCCCTTCAGTAACAAACATATTCAACTTGGAGAACCTAAAATATACTTCTCTTTCTGGTTTGGATAGGCTAGGAAGAACTTTGGAATGACCTGTCTGGAGGTACTGAGAATCCCACCATACTTTTTATGCTAGGTGACTTTTGCATGAGGAACTGCATTCATAGATATGCACACCACAAGGGTGAAAGTAAGCAATATATAAATCCACGCTTACTGAAACTGTACCAAACAAAAATATCTTAAGGATACAGACTCACATTCTCTAGTCTACAGCGTAAGGAACGTGGGGGAGTGGCCGTTGTCGTCATTCATATTTTTGCCCAGAGGAAATCTGTGGTCATCCATGCATGTTTTGGAATAGGTGGGAATATGAAAAGTGACACAGAACATTAGGCATTCATTTTTGTCTCATATTAGCAACACTTGTAGTGGGTACGTGAACTGTCATATCTTGTTATGAGCAAGTATTGGAACATGACTGAGCACTTCACTACTGTAACTTAAAAATGGCTAACAGGGAATGAAGCTTGTACCTGAAAAGTGACTTTCATTGATTGTGATGGGAGGTACACCAAGGTTACTTCTTAAGATCCAACGTGCATGTGTTTCAAAATAAAGCTTTTTCCTAAATGCAAACACACCCTGTAAGAATTTGGCAAGGTTTATATCTAGCATTATCATTTTATCGTCAAATGTCTCGATATAAATATGACTCGTCTAGAAATTAATTTTGATGACTTCAAAAAAATTCAGATCTTCCCCTTTCAAAGAAGATCACTGCAAATGTCATGCAAACTACCAGCTGGACCTGGATTTTAAACAGAACTAAACCAGACCCAGTGCCAGCAGTAAGAGTTCAAATCACACGGGCCCCAGTCTTTAGTATGAGGCAGGATCCATGGCGGAGTCAAGCAAACCTTCAATCCCACCAAAAATTAGCAGATCCAGCCGCACTTCAGCCAACCTTCAGGAGCTGCTTCAGATACAAGTGATCGCAGTGTGCAGCTCCAGTGTTGACTTAATTTATTTACAGTGGTACCCTGCAAGACGAACGCCTCGCAAGACGGAAAACCCGCTAGACGAAAGGGTTTTCCGTTTTGGAGGCGCTTCGCAAAACGAATTTCCCTATGGGCTTGCTTCGCAAGACGAAAGCCCATAGGGAAATCAACGGGGACCTCTTTTAAATGCTAGCGGTGGGGAGCAAAGCCTTTCCCCCCCCCCCGCCGCCTTCAGAAGAGGTCCAGGAAGGCTGGCGGGGCCGAAAGGCTTTGCTCCCCAGCGCCAGCATTTTAAAAGCAGTCCGGGATAGCAGGGAAGCGCTTCCCGCTATCCCGGACGGCTTTTGAAGGCAGGAGAGGCATGCCGGCAAGTCTCCGCCAGCAGCGGCAGCGCTGCCGCTGCTGGCGGAGCGCTCCGCGAAGCCTGGGCGCGCTAATGTTAGCGCGCGGAGGCTTCGGCAGGCGGGCAAGTCTCGGCCAGCAGCGGCAGCGTTGCCGCTGCTGGCGGAGCGCTCCGCGAAGCCTGGGCGCACTAATGTCAGCGCGCGCAGGCTTCGGCAGGCGGGCAGAGGTCCGCAAAGCCTTGGCCGGACAGCTTTTGAAGGCAGGCGGGGGGAGCAAAGACTTTCGCCCCCGCCAGCCTTCAGAAGAGGTCCAGGACCTCTTCTGAAGGCTGGCGGGGGGCAAAAGTCCCCCTGCCTGCCTTCACAGGGGCTTTTAAATCGCCCTGGACAGCGGAGAAGCCCTCCGCTGTCCCGGGGTTTTTTAAAATGCCCTTGTCCCCCCCCCAGCCTTCAGAAGAGGTCGGGGGACAGACTGTCCCCGGACCTGGTCTGAAGTCGGTTTCCCTAGGAACGCATTAATTGATTTTCAATGCATTCCTATGGGAAACCGTGCATCGCAAGACAAAAAACTCGCAAGAAGAAGAAACTTGCGGAACGAATTAATTTCGTCTTGCGAGGCACCACTGTATATGCTTCCTGTCCACAGTGAGCTGTGCCCAAAGCAGTTTACAACAAACACCTATTTATTATCAAAATACAAAAAAGGGGGGTGGGCAGGAGCCAGTCTGCAAAAGATATAAATAAATTCAAACAGGGCAAAATCAACAATTCAACAAAATGCAGAATAGATTCAATATTACGAAAGAAATACTCTAGACTTAAAAGACATAAGAGCAAAAATGAAAGTCAACAGCCAATAAAGTTCCAGCTGCTGATGCTGGTCTTACTGCACTGTCAAGGAACTTCAGCAGCCTTTCATGGCGGGGGGTGGGGTGGGGGTGGGATCTTCTCCCCAGACTAGAAGATTTACAGCTGGCCCCTTCATCTCTCCTTCGGAGATTGTTTGGGTCTCTGGTGGCAACAATCTGCTTGATGACTTACTGGCCACTACAATCCTAATGTACTTTCTTTTGAATTGGCCACTTATAGTCAGGTCAACATAAATATGCTAAGTTCTATGTCAAGAACTGGGTAGCTGTCTTGGAATAAATGTAACTTTTTGATCTTACATGCCCCATCGGTGTAGGAACAACAGATTTCTCAAAACACAGCTGAATAGAAGGGATAAATGCCAACACTCAGTAACAGAACGGCATGTGTATCTTCACTTGCCTCCATGCACAAACTTTACATACTGTTTTGTCTCTGATGGGCAACAGCATCTGCTGCCTTCTGCATCACACTTTTTGCTAGTGTTATCCTGCACAGACATTGGTCTTGGAAATATCCACATCTTGCCTCACGTTGCCTTTTGCTGTGTGGTAAACTTTTAGCGACATGTGCTTCTGAACACCTATTCACCCCTCTTCACTTGTCTATTGCTATACAAGAAATGTTTGGTGTTCAGATATCATACTAGTACTATTATATCTAGAGGACACCTGAACAGCTGACTCAAGCAAGTATATAATTTTACTGGAACCAGACAGGTTGTTGGACAAGTACCTTGCCATGAGGTAAACATGTTTGAAAGTATTAAATAGCAATAAGTAAGAAAACTTCTGCATACATGTTGAGGCTACATATTTGTCATTCGTAGATCTTTGCCTTCTGTAGTGCAGAAGGGTGACAATCTTATGATGGCCTACAGAAGGACAAATTATAATTAAATCTAATCATGTTTACATAGTCCAACAATTATAAAATAGGTGGCTCAGGGCATCCTTGTGGGAGAGTTATGTATTTGTCATAGAATAGGTAAAAGTTTAGTTTTCTGGCTTAGGGACTTGACCCAGCAGTTGATTGAACTAAGGGCTAATTTGATCCTTTATAAAACAACTTCCTTAGCAGACAAAATCACTGTTAAGATCAGTCACAATCCCAGATCATGATGATGTTGCAGAATACACTGTATACGTATACTGCTGTTTGCATCCATCTGTCTCAAAAGACAATGGAGTGCGCTTCTGGGTGTGACGTCAAACCCTGGAGAATCAATGCCTGCTGTTACTGCAAAGACCAGTAACTCGTATCTGCTGCCTACTGCATTGTTCTTGTTGTGTTAGTAGAACCAAAGTGATCTCTCCGTGGCACAATCCTGGGCAGTGGGTATGAAGCTCCTGGGCTGCCCGGACGGCAAGCCCCTCACTGATGGGTCCAAAGGAAAGCAGAGCAATACATCTGGCACCAGCTTGACTGGAAGGAGGCATTTATTGTTGTTGTTTATTCGTTTAGTCAGGTCCGACTCTATTCGTGACCCCATGGACCAGAGCACACCAGGCACTCCTGTCTTCCACTGCCTCCCGCAGTTTGGACAGACTCATGTTTGTAGCTTCGACAACACTGTCCAGCCATCTCATCCTCTGTCGTCCCCTTCTCCTTGTGCCCTCCATCTTTCCCAACATCAGGGTCTTTTCCAGGGAGTCTTCTCTTCTCATGAGGTGGCCAAAGTATTGGAGCCTCAGCTTCACGATCTGTCCTTCCAGTGAGCACTCAGGGCTGATTTCCTTAAGAATGGATAGGTTTGTTCTTCTTGCAGTCCATGGGACTCTCAAGAGTCTCCTCCAGCACCATAATTCAAAAGCATCAATTCTTCGGCGATCAGCCTTCTTTATGGTCCAGCTCTCACTTCCATACATCACTACTGGGGAAACCATAGCTTTTACTATACGGACCTTTGTTGGCAGGAAGGAGGCATACAAGACGCCATCTAAACGTCTTAGGGACTCTATTCCAGATTCTTGTAGGGTTTACCCCTCAGCCTATTCTTAATATTCTTTCCCATCTAGTCATTCATCATAGTCTCCCTTCAACCAGCATTATTAGGTTTGGTATGTGCAATATTGAGATTCAGAGCAAGGTTTAGCAACCCAAATATGTTGGGCTTTCTGTTAACTATCATCTTAAGCTGAACATCTGACAAGCAAGTACATGCACCCATCTGCCCTCCATCTCTCTTCCCTTCCCTAGGAGTTTGTACCTGCAACTGAAACAAATTGGATAAATGCCTCAGGTATTCCTGTCTCCAGCTGCAGCTTTAATAACTGCAGACAATTTTCTTGTACAGTACTGTCAAGTTCTCTGTGAAGGTCTGAACATCAGAGGCTATAATTTACCTGCTGTTTGGTATGTTACAATAATCAGAAAAAAAACTGTTTTGTCTGTTGAGAGGGCACCTAGCCTGTCAGGCAACAAGAAACAAGACTTTGCAATGCTCATAAGATAAATATTTTGTAAACAGTTAAAATTGGAAGACATTGCTCAAAGCAGACATTATCAGCTGTTGACCCCCATGTTATTAGATTTCTCATATTTTACTAGCAATACATATTGACATAAAGTATGAGAAAAAACAGTTGTCATTCCAAAACTCTTTCCAATTTTCAGTGTGATTTCTCAAGTAGGCTGGTCTGACACATAATGCTTTCTTCAGCTTCTACCCCAAGAAGCTTGATTATGATGGCTGTTCGGCCATATTTAAAGGTTATATCCTTTTATTTATGGCATTCTGCCAACAATAGAACAGCAGCAATCTCCAGTCCACTTTTCCATCAGCAATTCCACTTTAATACTCTCTCAAAATTTCATTGTACATTCTGTCCTAGTACAGCAACTTTTGTGAAGGAGCCAGGAAAATAATGGTCACTTCCCCACCTACACAGCTGCTGACCACCCATGATTCAACAGGTATATATATATATATATCTGCACAGTACCCATCATATTTCCACCTTATAACTGCTTCTGATTGGTATGTGTGTGGGCGGGAGGTATTTAATCTTTAAATCTACAATTTGTTCTTTATAGTTTGATTTGATCCTTACTAATTTCTTTAGCTTCAGACCTCAAATTCCTCACAATCCTTAAAAGAGCAAAGAAATTTACTTTCATTTTATCTTTGTGTCACTTGAAACTTCAAGCACATGTGATTCAAATTAGGCAGGGCCTCTGAGCACCATGTTTTATATTGACGGGCCTCTCTGTCCTCTTTGTTTTGAGCCTAGCTAGCTGCTCCCTCTGGGAGCTGACTGCAATAAAATATTTTTTTTAACCAGACACTTCTGACTCTCTACCAAATTCCTGAAACCACAGATCAGACTAGGAAAGCAGGCTGCAAGCATCATGCATGTGGGGCCGGGTCTCACTTATTCTGAGCGCTCACACTCTCGGGAGAAGGTGACCTATAGCCTCTCTTCCATTGCTAGCCAAAGAATACAAAGAGCAGATGTCCCAGTATGTACATCGTCTGGGCATAACTGAGTGATTATCCCACAGAATGTTCCAACTCATTTCCAACTTTCCCCTCCTCTGCAAGAAAAAAATCTGCAAAAAGGCACCACTTGCACATTGGCTCAACTTTTGAAGTTACTAAGGATAGCAAAATTAAAGTTTAAGTGAAGAAAAGGAAGCCTGAAAACAGAATTGCAGCCAATGTTAGTTATACTTAGTAGCCCCATTAAAATTAATCTGCATGATTAACTTAGGTTCATTAATTTCAATGGGTCTACTCTGAGTAGAACTTACTTGGCTACAACTCAGTTTTAAATGTATCATTTTTTGTTAGTATAGAATTAGATTTACAGATCTCTTGGAAAAAAAATCTTCTCCAGGTTAATCTACACAATATTTTATTATTGTCACAGCCCATGGTGTTTGTAGGCATCATAACATGGCAGTGAAAATTCGTCCCAAGGAAGCAGCAGGAGAGTGGTTAAGATACCACTTGATCTAATAAAAATATAGTTGATAGCATCAGGACCAATGCAGAAGCAAGACACGAAAGGAGAAGCATTTCAAGGAAAAGCATTTCCTGAGCGTATGCAATGTTTTGCTAAACTGGGAATCAAACATCAGTTTCTTCTATGGCTGTACAGCAGCCTGTCAGTGTCTCTCTTTATCCATCTTTAACAAATTAATAACTATTATTGTCAAAAAAGAGAAGTAAAAAATAAAAAAAACCAGCTTCTAAACCGCATCTTTCTCCACCATCACCCTTCATTAGAGTCAATTTTTTACATTTCCAGTTTTAGATGTATTTTTGAAGTTCCTTATGACACAAGCTGAAGGATACACACGCATTTCTCATGTGTGACGAACACTCCATTACAAAATTGCTTAAGACTGAGTTTTTCAATGGATGCAAGGTAGGACAGATGTGAACACCATACATTACATGTGAAAGCCCTGCCTCTTTAAAAGGCCAATTATTTCACATAGGATTTTATGGAATCAAACTCCCTGTACATAAAAAGGATTTTCAAGGTGCCTAGGGTTCAAAGGTGAATCCAAATTGCATAGTGAAGAAGCTTACAGTGTGTATCACAATCCATTTTATCTCCTACCTCCGTGCCTTCTTAGTTAACCCTTTCAAGCATAAACTGTAGGCTCAATTAATCAAAGTCTTTAAATACAGACTTAGCTAGAGAATAGGAACAGTTTGATGGTTTGCTTGTTGCTTTCAGGAAAGGCTTTTGTTGTTGTTTAGTCATTTAGTCGTGTCCGACTCTTCGAGACCCCATGGACCAGAGTACGCCAGGCACTCCTGTCTTCCACTGCCTCCCGCAGTTTGGTCAAACTCATGCTCAAAATTGATGGTTAGGCTCCCCCAAACTATTTTGAGAAATCTGAAAGTTCATTGCCATTAGATTTTCAGGTCTTAAGTTAGGTAGCACTTTCTTCAGAATCACTGACACTAAATACAAAAATACATGCTATTTCTTCCCCAGATTTTAAGTTTACCAAATTATAAATGTAGCTTACAAATAGAAACTTACATACATTTGCACTGACTTGGTTGAATTCTGAGAACACATATACTGTACACTAGATTATGATTTATCACGTGATCAAGAAAAGGGGGGGAGATGGAGGGAAAGAGATAACAAGCTCAAACGCCCGTGGCCTTTGGGTGAATTCTGCCCTCTTGTGGTACAACTCTTAGAAACACAAAGTACTATTAAAAATGTGTATTTTATCCATACCATTCATTTTAATTTTCTCCACCTCAATGCCATTCATGAAGCCAAATCTGAGCAGATTCACTGCCATATGCTTTGATTTCAGATTGCAATGACAAGGTCTAGCTCAGTGGGGAATATGGACCTGGTTCCTGGGCTGTTTAACTACCAGAAGTGTTAGCTATAACTGGGGAGAGGGGGAGCATATACA
Source organism: Podarcis liolepis (assembly GCF_965112155.1). Taxonomy (NCBI): domain Eukaryota; kingdom Metazoa; phylum Chordata; class Lepidosauria; order Squamata; family Lacertidae; genus Podarcis; species Podarcis liolepis. The sequence continues at coordinate 23,531,251 of NC_139567.1, read as the reverse complement.
TCAATATGCACTGTGTTGTGTGTAAAAATGGAACACTGTTTTCACACAATTTCACCGATTCTGTGAAACTTCTCGCAGTATTTTTGAAAAAACAAACAAAGGATGCCTGCCAACGAACAAATTCTGTGTAGTTATGTGCGCTTTCAAGGGATTGCATTTCAATTTTCTATATACCCAGCATAGTTTGCAAAATGTACAAGTATGTTCGGGGTGGGAATAGAAAAAGCTGCTAAGATTGTGATCATTCAAAACAACAGTCTCCTTTCTCATCAATATTGGATTCTCACTTAAGCGACTCCTGTGTTAAGTCATAGTAATTAATTTTCAAATAAGTAATCCTAATGTGCATTCTGACACACTTCATGCAAAGGTAACATGCAAGGCCTGAACATTTTGAATGTAATCTTATCACCCTATCATTGGCTTAAGGTATCTAAGGGTCCCCCCCCCCGATTTTTATTAAAATAAATTGTCTATACACGACTAAGGTCTTTGTTGCTACTTTGCCAACAGTGAATTCAGCAGAAATTTTCTGCATACCTGGGAGGCTAGGATTTATCCTGAAAAGGTGAATGCAAGAATGTGTGTGTGTGTGTGTGTGTGTGTCACTCTCATTGTTCCTGTTTCCTCAAACTAGTGTTATAAGAATTCTTAGGTCTCAAATATAGAATAAATGTTCATAAATGTCCAAGGCAAACACATACATAAGTATATAAACCTTGTGTCTAAAATAGTGCAGGAGAACAACCCTGAAGCCATTTTTACTCTCCCAAATTGTCCTCAAATATTTCTCTGCAAGGAGGGAGGAAATGGGAAAAGCTTTCCAATTGTCTTTGGACTGTAGGGGCTTACACCTCCCTTTTCAAATACAGTCTGGCAAGTATCTGTTAAGCTGAGCAAACAATCAATATGTGTAAGAGATTCCGGAACGAAAGCATTTACCATCTCAAAGGAATGGCCAGGCAACCCAGAAAATGCAATCAAGTAAGGCATTAACAGATATCATGGCAGACAGGAGAGAAGCAACACCCTCAAATTTCTGCTGGAGACTGCCTCCTTCTGTGATGTATGTATGATGTTTTGTGGGTGGTCTTGGGCTACAGGGTGGGCAATTTCAAAAGTCTTTATAGGGGCTTGTGCACCATTGTTCAGGGTTCTCCTCCCTCCTGTGTGTGGTGAGTGGGGACCCTGTTGCAACAGTTTATTTCCTTTAATAAAGATCAGGCTTACTAGCCGCTTTCCTTTCAATATACTCTGCTTGGCCTCTGCTTTCTCTGACCGATAGAAATCTCCTGAGGGACTCCATACAGGCTCTGGATACCCCATAAGGGAATTAGAGGTATTTTTCTTATAACACGAGGCAGAGCCAAAAACTAGATAAAGCCAAACAGCTTTTTGAAATACAAGCACAAATGAATTAACTCATCATGAGCATACCAACATTTCACAGTAAAATAATATAAATTGAACTGGGATGACATTTTATTATTAGTTTTCTGTTGCTTCTCTTTTCTGGCTGATCTAAAGGTGGTCAATTGAAAAAACAACAATTAAAACAAGCTGTCACTGGGGTGTCTACTCTCCCTTTTTTTAATTAAAAAAAAAGGATCTCAAAAACAGCACACATGATAAAAAAGACACTCCATAACTATTTGTTTTGTCTACATTACATTCTCAGCCCAAATTTCACATGTGTATCAGAGTCCCTCTAGCGGCCAACTCTGGAAGCATCAATATAGCATTGTCAGCTGTATACAATTTTGCCACTGATTGCAGTACAGTACTTGGTTTTCTTTTGTTAGGAGGGTTTTAAGTTAAAAATAACATGTTTCTTATTAACAAACTGTAAGCAAAAGCTTTATCAATCACAAGTCATAAAATTTTGTTCCTAACCGCACCACAAAGTAGCATAGCTCAATGAATGGAGTTTGAGGAGAGGGAATTGGCGTCCATGTCATTTCACAGCCCCTCAATCCACAACAACACAATATGGGTGGAAATGCTGCCAATAGTTCCAGGACAATCGCTGCCAGGTTAGCCCTGCCTATATTCAGCTACAGGTTCTTTACGCATAGCCCACATAAATTAAATCCCTTGCTCTGGGCAGGGCTTCTGCCAAGAATGCGTGAATCTAAAAACCAGTAGTTCAAGCTCTACTTTTTTAATATATAGTTTGAGGGAAGCTACAACCAGTACTGTTCTGATGAATACTCACAGTACTCAGACAGCCGAAAATCAACTCACTATTCAAGAAAAGGGAGTTAAGTGTTTTGATTGCTGCTTTAAATCATACACTACTCATACACTCATTCACTATAAATACCTTTGGGCTCAACCAAACCTATCACTATTTTAGCAACTGTTATACACTATGAGCCACAGCTCAGGGATAAACACCCCTGCCTGAAACCACTGCTAGTTGGTGTAGACCAGGGATGTCCAAACTGGGTTTTGCTCCAGTAAATAAACTGCTACGGGAGCCAAATTAAATCAACCAGAGGGCCAGATTAGGCCCCTGTGCTGAACTTTGGACATGCCTGGTGTAGACAGTGCAGAAATCAACCAACCAAGGTCTGACTCTATATAAGGCAGCTTCCTATGTTCCTTTTATCAACTCCAACAGTTAAAAGAATTCTATGTTTACCATCTGTTTGGTGCACATGGCAACACCAGTTTTTACCACTGGTGTTTGCCAGCATCAGAATATTTTTTCAAAAAGAAAAGCATGTAAACAGTATCTAGATTAGCAGTAAACCAGTCAATAATCTACCAGCCAGCTAATCTGAAATAGATACAAATTAACTTCTATTTTGTAAAGCAAGAGATAACCAAACTCTGTTTTAGTGAGGCTGCACTTGTGACATGCCTACCAAACAACTGAACTGCAACACAGAACAAGAAGCTCAACATCCCATGATAACACAAAGATGATACGTAAAAGTCACTATGATCCTCTTGACAGAGTGATGGATGTGTTCAGATTCCACCTCAGTGTAGCCTCATCATCTTGGCAAGTCACTCTCTCCCTCTCCATTTCGGTTGCATTTGTTAATAGGAATAATATTGCTTTAAATATTCATATCTGGTCTTCTTGATCAATTCAAAGCAGCTTACCCCACAGAACACAACTCTCACTGGAACATGACATGAAATGCCAAAGCAGCAATTTATTGGTCTAGGATTACTGGAAGCATCTGACTTGATCTTTCTCTTTCAGCATCCTGTTCCACTTGGCTGTCTTGGGCTCAGATAGAATTTAAGAAAGTGGCCGAAGCAAACATTACTCTGCCCTGCCACCATCGACTGCACCGCCTGGGGCAAACAAGCCTAGACATAGAATGGCTGCTAAAGAATTCCGATGCTGAACCAAAAGTGGTATGTCTATCCCCTGAAATTCAAAGTTCCTTAGTTCACACTATCCCCACATAGGTTCTGGGATTAAAGGAATAAAACAACCTTGCCCTCCCCCAGGGATTTTATGAGCTGGAGCTCATTGGAGCTCAGATCCAGCACCTCTCAGGTGGGCGTTATTGCCATTCTAAGAGAACAAGGGAGAAGTTCATGGTGAACTCAGGCACCTCTTTTTCTTGAAAAATAACTCTGCCCTCATGTATGCAGTGGTGTCACAAGGTGTGGCAGTGCGCCCTGGGTGCCCTGTCTGAGGGGGTGACAAGGTGGCACCCCGCGGGGTGCTCGCCCCGCCACCCCTGGGCGCAGTGGCGCAAGCAGCCATTGCGCTGCCACAGCCACATATGGAGGATCCTCTGTTTGCAGTTGCAGCCGCGAGCAGAGGATCCCATCATCGTCCGTACAGCATTTGAGCGGCGCCAGTGGCAAACTCCTACGTACAACGCATGCACAGTGTCAAATGCATGCGCTGAATGTAGCGACGCCACACATGTGCTGTACATTGCGGTTTGCTGCCGGCGCCGCCCAAGCACCATACAGACGGTGGTGGGATCCCTCCACCGCCACTGCAGCCATGAGCAGAGGATCTCACCACTGTCCGTACGGCGTTCGAGCACCGCCGGCGGCAAACTGCTACATACAACGCATGCATGGTGTCACACGCAGGCGCTGTACATAGTGACGCTGCACATGCGCCCTACGTAGCAATGCCACACATGCATCGTACGTAGTGACACAACGCTTGTGCAGCCGGTGGTTTGCCCCGCCCTGGGTGTCGGTTAGCCTTTGTTCGTCCCTGCATGTATGCTAATGTATAAAGTTGGCTCAGAACAATATGAGACTTCAGAGTCCTATGAAGAGGCTTTTGTTACAATGCAAACTGGGAAACACCAGCCACACCTTTGGTCACACCAAGATAGCAAAACTAGTTAACATCGATTACTAAGCACTACACATTTTAAAAGCATACAAGGAGCCTGCATGGCAAACCAGTCATTCTATATTTTAAAAGAGCTCCCGCGTTGTGAAAAGGGTAACTTAGAAAATTTAGAAGAATTGGAGTGCAGTCTTGAACATGTCTAACTAAGTAGTATGCCCCATTAAGTTTGATTGGGCTTACTCCAGGGTAAGGGTATATACAACTGCAGCCTTAGACATGAAAAGATTTTTGGCTGTAAATGTTTTCTGTTAAACATTAGTCACACTGTGAGACAGATGGATGCCAACAACACTGTAAGAAACACCAAACTATTCCATAAAGGGATATACATGGCTTAGTTATGTTATGTTTGGATTACGTAGTGTAACACTCTACGTGGGGCTGCCTTTGAAAGCTGCTCAGAAACTTAATCTGGTTCAAAGAGCTGCAGCCAGATTATTGACTTGGGCTGGTTATAGGGAGCATACAACTCCCTTGTTAAAACAGCTCCACTGGCTACCAGTCCATTTATGACCTACAAAGCCCTACACAGCTTAGGTCCAAGCTATCTGAAAGACTGTACTCCCTCACATAAACCTGCCTGGGTTGTGTGATCTTCGGGAGAGGCCACCCTTACAGGCACTTGGTGGGGACATAGGAGTGAGCCTTCTTGGTGGCTGCTCCCAGACTCTGGAATGCCCTCCTTGTTGTCCCTTTGCCAGCAGGTGAAGACTTTCTTGTTCCAACAAGCTTTGGGGAACTGACTGGTTTAAATGAAAGGGCTGGTGCCATGCTGTTTTTCTTGTAATTATTTGTGTGGCTTTAATATATTTTATATATATACAGTATATAGTTTTAATTCTATAATTGGTTTTTTACAATGATTTTTTAAAAGAAATTTATAGCAGTTCTTATTTTTATCTGTTAGCCACCTTGAATCCCGTCAGGGAAAAAGATGGAGTATAAATAAATATCTCAAGTGAAAAGATTAAACACATCTGTTGTCATACAAGGCAGCCATTTTTTACCTCTAAAAGCCTATGCTAAAGCTTGAATCAGAAGACTTTTGTCTCAAGTAACAATGTTACTGTGTATAAAAATACATATTCTTCCCCAGACACAAATTAAAGGAAATGAATCATAAGCATGATTTTAAACAAAATGTAAATCTTATGAAGTATAGCTGCAGAAGGGAAAAAGGCATTGTCCAAAGGTCATCTAGTGAAGCCCCCTGCAATGAAGGAATCACAGCATTGAGGACAACACATCTAGAACAAGTTACTCTTGTCCAATTTTCATTCAGAGAATGTTGAAAGTTAACCCTTAACTACAAGGACAAATTATGAAAGACAGAAATAAAACTCTCCCGAGAGGTTGTCATGCTAGTGGATTAGCAGATGGACAATGTTCAAGTGTGGAAAAGCCCTTGGAATAAGAATAAATCCTAGTGATTTTGTTTTTATTAAACTAGCAATGGTGAAATGAAGAACAAAGTAACTAATGAGTGGACTCTCTCTGCCTCTCAGGTGATAAATTATGCAGGAAGCAACACCTACACTTACTTTAATGATGAACAAAAGGGTCGTGTTTCATTTGCCTCCAACAACCGGACTGGAGATGCCTCTTTGGAGATTTCTTTCCTGCAGCCAAGCGACGCTGGCCAATACACATGCAAAGTTAAAAATGCCGGGCAGTATGAATGGACCCACATAACCCTGAAGGTTCTGGGTAAGGCTCTTATGAAGTTGTTCCAAGATAAGCACTTAGTTTATCTATTGAGTATCATGTTATTCTGGCTTACAATTAAGAGTAGAAATCTGATATTTTTTTCCTATTCCCAGAAAAACCTTCTAAACCCAAATGCTGGAAAGAAGGAGAGATGATAGAAGGGAAAGAAATCAGTTTACAGTGCAATACTGTCTCTGGCACTGCACCCATAATGTACAAATGGGAGCGTATAGAAGAGGATGGAAAAGCTGGGTCCCTGCCAGCCATGGCACATATCAGTAAGTCCACTGTTGTCCCAAAACCACCTTTAAGCAAAGGTTCTCTTGTGGCTGCTCATTATGGCAGCTATCAAAAGCAGGGAATGTTTCTGGGTCTTCTGCTCACCACAAGTATAAAAAGCTGAAAGTCTTGACATATAGAGTACCTTTACTCCCTGCAAGAGATCTAGAAGGTTCTACATTATTTATTTAGGTATTATATTTATATATTAATATGCAAAGTCCCAAAGTGGTTTACATAAAACAGTGTAAGATCTGCACGATCAATACAAAAAAGAAAAATCTATATACAATATTACAAAAAATGCAAAGAATAAAATGTAAAGCCTCAAAGTTGGCGGCCATCAACACATTTGTCATAACAAATTTCATGGTCTAAACAATGTATCCTTGTCCTAATTCATGAAATCTTGATTTCCCCCCAGATTTTTCGAATCCTGCACAATTTCTGCTGAAGAACCTCACATGGATGGCAACAGGGTTATACCAGTGTACTGCCTCTAATGAAGTAGGGCAGGAAAGTTGTGTTGTAAAAGTGACTGTGCAGTGTAAGTATACAGGGAATCCCAAGTGTTTCTAAGGTTGGATGGAAAAGTAGTCCAGTATTAAATTAAACATTAAATTCACAAGAAATGTCAATTGTACCAAAAAAAGACAGTTCATGAATATTGTAGAAAAGTAGAACTAGAAGGCCACTGTTCAGATCTTGGCCTCATCACTCTCCATCTCCCATTCTCTCCACACAATAGCTGTCAGTTTACACAATGAAGCTTTGCTCCAAAGGCACAGTAACCAAGACCCTGCAGACAGCCATTGGGTCTAGAAGTTGCACCCCTCTTTCTCCTTTATCAATCTCAGGTGGCCTCTGCTCACCTCTGGCCAAGCATGAGGCTCTTAATCTCAGGTCTTGCATCTCAGGTCGGGCAAGAGATTCCTGCATTGCAGGAGGTTGGACTAGATAACTCTTATGGCCCCTTTCCAACTCTATAATTCTATGATTTAGGGATCCCTACAAACTAAGATATTTTTGGTAGCAGCTGCATCTCTAAGCAGCTTCTCTAGTTTTCATTAATGAGCTATGACTCTGAAGTAAAGGCCACACTTTTGAATTATCCATTAGCCTAATTTTATACTGAGCCTCAAATTTGACTGAAGAGGCAGAAATAATTTTTTATTTTCCTGTAGAGCAATAAAATATACTTATAACCAGAAGCTGAGTAAAAACTACATGGAAAGGGTTCACAGCGATGAATGAGTTTTGCTTTCCTGCTTAGGCACTTAATGATAGCAATACTGTGGGTCATGAAGTTTTCCAAGTTAGTTTAACCAGCGATTTGGGTTTTTGGAAAACTGTTTCCCCCATGACACGGGAATAAGGATAAGCCTCACATGGTTGGCAACAAGTCTTTGCCAACATACACACAAATCTAGGTGTGTGCAACCATGAGGAATAGATTTGCTTTTAAATAAATGGACAGGAGGAATAAGAAAGTCCTTACAACAATAAACAGTAACTGCTTTGTGTGGTGTGAAGGAGCTGTGCTCCCAAGACAGGTGTCACCACAGCAGCCTATCTAGAAAGAACTTGGGTGGAACTGGGCAGAGGCAAGGTCAGGGCTACTTAGGCATACCAGCAGAAGAACTGGATTAGTTCCACTGGTGCACTCCCACAGCCGCAACTACACCACCATGCTGCCAGCAGCCATCACCTATGAACAAGATGACCTCTCTCAACAGACTTTTCTTGTCCCATGACATGGTCTGGTGATGCATGATGCAGCCACCTTGCTCAAGATAAAGAGGTCTGAAACCTGCTCAATGACTGGATGGGAGACTGGAAACTACCCAAGCTCCTAGATGGAAGAAAGACAGGTTATAAATGTAATAACTACCCAATCAAGTAATAAATAGCTTAGAAAGTTCTACTGTGGTACAATGTGCTACTTAATAAATATTAACTGAACACTTTAAGCCTGTGCCCAGCAAGCATCATACATGGGTCACAATGCCAAAATAATGGCACACCAAGGTTAAAAGAATCTGTGAGCAACAACAGATTAGGCAACAAAAATATAAATAATATAAATAAACAGCAATAAAACATTTGGATACTATATTATACATTTCATAACATTTACTGTAACAAACATAAAATGTACATTATGGATACATTTAAAAATATTTGTAGACTAAATGAAAGTGTATCAGAGAGCATGTTTAAGGTGGAAACTTGAAGTCACTAAAAGGAATTTTTCAACCAGCCAGTCTTGTTATAGTTACTTTAAATTTATTAAATGTATCAATTGCTTCTCACAACAAAACCCCCCAAAGTGATTTACAACAAAAAATAACAGTAATACAAATACATAAAAATAATTAAAAACATTCACAGCACTTTGTGAAAGTGATCTGACTTAATTTTCACCTTTTTGAAGCAGAAGTAGACAGAGGCTTTATTTTTCCTAAAATAAATGTAAATATAAATAAAGGGACATTCAACAGAGAAGAGGTAAAAAGGGCTTAACCTGGACTACAGTGTTTATGCAGATCACTATAGCAATTTGAGTATGCTGTTACATATTTTTTCTTTCGGACACAGTATTAGAACTTCTTTAGGAACTCCTATACAAGAGGATTAAGTTGCATGGAAACTCACTGAAACAGACACAACATACTGTGGCAAAATGTTTTGTTCTTTGGCAAACGTAACACTGTATGCATTTATGAATCAACAGATGCACAAAATTTTGGCATAGTTGCTGGAGCAGTGTGTGGAGCAATGGGGGGCCCTGCCCTGGTTCTCTTGGCAGTGTGGCTGACAATCAAGAAAAAAGAGAAGAAGAAATATGAAGAAGAAGAGACCCCAAATGAAATCAAGTAATTACCTCTAAAGTATTTCTATTTACAACTCTCCAAGGACCAAATTAACACAACATTACCTTCCTGTGTCACAGAAGGTCTCAGAACTGGCAGAAGGGGGGAGGGGGAGATTATCACTCAGTGATAAGAGGTTTCTAATCGGATGGGGAACTATGTGTTGAGATTCCTCCGCTGCAGGGGGTGGACTAGATGACCCTCAGAACCCCTTCCAACTGTACAAGTCTATGATTCTAAGCACATGATTTACACGGGATCCCAGACTGAATCACTGGCACCCCAATTTAAAAGGCCCCCAAGTAACAGAGCTGGGAAAGATCTCTGCCAATACCTTGGAGAGCAGCTACAGGTAGCAAGAGAGAGTACTACACCAGCTGGATTAATGATCTGACAAAAGTGAATAGTTTTATGGTCCTTAAAACATTTACAAAAGTATTACAGGATAAGCCTTCCTGGACTAAAGTCTGCTTCAACATGAAATGTTATCCTCAGGGGGCAGGCATTATGTGGATGTAGTGAAAAAATGTAAACAACATCAAAATGAGATTGAAAAATAGTCTTTGACAACTCTGCTGAAGATTAAACAAAGGCAGAAAATGGCAGCTTTATATACATACAGGCAACTCCCAATTTACATGAGGGTTAAGTTCCAAAGGCGCCACACATTTAAGTGAAATTGCATATAGTTGAAACACCACTGAAAAGGCCTGCACACACCCCATTCCACGACTTTTTGGGTCACTTCTAGGTTAATTGAGAATCAGGTGTGCAGTCACGCACATATCGGACACACTTAAAATGGTTGCTGCCTGTATACCAGCCACTGTCTTTTGTTATCAGGCACAAGACATGTGGGCTGGGAAAAAGACTGGCTATCATATCACTCACCTGCCCAGTTTTTTATTTATGTCATTGCACAGATAAATTATATTACTGTCTATTAAAGTTTGTTCCTACCTATTTAAAAGGGAAATGCAGTATGAATCTAGCTGCATTACAATGTGCAAGCCTGGGGCAAGTGGAGTGAATAAATGAGTCAAGGCTGAAGTTTCAAGGTTAAATATGTGTTATTCTATTGTGGGAGACTTGTGTCTCTTCAGATGTTGCTGGATGACAACTCCCATCATCCATATTCATTGGCTGTGCCAGCTGGAACTGATGGTAACTGGAGTCTAATTAAACACCTGGAAGGCCACAGGTTTCCCACTCCTGCAGTAGGGAAAGCGTATGGACAACAATGCAGTTTAGTTTGAGATAATTGTGAACAAGTTAGTTACATGCTATTTCAAAAATATTCATTCTCATTAACCCATGGATGCTGAGATCCTTAACAAAAATACTGTGTACCTTGTGTTCCTTTGAAGAGGTATTAAATACTCATTTGTGTGTTACTTTAACTTGTCAGTGCTAATGAACATGGTGTAGACTAGAGGTTCTCAAACTTTCTATTCCTAAGGTTACTTGCGATGGCTGGAAATTACTGAGACTCACCAGTCACAAAACAGTAGTGCAGGGCAGTCAGCCACAAAATAGTGGCAGATGGAGGTGGAGTTTGGCATAATCAGCTGACAATTAAAATCATTGTCTATTGACATCTATTCCCTCTTCAGAAATAGCTAAATTCTTTGCCAAAGCATTTCCCTTGTGACAGACAGTTCCTTTTCATCGTTCCCCCCCCCCCCATTTAAATACAGACTCCACATACAGATGCTGGGTGACCTTGGGCTAGTCACACTTCTCTGAAGTCTCTCAGCCTCACTCACCTCCCAGAATGTTTGTTGTGAGGGAGAAAGGGAAAGGAGATTGTTAACCGATTTGAGACACCTTAGGGTAGTGATAGAGCAGGATATCAAATCCAAATTCTTCTTCTTCTCTTTATATATAGAGCTTTTATCTGCCATTTCCCAGAGCTGAATACCACGTTTATTCCATACAAGATTCACCCAGCTATATACTTATGCTTGTCAATTGAATTTGTAATAGTATTTTGTATATTTATTGTTTTAAGTGATCTTTTTAGATACTTTAGTTTGAAGCTGTATATTATTATTTAATAGGTGTAACAATGATTTCTGTCACTATTGTGAAGTACTAATTCACATGAATTCTTGAAAGAGCACATACTTTCAAGAACTGACAAATGACAACTTAGTGTACCGGTATGTAGCTCTCTCTATTCTAGCACATTACCCTTACCAGAACTTTCCTTAACTTTATTTGTGGGATGTTTAAAACAAGTCTGAACTACATGATTCAGCCTACACCCTTAGGAGAGAAAATGAAACAGTCATCCTTTAAGACTGCCCAGCCCTCATGACTCACAATATCCCATTTCATTTCTTTATAATCCAGCCATTAAGCTGCTATCTGTGCTCTTTCACAGATTTTTTTTTTAAAAAAAACCTCTGCATCTCTTCGATTGTATATTAGGGTTGGAATTTTGTAAGAGAAACCATTAGTACAGATTACCAGTATTTGCCTATGTGACACTTACCTGGACTTTTTCCTGTCCCTTGCTTTCAACCTTAGCATCTATGGAAACTTTCATTTCACTTCACTGCCCTTTTCTATACACAGGGCAACAAGAATGATGCAGGAAGAAACTGGAAGCCATGGGATACAATAGAAGTGCACAAGCTACCTTGAGTATTTTATATAGGACAGGAATATATACCAAAAATAACATTAATGATTGAGAGGGAGGAACGTCTCTCAAGATACAGGAAATAGTATAGTACAGTTCTACAGCTCTGGGTTTGGCTGTGGGGAAACCCAGGCTCAAATACCCATTCACCTATGAAGTTCACTTGGATGACCCCAGGCAACTCACACTTGCACAGCCTACCTAGTTACCGTACTTGGGAGATGAGATACAAATGTAAAAAACAAATTCAAGTTAACTGAATTGTATATCAGGAATGTAACACACACTAGATTTATATCCAACTTATGTACAGAGTGTCCTAAGTCCTGAAAGCACTCTGTGACCCACTTTCAAGCTGCAACAAGTAGTTCAGGTTCACCAGCTGACTCCACTATATTAATATGGGTTAGATCACACACAAAGGAATGACTTATTAACACAGTCTGCCTCAGCACTTTGCCCTAGAACTGCAACCTTGGTCAAGGGTGAAAAATTCTCAAAGGTTTTATTACCCTGAAACTTTAAACCATGTTTTAAAGCACTTCAGAAGATGCTTCAAACCAGAGACAAAATAATTCTACCCAATCACATTTTAATGCAATGCTACTCAAAGTGGTAAGGGACATGGGTGGCGCTCTGGGTTAAACCATAGAACCTAGGACTTGCCGATCAGAAGGTTGGCGGTTCGAATCCCCATGACGGGGTGAGCTCCCGTTGCTTGATCCCTGCTCCTGCCAACCTAGCAGTTCGAAAGCACATCAAAGTGCAAGTAGATAAATAGGTACCGCTCTAGCGGGAAGGTAAACGGCATTTCCGTGCGCTGTTCTGGTTCGCCAGAAGTGGCTTAGTCATGCTGGCCACATGACCCGGAAGCTGTACGCCGGCTCCCTCGGCCAATAAAGCAAGATGAGCACCGCAACCCCAGTCGGTCACGACTGGACCTAATGGTCAGGGGTCCCTTTACCTTTACTCAAAGTGGTGGTCCGTGGACATGTGCCAGTCCACGAGTCATCAGCTTCCACCATGGTCCAAGTTGGGTAGGATGTTCTAGAGACCAAATATGGTGTCAATTCTTGGCACACTGTGCGGGGCTGCCAATCCACCACATCAGATAACTTGAGAAGCAACTGTTTTAGCAGACTATGACAGAATGTGTTATTTTAGCAACAGCAGTCTAGAAGTGCAATTGTGTGTTTTTTCAATCGAATGTCAGGACAGGTTCATATTCCTGCACTGCAGGGGGTTGGACGAGATGGTACTCAGGGTGCCTTCCAACTCTACAATTCTATGATTAAGATAGGGAATACAAGCACATCATTAAGGAACCCCTAAACTTTTGGCTGCTAGAAGCAAATACTCAGGAGACTAGATTGTTCAGTTGTGTTGCTGCTCAACCTCATTTCAAACTTCCAGTGTTGGTCTTATTGGGAAATGACTATGGACTCAATTAATTACTGATCTGACTCAGTGTGGTAGTTCTTTTGGATTTGTTTTTTGGGCACGGCATGGCAGTTGTTGCACAATATAGGATTGACCCAATGCAGTAATGACACACCACAGCTGTGTGAAACACAAATGAGTTTTATTTAAGCGATCACAGCAGAAAAATTACAAAGGATTCCTGAAAGAACCTCTGGTTGGCTATTGTGAGAACAGGATACAGGACTAGATGGCTCATTTGCCTGATCCAGCAGGTTTTTTTATATTCTTAATTATCTTCACAGTGCATGGAGCCAGAAGTGACATGTATGTCATACCTGGCTGTATGAAGGCAGAATGTGTCCCCTCACACCAACACAATCAATAGTGTAAGGGGAGGGATTCAAGCCAGTCTTGCTGTGGTAATCCTTATACTGTATTTATACAAATTAATAGAATAGGTTTTGTAAAAGCCTTAGTTTAGAGTTTAGATTCATGTCACTTGTGTTACTTGCAGCATATCACTCCATATGAGCCTTTGGTTTCAGAGACTGCCCCCACCCACAATGCAATACACAATATTCCTGCTAACTAACGCCTGCAACTTTCCTATCAGTAGATAACTGGTCATTTTTTTAATCCTCTAGGATTTATATTTTGCATTTAAACCCTGAATTATTTAGAATGGTATTAGTATGATTTGGATAACATGGAAGTAAGCATTTTTATACTTTTCACGCATTGTGAATGATATACATATGTAATACAGGTGAAAAGATCAGCACTTAATTCGAAACCTTGTTGAACTTCTAAAGCATCCTAAAATTAATGAAATGACTATGTCTGGTCTTCATTATTTTCTACATTTAATCATACCGTCTCTTGATTACAGAGAAGACGCAGAGGCACCAAAAGCCCGATTAGTCAAGCCTGGCTCTTCCTCTTCTGGCTCCAGAAGTTCACATTCTGGATCCTCCTCAACAAGATCAACAGCAAACAGTGCCTCCCGAAGCCAGCAGACATTATCAACAGAGGCCACTCCTCATATTACTCCAACGCAACACAACCAGGTTGAGATAGATGGCAGGGAAACTGAGCCAAAGAAAATAAACCACACCAACTTTATGAAAACAGAAGCCACACCAACCATGATGCCTGCTCAGAGTCGGGTTTTCCAGTCAGTTTGATTATTCCGCATCTATTCAGGCTCCAGCTATGCCCATAACACACACACACACAAACCACCAGCACTATATTAGATTGTTTACCTTCCAAGGGAGCTCCCCCACCACACACACTCAACCACTACATAATAAAACTCATCACTCAGTATTCTCTGCTACAGGTAGCCTTGAAAAGTGAACTCATGCTGGTTTTTTTATTATTATTTTTAATGCTTTTTGTGATTAACTCTTAAAGGAAGAAAAGGGAACACTGAAGTGGCAGGTGTCAAATGCTGGAGTCTTGAACCATTTTTTAAAAAATAAAAAAGAGACACAAAAAATCCCAATAGATCTCTGAAGTGGAAATTTATTTGGTAGTTTTCATGAAATGTATACAAGAAGCAATACTGAAGTGTGTCGGGGGGACGATGGACAGTGTACTTCTCTTCTCTGTACTGGAAATAACACCATCCATTTTTAGGATGGATATTGCCAAAGTTACTATGTTGTTGCTTTTAAAAAGGCCAGAATAAAATGGAAAGTGTGATGAGTAAAACTTCTAATTAATGGTTTGGGAATCTTGTTGTAAATATATTTGTGAAAGAAACACTCAAAATTTAAAGGAAAAAGCCAATGAAAGTTTGTTTACACAATGCGACCAGAACTGTAGAAGTCCATAGCTGATTTTAAGAATTCCTCAAATTTTCCAAAGTACAAAAACACTTCCATTAATACTATTTGTTACTGAAAATATAAATTTATAACTAAGCTAATTTAAAATGTTCATACTGCAGCTGATTGTTTTAAAGCCTAAATTCTGACATTTTATCACATTCAGAGTGGAACCACTAGCCTGACATAGTACAAGAATGATTCCCAAATGGTTGCTTAGAAAGTACCAGTGGATCATGTACTGTATTGGCAATTCATTAACGTTAGATACAACACAAGGGGTTTCAATAAAGGTTTCTCAAAGGAAATCAGTGGTGAATTTTCTTCCTAAGAGAGAAAGGCCTTTACTTGGAGAGTCTCTGTAACAAAATGTTTGGAAATATTTGAAGCATGTTCCAGTATGATTAAAATCAGGTATCTAGGAATACTAATGGTTCTATCCAATTAGTCCTACTCAGAGTAGACCCACTGAAAATAATGGACATGAATTATTTAGGTCAATTCACTTCAATGGGTCTACTGTAAGTATAGCTAGCTGGATGCAACCCTAACAGTACCCCACGTTTATTCAGAATTCTACTGTGCTGAAGAACGTATTCCTAATGTTCATAGAGTAGTACTTTAAGTTTATTATCCCCAACTAAGGAACCTACTTTCCCCTTCTTCAAAATAAGCCTAATACAGTGCCAATGACTCCTGTTTGCAGGTTATACTGAATTCATATTATGCACATCCTTAACATGAATAAATTAAAATATAAGTTTTATGGACCACTGAACAGTTTTATCACTGCACTGATCTGAATCACCATAGAGAAGATTGCAAGGTGGTCAACTGTTTATGATTGATTGTAAACTTCATTTTTCAAACTTTTAACTAGGAAGCTATTTAGATCACTTTACTCAGGATCTGACCCAAGTACAGAAATGGATTAATGGTCTGTATCACAAAAAAGAGGACACTGAAACAGTGATATGTGGCAGATTTTTTTCAACACTTTGTTTTCCCTCTGGAAATTTTTCCACTCAGGAAGCTCAGTAGTAACAATGAGTGGACTGCAAATAAAATACTAGGCAATGCTAACTGCAAATAAAATACTAGGCAAGTTTGGCAATTTCAAAGTTTTTAGTTTTGTTTACTAAATACAAGTAAAATAAACATGCTAAAATCAGCTCACTCTCTAGAGCACCAAATTATTTTCCACTACAAACTTGAATTCCCACCCCAATTTAAATTATCCCATACAAATTACTCTAATTTACAAAGGAAAATCTACATCATTGTATTCAAATTGGCTAAGTTGTAAATATATGTTACGTGTGTACTTTGAGCCTTCACATGCTGTTAAATTTCCAAACCAACACCTGCCATTTCTTTAAAGGTGAAGTACAAACTATGGATTCTACTAGTTTAGCACATCGTCAGTGGCATTATAGGTTAAAATTAACCCAAGTGAATTACACAGGTATTAAGGGAGATAAGATCTAAATAAAGGTGGAATATATTCTTTCAGATCATCAAATATTTCATATTTAAAGAGAATGTTAAGTGCAATGGCTTTTGAAGTAGACATGGTACTAAACACTATTTCATAAGGGAAATCACGCTCATGTTATGAGAAACCAAACTTTATTTTGTAAAATATTCTATTTAAAGTATTTACTGTTATTCTGTATACCAATTGCTACTTAGTGTGGGTGCATAAATCTTCTCTAGTTTTGTTTTAATTCTTAATTGGTAAACTGAGATTACGTCTACCTGCTATTATTGGTGTACTTGTGCTCAGAATGAGCAACACAAAATGAAACAAACATTTATTATAGATTCCTTTGAATCAACAATTTAGTAAGGTTGTTTTGTTGTTGTTTTTAAATAAAAGAGGCTGCAGTATAAATGCTGTAGTTCAACCAAACCTGGAAAAGTGTCACAATTTTGTTATTTAACTAACTTTATGGTCCAATTAATTATTTCAAACTGCATCAAGGAGAGGGAAAAGGAGAGGAACTTCCTCTTACCTACTAAGTGTTTAGAGGAAAGAGATTAGAGAAGCGGATAGTAGTAGGCTTCCATATCCTGGCTAGCAGGAAATCTAGGACTTGGGAGTCTACACTATACATAAACAATGAAGGGTCTGATGGCTTTCTTGTGACCTATGTTTTTTTGCTGATGCCACTTTACAAAATGCAGTGGGACCTAATGGTCATGAGATGCAAGCCTGCCACATTTCTATGTAAACAGAGTAAGCTATTCATACTTGCTGTTACTTGTACGGTGCTAATTAGGCTAAATTGTATTAGAGCATCAATAGGCCTTATTTCAGAAAAAACATAAATTCCAAGAAATCCTACAACAAAATGGAAATTTCAAGCTTTTGTATACACATATAACTAGAATGCCCTATGGATTATATAACCAATGAACATACAATTCCACTGGGGGGAATCATTCTAGCAACATATCCCAAAAGACCATATTTGAAGATATAAATAGATCCGATCCACAGTAGTTTAGTCACCCTTCAGAACCAACAACCGTAGCAAGCACATTTTGACATAAGATGATAGGGACAAAGCTTCCCTCTGACAATCTCAGATTCATCAGTATCAGGATTAGAGGTGGGAGAAATTTCTTCAACTTCCAAGAGCCTACTTGAAAAAGAAAACTTTTAACAGACTAATACAAGGACATACTAATTTTGCCCCAAACCAAAGAGATTCTTAATTAGGTAACAATTGGGGGAAAGAGAAATTTGTGTAGGAATAAGTGCCCCAAAATATTGAGATTGATAGGGAAATAAACTGCACACAAGTTTCAGTTTTCACCCAAAAGGTAGGCAGTGGAATTTCCACATCAATAGGCAGAGGATGGCAAAAAAAGGATTTCCTTTCATGTGAGGAATTAATTGGAGCCAGAATTAACCATGGTTTACAATGGCCCAATTCACATGCCACTGTAAACCACAGTTAAAATAAATTCTGGTTTTAATATGAACAAAACTAGATTACTAGAGGAGGAAATTATGGGCCTGGGTCTGAATTAAATCAGACCACTTTTTGTTTCCTGGCAGCATAGCAGGAATGGGGAAGGAAAAGCACTAGCACAATGCACACTCAAATTTAATCCATAAGTTTATTTTAACAACCATTTAAAGGGGCATGCAAACCAGGTCAATGCAATCAAAAATACATTTACTCAACAGCATCCTACTAAATTTAATGGGTTTTACTCCCCAGTAAGCATGCTTCAATCTGCCAGCAATCTTATGCATATTACTAAAAAACAAATTCCACTGTGAAATGGGACTTTCTACACGGGGGACATAGGACACTGCTGCCTTAAACCATGTCAAGACTATAAATCCATCTAACTCATTATTTACACTGTGGCAGCAACAGTTTCAGACAATATTTCCTAAAACTTTCTGAAAATGCCAGGGATTGAACCCAGGACTATTTGCATGAAAAGCATGTGCTCTACCACTGAGCTTCAGCCCTTCCCCTTGCACATTAGGCCTACACCTTTAATCCCAGAACCAAGCATTCCTTCTCAGAACTAAACCATCAAAAAACGTGAATAATTCATTTGCTTCCTTTTGTACAACTGTCTGCTGGTCACCAGACATCTAAATTAGAAGACCTTCCAAAGCCTGAAATACATAACTCTGTGGCAGAATGAAACCAACCACCGTCCATCTCAGCATCACAAGTTGTTGAGGAGAGATGTGGAGCTAACTGCAAACAAGGCTTACAGGGGCTCAGCTAATCCGTTACCTGATTTTAGTACCCGGGCAGTTTTAAATTATACGAACCCCTTTAAGAGGGAAAAACAATAAAGGGGGGGGATCAGAAACAAGACCTTTATTAGGCCAACAAAAATGGAACACAACAGGAAGCAAACTTTCAACTTCTCCATTACTCTCCAACGGGCTGTGTGGTAACTAGGAGGGGGGCGGAAGAGACGGGGGGGGGGGGGAGGAACAGCTTGGGGTTGTTGTTGTTTGGTAAACCCTTTGGAGGGTTGTTGTTGAACCATCAACAGGTACGTAAATCATACAAAATACAGTAATGAAATCTAACAGCCACAAAGTCTGCAATGATCTCAATAAATCCCCCTCTGAACTCTGCACCTTCCAGGTGGGATTCAGAGCAGACCCCTTCCTCCACCCCCACCCCGAACTGCCTTTGATTCCCACTTCAACCACCAGGCAGGTTGGTTGGTTTCTCTGCCTTGTACCCAGTGAAGATTTTATTCACACAAACACCCTGCCCTTCCAGATAGTGGTTCTTCACTCACCCTTTCTTCCCTGGCTGGACAGGGGTAGGCAGATACCATTTTGTGGTTCCCCTTAGGTACCAAATTTTTTTGGGCCAGCCCTGGCCTTTCCCCATGGCGCTTATGCAGCTTTCAGGTTATGACAGGGGTGTGTGCAACATGCCCTTGAGCATGTGCAGAATTCTGTAAGGCAATTCCCTCGCACAGGAGGTCGGCAAAGGGAGAAAGGTTAAGGGTACCGGCTTCAGAATACCTTTCAGAAACTCTCTCATTTCACAACCAGTGTGGCATAGTTGATAAAAAGGGTCACGACTAGGACCTGGGAGCTCACAGGATGTGACCTTGGAAAGAAGCCAGTTACTGCCTCTAGGCCTAACCTACCTCACAGGGTTGCTGCGGAGATTAAATGAGGGGAAGAACCACGTGCTCCATCTTGGAGGAAAAGGTGGGATATAAATGCAATAAATGAAAATGGGGGGGGGAGCCACAATAATCCTAAGTGTGTTGAGTCGATTTACTTTCTCTCGAGATAGTTCGGCATTGTCCGCCCCTTGGCGCCCGAGCATTAAACGCCCGTCCCCAACTAAACCCGGCCTTGGCCATCAGCCAGCGCCCTGCGGCAAACGGGCCTCGCTAATCCGCCATTTTATGCCAAACTCTCTCCTTCACTTCCAAAAATGCGGCTGCTCTCGGCCCGCCCACTGCCTTCCCGCTCTGAGGTAACCAGCGACCCGATTGGCCAGTTTCTCACCCCTTCCTCCCGTACGCCCATCTCATTTGTCACTCCCCACGCCCGTCCGAATCTTCACTTTGCACGCAACCCGGCTCCCCTTCCCCCTCCCCGTCTCATTTCTCCGCCCAATCCCTCCCGTGGAATATTATATAAATATTGAGGGAGGGGGGGCGACCCGATTCTGCGAGGGACTGGCTCCACCTCAGAACACAAAAGACAGAAAAAGAACAGGCCCTATCTACGCCTAACACCTCTCCGTTACAGATAGGCAGCCGTGTTGGTCTGCCATAGTCAAAATAAAAAAAATTCCTTCCAGTAGCACCTTAAAGACCAACTAAGTTAGTTCTTGGTATGAGCTTTCGTGTGCATGCACACTTCTTCAGATACTTCTAACAGCTCTCCGGTTATGCGAATAAAGGCGGCCGGGGGAGAAATTTCATTGGCCCAGGGCCACGTCGTGGAGCTCGAACATTTTCTCTCCCTCCCACCCACATACACTGTCTTGCCGCGCGGGGAGCGATGAAAGTTCTAGAACCAGAATAAGGAAAGAGAGCGAGAAAGCCGGCCGGCACCCGTTGAATCACCCGTTTCGCCCGCCCCCTTCGCTTTCCTTTGTTGCGTCACATACGCCTCACGCAATGCGTCTACGGCCATTGGCTGAAGTGGGCGGGGAAGGCGGGCGACCGACGCGGCGGGATTGGCCCGTCGGCCGGAAAGAGGCGTGGCCCTTCTGGAAGGTTCTTCAGTAGTATATAATGACTTGTGGCTGGGCCGAGAAAGCCGCTTTTTCTCCAGAGCTACGCGAAGCAGCTATTCGTTTCCTGGTTTTTGAAGGAAACCGAAGCAGGTAATTTCTTTGAAGGGGGGGGCAGTAATGCAGAGTGGGTGCCTATATATGCCCTAATTGCATCTGAATAATTGATTTCTTTTCCTTCTGTGGTTGGGGTGGAGGAAAGTAGAGAATTTGCTAAATGAAAAAAAGCCGTGTCGCTCCTTCATTTCGCAGGCTTCCCATTCCTTTTGTTCCATTTCCTTTCAGCTCTATTTCTCTATTTCTCTTCGCCCTCACTTTCTCTAGCGTAGGGTCTCTGCCTGAGTCGGGGGGGGGGGGAAGGGGGGTGACAATGGCGTCTGAAACGGTGTTCCTTTAGGGAAACCGATAAAAGGAAGTAAATGTAAGGCGAGGCTCGGCGAAACGCTTCGCACCAAAGAAAAGGAGGAAACGAGCGCGGGGGGGGGTGGATAATGGTATGGATCGCCTTTGGAAAAACCAGGCTAAATCTGCTAAGGCGATTAAAGTACACGTGGGCGGGCCGCCCTCCTTTAATAAAGCAGCTGCATTGGCCTTTTCTTTGAACGGGGGAGTGAAAAGGAAGAAGGCAGACTCCATTCTGCTACCCATATGTTCAGTCTATGCCCCGTTAAACCTGGCTATAGGATTGCCCGTTGATTTAATGCGGGAAAATTAGGTGGGGGCAACCCCGGTTATAAACGGGAACAACCTTTCTCTTTCTCTCCCCCCCCCACGTTTATGTATCGTGTGCCGCTAATCCAGTTTTACTTGGATGGGGGCAGATTAACGAAATCGGCGGGGGCGTCTTAATTCTTAGGATACGGAGCGCAGGCGCTAAGGCTTAGAAAATGGGGGCGGTCGTTTATGACCTTGAAATATCGAGGCGAGGAAATGAGCCGCAGATGGCACGGGGGGGCAGGATTGCTGCCTCCCTCGACCTTAGATCACTGGAGTCTTGCTTTAAAAGCAGAAGTTCTTAAGTAACTGCTGGCGAAAGGTCCAGTTCCTTTTTAGGGTGGTGTGGAGGAATCTCGTCTGTCGTCTCCCTTCGTTAGTGGTGCAGAAAGCTTACCTAATCGCCCTTCTTTCCTTCCTCCTCTCCCCCTCCCCGCCACGTGCTCAGCAGCGCCCTCGGCCGGTTCCGGCCGGCATCTTTGCACGTGGTCTGGTATCGCTCCTCCCATCCAGCGAGGCCTCGTGTTCCAAATGCAGGCTGCGGAGGGAGGGGGGTAAGAGGAGGTTCCCAGAATCCATCGCGAAGCCCCGCCTCCTTCCCGCGCGGGTGGAACGCTCTTGGGGCATGCCGGGAAAAGTAATTCAATCCTTCCGGTGCCCCTCGTGGCTGGAACGTCGGCGCTTCCGCCTCGGCCATGTGGTGGCTTCTCCAAAGTCGCTGCACCGCCTTCAATCCCCATTCTATTGGCGTTAGAACAGAAGGGTTTCCGAGGGTTCAGATTTGCGGGTCCGAGAGCCTCGTGGAATATGAAAATTGAATGCATACAAGCATCCATAGTTTTACATCTGGGCAGTGGGGTTCTAAGCAAGAGGCCTAGTCCTGCACAAGTAATGCTTTGATTTCAAGGCAAGGAAAAATTCCAGATTGTTTCAGAGAGTTAATCTAGTTAGTTTTATGGGCAAATGGGGATTTAAGTGTATGGTCCTCCTGGGCATTTCTGAAACTTAACTAGGCTGGCTCTAGGATAAATGTTTTACTAAATGGTTCTTAATGCGGATCGGCTGACAGTTTTTGCTTCGAATATGTTGCTTCTAATGCCTAAACATTACGGGCATGAATTGTTGATATCTAAATGTACTTTGTTCACAGCTACAATGTCTAAGGGACCATCTGTTGGAATTGATCTTGGCACCACCTATTCCTGCGTGGGTGTCTTCCAACATGGCAAGGTGGAAATCATTGCCAATGACCAGGGTAACAGGACCACGCCCAGCTATGTTGCCTTCACTGACACAGAGAGGCTTATTGGTGATGCTGCAAAGAACCAGGTGGCAATGAACCCCACCAACACTGTCTTCGGTAAGGATAACATTAAGACTCCCTGGAAGCATTTGTCTTGCACAATGGCCATTTAGATTAAGGCTTGCTTAAGGTGTTTTGTCATGCAACTATGCTGTAATAACACAATTGGGTAATAACAAAGTATTCTAGTAGCAGGGCACATATAATTAACTTTTCCATTTCAAAAGCCAGCAGGGTTGAAGTTTCTCAACACCACTCTTGAGTTATATTTAAAACCACTTCCTTAAGGGATTCACTTCCCTGACCTTACCACATGCCCCATACGAATAGCTGCATTAGTGGCAAGAATACCAGAGAGCTGTGGAGAAGGCTTAGTATATCCGCCTGGAGTTTTGGTAGTTTCTCCACCCCTGGGAAGATTTGGTGTTTTATTGAGTTGTATAACCCTTTGTATGTGCTCTCTTCAAATTGGAAATAAGCCTTGTGGCACCTCAAAGGCCAGCAAGTTTTGTTGCAGCATCAGCTTTTATGGATCTGCTTAACTTAATTCTTAGTGGGCAGAGATAAGTACATGTACTTATATATATGGGGATATAAACTGTTCCTTTAGTAGAATGTATAATTTTACAACACAAATGTACACTTTATTTTGTATACATATTGTGTACAAATTCAGTTACCAATAAATTCAGCCTTTTTTCCTTTAAGCTGCAGCATTTTCTGCTCGGTGCACGTATTCTTCTTTGAAAGTTGATATAATTAAATCTGAAATACCCTTTTTTGCTACATTCAATCTAAAATAGCTACTTTTCTGAAAACTAGAAAGGGCAGTGTGCCAATATTAAAATGACACAGGAAGTCACCAGTGAAGCATTACTAACAAGTGACTAAAATCTCTTTATAGATGCAAAGCGTCTGATCGGCCGTAGATTTGATGATGCTGTTGTCCAGTCTGATATGAAGCACTGGCCTTTCACTGTGGTGAATGATGCTGGCAGACCAAAAGTCCAAGTGGATTACAAAGGAGAAGCAAAAAGCTTTTATCCAGAGGAAATTTCTTCCATGGTGCTAACTAAGATGAAGGAAATTGCAGAGGCGTACTTGGGAAAGGTGAGGCTTTAAAATGACAGCATTGTGATTGCAAATTGTATGCTGTATTGTTTCCATACTTTAACACATGTTTCTTTTTACCTTTTGCAGACTGTTACAAATGCTGTCGTCACAGTCCCAGCTTACTTTAATGACTCCCAACGCCAGGCTACAAAAGATGCTGGAACCATTGCAGGTCTCAATGTGCTCCGGATCATCAATGAGCCAACTGCAGCTGCTATTGCTTATGGCTTGGACAAAAAAGTGAGTAGTAAAAGGCATCCCAGTCCATGGTGAGGAATATCTGAGTATTGCTAATTTGTCTTCATTTCCACTAATGTGTACCTTTTATCATGTATCCTAGGTCGGTGCTGAGAGAAACGTGTTGATCTTTGACCTTGGTGGTGGCACCTTTGATGTCTCGATCCTCACCATTGAGGATGGCATCTTTGAAGTAAAGTCAACTGCAGGTGACACCCACTTGGGCGGGGAAGACTTTGACAACAGAATGGTCAACCATTTCATTGCTGAATTCAAGCGCAAACACAAGAAGGACATCAGTGAAAACAAGCGAGCTGTTCGAAGGCTCCGCACTGCCTGTGAGCGTGCGAAGCGTACTCTCTCCTCCAGCACTCAGGCCAGTATTGAGATAGATTCCCTGTATGAGGGTATTGACTTCTACACCTCAATTACCAGAGCTCGCTTTGAGGAGCTGAATGCTGACTTGTTCCGTGGCACACTTGACCCTGTGGAGAAAGCCTTGCGGGATGCCAAGCTAGATAAATCTCAGGTGCATGATATTGTACTTGTTGGTGGCTCCACTCGCATCCCCAAGATCCAGAAACTCCTTCAGGATTTCTTCAATGGCAAGGAACTGAACAAGAGCATCAACCCTGATGAAGCTGTGGCTTATGGTGCAGGTCAGTACTAAGATGTAGTAATAGCCTGAAAGCTTATCAGCAATGCGTTCCTTGCAGTTACACCAAAATTTGGGCAATATACCTATAGATTAAGCATGTGTTTACACGCAAGCCTAGAATCCAGATTCCTTCCTATAAACTTGATTTCTTGCATTGATGACTGGTTCCAAATCCATTCGCGGTTTCCACCAGAAGCTGATAATGATGGTCCAAACCTTCCTTGGATGTCTGAGCGAGTAGAATTATTTGAGTAGTAAAGGGGGATAGTGTGTACTTTTGTTTATGCATAACCTCTTTTTTCCACTTTACAGCTGTTCAAGCTGCAATCTTGTCTGGGGACAAGTCTGAAAACGTGCAAGACCTGCTGTTGCTGGATGTCACTCCTCTGTCGCTGGGTATTGAAACAGCTGGTGGTGTCATGACGGTCTTGATTAAAAGAAACACCACAATCCCCACAAAACAGACTCAGACCTTCACCACATACTCTGATAACCAGCCAGGTGTGCTGATTCAGGTATGGTAAAAATGTTCCATGGGAGTTTAGCTAAAAATACTGCCATTTAATCTAGGACTACCCATATGGTGCCCTCCAGATGTGCTGATATTCTGGCTAACCTGGCATTTAACAGTGTTGGTTTTAGTTTATGGGAGTATCAACGTCTGGAGGACATCACATGAATTATTTACTCTGCTATGTAAGGATAGCAAGCTGGTGTCTGGTTGCAATGATGAAAGAGATTCCAAAACCATTCGTAGTTTCCACTAGAGGTTGAAAGACCTATGTTGGCTCAAAGTACCTTCCTTGGATGTCTGAGCGACCAACTTACTCATAGCTGCTTAGTTTCCTATTAAAGAAAATTTATTTTAAAATGCATTCTAACCCTATAAATATAGCCTTTGCACTTGTAAAAGAGGCTGACTATAGACACTTCCTATTCTTTTGTAGGTTTACGAGGGCGAGAGAGCAATGACAAAAGACAATAACTTGCTGGGCAAGTTTGAATTAACTGGCATCCCTCCAGCTCCAAGGGGTGTACCTCAAATTGAAGTAACATTTGACATTGATGCCAATGGTATCCTCAATGTGTCGGCCGTGGATAAGAGCACTGGCAAAGAGAACAAGATCACAATAACAAATGACAAAGGTAAGTTGCTGATATGCGAAGAAGCTTATGAAATGGAAGTAGGTAACTCAGTATAGATTAGCCAAAACTAATTGACCTAATGTTCAGGTTTCAGGTGAGAATAAGGTGGTAATCCAGATGCCAGGGGCCCTTTACCTTTTTTTAAAAAAACAAACAACACCACCAACTATGCAGCAAATAGTGGTTTGACTGGCAAAACATAAAACTTAAAAAATATTTTATTCTTCAAAGGCCGCCTCAGTAAGGAAGACATCGAACGCATGGTCCAGGAAGCTGAGAAATACAAGGCTGAAGATGAAAAGCAGCGCGACAAGGTGTCATCCAAGAACTCCCTAGAATCCTATGCTTTCAATATGAAAGCTACTGTGGAAGATGAGAAACTTCAAGGCAAAATTAGTGATGAAGACAAGCAGAAGATCATGGACAAGTGTAATGAGATCATCAACTGGCTGGATAAAAACCAGGTTTGTAGCTCCACCCCAACCTAGATATCTAAAGGAAGTACACTTCAAATAGTACTGGCAGAAAGCATTTAAGCACTTTGCTTGTCCACAAAGCTGTTCTGTATGGAAGAAAGCAGTCTACACTTTAAAAAGCTAGCAAGTGCCTAGAGGGGCACTACAAATCTTTAAACAGTGGGTCTGTCCTTGACGCTAAAAAAAAGGTGGAGTAGTAGCCAGTGGTTCGCAATGATGAAAGAGTTTCCAAAACCATTCGTAGTTTCCACCAGAGGTTGAAAGACCTATGTTGGCTCCAAGTACCTTCCTTGGATGTCTGAGCGACCACTTGGTAATATATCTGTTGGGTGGTGCAATCCCCAATTGCCCGGTAAAGACGCTTTATGCATCATACAAAACTAGGCAAAAGTTCACTTAGAATGGCTTGTATAAATCTTAAGATGCAGTTCAGGAGTGCTAGTGTTTACAGGTTTACAGAGGAACAACTAACACGGATGCTTTCTTCCTGTATATTTTTAGACTGCTGAGAAGGAAGAATTTGAGCACCAACAGAAGGAGCTGGAAAAAGTTTGCAATCCCATCATAACCAAGCTGTACCAGAGTGCAGGTGGGATGCCCGGAGGCATGCCTGGTGGCTTCCCTGGTGGTGGAGCACCCCCCTCTGGAGGAGCATCTTCTGGACCAACCATTGAGGAGGTGGATTAAAGCTCTAGAGAGGACATTTCTGTGGACCACCTTCAGAACTGAAGGACTCAAATTACAAAGGGCATTCTTGATACTTTGAACATGTGCACAGGGAGGGGAAGGCAAACACTGCACTTTACCAGTACTGTATAAAAGTAGAAATGCAATTTGAGTCCCAATAAACTTATTTAATTGGCAACATGAAAGATTTACTTGTGGTGCTTCCTTAGTAGGCAGACTCATTGTGATGCCAGGAGCAAGGCATCAGCATTCACATTTAGCTACTTTACATTAATCTTCCTGGTGCTGTTTCCAGATTTCTACTACACAGCATCCTTGTTATAAGGTCGTATTTGTATGCCTGGAAGAATGCCAAATTATTCCACAGCAAGCGTGGATCTGAAGCTGGAACTTTTACAATTCAAGGCTATTCACTGCTTTTGCATAGCTCCTATATTAGCAGGATTGTCCTCTTACCACCTTTTGACAAGGGAGGAGGGGAGACTTTGCGTAAAACCCTGAAAGCTCCCACAAATGGGTTATTATAGCCTCCCCAGGTTTGTAATACTGTGGGGGGTTTAAACACTTCTAGAGCATCCTACCCATTATTAATCCACTCAGCTGGGAGGCGGCATAGGATTGCTACACAACAGTACACATGGAGCTTTTGTACATTTAGCATACAGTATGTTTCTAACGCTACTAAATGAGATCCACAGCAGTGGGGAATTGAGCACTAAATTACAATGTATCAAGTGACATCTTTTGTGATGTATCTTCAGTACTTTGGTGGATAGCAACCTAATACTTAACATGCTTCAAAACACACATGAAACACATTGCCAGAGAGGGCTAAATACTGTATTAACTAGCCAGAACCTTAAAACCAGCAATCCCACCCGAATGCAAATTTGCTTTCTAAAATGTTTTGTATGCATCTGTTTCCTTCCCAAGGTTTAATGGGGGAAAAGAGAAACTACAGCCCACAATAAGGGAGAGTATTTGAACCTAGATGAAGCCATAGAAGGGCAGCCCCCTAAAAATCAGTCCTCCATATTTATTTTAGAGAAGTGACAATGAAGCACCATACAAAATGGAAGTTGCAAGGGTTTCATGAGATTGAAAGGTCTGTTTTTGGATACATTCAAAAGGAAGTTATACTCAGATTCTACAAGTATTCTAGTATGGTTCCCCCCCACCGAATACACAGTGCTAGTTGTTCAGTTAATCAGCCACCCATATGTTTACACACTGGAGCCAGATCTGGTTGGTGAAGTACCCCTCTGTTTTTTGTAGGGGGAGATAGAACAGCAAAGGAAGGTCTTTGCACTCTAGTAGAGCGTATTAATGAATTTAAGTTTGCTGTATCCAATTCTCTATTGTGACTAACACCAAAGTTTCTGAGTATATGGTTAGGATTAATGTAGATCCCACTGAACTCAGTAGGGCCTACTCCCAAGTGGCTTTAGGATAGCAGTCTTTGGCTTTGATCAGGGCAGCCTCTTGCCCCCATATAAGTCCTGTTTTCCTTAATATCCATGTTGATAAAGGTGCTGCTATGACCAGTAAAGCAGCTGCTTTAAACAGTCTAAATCTGTTAATTTACCTCTGAATTGTCAGCACCGGCTAGCAGTGTTGCTCCAGGGTTTCAGACAAAAGCTCTTCCTATCTAATTGAAACAGAACCTCATACATTCTGCATGGAAGCATGTCCTCTCCCACTGAGCTATGACCCACTTCCCTAGAGGAAGCTGGTGTTAGTTTTGGGGGAGGGATTCAGAATTTGCAGTTGTGTCATGTCTTCAAATATATGAGTGCCGGTGTTGTCTACTGGTTAGAGCAGTGTTTCCCAAACTTTGTCTCCAGCTGCTGTTGGACCACAACTCCCATCATCCCTAGCTAGCAGAACCGGCAGTCAGGGATGATGGGAATTGTAGTCCAAAAACAACTGGAGATCCAAGTTTGGGAAACCCTGGGTTAGTGTGTCATACTAGTATCTGGGGCACCAGTGTTCTAATCTCCACTTGGCCATGAAGCTCACTTAGTGACCTTGGACCAGCCACTACAGGGCTGTTGCAGGGATTAAATGAGGATGGGGGAGCTCTGAGAAAAGGGTGGGATATAAGTGTAATAAATACAAGACTAATAAAGCTTTTGAACTCCCAAAATTATTTAAGCCAGGATACATACCATATCACATGCATAGCTGCTGTATAGATGCCCCATTTAATTGCTTGATCGCCCAGTGAGCTCCCAGAATTTGTGACCTGAAGTAGCATGCCTGGTTTTAGGACTTTTTTGAGGCCGTATAGTTAAAAGCCAAAATTCTTGTTCTGTCCACCAGATGTCAGCAGTCACTAATTTATAAAAGCTGTGTGTTGAGGATTTGGAGTTCGGCTACTTGGGGATGTGGAGCTCAGCTAGCTTTGTTTTTTGGTTCCAGTTGCAGATAGGTAGCCGTGTTGGTCTGCCATAGTCAAAATAAAAAAAATCCTTCCAGTAGCACCTTAAAGACCAACTAAGTTAGTTCTTGGTATGAGCTTTCGTGTGCATGCACACTTCTTCAGAAGCGTATCTGAAGAAGTGTGCATGCACACGAAAGCTCATACCAAGAACTAACTTAGTTGGTCTTTAAGGTGCTACTGGAAGGATTTTTTTTATTTTGTTTTTTGGTGTTACTGGATGAGTTCGAATGTCAAGAGAGGATGGCAGACAGTCACACAGCAGTTGCACTTCAGAGCATGAATTTTTCTCATCACTTGCATATTCGGGTGAGGTGCTCCAATCAATGCATCCCTAGTTGGCAGGAGCATCCCAAATCAAGACACCTGCACAGATTCTAAGAGGAGACGTTATAAAAGGGTGACTGCAATTGCCTCAGCGATGAAAGGTCAACAAGGAAATTTTAGCATATTTGGAAGTGGGGCATGAAGCTCACTGGGTGATCCTGGGCCAATCAGTGCCTTTCAGCCTAACCTACCTCACAGGGGTGTTGCAGGAGATTAAATGAGGGAAACTACGTACACCACTTTGAGCTCCTTGGAGAAAAAGATGGAATATATCTACAATAAATAAACAGAATATATATATATATTTCCCCCTCCCAAGCTCATGGGATTTGAACCTTCGTCCCTCCCAGGTCCAAGTCTGGCACTATAACCAGTACACTACCCTGCCTTTGCTGCTGCATGAAGTGTGGAAAGGCCTGGTGCAGTACATACGCCCTCCACCAGAACCAGCTGATTATCTCCCTCCCCAGCTTTCTCTGAGAGAGGCTGTCTTTATATCATCAGCTTCAGTTCCTGCCTGATTAAAAGAAGGCAGGAAGCTAATTCCTTGCTTATTGGAGGGTCGAGAAGCTATCTCATCACATCTGACTGGAAAGTCTCATAGATTTTAACTCCTGTCTCTGCCATCTCTGCATTGGTTCCCCTTTCAGGAGGATAATTCCCAGCCAGGCGCCTCAAGGACCGAGCCGCCTGTTTGATCTGAAGCTATTTAGGCCCCTTTAGTTGCGTCATAATCTTCACGAAACTTGGAACAATGCGCAAACTGAGCCTGGCTCCTTCCCTTTTGTGTTTTGCAACCACTTTGGAGCAGCCGCTAGATCTCTCTCTCTCCACCCCCCTTCCTCCCATCCCTATATTAGGATTATGGCCATTAATTTTAGATTACGGGCGCAACAGCATCCAACTGGAGAGGACAAAAGGCAAGAGGAAAATAACATCTTAGATTGGGCTGACTGGTGACTAATTAATGTGCATGGGCAGTCATCACATATGCTAAAAGCAACCTCCTTCGCCATTGCTGATCCTTCTGCAGTCAAAACACCACCAACCATACAAACTTTGGGGGGCGGG
The DNA here is from genome assembly GCF_965112155.1 of Podarcis liolepis. Classification (NCBI taxonomy): domain Eukaryota; kingdom Metazoa; phylum Chordata; class Lepidosauria; order Squamata; family Lacertidae; genus Podarcis; species Podarcis liolepis. The sequence continues at coordinate 23,500,212 of NC_139567.1, read as the reverse complement.
GAATTTGCAGAAGTGCAAAAGAACTTTTGAGGGGGAAACCCTCAGTTGAGGGAAACGCCCAATAAACTGAGAAGGTTGCATTGATGGAATTGCAGAATTGCAAGGTACCCAAACAGTCATCTAGACCAAACCCCTATAATGCAGGAATTTGTTGAGCAGAGGGTGAAATATAAAATCCCAGAGAAGGACATGGCTGGATGAAACCTTAAACAGAGCAATCTGAACTGCAGTTTTATTGCAGGTTGCCTTGTACAGGCAAGAAGACCCAGCAATGTAAGGAGAGCACATCTGGATCTGGCCAAAGGCCCATCTAGTCTTGCATCCAGTCCTCACAATTGTGGGGAGTCCACAAGCAAGATTTGAGGGCAACAGCGCTCTCCCCACTTGTGATTCTCTGCAACACGTATTCAGAGATATATGGCTTCCACAACAGAGGCACAACATCGCCATTGCGGCTTCTAGCCATTGATAGCCCTGTCTCCCCCATCCATTTGTCTAATCCTCTTTCAAAGTCATCCAAGTTGGTAGTCATCTTGCAGCAGTGAATTCCATAGGTTAACTCTGCACTATGTAAATAAATCCTAGGGACGCAGGTGGCGCTGCGGTCTAAACCGCAGCCTAGGGCTTGCCGATCAGAAGGTCGGCGGTTCGAATCCCCATGACGGGGTGAGTCCCGTTACTCGGTCCCTGCTCCTGCCCTCCTGGCAGTTCGAAAGCACATCAAAGTGCAAGTAGACAAATAGGTACCGCTCCGGCGGGAAGGTAAACGGTGTTTCCATGTGCTGCTCTGGTTCGCCAGAAGCGGCTTAGTCATGCTGGCCACATGACCCAGAAGCTGTCTGTGGACAAATGCCGGCTCCCTCGGCCTATAGAGCGAGATGAGCGCGCTACCCCAAAGTCGTCTGCAACTGGACCTAATGGTCAGGGGTACCTTTACCTTTACCTGTGTAAATAAATACTTTTTAAAATAACTTTTTTTGTCCTGTCTCTTCTAACATTCAGCTTCATTAGCTGTCCCCGAATTTTAGGAGGAAAACTTTTTCTATCCACTTCCTCCAACCCATGTATACTTTTATACACCTCTGTTAGGTCACCTCTTAGTCACCTTTTCTCTAACCTAAAAGGCCACAAAAGTTGCAACTTTTCCTCAGAGCTGAGTTGCTCCGTCCCCTGGGTATCTCAGTTGTGCCAATACAGTGACCTTGCTTCCCTTCCCTTCCCTCCTCTGCTATGTTGCCAGGTGTCAGTTAACAGAGGGAAGAGCCTGGCTTCCCAGCTGGGTAGGTGATGGTTTTGTGTTGCTTCTCTTCCACCCTGTTTTGCAGCCCTGGTGTAATGGCTGCTAGCGGGAGACATTTGGGAGGATATAAATGACACGGCGAATAATCATGTACCCTGCCTTGAGCTCCTTAGAAGAAAGATGAATTAAATAAAATGGACTGTCCATGATGCCTAGGGACAAATGCAAAATATGTCCCTTGGGAGCTTTCTCGTACAATTTCTAATTACAGCCCCTACCCTTCCGCTGCTCATTTATCGGGGAATGAATTAGATGCTTAATGCAGTCAATACCTAGCCTGTTGCCCCATCAGATCAGAAGAAAAATCCTTGCTATGTATTGCTTTTTTCCCTTTTACTGATATGAGATGAGCAGGGTAGGCAGCACAGGTAAATATTTTTTCTACTGTGATTCCTAAACTCTGGAACTCCCTGCCCTTGGAGATCCACCAAGCTATTTCTCGATTGCCTTCACCGGCAGGGAAAACATCCTAACCAATGGGCTATTGCCATTGCTGCATTTCTCCACCAGCATCTCAAAGGACTTCCCCATTTCACTTCAATGGAAGGAAGAGCTGTTATTTGTTCCTGCGTCATGAGATGCAACTAGTCTGCTGAAGTGCACTAGTCTTGAGCGCACTCGAGTACACTTTGAGTTCTGAAAGGTAGTGTGTGCGCGCACAAATTTGAACTCAGACATCTCCAACATTCTGACCACCATGACCCCACACTTCCTCTGGCTTCTGGTCCCGATTGTTAATGCACCTTTGTCCTGATAACCACGACATCACATGGGCTTTGTTCAGATGAAGTGTGTGTGTTTCTACAAAGAAGAAAATGCAGCATACAAACCAGAAAATTAAAAGAATATGTAAGTACTCCTTAAGGAGGGCCTGTTGAGGGAAAAGTTATGACGAGCCACTCGCTGTGAGTGGAAGTCAGACAACGCAAAACACAACACACACATATACACATATTCAGTAAGGTTGACTCTGCTTTGCTGGTTCCCAAAATACAGGTCTCTGTGAAATGGTGCAAGAACCACAAGGCCTGCTGGGATCATTTCCCATGCACAGTGAAATTCTTTCCTTTCCCTTTTTTCTCCATCCAGTATAAATGAGGTCCTCTGGGATGTGGACTGCCTTGCTGGAAAGGGAGAAGGTTTACCTGTGGAAGAATGGATGCTTCAGAGCTCCCCATCCATGGCCAAGAGGCAACCTATTTCTTGAAAGCAAAACAGCCGATGGGAGAATGCATATAAACGTACTGTATATAAAGTAATTGATTCTAAAATGAAACTGAACACCTGTAAGAAAAACCCTGAGATACCCAGGCAAATTGCTCGCTAGCTGTTCGCGTTGAGATGTTTGTACTAACTGTATTTCCCTCCTTGCTTTAAAGGGTGGAAAAAAGACCCTGACAGATCAACTTTTCCCTACTCTTGAGAGAGGGAAGAGGTTGCTTTCGAATTTCTGCTGCTTAAGTATGATTTATTAATAATAAGCCCTTTAATTAGCAGACAAATGGGTTCTAAGAAGGCAAAGGGGGGCGGAATATGTTCCTCGCTTTCCTTGTCCGCGCTTTTTCCTGATTGATTTCCCAACAATACCTAATTCTATTATTCAAAGTGATTTCCCCGCGGGCGGCAGTTTATTTCTGTCATCAAATATCTGATGAAATCTTTAGGCATGAAATATTACGCCTAGTAGCAACAAATCGCATATCGTGCTAACAAGTCACAAGCTACCCGGAGTTGGCGTTAGAGTGTAATTTGAAAGCGAGTGAAGTGATAATGCCATGTGCACTGCTTTTGTGAGCATGCATTAATGTGTCTTTGACTCGGCTGCCCATTGACAGCAAATTGACTTCTGCTAATAGAGTGCAGGAGGGGACAAGGCACTTGGAGGGGGGGGGGGAGCTGGAGCTGGGGTGGATTGATGCAGCAAATAAAGAATATTGACCGGCAAACCGCAGTGCCTTGGTAGCCTTTAATCTACGATTGCCCTTGATGGGAATGTTTTAATGCAACTTTAGCATCAATTGCATTTGCAGGCCGATGGCCTGCCTGCTGGGTAGCGCTGGGCAAACGGCAGAGCTCAGAGTGTGTGGCCGCTTCAGAGCTCATGGCTATCGATCGCTCGGGGCTCAGGAGCCTGAGTTATAATTATTTCATTAAGCTGCTTAATGGTTATCAAATATGAACCCTTCCATAGCTCTGCTGAGGAAACGTAGGGAGTTGAGGCTTCCTCACTAATTCAGGGGGATCTCGTTTTAGGAAACTGTCAGATGCTTGCATTTTATTTTGTTTATAAATATTTATTAAAGTTTTCACAGTATTACATAATGAAAAAGAAAAAAATACAAAATAAAAAACAGTTAAAAATAATTCCATCTTTTCGTCACTTATCTTTCATTTACTTGTTTCCCGGACCTCCTCATACCTCCCTTTTTTGTATTCCAGTTCAATTTATTACTTCAGCAATTCCTTTCCCTCCTTATTTTATCCTAATATTTAATCTTAATATATTATAGCATTAAATCTTTACCTATTAAAAATCCAATTTTTCCATATTCTTTTATACCATTACAGCTAGAAACCACTTAACTTCAATCGAACATCATTCTAACATTCATTAATTTTGCAATATTTCTGTAAATAGTCTTTAAATTTCTTCCAATCTTCTTCCACCGACTCTTCTCCCTGGTCTCGGATTCTGCCAGTCATTTCCGCCAACTCCATGTAGTCCATGATTTTCATCTGCCATTCTTCCATAGTGGGTAAGTCTTGTGTCTTCCAATACTTTGCAATAAGTATTCTTGCTGCTGTTGTAGCATACATAAAGAAAGTTCTGTCCTTCTTTAACACCGATTGGCCGACTATGCCCAGGAGAAAGGCCTCTGGTTTCTTCAAGAAGGTATATTTAAATACCCTTTTCAATTCATTATATATCATCTCCCAGAAAGCCTTAATCCTTGGGCACGTCCACCAATGGTGAAAGAATGTACCTTCAGTTTCTTTACATTTCCAACATTTGTTATCGGGCAAATGGTAGATTTTTGCTAGCTTGACTGGGGTTATGTACCACCTGTATATCATTTTCATAATATTCTCTCTTAAGGCATTGCATGCCGTAAACTTCATACCTGTGGTCCATAACTGTTCCCAGTCAGCCATCATTATGTTATGTCCAACGTCTTGTGCCCATTTAATCATCGCAGATTTCACCGTTTCATCCTGAGTATTCCATTTCAACAGCAAGTTATACATCTTTGACAAAGTCTTGGTTTTGGGTTCTAACAATTCTGTTTCTAGTTTTGATTTTTCCACCTGGAAGCCAATTTTCTTATCCCCAATTGTATGCCTCCATTATCTGATAATAATGAAGCCAATCACGCACTGTCAGATGCTTGCAGAGCATCTTGTTCCCTCCTAAAAAAGTAGGAAAAAAAATAATATTTTGCAGGGATCAGCCCAAAGCAAAACCAAAAGTGCTGTATTCTCTTCCCATCACACCCAATAACATGCTGGAATCATCATGCCAGTCTGTTTCCCCATCATCAGTGTATCAGTGTAAAATTCTGGCCTATAAAAAGTACAACCAATAGAGAGTCAGTGGGAGCCTTCTGCACGCTCCCTGTGGAACAGCCCTCCCTTCAGATGTCAAGGAGATAAAGAACTACAGTACATAACTTTTAGAAGACGTCTGAAGGCAGCCCTGTATCAGGAACTTTTTAATGTTTGATGTTTTACTATGTTTTTATATATGCTGTAAGCCGGTCAGAGTGGCGGGGCCAGATGGATGGGGTATAAATATAATAATAATAATAATAATAATAATAATAATAATATGCTTGCGGAAAACTTTTCTATAATGGTTAATTGATGCCTGTTCTTAATTTTTAAATGGTTTATATTGTATGCTTTTATTGCGACCAATCAGCCTTCTGCCCATACCCAGCAAACTATATGCCAAACATCTTTATATTAAGTTAACCAGCTGGCTGGAAACTGAAGCAATTTTAGCGGAAGAGCAGGCGGGTTTCAGGCAAGGCAGATCCACCATAGACCATTGCTTCACCCTAGCCTACCTAATTGACAAATATGCCAAAAAATCCCGTGGGGTGCTATACGCAGCCTTTATCGATCTAAAGGCTGCCTTCGATTCAATTCCACGTGCAAGACTCTGGGACAAATTGAGCGCATCAAGTATAGACAAAAGACTATTATTTTTGATCAGCTGTTTATATAAAGACACGGTGTTGTATGTAAGAACTTCGTTAAATGGCCATCTTATAGGACCAGTTCCTGTCAGCAAGGGGGTCAAGCAAGGTTGCATCCTGGCCCCAGTTCTATTCAACTTTTACATCAATGATATGGTTAACTGCTTGTCATCTCCGGACTTCCATGCCCCCAAACTGGCTGACAAACCAATATCCATGCTTTTGTATGCTGATGATGCGATACTCCTATCTCGAACAAGAATAGGCTTAAATAGGCTCATAGGTGAATTTTCAGCATACTGTAGGAGAGAGCAACTGGTAATAAACTATCAGAAGACCAAAATCATGGTTTTTGGAAGGAAATGCAGACAGTATAGCTGGAGGATGGATAACCAGACAATCGAACAGGTTAAAGCCTTTAAATATCTGGGTATCGTCTTCCAGTCGACCGGGTCCTGGGATGTCCATCAAAAATATGCCAAAGAAAAAGCAGCTCAAAGTATTAAGATGCTGTCGCGCTTCTTTTACACGAAGGGGGGCAGATATATTCCAGCAGCCTTTGAAGTCTTTCAGGCAAAACCTCTGGCGCAGTTACTGTATGGGGCACAAATCTGGACGGGGAACCACTGCTCAAGTCTTGAAACTGTTCAGTCTAAATTCCTAAGGCAGATATTCGGTGTCCCCTCCTGTGTCCCAAACGCAGCTTTACGACTCGAGGCCTGCCTCCCATCTGTAGAAACTCAAACCTGGCAAAGAACACTCAACTATTGGCTTCGCCTTAATCTAAATCCACCCGGTCTACTGCCTCTAGTAATGCAAGACCCTCATAAAAGCATGTGGTTCAAAACTGTGCATCAAAAACTCCTTACATGCGGTCTGCATTCGCAATCCCTACTATCAATGGGCCTTATTAAAGCAAAGAGCCTAATAGGCCAGCGCCTGAAAGACATTGAACGGCAAAACAACCTGACTATTTTAAAGAAAATGTGTCCATGGTATACTTACTTTCCCCCTGCCCACTTTGACTTCCCAGCTTCATATTTGTCTAAATTAACCATCCCAAAATACAGACGCGCCTTTACATTGGCTAGATGGGATGTTCTTCCCTCCGCCGTACTCGAAGGTCGTTACCAAAAGACTCCATTTGAAAAACGACTCTGCCCATGTAGAGATGGTAACACGGAAACAGTGTCCCACGTCCTCCTATCCTGCCCCCTTTATAAAGACCTAAGGAATGAGATTATTACTCCACTCATTCTCCCCAACCCCGGCCGTCCACAAGACATTATACTGTTCTTTCTCTTATCTGATACGGACAGTCAGACAACAGAGAAGGTCGCAAGGTACATCGAGAGAGCTGTGAAATTGAGGGCCACCATCTGAGTCACAGATGTGTTCATCTGACGGACCTCCTTTTGTTTGTTTTTATCCCCTTTTTATGTTTATTTTATTTTATTTTTAATTCTTGTATAGCTGTGGCCTGTTGGCTTTGCTAATAAAGTTCTGATTGATGCTGATGCTTTTATTGCTGAAAACCACCTTGAGATATATATATTAGGACACAGCAGTATACAAATATTTTTATAAATAAAATATTCATTTAGGACTCAGTTGAGCCAAGGGTTTTTTCTCCCACTATCAGGTGTTAAAATTGCAGCTGCAATGCCAGAAAGAGATCTGTTTATTACCATTTTTGAGAATCGCCACAGTGCTTCTCTCGTTTATGTTCTGAGTTTCCCGCTGAAGTGCTACATACTGTACCTTTTGTATCTTATGGCTTTTGGGTCCCATTGTTTACTTTCATTTATGTCTATGTGTCTGTATTGCACGTGAACCCACTGAGACTAGCACTGCACGCATTCGATGAAATGGTTCTAGTCCGGTGGTTCCCAAACCTTTTCTCCCACAGACCCCTCAAAAACTACTGACAGTATTGGTGGTCCACCTAACAATTTCTCTGCCCGTTGTGCTGATTGCAATGCACTGTGCTAGATGTTGTGTGATTTTTAATTGTATTTATGCAGGCACATTGTGAACCACCACCTGAACAAAGCTCATGGACCACAGTTTGGGAATCCTTTGTTATTTAGTCGTTTAGTCGTGTCCGACTCTTCATGACCCCATGGACCAGAGCACACCAGGCACTTCTGTCTTCCACTGCCTCCCGCGGTTTGGTCAAACTCATGCTGGTAGCTTCGAGAACACTGTCCAACCATCTTGTCCTCCGTTGTCCCCTTCTCCTTGTGCCCTCAATCTTTCCCAGCATCAGGGTCTTTTCCAGGGAGTCTTGTCTTCTCATGGGCATCCTTACTTTACTCCAATTATCTTTGACCTTTTCACACCTAGGACCTACTTTTAACCCAAACATGCATCGGGGGGACCCAAGATCTCTTAATCCTCTACCATACATCTGCATGGCAGTAGTGCTCCTATTGCAACCCAGTTTGGATCAGGCCATGACATTATCATCATCATCAGCCTTCCATCTGACTGCGTGCCCCACTCATTCTTGGCGGCTCCCAACAAAATATTAAAAGCACAGTAAGGCATCAAACATCAAAAACTTCCCTGGACAGGGCTGCCTTCAGATGTCTTCTAAAAGTCAAGGAGTTGCTTATCTGTTTGACATCTGATAGGAGGGTGTTCCAAAGGGCGGGTGCCACTACCAAGAAGGCCCTCTGCCTGGTTCCCTGTAGCTTCACATCTCATAGTGAGGGAACCGCCAGAAGGCCCTCGGCGCTGGACCTCAGTGCCCAGGCTGAACGATGGGGGTGGTGATGCTCCTTCATGTCCTGACCCACCAGCTGAAGACCAGCACATCTACTCCATGGAAACCTATGCACAGAAATGTTGTTGCACCAGCCCAACACAGTTGTCTCTCTGGAAGGTCTGGCTTCCAAAGCTCTCCTGCCTGACCATTCACTTTTTGCCACCACACACCTGCCCCTTGGACCTGCTTCCAAACACAGCCTCATTCCTTTCCTGTTCTTTTTGTTGTTGTTGTTGTGGGCCACAGCCTGTCTCATGTTACCTCCCATGTCACCCACCTTATCCTCACGTCCCTGTGTCTCTCAGCTCTCTGCCTGCTTTGTCCCTTCTCTTTCTCCTCAGGTTCTCTGCCTGCAGTCTGAGAGCCCCTTAAGATGTACAACAGGGAAATCAACTCCCTTTCAAAACAAACAAGCAAACACACACCTGCCAGGACTTTAGTACAAACTACCTGCCGAGTCCTAGAAGCTGTTTGTCATGAAACCAGTCAGGGCCAGTCCAAGACATTATTCCGCCTGAGGCAAAGGACAAAATGGTGTCTTTCCATTCCATGCACTGAAGCAGACCAGGTCTTCCTTTAGGGCTGAAGATGGTATTGCATCTTCCACCACTCCTAAGGGCAGCAAGCTGGGTTAGAAGGATATAGGGGGCACACCCAGTGTTGCCCTTCAACGCTTCACTGCCATTCCCCACTTCCTACATATACTGCTCAAGGCAATTGCCTCATTCTGCCTAATAGCAGGGCCAGCCCTGCAGCCTGTAAATGTAGTCAGCCTTATTTATATTAATTTCCCAGTCAAAACAGAGCTTCATGGCTTCCTTATCACAAACAGCAGATGAGGGGACAAACATGTCCCTGGGCTCTATGCAGTGAAGGCTGTTTTCATTGGGGCAAGAGGGGCACTGCCCTGCTAACCTCTCTCTGCCTTCAGCTAGCTCCCACCTACATGCCTGTCTTCTTACAACCAGGGGGATAATCCTGCCTCTCAGTTTCTTCCTCCTCAGTCTCAGATTTGCCCTTGCAGAACTCTGCAGGGAGGCAGGTGGGGACAAAACAATGCTTTATTTATTTTCTGCATCACTTACAGTTGGCCTCTACCTATTCATCATCATCATCATCATCATCATCATTATTATTATTATTATTATTATTAATTTACCTGTCCTTTACCTTTATGTCCCAGGCCAGGTTACAACAGCAACAGGGTGGGTTACAAGAACCTACCACTTTTGATTACGGGGTGGCTCTCAAATTTAGTTTTATTTGCATATAGGATCTGGAGAGCTACTAGGCCTTAGGAAATAGCTTGGTTTGTTTCCAAGGCAGCCCTTGGATGGAGCCAAAGAAGCAATCCGTATACACAATAATGATGTATGATGAACACGTTTACATCCTGGACTAAGTCTTCATTCCCCCTCCCCCAAGTGAATCCAGAAAACTTTCCATGTCCACAAACACCCAGGTTATATCACATCAACACTGCACAGCATCCCATGTTCAGATGGCGCGGGCGGCATTTGTATTCAAGCTTTGTTTGGAAGCCAATGTATTCATTTTCACCTTTATGTTTTTAAAACCCCGGACACTTCAGGAAGGCTCAGCCCCTAATTTTAACAACCTGATTCCTAGTTTTTTCCCCTGGCTAGGTAATGCAGCTCAGTAGACTCCTTTATCAGTATTCTCAACTGCCTTCCAACAGATGCTCAATTTCTGTTGCCTCAACCCACGCTGACCTCATTTTCTGTCGCAGAGCAGCCAAGGAGATGGTCAAAATTAGTTATATTAGTGGCTCCTGATACACTCCGTTTATTTGTGAGGCGACAAATATTTCAGCCATTAGGATCTTTCCGTCTCTTATCAGCTTAAATGCACTCACTTATATTCCAAATCACTTCCTAATTTAAAAGCCTATTTGTCGAGATTGTCAAAGGCGTAGGAAAAGGAGGGGGGAGGGGGGGGGAAGGAATAAATAAATAAATAAATAAAACCCCGCAGAAACCCGCCAAGCACTTACACTCTGATAGGGCTGTACTCTTACGCGCAAAGTCCTAATCACTTAGTGTGCAGCAGAAGCATGTCACAATCCCAGAGATGGAAATGTGATCCCCTTGCTGAATATGCAGCCTCAGAGGTCCTGGTTTTGGGAGGGGAGGGGGGAGGCGGCTTGCTGTGCCTCCCATCTGAGCAACGAGGGTAAAGGCCAAAGTCTGCACATGCTCCTGTTTTGATGCTTTAGCATTAATCCCAAAGTGTGGAAAGTCTACCTTTCTGGAGGGGGGAGGGACTGTGGCTCAGTGGGAAAGCACATACACAATGCAGTTGTTACAGAGTCTTCTCGGGTTTTCTCAGTTTCCTCTTGAATCCCCTCACCTCATCAAACCCCCCCCCCCCCTTTTCAGATGGTTGCCGCTAAGGTCACATTCACAACATACATTTAAAGCACTGCGGTGCCACTTTAAACAGTCATAGATTCCCCCAAAGAATGCGGGGAGCTGGAGTTTATTAAGGGTCCTTTGAGTTGTGAGGAGGCCCCCATTCCCTTCACTGTGCTACAAGAAGAAGAAGAAGAAGAAGAAGAAGAAGAAGAAGAAGAAGAAGAAGAAGAAGAAGAAGAGGAGGAGGAGTAGTAGTAGTAGTAGTAGTAGTTTGGATTTGATATCCCGCTTTATCACTACCCGAAGGAGTCTCAAAGCGGCTAAGAATCTCCTTTTCCTTCCTCTCCCACAACAAACACCCTGTAAGGTGAGTGGGGCTGAGAGACTTCAAAGAAGTGTGACTAGCCCAAGGTCACCCAGCAGCTGCATGTGGAGGAGTGGAGACGTGAACCCGGTTCACCAGATTATGAGTCTACCGTTGTTAACCACTACACCACACTGGCTCTCCCAGAGTTCCCTGGGAAGAGGGATTGATTGTTAAACCACTCTGAGAATTGTAGCTCTGGGGAATGAGGGATGGGGGTTTCCTCAGAACTCTCATCACCATTCACAAACTACCCTACCAGGCAGCAGCGGATGAAGCTGCTCAGGCACCTGGGGTGGGGTGAGCCACCTATAGGGGTGGGGCGAGGGCGGGGCGAGTCGCCCATGGGGCAGGGTGCACCGCAGGGCCTCTGGAGTCTGCCTGCCTCCTCCCACTCAGCTGCCCTACAGCTGGGAGGGGGGGAGCAGCGGGTGGACCGTTTGGCAGCATAGACCCTACATGCACCCAAACCACCGTGTCTCTCCCAGGAGAGACGTGTGGCTCGGGCGCACTGCAGGCCCCGTGGTGAGTGCCGCCCCTGCTCCCAGGATTATTTGGGTGAAGCCATGAATGTCTAATGTGGCATCATAGTGCTTTAAATGCATGTTGTGAATGTGCACTGCGTCTGTTTACACACTCTCTCTCTCTCTCTCTCTCTCTCTCTCTCTCTCTCTCTCTCTCTCTCTCTCTCTTAGTGTATATAAATGTGCAGCTTATAAAGTCATAGAATGGTAGAATTGGAAGGGACCCTGAGGATCATTTAGTCCAACCCTCTGCAATGAGGATCGAACCTGCAACCTTGGCATTATCAGCACCATGCTCTAACCAACTGAGCTGCAAGCTTTAACCCAGCGGGAGGCATCTGCAAACCATAGCTTAGACACTGGGGGGGTGTGCTCTGCCCTCCTCCACTCCCTTCTCCCACATAACTTCTGTCTCCATGCCCACTTCCCTGTGATACCACCAGGGCTGCCCCTGAGTCTCAGGCTTGCACCCTGAAATATCAGAGTCCGGGATGCTCTTGACCTGGCAACTTTGGTTTCGCAACCTGTTTTTAAGGTGCATCAGACTAAAATGTGACGCAGGCTCTTAACTTAGACCTGCAGTTTTAAGCAAGTAAGAGATGTGATTTGTAAGAGACAAAAGGCAAGAGAAGCTTTTGTTTAAACAAAAATCAAATTCTGTCTCCTTCTTTTTGTATGTGTGTGCTGTATTTTGTTTTCTTGTGTCACCATTTTTAAAAATTTTAGGTAAAGGTAAAGGTACCCCTGCCCGTACGGGCCAGTCTTGACAGACTCTAGGGTTGTGCGCTCATCTCACTCTAGAGCAGTGTTTCCCAACCACTGTTCCGCGGCACACTAGTGTGCCGCGAAATGTTGCCTGGTGTGCCGCGGGAAAAATTAAAAAATTCGAAAGATAGCTTCATATCCGGAGAGGCGGCCTTCAGGCGAGTTTTAATTTTAATTTTCCTTCTCCCACTTAATGCCCCACGCTCGCCCGAGCAGCTTGCAGTCCTCGGTAACCACGGCGACCCGAGGGAGGGGAGGGAACAGGGAAGTCGAGGGCGGCGGCGAGCCGCGATGACGTCAGTGGGCCGCGCCGCCTCGCCCTGGCATGGTGTGAGAGCCCCGGCTAGTGGCGCGAGCTTCGGAATAAGTGGGATCCGCGTGCGTGAGACCGAGATCGCGGGTAAGGAGCTCAGCCCTGGGCAGGAGGAAGCGGGGCCGCGCGTGCGGGCCACATCCCCACAGAGAGCAAGCCTCCCCCGGCCCACCACTCCGGGCAGGTCCACTCGCATGAGGGGGCGGCGATGGTGACGGCCGGCAGCTTGCCTGCAATGCCATCCCTCGAGCAGGCGAGGAGCCCGGAGGCTACCAGATGCGAGTCCTCTTTCCCACCCTGCTCGGGAGTCCAGAGCACTTGGTCGCATTAAGGATCTAGAGTGGGGAAGCGGGGCTTGTGTCTGGGCTGGACACATTGGGCTGCCTGTGCCGCTCGACCTGCGGGGAGAAATCAGGGTGGGAGTCACGACCGTGAGGCAGGGCTGCCAAGTGTGGCAGAAGAGGACATGGCCGTCGCACCTGTCCTTAGGTAGGAGCTTCTTCCGTGTCAACCTGCTGCCCTAAAGTCTTGGCTTTTTGGCGGTTGGCACAGAAGGAAGGCAAGGGGGAGGGGAAAAAATTGAAACTTACACTTTCGTGCGTCCCTCCCGGCGTGACGCTGCACGCTGACGTCACGGGGCTGTAATGGTGGTGTGCCTCGAGATTTTTTTCATGAAACAAGTGTGCCTTTGCCCAAAAAAGGTTGGGAAACACTGCTCTAGAGGCCGGGAGCCAGCGCTGTCCACAGACACTTCCGGGTCATGTGGCCAGCGTGACGAAGCTACTCTGGCGAGCCAGAGCCGCACACGGAAACGCCGTTTACCTTCCCGCTGGTAAGCGGTCCCTATTTATCTACTTGCATCCGGGGGTGCTTTCGAACTGTTAGGTTGGCAGCCGCTGGGACTGAGCAGCGGGAGCGCACCCCACCGCGGGGATTCGAACCGCCGACCATGCGATCGGCAAGTCCTAGGCGCTGAGGTTTTACCCACAGCGCCACCTGCGTCCCTTTTGGCTAGGGACCTCTAATTTTGGGACCTCTAATTTTGGCTAGGGACCTCTAAAGTTGGAACTAGCCTGGGCCTGTCTTGACCTCTGAGAGGGCCTGTGGGAACTCAAGAAAATGTTAATATTTGATGCGACATAAAGACAGATGACCAGAGATCGAATTTACTGGGGATTTATTGAGAGGGAGCTGTGCTGAATGAACCAGATGAATGCTACAATCCTCATCTCAAGGTACGTGTCATTTTAAAGCCCTCAGCGGAGCCTAACAGGGTTCCCCCTCCCTGAGCAGTCTTGAGGCCTGGGAACATGCTCTTAAAAAGAAAAAGATTAGGACCTCAAGATTCTGCACAAGTGTTGGGATTCAGTGATGATACCAGCATAGGTTCCCAGACCCTTTGTTCATGTTGCTTAAATGAAGTGATAACGAATAAATGCTCGAGGCTGATCAATCCTGTTAAACAACTGGGCAAGTGGCTCTATGCATAAAATCAATAAGAGGGCAGTTCCCCTCCAGTGTTATCACTATCGACCAAAGGCAAGGCCCACCTAGACATTTAGCCAGTTACTGGAGACCAGCACAGAGGTCAAGATCATAATTTGGTAGCTATGGAATTACTGAAGGCTTATTTTTATGACTGACGTTATAAGAAGTGCACTGAAGGCTCCCATGATGTGGCAAAATGACTCGCTCTCGAGGCTCTCATATAACTTCCAGATAACAAGGACCGATGCTGCTGAGGAGGTCAGAGGCCATCCTGGTTGTGAGTCCTGGAAGACCTCCTTCCTGCCTTGCTGGCCTTTTCCCACCTGGCCTGACTGACTTCAGCTACAAAAGTTGAGGCAGCTGAACCTACTCTTGGTATGGGATGTAAGATATGCCAGGGATTGAGAGAGGGAAGAGAGGAGATGGATTGAGCAAGGAGGGATTTGCTGTGGGGGTGGGATGCGTCCGGGGAGATAGGGGCATTTGGCAGCCCCCAGCTGGCTCCGGCCACCGGCCGGCAGCTGGGCGAACTTCGGTTCCCGGAACAGCATCAATCAGCGACACGAGCCTCTGAAACGTTCAGAAGCTGTGCACACTCTTATCAGCAGAGTGAATAAATCCTCACAACAGAAGGGGCGGACAGAATCATGTGTAAGCATTATTTACAGGCGTTTATTCAGCATAGTTCAGGAACAAAGGAAAAACATGTCTGCTTCCCTTCGTGTCCAGCAAAACAGCAATATTTCAAAAGCAATATACAAACGGAAGTTCCCAGCAAGCCTGTGCTGGAAGTAAACAGGCATGTGACATACAACAGTCATGCCTGTTCCTTTTAAGGTGGAACTGAGCTATATCCTAAGAGCAGGCAGGGAAAGGGGCACATGGCACAGGCCATTAGTGACTGTGTCATGTGCCAGGCCCTCCTCCAACTGGGGGGATTGCAGCTGTCCTATCAGCCAGCCCCCAGGTCTGTGGCTGCTGTTGCTAAATGCCAGGTTGGCTCTGAGTAACACCTTCCTCATCCATGATCTGTTTATGGATGAGGAGGCTGATTGGGTTTGCATTACTGAGTCTTGAGTGGGGAAGCATGACAGAGTTGGTCTCTAGCTGTGCCCATCTGGGTACTCAGTAAAGCATCAGGGCAGACGAGGGTCCAGGTGTCAGGCAGCAGAGGATCCAACCCCCACGGCAGGGAACCAGGAATGGATATGACAAGGAAAAGTTCTTACCAACTGTTCTTTATTCAATATTCATAGAGAGAGGCTTGGAAATGGTTGCCTTTGGAATTAGGGCGAGTGAGTCTCATGTATAACAGCTACAGGCGCTGAAAAGTGCCTTTGAGCGCTTTGCTCTCCTACTTTCAATGCTTGCCGGGTTCTGGGAGAGGGGGTCTGGAATGCTTTCTAAAGACACTGTGTCTGTCAACTGTTTTTCCCCTAGTGCTTCTTCTTCTTCTTTCTCCTCCTTCTCCTCACCTATTATTTCCCATTATTTTCCCCTCATCTGCCTCTGAGCTGTGATCTCCCTCAAACCCCTGTTGTAATTCTGAACTGTCTCTTTCTTCTCTGGAAGGGTCAGGCTGGGAAGGCATTTTCCACCATTCCTCCTCTGCCCAGTCCCTGACACTGGGAGAAGAAGTTGCTGTGGTCTATAGAAGAAGAAAAAAATTCCCTCCCTTCCTCCCCTCTCTATCCCAGGCCAGTTGAGTGAGTGTGTATTCCTGGCATTGGGCAATCGGGACAAATCAGGGATTCTGCTGGCTTACTGCCTACCTCACTGCCCAGCCGTTTCATTGCCTGAGCTGACAGAGCTGGTCTTGGAGGCTGTGTTGAGGACTCCCAGACTGCAAGCTTTGGGAGACTTCAACATCCATATCCTCCCACACTTCTCCGATGAAAATAGGGACATCCCATTCTATAATGCTAATTTTACTATTTATACCCCACACATCTTACTGGGTTGCCCAGCCACTCTGGGCGGCTACCAATATTTATAAAAAACATAATAAAACCTTAAGCATGAAAAAAAACCTTCCCTATACGGGATTGCCTTCAAATGGCCCGGGGGTCAGATAACTCCATACCCTCCAACATTTCTCCAATGAAAAAAGGGACGTCCTAAGGAAAAGTGGGCCATTCTGGGATCAAATCAGAAACTGGGATGGCTTCTCTAAATCAGGGACACCTCTGGAAAATAGGGGCACTTGGAGGGTCTGCAACATCCATGCCAAGGCTGTGGTGTGGTTCAGGACTTCATGGCTGCCATGATGACTATAGGGCTGCCCAGTATGTTATCCACCCAATGCACGTTGCACACTAGCTGCCAGTTAGTTTCTGGGCCCAATTCTAAGTGCTGGTTTTGACCTATAAAGCCTTAAGCAACTCAGGGCTGCAGTACCTCAAGGCCCGCCTCTCCACATATGAACCGATGCGGACCCTGCAATCATCACCTGAAGCCCTTATTTGTGTGCCACCTCCATGAGAGTTTCAGTGGGAGGCAACACAAGAATGGCTCTCCATTTGTGGCATGGCTGTCCCTAGAGAAGCTTGCCTAGTGCCTGCATTGCATTGCCTGCATTTAGGGCCATCTTATCCATAGGCACTAGGGGTGCAGGGAACCTGGGCGCTGGACTCTCAGGGGTGCAAGGCCAAGAGTCCGGGGCCCAAAAGTTGAGTCTGGGGAAGAGCCCGACTATCGGTTGGAGTGCTGCGGCAGGCTCTTCTGCTGAGGGTGGCTCTGTGCCATGAGTTTGGGGGTGACCGAGCCAGCGAGACGCTGAGGCTGCCAGCCGGCTCCGCCCTCCTACGTGCCTGGGACTGGGCAACCTGGGGGGGGGCGCGCCAGGTGGAACTTTGCACCCCAGCACCACATATACTTAAGACAGCCCTGCCTGCATTGCATATCTTTAGGTGCCAGGTGAAAACATTTCTCTATAACCAGGCCTTTTAAATGTGCTTGTGGGAGAGGAAGTTATTGGTTTGTTTTTGTTTCATATGTATTTTTTGTTCTCATTTTGTGTTTTTATGTTGTGAACTGCCCTGTCATCTTCAGATGAAGGGCGGCATGCAAGTTTACAACAACAACAACAACAATTTGCTAGCTGAAGGTGATTGCTTAATGGCATCCAGTGGCTGGTGGCTACTAGCCATCTAATTAGTTTGGTGATTTGAATGTAGGCAGTGAAGCAGGTAGAAGCCTCAGTTTTGCTGCTGCCTTGGGAAAAAGAACTTTGGGCTTTTTGGAGCCACTGATGACTAACAAAGACCCCAGTCAAAAGTCCACTAGTCTTCAAAGTCAGTCTATCTCTCTTTCTCTCTGTCTCTGTCTCTGAAACTTGCTCAGTATTCAAACTGCTTAAGGGACCTTTCTGGGATCTACCATTCTCGCATCAATTATATTTAATGACTTACCATGTCACCCAAAAAATTAAACATAAAATGGAGCACGCTTCATAGTATTTGTCAAGTTTCAGCATTTGGCTCGTGAAAACGCTGGGAGTTCAGCTGCTGATGGAAATGTATTGATTTTTGTCCCCATATTGAATGTTTCAGAAAGAAAGGAAGACGAGGGGGGAAAATGCAACTCCCCTGGTTCCAATTAAAATCACCTGTTAACTTTAAAAAGTCCCTTTTAAAAAGGGTTTAAAAGATTTTCATTTAATTGATTCCCATGTAAAATGCCCTTTACAATTACCACCACAAACTAGTTGGTACCTGCTGGGTAAAATCCTATTTGAGATGTTGATCAAGACTTCCACACTTACCACTTTTCATACTGAGTTTTAAATTCCTTATTGATAGCTTGCATCTGTCAGCAACAGATATTTTTAGTGAGTTGCAAAGAAAAAAGAAAAGAAAAAGGAGAAAGAAAAGCTTTTAAAAGATTGGAATGGCTTTATTTTGATTGTGGTTGCAAGTGTTAGCTAAGCTGTGAAAGGCCTGAGACATACAGACCGCTGGGCACACACCTTAAACTACAGGGGTGAAATGGTTTGATTCTCTTGCACCCTCATCCAGCCCCCCCAAGTTCTCCTCTGATGACGTTTCCATCTCAGTGAATGCTACAGTACAATTGTGCACGGTGGAGCCAAACATGTACCACATCCATGATTTCAAAGCATTTCTGCTATTTTGAGCTGTGTGCACATAACTCCCATGTTGGCTAAAGAAAACTTGAATCTGTGGCTGAAAGTCAAGGGTCCTGCATCCTTTTCCAGGACACTCCATTTACCCCTCCCAACTGGTTTCCTATCCATCTCCCAACAGACACTCAGCTTTTTCCAGCATCCTTAGGAAAAACACTGGGCTGTTGGGAGGGAAGCGTTTACCCCTATATTTCCCCTGTTTTCTGCTCTCTCTCTCTCTCTCTCTCTCTCTCTCTCTCTCTCTCTCTGCTTCTGGAAACCTGAGATTGCTGAGATCTGCCTCTTCTTTCTAAATAGCCCCATTTTGACTATGCAAACATCATCACCCAGTACCAGAGTTCAATATTTGTATGTTGAATGTGCTTGCAATCAGGTAACCTTTGAGAGTCTGCTTCAGACCCTGGTCACTTCCAGCCACCTATCGCTAACCTAAATTGTGGAAACTTAGGCTAGGGACCCTTTCAGTGTAGGATCTTTCCCCACCCAACCCAAGAATCGAAGGTGGCGATACAGTTATTATTGCCTGTAGAGTAATGTATATACAGTGGTACCTCAGGTTACATACACTTCAGGTTACATACGCTTCAGGTTACAGACTCTGCTAACCCAGAAATATTACCTCGGGTTAAGAACTTTGCTTCAGGATGAGAACAGAAATTGTGCTCCAGCGGCGCAGCAGCAGCGGGAAGCCCCGTTAGCTAAAGTGGTGCTTCAGGTTAAGAACAGTTTCAGGTTAAGAACAGACCTCCAGAACGAATTAAGTTCTTAACCCGAGGTACGACTGTAGTCAGAATTTTGGGTTGGTTTTTTTTAATCCTTATGCTTCCTATCTGTAGTTAAACAGCTTTCATAGCCCATCATAAACCTGCAAGAGCTGTTTGTGTGGAAGGAAAGTGGAAGGAAATTTCCTGCCCTTTTGATCTCCTTAAAACAAAGCTTAAAAAAACCATATGTTTGTATGTATGTATGTATGTATGTATGTATGTCTTTTTTTACCCACAAGGCACACTGCAGAGCACCATGGCTATGAGATCCCAGTCTCCCTCCAGCTGAATTTGTCCAGAGACATCAATACATATAAATTAGCATATGCAAATGTCATGCTGATTTTCTTCACAGGCCTATGTCCCTGAGTCCTTCAAGTGCCTAGCAACCTCCTGGCTGTGATAAACCCCTCCACATCAGCATTTGTTCCTAGTATTTGCAAAAGAAACGAGAAAAGTTGCTTAATTTGAGTTTAGTGGCAACCAACTGTTGCTGACGTGAAGCAGTCACGTTTCTGGACAATGACATTTTTGAGCTTTCTTTCTTTCTTTCTTTCTTTCTTTCTTTCTTTCTTTCTTTCTTTCTTTCTTTCAAAAAATCCTCACGGATTAGACTGCTCATTTGCTAAGGTTGAAAACATTTGGCCTGCATGGAAACGGCAACAGACAAGACCCTCTGATCCTCTTCTTTCTTGTTCATTTAGGGGTGAAAAATTACCAGCAAGAACTCAATTAACCTCATATTCTGCTTAGCCTGGTTTGAACCACGAGCCACCTAAGCCAATACTTTTGCTCCATTGTTCTGACAATAGTGGCATCTGTTTTATTATGAGTGCCTAATTAATTCAAACATTGGCACTTTTAATAGGTTAACATTGCCTGTTGGGGTGAATTCCATCAAAAAGGGGGAAAGAGGGTGTCTCTCAATACTCTCTTTATTTGGGGCATATTCCCACAGTTTGTCCTCACTCCAATGAGATTCCGTAGTAACAAGCAGACTGCAAATGTGGGGTTTTTAAATAACAAAAAATGACTTTCTCTCAGAAATACAAGTAATACTCCACACACAAAATTATCACATGTCATATCCAATGTCTGTCCTACTCAGAACAAATTTATTGAAATTGATTGGCGTGATTAATTTGGGATATGTTATTTTCAGTGGCTCTACTCTAAATAGAACTCAGTTGGATGCAACCTAAATTATACAAAATACATATTTCAGTGGTTAATAAATAGATTCCTACCATAGGGTTGCCATATTTCAAAAGGTAAAAAACCAGGACACTCCAAAATTGTTGAGCTTTTTTTAAGGAAACCACCACCACCGAAGATTGTTTTTAGACAAACTCAAAAGTTGCTAAACTACTTTTTACAAGAAAGATCCAGGACAAAGCTCTGCTATTCGGAAATTCCCCCCGGAATACATCATGCTTCTATTCTATTCTCCTTTTCTTCTCATATTTAGGGAAGCTTCTAACGTTTAATAGGTTATTGTATTTTAGTGTTTTGTTGGAAGCCGCCCAGAGTGGCTGGGGAAACCCAGCCAGATGGGTGGGGTATAAATAATAAATTATTATTATTATTATTATTATTATTATTATTATTATTATTATTATTATTATTTTGATCCACTAGTCACATATTGACCATTTCTTTTCCTTTATAATGTTTCCATGATCTGTCTGTTTCAGTAAGACGCCCGCATAATTTGGCTCTGTATTTGTTATATAGGAAGATAACACTAGCTAGCTCTGTTCCTCCACATGCAAAAATGGGTAGAGATCACCCCAGATGATGATTTAATAAGCATTGGTTTTAGAAATCTATTATTATTTAAAATAATAATAATAATAATAATAATAATAATAATAATAATAATCCACAGTCTTTCTGACTCCAAATGCAAATATCTTCTGCTATCCAACAAGGAAGAAATAATAAAATATTTTTATTAAGCAATTTCAACATAAGAAATTATCAAATCATATAATCACATACATTATTTCTCCCCCCTTTTCCCCGCCCCCTTCCATCCCTCCCTCCTCCCCCAACCAGGGACTTCCCTCAGCTCCTCTTTCTGATTTCTCTGCACATATTATTCTCTGTGTGTTATAAAATTATACATATCCTTGCATCTATCATGTTATCAACCAATAAATTTGTGTATGTTTATTCAAAACCTGCCAAGGAGTCCAGTTCAATTTGTTGTCTTTTTAGATAATTTGTAAAAAGTTCCCTTTCTTCCTTAAAGTCACAGTTGTCCTTGTCCTCCAGTTTGTATGTCAATTTAGCCAGTTCTGCATAACTCATTAATTTTTCTTGCCACTGTTCTTTCGTTGGGGTTTCCTCATTCTTCCATCCTTGTGCTATCAAGACTCTTGCGGCTGTTGTAGCATACATAAATAAATTCTTTGTTTATCTTGGTAGGTCTTGTCCTACAACCCCTAACAAAAATGCTTCTGGGTTGTTGTTTTTACAAATGTCATTTTAAACATTTTTTCAATTCATTATATATCATTTCCCAGAATTTTTAAACTTCTCTACATTCAGGAAGAAATAAACTTTAAAAACGCAAGAAAGCCCTGAGTTAGAAACTCTCTTCAGAATGAGTTTCAGAATGAAGAAGAAGAAGAGTTTGGATTTGATATCCTGCTTTATCACTACCCGAAGGAGTCTCAAAGCGGCTAACATTCTCCTTTCCCTTCCTCCCCCACAACAAACACTCTGTGAGGTGAGTGGGGCTGAGAGACTTCAAAGAAGTGTGACTGGCCCAAGGTCACCCAGCAGCTGCATGTGAAGAAGGGTGCATTCCCTTCTCCACATGCAGGGTGCATTCCCTTCTAGGTAACCTTCTGAGGACCACTTGCCAGTGGTGGCAGTGGTCAGAGACAAAAGTAGGTAGAACAGCAAATGTGAAATGTATCTTAGTACAGTAGGCTGCCTTCTATGCACACTAGCACACTCCTCTGTATCACCTTCCTAGGCAAGCAGGAGGCATCTTGAGAGTTCAGGGGCACATTCCAAAAACATTTGTGGGATGTATTCCACTGGGAGCAGTCAAGTACAACATTCCTTGTAATGCTAGAGAAGACATGCGAGGGAATGTTTGGTCCAGCCAGTCAAAAGCTCCTGTTCCTCCTGGTTGGAGCATCCTTCCTTTTGCATGTCCAGGTTACAAAAGGACGAGTTACGCAGCACCCCTCTCTCTTTTTTGCTTCCTTCTTTGTTTGACCAGCTTCCAGCTAGGACTGCTCTGCTAGCTCTCAGATAGCAGAAGCACTGGGATTATTCCCCCATATGGGGTAGATCCACATGTACATATCTGTAACGAAGTCTGCCTTCAGTGGTCCAACTGTGAACTGATGTAAGTAAAGTTATTTTATTGACTTTGAATAAGATTGTGGCGTCTTTATTATTTTAAGAGGGATTCAAGGGAACTTACCAGGAATGTACAATTCAATCTGAGACAGACGAATAGTCAGAGGCTCACACGAGCCTGCAATCAATTATCTGCTGTGCATGTAAAAAGGGGAATGTAAACTCTGCTAAGTAAAGAAACTTGCTAGCGCAAGTTAGGAAGGATATTAATAAACAATATATCATCTCCTCCCACCCTGAACATTCCAACATTTTTGAAGCAGAGCCAGTGAGGGGGGTGACCTGGGGAGATAGAAAGGCTTGGACAGCTGCATTTCGTCCCCAGTCCTAAGGTTCTCCATTCCTAACTTAGAGGCATCCTGTCTCTGCAGAGATATTTGTTTTCAGTAATAGACGTTAATATCCTCCATTGACTGTATTTCATACTGTTCAGAAAGCCTTATAAATTGTTGCTGGGTCTTGTGACAGTGAGTTCCGTGAGTCAATTGTGCAAGTTCAGATTAGCTCTTGGATGCACTGAACAGACTGCAGTATTTACATTTCAGTTAAACATATCTCAGGGATTTGAAAAATATTGTTTAATTTGCATGAAGAAGCTGGTCAAAATGTTTTGTAAAAAAAAGGTTGTATAAACTTAGCAAAATATTTGCTTCTAGTTTGAAAAATCATATGTTTTCTTTTTAAAAGAGTGAAAGTGTGACTCAGCATTTCAATTTTCTAGACTGGATGCAGGAATGTTAATAGGGCAATTAAGGAGATGATTTTCTGTATTGCTTAGTTGCCAAATATTTGCATGCCTGGAATATGGATCGATCAATCACCTTGCTTAGTTATTAAGCCATTTTATAATATTGCATTATTTAGAGCTGTATTCTGCATTTCTGACTGGAATTCATTCATTGCAGTGATATATTTTCATTTAGCATTATTTGTGACTCAGAAATAGTGCACTTAATTTTTGTTTTTATGTTTTTAATCAAATCCAAGATAGAGGAGAAAGAAAATAATTCCCTGACTTTGCTGATTACTAATAGAAAGTGAAGCAGTACAATCACCCCTTACTGTGCTTCCATATCTTCACACACACACACACACACACACACACACACACACACACACCCCTATCACTGCACAACCCCCATTGGTGGATCTTCAGTGCCTCCTCACAATCTTGGATTTGCATGGAGTCAGGGTGGGGAAAGGGCACAAAAGAGAAGACGTTTGAATAAAAGAAACTAAGAGGAGGAAAGTGGTCAGGGGCGGGCTTTGGTCTTTCAAAATTCAGCAGTGCCCTGTGAGAGGCCAAAATTTGGCACCCGTCCCATCTCTTGTCTTCTGTTCTGCTCAAGTCTCTATGCCATAGTTGCAATAGTAATAGTAATAATAATAATAATAATAATAATAATAATAATAATAATAATAATAATAATAATATTTATACCCCGCCCATCTGGCTGGGCTTCCCCACCCACTCTGGGTGGCTTCCAACAAAATACTACAGTAATCCATCAAACATTAAAAGCTTCCCTAAACAGGGCTGCCTTCAGATGTCTTCTAAAGGTCTGGTAGTTGTTGTTCTCTTTGACATCTGGTGGGAGGGCGTTCCACAGAGTGGGTGCCACTACCGAGAAGGCCCTCTGTCTGTCTCCCTGTAACCTCACTTCTCGCAGTGAGGGAACCGCCAGAAGGCCTTTGGCACTGGACCTCAGTGTCCGGGCTGAATGATGGGGGTGGAGACGCTCCTTTATATATATATATATATATATATATATATATATATGCTTTCGTAGATTTTCACGGGTACAGGAATGCAGGTTTTGGTGTCTTCGGGTGTCTTCCCGTGTAAGAGTTGGGGTGTCTAGGCGACGTTTCGACGAGGTCTCACTCGTCATCTTCAGGCTGGTGCTTTCGGCTTCTTGTTACTGGCTCTGTTCCAGTAACAAGAAGCCGAAAGCACCAGCCTGAAGATGACGAGTGAGACCTCGTCGAAACGTCGCCTAGACACCCCAACTCTTACACGGGAAGACACCCGAAGACACCAAAACCTGCATATATATATATATATATATTAAAATTTCAAAGAAAAGATTACATAAATAAAAAGAGAAAAAAAGAAAAGAAAGAAAAAAAATTAAAATACAAAATACAGAAAAAAGATAATAAACATTTAAAAAAAACACATCAATCTTTCCGTACCTTACATTTCATTTCCTTACTTCCCTGACCTCCTCACACCTCCCTTTTTTGTATTCTAGTTCTATTAATTAATTCAGCAATTCCTTTCCCTCTTTGTTTTTATCTTAATCCTTTAACTTAATAAATTATGACTTTGGATTTTCATCTGTTAACAATCCATTTTTACATACACCTTAATAACATTGCTGCTAAAACCACTTAACTTCATTCAGACATCATTCTAACATTCATTAATTTTGCAATATTTCTGTAAATAGTCTTTAAATTTCTTCCAATCTTCTTCCACCGACTCTTCTCCCTGGTCTCGGATTCTGCCAGTCATTTCCGCCAATTCCATATAGTCCATCACCTTCATCTGCCATTCTTCCAGAGTGGGTAAATCTTGTGTCTTCCAATACTTTGCAATAAGTATTCTTGCTGCTGTTGTAGCATACATAAAAAAAGTTCTGCCCTTCTTTGGCACCTATTGGCCGACCATGCCCAGGAGAAAGGCCACTGGTTTCTTCAGGAAGGTATATTTATATGTACCTTTTTCATTTCATTATAGATCATCTCCCAGAAAGCCTTAATCCCTGGGCATGTCCACCAAAGGTGAAAGAATGTACCTTCAGTTTCTTTACATTTCCAACATTTATTATCTGGCAAATGATAGATTTTTGCAAGCTTGACTGGTGTCATGTACCACCTGTATATCAT
Source organism: Podarcis liolepis (assembly GCF_965112155.1). NCBI lineage: Eukaryota > Metazoa > Chordata > Lepidosauria > Squamata > Lacertidae > Podarcis > Podarcis liolepis. Next base: position 23,474,933 of record NC_139567.1, on the reverse strand, counting down.
TTTCATAATATTCTCTCTTAAGGCATTACATGCCGTAAACTTCATACCTGTGGTCCATAACTGTTCCCAGTCAGCCATCATTATGTTATGTCCAACATCTTGTGCCTGCCCATTTAGTCATAGCAGATTTCACCGTTTCATCCTGAGTAGTCCATTTCAACAGCAAGTTATACATCTTTGACAAAATCTTAGTTTTGGGTTCTAGCAGTTCTGTTTCTAATTTTGATTTTTCCACCTGGAAGCCAATTTTCTTGTCCAAATTGTATGCCTCCATTATCTGATAATAATGAAGCCAGTCTCGCACTTTATTTTTTAGTTTCTCAAAACTCTGCAGTTTCAGTCTATCTCCCTCTTGTTCCAGAATTTCCCAATATTTCGGCCATTTGGCCTCCATATTGAGCTTTTTCTGAGCTTTCACTTCCATCGGTGACAGCCACCTTGGGGTTTTGTTTTCCAATAGATCCTTATATCTTATCCAGACATTAAACAATACTTTCCTGACAATATGATTTTTAAATGCTTTGTGTGCTTTGACCTTATCATACCACAAATATGCATGCCATCCAAATACATTATTAAAACCTTCTAAATCCAAAATGTCTGTGTTTTCAAGAAGCAGCCATTCTTTCAGCCAGCAAAAAGCTGCTGATTCATAATAAAGTTTAAGGTCTGGCAGGGCAAATCCACCTCTTTCCTTTGCGTCAGTTAGTATTTTAAATTTTATTCTAGGCTTCTTGCCCTGCCAGACAAATCTAGAGATATCTCTCTGCCACTTCTTGAAGCAATCCATTTTGTCCAAAATTTGCAATGTTTGAAACAGAAACAACATTCTAGGCAATACATTCATTTTTATCGCAGCAATACGGCCTAGCAGTGAAAGCTTCAAATTTGACCAAATTTCTAAATCTTTTTTCACTTCAGCCCAGCATTTTTCATAATTGTCTTTGAATAGATTCCCTGGAGACGCTCCTTCAGGTATACTGGGAAGATGAAACAAGATAAGACTTGGAAGGACAATATGGTTAAAAGTGCTGTAGAAATGGTGAATAATAATAATAGACTTCAGTGAAACCATAAATATCAACACAATTGATTTGTGGGTTTGGGTTTAAACAGAAAAATGAACTGCCCACCAGGGTGAGGACTACTGGGGAGGGAACAAGGTCCTCTCAGAAGAGCCTTTAAGTCTGATATGTGTGTTGTGGGCGAAGCAGAGTAGATTGAAAAGTGTCAGAAGAAAGTGCCACATGCAACTCTTAATGCTAGAAGGAAACATTTGTGTTCCACAGTCCATTACTGGAAATGCATATTGACGTTTTGTTTTGATGCACTCAAAAGGGTCTTTTCATTCTGCCAGAGGTCAGTTATTTGGAGGTGTTATTAAAAAGTTGTTACCCTGATTGGAATAAATACTTAAATATGAAATAAATAAAAACAGAACGAAGGCTGTGGGCCTTAATGGACAGATGCAAGGAAGGGCTGAACAGCGCGTAAGTAAACTCAGGCGTCCTCTCTTGTCTACTGCATTAGATAGTCACAGCGATCGCCCCCCCCTGCACTTTCCAATCACAACAGCTAAATTAGAAAAGATGGTCGCCCTTAATTCCCCCAAACAATCACTTAATGGGAGCCGCATTATTCCATGAAATAGGCGAATGGCGTACTGATCCATTTTATGGGCCATCAATAAGCGAAACCTTGCCTGCTTTTAAGATTAAGCCAAAAAGAGACATGGGTAAAGTGTGTGTTGCCGGGGGTGGGGATGGGGGGAGGAGATGGAAGGAAAGTGGAAAGCAGGGAGGGGGAAGGGAAGGAGTATTTATCTTTACACAAAATTTGTGCGCCAGCAAAGTGCAGGCAGTGAGAGGAATTTCAATTATTTAATCAGAAGGAAAATGGAAGCGCCTTTAAGTGTTGTGATTGGAGCCAGAGAAATCTAATGTGGGCTGACACTGAATATGAGGGAAATGGGAAAGAAATTAAAGCTGCTCCTACTTAAATCATGGGGCTACAAATGATAAATTAGTTTCTCGATGCTTTCATTTAAGTGTTTAAGTGGAAGGTTTTATTCTTAATGTAGTGTTGTCACACGAAATAAAGCCCTTATCCGCCTCTGGGGCTGGCTGCTTTTCTCTCTCCCTCCTTCTCTCTCTCTCTCTCTCTCTCTCCACACACACACACACACACACACACACACACACTTTCCCCTCTGTGTTTGCTTGATTTGGAAGCCGGTGGGGAGCTGGGGTGGGGGGCGCAGTTGAAGAGCCACAGTAACATTTAGTATTCTTTTGTCGAAGCAACCCCTGCAATATGCTTTCACCACACGCTCATTAAGGTAATAGATGAATAATGACTATTAAAATGCACTAGGCTAAATGAATTTAATGTGCGGGTTGGGAAGGAGGGGGGGGAGTTATTGAGGGGCACATGGGCAAAGCTCATTTGGAGACGATACGATATGCATTTCTAAATCAGAGCTGTGTTTTTGGGAGGTGCGCGTGCAGAAAAATAAAATCCAGGCAAGGTGGGCCTGTATGTTCAACCTGGTAGGGGAAACGTGTTCCAGTGTGTGAATTAAATCCAAGATCAGTTTTGTGTGAAAAATCCTTTGGTACACATGTTTCGCAGGTTCTACTTTTTACACTCGCTCAGCCAATCGATCAATCAATCACCCATCTTTGTTTAGTTACAGGGCTGAACCGACTTACTTGAACAAGTGGCACACCTCTAGCGAAACAGTCTGTGCATTTGACATACAAGCAGTAAAAGGGCTTTTAATTTAGTATTCCAATAGAGTTTTTAGGGGGGGGGGAAACCACATTGAGTTAAATGATCTGACTCATTATAGGGCAACTTCCAATGTCCCGTGAATAACTATGGAAGGACCATAGTTCAGTGGTAGAGCATGTTCCTTGCTTGCAGAAGGCTCGTGATTCAACCCCTGGCATCTTCAGTTAGGACTGGATGAGACCGCAGCCTGACTCCTTAGAGACCCATGCCAGTCAGGGTAGATGACACTGAACTAGGACCAATGACCTGACCAATAAGGCAGCTTTCATCTGGGGGTTGATCTGCTGGTGTCAGAGGAGAACCATTAGTGGTTTTTTTTTGGGGGGGGCACTTTCTCGACCTGACCCTGGCATTAAGTAGAACCTTTGAGAGGATGCCATTTCAATCTGGGGAAATTTTGGAGGGGAAAGTGTTAACTCAAAGACACTTCCCTATTCAAGGTGTGAATTCCCACCTGTGGCTGCTTTAGTGATGCATCTCCTGGGTCAAACATGGGTCACTGCCCCAAATCAAGACAAGCAACAGTTCCCTCCCCCTTTTCTTTTACAACTCTCTTAAAAAAACGCTTCAATCTCATTGTTTGCTGAGACTTGGGCAGAGAGAGTCTCTCAGTTTAACATATGGAGTATGTTGAAGTGATATTGGCTTAGATCAGAGGCCATTTTTTAAAATGTCATGCAAGGTAATATTCCCGCCTTCCTCCCCATCTGGAGTACCTCCTCTTTGGAAATGTACAAAATGGCATTTGCCAAATGTAATCTCCAGTTTAAAAGCAGCATTTGAAGATCCATTTACCTGATGCAGAGGAGAAACCTGCCTTTCCACCCCGAAGACCTGTCATCCACTTCTGGAGTGCTTAAAACTGAGTGCCCAGATATGGAGCAAGTTGAAACAGTCAAGAAGCAATCTGAAACAAAAACAAAAACAAAAAGCCATGTGGGTAATGCAGGTTACTTAGATCTTTCTAAAATACATGCCTCCTGTAGCCTGCCCCCCCCCCCCATTTCATTCTGAAGGTCATGGTACAGAAAAGTCCAGCTAATGGAACCTATATTTTGCTTTGATCCTCAAAATAAAGCTCACTCTTTTTCTTTTTAAAAGTAGCCTTGGTGCAGCCTAGATGGAGAAAACCAGATACCAAAGTGAGCTTTAATTGTTTGTTTGCTGATAAAAGAGCATCCCTTTCCCATTTTGGTGGGGAATAAATTGGTTAAAATTGCATAAAGCCTTGACCAGTTCTTTGTGACTGTGCATTATGATGGATAGATTGCAAAACAGTTTAATGCCCTTGAAAAACCACATAAAGGAGAGGAGAGCCATGATCCAAAGGGTCTGGGCATGCCCAGTAGGAGTTCTGCCTCCTCTGTCTTGAACAGCCAGCCATCATGCCATAGAATAAACTGTTTTTTGAAAGTCTCCTATGTGGGAAAAGATGCTAATGGCACAGTCTTAGTCCACAGTTCAGCCCATGCCAGTTGAGTAGGCAGGATGAAGCAGTTGTTTATGGGTTTTTATTTATGCATTTTCACAGACTTAATATATACACCTTGCAGTTTCTTTTGCTAATCTCGTGTCAAAAGACTTCCACATTCACCCCATCATGGTTCCTTATTTATTTGGGTTTGTTTGCTGCATAGCCTTTTAGTACCATTTAGATAAATAGGTACCACTCTGGTGGGAAGGTAAATAGCATTTCTGTGCGCTGCTCTGGTTCACCAGAAGCAGCTTAGTCATGCTGGCCACATGACCCGGAAGCTGTCTGCTGACAAACGCTGGCTCCCTCAGCCAGTAAAGCGAGATGAGCGCCGCAACCCCAGAGTCGTCCGCGACTGGACCTAATGGTCAGGGGTCCCTTTACCTTTTTGTGGGTTTTTAAAACTGCATTTCTTCCAAGGAGCTCAACATGGCTTATGTGCTTCTCTTCCTCCCCATTTTATCCTCACAACAACCTGTGAGGTAGGTTGGACTGAGAGACTGTGGCTGGCCCAGGGTCACCCAGGGAGATTCATGGCTGTGTGGGGATCTGAACCCTGGTCTCCCAGGTCTTAGTCCAAAACACTAACCATTACACCACCCTGGCTTTCAGATGTTCCATTGGCTTATCTGTTGCATAACTGCAACCCAGGGTAAATGTGACAGAAGGGATAGTCTGTCCCAACTTTGATATAACTGTGCACGGATATCTAATGTGTGCATAGAATTACAGTGGTACCTCAGGTTAAGTACTTAATTCATTCCAGAGGTCCATGCTTAACCTGAAACTGTTCTTAACCTGAAGCACCACTTTAGCTAATGGGGCCTCCTGCTGCCGCCGCGCCGCCAGAGCACGATTTCTGTTCTCATCCTGAAGCAAAGTTCTTAACCTAAGGTACTATTTCTGGGTTAGCAAAGTCTGTAACCTGAAGCATATGTAACCCGAGGTACCACTGTATGGGTAACTGTTTTGTTGTTCCACTCATCAAAATACTTGGAATTTAAGTCATTCAGAGATAACATTCTGAATCCCTTTTTTTAGCAAGAGATGGGATTGTGGATTTTTTCTTATATTTTAAAAGAAACTGGACCTTTTTGGTGTTGTTTGGGCAGTGGATGGAGAAGAGAGAGCATGTCCTCTCTAGTTCTAACATCACACCCAGAAACTTCGGTAATAGAGCAAATACTTGGCTGTTGGTGAACTTGGTCAAACCACTTGAACTCTCTGTGTGCTTTCATTTCTTCCATTATATGAGGGAGGAGGATAATTCAATTTCTTCCTCTCATTTGAAAAGCATTTTGAGATCTTGAGTGCATTGATTTATTACATCACCCTGTTTGTGGACAACGTCTAATGTTTCTTTTACTCAGAGTACAAATTGAGCAGCAGTGACGGGGGAAGATATGTGGAAATGTAAGAAGACCTGAATTATTGTGTTGACACGAAGGTTGAAAGCGATCGCTCTTTCACACATTGCATATTACTAAGCCTGAGTTTGCTTCTGCACACAAACTAGAACCTCATGAGTGCTCTGAGTGCTCATGCGATGCTCATAATGAGTGCCTGAAGAAGTGAATTGGAATGATTAGGAAATGTGTTTTATGTGAGTTACATTTGCACATTACATGTTGTGGATATGGCTGAAATGCCTTGAGAATGTTCCCCCAACCTGCAACATGTGAATGTAAAATGTCGGCTAGATTCACAGAGGCTTATTAATTACTGTATTTTTTGCTCTATAAGACTCACTTTTTCCCTCCTAAAAAGTAAGGGGAAATGTGTGTGCGTCTTATGGAGCGAATGCAGGCTGCGCAGCTATCCCAGAAGCCAGAACAGCAAGAGGGATTGCTGCTTTCACTGCGCAGCGATCCCTCTTGCTGTTCTGGCTTCTGAAATTCAGAATATTTGTTTTCTTGCTTTCCTCCTCCAAAAACTAGGTGCATCTTGTGGTCTGGTGCATCTTATAGAGCGAGAAATACGGTACTTACTGGGTTCCTGAGCCTGAAAGGCATTGCAGTCCCCAGCAGCAACCTATGAAGATAGCCAGGTCCAATATGGCTAATCACTTGAGGGAAGTGCAGAGGAACTTGTTGTGCAAAGTAGATTAAAGATTTGGCAATGCTCTGATACAGAAAAATGTCAGAAAGAAAAGAAAGGATTTTTGTCCCCCACTCTTTGCATTGAGGATTAGAAAGGAATCAATTGGCTTATAATGCACTTCTAGAGCTTCTGATGTCATGTCCTGACCACAAGTGGAACTGGTAAGGGAAGATTTTTAAAGTTTTGTTTTGATTATTATTACATTTCAACCTCACCTTTCTCCAAGGACCTCAGGGTGGTGTGCATGGTTCTCCCCCTCCCTTTCATCCTCACAACAACCCTGTGAGGTCGGTCAGGCTGTAAGACTGTGACTGGCCCAAGCATCGCCCAGCAAACTTCCTGGCAAGTGGGAATTTGGACCTTGGTCTCCCAGGTCCTAGTCCAACTTCTACAGCAGTACTACTTAAACTATCTGATGTGGTGAATTGGCAAGTCTCCCCCCAAACAGTGTGCCATTGTCCAATATCATATTTGGTCTCTGAAGTGTGGGAATGTTGAGGATAGTAGGAGAAAGATATATTGATTAAATATTATCCTTCCTCACTCACGCTAGTGAGGTAGTAGCAGAGCACATTCCCTTGTACATTGTTGGAAGCTAGTGGATGGATTCGTTAGAATCATTTCAATTAAGCAGTCTAGTCTGGCTTGTCCAGATTGGATTGTTCCTGGTAAATCCCCTTTAGTTCCCTCTTGAAAACAATAATGACACAACAGTCTTCTTTTAAAAGGAATGATAAGTTTTACTTACATTCAGTTCACAGTATGCTCCTGAAGGCAGGCTTTAGCTTGTAGTTACAGTTACAGAGAAAAGTGTGGGTTCATCCTCTGTGAGGGATGAGCCCATGTGCTGCTGGCTGAGAGCCAACAGACAGCAAAAGAGAGGAAGATGGCTGCCTAACTAGCCCCTTTATAGGGTCTGCTATAGGGTGTGCCTATCTACCTGGTCACACAAAGTGGGAGGATGCTCCAGACCAGGTGTGACAGGAAGTCCTCCTGGCTGGAGCAACATTCCCCTGTGTGTCCACTCTGGGCAAACAGGAAATGTTGTATTTGACTGTTTCAGTGATGTTACATCCCACATGAAGCATCCCACCCAATCTGGGTTGTGGTGGAGTTGCCGTGGACCAGTCATATAGGACCAAGCAGAGACCCAAAGGCTAACATCTTGCTCCAGCAAGTTCCAAAATCCAGCTGAGCCTATCAGATTCTCCTTCCATCTATCCACCTTTGAGGTGCAGAGAACTTTAAAAAAAGGGAGCAATCTCTCCTGGTCACTTGCACCTTATCACCCTCCTGGTGTTTCCAGATGGGTTCATTGGCATCTTTGATGAGCACAGACAGGAGATCGCAGGACTCTTTGCGGAAGCTGCAGTACTGTAGTTCCTCAGGAGGTTCAGATGTTTGGATTCTAGTTGTTGGGTTGGGGGGAGTCTGTCTACTATGCCCTGGGTCAGTACCATGGCCAGCTCCACTGCAGTCACAGAGGACTGCTAGGTAATGCTGGCTTGAAGGTATATAAAGTATCTTGTGGTTGCATTATTTAACCTTTCGCTCTTTTTTTCTGCTCCTGGTATCTTACTGTTAGATCTCTTTATGATGAACTGTTGAATGAATCACTTAATTTAGTCTCCATTTTATATTGACAACAATCCTGTAAGGGAGGCTAAACTGAGGGATAGTTACTGACTTAGGGTCACCCAGGCAGAGATTAGAAAATGGAGGGTCAATGACTCTGGCACAGACAAAACGTCAGATACTCCTTCCCAAGAAACAGACATCTTATCAAAACCTGGGCTAATGTTCAATTCCTTAAGGACTTGAGGCTCAAGACCACAGCACAAATTTGCATAGCATTTGCATATGCTAATAAATGCATAGTTGGGTCTCTGAGCAAATTAGGACAGTGGGTTTTTAGTGCCTCACAGTTCCTGTGATTTGCAGCTCTGTAAGATAAATAAAACTTGGTTTTAATAATGGGTGAGGAGATCTGGAGCCAGTGCAAAAGACTTCAGGTTCAAACTTCCAAGGTCACCCTCTAATATAGCCTCTATACCCCAAACTCCTCATTTTGGCTCATTTAAAGCACCATGCTATTACTTTAAATAGTCATGGCTTCCCCCAAAGAATTCTGGGAGCTGTAGTTTGTTAAGGGTGCTGAAAGTTGCTAGGAGACCCCAGTTCCCCTTCAAGAGCTCCCATTTTCAGAGTTCCTCATGATGAAGGATTGATTGTTAAACCGCTCTTGGAGGGGAGGAAACAGGGTCTCCTAAAAACTCTCTTTGAAGCGGTGTCATTGTGCTTTAAACATATGGTGTGCATGAGGCCTGGAAGAGCGACATGGGACACTAGGGGGCTATCGAGTGCTGTCAGAGTGTGCAGCTGGAAGGCAGAGAGAAGATCCCTGCAGCTAGCAGCTGTGAATGAGGTTAGAGGTGTTGTTAGTGACCAGGTGTTGTTAGTGACCACAGCAGTCTCTGTGCCACAGGTGCCAATGTGCCCATCTGGTACTTCTCATGGCACCCACAAAAGGTCTCAGAAAACATTCCTTCCAAAGTAGAAACCAAAGAGTCAAAAGAAAACACACCTGTCTAAGATGTAATGGGAGGGAAGATTCGAAAGGGCAGGTGCCACAACACTAAAGACCCAAATCCTATATTGTGTGTAACAGACCTCCTGATAAGGCAGTATCTCCATCTGGTATGCAGGCTGAGACCCTACCTGCCTGCAGACTGTCTCACCAGTGTGGTGCATGCTCTAGTTATCTCCCACTTGGACTACTGAAATGCGCTCTACGTGAGGCTACCTTTGAAGGTGATCTGGAAACTACAACTAATCCAGAATGTGGCAGCCAGACTGGTGACTGGAAGTGGCCGCCAACATCATATTACACCGGTCCTTTAAGACCTACATTGGCTCCCAGTACGTTTCCAAGCACAATTCAAAGTGTTGGTGATGACCTTTAAAGCCCTAAATGGCCTCTGTCCTGTATACCTGAAGGAGTGTCTCCACCCCCATCGTTCTGCCTGGACACTGAGGTCCAGCGCTGAGGGCCTTCTGGCAGTTCCCTCACTGTGAGAAGCAAAGGTACAGGGAACCAGGCAGAGGACCTTCTCGGTGGCGGCACCCACCCTGGGGAACGCCCTCCCATCAGATGTCAAAGAGATAAACAACTACCTGACATTTAGAAGACATCTGAAGACAGCCCTGTCCAGGGAAGTTTTTTAATGTTTGAAGTTTCATTCTGTTTTTAGTTTTCTGTCATCATCATCTGCAGGAGGAACTCACCTGCAGAGCGCAGTGATCAACTGGGTATATTTGGGCTGGGAAAATCTTTCAGGTATTCTGGTCCCAGCTTCCAAGAGACTGTGATCTACTCCCACTATAATTAAACTGGCAGTGATCTACCCATTGGATTGACCGGAGTTGTTGAGCTAGGACACAATCAGCCAAAGTGGGGGGGGGGGCAGAGCATCAGGCTCCCATGATCAGGGCCTTGCAGAGCCAGGCAGAGGCCTGGGCCAGGTAGATAATATGCCCCCCTTTTTTTACCCTGGGGATAACTGAAGTCTTATAAAGTAAATGTGTGTGTGTGTATGCCCCCCCCCCCCCCGTCTGGGCCTGTCCACGATTGATGAGGATCGACCAGGAACATCCATTGATTGACAGGTAGATTGCAACTGACCTGTTGGACACCCCTGTTCTAAAGTATGAATGAGGATCCTGTGGTCCCATCAGTCCCAGACATGTTCAATTGTTAGAGATTGTACTCCAAAACCTTTTGGAGGACCACAGGTTCCCCATCCCTATTCTAAAGAAAGTGCAGGTAGATATCCACTGGTTTAGACCTTTGGAGTTGCAATGAATGACTTTTAAAAATATATATATCTTTCATTGCACCAGCATGTAACCCATCTCAGCACAGATGCAGGGCACAATGCCAAATGAAGGCAGAGAACAAAAGCTGGAGAAAACCTGGAGAAGAGTTGCAATCAGCTACCGAAGTTGTGAACAATGACATGATTCTGTACGTCATTGAATGGAAGCTGGGAGGGTGCAAACAAAAAGCCCCGAGATGTGAATGAAGATGCGGGATGATGGCAAGATGACCTGAATGAAGGAAAATTAACCAAGTTAATGGGCTATGGCAACAATAGAATGGATCTATAAGAGAAGGGGGGATTAACCAGGATCTCAGCGCACACAGATGGGGTTTGGTTTAATAATTACATTGGTCTCCAGGGTACAACTGAGACCCACATGCATACCATGGTTGCTCCTGGATAATTAGTATGTGACCAAGTGAAGAAGAAACTTAATTGAAAAACAGGATTCCAGGGAAACATCTGAGCTTCCCAATTCTGCCTCGACCAGCATCCTGTCTGGGGTGAACAATGGGGCACGTGTGACACAGTGAGTGCAGCCAGGTGATCTTGCCGCAACAGCAAGCATTTGGTATGGACAGTTCCCTTTCTTAGAAAGCCTTGAAAGAGCTCTGCCTTCCTCGCCATCTTTATTTTCCGTGAAGCACCACCAGACAGTATTCCTGATAATGTGGACATTAGCCCCCCTCCCAGGAAAGGTAAAGTATAATTAAGGATTGGCCAAGTGGCATCAATGGCAAAGGACAATTAGTGTAGTTGAGCAGGAAAGGCAAGTGCCACCACTTATTTCACTGATCCTGACTTTTAGTTATTTATTAACTTGTTGATTCCACTTATATCCAATTTTTATTCCAAGAAGCTCAAGGTGGTATCAGTGGTTCTCCACCTCCTCAATATATCTCCACAACAACCCTGTGACGTAAGTTAGGCTGAGAGTAAGAGGTCAGCTCAAAGTGCGCTTCATGACCCAGTGGGGATTTGAACCCTGATCTCTCAGATCCTAGTCCAAGCATAGGCAAACTAGGCAAACTAGGCAAACAGTCCTAGTCTAGGCATAGGCAAACCCTCCAGATGTTTTGAGACTACAGTTCCCATCATCCCTGAAGACCGGTCCTGCTAGCTAGGGATCATGGGAGTTGTAGGCGAAAAACATCTGGAGGGCAGAGTTTGAGGAAGCCTGATTTAGAGCATTTGTACTCCACTTTTCAGCTAAAAAAATCTCCCATGGCATGCAATCAAGTAAAACAAGGCAGTTCCTTCCCAAAGGCTAACAATCTTAAAAAGAAAAAAGGCCATGACACGCAAGGGGAAAGAGACAGGGAGGGAAGAGAGGAAAAACAAACTCAGGCATTGGTTCTTGAACAGCTGTTTTTATAATAACCAGCTGTCGCAGTTCAAAAGCAGGAGGTGGCTGGTGGAGCTGATCTTTTGGCCAAGCTGGTAGAATGAGCTATGCATGAGCGTGAGTGGCAAAAAGTTAAGGAACCACTTCAATTTGAAAAATCCCAGCTTCTTTATTACAGGAGTGGGGAACCTCAGGTTTAAGGCTGGTATGCAGAACCTGATGTATGGAAGTGAGAGCTGGACCATAAAGAAGGCTGATCGCCGAAGAATTGATGCTTTTGAATTATGGTGCTGGAGGAGACTCTTGAGAGTCCCATGGACTGCAAGAAGATCAAACCTCTCCATTCTGAAGGAAATCAGCCCTGAGTGCTCACTGGAAGGACAGATCCTGAAGCTGAGGCTCCAATACTTTGGCCACCTCATGAGAAGAGAAGACTCCCTGGAAAAGACCCTGATGTTGGGAAAGATTGAGGGCACAAGAAGAAGGGGATGACAGAGGGCGAGATGGTTGGACAGTGTTCTCGAAGCTACAAACATGAGTCTGACCAAACTGTGGGAGGCAGTGGAAGACAGGAGTGCTTGGCATGCTCTGGTCCATGGGGTCACGAAGAGTCAGACACGACTAAACGACTAAACAACAACATGCAGAACCTCAAGTCTGGGTGACCTTATTTGGCCCTTAGGATTCTTCCCTGGCTTCCCTTCCCCACACTAGCCACACCCCCTTGGCCCAGGACACGCCCCTTTCCACCCCTGCTTTGCTGAGTGCTTTTGCCTGGGAGAAATGTGTCCTTGAAGTCTCTGATACTTCTTGCTTTCTTGCCTGGGTGGAGGATCTACAGAGCAGTGTGCGAGTGTTTTATAATCTGAAAAAAGAAGTTCTGAGCATCTCCAGACATATTATTGTTGTCTTCTTGAACTAATCTTCACAAGGAGGACCAGAAACATGATTCTTATTTAAAGGGAAAGTGTGATTCTCAGGTGGGAGGGGGATATTGACACAACAGTGCTACAAAGGCTTACTTTAAAAATCAACAGGCCTGTGATACAAGCTCTTTCCTGTTCTCCCAGTGCCTTCTCTTTTCTGCTTCCCAGGCTACAAAAAAGGAAGCTCTTCCTTTCCTTTCCCCCTTTTCTGGACAGGGGATTGATCTTTGAGCACTCTGCCTTGTTCCTTTTAACCTTAGTCCTTCTGCTGTACATGCTTTCTCCTGCCCCACCCCCACCCCTCCCCTCCCCTCCAGCCTCTCTCCCGCAACCCTCTAGGATTTGCTGAAGTCCCATTTCTTTAATCTTCGAATCTTCTTTGAAAAAGAAATATCGCTGATAGCTAAAAGAGGAGCTCCCTCCCTCCCTGAGAAGTAATTGCATTAGATGAAATGGGGAGGCAAGCCGCTTAGCTCTCTCTCCCTACCATGGCTGGCTCCATTAATAAGTTGGGTTTGTAAGCCTGTTCCATCACTATTAATTCATTTGCCTCCCCCGTTTGCTCCTAAGAGAACACTTGTTAGCCTGTTGGCTTTCTAACACATTGAGCCCAAATCCTAAAGTGATGGAGGAGCTAGTTTTTCAAGGAAGGGGCAAAGCATGGAAGAACTCCTCTCCTATTTGTTATGTGAGCACAGATGCCTATAGAATTCCACCCCAAATGAGACCAACTCTCTATGCATGGCTGGGTGGATAAAATACTTAACCATTTGTAATATTCAAAATATTGGTGCCTTCATCCTATTGTACTGCAATGTATTTGCTTTTGGATTTTATGGGCTTAGATACTGTGATGGTACCCAAGTTGTTTGCTGGTGTTTGTTGTTTTCTGAAAAATAAGGGGGGGATTCATACGGGGTCTTTTTTATAGCCATTATCCATTATAGTTTGTGCGTCTGGTTTATCGGTGGCACTTTTCACTGCAGAATTTGCTCAGAAGTAGACCCATAATGTATGGCTGTATCCAACACTCTCTGTCCACTAGTGCAGCGACTCTTTCACTAGTAGGTGAGTGGGTTTTAATGTGCAGTTTGTGGAATCCAGTGCAACAGCGTCTCCACTCCCATTGTTCAGCCAGGACACTGAGGTCCCCCTCTGAGGACCTTCTGGCAGTTCCCTCATTGTGAGAAGTGAGGTTACAGGGAACCAGGCAGAGCGCCTTCTCAGTAGTGGCACCTGCCCTGTGGAAGGCTCTCGCATCAGATGTCAAGGAAATAAACAACTATCTAACTTTTAGAAGACATCTGAAGGCAACTCTGTTTTAATGTTTGATATTTCATTCTGTTTTATCGTGTTTTTAATATTCTTTTGGGAGCTGCCCAGAGTGGCTGGGGAAACCCAGCCAGATGGGCAGGATATAAATTGTTGTTGTGGTTGTTGTTGTTACAGTATGCAGAATCAATTGCACAAGTTACCAGTAACCTGCTTATTCATCGCTTGCATAATAATGTTTGATTGGCACAAAACATTTCACCAGCAGAGAAAGTATGCTGCTAAGTGATGTTAGCTTAGCTCTATACTTGATAGAACCCATAATCTGTCTAGGACACTGTCATCTGCACACTACTAAACCATGTCCCCAGATTTCAGCTACTTACCATTTGTAATTTCCTTTCAGTACACTTAAAGCACCTGTGACCAAAAATCCCTAAGAAATCTATTGATTTTTGCCCCAATCAATGTTAATATATTGGGGTGGGGGGGAAATCCCATGTGGTTTGTCAAACAAGCAAAAAATGAATCGGAGAAGCAAACATATGTGGCCTTATTTGGACACAACACACATGTCATTTGGGACATTTTACTACTCCAAGATGCATTGGATTTGCCTTAGGACAGTAAAATGTACCCCCCCAAAAAAAAAATTCTATGTCAGCTTCTTTGTTCCCAAGAAGGGTTAACTAAATGTAATTGTATCCAATTGCAAGTGTTGTGCTCGATTAAATAATATTAAGTCAAAGTGAGTTCTTATATCTCAGGAGGAGATATCACCCATAGTCATAAAACTCACTGATACATGGAGTCATATAATACCAGAGCAGGAAGGGAACCTTAAGAGTTCATCTCATTCAACCTCTGCTCAGTACAACCACCACACCTGTCAAAGATGGCTGTCCATTGTCTCCTGAAATGCCTCCATTGGAGGTCCTTCATCTCCTGACGTAGTCTGCTCCACTGACAAACAGTGAGGGAGGGTTGGAGCTTCCCCATTGGGTGGAAGAGCATCTGCTTTGCATGCAGAAGGTCCCAGGTAAGGTCCAACCTCATCATCTCCAAGTAGGGCTGGAAGAAAACTCTGCCTGAAATCCTGGACAGCTCCTTCCAGTCCATGCAGAGGACAGTGGACCAATGGTCTGGCTCAGTTTAAGGCAGCTTTCTATGTATGTAAACAGCTGTTACCATTAGGAGGGTCTTCTTATCGTTTAGCCAACATTTGCTTCCTCACAATATCTGCTCATTAGTTCTAGAGAAACAGAGAACAAGTTTGCTCACTTTTCTGTTAGTCAGCCCTTCAGATACTTGAAGGTTGTCATCGTGTCTCCCCTTAAACTTCTCTTTGCCAGGTGAAACATGTACACTCCCCCCCCCATCCTTTTTCATGGGACTTGGTTTCCTGACCCCTCACCAGCCTGGCTGTTCTCTGTACGTGCTCCAGTTTGTAAACACCCTTCTCAAAAGGTGGTCTGAGAACTGGACAGATTGTTCCAGGTCTGTATATGTGTACAGAGGAAGCCATTGCCCCAATAATAAACATGGAAGAGGCAACTACTATTAAAACCAAGGGGAGTATTACAACTAGGTCTGACCAGGGCAGACACCCCTAAACCTGGCCCTCCAGATGTTTTGGGACTACAATTCCCATCACCCCTGACCACTGGTCCTGTTAGCTGCGGATGATGGGAGTTGTAGTCCCAAAGCTGAGTTTGGGGATGCCTTGACTAGGGGAACTGTTCACCCTCCATATGTTACTGAACCAGAAATCCCATCAACCCCAGCAAGCATGGCCAATGGCTGGGGATGATGGGAGCTGTAGTTAAGCAGCATCTGGTGTACCAAAGTTCCCACACACTTGGCCTGGAGACTAGGACCAATATATCTTCTGGAGCTGAAATCCAAAAAGAGCTACTTTAGGTGTCTCCAAAGGGTGTGTTTTGTTGTATTTATTTTACAGATAGATATCAAGTCCTTCCTCCAAAATGACTTGAGCATGCCCAGTGGGGTTTTCTTCACCTGCTGAACAGCAGACAAACCTATATGCAACCCCTTTCAGTGGAGGGTAGTCCATTAGGACAAATGGGGTACTGCCCCACCAACCTCAGCCTGCCCTCAGCCACCCCCCATCTGCCTGTCTTCTGACTTACAACCAGTTCAAGGAGTAGCCAAGCCTAACAGGTTCCTCCTCTTTGGCCTCAAGTGTTTCCTCTTGTGGAACTCAGCAGGGAGCGGGTGGGTGTGTAACAGGAATTTGTCAGCTCTGCTCTGTCTCTCCCTCGTGTTGGGCTCCCTGGTTGTGCTCTACCTGTTCCAGTGGGCACCAACCACCAGTGAACCCATCTACAATGAAAAGATGCACCTAGCCAGTTCGGTGGAGCTGTGATGAGCATCCTAGGAAGGACACACAAAACCAGATGATTTTCTACTGCATCATCTTCCACAAACAGCAGCTCTCACTTGTTGGACCAGGGGAGACTGGCTTCCGCACAAGCTTCTGGGCCCTCTTGTTTTTCTTTAGTTTTCGTTGCAGCAAAAGGAACATTAACAATCCAATAAAGCAGAGTGATGAAGTGATCTCTGGAACACCGAGACATGCTGTGGCCGTTATCTTCCTGAGGCCATTTTCATTATCCAGCAGACAAACATGTGGGAGTTAGGGTAACATTAACTCATGTTCTCTGAGTTGCAGGTTCATTAAACTATCATGATTGCCGTTTCTATTATTTTCGGGGTTTTGCCATTTATTTACCATTTACAAGCTCATCCATATGTATGGCATGGTTTACACTTCCTGGAGAACTGTACTTTTCAGCCTAATTGATTCTGGTAATTAATTTGTTCTACCTGCTAGATCAGATGGAGCTGCTGTCTGTGCGCCCAAGGATTACCACTTGTCTTTCTAACATCCCTCCTAATTATCTAATAGCATGGGTTGCGAGAATTCTGGCTCTATTAAAACATTTTGACTATTAACAGCCCCTGACTGGAATTGTGATGACAACTCGATTTTGACAAATTAGAGCTTAAAATCAGGAGATGAAGGAGGAGTGCCTTCTTTTAATTTCCCCGAATTTAACATCAATAATTAGAGCAATTTTCTGAGATGCGAGCCGAAATTATCTCGGCTATGATGTGGTGTATCACCCTAATTTTAGCAAATTGACTCTGGGGAAATGAATGTTACGGATAAGGAGGGGGTAAAAAAACAACATAACAAGCAGAGGGAGAGGCGAGGAAAAGCAGGGGAAGGTAATAAGGGGTGAGACATAAGATTAGAAGGCAAATGAGCTGGAGGAAAATCCCAACAGGATAATGTCTGGGAGGGGCAGAAGGAAGAAGTCAGAAAGAAAGATGTGATGGGAAAAAAATTGGTGGCCCTGCAATAATTCAACTTTGCGGGGAAGGAGAAGAGGGGAGGGAAGCTTCAGCTACAAGTTCCTTGTTTTGCTCTGAACATTTTTGGCTTAAAAAACACCTATTGCTCACAACCATTGTTAGAACACATCAGGGCAGTAGAACTAATGGAGCACAGCAGAGTAGTCATCAAAGTTTACCTCCCTGCTGCCCCCAAGCAAATTATATTGGTCTTGCCTACCTCACAGAGCTGCTGTGCAAAGAGATTTAAATTATGGTGGTTATCAGAATCACCACTGATTGACTGACTGACTGACTGACTGACTGACTGACTGACTTCTAAATCACAATCTCAGGGTGATTTATACACAAGAGAATTAAAAACAGTTAAAAACAGCAAATAGCGTACTTTTCCATGTATAAGACCAGGTTTTTTTTTTACTCAAAAATAATGTTTAAAAACATGGCTCATCTTATACACAGATAGTGAATGAAGGGGGGGGGATTTGGGAATTTGAGTCCCCCGAAATACACGGGGGCGTCTTATACATGGAAAATTATGGTACATTTAAAACAAGACTAAAATGTGAACATGGGGGTACTCGTGGTAAAGACCCATTTATCCAGCTGGGAAATCCTGTCAGAACAAAAAGAAAACTTCAGTTGTTTCTAGAAAGTGTAGGTAGCTTGTCGGATCTTGACAGAAATGGTTTCCTACAGAACAGGGGCAGCCGTCCTTAAAGCCCTGCTCTGAGTGACTGTAGAGCGGACTTCTGAGATCTTTGGAACTCATAGGAGAAACTATCCCACAGACCACAGTGATCTATTGGGTTTATAAGGGGCAAGGCAGTCTCTCAAGTAAGCATCTCCAAAATATGACCGTCAGGTCTCTGCTTGAAAACCTTCAGCAAGGGAGCATGGGTGTAGCCACAAGGGGGGCAGCTGACCCCACAATCAAGCAAATAAATAAAACATATTTAACTAAAAGTAGAAATAATCAGAATATTTGAAACTGAAATGCTCAAAAGCTATCAATGGACTATGCTTATTGAGTATGCAGGAAAAAAGTGCATCCAGCAAATCCAGGAAAACTTGTTTTAGCTTAGATTTTTTAAAAAAATAAGATGGGAAAAGGTGTGTTTTTTATAATTTTGCAAAAATTGTTCTTTATAATTTTGCAAAATAAACTTGTTAACCACATGAAAGGTACTCCCTGATGCTTTCTAAAAAATTATCTTCCTAGCTTTCAAACAACTGAAGATTTTGACTTTGAGTCAAAAGAAAGTGATTTAAAACAACTGTTCTTGAGACATTTCATTCTGAATCTGGTAGACAGAGCCAGACAGAGGATGATGAGAGGTGGGTGTCCCACCTCCCCAACGTAAATCCTGGCTACGCCCATGCAAGGGAGAGCTCAGCCCCACCCCCCTCCAAGGGAATTGATTCCATTGTCAATTGTCAAATTCTTCTTACCATCAAGAAGATTCTACTAAGGTTCCATCATGGAGGAGATAGGGCTATGTCAGTGGCTTCTAACCTTGATAGCTATGTTCTACCTCCACCGTCACAGGCAAGATGCTTCGGAATACCAGTTAATGGAAACCACAGGAGGGGAGAGTGCTCTCTTGTGCTCATGATGTCCTGCTTGCAGGCTTCCCGCAGAGATCTGTTAGGTCACTGGGAGAACAGGATGCTGAACTTGATGTGCCATTGGCCTGATCCAGCAGGTCCTTCTTATGTTCTTAAAATTTACTGACTTAGAACTTAAGCCCAATAGATTGAGTCCTTCCCACTAGGGCATCAGAGAATCAATCTTTGCCCTCTTCTGTGTGGCAGCCCTTCAGGTGTTCTGAGAGTGCTGTCATGTCCCCACATGATATCATCTTCTCTTTGCTAAACACACCCAGTTCCTTCAACCTTTCCTTCTAGGTTCCCTCCCCACTCACTATCCCCAATATCCCTGAGCATTTTCGATGCTTTCCTTTGACCCATTCTCAGTTTCTCTACATTTTGGAACCTGGAACTGGATACAGTGTTCCAGATGAGCCCTGACTAGTGCAGAATAATGTGGAGAAACAAAGTTAAGACTGAAAGACCTCCTAAATGTGCATGCAGTCAAAGGTTGTTTGAACATCATTAGCTGAAAGCCACTCCTTTAAACTCATTTCCAGTTTCCATCAGATGCCATTTGGACATTTCTGTTGTTAGATACATCACCACTTGTATGACTTCTTGTTTTTTTCTGGGAGATTAAGGTCCAGTTAGGTTACTCCTGTTGAAACCAGTGGAACATAGAACCTGATTCTGGGTAAGTGAAGTCAGAAGTGATCCCCACTGGATTTAGCAAGGTTTGCTCCTGAGGAACTATGCATGGGATCACAGTTTTAGGCCTTAGGAATATTTGACTTTGGCCAAACAGGTCTCTTCTGCTGCTACCAACACTTCTTAAGCATCCTTAGTAGGAAGCAAGTCCTATTGCATTCATGGGCAAATGTGCATAGGATTGGGCTGTTAGTGGCTTGGGACATTGTCCTAACCTAAACCATCATATAATCCCTCTCTGTGCCAATGCAAACATGCAACTGTATCTCAGACAACCTGCACTTCTTTTTCACACATAAGGATTCTCTCAGTTGTGATTTCTGATCATTTCTACCACACTTTATTTGTTTCAAGCATCTATATACTGCTTCGTGCCATACTTTCCAAGGCTCACTTTTAAAATGTACAAAGCATATTGCGGTCCTCAACTTGTTGGTTCTGGCTCTTACAGATGGAGAACTGAGACTGGGAGATTGTAGGGCCACCCCCCTCAGGCTCTGCAGCTGAGCTATCATTCCACCTCCTATTTTCCCAAGCCATCCCTCTAAACCACAGAGCCACGCGGTCGCCCAGGAATGCACAAATAACCACTTTGAATTTGACACTGAAAGTACTTCTGTGTCTGAGAAAAAGAGTATGTGT
Source organism: Podarcis liolepis (assembly GCF_965112155.1). Taxonomy (NCBI): domain Eukaryota; kingdom Metazoa; phylum Chordata; class Lepidosauria; order Squamata; family Lacertidae; genus Podarcis; species Podarcis liolepis. The sequence goes on along the minus strand of NC_139567.1, from coordinate 23,454,821 downwards.
TGTCTTGCATGATGATCACACATGCCTCGATTGCAGTGCATGTGCTCATGATGTGGCCACAGCAGGGGGCAGCTATGGCCAATTGTGGCTTCTTGTTGCACCCAGGAAGAAAACATTCCTGGCAGTCTAGAAAGTACACCGTGCCTGCATTTTCCATGGGAAGGTGTGGTGGCGCAGGTGGTAGGAGGGGCCTATCCCTCTGTATCCCCTGTCCCAAAGTGGACACCAATCCCTTCCCACGCCATCCCTTGGCGCTCCTGCTCACTGCCCCGAAAGCAGCTTCGCCTGCGCTCTTTTCAGCACCACGGACAGCGTCTCCCTCCGTCGCCTACATTCGCCACTCCTGTGGGTGACATCGGGCAAAGCCGGTTTTTCCCTCCGCCCTGCTAACCCGCGATTGGTTCGCTGGAGATCCCCCTTCGGAGCGGCCCTCAAAGGCGCAAATCCTCTCCCCCACCCCCACCCCCAGCTTCCGAAAGCCCTTGAAGGATCCACCTTGCTCTTCTCTCTTGGCTCCCTCCAAACCGTGAAGGGAGGAGGAGGAAGAAGAAGAAGAAGAGGGCGACTGAGAGAGAATCCTACTCCTGGTTGGCTTCAAAAGCAACAAAAAGACCCGGAGAGACAGAGGACAAGAGCCAGGCAATTCCTTCGGCGCCCCCCAGCCCGGATCCGCGTCTCCAGAAGCGGGGAGATGAACCTCAATTTCACCTCGCACGCGGTGGCCCACTCGGTGTCTTCCCACAGGCCAACTTCCTTCTTCATCGAGGACATCCTGCTCCACAAGCCCAAGCCCCTTCGGGAAGTGGCCCCCGAGCACTTCCACAGCCCCCTGGCCTCTCGGGTCCCTCTGCTGGACTATGGGTACCCCCTGATGCCCCCGCCGACCATCCTGGCGCCTCACCCGCACCACCCGCTCCATAAGCCGGATCACCACCACCCTTATTTCTTGACCACTTCGGGTAAGCGCTCCTTCGCCGTCGCCTCTCTGCCTTTGGCTTGAGGAACCGCGCGAGTCTCTGTCGTGTGCGTTGCCTGGTACCCAAACTATTGCCGGTGTGTGTCCGGTGCCACAGGTTGGCTATTGTTGGTGGGTGGGCTTTTTTCGGGGAGGGGAGGCTTTAAAAAGGAGAGGAAGCTGCCCGCTTTGCTGTCCAAGAAAAGGCAGAGCAAAAGTCCAGTCAAGTCTAGCCGCGCTGCTGATGCGAACGGTTTAGTCGAGAACTCCCCAAATCCGATTTCATCCAGGTGGTTGCCAAACTTTCTTCTTTACGCACAAAACGACAAGACGCGGGTTGAGGCTTTAAAAAAATTCAGAGCAGCGAGGGCATCTTCCGTCCCTGCTCTCTTTGATGAAAGAGAGGAGAGGTTTAATCAAAGAAGCGGGGAAAGGGCGCTGAAAGTTTGGGAATCAGCCCCTTGACGCAGAGATCCTCCGCTTGCGTCGCGGGCACGAAAATCCCTCGGTCTATATGAGTTTCAGTTCGTCCTTAAAATAATCGGAAGCCCTTGGAAGTAAAGTCCTCTTGGTCTCTAACTTCCAAGGTTTCTGACTTCCGATGCTCAAAAATAAATCAAGCCAAACCTTAATAACTTTTCAGCAATGTCACGATTGAATCTGAAATTATAAAATAAAACGCGGTATGGAACTTCTTTCTCACTGAATACAAATAAATAAATGAACTCACGCGGTTGCTGTTTTCCTTCAGGCTTTTAAAGGGGCTTCTCTTGAAGAGGAAGAGAAGACAGATTAATATTTTGTGGAGCGACCAGTGGTTGAAATTATAATTTAACCATGAATCATTCTCAGTTTATAAACGAAAACGAATATTGGATTTATCTTCGAACCGAATTCATCCCACAATTTAGACTCCAGTATTTAGAATCTGTTAAAAACAGGACGCTAATTGATTTAAAATAGAGACGGAACCGTCTTTTTGACAAAAAAAGCATAAACCCGTTACCTTTTAGAATGTATAAGACTTACATATTTACAAAGGGATAGAAAAGGAAAGGGAAGAAAAGGCAAAATGTCAGACGAAAACTTAAAATTTATTTCCTTCAAATTTATTTAATTAGAAATTATAAGTAATATAAGGGAACGTTGCTTGAAATAGCACAGGATTGCAACCCAAAAGACTGGGAAGCTTTTCAAGAGTTGCCAAGCCCACAATAATGTTTCCTTGATATGGTTTTATTCAATCCCGTTTTTCCAGTCATGAAAATGCAAAATCAAACAAATTTTTTTTTTAAGTCGATAAAGGAAAACATCTTAGAAATACGAAAACAGTAGTCGTGAAAGGAAACACACGAACCTTGCAGCTTGCCTATGCAGAATGTAAACGACACTTAACGGTTATACGATTTAAAACGGGGAAGGTAACCCGTATAGAGTATCGCATATAGAAATAAGGAGCCGCAGTGAGCGCGTGTTTTTAAAGGCTGCAATGTAATCAGATGCATAGGTGTCGACTCCCTGCGGCCCTGGGTGCCCGAGCACCCACAAAATTCCCCATGAAGGGGCCGCGCACCAACAAATTTTGGCGCCAGGGCCATGCACGCTGCAGGGCACCGACGACCCCGGGCACCCACGGTCGCGGCCAAGCTGGCATTCCTGATCAGATGTGAAGTCAGGCTGGCGGGTGCAGAAGGTCGCTCTTCCACATTCTGCTCCCACCCGCAGATCCACCTGATAGGTGATCAAATAAAATCCTCCTTAGGACTCAGCAAGATGATAGGGAAATAACCCTGTTTTGCCGGCCACCAGGGTGAACTGACACCCGGTAAAAAGAGTCGTCCGCAATGCATCCACTCTGGGACGTGGAATTACAGTCGCACGCCCAGAGGGTTTCTTTTTAAATGACGAACTTTTGCAGAGTCTCAAAAGCCAGAAAGCAAAGGAGAAAAACGAGGATGGAAGCGGAAAGGGGCAATAGCTGCGGAGTTGGTCACAAATACTTAATGACCCATTTGGAGTCACATTTGCATTTGGGAGATTAGGTGGAGGGTAGATCAACTCTAGGAAACCTTAGCAATGAAAGATGTCAGAGGAAGCGATTGATGCTGCCCTTAATGGCCTCCGGACTTGCAGGCTCCCTTTATTTTTCTAGGAAGGCAGAAATTCAGCAGGAAAAGCTCTCCCCGCCGCTGTGTTGGGGGTGCGGAAAGGTTCACCGTCAGATTTTCTGCCTGTTACGCAGGAAAGTCACAGGAGCTCTGCCATGGCTAAAGAAAAGTCCTCCTGAAATCCTCTCCCCCCACCCCAACTGATGTAGTCGCTGACAGCGAAGAAGTCCTGAGTTCAAATTCTAGCTTGCGGGGTGAGGGTTAGGACTGCTGGCAGGATCCTCGCAGGGACACGCATGCAATTTGCTTCTAACGCAACCTTCTGCTTGTCCACTCAGAAGTCGGTCCTATTGACTTCAATCTACGAAAGCGTGTAAATGTGTGAGATTGTAGTCTTTTAGCTCTGCCTCTGAAGCCACCGCTACACTGAGCTGTTTTGTCGGTAGACTTTTAGCAGAGACTGTTCGTTCCTTTACCCTGGAAGAAAGGGGAGGGGAGCTTTTTGTCTTCCAGGGAACTGGGGGAAGGGGGGGGGCTGGAAGAAGAACGTCCCACTTCTGTCACGATCGACGGGGGAGATTTTGGACCGGGACGCAGGAACTGGCTCAGGTGCTGAGCTAAGAACAAACCACCTCCCAGTTCCTTGAAAAAGCGCCCCGCAGCGTCCGCACTCCAAGCACTCCAGACCACGGAATGAGGTGCTCCGAGGCTCTTCAACCACCGTTTGTGTCTCTTGGAAACCCGCCCCAATTCTGAACTGTGCTCACTCACGTGCGTAAAAGAAGGGTTTGGGAACAGAAAAGCAGACCTCGCGTTTAATCCGTTTTAATTAACCCGGGCCAAACGGCAGAGGATTTTTTTACCCTTTCGGGTGGCTGCCTCATGATCTGAATTCAAAGAAAGTGGAGCGCGGGGGTGGGAGGGAGATGAGGCCCAGGACTGGGTGGGAAATGACACGTATTAAAACGAACTTTAGTGAATAGGGGAAATAATAGGTAAATAGCCCCTGTCCATAGATTAAGCGGGGAATATAGAATTCGGGAGCTCAGTGCTACTCCTAAGGGGCAGTGTGGTGGTGCTAGGTGTTGGGAATGGCAAAACAACAACAACAACAACAACAACAACAACAACAACAACCCTACTCTGGCGGTTGCAATGCTACCTTTGTGGCGGCGGCTTCCCCATCCCCGGCTGCGTTCACATAAAGGAGGCCGCACGGTGGTTTGCAGTCGATTTACTGTTGAGACCTCTCGGCGAATAGGCGCTGCGATGGCTACATGGAGCTTCCGCGGGCAGGGGCAGTCTACCTCTGTTTGGCGGAGACCATGGCGCCTCCACTCCCAGTGCCTGGACCTCTTAGAGGGCATTAGCCTGGGACTCCACGGACCTTTATCTCCCCCCTCCCACCAAGAATCCATATATATCGATCTCTCCTAAAGGTGGGCTGTGGGTTGTCGGTGGGGCGCCTGGCAGGCCCGCCACGGATCCGCTCGTGTCTTCCTTGCAGGGATGCCGGTGCCCGCTCTCTTCCAGCCTCACCCGCACGCCGAGCTGCCGGGCAAGCACTGCCGCCGTCGGAAGGCCCGCACCGTCTTCTCGGACTCGCAGCTCTCCGGCCTGGAGAAGCGCTTCGAGATCCAGCGCTACCTTTCCACTCCTGAGCGCGTCGAACTGGCCACAGCGCTCAGCCTCTCGGAGACCCAGGTAGGGCCGGGCTGGAAGGATGCGGAGGAACGAAGCGCGGTGGGTGGGTGGGTGGGTGATTGGGTGCAGTCAGGCACCCCACAAAAGACCCCGGCCCCCAATGGGGGGGAGGAGAAAGCAGCTGTCTTAAAGGGGAGTGAGCCCCGGAACGTTTTCCTCCCTCCCTCGAGAGCCTTGGGATGCCGGGTGACCGAGGCTGCGGTCCTCCTGCCTACGGCCTTACTCGAGAGTCGGTCCCATGGAGGACACGGGGGGCTTACTTCTCAGGAAACATGCGCAGGATGTTGCTTGCAGCTGTCATAAGTCCTGGCTCAGTGTGTTGAGAGCCTTTCTGTGTGGTGGAGGCGAAAGGAGGAATTCAGGCGGCACAGAACGAATTTAAACAGTAACAGTAAAGCAAAATGGTCGTGTCGAATTACTTTTAATTGATTTGAGTTCTCGTCCTTTGAGTAACAGCCCCGGCCCACGGGGCAGTTTATGATATTTCAGTAAAACCAGAACAGTAAAATAGTAGTAGTGGTGGTAGTAGTAGAAGAAATAATAATAATAATAATAATAATAATAATAATAATAATAATAATAATAAATTGTAGAGTTGGAAGGGATCCAGAGGGTCATCTAGTCCAACCTCCTACAATGCAGGAATAATAATAATAATATGATGCAATTGGGACAGAATTTAAAATCATAAATCAGCCCTCCCATAAGTTCACCAGAGAGATGTCGGTTCTCAAATCTGCCACTCCGAGGAGCAAATGGAGCTTAGTCTGTGGTGAAGTGAAGTGACCCAGAATTAACACAGAAGCTCAAAAGACCTGCCCTGAGGACCCTACAGTTTGCATGCCAATAATGGGAGGGCAACGGTGAAGCTAGTGGGGCATGGAGATGAGCCGATGAAGTTTTGCTACAAAGTCGTGCAATGAAGCTAGCTTGTGCATGTTTACTCGGAAGTAAGCCTTAAGAATCCCAGTAGGGTTTACTAGCAAATTAAGCCTACGTAGGATTGCAGCCTTAGGTTTCCTTTCCCTTGCGCAACTCCATGCACGCTTTACCTGGGAGTAAAACCCCGCTGAATTTATTTGCGAATAAAGAATGAGGCATGTGGCTTGAACCCAATCTGAAACCTACGGTGAGTGGGGAGGGCAGTTTTTCTCTCCCCATTGCGAAATCGCGCGCGCGCCCGCGCGCCCGTGTGTATGTCTCTCTCTGTCTGTGTGTGCAAGGGTAAGAGAAGGATGAGCTGACATTGCGGGGTGTTGAACAAGCCCCCCTTACACAAACTCAGTTTCCCACCTGTCTAAGGCGCCCGCTTCTTCTCGGGAGTTATGGGCAGAACACTTTGCAAGCTTCCGTGAACCTTGGAGCGGCCACATGCTGTGTTTAATGGCAGGTGTGCGCTAGGATCCCCGTGAAACAGTCTAAGAAACCCAAAGAAAACTGGGCTCCTAAATAGTTGTCCAACGTGTTCACAATGCAGATGTGGACACACGGAGGCATTTCAAGTCCTCCCCGGACTTTCCACTTGCCCTAGAAAATGTAAACCGGTTCCGAATCCGGATCATCATTTCCCCGCTTTCCTTTTCTTTCAAACAAGGGAACTTTTGTTTGTCCACTTGGCAAATGTGCCTTTCCCATTCGGTCCCCTCCCTTCCACCCTTTTCCAGTGCCATCCCACCCACTCCGCAGGGATGGCGTTTGGGAGGAAGGAGTTCCGAATATCTCTCCCTTCTGACTTGCGCCCGAGCCAACCTCGCCGCTTCTCCTTGCAGGTGAAAACGTGGTTCCAGAACCGTCGGATGAAGCACAAAAAGCAGCTGAGGAAGAGCCAGGACGACCCCAAGGCCCCCGGCGCGGAGGACAGCGCGGAGCAGGGGGCCAGCAGCGAGCCGGAGCAGGCGCAGCCAGACCAAACGGCGCCCGGCGCTTCTTCGGCCTCCTCCTCGGCCGAGCCCCGCAAGGGCGGCCACCCGCCGCCCTTCCTGCTAGAGGAGACCGAGGACGAGGTGGACATAATCGAAGGGGCGGAGCTGTGCGGTCCCCAGCACCTCATCTAGGGCGAGCTCGGACTCCGGGACTCAGCCAAGATGGGTTGGGGTGGGACTGGCCTGACGCGGGGAGGAGTGGGATGGGCGGTCCGCTGCTAAAAGACTCCTGGGTCCACTTGAGGACAGGTGGCCGATGGATCTGACCCCAGACTCTGATCCGAGAAGACCAAACCCCGGACAGATGTGAGAGAACCCCTCTGACCCATTCATCCATCCTCCTCCTCCCTGCTCCTTTTTAGGACTGGGAATCTCCGCCAACATTTTCCCGCCCCGTCGAGTTAGGCAAAGGTTGTGGGAACAGGGCGGAGGAAACTGAGCGAGGCTCAGAATCCGGATCAGATCCATGCAGGTGATCTCAGCTGGAGGAGGGATTTGGACCATGGCATTTTTAAACAGCTGTATTTTTGCGCGCGGGGCTGAGTGGATTCCATCCCCCGCCCCCACCCTCACCCCCAATTCCTACGGTAAATGCAGAAATTAAATTGAAGTCGGGGGAATGAATGGCAGTTTCTCTGAATGCAAATATAAACCATGAACTCTTCGATCTCTGTTACGTGGAAGACGCAAAGAAGGTAACGTCAGTAAGGCCATTTAATAATACGCGTGAAAAAATCATTTCTAGGAAATTTAATTCTCAGAATGCTTGAGATTCTATCCCCAAACAGCCCGATCCTATGGCGCCTGTTTGCTCAGAAGTAAACCTCTCCGCCTTCACTAAGACTTGCTCCCGAGTGAGCGCACACAGGGTTGCAAACTTAGTAAGACCGTTGCAAGTAAAGGCCACGATCCAAGCAAAGTTAGAAGCACTTTGCAGTCCCATTAGTTTCAAAATGGGAGTTAAAGCGCGCGCTTAGATCTTTCTCCTTGGGATAAATGGACTCTTAGGGTGCTTAATTATAAAGGGATTGTGTCTGAAATTTATACCACGCTGTACATAGGATTTTTTTAAAAAGTCATTTTCTCTAGAAAGTTGGGCGTCTGCTCTCAAAAAGATTGCTATAATACAAATATAGCTATGGATTTTTAAAAAAATGTGGACAAATTTAGCACTGGAAATTTTAAGAGACAAAAGTCAGAATTAGGCATTTGCCTTCAAACGCTGTACTGAAAGGCGTGGAGAGGGGGAAAGTTACCTCTACAGAAAGGTAAGGCGTTCTACCCTCTCGCCTTCTGCTGTTGCAAAACAACAGTCTGACGGGTCTTTAAAGACTGCAGTGCTATGCCCACTTCCTTGGGACACTGTTACTTGGGAGGAAGCGCCGTTGAGTTCAACGGGAGGGACTTCTGAGCAAACACGCACAGGACGGCCGGGAGATGCCTGTCCTTAAAAGAGCAGACAGTCGTGGGTATGTCTACTCAGAAGTCCTACTGATTTCAGGCCAGCCTGCACAGAATCGCGCAATTCGGTGCGTGCTCATCGTCCAGAAGTAAGGCCGGTGGCATCCCATGTTACCCACCCAATAAGGGAGCGCAGGACTGAAGCCACAAACCCTGTTGTTCTTTGTAAAGTGCCTGAGAGCCCTCTCAGAAGAATCTCACCTCTTGAAGAAGAAAAAACTCACCCTGTGTAACGCAAAAGCTCTCAAGCGCATGACATTGTTGTTTTCCTGTCCTTATTAAACGCCCCCCCCCCCAATAAACAGCTTTTAGGGTGGTTAGAAAAGAAGCCTGGTTGCAAGGACAGAGCAGAGCGCAGCGCCTTCCAAGAAAACTTTTTTTGGGGGCGCGCGTAATTGACCAATTGGCAATTGGCAAGAGTAAGGAAGTATGTGAGAGAGAGACAGAGAGACACTCCTTCTCTTAATTTCATCTTGCTATCCCCTATAACCGTGTCCAAATTCCAGTTAATTTCCTGCTTATTCTCTTCCACTAAGCTTTCTCCCACCGCCATTTGAGCAAGCCACACATTCCTCATACCATGTTAGAAAAGAAAACCTCCCTAGAATTGAACCCTTAAAAAAGACCCTGGTGATGGATGTCTGCTGCCTGCAAGGAAAGGATTTTCACGTTCAATTACACTGTAGGACTAAAATTCCCTTCGGGTCTAGTTTACTTAGATCTTGCCTAAGCCTTCTGCAGAACGGGAGCATTTCGGGGTGCGTTTGGAAGAGAGACACAGCCCTTGTCTACTTTGCTGTGTGGAAGGACCCCTAAAGCCAAACTTCCCGCCCCTCGGAGCCTGTGGCCAGATTACAGCTTTGATCCTGTGCTTCGCTCGCCACTGTTTCCATGTCCCTTTGGCCTTTCGAGGTCCCGATTTTTCATCCCCACGGTCTGATCCTTTCTCGAGTTTTCCCCAGCCAACATCGGACTTGTTCACTCATGTATACAAAAGTCAAATGCTTGAAATAATGTATGTTTCCCCCGTTTTTGTGGGTTTGGAGAATATTAGCGAAAATATACTACTACTAAAAATATAATTTTTACAAATCGCACGTAGGGAAACAAAATAAACATTCGAAGAATGGGTGATTGTCATCTTGCGACTCTCTTGCGGTAACGAAACCAACTCAGACAAAAGATTCAGCCATGCATATTTACTCCGAAGTAAGACCCTCGTGCTACATTCGAGGAGACAGTCTTACTCCCAAGTAAGTGGTTGCAACAGCCTTAATGGGTTTATGTGTAAGGAAGGATGGGGTTTATTTTCCCTATCCCTCCGTCCTCTTCAGAGTTAGCTCCCCGCCAGGATCTTGCAGAACTGTTCCCGCTACAGCAAAACGGGCCATTTCCTCTTACTTCACCCCATAGAGTGAAATGGGAGCAAATGCACAGGCTCCTTCTGCTCTGAGGCTGCCGTCGAATCATGCAAGACTTGACTGAATGCCCCACTGAAATCACTGGGTCTTGCTTCTGGGCAAAGGATCAGTTTGCAGATGTGGCATTCAGAAAAGAAAGGGTTTTGTTTTTTAATTAAAAGAAAAGTGGGGTAGTGTTTCTCAAATTATAAAATATTTGTATCACGTCAAAAGGAGTGGTGTAACCACTTGCAAGACCTAATAGGCAGCCTGCCTTTGCTGATTCGTGCTGCTGATTCAAATCAGCCTTTTAAAAAACCTATAGTTAGATAGTTCCAGAGAAATAACCCTGCTCTTTTGGAAGGAAGGACAAGAGAAAAGTTGGAAGGAAGGAAGGAAGGAAGGAAGGAAGGAAGGAAGGAAGGAAGGAAGGAAGGAAGGAAGGAAACATCTCAGTCATTTTAACAGCTATGCTAATCTTATGACAAAGTCAGTAATTCAACCGGGCATTCCCCTTTCCTCATTTAAGGACTGCAACCCAATCAATTGATTACAAACATTCACCGTGTAATCCTATATATGTCTACAGTATTCAGAACTAAATCTCACAGAGTTCAAAGGGACCCACTCTCTTGTAAAGGGGCACAGAAGTACAACCTTACTTGACTAAAATGGGGACCTGATATATTGACCAGATTTATTTATTTTTTAAATGTATTTTAATACCAATACATGGGGAAAGAGAGGATAGTCAGCACCGTCTTGGCAGAGGCACCAGCCACTTCTCACACCCATGATGGGAATATTTCCTTTATGGGGGACCTGTGGCTTGCTGTATGTTCTTAGACTACAACCACCATCAACTCTGCCCATTGGCCATGCTGGCTGAGGCTGATGGGAGCTAGAGTCCTATGTGCCTGCAGCAATACAGATGTGTACCATCTGAAAACAAGCAAAGTACAGTGGTGCCTCGGGTTACATACGCTTCAGGTTACAGACTCCGCTAACCCAGAAATAGTGCCTCAGGTTAAGAACTTTGCTTCAGGATGAGAACAGAAATCGTGGTCCGGCGGCGCAGCAGCAGGAGGAGGCCCCATTAGCTAAAGTGGTGCTTCAGGTAAAGTACAGTTTCAGGTTAAGAACGGACCTCCGGAACACATTAAGTACTTAACCCAAGGTACCACTGTATGTTTCTTGATTCAGAACTACTGTGTTTACTCATATGAAAGTGTAAGCAAATGTAATCAGCAGCTTGATCAACTAATCAAATTAAACCCACATGATTACCTATAATCGACGGACATAACTTGAAGTGGCAGCGAGGGAGGGGGCTGCCCTACTTCAGTCAAAGGAACATAGGGATGCATAGATAGATGGATATTTGTGGAGGTAGAGGGATTAAAATCACACACTCTGAATGAATCAGAGTGGAATGTCCCCAAAGCACTATGTATTTATTTATTTTCCAAAATTTATATGCCGCTGACTCTAGAACAGCAGTCTAAAATAGTCATTAAAATTCCAATAAAAAGGCAAAACATTAGAAACAAGTTACGTAAGCATTTGAAAACATGAGATGAAATCAGTACGACAATTTTAAAACACTTACACTTCTTAAAACCATGTTGACAAAATTACGTGCCAAAATTCTGTGGCTAGAACGAAGTGTTTTGCAGAGACCAAAACCAATACACTGAAGGCACCTGGTTAAGGCAAATCTTAAAAAATGTAGTATAAACACCAACAATTGGGAAACACTGGCCTGCGAGCACTCCAAGTGGAGAACAGCCTAAATCAAAGGTGTCATGGGCTTTGAAGACACTTGAATTCAGGACGCTAGGGAGAAATGTGCTAAGAGGAAGGCACTCTTGGCAAACCCTCACCATGATCAGCTCCTGCCCAGAAAACTTTGTCCCCACTGTGGAAGGATGTGTGGATCCAGAATTGGCCTCCACAGTCACTTACGGACTCACTGTTATGACCATGTTTGTGGAAGACAATCTTACTCAGCTACGAGTGATCGCCCAAGAAGATGTTAAACATACAACATCTTAGGGATTTCTAAAATGACCCTGTAAGGTAGGCCAGTACGTTTGTCCCCATATTACAGGTGGTGTATGTTTGTGTGCACTTATTTTGCAAGTATTGCGTAAACAGCAGGGCTGGGCTTTGCGTCAGAGACTTCTGCTTAATAGTGCTGTGCCACTGACAGCTCCTTTTAGTGGGTCCACTTGTGGGAATGTTCAGTGTCACAGGAGAGGATATATTGTTTATTAATATCCTTCCTAACTTGCGCTAGCAAGTTTCTTTACTTAGCAGAGTTTACATTCCCCTTTTACATGCACAACAGATAGCTGGTTGCAGGCTCGTGTGAGCTTTTCACTATTATACAATTCAGTCTGTCTCAGATTGAATTGTGTGTTCCTGGTAAGTTCCCTTGAATCCCTCTTAAAAGAATAAAGACACATCAATCTTATTCAAAGTTAATAAAAGAAGTTTACTTACATTAGTTCACAGTTGGAATCCTGAAGGCAGACTTAGTTTCAAATATGTACATGTGGATCTACCCCATATGGAGGAATAATCCCAGTGTTTCTGCTAGCTGAGAGCTAGCAGACCAGTCCTAGCTAGAAGCTGGTCAGACGAAGGAGGAGGTCAAAAAGGGAGGTGTGCTGTGAGACTCGTCCTTTTGTTACCTGGACAGGTTTTGTCACACCCACCTTCTACCACACGCAAAAGGAAGGATGCACCAGCCAAGAGGAACAGGAAGTTTTGACTGGCTGGACCAAACATTCCCTTGCATGTCTTCTCTAGAATTATAAAGAATGTTGTACTTGACTGCCTCTCATGGATCACATCTCATACCACTAAGATGGGTTGAGGGTAGGCCCCACTTCTCCAAATCACTTCACCCCTGAGCACAGTTCTTGATTTGTACCTATTGAAATGGGCTCAAGGCTGACACTGTTAGATGCAACCAAATGCTGAAAGACCGGGGGCTCCGGCTGTGTGGTGAAGTGATCACACATTGGCTACCCCTTTTCTCTCTGAGGAGAAACAACCCACCCCCTCGACAGAAATCCAGTTTTCATTTGAGCCTCATTTCAACTCCCTTGTAAATGGGCTGATGAACTTGCTATAAAGATACAGTAAATGATGGTGGATTTCAAGCTTTCTGTCGTCATGGAACAAACTCAGTTTGCACAGGGACACCCCCCCCCCCGGTCACATGCTGCAGGAACACTGCTGATAGCCTAGTGCACACACTCAGTTCATAAACAGTTCTGGCCAAAACTCTGTTTGAACTGAGGCTACATAGAAATGACCCACAAATTAGAACTGTGGGTTCGTTCCAGTCTTAGTCATCCTTTGGCTCATTTAGATCAATGGAACCCTAACAAGTACAGTATGGCTAGGGCTGTACCCATAACCGTGTCTGCTCAGAAAACAAGCCCTATCTAATTCAATGAGGCTTACTCCCAGGTAAGCAGAGTTAGGATCGCAGCCTAAAGCTTCATATATATAATGCATTTAGGGCACTTGGGTTTGCCTAAAGAATCCTGGGAACTCTAGTTTGCCCTTCACAGGGGTACAATTCCCAGCACCCTTCAACTACAACTCCCAGGATTCTTTGGGGGAAGTCAGGTGGTTTGGATGTATGATGTGCACACAACCAGTGTCTTGATTCAACTCTATGGTTTCCCCCACTTCTGAGTCTGGATCTCCCCCCCCCCCCCACATCTTTGCCCTATATATGACAGATGTACTGGCCAGCCATTTGAATGTAGATCTTGTCCATCTGATCTGCACTTGTCCCTGTGCTTCAGACAAACTGCCTGCCTTTAAAGAAATATTTCCAAGGACTGAATGCATCTGTATCCAATCAAACATGCACGGGTCTCTTAATCCTTAATAAGAGTACAACAATGTTGTCTAAAAGCTGAAAAACTGCTTGTTGGTACAAAAAAAAGTCACACTGATATGAACGTTCAAAAAGGGCTTGCGGTGAGTTCACTGCATCACTGGTTCTAGCCAACTGATGCTGTGTACAGACAGGTTCTGCTGAAAACATGCATAAATGTCTCTCCTCAAGCTTGATCCACAAGAGGACTGGTGATTGTACATTTGAACACACAGCACTGGGTGCATTTCCACATTGACTCCATCCGTCAAGTGCTGTACATAATGTAGAACATGATGTGCATTTCTCTGCAGCTATTCCATTGGTCTGACATGGTCGCTTGTGTGCTGTGATGGATAATTTCACTGAGTTACTCAAGATCTGTTTCTGAGGAACCCCTCAAGGTTCTCTGGAGCACAGTTTGAAAAACAACGTCTGCTGATTAATGCAAGCTTGAAGGTTAAACCATAAAGACTGTGCCTTTTAACCAAGGGAAACTCCTTTTCCTGACTGCACAGAAAGAAAATATTGTTGATCTGGAAGTTTAAAAGGGCAGTCTGACCTGTTCTTTTGGATAACAAGCTAAATTGCGCGCCCTCCACATTTCATTCTAATGATAGGATAGCAAAAAGCTATCATTCCGAAACGGGGGATCATGTTGTCTAGGATATAATATAAACACAGTCATTAAACATGGTTAGGAAGGTAAAATATTTGTATTCCAGAGTAGTCTACCTCTTGACACAAAGACAACACTTTATTTCTAATTTTACAACCCTCTTTAAAAATCAAAATCCTCAAAGTGGTTGACAACCTAAGTAAAAACATATCCCCTTACTTGTTAGCATTTCCATTAAATCACTTCTGCTTGTCCTCTTCTTGCGACCATCTACTTATTAATTTTATTTTTCTCATGCCAGCCTGGCTAATATTCCTGTAAGACAGGGATCAGTGCTGTGACCTTCTACTTATTAATTTTGTTTTTCTCATGCCAGTCTGACTAATATTCCTGTAATACAGGGATCAGTGGGGAACCTTTGGCCCTCCAGATGTTGCCATACTCCAACTCCCATCAGCCCCAGACAGCACAGCCAATGGTCAGTGATGACGTGAGCTGGCATCCAGAAACATCTGGAAGACCACAGACTCCCTACCCTTGCTCTAATGCAGTGTTTCCCAACCGGTGTTCCGCGGCACACTACTGTGCCGTGAGACATTGGCTGGTGTGCCGTGGGAGGGAGGCGGGCGAGTCGGGCGGTGAGAGGCGGCGGCGGCGAGGATCCGCGTCGAGCCGGGGGCGGCTCCGCGGTGGTGGTGCCGAGCGGCGGGGCAGCGCGTGCAAAAGGGAGGAGCGCGAGACAGCGGAGGAGGAGGAGGCCGGCATGTCCGGGCAGCAGCAGCAACAACAGCAGCAGCAACTCCCGGCGACGGCTCCTCAAGCCCCACCGCCGCCCCCTCCTCTGCCCGCTATCGCCGCCACCACCACAACAGCTGCCGCCGCGTCAGTTGCCGCCATCCCTCAGTCCCTCGCTCTGCTGCCTCCTCCCACCCCCAAAGCTTGGAGGTTCCCCGGCAAGGGGGAGGGAAAAAACTTTCACTTTCGTGCGTCCCTCCCGGTGTGACGCTGCACGCTGACGTCACAGGGCGGGGCTTTAATGGTGGTGTGCCACGAGATTTTTTTCAGTAAACAGGTGTGCCGTTGCCCAAAAAAGTTTGGGAAACACTGCTCTAATGCACTGTTTCCCAAACTTGGGTCTCCAGCTGTTGTTGGAACACAACTCCTATCATCCCTAGCTTAGCAGGACCAGTGGTCCGGGATGCTGGGAACTGTAGTCCAAAAACATCTGGAGACCCAAGTTTGAGAAACCCTGGAGGCTTAGAGCCCAAGCATGCTTACTAGAGAGTAAGCCCCATTGATCACCATGGGACTTACATGCACTGGTCATCTTTCTCAAGCTGGGAGCATGGTTACTTCCCAAGAACTCCTGGAATTTCAAAGCAGCCCCATACAAGGAAGACATTACAAAGCAAAGGTATTGCAAGGCCTCCCTGTCTTTTAATCACTGCTGTAAATAAAAAAAAGCAACAGCCTCTAAATGTCTGGCCTCAAAGGATTAAAAAAAGAGAAGTCAGCACTTTCAATGACCCTTTGGTAAGTTTTAGCCACTCAACCTTTAGAGGACATTCACAACAATGAAACTACCACCAAGTCAGACCACCTGGGTCCATACAGCTCAGTAGGTCAACACTGACTGGCAGCAGCTCTCCAGGGTTTCAGACAGCTCTACCTAGAGACACAGACACTATTTGCATAGACTACTCTATGCTCCACCACCCAGCAATGGCTCTCTCCCCTTTTCCAACTATCTCAGCCAACAACAATTGAAATACCACTCTGCAAAGAGAATAAGCTAAATGTCCTAAGACTGAGATGGAGTTCTTCAAGGAATTGAAAATGAAAGTATATCTTCATTGATTGCCCAAGTTCACTGTTAAAAGAAGCGACAGGGCATTGTTAAAAGTTAAAGTGCTGTGCGTGTGTTTAGGGGATTAATGGGTACAATTTAGGGGTTTAATGGGTACAATTTGAATGTCCCTAAAAGCTGAGGTTGTACCTGCCTTTTTCAATGGCGTCCTCATTTCCAGGTGATGTGGAAGATGTAAGGAAGGCACAGACAGTACAGAAGGTGATCAATTAAGACATTAAGCATTTCCTAACACATGGCCTCATTTGCATTTTATCCTAATAACAAGGCCATCAGCTCATTTTCAAGGGAGCACGGGCTACTTCAGCTAAATCCTTGGATCAAAGCAAAAATGCCCGCTTGCATTTTCTAATCGGAAAAGGGAATGCTAATTTAGAGCCCTTAATGTGTGGTGGTAAGAGACTCCTTCAATTAACCAAATTCTATGGGCTCAGGAAAAAATAATAATACTAATAAAAAATAGATACAAAGAGAGTCAGACTGGAAAGGCAGAAATGCTTATTAAATCAAAGAGGTCCAGCATTCATTACCTCCAGCATCTGGGGCCAAACACTAGGCGTGCAGCTCATCAAAGCAGTGTGTGTGTGTAATGGGTTAAATTGAGAATATAATCTAATTAAAATATTAGATGCGAGTAAATAGTTCTTTGATATCCCTCTGAAGCTTTCATTAAAAAATAGGTTCTCAAGCTTTGTATTTAGGGGGATTATCACATCTAATCAGAGAAACAAGTTTTGGGCCCTACTAAGAGATGCTTCAAAGTGTTACCATTTTGGGGTGGGATGATTATTATCTGTAGATAAGCAGTTCTTATGCAGTATGGAAATGTTACTCTGTTGCAGCATTGCAGGCAATATTTTGAAGACCTAAGGCAGGGCCAGCGCTATAATGAGGCTTGCTGAGGCAGCTGCCTCAGTGGCACTCTGGGGGAGAGCTGAACCAGGCAGAGGGCCTTCTCAGTAGTGGCGCCTGCCCTGTGGAACGCCCTCCCACCAGATGTCAAGGAAATAAACAACTATCTGACTTTAGAAGACATCTGAAAGCAGCCCTGTTCAGGGAAGTTTTTTATGTCTGATCTTTTATCGTGTTTTTAATGTTCTGTTGGGAGTGGCTGGGGAAACCCAGCCCGATGGGCGGGGTATAAATAATAAATTATTATTATTATAGCAAATTTGGACATGGGTGCTCATGCATCTCCCTGTCACCTAAGTGAATGTAAAGGAGGGGAGCTGGGAGACAGGGCCTAAACTGGAGTAGACCCAGAAAGAAAGAGAACTCCACCACTGAGTGTGGGCCACTTCAGCATGGTGCAATGCCACATTGTCACAGCAAGTGTGTGACTGCACATGTGGGCAAGGCTGATCACGTGGTTTTTTTTTTTTTTTTCTGGTGAAGGCAATTCTTTGAGAAAGGCCCACCTCACATGCACACCATTGCAATGTGGCTTTGTGCCCTGCAGGGAATATAGGGGAAGAAGATGTACCGTATTTTTCGCTCCATAAGATGCACTTTTTTCCTCCTAAAAAGTAAGGGGAAATGTCTGTGCGTCTTATGGAGTGAATGTGTGGTCGATCGCTGGCTCCCTTTCTGGACCTACCCCCTTGCCCAGGCCTCCATTGTTGAATGTTCTGCAGACAGAGGCTGTTTCCCC
Organism: Podarcis liolepis; assembly: GCF_965112155.1. NCBI lineage: Eukaryota > Metazoa > Chordata > Lepidosauria > Squamata > Lacertidae > Podarcis > Podarcis liolepis. The sequence goes on along the minus strand of NC_139567.1, from coordinate 23,437,233 downwards.
AGCGACATGTGACTGGCTGATTAGATTATCTGTTTGGAAACTGTAGAAATGGCTCCCTTTGCTTTCCTAAAGAAGCTGCAGAACTGTGAGTTGAACCCCATAAAAACAGGATTTCCCCCCTTTGCAAAGTAAGCTCAACAACGTTGAGCTGATCCTCAAAAAAAGGGGCTTTTCCCCTTTGCAAAAGAAGGTGCACAACTGTGAGCTGATCCCCTCCCCAAAACGGGGCTTTCCTCCTTTCCTCCTCTAAAAACTAGGTGCATCTTATGGTCAGGTGCGTCTTATGGAGCAAAAAATATGGTAGCTCAGGAGCAGAGTATTTGTTCTGCATGAAGGTCCCAGTTTTAATCCTTGATGGAATCTCCAGGGTGGGACTGGGAGAGAACCGTCTCTGAAATCCTGGAGAGCTTCTGCTAGTTAGTGTATACTGAGGTAGATCGACCAATGATCTAACTCTATACAGTGGTACCTCGGGTTATAGATGCTTCAGGTTACAGACGCTTCAGATTACAGACTCCGCTAACCCAGAAATAGTACCTCAGGTTAAGAACTTTGCTTCAGTATGAGAACAGAAATTGCGCAGCGGCAGCGGGAGGCCCCATTAGCTAAAGTGGTACCTCAGGTTAAGAACAGTTTCAGGTTAAGAACGGACCTCCAGAACGAATTTAGTTCTTAACCAGAGGTACCACTGTATAAGGCAACTTCCTAGGTGTGAAGGGGTCCAGAAACTGAGCCGCTTTCAATATATGGGCCTGCTAAATGCTTTCTAGTTTGGCATTCCAAAGGAGCAGTGGAGCCACATTCTTGGGTCGTGCAAGGTTCCACACTTTGCGCAAGGTATGTAAGATTATTTATTATATTATTTGTTAAAAAAGGCCACTTCTGCATCTCAGCTTCACAAAAAGAAGATCAAAGCTGTTTACAACAATTGCACAGTGAAGACCACATGCAAATTTACAGATCACCCGCTGGCTGTTACAGGAAAAATGTGGTCTGGGTAAGTCTGGCAGCACAGAAAGGTTTTCAGTAAACATTTAAAGGTTAATGTAGAAGATGCCTGCTGGATCTCCTTAGGAAGAGCATTCCACAGGACTGGTCCAATGACACTGTTCACTATGCACCAGACCCCTGGAATTTGCTATGGCTTCTGAGTATTCACTTGAGGTTGTGTCAGACAGCCTTTGCATTGTGCATTCATGATGATTTGTGCTCAGGATGGTATCGGGGTGGTTATATTCATTTCCACTTTCAATTCTATTTGTGCCTGCAAGCATTTTGGGGTGGATATGCTGCTTCATTTCCAAACAGTGCATGTCCTGTAGCTTCCCACTGAAATCCTGTAAATTTTCCTACTGGGATTTCCTCCTTGATTTTTCTTTTGTTGTGCTATCATGCAAGAGTTACCCCACCAGACAGCAATATTGTGGATAAGCTTGGGGAAGTTTATGCTGCAGAGTATTTCTTCCTTCCTTCCATATCTTGGTATACAGTACTGCTTAACTCTAAGGCATTCTGTAAGTCATTTTCAAAATAAAAAGCACAGTATGGATATATATATATATATATATATATATATATATATGAATGAAACTGGAAAAACGTTGATTTGGGAATCATTTCACACTGTGTAGAGTAAGGGCTAGGGAAGCCATATTGCTCACTTTGATTCCTCAATACAATTTGTGGAGTCCTAGAAGGCACAGAAGGGTGACTTTTCCATGCCACTGTTTCTGCAGAATGAACGCCCAAGTAACTGAAACCATGATTTAGTTCAGTACAGACAGCCACCCGTTTACGTGCATTCAATATGTGCACATATGTGTCGTGCTGAACCCGGAAGTGACCTGGAAATGTCATAAAGATGTCACTGAAACCTCAATAAAAGGGTAAAATGGGGTGTTTGCAGGCTTTTTCATGGGTTTCAATTATACGTGATTTCACCAACACGTGAGCAGGGCTGGATTTAGGTTTGATGAGGCCCTAAGCTACTGAAGGTAATGGGGCCCTTTATATGTCCAGCTGTCCTTTGTCAACAACAAATTGTCACTGTTTTTTGTGCTGAATATATGCTATATGGTAATTCATGGACCTCATAGGTATCTAAAGCCACTTGCACATAACAAATAGGAGCCTACACAACACAAAACACTGTTGCTGTATGTAGGTTTTATTTGTTTTTTATCTTATATTTTGGAAATGTACATCCAGTTTTTCCCCTTTAGATTTTTTTGGGGCCCCCTAGAGAGTGGGGCCCTAAGCCAGTGTTTCCCAACCTTTTTTGGGCAAAGGCACACTTGTTTCATGAAAAAAATCTCGAGGCACACCACCTTGCCAGATGGGGAAAGGTCACTTTTTACTTATGTAAAAAAAAATAAAAAAATAGTAACAGCATAGAAGGTAATGGTTAGGCTAGCATCCCTCTTCCAAATATGCTAGGTTTTTATTTGCAGGGACTGTTCTACATGGGAAAGCATTCAGCACTGTCATTCTCCCATCTGCCATCTGAATTGGTACTATTCTGGGTCAACTTACTCTGCTGCATGTGTAGATGAAAATGGCACCAAGTGTGGGGAAGGGAGCAGAACAGGTTTCAGATACAGGATATTAAGCATACACGTACTTCAGATTGAACTGGTTGCTTGCTTTGCAAGTTTTCATTTCCCAAATGACTGCCTTGGCAAGCGCAATACCTACCAGGCTCAACGCCGGTCTCGCGCTGCCGCTTCCCGCGCTCTCAAGGACTCGGGAGGAGGAAGGCGTGAAGGGAATCCCGAAGGCGCGAAAACCTCGCGCATGCGCAGGCCTTCCGCCTGCGACAGCCCAGTAGGCCGGCCGAAGTGAGCGGCGATGGGATGTGGGAGGGAGCTCGCTCGCCGCCCCGCGTGTGCCTATGTGGGGCACGTTACAGCCCCGTGACGTCAGCGCCACGCAGGCAGCCAGGCAGGCAGACGGCGAGAGCCCCGCACTGGGTGGCCTCTCCTCGCCGCCGCCGCCCCGCCTCTCGCCGCCCGACTCGCCCGCCTCCCTCCCACAGCACACCAGGCAACGTCTCGCGGCACACTAGTGTGCCGCGGAACACCGCTTGGGAAACACTGCCCTAAGCTATAGCTTGTTTAGCTTACATGTAAATCCGGCACTGCACGTGAGGTGCCTTGGGATGTAACCCCCACATAAACAGGGCTGGGCTGGGTGGGCTGCCAGTAGTTCACTAAGCTTTTAGTAGTTCAAATTCCCGATCAAGTGTCATCTGTGACCCTTGGGGAAGGCCCCAAAATTACACCTTGGCATAACTGTTGCTTTGCAGTTTTTCTTCAAAACAAACCACCCCAGAGCATTTCCAATGGTATTTCAAGTCAGCTTGAGCATTTGACAGCATTTCAACACTCATCATTAGCATAAAATCATATATTTACTTTAGCTGACATGGCTGACTTCTGCCTGACTGGAAAATAACAGAGTTCATACCACCCACCCACCCCCCAAAACCACAACCCCTCACCAACCTGGAGTGGCCCTAGGTGTAATATGACATTGGCCCAGCGAAGGATTTGGCAAGGAAATAATAAAAGGGAGAAAGATGGTGTAAATAAATTAAGACCATTCTAGACCATTACCTATCCAACTCTTTAATTAGCAACAATAAAATCTGACATAAAAATAAAATAAAAACAAGGGAGGGAGGGTGAATAAGGAGAGAAAAATACTTCACATCTTCAGAGTTCATTTTGAGATAGCAGAAACTCATAATTCAATGCCAGTCCTTGGGCATTCAGGGCGACCATCAAAAGAGCAGAGCAAAACGGTCCAGTTCTCTGCTGCCTCGGAAGGCCTGCAGTCCCTGTGACTTTGGGCTCAGTCTCATACAATATGAAGGGTTTTGAAAGCTGCAACGACTTGCTTTTCCTTTTCGTGCCTGTTCTGCAGGGATTCGAGAGATGAAATGGGAGGAAGATTCTCTCCGTTTAAGGTGCGCGCCAGGTTCTTTTCGTCCTTGGGCTCTTGTTCCGACGGCCTCGACACATATAGCTTGGGCTTGGGGATGGTCTTGGCGTACTCTAGGGCCTGAAGGAAGCAAATGAAAAAATCAATGAACACAGCAGGGGGAACACTGCGCTTTCCAGGAAAGGTCACAGTTACACATCCAGCATCTACTTCACGTCTGGAAGTGCTGGTGGCTGGGTTCAGTTTTCAAGTGGGAAGCCATAGGCTGGAGGAGGGGTGCTTAACCTTCCCCCTGGCTTCTGTTTCCACACAACGACCCCCCACTCACATCCCTTACACACTGTCCCTCCTCCCCAGCTGGGATTCCACATGCAAGTTTGGAGAAAAGTAACTAGGGTTGGGGAAATCTAAAAAATTGAGAAGTGGGTGGTGGACGGGTTAAGGATGCTTTACCATGCCTGCCATCTTCCCAGCCACTGGTCTGCTGAAATCACCTTCATGCTGCTTTAAGGGAGAAGCAGCAGGTGAACAGAGATAACCATTCATTAAGTGGTAATTTACCGCGTGAACTGCATGTTTTACAGCACAGAGAGCCTCTGTGGGCACGTCCAAGTGGCAGTTTATCGACTCGGTGTTCCTCATGCGTAAAAGCTTTGCTTAGTGCCTGCACCACACCGTCTTTTCATCAAAAGGCCACCTCAAACCGTCTCCCCGCTTAATCTGGATTCAAAGTTTCCAGTGGAAAATCCATTATGTAAATAAAATCCTAGAGAAATGGAAAAAGTGGATTGAGCTGAGGTGTGAGGATGAGAAGTAGGATGGCCTTTTGATGAGAATGGTGTTGCATGGATGATGCAAAAAAAAAAAAAAAAAAAAAAACCCCCAAAAAAAGAACAACACTTGCATGTGATGCATGAGCAATAAACTGCCGCATGGAAGCATCCTATGTGCTGTTGACTCAAGGAAAAGGGCTGAGCCATCCAGTGCCTCTTATCCCTCTACTTGCTGAGTTTCTCTTTCTGGGAGCTGACTCACCTTCTGCCTGGACAGGGCCGATTTGTTGTCGTGCCTCGGCTGCGGTTTCCGAGCGCTCGAGATGTTCTTCATGTTGTGTTCCTTAACCTGCTTGGCATATTCCTTCTGTTGCTTCATCTTTTCGGACTGTCAGGAGACAAATGGCAGTAGTGGAAGGACTGTTTAACAAGTCTGGGGCGGATACTGTAAGGATGCGGTGTGATGGTCGGTGATAAATTTAGAGACGAGAGCAGGGACGAGAGCAGGGACTCCCAACTCCCCCGCCAAGCATGGCCAATGGTCTGGGATGATGGGAGCTGTGGTTCAGAAATATCTGGAGGGCACTGTGTCAGCTGCTTCTGGAAGAGGATAGAGTGCTGGACTTCTTAATCCCAGGAGTACAAAGATCAGTGGGTGGTATTTGCCAAAGCATGGTCTCTCGCCCTAGCCTACATCACAGGAATGTTGTGGAGATGAAATGGGGTTTATGCCACCATAAACATCTTGAGGAACACACAGGATACAAACATGACTAATGACTTAAATTATCTTCTATTCTCTTTTGTGTTTCTGATTGCGTGGTCAGCTCACCCAGCTTACTTTGAGGGTGTGGATAGGACACTTAAAGAGAAATCACTGAGAGTTTAGCTCACTTTTGGCTTCATAAATGACATGACATGGATATTCTATCAAGTTGAACAGGACTATCAGCGACCATTCCTGCCCCTCCTCTCATGTTCCAGGCAGGTTGTTCATCTTTTATGTTTTCAAAACAACAGAAACAGTTATACAGTGGTACCTCCGGTTATGAACTTAATCCATTCTGGAGATCCATTTGTAACCCAAAACCACTCATAACATGAGGCGTGCTTTCGCTAATGCTGCCTCTCGCTGCTGCCATGCTGCTGGCGCGCGACTTCCGCTCGCATCCCAGGGAAAAGGTCGCAACTGGGAGCATCTACTTCCGGGTTAGCGGAGCTCATAACCCGCAGCGTTCGCAAGGGGGAAGGTACTTAACACGAGGTTCCACTGTATATCCATCTGCCTTATTTCAACAATGGAGACATGTTCAAACTCAAGTTTATTTATGCATTAAATTTTTATAGCTACCCATCAATAAATAGCCCCTGGGTGGCTTACAAGCAATACAATATTAAAAATTTCAATATTTAACTACTGAAATTTATAGTAAGTGGGTGGGAATTTCCTTAGAAATGATTTTTCGTCTTAGACGCCACTCGTGCCATTCCAGTCATATGTGGCGATGGATTAACCACTGGTCTGGAGAAGCAAGTGCTTAAATCTTTAAATCTTTATTTTATGGTTTAATATTTTTTTTTATTTAAAAAATCATATTGGGGCGGGCATATAACCTTTTCAGTGCTCAGGGCTAATAACAACAACAACAATAACAACAACCACCACAACATAAAATATTAAAAACACATTAAAACATCATTGTGGCCCTAGTCATACCAGAATGGCACGTTATGCTTGACACATAATTTTATGGAGAAACAAAACCTCACGGTTTCACAAAGGCTGTATGTGTAGCTATGGATCTCTGCATTTATTCCCATTTCAGCTGTCCAATCTGCTTCATTTCACACACAAGGCCAAAGGAATCAAAGCAGCTTTTAAAGTACTCTGGACTGGTGCTGTCTGCTGAATTATTTCCCCCACTGCAACACCCCGCGGTGCTCTCCTAGACTGCAAATGCTATATGACTGTTGTCTTATCAGTAGGGTGGAAGGGCAGCCAGGATTATGTTCTCCCATCTATCTGCTCAGAGCATCTTGCAAAATCATCCACGGTAAAGGGGGAGAAAAGAGGCTTCTTTCAGGCCCTTTCTTGGATGATTGGCTCCATCTTCTTCTTTGGTCCAGCAGCACCTGATGTTTCTTAACAGGGCCTAATGTGCATTCAGCTACTCTACGGCTGCATTTGCTCTGCTGTGTTTACTTTCATTTTCCTCCCTTCTGCAATAAAGCCAGGCCATCTGAATTCGCAAGGGCAGCTCAATTGCATTAAAGTAATGCACACTTGAACCAGCCGGAAGAGAATAAACTTGGGTGTACTTATCTGCAATTGGAATTCTCCGCAGGTGAGTATCGACTAATGGATACCTTTGCCAAAGGGCAAAGAAAACGGCAGATTGAAAATATGATCTATTTTGAATGCGCCTGGGTTTGGAGGACGCAGTGTCTGGCCCTGCCCCCACCTCTGTTTCTTTGGGTCAGGAAGAACAAACAGAACCACAGGGATGGATGGGAGCAGATCATCTAGTCTAGATTCCCTCAGGCCGCCCCCACCAAGATGTTTTGGGGACTCCAGTCCGCATCAGCCCCAGACATAATTGCCATTGATGAGGGGTTGACGGGAGTCCAAGTCTCCACACCATTCCCGACTTAAAAAACCTCCACTGCCCCCAATTTCAAATTCATTGTCCCTTAGGGATGCTGCTACATAACACAAAGAATTCATTTGGGGAACAGCCCCACACCACAAATTTGTGTACCATTTGCAGGTGCTAATTTAAAGGTATAGATGCCTCCAGGAAAATGAAGACAGTGGGGGTGGCTGGGGTCTCACAAGGACTGTGCTTCCTTGGGGGGGGGGGAGGGAAAGGGACAGCAGGCTCAGGCACCTTAGGCTACCTCCATCCCAATTTTTCTGATTGTAAGTTGATTTCACTGATTTTAATACTGCGTTTTTACATTGTTGTGACTTGCCCTAGGAGCTAGTGGTGAAGGGCAGGTAACAAATCTAATAAATTAACAAATCAATTAAAAATATAGTAGTAGTATAAGTATCAGTAACAACAACAACCACAGCCTGTATCCAAAGTAGCACTGGTGGAGTTCTGCTGGCCCAGTAGCGTTTGTGTTTCCTTTCGTCCCTCCAGAGCCGATTTTGGAAGCACACCAGAGGCTTCAGGGGAGAGGAGAGGTCCATTCTGATAGTGTACATCACTTGTTCTAGTGGAAGGGGAGCATTGGATACCGCCCAATATTAAATATATTAATATTAACAACAATAATATTGCACCTGTTGTTGTGCCCACTGCAGGGCAGTTGCAAGATGTGCAAACTATTTTTTAATTTCTTTTATTGCCATGCATGCTGCTTACTTTCTCTTTGATGGTTTCATAGTCAGGTCCAAGGCCTCCAAGCTTGAGGTCCATCTTCATGTAGCCTTTTGTCCTGGAACCCTAAGCAGAGAGTTGGGATGTTGGGATGAAGTTTTGCTTTCTGAGCAAAAGACAAAGACCTCCACCATTCATTATTAGAAGACTTATTTAACCAGGACTGCAAGGATCAATAATGACCACAGGAAGAGCAGGAAAAACAACAACAGCAACTGGAGAGGGGCCTTGAAGATATTCCTCATGACATTCAAACTCGTGAAACTGTGGTTGGTTCAAACTCAAGTTAGTGAACAAGTGAGCACCTGAAACTTTGCTTTGATCCTGGTTTGCTTTCACTAACTAGAGCATAAACAAGCCGCAGTTCCTTGAGTTTGGGAACATCAAGAGAAACTGTGATTTGTTCAGGACTGGAATAAAGCTTTTGATTTCCTCTGGCATGCACAAGAGGAGGACAAGGTATGACACATGAGCTCCTTGCGATAACTTGCTCCTGTATGGGAAACAGTGGCTTCCTGTGACAACTCAGCTGAGCCAAAGACAACCCAAGCGTTGACAGGAAGGCTCTGAATTTGCTGCACAGGCCCAATTGCAAACTCAGGAACTGCAATAGGAATGGGGATCTTACTTTTAGGTTTTCCGGCGAGCGTGTCTGAGCTCTCACTTGCCCCACACAGCTTTAACTGCGAGATACAAATTTCTGTTTGCTCTGAAGCATCCAGCAAAATAGCCCCAGCGAATTTGGCTGTGAGAGTCCCACCCACAGGCTGGGGGAAAAGGAAGACTTGGGCCAGAAGCTTGATAAGGAAAACTAGAATTAGAAACTGATATCCCTTTCTGTCAAGGATCATTTTCACAACTTGGTGTTGTTGTGGCTGTCTTTGAGAAAAATGTAAACATTTCCAGCAAGCAAGCAAAGAGAACTTCTCAAAAGTTGGGGGCCAGGTTGTATTATAAATGGCAACCCTCTGTGAAATTCTTCAGAAGCCTGTGTGCCTGTGTGTTAAGACCGTTATCCAAAAAAGGGAACAAAAGATGATAGTCTGGATATGGAGGAAGAGAAAGGGAAGGAAATCTGCCCTGCAGTTATGGTTCTAATCCAGCTAACCCCCTTCTTAGGGGCAGTGAAGCAGCAATCCACAAAGAGCCATCTGAGTCATCACTCATGGACAATTATTTCAGCTTAGCCCGTCTGCTCTGGGGCCAGAAGCCTGCTTCTTAAACATTACAATTTGTCATGGGTGCACGAGGATATTTTTCAAAATCGTCCTGTCCCAGTTTCAGGATGTAATTGTTACTGCATGGAGTCTGGACATGTTGTTGAAAAAAGGAACCACAAAATCAAAGCTGTAGTGAACTGGGACCCTGGTTAAGTTTGTTGTGAGAATATTTGAGCTTCAGGAATCCTGTAGCATCCGGTTCATTTTCCTTGGGAAGTGGGCAGGGTATATTGAGGAGCAAAATGGGCATGGCAAGGGTAATGGTTCCCTCTCGGACTTGCAGCCTGGCTTCCTGCTGATGTATATAAATGGCTGTGTTTGAAACTGTTTTATGGATGCAACAGCTTAAAGGTGAAACAGTGCCCCCTGCATCCTTCCATATGACAGATCTCATAATGCGGCGGCAGGGAAGATGTAGCAAATGGATTGGTTAGCACAGATACTAGGAATTAAATACTAGCAAATGAATTATTATTTATTAAACTCTCCTTTCTCAATAAGCTTTTGATTCTGTTGCTCCTGGTCATGTCGCTCGTGAGTGCTGCTCCTTTTGTTCTTAATACTGCTGCTTTGAGTTTGCTAATTTGTGCTTTAGTGAGGAGATAATTGTTGTTTATTTAAAAATAATTGCTTAACACTCAATATCCCAGCAAGTTTGGAAAACTCAGCAGTGGCCAGAGGATTGGAGAAGATCAGTCTACATCTCAATCCCAAAGAAGGGCAGTGCTAAAGAATGTTCCAACTACTGCACAATTGCACTCATTTCACACGCTAGCAAGGTTATACTTAAAATTCTACAAGGCAAGCTTAAGCAGTATCTGGACCGAGAACTCCCAGAAGTGCAAGCTGGATTTCGAAGGGGCAGAGGAACCAGAGACCAAATTGCAAACATGCGCTGAATTATGGAGAAAGCTAGAGAGTCCCAGAAAAACATCTACTTCTGTTTCATTGACTACACAAAAGCATTTGACTGTGTCGACCACAGCAAACTATGGCAAGTTCTTAAAGAAATGGGAGTGCCTGATCACCTTATCTGTCTCCTGAGAAATCTCTATGTGGGACAAGAAGCTACAGTTAGAACTGGATATGGAACAACTGATTGGTTAAAAATTGGGAAAGGCTGTATATTGTCTCCCTGCTTATCTAACTTATATGCAGAATTCATCATGCGAAAGGCTGGACTGAATGAATCCCAAACCGGAATTAAGATTGCCGGAAGGAATATCAACCACCTCAGATATGCAGATGACACAACCTTGATGGCAGAAAGTGAGGAGGAATTAAAGAACCTTTTAATGAAGGTGAAAGAGGAGAGTGCAAAATATGGTCTGAAGCTCAACATCAAAAAAACCGAAGATCATGGCCACTGGTCCCATCACCTCCTGGCAAATAGAAGGGGAAGAAACGGAGGCAGTGAGAGATTTTACTTTCTTGGGTTCCATGATCACTGCAGATGGTGACAGCAGTCACGAAATTAAAAGATGCCTGCTTCTTGGGAGAAAAGCAATGACAACCCTAGACAGCATCTGAAAAAGCAGAGACATCACCTTGCCAACAAAGGTCCGTATAGTTAAAGCTATGGTTTTCCCAGTAGTGATGTATGGAAGTGAGAGTTGGACCATAAAGAAGGCTGATCGCCGAAGAATTGATGCTTTTGAATTATGGTGCTGGAGGAGACCCTTGAGAGTCCCATGGACTGCAAGAAGATCAAACCTCTCTATTCTGAAGGAAATCAGCCCTGAGTGCTCACTGGAAGGACAGATCCTGAAGCTGAGGCTCCAATACTTTGGCCACCTCATGGGAAGAGAAGACTCCCTGGAAAAGACCCTGATGTTGGGAAAGATGGAGGGCACAAGGAGAAGGGGACGACAGAGGACGAGATGGTTGGACAGTGTTCTCAAAGCTACCAGCATGAGTTTGACCAAACTGCGGGAGGCAGTGGAAGACAGGAGTGCCTGGCATGCTCTGGTCCATGGGGTCACAAAGAGTCGGACACGACTAAACAACAACAACAAATTGCTTTTATACTGGGAAACTGCTTTGAGCAAGTTCTTTGGGGAGTGGGAAAGAGAAGGATAATTTTTTTTGAAAAACAAAATACCCCTCTCTGGCATTTGCAGTTAAATACACCCTTCCGTTGCCATTGTCACCATTTGCTTATGTTATTCATTTGTTATGGGACCTTAATTGCAACACTTTGGTGCTTTCCAAAATTACATTTCTCATTGCGGGGTTGGCGCTTTGTACAATGGATTAATTCCCCAATTAATTTGCTAATGGACAGCCAATTGGGCAGATTTTCTTTCCTTATGAAACTAGTACTTACAAAGAATGTGGGTGGCAAACATAATCTTAAAAGGCACCACTCCATTCCTCACTGGACAACAACTCGCATCACTCCTGACCACTGGCCATGCTTCCTGGGGGGATGGGAGTTGGAACCCATCAACATCTGGAAGGGCCACAAACTCCCCATCCCTGAGTTAGGGTGCTGAGAGTTCCCTGGGAATAAAGGCTGGCTGCTCAACCACACCTTAACAAACTACATCTCCCAGGATTCTTTGGGAGAAGCTGTGAATGTTTAAAGTGTTGTGATACTGCTTTCAATGCACAGGGCAGATGGGGCCTCAAAATGCTAATGAAGTTGAATTGCTCCCCTTTCACGAGTTCCATCACACACACAAAAACACACCTGATTCCCCCCACCCACGCCCCGAAATACCTTCTACATCTCATCAGCCTAAGGTGGGTATTTTTTAAAAACAACAACAACAAAACAACAACAACTAATCAGTATATTAATTTTAGGAAATAAATAAATAAATAAATAATTTGTTACAGTGGTTTCCAAAGTTTGTTTGGCCACTGTCCCTTTGTGTCCATAAACTCCTCCTCAGTGCTTTCCACCAGTGGCGTAGCGTGGGGGGTGCCAGGGGTGCCGGCCGCACCGGGCGCAACATTTTGGGGGGGCGCGTTTGGCCGGCCCTCCTCGAGGAAGCTTCAACTGCGTCCGACAGCCGGCTCGAGGCTCCTTCCGGCCGGGTCTCCCGACGGGGCGCTGCGGGCGGAGGCTCCGGCACCAAGCGCCACGCCGCCCAGGCTCTGGTCGCTGTCTGGACGCGCGCAGCCCGCCAAACGCGCCATCGGCGGCGCTCTAGTGCCTGCGCGCCAAGACTGCCCACCCGCCCCGACGGCCCCCCCCCCACCCGCGCCGGAGGCCGGTCGACGCACTGGCCCCAGAGCCGCCCCCTCCCCGCGCCAGAAAGAAGCCCCCTCCCCGCGCCAGAAAGAAGCCGCGTGGGGACTAGCCGGCCCGGGGTTAGGGGGCGCAAATTACTTGCCTTGCCCCGGGTGAGGGGGCGCAAATTACTTGCCTTGCCCCGGGTGCTGATAACTCACGCTACGCCGCTGCTTTCCACTAAGGAAGATACTAACTCAAAATTCAAAACAGTAATAATTTATTCAAAATCCAATTAAAACTATTTAGCTTTATTAATTAAACAAAGAAACAAACAAACAACTGGTGTACTTGCTCTGGTAAAACCAGCTTCTCAAAGCCTGATAGTCATTTATACATCCTGTGCTCCACTAGGTAACTTCCTGCCCCCACCCCAGGGGTGCTACCACCTACTTAGGGAACCACTGATTAATTTATTTTTGGTAAGATTTTATTAAAGCTTTTTTTTTTTTTTGGTAATGCAATAAGACAAAAGAAAGTAATCTAAATTAAAACAAAAACAGAGAAACAAAGAGAAAAGGAAACACAGAGTCCTCTCTTAAAGGTGGGAACCACTGATTTAGAAGGAGGTGATAGGGATCTTTTTCATTGTTGCTCAAGGAACTGAGAGCCAGATCTATCACAGATCTATCACAAAACACCAGGGGACCACAGGCCTCCTTCCACCCACCCACCCCTGCTCTTCTTGGTGCTCTTCCCAGCTTACCTTCCTGTTCTCCTTCCTCTCCTTCTGTTTTTCCATCTGAATCAAGTAGCCTTCGGAATTGCTGCGGCTCAGAATGGGCTGGCGGGTCTGTTCACAGCTCTCCATGTTGAGTTGCGAGTCGCTCTCTCCCCTCTGTATAATGGGAGGAAACATGGCCGTGAACTGGCTCACAGCGAGGTGATCATCTGCCAGCTGAGAGATTTCTCGGTGATGCCGCTCTGCCGCCTGGATGAGCCGGGTGGCTGGGGAAAGGGCTCTTACAGGGGTGTGAGCAGGTGGTTGGGACGGCCTCAAGGAAGAAGAGCAGGAAAAGGGAAGCAAAAGGAAACAAAGTAAAAAGGAAGACCATGGAAAGGAGCAGCAGCAGCGGGGTGAGAATCATTTTTAGACCTATCTAGGTAGTCATATAGGGACGCGGGTGGCGCTGTGGTCTAAACCACAGAGCCTAGGGCTTGCTGATCAGAAGGTCGGCGGTTCGAATCCCTGCGACGGGGTGAGCTCCCGTTGCTCAGTCCCTGCTCCTGCCAACCTAGCAGTTCAAAAGCACATCAAAGTGCAAGTAGATAAATAGGTACTGCTCTGGCGGGAAGGTAAACGGTGTTTCCGTGCGCTGCTCTGGTTCGCTAGAAGCGGCTTAGTCACATGACCCAGAAGCTGTCTGTGGACAAACGCCAGCTTCCTCGGCCTATAGGGCAAGATGAGCGCCGCAACCCCAGAGTCGTCCGCAACTGGACCTAATGATCAGGGGTACCTTTACCTTTACCTAGGTAGTCATATGAGTTGGGAGTTGGGTAAGGTATAGCAACAGTACCACTCTATTCTGCCTTTGTCAGACTCCACGCAGAGTACCTTGTCTAGTTCTGGGCACCACAGATTAAGAAGGATATTGATTAGATGGAACGTGGGCAGAGGAGGGCAATGAAGATGACCAAGGGTCTGGAAACCAAGCCTTATGAGGAACAGTTGAGGGACTTGGGTATGTTTCACCTGGAAAAGAGGAGACTAAGAGAAGATATGATAGCCATCTTCAACTGTTTAAAGGCCTGTCACATGGAAGATGGAGTAAGTTTGTTTTCTGCTGCTCCAGAGGGTAGAATCTGAACCGATGGCTTCAATTGCAAGAAAAGAGATTCCGATAGAACTTCCTGACAGTAAGAGCTGTTTGACAGTGAAACAGACTTCTTTAGAAGGCGGTGGACTCTCCTTCAATGCAGATTTTAAAACAGAGGTTGGATGGCCACCTGTCATGGATGCTTTAGTTAAGATTCCTGCACTGAAGGAGGTTGGACAAGGTGACCTCTGGGGTCCCTTCCAACTCTAGGATTCTATGATTCCATGATATATATTGCAGTGGAGTGTGGAAATAAGCAGTCTGTTAAGACAACTGCTGGTTGGAAAAACAAACAAACTGCTATGAGTTGGGAGGTCAGTCTGGATGGAATCCCTTTCAGAACCTGCAATCCTGTATTTGGAGGGGTAGAATGTATAAGAGCAAGCTTGCCAAACCAGTTCCTTTGTCAAGGTGACGGCTTTGGCTGGCTAGTTAAGTACCATGAGATAGCATAACCAAATAAGTTTCTCTGTACCCTAAAACAAATGAGTGAGCCTTCCTCGCTACCCCACTCACCTGGCTGCTAAGTGGGATAACAAAGCCTGTGTGTGTGTGTGTGTGTGTGTGAAAGAGAGATGAAGATGCATGATGAATGCTAGAAGCAGCACAACAATTATTATTTTTTAAAAAAAGCTGTTACAGTGGATGAGAGGTATTGCAAGACAATAGTATAGGTAAAAACACGGGCAATACTGCGGAAAAGTTAGTATCTGTTATGTGCTAATTGGGGACCACAGTCCGTATTCATGGCAATTTCAGGCCCAAATCAAGAGAAAACGAGCAAGTACTAGCTATATATCCAGAGCCATCTTTCCCATTGGTGTTAGTGGTTCATTGCACCAGGGCGCCAGCCTCTCAGGGGTGCCCTAGCGAGTGGGGGAGCTGTGCAGCTTTACCGGCAGCCTCCCCTTTCCCTGTATGCCCTCCAGCTGCGCCCTGCCAACTATATGACTGGCGGGCATGCAGCTTCCTTCCCAAGCCTCCGCAGGAGGAGAGCAACCCCTGTAGGCTTAGGATGGAAGCTGTATGCAGCTTCCCTCCCAAGCCTCTGCATCTGCTAAAGACTGCCCTGCTCCCTGTTGTGGTCTTTCTCCTGCTTCCTGGCAAAAGGTGGCACACAGCCTTCCCGGGCTGCCTTCTTGGGTGTCCCAACGCCAGAGAGCATGTCTGCCAGCACATTTTCCTGCTTAATCGCCGCTGCCATGGCAGGGATCGGGGCGGTGGGGGAGGCAGAGGACATTTTCTACCACCCCGTCCCTTGTTTTGGAGTTGCCGGGGGGGGGGGGGCGCCAGAGGGATCTTTTCACCATGGCACCGGATATGCTTAAGACAGCCCTGTATATATCTACAATGCTCCCCTGATTCTCTGACTCTTTTAATAATATTGATTATCCTGCATCCTTACTCTGAGTTACCAGAAACATAGCTGCCGAGGGTCTTCTTTGTATAAATCTGTCTGGGGTTCCAAGACAAAACTTCTCCGTTTACAGGCTGTTGAAGATTAGCATTGTAGGTATCCGAAAAGCTCTTGTGCCCTACGAGGTTCCAACACTTGCCATGTCTGGCGGTAGACCGAGGCTCTGAAACTGTATGCCTATAGGGATACTGGTGGTGGGACCCAGAAGCGTTTTCAGGATCACATCGGTATTTCTTCTTTTCACCAGTACATGGTGAAGGAAAACTTGTGAAGTTTTGGTAGGAGCTTGGCTGAAGAGGATTCCTAGCAAAGGTCAAGTTCATGGAATTTTGCTTGCCATCCTGATGAACAACATAGGCCGAGTCTGGAGAAAACGGGCTGTCCTGACCAGACCTTCTGGCAGCTAAAGGAGCGGCAAATGGCTTTGGATGCAACCTGTGATGCAACGGATGCCTGGCGTCCTGCTCCGAATCAGGTGCTTCTCTATAAGAGCTGGAATCTGCACAAGCGTTCTCAAATTCTAACAGATTGTGACATCTACCATACTGGCTTCTTAGTTCTACTTGGGCTCCCAATGGATGCTGGAGAGAGCTTTCTTTTGGGGGTGCAGCTTGGCTTGGGTCTGTTCTGCCTGTCTTGGGCCATTGGTATGGGTGAGCCTAAAACAAGCAAACAAAGTTATCGTGAAACTCAAGATATCTTGCATTCATGAAGAATCATGTTTTGAAAATGCGGGCAAGCAACACAAGTGACGCTTCTTTAATATGACATCTTTATCCCAGCCTCTCCAAGGGAGGGATTGCGATGTGGGTTAGGCTTAGAGACATGACTGACCCTGTGAAAACGCCACAGCATAGTGGGGATTTGGAACCCAGTGCTAGTCCAACACACTAACTGCTATACCATGCAGGCTACCACACTATATGCAACAGCTGCCCTAAACCTGGATGGTGATGGGTCCTTTTTGTGCATGTACCTATCAAATAAAATTTGGTACCAATGTGTTGTAGTGGAGAGAGTTTTGGAAGTGAGTCAGGGAGACCCGGGTCCAAATCTCTGGTCAGCCGAGAGGCTAGTTGGATGGCTTTAGGACAATCTACCATCTCTCAGGTTGTAGTGATGAAATGGGAGAAGCTCTTGATGAGGATAAGTGAATAAAAAGAAATAGAATACAAATAGACAAACACCTATATAAAATCATGCCTACCCGCTGGGATGGGACGCAGGTGGCACTGTGGGTTAAACCACAGAGCCTAGGACTTGCCGATCAGAAGGTCAGTGGTTCGAATCCCCGCGACGGGGTGAGCTCCCATTGCTCGGTCCCAGCTCCTGCCCTCCTAGCAGTTTGAAAGCACGTTAAAGTGCAAGTAGATAAATAGGTACCACTCCAGCGGGAAGGTAAACAGCGTTTCCGTGCGCTGCTCTGGTTCGCCAGAAGCGGCTTAGTCATGCTGGCCACATGACCCGGAAGCTGTACACCGTCTCCCTCGGCCAATAAAGAGAAATGAGCGGCGCAACCCCAGAGTCAGTCACGACTGGACCTAATGGTCAGGGGTCCCTTTACCTTTACCCGCTGGGATATGGGCAAAGTGGCTGTAGTTGAATCCAAACAGGAATGAGGGGAAGACTCATAGACCTTGTGACTGAGATAAGATAGGGAGAGTGGAACTCTATGACCTTAAACAAAGTTGAGGTGCCCAAGGACTCATTGCTTTGAAACATCAGGTCATGAGCAAGCTTGGCCAACTTTACTACTGCCTGTTAAAATTTGGAATTGTGATAATACTGATGAACCCTCTCACCCTAATATTCCTCTATGCCTCAATCTTCAAAAGAGTTAGCAACATAGCTTGTCAAGAATGCATGCTTTGCTCATGACCTTGGCTGCATTCGATCCAGAGTCAAAATGAAGGCATCCGCCTTCCCTCCCAGTACCATGTAAACAAGCTTTAACCACTGTGTGTACCTCAAGTATTACACAAGTAGTAAGCAATCAATGCATGGCATTTTTGCATCTAATGGTTCTGCACAGGAACATTTGCAAGGTTATCAGCTCATGCGAACTACATATGTTACAAGCAGAAAACGATTACTTCATGAAAAAGAAGCAAATTGGATTTTGTTTGACCAGGACAAATTACAGTAAGTGTATGTGTGGTAAGCGGTCATCTTAAAGGTCAGGGACTGCTCCCTTCCTGCCTGCCTTCCAGCACAGTGCTTGCAGGCTCAGGAAAAAAAATGTGAAATTGGAAAATAATAATAATTCAATTTCAGAAGAGTTTTACATTTTTTCTGCATCAGTCAATTGTGCTCTACTTCATCCTAAAATAAACAAGGCAGCAATGTCTTGGTACAATCTTCCGTAGAAACAAACACCCTCCTCCCTAAGGAGGCCTGACACTAAAATGAAGAAGACTCGGGGATAATTGTAAGTGCAAAAACACCAGTGTTAAAAAAATGAAGTCTTGGGGCACCCTGAAAAGTAACAAATCTATTATGCCAAAATTACCAAACAGCAACATTAGACCAAACAACGTTAGACTAATAAACTATTTTACTTCTTTCAAACTTAATTAATTAATCAGTCAGCAGATTCTTAATCCCCCTTTTTAGTAAATAATAATAATAATAATAATAATAATAATAATAATAATAATAATAATATTTTATTTGTATCCCGCCATCCCCAGCCAAAGCCAGGCTCAGAGCAGCTAACAACAATAAAAATAGCAGAGTTTACATAAAATCACAGTCAATTAATTGAAATACATTCTAAAATCAATTCATTCTAAAATCAATTCAGAATCAAATTAATGGCAACCATTGGGCTAGAGTTCTATGAGGATTACAGAAGAAGGGGGTCAGACTGTGCCTTGGCCAAAGACCTGGTGGAACAGCTCTGTCTTGCAGGCCCTGTGGAAAGATGTTAAGTCCTGCAGGGCCCTAGTCTCTTGTGACAGAGCGTTCCACCAGATCGGGGCCACGGCCGAAAAAGCCCTGGCTCTGGTTGAGGCCAGTCTAATCTCCCTGGAGTCTGGGATCTCCAAGATGTTTTTATTTGAAGACCGCAAGATCCTCTGTGGGACATACCAGGAGAGGCGATCCAGTAGGTATGAGGGTCCTAGGCTGTATAGGGCTTTAAAGGTTAAAACCAGCACCTTAAACCTGATCCTGTACTCCACCGGGAGCCAGTGCAGCTGGTATAGCACCGGATGAATGTGCTTCCATGGCAAGGACCCCATGAAGAGTCTCACTGCGGCATTCTGCACCTGCTGGAGTTTCTGGGTCAGTCTCAAGGGCAGCCCCACGTAGAGTGAGTTACAATAATCAAGCCTGGAGGTGACCGTCGTGTGGATCACAGTGGTTAGGTCAGGGTGACCTAGCAGTTGTAAAACTGACAGATGGTGCCATGTTAAAAGGCAAATCTTTTTTTCTCGGAGATTTTTATTAAAGTTTTTCATCATACAATAAAATAGGAGCTACAAAAAATGCAAATAGAAAAAGTAAAGTACAGACTCCTCTTAGTAATTCTTAGCCCTTACCATCCACAGAGGGATAGCAGCTCCTCCCAGCTCTCAGCTGGGACCTTTCCTTTCCCTTCCCAGCCTCTCACCCTGGAAGATGTACTTTCCCCTGTCTTCTACCCAGGGCCCTCCATTAACCATCTAACACCCCCAGGAGTACGCAATCCCTGGACCTTAATAGAGGCTCCAGATAGAGGACTCCAAAGAAAAAGAAAAAGAGGGAAATTCTTCATATTCATCCATAAAAGAGAACATGCCTCTTTGAAGATGATGCTTACTAAATGACACATATGTGATCATCTAAAAATAAAGAAGGAAGCTGCTTCAGAACTCTTCATTTTGCCCATGTGCAAATTTAATCAGAGGAACATAGGAATCTGCCTTATAGTGAGTGAGACCAGTGGTCCACGCAGCTCAATATTGTTCACACTGACTGGCAGCCTTTCCCTGCCCTACCCTGAGATCCCACTGGTTGAATCTGGGACTTTCTGCATACAAGCGAATACCTTACCACTGAGCTACAACCTGCCCTGGTATAACTGATGAGCCAAAGTTCCTTTAATTCTCCAACAGCCCAACCAAAAAGATGCTGTGTTGTTTAGAAAAGGCAACAAGATGAAGCAAATCGAGGACTGGCCTGAGGCATCGGAAGGAGGGCCTGCTGCTTCTGCCACTGTGCCATGAAAATTAACGTGTGCTCTGTGTCTTCATGCAAACGTCCATATTGGAAGAGTCTGAATCATACCTGCATTGTGCCTCCTCTGTCAAAGGCAGGATGCCTCTGAATATCAGCTGCTGCACTTATGCCCAGTTTTCAGGTTCCCCACAGGCATCTGATTGGCCACCAAGAGGACAGGATGCTGGCCTAGATGGGCCATTGGCCTGATCCCGCAAGCTCACATTGTGTTCCTATCTTAAGCTCACCTTTCCCCCCCTAGGGGTAGAACTGCCTGATTTGGCCTTTTGGAGAATGGGCTTCTGTTCTGTGCCTACATTGCTTTAGGTTCACGGTGATGAGGGCAAAAGATCAATCGGCTGCTTCTAGGGCTTGTCCAAGGTGTTTTACTCCTCCATGCAAAGGAGAGGATGGTACCTTCCCCCGTTTCCATGTACAAAAGCCAACCAGGCTGATTGGCAGATGAAGATGATGGACTTTTCGGAGCTAGCTGACCTGACTGGAAGAATCCGTGACCAGAAAGAAGAGGAGTTCCAAGAGGACTGGAGGAAATTTAAGGACTGTTTGAATAAATATTGTAACATAAAAAATTAGAAATTACTTGAAAGAAAACAAATAGGCCTAGGATTAAATCAAGTTATAATAAAATAAATGGGATTTAGAATGTTAAGAAAAGTGAATAAGATGGACTATAATTGGAAATTGTTTTAGTTTAATAATGATATTGGAAAGCTGTTACTTTTAACTACAAGGAAACTCAGAAGGGAGGGACTTGGGGAAGTCAACTAAGATGCTTAAAAGGTTGGATTTGTGAAGAATTAAGTTTGTTGTTATTGTTTATCTGTTTTTTTTCTGTTTTTGTGTACCACTCTGCTTTGTGGTTTTTGCTATCATTGTGGAAAATCTAATATATATATATATATATATATGAGAGAAGCCAACCAGGCTGGCAGGTGAATCTGACTTTGACAGTGGCAATAAAAGAGGGCCTCATTCAAGGGCAACAGGCAAGCGAAGGTAGACCGCAGGCAGGCTATGTAGCACACAAACAGCTCTCTTCACTCACAGCCCCCTCTGCAACTGCCACCTGAGGCGCCTGACTCACTTTGCCTAATGGCAGCGCTGACCCTGGCTGAGTCAATGTCTGAATAGGAGCTAAGAGGTCTCCCTCGCCATTTTAAAGAACCATCAAACTCAAAATGGATTGCGGGGGGAAAAGTTAAAGCTTCATCAAGTTCCAGTTAAGGCCTCAGGTGCCACTCCTCATGAGGTGAGACGCTGGACTCCCCAGAGGTAACACACAAAGCCCTTCTCAATCCATTTAATCTTTGTCCGCACTGAACTCCTCCATTTCATCCTCCAGCCTCCCCAGGGTTCCTTTGTATCCAACACTTGCATTGGAGACAGAGTGTATGCACTCAGAATAACTGCTTAATGGTAGGTATTAAGTCACATATAGAGCAGAATGTTTTAGTGAAAGCTTTAGCACTAGGGAATCCCAGCTCCCGGTGACAAGACGATAACCTGTTAGCCAGACCTTTTCTCTAGTGATTAGTGTTTATATGCAGAGCCAAATCTTGCTTATAGCCCTACAGTCTCGGCGTGAGACAGAGGCAAGCGGTGAGCTGGCCATCGCTTTCCTGCTTGGGTGCCTTGAGCGGTGTTGTAAAAAGAAAAAAGGGGGGGAAATTAAAAATTCACTTTTCAGCAAAGAAAAACTTGCATCGCTTTACTGTCGCAGCATAACATTCCTCTTTGGCTTGTCTCCTAAAGAGTGGGCAGCTGGAAACTCAAAACAGTATGTTCAAGAGGTTAGACCATAATCTCAAGCACACAATCCAACTAAAAAAAAAGAAAGAGAGAGAAATGGCCTTTCTCAAAGCCATCATATGGGGAGAGTCTTTGCTAGATACAGCTATACGTACAAGGGCTCTTGAAATACCGTTTTAAAAAATGTGGACAGATTAGGGGCAGAGCTCCCCTATACAATACCACTTGCCCCTATTGTATACATCAGAACACTCACAGACCCTCCAAGTGTCCCTATTTTCCAGGGGCAAAACAACAACAACAACAACAACAGCAGCAGCAGCAGCAACAACAAAACAACAACATGTCCCTATTTTCATTGGAGAAATGTTGGAGGGTATGCACTCTGAAGAGACTTTCATGGGTGAAACTGACCCAGCTGAAAAGTACTGATCCAAGAATGTTGATCCAAGAGTCAACAATTGCATGACCGCCTCTTCCCATATGAACCTTCCCGGTCCCTGAGATCATTTTCTGAGGCCCTCCTCCTCGAGAGGTCCAGAGGGTGGCAAAACGAGAATGGGCCCTCCAGTGGCGTAGCGTGGGTTGTCAGCACCCGGGGCAAGGCAAGTAATTTGCGCCCCCTAACCCATGGATTTGCGCCCCCTAACCCGTGGATTTGCGCCCACTAACCCTAACCCCCAGATGTTGCACCCAGTGCGGCCGGCCCCCCTGCACCCCCCACGCTACACCACTGGGGCCTTCCCTGCAGTGGTTCCCCATCTATGGAATGCTCTCCCCAGGGAAGTTCAACTGGCACCTACATTACACACCTTTAGGCGGTGGGCAAAAAAGTTCCTTTTTAACCAGGCCTTTGGTTGATCTTATTGACATCCAATACCTGTTTAAAACGTGGGGTTTTTTTTGGGGGGGTGTTATTGGGTTATTGCTTTTGATTTGATATGTTGTGGTCTTGTTGTGAACTGCCCTGAGACCTCCGGGTATAGGGCGGGATATACTGTGAGTTGAATTAATAATAATAATATCCATAGAATCATAGAGTTGGAAGGAATCCTGAGAACCATCTAGTCCAATTCCTTCCAATTCAGGCATAACAACAACAACAAGAATATTATTTGTACCCCGCCCATCTGGCTGGGTTTCCCCAGCCCCTCTGGGCAGCTTCCAACAAAGACCAAAAATACACAAAAATGTCACATATTAAAAACTTCCCTGAACATCTCAACTAAAGCATCCATGACAGATGACCAATCCTGCTCTCCTTCACACATTCAACATTTGCCCAAATATATGCATTTTTATACACGTTGTTTGGTTGGAGAACAGTGTTACAAAATTCGGTGAAGGGCGAATTGCGGAGGATAGCAGAGTTTCAGTCTGGGTACGGCTTCAGAAAGCGAGAATGATGCGGGTTTACCTCTGAAAGAGAACTGAACTGAATTTCTCCTCCACCTCTGATCTTAACTCCCTGCTTCCAAGGCTCTGTGCTGCATCTGCAAAATGGCCGCTTAACAGTGGTATGGATGGAGTCTGGGGCAGGCAGATGGATCCTGATCCCTGTGCCATCTCCATGCTGGCACAGTGCAGAGATGGATTCAGGGGAGCACGAATGGGGTGGCACCCTGTACGAAGCTAAAATTCAGTGCCCCGCTGCCACTGAATTTTAGCTTCGTACAGGGTGCCACTGAAATTTGAGACCCCCAAGGTCCACCGCTGCATAGTGATCAGGCCCGGTGTAATGGGAATTGTAGTTGCTTGTGTGTAAGTCACTGACTTCTCTGAACTGCTTGTTTGGTTAAACCTTTCCCTAACTGAAGCGCTCTCCTGTGCGTCTGCTTCAGTCGCTGGCAGAATCCGTTAGTGGGTGTTTCCTAATTTTTTTCCAACATAAGAATTCTTTGACAGCCAGTCTCCTCCTAGCCTCTCTGCGCGGAAGCCTTCTGCACAGAGTAGGCGTGCCCAGAGGTGGTCCGGCACTCTCCCCGCTGATCTCACTGGAAGGGTCCCTGAGCCTTCCCTCCAAAGCGCTCTCCTCCTCCCCTTTCTTCTTGGTGTCACTTTGATTTCCTTCCCCCTCGGAACCTCTCTCTCTCTCCTTGCTGGTTCCCTCTCCTGCACTATCGGGGCGACTTCTCTCTCTGCTGGTCTCCGATGTCAGTTCCCTGACACCCGGACTGTGTCTGATGCTGGCCAGTGCCAGTTGCAAGACCAGCTCAGGACCCATCAGATTCTGAGCTGGTGCAGTCCCATGCTAAGAACCCTCCATTTCTGGGCCTTCTGCCAGACTCCGCTGGCAGAGGTACTGCGAGCATGCTTCCTGCCCGTTCAAAAGCCAGCTGAGCTGGCAGAAGCAAGGGAAAGAATACTATAAGGGGAAAGGCTTTAGCTGAGTGGTATAGCATCTGCTTTGCATGTAGAAACTCATAGGCAGAAGTTATACATGCTTCATTTATTTTTCTCTACCGCTGATTTCAATCATATTTTGAAAATTTCCCAAACCGTTTTTTTAAAAAAAGAACTTTTACCAATAATTTTTAATGTTTTCTTTTATATTGTTGCAAACTGCTTAGAGGTTTGTTTGCTTTTTACAATCAGGCAATATATACATTATGTTAAAAATAAAATAAACAGATTCAATCCCTGGCCTCACCGGGTAGGTCTGGGAGAGACTCCTATCTGAAACCCTAGAAAGCAGCTGCCAGCCAGTGTAGACAATACTGAGCTGAAGAGCCAATGGGGTTGGCGCAGTATAAAGGAGCTTCCTATTTTCCTGTGCTGCCTCACAGCCCAGAATAAGGGGGTGGGGTGGATTTCAACCTAAGAAGCAGCATTTGTTTGCCCCCTTCTCCCTCCCAAGTCGCTTTTCCTTTTATGTCATGATTTTTAGGTTGTAAGCCTGAGGGCCGAGACCATTTCGTCAGTGACATCTGTAAGCCTTTTTTTTGGCTGAAGAACAGGATGAAGATGCTTTAAACAAACAAACAACGAATGGGGAACAGACATTTGCCCCTTCTCTCCCCCCCCTTGTGAGGTGGTTTGGGCCACAATCTGTTTATCTACAGCATGAGTTGGCTGCTCCTTTAAACATGCCCCTAATTATTAATCTTGCAAATCCTTACTCCTCTTTCAATTGCAAGCATTACCACTGCATTTCTCTTTTATTTTAAGAGCACGAGACCAAATGAGCCCTTTAAGCCTCGTATTGTTCCAATCCCTTTTTGCATTACACTCTAAGGAGGAGGCTAAATTAATTACAGTCCCCTGCCCCCCCCACCTCTCATTTAGGTCCTGCCTGAACTGTAGCTGTACAGTAATTAACGTGTTTGTGTCTGGATAAATAAGGAAGCAAAATGCCCTTCCATGGTGCTGTCCTGGGAGACGTTCCATCCTCCAGATGTTGTCGGACTACAACTGCTGTTGACCCCTGACCCCTGGCCAGGTTGGCTGGGGGTTGATGGGAGGTGCAGTTTGGCAATATCTGGAGGGTGCCCTGTTGGCTATCCCTGATATAAAGCATGCTCAGTGAGGTCCTGCTATGGGTAGAAATAATGTGCTGAGCATCATAGCATGCAGCTGAGAATGACCCAAAAGGAGCAATGGTGCAGGCATTGGTGGCCTGACCCCATTTGCCTTTGCTGCTCCAGGAAGGCAGACAGCACTTTGCAGCTGGGTAGCCATATCAAACCAAGGGAAATTCAGAACCATAACTTTCAGGGGTCTTCAGCTCATGTAATTAATCCTCTCGCTGAGTCACATTGATCCAAGTACTAATTAATGGCTGAGCCTATCAGCCCTCACAGCACCACAGGGCAGTTTAGAAATATTGAGAAGCCACCCGAGAGCTCAGCTCTTCCAGAACAAACGGAGACAGACAGATTTTTGCTGCTGGGAGAAAAAATGTTTTGGTAGCGCCACAAGCCGCACAGTGCGCCGGGCAGGTAAGAGCATGCGTCTGCATTATCTCTTTGAAAGAAGAACAGGACAGAACTTCGACCCACTCTCCTTCCTTCCTTCTTCTTCTTCTTTTTTTTTTGGAAGCGAACTGTTCTATTAATGCCAATCAAATTGAGAAAATGATCAAATGAAATTGCATTTTGAGCATCATAAGCTGTGTAATGTCTATTCTGTTAAATTGAGGCCCGTAATTGCTTCTCTGCTGAAAAGATACAACAAAGGCAGCAATCATGAGATGTCATTATCCCGGACTAGAAAACCGGCCTTTGCAGGGAGGACTTCAAAGGCTTGTGGTTCTCGAATTGCATTTGGCTGCTATTGTTGGAGCGCAGGCAATCTTGATTAGGTGTTTACACGGAGGTAAGGCACAGTGCACAGAGAGTCTGAGTGCCTTGGTCTAGAGCCATTAAAAAATCGTACATTATGTTCCTCGCTTTGAAGTAAGGGGTTTACAGGGAGGAAAAGAAACTCAGTATGAGCACAGCTCAGCTAGATAGGCCCCGCTACTTCGCTCTCGTGCTCAAAGAAACTCATCATCGGGTTCTTAGGGAATCAGGCAGCACTGCAAAAGAAGTTGATGCTTTAGAAAATACGATCTGAACGAGGGAAACATTCACTTCAGCCCAGATTTGTACAGCCTGGCGCAGATGTATACCCATTTAACAACAACGGGAGTAGCAACAATAATTATAATTAGCATTTATATAGCTTTCCTCGCTAACTGTTCCAAGATAACCTAATCTTAAGGCTGCTTTGCACATTACATTCTTTTAGATGTGCATCTTTCAGGTGGACACTCAAAGTCAAATTACATGTGGTTTAATGTTGTGTATATCTGCCCCCTCCCCGATGTAAATAGCAGCTGATGAAAGCCCAGATTTGGAGCAGAAGGTCCAAAAGCAAGCAAGAAAACAAAAAACCCTGCCCCCGCTCTGCAGCTGCAATTAACAAATTAAATAAGTTCCCATGAGTGTCGCCTTGGAAATAAGCCCCCAAAGGGTAGGATTTAATGTTGCACCATGACAAACATTCCACCTGTGCAAGCATTTTGGTTTGCCAGTTAGGACAATTCCACCTTCTTCTCCCTGTGTGCTGCTCCGGACACTCTCCAGACTCCCCCTAAAGCCAATTTTGGGGGTGCATAGGCAGAGGAAAGCCCGATTGCACAAGCGGAAGTCCTTGCATAGGGCCTCTGCTTGATGGGGCTTGTTAGGAGAATCCTGCCCACCCCACCCCCCCCCCAAAAAAATTGGTTCTAGTCTGCTAAGAGGCTAAATAGCCTGAGTTTTCAGCCTGGATGCAGAGGAGAGGGTGTGCAGGCTATTAACTTCTTAGAAGGCTAGTAAAATAAATTAATGATAGCCTTTTACCAACTTGGCTGAGGAGGGACCAAGCAATTTATATGTTCTCTGCTAGCTATGCTCACTTTTCCATACGGAATTCCAGGAGAGTGGTTAGAAGCAAAGATGTGTTAGTGCTATTGGAAGTCTCCCTCCCAATGCAAATGGTAGGAGCCAAAGGCGGGTGGAGTTGTCTACTATTTACAGTGGTACCTCTGAGTGTGAACGGGATCCATTCTGGAGCCCCGTTCACATCCAGAAGCGAATGCAACCCGCGTCCACGCAGGTCGCGATTCGACGCTTCTGCGCATGACGTCATTTTTACCATCTGCGCATGCACGAGCGGTGAAACCAGGAAGTAACACGCTCCGTTACTTCCGGGTCGCCGCAGCGCACAACCCGAAAATTCTTATCCCGAAGCTACTTCAACCCGAGGTGTGACTGTATTGGGTTCACAAAGGCAAGACCACAGACAACATCCATGGGACCCATAAATACTGAAAGAGGGAGTCAGTGCTGTTAATAGAAAGATCAGTGCAAAATACAGTGGTGCCCCGCAAGACGAACGCCTTGCAAGACGAAAAACTCGCTAGACGAAAGGGTTTTGTGGTTTTTGAGCTGCTTCGCAAGACGAATTTCCCTATGGGCTTGCTTCGCAAGACGAAAATGTCTTGCGTTTTTTGCAAGTTTGTTTCCTTTTTCTTAACACTGTTAATACAGTTGCGACTTGACTTCGAGGAGCAACTCATAGAACGCGGTGTGGTAGCCTTTTTTGAGTTTTTTGGCAATTTTTGAAGCTTTTCCAAAACTTTTCTGACACCGTGCTTCGCAAGATGAAAAATTCGCTAGACGAAAAAACTCGCGGAACGAATTACTTTCGTCTTGCGAGGCACCACTGTATTTCAGCAAAATAGTACATAAAAATGCACCTGAAACTGAGTCGGGAAGAAACATGTGTGAAATAGACCCATATTGTAGCCAGATTACCATGAAAGAGGTTGAAAATACAAAATCCCCTTGTGAAGCTAATCTAAGATTTTATTTTAATTTGTATTTATATTGTTTCATAAGCTAATACTTTTCTTAAAGGACACATAATCTGCCAAACATGAGAAGTCCCTTATTTTTAGTTGGCTTTGACAAACCGGTGAATCAAGATACAATCTGGAGATCTCGTCAACTGCTCTGCAGTAAATTCTTCTTAGATTCAGCTGTTTATGGGCTCCGCTGACTTTGTCTGTGGTTTGAGTACTGCACAGAAACATGCCAAAGGAAAGCTCGTTCTTTTAACTGCTACCTTTAACAAGCAAACAACGAATGTATTTCCTTAGAGTAGGTTTTGCTGAAACTGTGCGCCAATTAAGGTGGTATTACGTTATGCCAAGGTTTAACTTCCAGAGGCTAACAGCATAATAATATAATAATAATAATAATTTATTATTTATACCCCGCCCATCTGGCTGGGTTTCCCCAGCCACTCTGGGCGGCTTCCAAAAGAATATTAAAATACTATGATACATCAAACATTAAAAGCTTCCCTAAACAGGGCTGCCTTCAGATGTCTTCTAAAAGTCTGGTAGTTGTTGTTCTCTTTGACATCTGGTGGGAGGGCGTTCCACAGGGAGGGCGCCACTACCGAGAAGGCCCTCAGCCTGGTTCCCTGTAACTTGGCTTCTCGCAGTGAGGGAACCGCCAGAAGGCCCTCGGTGCTGGACCTCAGTGTCCGGGTAGAACGATGGAGGTGGAGACGCTCCTTCAGGTATACTGGACCGAGGCCGTTTAGGGCTTTAAAGGTCAGCACCAACACTTTGAATTGTGCTCGGAAACGTACTGGGAGCCAATGTAGGTCTTTCAAGACCGGTGTTATATGGTCTCGGCGGCCGTTCCCAGTCACCAGTCTGGCTGCTGCATTCTGGATTAGTTGTAGTTTCCGGGTCACCTTCAAAGGTAGCCCCACGTAGAGCGCATTGCAGTAGTCCAAGCGGGAGATAACCAGAGCATGCACCACTCTGGCGAGGCAGTCCGCGGGCAGATAGGGTCTCAACCTACGTACCAGATGGAGCTGGTACACAGCTGCCCTGGACACGGATTTAACCTGTGCCTCCATGGACAGCTGTGAGTCCAAAATGACTCCCAGGCTGCGCACCTGGTCCTTCAGGGGCACGGTTACCCCATTCAGGACCAGGGAATCCCCCACACCTGCCCGCCTCCTGTCCCCCAGAAACAGTACTTCTGTCTTGTCAGGATTCAACCTCAATCTGTTTGCCGCCATCCATCCTCCAACCGCCTCCAGACACTCACACAGGACCTTCACCGCCTTCACTGGTTCTGATTTAAAGGAGAGGTAGAGCTGGGTGTCATCTGCATACTGATGAACACCCAGTCCAAACCCCCTGATGATCTCTCCCAGCGGCTTCATATAGATATTAAAAAGCATGGGGGAGAGGACAGAACCCTGAGGCACCCCACAAGTGAGGGCCCAAGGGTCTGAACACTCATCCCCCACCACCACTTTCTGAACATGGCCCAGGAGGAAGGAGCGGAACCACTGTATGACAGTGCCCCCAGCTCCCAGCCCCTCAAGACGGTCCAGAAGGATGTTATGGTCGATGGTATCAAACGCCGCTGAGAGATCCAGCAGAACTAGGAAACAGCTCTCACCTTTGTCCCTAGCCCGCCGGAGATCATCAACCAGTGCGACCAAGGCAGTTTCAGTCCCGTGATGAGGCCTGAATCCCGATTGGAAGGGATCCAAAGCATTAATCGCTTTGACATGCCAAGAAACATAGCTCCATTGAGATGATTGCTAAATACGTACAAACCACAAAGAATTCAAGTGAAATCTGTTGGTGGGTAATTTCTCTCTCCCCACACCAATGCTTATCATCATTCCACATTGCCAGTTCTTTACTTCTGGGTGCTTCTCCCTCTGCATTAGATCAATATTAACCCAGAAGAATTCAATCTACTCCTGCGTTTAAACCTCTGGAAGTATTCTAACCAAGAACTATTGAGAACGGATGTAGGATTATTATTATTATTAGTATTATTAATTACAAATAGTTATAACGCAAAAGGAAGTGGGAAAGGAAGAAAGAAACCATAGCAATTTCACACCCTAATTCAATGATGGAGAACCTGTGGCCCTCCAGATAGAGGGACAACAACTCCCTTCAGCCTCAGCCAACAAGGCTAGTGGCCCGGGATCATGGGAGCTGTAGTCCAGAATCACCCACCCTGTCCTAATGCTTCATAAGCATAAAGAAACATTTGCACACTTACTTGGCAGTATGGCTTACTGAATTCTGTGAGACTTACCGTATTTTACGCTCTATAAGACGCACCTTTTCCCCTCCAAAAATTAAGGGGAAATGTGTGTGCGTCTTATGGAGCGAATGCAGGCTCTATGGCTTCAGCGAAAGCAACGCGAAGCCTCCGGAGTGCAGTGGGAGCAGTCCTGCTGAGCTCCGGAGGCTTCGCGTTGCTTTCGCTGAAGCCAGGAGACAAAGAGGGATCGGTGCGCACCAATCCCTCTTGCTCTCCTGGCTTCACTTTGCTGGAGAGGCACTGCGCAGAGAGGGGGAGAATTTTTTTTCTTTCTTGTTCTCCCCCTCTAAAACTAGGTGCGTCTTATGGTCAGATGCGTCCTATAGAGCAAAAAATACGATATTTTCAAGTAAGCATGAATAGGATGGGCCATGAAAGTCCAAATTACAAATGAGGTGGTCCCCGGGTTTGAATCTTGCCTCTGTCGTGAATTCACTAGGTGCCCTCAGGCAAGTCATTTTCTCAGTCTCAGCTTCTCCCATCTGCAAAATGTCAATATTAGTAATGGCCTACTAGGAGGTGCACCAATGAGAGCAAAAATTGTGGTGTTCCAAATGTGGGTCCTTCTTGCTATGGGAGATTATTCAGAAAAAGTGTTTTGTACATTTGAAATTTGCTGTATAATTGCCATAGCTGCAGCCCTAAACAGACTGAACCATATATCATTATAATCACTTTTCACATTTCAGAAATAAAGACCTGCTATACTGGAAACAGTGGCACATTCTTAAAGGAAAGATGGTGCTTAAGGGTAAAATCTACAGGGTGGCATGACTCTAGGCTACACCACACATATTCCCAATTCTGCAGCAGTGGCAAATATAGAAAAATCAACACATCAACACATCCTTTATCTTCCTTCATTCGAAGTGAGCAGTATTTGCCCCAGATGAATTCCATATGCAAAATCTGCATTTCCAAATAATGCTGTCAGGGAAAGAAATTGCCAGGACTCCAACTAACATTAAAGCATTCATTCAGTGCCCCCTAGCGTGTGAAAAAGTTTATGTCAAGTTCTAGAGATTAGGACTGAAGTAATGTAGAGCATCCTTCAAGGAAATGTCTGATTTGGGAGTAGGTAGGGTGGAAGCATCGTCTGTGAAAAGGATTTCATTTTGTCTAGATTGTAGCTTGATTTGTCAAATCCTTTTCACAGTCAATGCATATTTTTTATATCTACGTCATCTGCCGCATAAATCAATACTGTGCCATCCTATACACATCTACTCAAGAGCAAGTCCCAATGAGTTCAACCGGATTTACTCCCAGGTAACCCCCGTCTCAAAAATATGTTCATAACCCTGCACCCCATCTGGTGGAAGTCCTGGTGCTCCCAAGCTGGGACTCCAGGAGGCTTACAACATTCTAAAAACATTGTTTGAAACCCAGCCAGATGGGCAGGGTACAAATAAACTATTATTATTATTATTATTATTATTATTATTATTATTATTATTATTATTATTAAATACAAAGTGATAAAAATAAGCTGCTTAATGGGGCAACTTCATGGAATGCAAACCCTCGTTTTATTGGATGGTTTGCAAATATTGCTTTGCACACAGTACAAATTAAAGAAAATAAAATCTGAGACATGAAGGGTTTTGAACACATTGACATGTAAATAATTGCTAAGTGCTGTCAGAACGTTCTGAGCAGAGGTCATTCACCTACCTCTTCTTCATGGTCTTCCCTTTGCTTTTTACCATGGCGCTGAAGATAAGAATTGTTCTCTTGGATCGCTAGTCCCAAAGTGAGCTTGTTCTTTTCGACAAAGTCCTTCTCAGGCCTTGGTTTAAACTCTTTCATCTGAGTAGAAGAACTGTCGCTGTGTATACTAGAACAGCTGTTATAATGGCAAAGTACTACTACTTCCTGTTCCTTGTTATACAAACCACAAGATCCATTGCTGACCTTTGCAGGCTGATCGCAAGAGTTAAAGAGCTCCCTGTCAAACACAGGTGGTCTGTTTTGTGGTCTTTTCTGGTGCTGCCGATGCCTGTATATGAATCTGAACTGGGAAGGGCTGCCATTTGAATCGATGGAGAGAACAGGCAAGTCTTCGTCTTCCTCTGGGGGACAGCCATCTAATTCGACAAAGCCTACTGCCTTTTTATTATTCTTCCAGTTGGGATTATATCTCAGCTCTGAATACCTGTCCACTGTTTCCTTTTCGTTACTAAAAGGAACAAACGAAAAGGAAGTTTTGATCAAGAAAAGCATTATTTTCAAAGGCTTCTTATTTTACAATCCCAGTCATGGGCCCTAACTATTATAAGAATTTTAAGGTTCAGATGCAAGGAATATACCTGGGTGTTTTAGTGCTTACAATGGCAGGTTATGGTTTTTGTGACAACCAGAAAGCAACTTATCTACAGTCACTTGAAACAATTGTTCCATTTTTGTTAAACAGCAGACGGTGACCACCAGACGCTAAAAATTCACTTGTTAGAAGGCACTGGTGGTCTGCGCGCATCTCTAATCAAGGTCTCCGGCAGCTAGTCTCCAGCACCTTATGTCCTGTACAGCTAGTACTGCTTTGAAGTTTTTAGGAAAGGAGACAGAAACCTAAGAATATAGCATAAGGAAAGCTCTTCTGGATCAAGCCAACCGTTGATGTAGAGCACAACCACCCTGGCTAGCAGCCTTTGATTTCCTTCCAAGTTGGTGACCATCACTACCTCTTGTGGAGAGAATTCCAAAGTTTAATCATGTTTAATCATGTGCATACAGTGGTACCTCGGGTTACAGACGCTTCAGGTTACAGACTCCACTAACCCAGAAATAGTATCTCGGGTTAAGAACTTTGCTTCAGGATGAGAACAGAAATCGTGCAGTGGCGGTGCAGCAGCAGCAGCAGCAGCAGCAGCAGCAGCAGCGGGAGGCCCCATTAGCTAAAGTGGTACCTCAAGTTAAGAACAGTTTCAGGTTAAGAACGGACTTCCAGAACTAATTAAGTTCTCAACCCAAGGTACCACTGTACTTTCTTTTGACTGTTCTGAAACTTAAAATACAAATAAAAAAATCCATATTACTGAGCGAGGGTGAGAAAAGGCTTGTGTGAGGTCGCACAAGTTCATGGCAGAGGTAAAATTTGAACCAGGAGCTTTCAATGTCTGTTACTCAGGGATGTAGCCAGAGTTGGTCATACTCAGAGCAGACTCTCTGACACCAATCAACATGACTAATTTAGGTCTGTTCATTTCTAAGGGCCTACTCTGAGGAGTTGGGTACAACCCTCTGTTTCTCAGCCACTACTGAAGCCTTTTGTTTCCTCACTCACTTTCTCTTGAGGGTAGTTGTTTTCAAGGAATGTATGTGGCACTGGCTTTCCAATCAGGACTATGAAAAATAACAACCTGGGGTGGTGGATGCGAGGCAATTTTCCAAACTGAAATGGGAGCTGGATGTCTTTCAGGAGGGAGTCAAATCAAAGCTACTTTGGCCACTGTCTATACAGGCCAAAAGCTTAACCCTAGGATCAATTGAAATCAGGGCTGGTGCCAAGGATTGGCATGGATGGGCCTCCGTCAAGGGTCCACATCTCAACAGGTGGCCCATGACAGAAGCCTCCCCTGGGTCTGCTCCTCTTTTTCACCATTACAACCTGAACGCCATTCAGGTCATTCGACCTCTTGCTCTGGTGACCACTAGGAGGAGGAGCTGCCACTTCCTGCTTGCTCAGTGGCTCCCCCTTCCTGGGAAGCAAGTAGGTGACAATGGGAGTGAGGAAGTAAACTCACTAAGGGTGGGTGGCCCATGGAGTGTGTCTTGCTTGGCCAGGAGCCCTCGAAAGCCTGGAGACACCAACCATGTACAGTGGTACCTCAGGTTAAGTACTTAATTCATTCCGGAGGTCCGAACTTAACCTGAAACTGTTCTTAACCTGAAGCACCACTTTAGCTAATGGGGCCTCTTGCTGCTGCCGCACCGCTGGAGCCTGATTTCTGTTCTTATCCTGAAGCAAAGTTCTTAACCTGAAGCACTATTTCTAGGTTAGCAGAGTGTGTAACCTGAAGCTTATGTAACCTGAAGCGTATGTAACCCAAGGTACCACCGTAAATTATCCAGTGAACTTCAGCCATAGGAGCCAACTCCATACAATATTTGAGAGGGATGGGCCCCTCCAAAGTTGATGGTGATTGCCATTCAAATTGTGTGTGCACTGTCATGTGATCAATTATTCGGGGCGGGGCTTACCTGCCCCCCCAATATTTTATTCAAGTTGGCACCCCTGACTTCATCTAATGCCTGCAGCTGGCTAGGCTAGGGACCGGAACACATCATTAATGTCCCTGCAGGTTTATCTGGAGGGTGGTCCAAAACCAGCCATGATTATTCATGAATGCAAATGATATGCACGCAGGAGAGCTTTTCTGAAGTGGCACAAGCCCAGAAATATGTCACACTGGGCTTAAAACAATGGAAATGCTTCTAACAACAGAGTGTGATCCTTGCCAAGGCTCATTGTACTGAAATCCAAGAGCATGAGCTCTGCTGCGCTGTGCTGTCTAGGGTCAACCTGGTGAATCCAAACGGAGGTGAATAGATTCATCTTCAAAACAAGACAAAAAGAGGGTCTCTGTCTCTGTCGCTCTCTCTCTGTAATCCTGTGCCCCGCTTTCTCTGCTGAATAAGGGTTATATGGACTCTCTCTGGAACAACAGATGTAGGGGTTCCACTTCAAATTCCGAGCTCAGAATAGAGGCAGACAGGAAGCATCACAGGCACAGGGAATGATATTTGTCTCCATTAATGGACTCCATCTGAGCACGTACTGTGATAATTTGGAAGAACATAACATCAAATTTCCATTGAATGAAGAGCTTTGTGCTCTGTCAGAATCCCCCTCCCCACAAAGGCTGGAGCATGTTTCCTACACAATTAACATCCTTTCCCACTTGCAATAAAATGTTCAATAACTAGCCACTTTGCCCATTGAGGAGGTGCATGAAAGCGCACCGTTAATAATTTAACCCTCTTTCCTTTTTGCCATGTTTGTTTCTAAGCGGAGCATGAAAATGGATTGTGTTTATCGTTTTTTGATTCATGCTTAATTTAATCCTTTTAAACAACAATTATTTTGCATTTAGGCCGCATTAAGCCTTCAGTGCACGCAACAAATCCAATTTCTATTTGCACAGAATGGGGAAGTTAATGCACCTCTCAAAGTAAGCAGGGAAAACAAATAACCACTCCGGAATTTTTTAATTTGGCATTTATGCAGTTATTGAATAAAAAAGGCAACTATTTCATTGGCACATCCTCAAAAGTCCTTTAAAATTTTAGAGCCTTCTAGCATAAGCAGATACATTTAAAAATGTGATTGAAGGACTGTATACACACTTGAAACCAATAGAATTTATGCCCATTTTACAGCTGATAACTTGTCAGTGAGTGCAAGTAGTCTTGTAAGCAGTCTGTTTGCATTGCCCAGCCAAGAGATGTCCAGAATGTTATTTAAAAATATAAAGGAGGGCAGCACCAGTCTTCAGGCCAGAGAAATGAATTAAGAATGTTGCTTGTTGGTCATTGACCATATTAAAGATATTTGATTTGAATTAAGAATGTTGTATGTATTTGCAGAACAAGTTTCCAATACAGCAGGGTCTTTGTCAAGCACAGCTAAAAATCAATTCAGTACATCATGCAAACAAATGTATTACGGGAAAGAAACTCGGGATCCTCCTTGTGTTGTTGAAATTCAACTCAACTCCCATCAGCCCTAGACAGAATGGCTAAGAGTCAGGGATGATGGGAGTTGTAGTCCAACAACATCTGAAGGGCCACAGGTTAGGGACCCCTGTGATAAAGATTGTGACACACTGTGGTGTTTAGGCTACAATCCTCTACATGCTTACCTGGGAGGAAGACTTATCATTGACTTCAATAAACTTAATTCTTATGTCATAGGACTGCACTGTGAAAAGCATTGTTTTGAAGATACCACTGTGATGTTAAAGTTAACAAATATGTAGAACAATATTCTTAAAAAAATATTTAAATCTCACTGTTCTATTAGTATTTACAGTTACTGGATTATGATAAAAGAAATAAGTGTGTCAACTCTGTTTCTATTACAGTTGTACCTTGGATCCTGAACGCCTTGGTACTCGGACGTTTTGGCTCCCGAACACAGCAAACTGTTCCCGTTTGCAAATGTTATTTGAAACTCAAACATCTGACAGGGCTTCCGCAGCTTCTGATTGGTTGCAGGAGCTTTGTGCAGCCAATTGGAAGACGCGCTTTGGTTTCCGCACGTTTTGGAAGTTGAACGGACTTCCGGAATGGATTCTGTTCAACTTGCAAGGTATGACTATATTTGATAACACAAGAGAATGTTCTACTTAGAACATATTGGTCACTAGAAGAAAGTGGAATGCTTTTGCAAAGAAATACAGCAATTTTCTTCAGCACTTTTAATTTACTGGAAGTATTTGTATACCACTGTTCAGGTTCCTAGGCTGATCCCCCTTAAAATAAAATGGGAATAAAATAAACAAAAAATCAAGCTCATATGTAAAACAAAGGACCAGGTAAATGAAAACTGGCAGATTAAAGGTAATCAAAACTTTGAGGTTCATCTCTATGGGTGCTTTTAGACCATCACTATTTTTGTGTGGGATTTAGTCACATGCCAGCAAAATTCAGGTTGTGCAATTAAAGCTGATTTGGAGCTCTTGCGCAACAAATTCTCTTTCCCCTCCCCAAATTGGACCTTTTATGAAGAAGAGAAGTGACAGAAAAATATACTGGAAAGTATAGCATAACATTTGCTTGACTGCATTGCCTAACTTTGATCCTGCAAAGAAATCAAGATCAATGCACAATAAATAGAAGATATAATCTAACTTCCCCGCAAATTTTGAGCAAACAAACCAGGCTAAATGTTCAACGAACAGTAATCAAGAAGCCATCTTTGATTTTTCACTTCTGCATGTAAACAGAATTGCATGCAAGCAGTAGAATGATCTCCACCACTTAGCAAGACAACAACAACCTGCTTACCAAGAAATCACATGTATATCATGATAACTTATTACTTGGTAAATGACCGTCTTGTTATTCACTCTTCTCAGTATATGTGATTAAATCAGGCTGAGACAAATAAAGGAGAATAGGTCTCTGCAGCCACTAGCCATGAAAGCTAAATGGAACGTCCACATAAAAACAGAGTATACCTCAGGAGACAGGAGGGTTGCTACCTTCATGGTCTGCTTGTAGTCAATACCATATACAGGTCTCTGGACTAGACAGATCTTTGCCTGATCCAGTAGGGCACATTTAGGTTTGTCCTTATATTTTTAACATGTCCTGACCGAAAACAGAAGTGCAGGAATGCCTGTATATTAAAATGCAAATGCTTTACCTTGCATGGCTGCAGTTTTCCTTTCCAGAACCGCTTCTGCTTGGAACTTGTGTTTCTTCTCCATCAGAGACTTCTTCTCCTCCTCCACTTAGACATTTTTCCTCCAGGCTGTCTTCATCTAAGCTGTTTTCGTCTAAGCTGTCTTCTTCCAGCTCATCACTAGACTGGCCCACCAGCTCTTCACTTTTGTGTATCCGCTTCTGAAGTTCAAGCTGATACTGAATCTCCTGAGCAAGGCTTTCAGAATCAGAGTCACTCTGTGACAATCCTTCAGATGCCGTTTCCAAAAAGGAGTAATGGACGTGCGGCCGAACTAAACCATTTTGGGATAATGGGCTCTTTGCGTTCATGGTGCAGGGGGGGGGGGAGTTCAGAATGAGCAGAAAAATCCACTTCACGTGTGTGACCCTTCTGTAAAACAAAGTAAGCAATATCCTAATTATTGCTGCCTGCTCTGTTTCTGAGATGGCTTGCAATTATATGCAAAAGAGGTGTGTGTGTGGACCATATGATCCCCAAAGACCATTTCAGCTCTTCAAATTTCCAATGAAAGAAAAGCCAGCATTTAAAGTAAGTTTAGCGTTTTCAATATTTTACTTTGAAAGCTCAGAACCCCCTGGAATCCTCAAAGTTAAAAACACACACTCAAGAATAGCCATTCTTTAATTTTTAAAAATATTTTCAAGCTGAAATTTGGAAGGTCTGAAAATCTGAAAGTTGCTTGAAAAATGATCAAGCCTTCTAATGCAACTTGCAGTAACAATTAAATAATTGTGTATATTCAAGTCATGTAAACACTGCATGTAAAAAATGGCATTACAGTCTTGATCTGTGTTTTATGTTTGAAACAATGGGCCTGTTTTTGTAGGCAAAGACTCCTCAGCAATCCCAATGGCCTTAAGCACAAGTGATCAAATGTTACTATTGCTTTATCTAAGGCTGTGTATAACCTCCTCTGCATCCATTACACGTTCCCTCACTGGTTTTGGAAGCATCATACACGGCAGGGGTGCCATCTCACCCTCAGGATTGTGGGTGCTCACCACCATATGTGCAGGTGTGTGCGAGTGATGTCTCATGTCCACGGTGTTGTAGCGACGGTGGCTTCTCTCCCTCCTCCTCCTCTCTACAGCCACAGAGGCACCCTTTTCTGCGGGGAGGGACTTGGGCTCAGAAAAGGGTGCCTTGCTTGCTGGCCGTAGAGGGCGGAGCTGGACCGCTTCTGTCTCGGAGGCAGCGCCACTGCTGCCTGCCAGCTTTTTCCATTGACTTTGTGGGTGCCTGGCCCCCACAATTATATGATTGTGGGTGCCCAAGCACCCATGGCCCCCTGGAATTGGCTCCTACTGTACACGTCTTAGCCACAATCCATATCAATCCCGCATCTATCCTGTTGTTCCTTGTGAAATTCTGCCTTCTGATGCATCTCCCCTAAAACCAGCTTCAATTTGAATTGAGAAAAGAATGACCTAGCTGCACTTTAAGCTAGTAATGTGCAAACAGCCTAAGGCTGGCACACCTAGGCCTATGTATGTAATCCCCATTCTGCAACATAGGAGTTAGTATTCCTGCATAATGACCACTCTGTACTTTCTGGAGTGTAAACAAAAGGAAAGCAGTATGTGGTTCTGACCACATTCCTCTCTTTTTCGATGAGGGGCGGGGGAGCAATACCATTAGATCAGAAGCAGCCGTGTAAATTGATCATCCTAAGGCAGGAGTAGGCAACCTAAGGCCTGTGGGCTGGATGTGGCCCAATTGCTTTCTCAATCCGGCCCACTGATGGTCCAGGAACCAGCGTGTTTTTACATGAGTAGAATGTGGGCTTTTATTTAAAATGCATCTTTGGGTTATTTATGGGGCATAGGAATTCGTTCATCCTCCCCCCCCCAAAAAAATATAGTCCAACCCACCACATGCTCTGAGAGACGGTGGACCGGATCACGGCTGAAAAAGGTTGCTGACCCCTGTCATAAGGTCTCCTTGCCTGGAAAAAGGATCCTAAAGATATATTTGGTCTCAGGGCACAACATAAATGGAATAAAGAAGACATTACATATGTGGGGTCAGGATGAGAGGGGGTAGTCTATAGCCAAGCCTTTGATTCTTGCAATCATTTAGGCAGCTGGTATCATAAGTTCTAACAACACATTTAAATATACTGATATCTATTTATTACTATTAACTGCGTGCCTTAAGCACACCTGTCTTCCAGGGCAGCTAACTCAACAAGGCAAAACAGCAACAGCCCAATACAAGCCACCACTGCAAAACCATAAGCACAGACAAACTTTTAAACACACACCTTTCTCCCTGCGGATCTGTGATCAACCCTTTGAGTCAAACTGGCCCCTCCAAACTTGGAGGGGTGGATGTCCTCTGAGCCGCTCATCGCCCTCCTCCCACCTCTAGATTCATTTAATAGCTGCATGACTGGCAGAAATTCAACCGGGGAAGCGTTTTCCGCCACTGCATCCAGGAGAAGCTGCTGCACCTGTTGGACTCTCTGCACCTCCAGCAGCTGGCCAAAGGGAGCAGGATTTCGGAAGAGGTGAAGTTCTTGTTTCTCATTGACATCATGCTGGAAAATGCCCACCCCCTTTCCTTCCTGTCTCCTCTCGAGTGATACCTGCCTGCTTCCCCCCACCCCACCCGAACCCTTTTCCCTTTCTGCTCCCCAACTACCTTTCAGCAGCAACGCCGCAGGCTATTCACAGAGCTACTCTCCGCAGCTCCCGCTGCGCCACTAGCGCCACGTCTCCATAGCAACGGTACACAGATACACAGACCTTCGCCGCCCCGCCCTCTCCGCAGCTACCAATCCTCCGTAACGGGGGGGGGGGGTTGAGAGACCAACGCGGTCGGGGCAGAATGGTACCTTCCGCCCAAGATTGCGGAGGACGCTGAGGATGCTCAGCTGACTATTGGGCGACTTTTGTCTCCGCGGATCAAGATAAACTTGTGGCAGCGGAGAATTTTAAACATCTGGCAACTGAAAATTGAAATAAGCAGCCACGATGATGCATTCTATGTTTTAAGTTGCATAGTTTTTAATTTCCGTCTGCTTGTGTTTATATATGTATGCGTTTTGTGCACAAACCCTTATAGTTGGCAGCGGATACAGATATTTGTCTTGCCAGAAATGGAAATGGCAGGAGCAGTTCCCTTTCCTCTCTCACAATAGGGAAAAGCCTCGTTTAAAGCCCGCGTGGTGCAGGGCATACTGGGCTAGTCCAATATATTTTGCTGTCTGAGGCACAACAGCAAACGGCGCTCCTTTTCCAAGTCAAGGGGTGCTCCCACCCAGATTATTTTAGCACCTGAAAACAGAAAACCCTGCAAGTGTCTCTCGATGGGGTTAAAAGGAAAATAGCAATACATTAAATAGCTTAGCAGTTTTTGCCCTTTAATGACACCCAATGTCAGCTACCTTTGTCACCCACCTCATTCTGCCTAACAATAGTGCTGGCCCCAAAGGCAATGAACAGCTTTTGTAGTGGGCTGTGTTCCCACCACAACCCATTGGGCTCGGAGGGGGAGTGACTGGCCCAAGGTCACCCAGGGCTTCCAACAAGTTCAAACCACAGTCAGACACCAGATAAGTCACTTCAGGTCAACTCTCTAGGTAGTTTCAGTCTTCCCATCTGCAATATGGGGATAATTATTCTGACCTGTACTGCATTGTTGGGAGGGTTTACTGGGGAAATGTGTGAACTGCTTTGTATGCTCCAAAGTGCTAAGTATTGTATTTATTGAGATGCTGCCTTCATCATAACATATACAAGTTGCAGATTCTCAACACCTTTTGCAGTATGGTTGTCTTTTTATTTACAACACAATTAGCCCAGCTTGAACCCCGCGTTTATGAATCAGTTGTTTCCGCTGGTTTGAAATCCTGTTGAAAATGTTGGTTCTGAAGTTTTTTTTCACAGAAAGGTGAATATTTAGCCACAGGCTAAATAAAGTGAATGCCGTCCTACGCCATTGTACATAGTCCAATATTATCAGTAGGGAGTGATGCTCACAGGTCAGTTTCCTTAACAGAAGGCAAATGTTTTTCAAAGACTGATGAATCTTGACTCCCCTCTGAATTCTTCATTGTCCTCGTGCACGATCCTCCAATTACATATTTCTTACTGATCTTCCAAGGGATAACTGGATAAAAAATAAAACAAATATATATTGCTCTTGCCCATCATACAGAGCGCTTATTTTGCTGTGTAATATGACATGAAGTTATCTCTGTCAGCCATTACTGAAATCAGAACCCATTCATGTATTTCGAAGCAACCTGGGACCTAAAATTGTATTTATTATTATTTCTTGCAGTTACATCCCACCCTTTTCTCTGAGCAGCTCAAGGTGGTGGACAAGGTTCTCTCCATCCTCATTTAATCCTTGCAACAACAACCCTGTAAGGTAGGTTAGACTGGCCCAAGGTCACCTAGTCAGTTTCATGGCTGTGTTGGGGATTCAAACCCTGGTCTCCCAGGTCCCAGTCCAACACTGTGACCACTACACTGACCTTGCCACATGGGTTGTCAGGTGCCAAGGACCTTTTCACATCAGGAAGATTCCCTCCCTTGAGAATGCCATTTCGTCCCCTCTCTCTTTCTGCCTTCAGATGAACCCTCCCCTTTTTTATTCTTTTAAACTTTTGTTGATTTTACTGATGGCTGTACTGATGCTGTTTTAAAAATACAGTCGTACGTTGGAAGTCAAACAGAATCCTTTCTGGAAGTCCGTTTGACTTCCAAAACTCCTGCAGCCAATCGGAAGCCACAGAAGCAGCACCGGATGTTCGGCTTCTGAAAATCGTTCAAAAACCGGAACATTCACTTCCAGGTTTTGATCGTTTGGGAGCCAATTTGTTTGGGAGCCAAGGCATTCAGGATCCAAGGTATGACTGTATTGGAATTTATTTCATCGTATCATTTATTCCATCTCCCTTTTTAAATTGTAACCCCTTTTTGTACACACTTTCTTTGTGTCCTTTCTGGACATAGGCCTTGAATTGTGGGGTTTGTGGTACAACTTTGTTTTCATGGATCCATTGCTATAAAACTGAGAACAAAAATACGATTAGACTTTAATCCCTAGTTGATCCATCAGCTATTACCTTGGTTGCATTTCTTAATTCAAATCATTCCCTCTGCCCCCATCCACACAAACACAAAAATTTCCATGCATACCATTTCTATTCTTCTCCTGCCCATGGTTGTCTTCATTTGGCCGAGATTTGTTACTTTCAAGCGTCTGATCCGAAACTTCAGTTTCTACATAGGTGACATTGGAAAGGAAAATAATGAGCAGCAGCACCAGCAGCTGTGTGTGTGTGTGTGTGTGTGTGTGTGTGTGTGACATTTCTTCACAAAGAGGCAGGGGTCAATTGCAATCTGAAGCCCCACTGAATTCATTGGGATTTACTCCCAGGTAAGTGTGCATAAAGGGACGCGGGTGGTGCTGTGGGTTAAACCACAGGGCCTAGGGCTTGCCGATCAGAAGGTCAGCGGTTCAAATCCCCGTGACGGGGTGAGCTCCTGTTGCTCAGTCCCTGCTCCTGCCAACCTAGCAGTTTGAAAGCATGAAGTGCAAGTTGATAAATAGGTGTGGCAGGAAGGAAAACGGTGTTTC
Organism: Podarcis liolepis; assembly: GCF_965112155.1. Classification (NCBI taxonomy): domain Eukaryota; kingdom Metazoa; phylum Chordata; class Lepidosauria; order Squamata; family Lacertidae; genus Podarcis; species Podarcis liolepis. Next base: position 23,393,846 of record NC_139567.1, on the reverse strand, counting down.
TGTGTGCTGCTCTGGTTTCGCCAGAAGCAGCTTAGTCTTGCTGTACGCCGGCTCCCTCGGCTAATAAAGCGAGATGAGCGCCACAATCCTAGAGTCGTCTGCGACTGGACCTAATAGTTAGGGGTCCCTTTACTTTTACCTTAAGTGTGCATAATGACAGTCCTACCCCCTGCACTGCTTTTGGGAGGGGAGGGGTTGTCAAAGCATCCAGAATGCACACCCTTCATTTGTCTATCCTCTCTAACCTTTCTTCCATTCTCTGTGTGCCTTCCACAGTTTCACCACAAAAAGCAGGACAATGATGAAGAGAGCAGAAAGTAACACCGTCACAAGGATGGGAAGCAAAAGGCTCGCTCGTTTCACAATTCCTTCGTGTGTAAGATTTGTTCCTGTTAACAAAACAAAACAAAACAAACAAAAACAACAAAAACAAAAAATGTGAGTTTTCATGCTTTTGGTACATTGTCCTCTGAGTGTTGCGGATACATCATATTTCTGTAACAGCCATGGTTCCTTTAGGGGCAATGTCTGGTGGATCCCCACCAGTAAACGAGTTAACAACAGTGCATTGGGTTGGTTGCAAAGTTTCTCTTCAGCAGGTAGAATGAGTTTTTGGTCACTTGCAGATGACCCGTCTATTGAGTGTTTCCAAAAAGTTTAGATGTTTTTATTGAGCATTCATTCCAGATGTTGGACTACAACTCCCATAATTCCTGACCATTGGCCAAGCTGGATTGGGTGATGAGAACCCGAGTCCAAAACATATGTAGGGCACCACACTGGCTACCTGTACATCAGGATGTTAACATTTCACTAACTTACCAATTGTGCTCTGAGAATTCAAAGTTGCTGTGTCAGAACCTGGATACGGTGTTTGTGTACTAGAATTTCCTTCTGTCACATTGGATATTTTATCTGATCCTGCTGAATTGAAAAAAAAGAAGGTTTATTCCTTTCACATCCTGAGAGGAGTGAATATAGCAATGCTGACATTGCAGTGAATAGGTTGAAATAACCTGTATATTTAAGGATTAGCAGCAGAAGTTAATTCCATTTTTCCATTTGGAAACGATTATTTTAATATTATTTCAGCATACCTTTAGTGGCATAAGAATTCAGGATTGTTGCTCCTCCAGTTGGAGACAGAGTTGGTATACTAAGGTTTTCTTCTGTCGCATTTAATATTTTTTCTGAGCCTGAAGAAAATGAAAAGAGAAGTGTTGTTCCTTTAATTCCCAAGCAAAAATTTAAGAACTCATAAAGAATCCTACTAGCTCAGCCTCAGAGCAATGCTCCATCTAGGTCAGCATCCGGCTACCATGATGGCCACTGGATGCCTCTGGAAATAATAGAATTGTAGAGTTGGAAGGGACCACAAGAGTCACCTACTCCACCCCCCTGCAATGCAGGAAACTTTTGCGTAACATGGGGCTCAAACCCACAACCCTGAGATTAAGAGCCTCATGCCCACAAGCAGGTCATAAAGGCAAAGGCCCTCTCCTGCTGTTGCTTTGTGCTGGTATACTGCCTCTGAACTGGGAGGTTCTATTTAACTATCTGAACAAATAGGCACCAATAGCTTCAGCCTCCATGAATTTGCCTAATCCACTTTTCAAGACGTCTAGACTGGCAACTATCACCACATCTAAAAGCAATGAACTACCCAATGTTCTGCATCAAGCAAAAGAGTCATTTCTTTTGGTGACCCGAATGTAAAATGCTGCAATACTGATATTCCAAGAGATGAAGTAAGCTGCATGGGGTTGGGTTGTCATCGGAAATCAACTTCATTTTTTAACGTCAGGAAATAATTGTTAAACTGCTTCATCATACCGTTGGTAGCATTAGAATTCAGAGTTGCTGCTGCAGCACTTGTGTGTGGTGTTTGTGTTCCAGGGCTTCCTTCTGTAATATTTAATGCTTCGCCTGGCCCTGTTGAAATAATAAAAAAGAATTTTTAAAAAGTCTTCTTCCTCCTTTTCTTACCCCAGGACCACGGGGGGCTGGTGCCCATTGGGACTGGTTGGGCAGCAGGCTGGGAGGCTGACAGTAGGGGGAGCCAGAGCTAATGACAGTCACAGCAAACCCATTCTAGCTTTGTCCCAAACCTCCTCCTTACTGAGTTTTATATGGTCAGTAGTGAGACTAAGGGCTTCTCCACACTGCCTCTCGTCCCACTGCTTCCCCCCAGGGAACAGCGCTCTTTAGTGCTCAGTCAGAGCAAACAGCAATTCAGGTTTTCTCTGATTTAGCACTAAGGTGTGGGCTTTTCCTATGAAAGGAGGGAGGCAAGGGAAAAACCACTCAGACCTGTGCTTTCTAGACTTGGGACAAGCAGAAGAGTGGGTGAATCCTAAGGAGGAGGAAGTGGACGTCCAGTGCCACCCTCTAGACTGGTTGAATCATCTGAAGTCCTAATAACATCTCTGAAAGAGTTTTCAAAACAACAATTCACAGTGCGAAAATGACCCAGGGAGCCCTTTGCTGCAACCTGGTTTCATAAGGAATGCAGAGATCTCAAAGCACACATCCGGAATATCTTCCACCCACACCGTAAGGACGAAGCCACCGCCCTACCCCCAGAATATTTCAGGTCCCAAAACTTACTGCAGCACCTTATTTTTTAAAAAGACGGAGATCTGAACATACCAACAAACAATGGGAACAACTCCACTGCGTATGCCATAACCTCAAACAATGAAAGGAGATTCTGGCCCTTATATTCTGGGGCATTTAACACTAATGACTTATCCTCTCCACCTGTTTCGCCTAATGATTGGTACCACTACTTTTCAAGTGTCTTGCAATGAGGATCATTCCAGTGAGACAGCTTGTTATCATTCTATGCAAATCAATGCCCCCAAGTGGCCCCCAGTTTCATCAGATGAAATAAAAATGTTAATAGGCCAGCAAGGGAAAGCCACTGGCCCAGATGGCATGGGTCCCAATGTTCTTAAACTAGACCCTGACTGGTGGGCTCCCTTGCTGGCCAGCCTATTCACAAGGGTAGATAGGACTGGACTTTTTATGCCAGAGGCATGGACAGGCGCAATCATCATTCCAATATACAAAAAGGGAGAGCGCACATTACCATCCAACTATGGACCAATAATCCTCCTCTCCATAGTGGGGAAGCTATGTGCTAAACATCTTCTGGGAAAGCTTACCCAGGGGATGATTGATTGATTGATTTACTGGTTGCAAGGAAGAAGTTAGGTAGTTGGGGGCAGACTGAAGTTGGTGGGGCACCCTAATAGACCAGCCTCCACTGTATAGGATGAATGTCAGAAAAGCCCTGACAGATCAGATCAGAAGTTCCACCTAAGCTAACACCCTATTTTGCACAGTGACGCACTGGACCCTCCATGAGGACCACAGGCAAAGCTTGAAGAAGCAATGGCCTCCCCCTCCTCCTTTTGTTTCCCATTGGCTAATGCAGCCATTGACAGACCTATCCCCTTCAAGTTGCCCGATGCCCTTTGAAAGCCACCAGCTCCCTCTAATAATGAACACAAGTAGTGAGCACCTATGGGATTAGGGCTAAAATGGAGGAGTTGGCTGTATCAACATGCTCTGGAGAACCCTGATATTTGCAGAAGTATAAAAAGCAAAGTTTAAAAACCAACCTCTCGAAATAAAACAGCTCATTGCAGACTGAACAGATCGGATTGTCCATGTACAGTGGTACTTCAGTTCTCGAATGTAATCTGTTCCGGAAGACCGTTTGACTTCCGAAATGTTTGAAAACTGAGGCGCAAAGGGCTGGCTGCAAGTTCAATTGAGAAAATTGAAAAACATGCAGCGGAAGCCGTTCAACTTCAGAAGCTCGTTTGAAAATGGAAGCATTTACTTCTGGGTTTTCAGCGTTCGAAAACCGAAACATTCAGCTTCCAAGATGTTCGAAAACTGAGGTACCACTGTCTTGGATTTGGGGAGAAAGGCAGGAAAATCAGATAGCATTGGATGAGGAGAATGTAGTGAGTATATCACACCCTGCAAAATGGTGGTGGAATATTTTACCTTTATAATGGGGAAGGTTTTCTGGAGTTATCGTACTAACTGCAAGTGTTGTTGGGGTGAAGTCTGTGGTAGGCTCTGGAACACAGAAACATATTTGTTCAGAATTTTCCTCATTTCCTCCATGTATGGTTGTGGTGCATATATTGTCGGATTCCCAACTGCCACCAGCCTCTGCCAGCATGGTTGAGGATTAGAAGTCATGATGGGAGCTGCAGTCCAACAAAGTCTGGAGGGATACAGTTTTCGCATCCCTGATGCAAGGCATTGGAGCATCAACTGTACCCCCAATGGCGAAGGACACAGAACAAGGCCACCCCTCTTCTGCTCTCACATAATATTTGAACTCAGGGTCATTTATAGAACTCACTTTCACAAGAAATGGCAAGGGCAATTATTTTTGGTGGCTTTAAAAGAGGGTTAGCAGAGTTTAGGAATGGCAGAACCTTTGCTAGCTAGTATGCACAACAGCTAAATGGAGACTCCAGTTTCACTGGCAGTCTACCTCCATGCACCTAGGCTAGGAAGCAAAAAATGGAAGAAGGGCTATTTTCTTCACAACTTCCTTGAGGTATCCTGGAGGTTTCTGGTTGGCTACAGAAAGAAATAGAATGCTGGAAAAGTTGGGCCTTTGGTTTGAGATTCAGCTGAGCTATTATTACGCTCTTATGTCCTTCTGTTCTTAGTAAGCAATGAGGTTAGCATGGGGCCTGGCAAAATTCTGCCCTGGTTTTACTAATCTAGATTAATAGAACTGTAGAATTGGAAGGGATCCTGAGCACTGAGCTAGTCCAATAGCAGGAATATGCAGCTGTCCCGTATGGGGATCGAACCTGCAAGTTGGGCATTATCAGCACCCTGCTCTAACCAACTGAGCTAACTTGCTGCCATAATATGGCAGTCCCTCCTTTTTAAAGCAGACTGCCACAATCTGTGCTATTGATTTGCCATTGAATTTATTTTGATGTGAAGAAGACAGAATTTGTGCCTTCTCTCCTCTCGGTATTGCTCTGTCTTGAATGCTGATGGGACAGAGCCACCTCAGCCACACTGTGCACATTTGGCACTTACCATTGTGCCCAAGGTGTAAATTTGCTGTTAAATTTCCTCCTCGGAGAGCTCTGTGACGAATAACACAAGTAACGCCAGACTTCTGGGTGTAGGTGTGGACTGTGAGGGTGCTAGTTGAATTCCATTTCTTCTCTTCCAGCTGGTGTTTAGTATCACCTAAAATGCATTTGGGAATACAAGGAAGGAAATAATTCCTATGGATGGTTTTAAGAAAAGGAATAGCAAGCAATTAAAACTTTTGGAACTTTAGTTGACAGCTAGAGACCTGCCAATTCTCTGTTTTCCTTTCTCCCTCCAACTCCTTCCTGTTGCCTTTTCTCCCCCTCCTTCTTCTCTCAGAAATTTCCTGTCTCCAAGCTTGCTTTATTTGGACCCCTTTATAATTTGATCCCTCCTTTGCTGGGTTCTTCCTGCGTTGCCCTTTCTGAGAATCACCATAACGAAACCAATCACTGCCAGAAAGCCCTTTCAATTGGCCATTTTCTCTGTAACAGGCAGACAGGCAAGCCAGTCACTCTGAGAGTCTCTGGTCCTGATTGGACCGCCACAAAATCCCTTATAGTGCCTTCCCATATTGATCTATTCAGAATGAATGGGGCATTTGAAATTCTAAACCTGTATCAGGCATAGTATCTAGAACAGGGACGGGGAACATTTTTTCGCCCAAGGGTCACACTCCCTTGTGGGTATCCCTTCAGGGGCAGCATCACAGTAGTGTGTAGGGGCAGTGCCAAAAGTGGGGGAACCACCTGGTACACAGTAGGCTACATTCCGGCTGTGCAAAAGGTGGCATTATCCAGAGTTCAAGGACATATTCCATCCAGGCAGAAGCATCAGAAAAAAACAGGAAGAACTGTTTGACAGTGGAATGTTCTCCCTCAGAAGGTTGTGGACTCTCCTTCCTTGGAGGTTTTTAAGCAGAGGTTGGATGGCCAACAGTCATGGATGCTTTAGCTGAGATTTCTGCATTGCAGGGGGTGGGTGGGCAAGGTGATGCTTGAGGTCCCTTCCAACTCTACAATTCCACGATTCTATGATTCACTCAAGAGAGGGGTGGTGTGAAGTGTGCCCAGGGGACAGTGCATGGCCTGAGGGAGAGTGCTGAGGCCCAGACACAGATGCCTACACAACCACATTTGGCTCCAAATCCAGAGGGTCCTTATCCTTGATCTGGAGTGTTAATTTCAAAACAAACTCTACCAGCATTTGCTTCTAAAAAAATTATGAAGACCTGGGAGGAAAGTCTTTAAAAATGTATTTGGAAGAGAAAGGGAAACCAGAAAGGGGGGAAAGATTCCTGCATTGCAGGGGGTTGGATTAGATGACCCTCGTGGTCCCATCCAAATCTACAATTCTATGATTAGTGTATCTGAACGCAGTTATTAAAAGGTGATTTTATGGAATAAAATTTGGTTATTGTGCATGCAAATTTGCTTCAGTGAGACAAGGGCCAACCCATCATTCCTGACCAATGGTTCTAGAATGACTTTTAAAAGACAAAATACACTGCACAAAGAAAGCAAGTAGAAAGCAAGTTCATACCAAAGAGTTCCATCCCATTGTCCAGCAGCCACGTAATTTGAGGAGAGGGTTTAGCACCCCAGGTGGAGCACCTTAACACCATCTTTTCCTCTTGATCGTGAACTCTGACCCTTGTTGCTTCCAGCAGAGGTCTGGAAGGAGCAGCTGTAAGAAGACAGAATCAGATTTGGAGGTGACAGTCTCCCCACCACAACTTCATTACGACAAAGAATGAAGGGTTCGCTCAAAATTTTTCAACATCTGCAGATAAGAGATGTTCACCTAGTGAACAAGCCAAGGATCACAAGTCAACAACAATCCATGATTTCTGGCTGGCTGGCAATCCTGATTATGAGGCTGCAACAAACCATTATCCCCAGCAACAGAAAGCCAAGCTTAATTTCAGCTTCCTGGTTGGTTTCTTAATTGCCATTGTAAGAGAACTAGGGAGGTGTTCTGACACCTCTTTTTCTAGAAAAATAGCACTGCTTAGAGGTTTTCTGAAAACTATGTTATTTAGACAGGCCTTTGAAGTGCGAATTTTCTTTCAACCAAGCCAAATTTATGGGTTTTTATACTGATGTTTTCTTGATGCTTTTCATACCGTTGCAACTTGCATGTGCTGCCACACTGCCTTGTTGCATTTCTTATGAATGTGAGCTGTATAAACATTTAAACAAAGAAACAAATACATTTTAAACTTTTTGCTATTACTTTTAATTTGGCTGTTTTAACCTTTCTTTATCTCTTACTGTTAATTTCAATTAGCTTTTGATGTTTTCAGTTGGTTTTTAACGGATAATATCAATATTCCTTGTAAACTGGTTTCACTACAAACAAGTTAAATAAATGAAATGCTGCTCATGCAAAATGAACTGGGATCAGCCAGCGACTCTGGCATCTTTGGAAGTGCAAATGCAGCCTCTGGTTTTCAGCTCCTGTCTTTGATCCCGGGATAGACAAGGAGTTTGTGGCTCCTGCTCAGCAGCTGTTGGAGGTTCCACTCTGACATCACCCTTCCCATCACTGCGTCATCCACTGAAAGCCTGGAGGCTCACCTAAGACATTGACGTTCACCTGCTTCCTTCCGGTTGGCACCATGTAGTGGAGGCATGTATAGACTCCTTCATCGCGCACCGTGACGTTGGAGAGACGGACAGAGAAGTCAGCTGATGAATGATGGACAAGTGTATACCTTGGATCTCTTATGCCTGCAAGAGAGAGAAACAATGGGGGCAAGTCAGTAAAAGATTGCATAGCAGTGCATTAGGTTGCAGTGCATTTTGAAGGGGAGTAGTGGTCTGTGTTGCAGGGATAAGGGGGCAGAAGGAAGCATGCCTCCACTTTTAATCCAGGAAACCCTGTGCCCCAAGAATCAAAAGTATAGGCAAAACACTCCTGTAAAGTGGCATCTTTAAATACCTACCTATTGATTGATTGATTGATTGATTGATTCCATTTACCGTACAGCCCACCTTTTTCTCCAAGGTGCTCAAGGTGGTAGACATGGTTCTCCCTCTCCTCATTTAATCCTCAAAACAGCCCTGTAAGGTAGGCTAAGCCTGGAGGCAGTGACTGGCCCAAGGTGAGCTTCATGGCCAAGTGGGAATCTGAACCCTGGTCTCCCAGGTCCTAGTTCAGCACTCTAACCACTGCCCCACACTTGTGGCACATGTTAGAGCCCACCTGAACAAACCGATTGTTGGAAAGAGTGGTGGGCTTTCTTTCCGTTCCTTTTTCAAATGTAGGGGCGGCATAATAAACCCATTGGAAGGAATTGCTGTATTCACACATCCTAACCACTGCAAAGGGGGCCTTCATTGCATTGACTTCCTGCAGGAGTGTGGCTGTGAGTGAACCTGTCAAAACTGAGTGGTGTTGGTGTGTGTGACTCATATCGCTGTTCCGTGGGAAATCTTACTTGTTTCCTCTTTCCAGTGGAAATGTTATGGGGTCCCTGCCTTCCCCCAGCACCTACCTCGCTGGGTGTTCCTGAAGAAAATCACAAACCCACGTGGGTTCTTCCACTCCACGGCAGATCCGGTGTCCCCAGCAACAGCGCAGCGTAGATCCAGATTTCCCCCCTCCACTACAGTTACGTTTTCAACGGGAGCTTCTTGAAAAGACCCTGCTAAAGAAAATGGATTCGTGAAGGGTTGCTCCGAGCCGAAAGCTCACCTTGGAACAAGATAGAACAGCCCTCTCCTGTTTTAAAGAGCTGATATTTCACTTCAGTCACACACCTTTAAACATGTGTTTATTTTCCACATCTGTGCACACAGCACAATGGCGAACTCAGGTGGTGAGTGCCACCAGCATTATAGCCAAACTGGGCCAAATGATCGTGCTCAGGGTTAAGTGCAATGAAAAGAAAAAACACACACTCAAGAACCACCACCACAATTACAGTGCAGTAAGGGGAGAGAGCCTGTTCATTTGCCACAGAACAATGAGTTGCAGCTAGAAAACAAAAACCCCGAAATGAGTGGTGAGCCCTATGTTGCAATTCACCATTTCAATCCCTCTGTGACAAAGGTACACAACTTAGGTTGGGTTAGATAAAGGAGCATGCTTTATTTGCACTGAATTAGCCAGGCTGTCTCCTTACCAATGCAACCAGCGAGCATCAGTTCTGCACTGTCTGGGTTAAGTCTGATTCTCAGCCTGATTTATCTCACACGGTTGTGGTAACTACTAAAGGAGGCTGCCTTGAGGGATATGATTTCTGACAGAGAAACAAGTAGGACTGCAACAAAATGTTGCAGCGTTGAATGTTCCTGTTCAGAGTTCTAACCTTCTTTGCTCCTTCCAGAGGATACTCCTCCTGTCCTCTCCCTACCCCAGGCATTCACTGCATTTATGTGCCACCTCCAGGCAATTTTCATAGACAAGAAAATGCAAAATACAATTAAAATGCAAGCCCTTAAGACAATAAATAAACAAACAAACCACACAGCAGTAACTTAGCATGAAACTTAGCAGCTCAAACCATTAGCTAGTGTCCCATGAGCAGAGCAGACCACAAACCTTGTTCAATTCCTCACTGTGTGTGTGTGGGGGGGGGGTTCTTACCATTATTATGTTTTTTTCTTTCTCTAAAGATTGCTTGTGCTTCTGCAAACCTTGGTGCTTTCCCCAAGCCTGATGATACCTCCCCCGCTTTGTGAGGAAGGGACTGTTTTGGATGCATAAGGATTGCCACTCATATGATGAAATTGTTAGGGTACATGAGAACCTTCTGAAGCTCTGACTTTAAAGAAAAACATTGCAAACTTCACTGTATCAAGGCGGAGAAAGCTGTGCTTGTGGTTTTCTATGGGACCTTTCTATAACTTCACTGCTTCCTGCCACTAGCACCAGTGGGGGCAAAAATATCTCAGTTCAAAAGCTTGAAACTAAAAGAGAAAGGAAGCTTATGTGTGAGTGCGCACAGCCCAGATTCATTTGTGCAAAAACCCCCAAAACTTTCCCATGTGAGGCATTAGAAAATCCAGGGTTACGACAGGCAACCCTAAGTGCCGTGTATATGGCCTAGACCATCAGGGCACCATCAGTCTTCAGCTGGTGGGTTTGAAGGAACCTGCAGCTTGGTCGTAGCTTGATCTACAGTAGATCGCAGCAGTACTACCATACCAATGCATGGTAAAAAAACTTGAGAAGTGGGGCTCCCAAGGTTTGTTTGGGTTCAAGGCAGATCCTGGAACTGAAAAATTGAGGACTTCTGGTCTAGATGGTGGTTGCTGTGATGAGAGATGAGAGGTGGTTGCACATTCTCAGTCCAGAGTGCAGGGAATGCATGCTAAACCCACTTGAATGGCACCCAGCTGCACCTCAGCCTTGTACGCAACATCATTAAACACAGGCTAAATGCAGCACACCATCTTCAACAGTTGACTGACTGCCCCTCACAAAGCTTATCTATAAGTTCCAGTTAACACCCATGTACGGTAGTCATGTTTTTGTCTTTGTAGAAACACCAAGAAAAATGACAAACCTAGACAGCATCGTAAAAAGCAGAGACATCACCTTGCCAACAAAGGTCCGTATAGTTAAAGCTATGGTTTTCCCAGTAGTGATGTATGGAAGTGAGAGCTGGACCATAAAGAAGGCTGATTGCCGAAGAATTGATGCTTTTGAATTATGGTGCTGGAGGAGACTCTTGAGAATCCCATGGACTGCAAGAAGATCAAACCTATCCATTCTGAAGGAAATCAGCCCTGAGTGCTCACTGGAAGGACAGATCCTGAAGCTGAGGCTCCAATACTTTGGCCACCTCACGAGAAGAGAAGACTCCCTGGAAAAGACCCTGATGTTGGGAAAGATGGAGGGCACAAGGAGAAGGGGATGACAGAAGGCAAGATGGTTGGACAGTGTTCTCGAAGCTACCAACATGAGTTTGACCAAACTGCGGGAGGCAGTGGAAGACAGGAGTGCCTGGCGTGCTCTGGTCCATGGGGTCACAAAGAGTCAGACACGACTAAATGACTAAACAACAACAACAACAGAAACACCCAGAGCTGCTTCGCAGCCCATTCCCCACCCCAAACAGAGCTAGGTTCTGCATAGGCTTGGGAGAATAAGAGGTGGCTGTTGTCAGTTCGGCTCCCCAATTTGAAGCCTTTTGGTGATGCCTGGATCCTGTCCTCATACATCCAGCCATACCAGACCTACTGAAAAGACAATGCCTTCCCACCCCAGTTCCTGAAAGGAGTGTGGCTTGCCAAGCTTTTCTGCCTGGGGACCTAGTGTTTCCCAGTACAAGCTAATAGGAGGATAAAAAGGTAAAGGGACCCCTGACCATTAGGTCCAGTCGTGACCGACTCTGGAGTTGCGGCGCTCATCTCGCTTTATTGGCTGAGGGAGCTGGCGTACAGCTTCTGGGTCATGTGGCCAGAATGACAAAGCCGCTTCTGGTGAACCAGAGCAGCGCACGGAAATGCCATTTACCTTCCCGCCAGAGCGTTACCTATTTATCTACTTGCACTTTGACGTGCTTTCGAATTGCTAGGTTGGCAGGAGCAGGGACTGAGCAATGGGAGCTCACCCCGTCACGGGGATTCAAACTGCCAACCTTCTAATCGGCAAGTCCTAGGCTCTGTGGTTTAACCCACAGCGCCACCCGTGTCCCTTAACAGGAGGATAAAGCAAGGCTATTATGGGCATGGTAGAGATGGCTTCTAATGAGCAGTCCAGGCCCACAGTGAGGGAGGCAAGCGAGGGGCTATCCCAGCATAGCCTTGCCTGGTGCTCTCCTCTGCAGGTATCAGTGGGATATGCCTGGTAAGGGCCATGTCGGCTGACTGGGCTCCTCCCTGTGCGGGTGGGCAGGTGGTGCAGTGCAATCCTGTTTGGCTCCGATGAGGGCGGGCATGCTCCAGTGGCATCAACGGCTTGCCCGCCCTGGGTACCAGCAACCCACGCTATGCCACTACAGGCAGGTGAGGCCAGGCTGAGATTGGTGGGGCAGTGAGACTACACACGTGAAATGGATTTTATATTTAGAAGATGTAACAGAGGCGCTGTTTGTAAGGATGAAAAAAACAGTCAGCTGGAAGAACGGTTTAACGGCAAGTGAAGGACAACAAGTGGACACTAAATAAGAAATTATGCAGTTATGGGAGGAAATGATCATTGTTTGCAACAGGAGCGGGAAACCTGATTTGAAGAAATTGTATTGAATTGAAGTAATTCAGTTTCATTTGTAATCATTTGGAAAATTAATAAAAATAATAATTTGAGATTGGTGGGGCAGTGCACCATTTGCCCTGATGCACCAGACTCTGCTGCTCAAATTGTCTTTGGGTAAAGGTGGGTATAGGGACGCGGGTGGTGCTGTGGGTTAAACCACAGAGCCCAGGACTTGCCGATCAGAAGGTCGGCGGTTCGAATCCCCGCAACGGGGTGAGCTCCCGTTGCTCAGTCCCTGCTCCTGCCAACCTAGCAGTTCGAAAGCACATCTAAGTGAAGTAGATAAATAGGTACCGCTCTGGCGGGAAGGTAAATGGCATTTCTGTGTGCTGCTCTGGTTCACCAGAAGCGGCTTAGTCATGCTGGCCACATGACCTGGAAGCTGTACGCCGGCTCCCTCAGCCAATAAAGCCCAGAGTCGGCCACGACTGGACCTAATGGTCAGGGGTCCCTTTATCTTTTTTAAAGGTGTGCATAGGTCTGAAAAAGTTGAAGTGTGCCACCCTAGACCATTTCCCAGAATCTTCTGTGTGTCCCAGTGCAGGGATGGCTCTCCTTGAACTTGGCAAGTTTGAACATCACCCAAATGAGCTCAGAGAACCAGCGGTGGTGTAGTGGTTAGAGCACTGGACTAGGACTTGGGAGACCAGGGCTGAATCGCTCCTCAGCCATGAAGCTCACTGGATGACCGTAGGCCAGCCTCTCGCTCTCAGCCTACCTCACAGTGTTCATGTGAGGATAAAATGGGGAGAACTATGCACATCACTTGGAGCTGCCCAGAGGAAAAGTGGGATACAAATGCAGTAAATGATAATAATAAATAACTGTTGGGACCTACCTTGTAGCAGCTGCAGCAGCAATGCCAGCTCAAAGAGTGCCGAGACGAGGGACATGTTGAGATGGTGCCTGCTTCAACGGCAGCCCCCAAGTTGCTACCGAAGAAACTTCCTCTTTGCTTCTGAAGTCAGGGGCCTGCAGCTGGCTCCTCCTTTTCAACAGGCAACCAAGTGCATGTGCCATGACCTCAGCAGTGACAGGATCTGCCCCCTTTCCTTTCTCCCTTCACATCTTTCAGATGGGGGACACTTTCCTCTGCGGCTGAAGTCAAGAAAACTTGTAGCCACTTGTTAGCCTGCTCTAAAATTAACTTTCTATGTGGGCAGTGCTGACATCAGACACCTCTGCTGATTCCTCTCTGAAGCCCAACATGTACTTCATCTTTCCTTGCTGCTTCATATATGGAAAAGGCAAAACTATCTCACACAATTTCCAGTTCAGCTTGTTCATTAAGGTGGCTGTGCACACTTGTGTTTACAGTGGTACTTCAGGTTACACACGCTTCAGGTTACAGACTCCGCTAACCCAGAAATAGTGCTTCAGGTTAAGAACTTTGCTTCAGGACAAGAACAGAAATTGGGCTCCGGCGGTGCAGCAGCAGCAGGAGGCCCCATTAGCTAAAGTGGTGCTTCAGCTTAAGAACAGTTTCAGGTTAAGTACAGACCTCCGGAACGAATTAAGTACTTAACCCGAGGTACCACTGTATTTACCAAGCTGCATTGGCCCGTTGGGATTTCCCCCCCAAACTGCTTTATCAGAGCTCCATATGGTAGGGTATCCCACAGAAAAGGGATGGCGAGAAATTTGGTTTGGATTTTCACAGGAACCTCTCTCGTTTGCACTTCCTGAAATAACATGTGAATCGAAGAAAAAGCACCGTCCTTTGAAACCCACGCTTCTCCAAATTTTGTGGTGCAGTTCCTCAGCCAAAAAGGGTGAGCAAAAATGCATCTAGTAAGAGGAAGCATGCATAAAAATGCACATGTTCATGAAAACAACACACAAACAAAAACATCGTACAAAATGGCTTGTAAAATGTGTAGTAGACAAAAATGTGTACGAGAGGAAATGCATACTATCCCGATTACAAATTTTCATCATTTTTTTAAAAAAATGCATAATGCTGCAGAAATGTGACAAACAAGATGGGAGAAAAATGGAAACCAAGAGGAACGGAAAGGAATAGATGCATTTGGCCATCCCAAGTTATGTAATGGAATACACTGGAGAGACAGTGTGGTGTAGTGGTTAGCGTCAGACTAGGACCTGGCAGAACAGAGTTCCAATCTCCACCCAGCCATGAAACTCTCTTGGTGACTTTGGCCAGTCACCAACTCAGGGTTGTTGTGAGGATAAAAATGGGGAGGAACAGAACCATGGACACCACTTTGAGCTCCTTGGAGGAAAGGTAGGATATGAAACGTCATGTATAAATGACTAATGCCCTGCTTGTCTTGATCCTGCTACCAGTCAACACTATTGGCTGACTCACAGCAAAATCCTGAACATGTTTACACAGAAGTAAAGTCCTACAGAGCTCAAGGGGGCTTTACTTTCACCTTTCAAATTTCAAATCTGTTCTCAAAAATTGAATGTAACTGTTAAAAAACCCACCCTCCCCTCCCCCTTCTATTTTTCATGCTGAAAGCTTTGAAGTGTCCAAATAAAGGTATGGAGAACTGAGAAGGATGCACAATGGACAGAAGACGTACTTTCCCTGCCTCACTTTTCTTCCTCAACACAATTTCACATGTTTTGTTTAAAAAGGAGGGGCAGCAATTGAACATGAGAATGAGGTGTGGGGAACAGAAAAAGGAACCAAAATTGCCTTTAAAAAAGTTAAAACCTTCATTTAAAAATGCCCTAGAACTTTCAGATATGTATAATGTTAGGGTGCCCTCAACAGCTAGCGAAACACAGGTGGGGCAGATAAAAGGGGGCTTTACACTCCCCTATGCGCACTTAAGATTGCAACTCCAAAGTTATCCATAGATATTATGAGAGGGGTTGAAGAATGTGTCTGTGTCCTGCACTTCCATCTTTTCCACAAAAATTTATCAAGCCCCCCTTAGTTTTAAGAACATAAAAGAACGGCCCTCTTAGATCAGGACAAAGATAAATCTAGTCCAGCATCCTGTTCTTACAAGACTCAACCAGACCCCATATGGGAAGCCTGAAAGAAGTGCCTGAATGCAATAACACTCTCCCCACTTGTGATTCCCAGGCAAATGTCATTCCGAGGCACACTGCCTCCGACGTTTAAATTGGAAACCTTCCAATTTAGAGAAGTTTAGGGAAGTTTTTAATATTTAATGCTGTACTGTTTTTAACATTTGATTGGGAGCCGCCCAGAGTGGCTGGGGAAACTCAGCCAGATGGGTGGGGTATAAATAATAATAATAATAATAATAATAATAATAATAATAATAATAATTGCTCCAGTGCTTCTATTTTTCCTTGCAGAGAAGGTTCTGCTCCACCTTTTGTCAACACACTCACCCCCCTTTTCTGCAATCTTCCTGCCACCTGCTCAAAAAAAAAAAAATTGGTGGGAGAACACAACACTTTTGCAGAAGAAACAGCATGATTCAACACTTTCAAGCTTTGTGATTGTGAGAAACTCAGACGGAATACTTTTTATTATTATTGAAATCAAGAATTTTCTAGTGGCAAAAACATGGAAGATGAGCAGTAACACAAAACGTAAGCAGCAATTTTCCCTCTTCTTGTTGTTTTTTTTTAAAAGCATCCTAATGAAATCTTCTGGAGGAGGCAAAAGGTTTTCCCTTGGTATTGTAAAGCGCTTCTATAATTGGAAGTGTGTTGCCTTATTAGCACCAATTCCTCTAATGCAAAATCTTTCTCCACTCTAAAAATACTGGAAGTGCCAGTGGTATGGGTGTTATTTTTTTAGAAACCCAACATCTGAGAAGGAAAAGAAAAATCTTTAACATCCAAAAATATACTTTTGTACTGTACAATAGTCTTCCTCCCTCTTTGTCCATTTTCTGGAACAGAATTGGCTTTTTAAAATACACACTCTTCGGCGTGCTTTCCCCAGAAGTAAATCCTATGATTTTCAGAGGTGCTACTCCCAAGTTAAGTGTGCATAGGACTGCAACCTAAATAGCCAAGAGAGCAAAAATGTGCACTGATCCAATCATTCCACTGGGAATGGGTCTCGTTTGATGTTATCAATAACATTCCGACAAGACCAGGGAACAAAATGTTCCAATCGCGGCAGCATCTTGATGCATTTTTGATCCATTGTATGCTGTTCAAACATACTTTTGTACAGTACATAATTAAGAGTTAACGACTCGCAAGCTATCAGTGCAAAGAACAACAACTATCCCACCCTGGCAAGCTATCCCGCCCCCAGAATGAAATATACACCAGTAACCAACATTTTGGTCATGATTGTCATTCAGTTCATTAAAACTCTTCCTCAGAAAGCAGATCTGAAGAAGCCACAAAGCAATTCATCCTCAAAATGTCTGTACATAGCCAAAAATAGTTTAAATTACATATGCATATATAGATAGATATATATATGTATTCCCAAAAATACCAGCAGCTAATAACAACTGCAAACAACACAGTTTGCTTCACTGCTGTCGTGTAACTTTTATCTCCCCGACTTTTCACTATACATCCCTGGTAAAAAATAATGCATTTGAGAATGTCCTGTGGCATTTTACATGTTAAATGTACACGTTGCGAGTTAAGGAAATATACATATTGCACTCAAACAGCATTCTGCCAACTCTAGTTTCAGTTTAGCGCCTTCTGTTCACTCTTTGAAAAAGCTCCCTATGGGAGCGGATTCTGTCCTGTATGTAAGATCAAATGCGACTTGAATTAATCCCAGCTGAAGCTGGCTGTGTGGCAAAGCTGTTGGCTGATTGGTCTGCCACTCATTCAGATCACCCAATCAGTATACACGGGGGGGGGGTGTAATTTTTTTTAAAAAAGCAAGTATGCATGGGTGTCAAGCTGAGGGAATGAAAGAAAACAAACAGCTTGGTTAAAAAAGATCAGCAAATGTAGGGGGGACCTGTGGCCTTTCAGATGGGAGGTATGACTGACTATAGCTTCCATTGTTCCTGAGCACTGGCCGTGTTGGGCAGAGCTAATGAGAACTGTGGTCCAAGGTGACATCAGGTTGGGAAAGTCTGCTTTAAATTATCATAGGAATGGAGATCTTGGGGCTCAGGGATGAAGCAAGTTGCAGTCTAAAACTACCAGAGCCCTACAGGTTCTCCACCATTGCCTTGAGCCACCTGCATCAAAGAAGGTTTTCAATGACATTAGTGGTTCCTCAAAGAAATAATTTGGTCAACAAATCTCAATGACACATCTGTCACTTCAGGGTAATACTCCAGGTAGCATTTGACAAACAGAGCTTTCATTATCCGAATTTGTTACTCAGTTTTTTTTCCCTATGCACTTGGGGTTGTTTCCCAGGAGAACTTATGGTAATATTACCTCATGTAAACAGCAGGCCTATTTCACAGAGTTTCTGGTTCCCATAATGTTTTGGGTGCTCCTTAGAGATCACTGCATGTGGTAATCACATTGAGGTGTAGCTGCAGGCTTGTCAAGGCTCCAGGTTTGAGGGGATCCTTTAAGGCGCACTCTGGTAGGCCCCCTGCTGGGGTTACCTGGCAATGGCAGCAAATGAGGGCAGTGGCTGTAATGGTCCAATAGCTTTCTGGTAACATCTGGGTGTCTGGAAGCCACCATTTTAATTTCCCATAATGCCTTGGAATGTTTCTACAACGGGAGCATTGTGGAACATAAAAATGGTGGCCTGGAACTGGGCAAAAAAAGGTCTAATAGTTTCCCATGGCAGGTGTCAGTAGTGGGCCTTGTGGGGCACTGGGCCCCAGAAGCTTCCCAGGGGTGCCCAGTGGTGCCACTGGGCTTGACGACATGTACACAACAGCTCCCTCTTCCTCACTTGCCAGGGTACATCTGACGAAACCAATGACTAACTCAGATAAATGTGATTTGCTGACTTGACTAAAGCACCCCAGCGGTCCTTTTGAAGACAGAGCTCACTTGCCAAGAGTGTTTTCTTACACAGCAAGTTTGGGAGTGCAAACTTCACAAAAATATAGGCTACGGTAATGTGAGAGTGTGCCCTGAACAATAACAATAACAACAAACTCTCGGCTAATACTGGTCATTACTTTAAAAACTGGTTGTCTGCTAGGGTGGCCCTTTTTTCCTACTTTATGGAGTGTAGTCTTCTGTTTGAAGGGCTGTCTGGTCCAAATCCAGTTTAATGATAAAGAATGCTAAGAAGGGAGAGCAGCTGAGGGGCCTTGAAGTTCCCCATCTACTGATAGCACCAGGACAGGAGATGGAGGAGGCACCCAGATCCTCTGGTCACAGTCTTCCCCACCATGGTGAGATGTACTTAATTTCTATTTCTCAATGTGTGTCTATACATATAAATAAACAGATGCAAAGATTATGCAAATCAGTGCCCACTTTTGTCCTCTCTCCTTTTTTTGGGGGGGGGGGTGTCATGCATTTCTACTTTTTTTGGCTCTACGAGTCCGAAAGGTGGCTTCTCTGGAATGGCGTGGAATTTGGACTTGGGCCTGTTACAGAAAGGAATCGTCATATTGCAAGTAAAAAATGCAAATGGGTGAGAGGCATGCCCTTAACAGCCCTTGTCCAAGGGACTGGTCATCGTGCAAAAGATAAGGAAACATGGAAATAATATGTAAACATGGGAAGTTGTCAGACCCATTAGGGGGCCTGCCAACAGAGTTCGCACCACCAGCCTTGGCCGGCACTGCTGAGCATATGCATGTTTCTCGCAAGAGACACTTTGCCTGTGTGAGAAAGCCATCCAGGTTCAAACACCAGAGATGAAACTTCCATATGACCTCTAAACACGATGCTCAAAACAGAAGGCCACCTTGTTGAGAGTTACTGGGAGACCAAAGTGATGTGTGAATGAGCCCTTCCTCATAACAATTGTGTCCCCACCAAGATCCCCTGGGCTCATTTCAAAGATCTCTGAAATATTTACAATGCTCCAATGGTGGCAGTAAACTAGCTATGCTATTTTTTTTTATTAAAAAAAACAGATCCTCCGATTGCACAAATTCCCCGTCAGACACCCCATGTTAAAAAAGCGAGCACAACGGATGCTTGGCTCCTTGCGCTCACTCTGTATCAGTGGTGGTTTCTCCACACAGGTTTCTGAATCTATTCTGATATTTTCAGGTCTGCTGAACTCTCAACAGATCTACTGAAATGTATACTGATCTAGAGATTGTCAGAAAAAACACACACCTTCAAACAAGACATGTCTACTGGTGTTTGGGCTTTGAACATGAATTCCACAATGGAGAATCCATAAACCCTGCAGAAGTTGCTCCTTCAAGCCAGGCAACTCAGTGGATTAAAAGCAGAGTCAAATTGGCAGCTGTGTTTAGCAAACGGCAGGATGGTCCACTAGACCCCCTCTGCCAGAATAATTTGTATTGTCTGCAGAATCAAGTTGCTAGCCAACAAAGCTTTTTCCGAGGGTTTCTGGATGGTCCGTTTCAGACTCAGTCCAGTCCTTTGACTGGTCTGGCCAATCTGAAAGACCTGATTAGGAGATGGAGGGGTTTAGTGAGCCGAGCCAAAAGCAATCAATAAGTTAGTAGTTCTCTGGACTGGCTCAGTAAGTGGATCTCCTCAGCTTCTCACACCCATCTGAAGTTCTCTCTCTGTCTCTTGTGTTGGGGGTGGGGTGGGGGAAGGGAAATTATATGTAGCTTTCCTCCAAGAAAGCAAAAAGCAAAACTATTTTCGCCGATTCGATATTGGGCATTAAGTGTGTGGACAGCATGCTCTCCAAGGCTTTGAGGGACAAGGTCAAATTCTCTGCAGGGTCGCCAAATTACAAGAGAGCTGCTCCGATCCTTGCCTGCCAGATCTCATAATGCCAATGTTGAGGGGCTTGTACGTGCAAGTGCAATGCTCAAAAGGAAAAGCAGGGCCTGGCCATCTGTGGAAACAGAAAACTTATACTTACATTCATTATAATAAGCCACCGTTGGCTGAGTGGGACACCAGACTAGCTATTTTGCATTAGGTGCAGAAGAAGGAACATAGGGTGCGAGACAGGCCTAAGGTGCAAAACCAGGAATACCTTAAGGGCATTTACCTGCCTGAAGATGAAGTAGAGGAGCTTCTGGCCCAAATGATGAAAATGTAATGTGGTTTGGGCAGTTTAAGAACAGAAACTGAGCACATTCTACCCTTAAGTAATTTGTGCGCACACACTTTCCTTGACAGCGCCTGTCATTCAAATGCTTAAGAAACACATACACCTAATGTGTCCCGCTTTCACCCCATTTTCCAAGTACACATCATCAGCTTTCCAACTACACATTTTTCATTCAACTGCATGTTTTTTTTAAACACACACAAAAAAACCAAACCCCTGAGGCACAAAATTCTACACTAGTTCTGATTGGGGGAGCCATTCCACTTCCTTCTGTCACATGTTTTGGGGGGAATCTTGTGGAATGTAGATGTGGCACATAGAATAACTTAGCAAAATACGGTGTGGGGTGTACTTTACCCGAAATGGCTCGGAATGAAACGGCAAAGGTCAATCCTGTGAAAAATTAAAAATCTAACAAACAACAAAACAGAGAAGTCCACAATTTAGAACACAGTCCTAATTGTCACTAACGTTATACAGAAGGCAGTGAAAACTGGTTCTCCTCCCTGGAACTTAATTCATTTTTTTTAAAAAAAGTATATATTAAAGCTCAGTAGCTTACGTCACAAAGACATTTCTGCTGGACAGAAGCCTGAAGAGAGAACGAGGGAGTGTTTGAGTACACATATATTGTTCCACAATCCAAGCATACGTCTATATTGAGCTATTTTTCTAGACGCACGAATGCCACTCTGTGGAAGATATGCTAGAGTGTTATTTTTTAAAATCCATCTAAAAGGTTATGAGTAATTTTCTCCATCATCAGTAATTAGAAGGGGGAGAGGGGGAAGAGTTCCAATACATGAGACATTCTCCAGTCTTTTGAAAGGCCAGCTCTTATTCTTGTAGCAAAGTTTCTCTCCAGTTAAAGCCGCCGGTTGGTCCATGAGTGAGAGGGAGGATGGGTGGGTCAGTAAGTTGCCAGAGACCCGTCTCTCCAAGTTCTTCACAGCAACAGAAACCCAAGTATGGAATCTGTGGTTCATAAAAGAGATGGATTAAAAACCAGAAGGAGTGGGAGAGAGGAGAGGGAAACTACAGCAGAATAATTATTATAGTGCAGCATTTCTCAACCTGTGGGTCCCCAGATGTTGTTGAACTACAACTCCCATCACCCCTAGCTAGCAAGGCCAGAGCTCAAGGATGATGGGAGTTGTAGTCCAACAACATCTGGGGACCCACAGGTTGAGAACCACTGTATGCAGCACGGAATTAGCACTCAATTCCATATTATTCGCAAACAGATTCTTTTTCTGGAAGCAAATAACTCAGAAATGAGCATTAAACTTGCAGAAGTGTCTTTTATGCCATGCAAAAAGCTCAAATATACATATATAGCTAGGGGAAAAATCACAAAAATGGAACATAACCATTAATTCTCCAGCCTTCTGGAGCTCAGACAATGGGATGCGATGATCTTTGTACAGTCGGACCTTGGATCTCAAATGCCTTGGCTCCCGAACAGATTGGCTCCCGAATGATCAAAACCTGGAAGTGAGTGTTCCGGTTTTCAAACATTCTTTTGGAAGCCGGAAGTCCGACAGGGATTCCGCAGCTTTTGATTGGCTGCAGGAGCTTCCTTCAGCCAATTGGAAGCTGCACTTTGGTTTCTGAACGCTTTGGAAGTCAAACGAACTTCCGGAACGGATTCCGTTCGACTTCCAGAGTACAACTGAACTTGGAAGATTTTTCACTTGGGGGCAACAGAGGGCCCCCTTGCTATACATCAAAAGATCTTTCCATTAGTGGTGGGTTCCCGTTACCTTTCTGACCATCTGTACAAAGTCCTTGGAATTCTGAGGAGACAGTCCTTGCAGTTGGCAAGTACAAGCTTCCAGGGAGGATGCATGGGCCACTATCAAAATGTTATTCCCTGCAGGGAGAGAACATAAAGAAATTGACACATCACAGCCACCTGTTTGTGATGAAGTTTATAATGCAAAACCAACCGCAGGAGCCTGTGATTTCGAATGGGGAAGTGGCGGGAAGGGTAGAGTGCTTAACCCTCCCCCCTTCCGACTATTTTCACTCCTTGAAATCACCTTCTAAATGGGGTTCCGAATTGGACAAGGAGCTCCCGTGAGCCAAGGGGGCTTCCTGCTTTCAGAGGTTGACCCTCTCACTCGTGGAGAGTTGTAAGTAAAGGGGGGGTCATGTATTTGAGGGCGCACACCTCCTCACATGACCTCCACTCAGTTATGTGCTTCTACAGTGATGTGCCGCCAACTTGGGTGGCCATCGTGTCTAGTAGGCAAATTCATGGAGGAGAAAGCTCTCGATGGCTACTAGGCACAATGGCTATGCTCTGCCTCCACGTTCAGAGTTCTAGTTACAGGTAGCTAGCCATGTTGGTCTGCTGTAGTCGAAACAAAATAAAAAAAATCCTTCCAGTAGCACCTTAGGTAAAGGTAAAGGGACCCCTGACCATTAGGTCCAGTCATGGCCGACTCTGGGGTTGCGGCGCTCATCTCGCTTTATTGGCCGAGGGAGCCAGCTTACAGCTTCCGGGTCATGTGGCCAGCATGACTAAGCCGCTTCTGGCGAACCAGAGCAGTGCACAG
The DNA here is from genome assembly GCF_965112155.1 of Podarcis liolepis. Classification (NCBI taxonomy): domain Eukaryota; kingdom Metazoa; phylum Chordata; class Lepidosauria; order Squamata; family Lacertidae; genus Podarcis; species Podarcis liolepis. The sequence goes on along the minus strand of NC_139567.1, from coordinate 23,370,911 downwards.
AAACACTGTTTACTTTCCCGCTGGAGCGGTACCTATTTATCTACTTGCACTTTGACATGCTTTCGAACTGCTAGGTTGGCAGGAGCAGGGACCGAGCAACGGGAGCTCACCCCATCGCAGGGATTCAAACCGCCAACCTTCTGATTGGCAAGTCCTAGGCTCTGTGGTTTAACCCACAGTGGCATCCGTGTCCCATTTCGTGCATGCACACGAAAGCTCATACCAATAACAAACTTAGTTGGTCTCTAAGGTGCTACTGGAAGGGTTTTTTTTTTAATTTTGTTTCGTCCACATTCAGAGGCAGGAATGCTTCCGAATACCAGTTGCTGGACGACATAGGAGGAGAGGGTGCTCTTGTGCTTGGGTCCTGAGTGTATATGGCAAGCATCCGGTTGGCCATAGTGAGAACTGGACGCGGGACGAGATGAGTCACTGGCCTGATCCAGCACGACTCTTCTGTTCTTAAATGTGTGAAGGGCAAAAAGGCCTTAGCAGGGCTAGCAAAAAGGCCAATTTACACATGCACACTCATCATTAGGTAGCTGCAAAAATGCTCTTGGGATTACTTTTAATACAGACAATTGGGGCCCTCAACAAAATGCTGCTGCGATTCCATTCCATTCCATTCCCTGCCCCTTTTCAATTTCCCCAGTACGCCAGTCAAGGAGCATTCCATACTCACTGAGCATGCTCAGACATTACTGCAAGGAGCATTCCATGCTCACTGAGCATGTTCAGACATTACTGCAAGGAGCATTCCATGCTCACTGAGCATGCTCAGCCATTACTGGGCTGGCTTTTTTTGGGTCCCTTTGAATTTTTCTTAGGATATATATATATATAGGTACTACTACAAATCTTGCAGTTCACCAAAAGCAGCTTATACCTCCCCTGTTGTGCATGAATGCTGCAATTTGGTTCCATGAGCAATGATGCTCTGACCATTGGAATTAGAGAGAATGAATCTCTCACTCCACCTTGGGGACACTCCCTGCTGCTTTCTGTGGTTTAGCTGTATGATCCTTTCAACCTCCCTTAGATGTATACGTGACGCCACAAAGCGACTTCTTGAGGATGCAATTCTGTACACCCCTGGCTTGGGAGTTAGCCCAACTGAACTGAGCAAATCCTGGACTGCAAGGTGGGGTTTTACTTGCCTTTGGCTTTGCATTCACTTAGGATCTCTTTTGTTACTTGGTAGCTTCTGCTGATGTATGTATCGTATGACTCTGAAACGCCTAATTTGCTCACCGGTATATGAGGTCTGTGGACAGAAAAAGATAAGTGTAGAAGAAAAGCAGGAGTGGGAGAGGAGAAGCAGAAGAGGATGAGGTGGCCTGTCCACCTGTAATAATGCCTTGTGGGGTTGGGGGAGGCCAGGATCCAACCTTCCACCTCCGCATGAATTCAAGAAACCCAGCAACAATCCCAGGGATCCTCCCACTCAGCCTCCACTTCTTCAAATGCAAGATGGTTGGGATGAGAAGAAAAAGCTAGAAGGAAGCCGAACTCTTTGCCAGAATAACAATGGCTAGGCTTCTACCATGTGTTCATGGAGCGCAAAAACACCCAAACACCCAAACATACACACACACACACACACACACACACACACAGGAATGGTCTCCCTCAGAAGGTGGTGGACTCTCCTTCCTTGGAGGTTTTTAAGCAGAGGTTGGATGGCCATCTGTCATGGGTGCTTTGGCTGAGATTCCTACATTGCAGGGGGTTGGACTAGATGACCGGGGGTCCCCTTCCACATGTATCTGTGGTCTAAAACATTTTACATAAACATATCTAGCATTCTATAGTTCAACATGGCTACTAGCCACAGCGGCTATGCCCTTCCATCACAGATGGATACCAGTTATCAATGCCAGTTATCAATTAATACCAGTTATCATCTGAAGGCAGCCCTGTTTAGGGAAGTTTTTAATGTTTGATCGCCTTCTTCTTCTTCTTCTTCTTCTTCTTCTTCTTCTTCTTCTTCTTCTTCTTCTTCTTCTTTTCCTTTCCTCCAAATGGCCACAAACTTACAGCTCATAACTCATTTGGCTCCTAACACGAGGAGCTTGCTCTCTGCCTTTTACTTTAGGCATCATGCCTCCCCCCTCCTCTTGTAAAACATCTGTCTGGCTCCCTAACCCATATTCATTCTCCAGATGCAGAGATGCTTACAGAGCATCACCTTCCAGGCTTCAGTTCAGCTCCCTGGCAGTCGCCTCTTTCCTGCCGTAAATCCCATTGGCCTGAGTAGGCTGCTGATTAAATGCACCACGGATGAGCTGGTTGGGCTTTTCAGTGTGCAGAACCATTACCCTCAACCTGTTGCCCTCCTCCAGAAGTTTTGAACTACAGAGGAAACTGCCCTATACTCCGACAAATTATTGGCTGACCATGCCAGCACTATGTCTACCCTGACTGGTAGTGGCTTGTCAGGATTTCAGATGGGAGCTTGTCCATCCCTACTTGGGAGATGGCCAGGATTGAACTGTGGATCTTCTTCATTCAAAGCATGCACTCTACTACCACTGAGCCACGGTCCTTTCCCACCAAAAAGGGGAGAAATTCCACTGATCACCTCTCATCAACCCCCGCCAGAATGGGCCATGGTCTGGGATGATGGGAGTCCAAAACATTTGGAAGGCATTAGTCTGGGTAAGGCTGGGGTAGAGGAACACAAGCTCCCTGTGTTCCAGCTTCACAAGGTCCCAAACAAACAAAAAATGCACCACATTGGCTTCTCTTACCTATAAGTTGTATCCACACTCAAACTGGCTGCCGCTAAGTCCACTGGAGGTATCCAGGCAGGCAGGGAGCTCCCAGCGACCCATTTCGTCCACTCGAATAAGCCCGGCTCTACACGAATCTTCAGATTATTTTCCTGCTGCAAGCCTGGGAGTTGAACAATAAAAAATAGGGCGCTCTGAATAAGAAACACATTACAAGTCCAGGACAGGGACATAAATAAGGCATTTTCTCATTCCTGATTTTGCAAATATTTTGGGAGCCCTTAACTAAAAATCCACTATATTTCATCCCCTTTGGGGGATGGAGCCTCAGAAGCTGCAGGTATGCAAAGTAGCTGTAGGTTTTGTCCAGCTATGGGGTTTTTTTTTTGGGGGGGGATTTTCACTCCAGGGCATCTGTGCCTCCCCTTGCATATAAATTCATTCCCCCCCCCTAGTTATGGCTATCAAAATGAGACATCACCCATTTGCAGAACGAACCACTGGAGTTTCAAAGGAAGGAAGGAAGGAAGGAAGGAAGGAAGGAAGGAAGGAAGGAAGGAAATATGAACAAAGCATGAAGGCAGCCCTGTATCAGGAAGTTTTTAATGTCTGATGTTTTAGTATGCTCTTATATATATGCCCGGAGTGGCTGGGGACACCCAACCGGATGAGTGGGGTATAAATAATAAAAAATAATAAAAATATGATTATTATTTAATCCAGCTACCTTGCTGCCATCTTCTTACCTTTCAAAATATAGTGTGCAGTCTGTACGCAGCGCAGTGACGGGGAACAGTAGATGTGGTGGATGACTGTGTTACTTTCAAGGAGGGCCTCACCTGTTTGAAGACACATGCTCAAAATAAGAGTGCATTCAGACCTGGAGAATATTGCATCAGTTTTCCTGATTATAATGCTACAGATTCTTTCTTTCTAACTATCCCACCTTCTTCCTCCCAAACTCAAGGTGGTGTACATAGTTTTCTTCCTTCCCATTTTACCCTCACAACAACCCTGTGGAGTAGGTTAGGTCGAGAGGTCATGCAGTGAGCTTCATGGCAAGAGTGGGGATTTGAACCTTGTTCTCCCAGCTCCTACTCCAGCTCTCTAACCACTACACCATACTGTCCCGGCTCCTGCTTGCTGGTTTCCTATGGCCATCTGGCTGGCCACTGTGAGAACAGGAGGCTGGATGAGATGGGCCATCAGCTTGACCCAGCAGGCTCGTCTTTTCTTCATCTATTCTTAGCCAGCTATTATTATTATTGCTCTGGGTCAGTTTGCTCCTGATCAATAGTCGTTTCCTGTTTAAAGCAGGGCTTTTGCTGCTGGGGCCACAGCAGTTCCTTCGATATCTGGCAGATAACCATTTCAGTCTTGAAACAAAAACAGCAGTTTGGTGGCGAAGCAAGACTCATTTCCCACCTGCAGGGGGCAGCCGCACTGCACTTTCCAACTCTTAGGATTCTGGTAGAAAAAACTGGCAGATTTCACTGTGACTTCCCATCTGCTTTAAGTAAAGAATCTTGCACTCTGTATGAATACAGGGCAGATATTATTTGAGCATCTCAGTTGATCTGTTCTGCTGTAAGCTGGGAACACTTCTGGCTGCAATTGTCCTCTTCAGGCAGCCCACTGAAACTAACAAAACAATGGGGTGGGCTTCAGGGAGACTATCCGTTCATCATTTTAAGGGATGCTTGTGTTTAGAGAATGCTTAATAAAATAGGAAAATAGTTTGTCCGTATATTGCTGTTGTTGCAATCAGTTATTTCTCTTATAAGAAAGAAAGATTGTAGCTCATCCTTTGCACACAGAAGGTCCAAAGTTGAATTCCCAGCACTGACAGTTAAAAAATATTAGGTAGAGGGTTAGAATAATGGAGCTGGAAGGGTCCCCCGGGACATCTAGTCCAACCCGCTGCAATGTATGAACCTCAGCTAAAACATCCATGACAGATGGCCATCCAACCCCTGCTTAAAAACCTCCAAGGAAGGAGAGCTTCTTTGGAGGCCCTTGAAAACATTTGATGCCCCCTGCAGCCCTTGCCCTGCCTTCCCAAAGCCAGGTAAGGGAGGTGCTGGGCTTTGGGAAGGAGGTGTGAGGGTTCTGACATGGTTCTAGAGTCCTCCTACCTCCTTCCCAAAGCCTAGTTTGCACTTTCCCAGCTTCGGGAAGGAGGTGGGAGGGCTCTAGGACCCTGCCAGAGCCTCACACCTTCATCCCAAAGCCTGGTGCCTCTGCTTAGCTGCCTTTGGGAACATGGGAAGGGGGTGCTAAATCTTGGACTTGCGCCTCATCCTGTGCGACAAGGCAGTGCGTGGCCCTCTTGGTATGAAAAGTAGGACCGTCCTGATCCAAGCCATAAGGATTCCTAACTGGTGCCAAATCTAATGCCTTGATTCCCCCCCCCCCCAAAAAAAACCTTCTGATTGCTAACCCACAGATAAAGGAGAGGTCCTCTAGCAACATGAAGACTCCCTAGCAGGCCAGTTTAGAGGGGCATGGTTGGAGCCTGCCCCTTTCCTACTTTCTCAAGAGACTCCCTCCTGAACACACACCCTCCTATTGCAAATGCAGCACAACTTATATCAACATCATGCCACTTAAATCAAACATTTCTAGACAGGAACATTTATTTCTGCATCTAATTATTGCCCTGACCTTTGACACCTGAGATGCACATTTTCAGGGTATCACCCTCTTCCTGAAACTGTAATCGGTTTTAACTGTTTTATAAGACTGAATTTTAAATGGTCGTAACCTGATGGTGAAAGGCGGAACAATGAATTTAATAATAATGATACCAGAGCAAGAATTCTATTGTGCTCACAATAAGATCCTGAGGCTTCTACACACAGAGATGGGTAACTGGACTGCCCACAGTTTGCTGGGTGAGAAAGCAGGCAACTCTCAGGATTGTGAGTAATAGTCACAGCCAACAATTCCACACGTGCTAAAATAATGCTTTGTCCCCTGCTGTATGACTAGGTGTCGAATGTCTTGCTTCCCCAAGATATTTTGCATGGAAGAAGCAAGGAGCCGGCCTTTTCACGCAGTGCTTGGAGAATCTCAGCATTGGGAAGCTTCCCCAGTGACTCGTTCCGTTTCTCAAACAGGCACTCAAATCGATGTGTCACTACAGCAGCTCATGGATTTGCAGCCAAATGTGTTTTCGCTGCTGAGCTGACAGTTATGTGCAAATAGAGATCACAGCTTAAGTCGTCACCTCCAAAGTCACCCCGACAATGGCTGCTGCTCGTCTCGCACAGGAACTGGCACAAATGGCAGCACAGAAGGGCAGCAGGGCCACCAGGCAAGTCTTGGAAACTGCTGCGCTCATGCAGAATGTAGAAAAATTGCAACAGCTCTCTGTCTAAACCATCCTTCGCCAATCTGGTGCCCTCTAAATATGCTTGACTATGTGCTGGCTGGGACTGATGGGATTCGAAGCCCAAAACCTCTTTAGAGCACCGGGGTTGCAAAGCCTGGCTTAAACCAACCAACCAAAGATACTTACAACAATTCTAGGCTCAAGGTCCATTCAGGGGCGTAGCTAGCTGCTCCGGCACCTGGAGCAGCGGGGGCAGGGTGATCTGCCCACAGGGATGGGGCAATTCACCCATGGGGCTGCAGCAGCGATTCACGCATGGGGGCGCCATGGCGATCCGCCCAGGGGGTGCCGTGGTGAGCTGCCCACAGAATCCGCCTGGCAGATGCAAGCCCCACGCTGCCGTTTTGGGCAGCGTGGGGCCTTGAGCCACCATGTCACTCCCAGGCCCCACAGTAAGTGCCGCCCCCCATGGTGTGCCATTTTGTCACCCCCTCAAGGATGACACCCAGGGCGGGCTGCACACCTCGCACATTCCCTTCCTACGCCCCTGGGTCCAGTCTCCCAATGGCTGCCGCTGCTGAATAAGATTAACCTTTGGCAAGAATAGCCGTGTTTTTCCACCTCTTTCTCTTCTCTCCCCTTCACCACACTTGGAGTATTTGGTTCAGAGCCAATACAAAATTGGTTCCCTGCCAGTTAATGACTTACAACAATAGACAGGGTGCCCAAGTGCAAACGATGTCAGTGTAAAGGAAATAATTTCTCTGAACATAAGAGCATGTGGAGAGCCTCATCTAGTTCTTACAGCGGCCAACCAGACGCCTGTGGAAAACCTGCAAAAAGGACCAAAGCACAAGAGCCCTCTCCCCTCCTGTGGTTTCCACAACCTGCTTTTTCAGAACCATTACTGCCTCTGACAGCAGAGGCAGAGCATAGCCATTGTGGCTCATAGCCATTGATAGCCCTTCTCCTCCATGACTTTGCCCAGTCCTCTTTTAAATCCATCCACATTATTGGCCATCACTGCTTCCTGTGGCAGTGAATTCCACAGTTTAACTATACGTTGTGTAAAGAACTTCAGCTTGTATAGCAAGCTGCATCAGCTGAAATCCCAGCTTCCGCTGCTAGTGTGTCTAGATGCAAAAACAAAGGGCAGGTCACCTGCACGTTTAATAGAAGAGGACATTTCGCCAAATGTAGTTTGTCATCTAAGCTGAAATCATCTTTTTAAAAAAGTCTTATATCTTCTCTTGGTATTTCTTCACCTATTAAACCTAAAAGAAAGACTTTTTATGTATGGAACGGCGCCGGTGCCAAGAATGCAACTAGCCCAAAAATGGAAAGAAGAACCACCAACAACAAAGGAAGACTGGCAGACGAAATTGATGGAATATGCAGAAATGGCAAAACTGATGGGGAAGATCAGAAACCAAGAGGATCAAGTATTTGCTAGAGACTGGAGTAAATTTGTAGTTTATTAAAAAACCCCACTGTAAACAGTTAAAATCATTGGTAGTGTAATGACATTTGTAATGTGAAATTGATTATGATAATCAGAGATATAGAATAGCTGGACAAAGCATAAGATGCAGAAAACTTAACCTTTTAATATAACAACCAATGGGACGCCGGGGAGGAAGTCTGAAGGATCAAAGAACCTTGTAATCTAATGTTTGAATTGGTTAGAGATAAAATGTATAAAAATGTGAAAATCTAATTAAAAAATTATTTTTTTAAAAATGAAATTCTCTTTTTTTTACAAAGCTATTAAAAGTGCAAGAGCACTTGCAGCCTTGCACCCAGGCACACTAGCAGTCAAGCACAGCTAACGGGGTGGCCCTCCAGATCTTCTTGGGTCTCCACTCCCAGTTGGTATGGCCGACAAGCCAGGGATAATGGGAGTCATAGTGCAGCACCACCTGCAAGGTGCCACACTGGCTACCCCAGGAGTAGAGGATCATGGGAAGAGGTGAGCAGGAGGGACACAGCGAGGAATGGGGATTTTCTTTCACTGAGAACGACATCTGAGCCAGAAGAAGAATTGGGAAGTTGTAATTTGAGGTGAGCATGACCAGCCCCTGAGGCTCATATTTCTTAACCTATAAAATCTAGACTCTGAGCCATCTCTGATTTCCAGCTCATAACGGCTTCTTTGCAGTGGGTCTCATGCACTTTAATTCAAGGTGATGGCAAGTAGGAAAAGCCACCCCACAGTTGGTACCTCTCCTCCTCTAATACCCAAGAGCCAGAGTAGTTTTGGATGAGTTGCAAGACAGGGCAAGCAGGCCTGATTTTATTATTATTACTATAGTGGTCAATGTGCTACAACTGCTCATGTTGTGGCTGGATATTTGACAGACAAGGATCCGTTAAGAGAGCAAGAGAGACTAGAACCCAAAACTCTCAAGGAGACAAGTTATGAGTAAAGGTAAAGGACCCCTGACAGTTAAGTCCAGTTGCAGACGACTCTGGGTTTGCAGCGCTCATCTCGCTTTACAAGCTGAGGGAGCCAACGTTTGTCCGCAGACAGTTTTTCCGGGTAATGTGGGCAGCATGACTAAGCCGCTTCTGTCAAAAACAGAGCAGTGCACAGAAACACTGTTTACCTTCCTGCCGGAGTGGTACCTATTTATTTACTTGCACTGGTGTGCTTTCGAACTGCTAGGTTGGCAGGAGCTGGGACTGAGCAACAGGAGCTCACCCTGTCGTGGGGATTCGAACCGCCGACCTTCTGATCGGCAAGCCCAAGAGGCTCAGTGGTTTAGACCACAGCGCCACCTCTAATAGAAAAAGAAAAACACTGTTCCCCAAGTGGGGAGCTTACCCACAAGCCGTGCTTGAGTGCAGCCAAACACGGTGATGGGGGCATCCTTTTCATAATCCCTGAAACCACCACTCCGTTGAGGTAGGCTGTGAGGCATATTCAGGTTTGTCCGCATGTACCTTCCTGTCAGGAGACACAGAGAGCAAGGAGGCAAAAGTTTAGGTGATTCCCCCTAGTGCATGTCCTTCAGGTAGCAGTTCTCAAATTGTAATGTGAGTTCCCCCAGCCACCCAAGAGAGGCAACAAAATATTTGGAAGATTGTGTGATGTTCCAGAGAGGGAGAAGATCCTGCAGAAGGGAGTCCCAAGGTGTTTACTTGAGGGCAGCTAGATCCCCACCCCAATACAGTTCCTCCTGAGAGTGAGAGAATGTCAATATGTCTTGTTGTTCCCAAGCAGAGCTGCTCTCTATGCATTCGAAGTGTGTAGAGGTCAAAAGCCCTATGCATTAGCCACTTGGGTTGGGGGGGGGCAACTGAAAAGCAAACACCCTACTCTACAACTTTAAAAGAAAAAAAATATGGGTGTGGGGAATGGAGGCAGTGTGCATCCCTTGAACTTGTAATGGAATCTACCAGATGGTAGATTCTGAAGACGAAGATTGGTCTGACTGGATCTGTGGAGTCCACTTTGAAATTTCAGTAGTGGAGGAGGAGTTTGGATTTGATATCCTGCTTTATCACTACCCTGAGGAGTTTCAAAGTGGCTAACAATCTCCTTTCCCTTCCTCCCCCACAACAAACACTCTGTGAGGTGAGTGGGGCTGAGAGACTTCAAAGAAGTGTGACTAGCCCAAGGTCACCCAGCAGCTGCATGTGGAGGAGTGGGGAAGCGAACCCAGTTCACCAGATTATGAATCCACCACTCTTAACCACTACACCACGCTGTGCAGATTCCTCCTCTATTCCCAGTTAACTAATGTCTGCTCTGATGGCATTGGATGTCTCCCAATAAAAAAAGTAAAACACTGTGATAGAAACAAACTCACCTTTGGCATCAAAACACTGTGAGAGCCAGTATTTCCCAAACACAACGTCCATCCTTTCGCCATGTCGGCAAACGAAAAGGCACCTCTTCTGTGGCCCAGGTGAGTTGGCAATCCTTAAGGGCTGAGGATGAGGTTAAAAAAGCAACACCTTAGTATGATAAATAACCAGCCTTCCTTTCCCCCCTTCTGGTGTTTCAGCCTGCCTTGGAGGCAGGTAAAGGTGCAGATGAACCTTACCTGCATGCTCTGGCAGAAGATTGTGAGGGGCCCAGTATCCCCTGGTCCTTGGTCTTCCTGCAACCTTCGATCCATCACTCCGTCAGTGAACATCAGGAGGGAGGGGGACGAAGTGGCGTTCAGAATGGAATATGACCTGCCAAAACAGGCACAGGTGGTTTGTGGATGCTGACATGCATTTCATCTATTTAATGATGTACAACCCACTTTCCCCCATAATAAAGTATGTATAAGGCATCTTACAAAAGGACTGGGCAGGCTCTGAGTGAGATGATCAGCCAGGATTTCTGGGTTGCAGTTTACTAATTCTTTTTTTCCTTTTGGAAATAATTTTTATTAAATATTTTCTTGAATTACAAAAGAACGTGCAATGTCTCTTTCTCTCTCTCTTTTTGAGATCATAGAGTCTCTGAGTTATGTTCAACGTTAGACAGTTCTGTATCTAGTACATGATTGAAGGGGAAGAGAGGTGGGAGGAGAGAGTGGCTGGTAAATTCACATATTATTTTTCCTTTTTTCAAAATTGGTTTATGTGTGAGGTTTTTGTGGCAGCGTCACTTGAGCAGGTTCTCTTTCTATTCGTTCGCTGGTTTACATTGGCAATGATAGAAGACCCATTTAAATGAATGAACCATCGTTAGATAGGTGCATGAATGTCAAAGGACTGAATCTGACTAGGGAGATATAAATAAATATAGTAATCATAATCATAGTCAATAATTGATGCCCGAACCGAAAATGACTTGTTTCTCCCTCATCCGTGAGTCAGCTTGAGCTTCCCTACCACCACGCTGTGACCTTCTAGTGGCAGACTCATCCACAATAAAAGCCCTTGCCACCCATGCAAGCAGGATCAGACCTCTTACCCATGGAACACCCATGTGCCGCACTCATCTGCTTTGGTGATGTAATTCTCAGGCAGAAGCCCAGAGCACCCTGTTGCCAGCGAAGTGCCGTAAATCCAGCCTTCGCTGGTGGTGACTTGCTCCACGGGAGACATGAAGATGAAGTCCCCCGGGACCAGCTCCAGCTCATCATCGTTCTGTGGGGTGTATGGGTAGATCACCTGGAGGGTCTGCAAGGGGTGGAGAAGGAGAAAGCCTTAAGCCAACGGTGAATGAGCAGAAGAACATCAGAAACTGCCTTGTTGCAAGTCATTGGTCTATCCAGCTCAGATTGCCCACAATGCCTAGAAGTGGACCTCCAGATTTTCAGAAAGGGGACATCTGCAGCCCGACCTGGAGATGTTCGGGACTGAACTAGGAGACCTTGTTTATGAAGAGCACATGCTAAGCAATGGCTCCTCCCCAACCAACCAACCAAAAATAAATCTCTTTCCCCAGTAGCAACTGCCCTCCCTACCCTAGTGCTCCTACATCTTATGTGGATAGGCACTGGGTTGAGACAGAACAGACCTCGTGATCTGGATTAAACCCTTGGAGCCACAACTTGCCTGTGCCTACTTTATATTAAAGCAGACATGGATTCTCCTGCAAGAACAACTCCCACCCTCGCTGTGTGTTGGGAATCAAACGCAGCAACCGCCTTCATTTCCCCTAAGGGGAACAAGGAGTCCCACGCTTACCTCATGATTGGCAAATCTAATATCCCGGGAGAATATTGCAGCCACCCAGTCGCAGCCCAGCTTGACGTCTATGCTCTGAGCTAACTTCTCGAGCGTCGGCAAGTGGCTGGCTTGGAAGTGATAGGCCAAGGTGACGTGGAGCTGCTTCTTATGGGGTTCCACGTGGACATCTGCAAATTGGAAATCTGTGGTCAGTTGGGAGCCACTGAGACGACTGGATATCAGCCAGGTTAGCCTAGCTCAGATCTGGTGAGTCAGGTGCTTCTGGGATGTTTTTGTTGTCTTTTCAACCCCTATTGAAGACATTCCTTATTTTTTTATATAAAAAATAAGGCTTGTAAGAGATTATTAAGGCCCCATCTGCACTATGCATTTAGCACAATATCATGCCCCCTCAAACAGTCATGGCTACCCCACAAGGAATCCTGGGAAGTGTTATCTGCTGGGAGTTTTCTGGAAACTTCCATTCCCCTGACAGACCTGAGAGGCCAGATTCCTACTCGGCCATGAAGCTCAGGGGGTGACTTTGGGCTAGTGACCACTTCTCAGTCTACCCCCACCTAACAGAGTTGTTGTGGGGATTTGATAGATAAATAAAAATCTCTCTACAAAGGGGACTCTGGGAATGGTAATTCTGTGTGCAATTCACCAGCATTTTAGCACAATCCTCTCCTAATGTACACATTTGCACATCCCACTCCCCCCCCCACAGCATACACATTTTGCAAAGCAATTTTCCCTAATAGTGAATATGAAATACAAAAATGCATTCATATCTATATGCATTTTAATGTATATTTTAGCCTGTGCATTTCTGGATGCATGGCTTGACTGAAGAGCTGCGTTGCAAAATTTCAGAGATGTGCAAGTTCCAAAGCACGGCTGAGTTTCGGTCTGCCTGTTGTTTCCGAAGGTGCAAATGAGAGAACTTTGCCTTTTAATGCAAACTGGACGGCCCTTCTCCCCCATCTCTTGCCCATCAACGAAAAGGTTTTGTTTACAGGCATCTTGAGACACCGAGAGGATGCAGGAAGCACCAGCATTGCAAGCACAGAACAAACACGCATCTGTCAGAAAGGTTAAAGAACTGCCGAAATGTCAGCTTCCTTCTCAGGAGATAATGAATCAGAGGAAGTATAGATTCTGTTTTTCTTTTGAAGCAATGAGAGTGGGAGGGCTGAGGCAGAACACAGTGGGGCACCTCTCTCTTAGCTCAAGAACGAAAGTTCAGATCTCCAGGAGCTCAAAAAAAGAAAAGGAAAAAAGGGTCTGTTCTCTCGGGACTGACTCTTGATATTTTGCATCGCAAAGTGTTGGAAAATAGAAGGAGCCACACAGGACACGTCCAGAGACTGGAAGCCCCATTGTACAATCTGTTTATTTTTTGGATTGTGAATTTTATTTATTTTTGTGTAGCTGAAGCAATTACAGAAATGGAAAAAAACCCGCCAAAAAAATACAGTGCACAAAACAGAAAATATATATATTAAACAGTTAAAATATCTTGTGCTCCTACATAATCTCAGCACATGCAGAATCTTCTCTGCATGTAAACCACCCTAGGCAATCTACAGAGCAAATGAACTGTGAGAAGTGGAGGAAGTGGGGGAGTGGATCTAGCAGAGGGCTCCAGCAAGTGAGCCAAACTGCATATTGAAAACATGGTGAAGGTGGGAATAATGGCAAACTGGTCATATGTCAGGAAGATAAAAAGCCCTTTACTTGTGTTACGAAGGGCATATAATACAGCATGGAGTCTGGAGCCTCTGTAACTAAAAGACTGCCACCCACTACAAGAAGCTGCCCTCCACCAGGTGTCCTTGCACCTTCAGAAAGTTAGGCAAGCACTTCCAAAGACAGGGCCTTTTTTGTGGTGGCATCCTGGTGGTCAGACTTTATTCCAATACCTCACCTGGCACCATGGATCTCTCGGCACCAGCGTTGCTACAGTGTTCTAGGACAGCATGAGGACAGCAGCAAAGTCAGGACAGTGTAGTAGACATACCATTGAGAGCACTGGTATATTGCTGTCAGGAGGCCGGGTCTGCAGTTCTGCCCCTCCCTACCAGCCACTCTTGCAACAAACTGAGTTTAAAGACCTGGATATGTAAAACATTTCAGCCTAGTGCAGAAAGATCATAAGTGTGAGCAACCAGCTTACAGAACTAAGAATGTTCTTTGAGTGGGTGCCAACACAGAAAAGGCCCCACTCTCTGTTCACTAATCATCTGCTCTTAACAGATGGGTGGACCCAGTAGAGACGTCTCACCGACTGATCTTAGAAGCAGGTGGTGGGAAACTTTAGTCTTCCAGATGTTGCTGAACTACAACTCCCATCAGCCCCAGCAAACTATGTTCAATGGCCAGGGGTGATGGGAACTGTAGTTCATCAACTTCTGGAGGGTTAAAAGTGCCCCACACCAGTCTTAAGAGCATGGAGAGGTTCATATGGGAGCAAGCAGTCCTTGAGATACCTTGGCCCCAAACTTTACAGGGGCTTTCCCAACTTTGTAAACTACCCTGGGAGGCTTTTTAAAATCATAAATGCAAAGAAGTCTAAAAGGTGGAACAGAAACATCTTGCATTAAAGAAATAAAATATAAAAGTTAAAGAAGTTGCATCCTGCCCTGAGCACCCACCGGCTTTAGAAGTGGCTTCCATAGCAAAGTCTGCGGCAAATTTCTTTAGGACCTCTGCGCTGTCCTCCTTGACAAAGAGCCCAATGAAGTTGGACGAGGTGTAGAGCTCCAGGGGCAAAGGGACGGGGAACTTGCACCGCCACCGGGTCACAGTAGCATGGAGAGCTTCACAGAGTGCCTCGACTTTGCTGTCTTCGCACTGCCAAGAGACTGTGGTCAGTTTAGAGGCCATGATCCGATGCACCATGAGCACTGGAAACGTGTACCTTTTAAACCCCCAAATCAGTTGGATTGTCCCAAGATTCTGCAGCCCAAGGGTAGCCAACACAGTTTCCTCCAGATGTTGTTGGACTAGGGCTCCTGTTACACTTGCCTTATTTCCCCACATGTCTTTCAGTTAGCAACCCACTCACTGCATCGCCACGGCATGCAAACCAAAATGCAGTGGTCTACCAGGTGAAGTTTCCATAGCTGTTACTTTCATACCGACACCCAGACGTGCATGAGTACAAAATCAAAAAAAAGTATAAAGTTCAGAGAACTTTATCTAGGTTGGGTTTTTCAATATTTCCTGTAGGTGGAAGATAATTAAGAGATGCACAGAGAAGCCAGTCTTACTAGCCCAGCCCATTTCTTATAGAGATGAAAAGTGTCATTTCTTGGTGGAAAGTCAGGGAAACCTATTCAGATGGCAGCTCAGTGTGGACACTCCATGGACTAACCAATTGCTGTCGCAAGCAACTGGAGTCTTCAAAAGCTGAATGTTCCACTTTGGCCAAGATCTTCCAGCTACTTTGTAAACTGGACAGTAACATCGTCTCAGAAAGCCTGCCTTAAGCAGTTTGGTACAACTTATTGTAGCTTTAAGAACATAAAGGAGAGTCTGCTTGATCAGGCCAATGGCCCATGTAGTCCACTTCTCACAGTGGCCAAGCAGATGCCTGCAAGAAACCCTCAAGAAGACGCAGGCACACCCTGCAAAGAAACCAGGAGGAATACTCATTGTTGTATAACCTCCTTGGGAAGATCAAAGGCTCAGTGAAGACCAGGCATGGTCTAACCTCCTCAGAAGCTTTGTGTAAGTCAGTGAGGACGAGTGCTCCACAAACAGGACATCTGGAAGCACTTTGGCCAACAGATCAATGCAGGCTGAAGGGGAAAGGACCAACTCACCATAAAGAACTGGCAGAGCGTGATGTGGGGGAAGATATTGTGAGCTTTGTTCTTCCCGCACAGTTGCTTCGACTGCTGCCAGAAGTCGGAGAGCTTCTGCGCTAAGGGGCCGGTGGGACGCAGGTAGAGGACGTACTCCCGAGGCAGGGGGTCATCGAGAAAGGGGTCGCATACGTGTGAAAACAGCCTGTAAGGGAAAACAGGGGGAAATGAACAGCCGTTGCAAGAGAGGAGAAGGGAAGAAACAAGTTTGGCAAATGAATGCAGTCAGAAAAGATGACCAATACAGAGGCCAGGATGCAAAAAATATCAGTCTGGAGCGAGAAAGAAACAGTCAAGAATCTAAGAGTCTTGCATGCATTCCTGGGAAGAAAGGAGGATGCTTTATGCAAGGTCAGACTAAGGATCCATTTAAAGGGAAAGCTGTCTGCGGACAAACACTGGCTTCCTTGGCCTGAAAAGCGAGAGGAGCACCACAACCCCACAGTCGCCTTTGACTGGACTTCACCGTCCAGGGGTTCCTTACCTTTAAAAAAATAATAATATATGGATCCATTTACTTTAGTTTTGGCCACACTGGCTTGCTGCAATGACTCTCCAGGATGTCAGTCATGTAAGTTAGCAAAAGCTTTATGGGAAATGATGTATAATGAGTTGAAAAAAATGCTGAAGATAACTTTTGTGATAAAACCAAAAGCTTTTCTTCTAGGTATAACCGGTGGAGAGGTACCCAATGAACAGAAAAAAACTGTTTATGTACACTACCACAGCTGTCTGAATGATTTATGCCCAAAGATGGAAAGAACAAACAGTTCCAACGAAAGAGGATTGACAACTAAAATTGATGGAGTACATAGAAATGATAAAGCTTACTGGAAGAATAAGAAATCAAGATGAGAGACTTTTTAAAAGCAGAATGTGGAAAATTTATTGATTATTTGAAGATATATTGTAAACAAATTAAAACGTTAGCAGGGTTGATATAAACACGTGCATTAAGAGATAATTAAAGGGGAAGACTAAGGAAAATTAGTAAATAGGTTTGAATTGGATATGCAGTAATAAAAAGATATAAATTAAATAACCACAGAAAGGAGGGGAGGGAAGTTGTGGGAAATGCAAATTAAATTTGTAAAGGTTCTGTTTTTCTCGTTAAACGCGGTAAAATGTGAAAATGAAAAATAAAATTATTTTTTTGAAAGGATTTCAGGCAGGGAATTAAACCTGGGACCTTCAGCCTGCAAAGGAAATGCTCAACCACTGAGCTCCAGCTCTTCATAGAGCACCAGAGCTCTCCAGATTCTTTGTCCTGAGGACAGCTCTTGCTGATATTTCAGAAGTTCTCCTTGCCAGCTTTCTAGAACAGATTTCAGGGGGTGCAGTGGGAAATGTGGTGGTGGTTCAGGAGCTCTGGGTTGTGGGTGAAAATCTCCCATACCCAGATGGAAGCTCTGCCCACGGCTGTTTGGCTGCAGCTCTTGATGTGGGGGCAGGCTATGCGCCTCCATGTATGGAAACAGCATTCCAATCGCCACAACTGACAGCGCTGCAGTGCAATGGCACCACACCATATGCTCTCCAGTGTCCCTGTTTACAAGGGACAGGACTGCCCACAGCCCCAGTTTCTGGAACATGTCCCTAGGAAAACGCCATCTCCTAGTCTGTTCCTCCTTTTTGCCCTTGTGAAATGCCTTCTGAAAACCTGGTTACAGTGAGATCTAGGCTGCATCAACAGAAGTATACTGTCCAGATCGAGGGAAGTAATGGGACTACTCTATTCTGCCTTGGTCAGGACCCACACCTGGAGGGCTGTGTCCAGTTCTGGGCACCACAAATTAAGAAGGATATTGACAAGCTGGAACGTGTGCAGGGGAGGGTGACCAAGTTTGCACCGGGAGCTCCTGTAGTTCAGCAGCAGAGCATGCAGGCACTCCAGGATCAACCCCCAGCATCGCCAGGCAGGATGAAGCCCACAGTCTGATACAAGGCATCTTAAAGGTAAAGGTAAAGGGACCCCTGACCATTAGGTCCAGTAATGGCTGACTCTGGGGTTGTGGCACTCATCTCGCTTGATCGGCCAAGGGAGCCGGCGTACAGCTTCCGGGTCATGTGGCCAGCATGACTAAGCCGCTTCTGGTGAACCAGAGCAGTGCACGGAAATGCCATTTACCTTCCCGCCAGAGCGGTACCTATTTATCTACTTGCACTTTGACGTGCTTTCGAACTGCTAGGTGGGCAGGAGCAGGGACCGAGCAACGGGAGCTCACCCCTTCGCAGGGATTTGAACCGCCGACCTTCTGATCGGCAAGCCCTAGGCTCTGTGGTTTAACCCACAGCGCCAGCCACGTCCCTTGATGTGCACTCCTATTCCAAGTTCTTTCTCCTGATACAGATATCAAAAATTTGATTTTTCAAGAGTGTAGAAGGTCATAATTCATACCAACCAGTCACAAGCCGCCTGGACGCTTCGGCCTCCTGTAGACGCCAGAGCTTTCTGCCTGCAGAAAAGGAAGGGAGGGAATAAAGAAAGACCCACTGTCAGCACTCTCAGCTAGCACTAGATGGCAATCGCAGGGTGAAGTTGCTGCCGTTCCTTTGAACAAGTTAGCAACAGCTAGGGGCGAAAGTTTGCCACCCTGATCCATTTCTTGCACCAGGATTCTCCCTCGGTTTATTTAAAATTTACCACCTTCAATCTATTTTCATTCCCTGATAAAGCAGAAGGGGGAAAAAAAAACATTTATGCTGCTTTCAACGAAATGTCCCCTCTCCCTTGGAAACTTTCGCTTGCGCTGAGATTCCTGACTGATTACCTGGGGAAGGCGAGTCCAGAAAGACTGAGAAACAGCTCATGCAGAAGTCTGCAGCTGCAGTTTAATGGCAGCACAGAGTTTTCGCTGGCTGCACTATCACAACACCAGTAACTCTTACCGGGGGGGGGGGGGGTAGGGGTCAAGAGGCAGCAGCGGGCGGCATGTGGAGAACTCTGAGACCAATTTCCAGCTTCCCAATTATTTTCCAGCTGCTGACTTTCTCTAAAAACAAAAACGGCCTTTGTTTTTGTTTTTTGTTTTGTTTTTGCAGTCAACACCGCAGGCTGTTTCAGAACTATTTTGCTGGCTGGTAATAGCAGCCACTTACTCTTTTATAGAGTCTCGCCTGAAGCCTGAACTACTGCGGTTGATTTATAAGCCCACCTTTCCTTGAAGGAGCTCAAGGTGGTGTGCATTGTCATATTCCAACCACCGCCCCTGCAATTTGTATCCTTGCAAGAGTGAAACAAATATCTCAAATCTAGGATGTCACATAGAGGAGGGAGAAAGGTTGTTTTCTGCTGCTCCAGAGAAGCGGACACGGAGCAATGGATCCAAACTACAAGAAAGAAGATTCCACCTAAACATTAGGAAGAACTTCCTGACAGTAAGAGCTGTTCGACAGTGGAATTTGCTGCCAAGGAGTGTGGTGGAGTCTCCTACTTTGGAGGTCTTTAAGCAGAGGCTTGACAACCATATGTCAGGAGTGCTCTGATGGTGTTTCCTGCTTGGCAGGGGGTTGGACTCGATGGCCCTTGTGGTCTCTTCCAACTCTATGATTCTATGATTCTATGATTCTTCTATGATTCTATGAAATTCCTGCTCAGCCATAGGTGGCCTTAGGACCAACACTCTCTCAGCCTAAGCTAGATCACATGGTTGTTGTGAAGTTAAAATGAGACAAAGGCAATAACTACACATACTGCCTCAGCACTGAGCTCCTTGGAGGAACAGGAGAATAGAAAAAGTATAACAACAAAGAAGCAAACAGCCCCAAACACTTGCAGCTGTGTGTATGTGTATTTCAGTCAAGAATGAAAACGGAAAGGGATTAATCTTCCTTTGCTCTCTTTATCACAGTCCTGATCTAAATCTAATTCAAACCCCCAGCTTCTATTTAATTTAAGGAAGAAAAAACTGCAGATGATCACGGACTGAATTCAAGTAGGTTCTACTCAGAGTAGGCTCACTGAAATTAATGAACCCACCACACAAGGTACTTCTAGTTGGGTCCTCAGTGACAGCACCGTGGTGCGAACACAAAGGCCACATTCACACCACACATTTAAAGTGCTATGACGCCACTTTAAACAGGTATGGCTTCCCCCAACAAATCCTGAGAAGTGTAGTTTGTTCAGGGTCCTGACAGCTGTTAGGAGATCCCTCCCCATTCCCCCACCCCACCCCACTCCAGAGCTGCAATTCTTCAAGTGGTTTAAGAGTCAAATCCCTCTTCCCAGGGAACTCTGGGAGTTGTAGCTCTGTGATGGTAGCAGGGGTCTCCTAAGAACTTTCAGCACCCTTAACACAACTACAGCTCCCTGGGTGATTTGGGGGAAGCTGTTACTGTTCAAAGTGTTATCATACTGCTTGAAATTTATGGTGAGAAGGTGGGCAATCTCTCTTTCTCTCCAAAGAGAGATGCAGCACACCCCCTCTAAGATTTGCAAGATATAGGCCTCTTCTTAGCCTCCACACTGACATCCTTTGCATTTATTTATTCATAAGATCTTTCCATATCTCCACACACACACCCTTTTTTATAGCTTACACATATGTAAGGCAAACCCCACCCACTCTCTCCAGCAAACAATGTTCCCTCTCTCTCAAGTTATCTGTGGCATCAAGCATCTATTTGCATTAAAAAGTTATTTCCGCCAAAGACCTTCCTGGCTTTAGCATATGCCAGTAATAGCATCACTAGGAGCAAAATAAGGGGAGTCAGGTAGGAGTTGGCTGGTTATTCTTTTTGACAGCCACCAGCCACTAACTGGCTCCCTCCAGTCTCCCAGCACTGAGTGGTACATGACAGAGCAGGAAAGACCTGCCACCTCAACCCACCCACAGTTTTTGCTGACTCACTCCATTGAAAAAGAGAAAATTCCTTAGGGAAACCCTGCCTTGCGCTCCCTGCTTTCCAGAGCAGTGGGAACATGCAATGGGTAGCAGTTTACTAAGCCTGCTTTCTTGCCAGGAAACACTATGGGAGCTAGGTAGCGCCTATTATTATTGTTTATTAAATTTATATTGCACTCTTCCTCCGAGGATCACAGGGCGGTTCACTGTACGAAACCACAAAAATACATAACAATACAAACAAACCAATAATCCCCACCCCTCACGGAAACTACACAAAGTTTAAAAGGCCATAAATTGTTTAAGTAACCAAAGGTCTGGGAGAAGAGGATTTTTTTTCTTTTTGCCTGGCACCTAAAGATATGTAATGATATCTTTTCCAATACCTGCGTCGTTATCAGATACCCAAACTCTTGTTTAGGCTTTTTTTGCCTTCAAAATAGTAGACACACACACAAAAAACAGCAGATACACGAAGATACAGTCATGGTTCCCCTCCCTTCCCCATAATTCTGGGAGCTGTTGTTTTGTTGGGGGGCTGAGAGTTGCTAGGAGACTCTTGCCCCCCCAGAGTGGTTTTGACATTCAATCCTTCTTACAGGGAGCTCTGGAAGGGGAATTGGGGGGGGGGGTCTCCTAAAAGCTCTCAGTGCCCTTAACTACAACTCCCAAACTCTTTGCAGGAAACCATGGCTGTTTAAAGTAACAACATAGTTCTTTAAATGCAGGATGTGAAAGTGGCTGCTCTCTGTTTCTAATTTTCTTCATATTGAATATATCAGACCATTTCATACACCAGGTTTGCTTTTGCCGGTTTGGAATAATTTGTTTTATTTTCACCTTAATCTTTCCCCTCATCACTTCTTTGGTATGTTGGGAGTTAAGGGATACAGGAAACACTGACTCCTTGCTCAACAAAAGCTGTAATGCAGTTCGCATCATTGATATGAGAGAGAGAGAGAGAGAGAGAGAGAGAGAGAGAGAGAGAGAGAAATATGGCTTCACTTGAGGCTTCTTGGCCCTAACCAATACTTGGGTGGGAGGCAACCTGCATAATCTGATCTCCCTGGAGAAAAGGGAAAGGCACACCCACAAACCCTCTGGCATTGGGCACCCCCCATTCCTTGCAAACCCACTTGCTCCTAAGGCAGGTGCCAGACGCTTCCAGCTCTCTGCATAAACCTCCAATGGAAAAAGCACATCCCCCTCGCACTATGTAATGTTCACGGCCACATAAAGGTTTTAGCTTCCCATACAGTCCATTACGGAGAGTAAGCAGTAACCGCAAAGGATGTCCATTCAATACAGAGGTGCATGTCAATAAATGTGAAGGTATAATGGCGACATTTCCATTTACTTGAGAGGAAGCTATTGCAATAGGAAATGAGGCATTAGCTCTTAAGAAAAGCAACCAGATTGAATAGCTTCTCTGAATAAGTGGCATGACTCTTTACTGGAATGGTTATTAGTCTATTAGAATAACATGAATGAATGTGAGTGTGTATACACATAGAGACATGCACACATACATAAGTACGCAAAGTTGTAGAATTTCTCATGTTATTTCCCCTAATGGATGCACACTTTCCCTTTTATATATGCATTATTATATACATATTTTGTTTGGAGAACTGCATTTCCAAATCTGGAGAAGTAGCACATTTTGAAGGATAACTTCTTTTTGGGCTATATATTGCTTGGGTTGCCAGTGGCCATGCTGACTGGGTCTGATAGAAGTTGGAGTCCAAAATATCTGGAAGGCACCAGGTTGGGGAAAGCCAGAGGAGACTAACTTAGTTAATAACCAAAGCAATAAAAACATAAGAAGAGCCCTGCTGGATAAAGCAAATTAAGTAGTTAACTAGATGCCTTTGGAAGCAGTGAGCAAAAGAGCCCTCTTCCCTCCTGTGTTTTCCAGCAACTGGTATTGAGAAGAATTACTCCATCTGCCTCCATCTGTGGTGGAAAAGCATAGCTATTGTGACTGGAGAACCCACTCACGGTTTTTATCTCCATGGATTTGTCTAATCAACTTAAGTTTCAGCAGGTCTAGTCTAAGCACGACTGAATCTGGATCCACCCTGCTATGTGTTTTCAAATATCCATAAAGAAAACAACAACCAACTCTCCCACCCGCCCTGACAGAAGCACTGAGTTTCAGCACATCAATCATTTCAAGTCATTCCATGAAATAAAACTACTGTTCCACAAGTCACCATGTGCCGCTGGAGGCTTATAAGAACATAAGCAGAGCCTGCTGGATCAGGCCAATGGCCCATCTACTTCTGCATCCTGTTCTCACTGTGGCCAAGCGGATGCATTTGGAAAATGCACAAGCACGATTCAAGCACAAGAGCTCTTTCCCCTCCTACAGTTTCCAGCAACTGGTATTAAGAAACATTGCTTCCTCCGACCACGGAGGCAGAGTATAGCCCGCATGACTAGCAGCCACTGATAGCTTTCTCCTCCATGAGTTTGTCTAATCCTCTTTTAAAGCCACCCAGTTTGGTGTTGCTCACTGGTTCCTGCAGGAGTGAATTCCATAGTTTAACTATCTTCTTGTTTCTGTCCTGAATTTGCCGACGTTAAGCTTCATTGGGTGTATTCTATCATGTCACCTTTTACTCACCTCTTTTCTGAAAGAAAAAGTCCCAGATGTGACCAGATTTCCTCATAAGGGAGTCATTCCAGCCCCTTGATCACTTTGGTTGCCCTTTGCTGAACATTTTCAAATTCTATGGTAGCCTATAGTCATGTTCTATTGATGCTACATATAAAATAAAGTTATGCCGAGCTGAATGAGAAGCATTAGATCTCTTGCCCAGTTCTCAGGAACATGCGTCGTCAACTTGTCCCCTGATATTAAATCCCACAGTTGTGAAATACAGACTTCAAATAGATCTGGATGTAAAGTCCTCCAAAGTCTTGCACTGGTAAGCCTTGCCACAGTCATTAGTTAAGCAATAAGATCTTTACGAGAAAGGTCTTGAGCAATAGCTGTGTGGTACAATAAAAGTTTGGGGCCTGAGTGTGCTCTGCAGGCACTCACCCCAGCATATCAAAAACCCTTGTCCATGGTTCTGTAGATGCTGTCAGCCTGCACGAAACTGGCTTGTACATGAGGCACTGTAAACATCACATGCCATGCTGGAGGCAGTAAGGAGGATTGCCCCAAAGGCATTCCTATGCATCTCTGGACCATGTCCAAACATAGCAGCCAGTGTGGTGTAGTGGTTAGAGTGTTGGACTAGGATCCAGGAGACCAGGGTTCAAATCCCTGCTTGGCCATGAAGCTCACTGGGTGACCTTGACAATTCCTTCCAGTAGCACCTTAAGGAAGGAATTTTTTTATTTTGACTATGGCAGACCAACACGGCTACCTATCTGTAACTGGGTGACCTTGAGTCAGTCAATGCCAATCAGCCTAACCTACAACACAGGGTTGTTGTGGGGATAAAACAAGGAGGGGGAGAACCGTATATGCCCCCTTGAGCTCCTTGGAGGAAAAGGTGGGATATAAATACAACAAAGAAATCAATAAACAAACAAGCTGTGAAAGGCTGAATTTTACACACTCTAGAAAAGGCTGAATTTTACACACTCTAGAACAGCGGTTCTCAACCTGTGGGTCCCCAGATGTTGTTGGACTACAACTCCCATCATCCCTGAGCTCTGGCCTTGCTAACTAGGGGTGATGGGAGTTGTAGTTCAACAACATCTGGGGACCCACAGGTTGAGAAAGGCTGCTCTAGAAACTGCATTTAATGGTGTTGTGGTTTGCCTTATGATGGAAGGTACTTGAGTTCCCTACTCAGCCATGAAAGCAATTGGGTGACCTGGGGTAGTTTCCCTCTCTCCCCCTCTCTTTCAGCCTAGCTGAGGATCTACTGAAGGGTAGAAAAACAGCCACATACACTGCCTTGGAGGAAAAGCACAATAAATTAGGCTTTGTTCCCAGGATATGGTCTGAAGACGCACAGGGTGTATTGCACAAGGATTTCTGTTTGCACAATGGGACCATCTCCTCCCCCTGTGCGCAATCTGTATCCTCCCCTACAACTGTTCCAGAGGGTTGGGGGAATTCATGGAACAGATTTAGAGGGCGCATGGAAGGAGGAAGAGGGGGAGAATGTTCCATTGTGCAAGCAGAACTCCTTATGCTGACAGAACAGTCATGTGCCACTACAATGCCTGCAATCCATGATGTCACAACTTTGCTGCAGTTAAGCTGGTCTGGGGTTTAGTAGGTGCCTGGGTGGGAGACCATGTGGTGCTGCTTTGAAGATAGGTGGGACAGACCATGAAAGTGGAACGGGGAAGTGTTTCCTCTTGCAGCTTTCAGAGGCTACTGCCCTCTTTCTATCTTTTTTAAAAAATATTTTTTAAAACAAGATTGGCAAATACAGCAAACAAAAAAAATCACACTAAAATACATAATAAGAATGCCACAGATGCAAGAAGAGTAAAAAATGCAAGATAAAAAAGAAGCTAAAGAAAGAATGAATAGTGTAAGACATATCCCATGGTGGGATACAAAGTTCGTATTTATACAAAATATATCAAGTATTCATAAACACTGCCATGAAAAAAACCCATATTTAATAGGAATGCACCAACCATGAGATTGTAAATCACAAACAGTCCCCAAACAGATGCAAAATCTGAGAGGTCTGCATGGCAGCACGTATATTATGGATCAGTTTTTCAGAGATTCTCAAGAGCCGTGTGCCATGTGGTGTGGGCGTATGCACCTGGTGGGCGATGAATCTGGAAATTCTCCCATCTGCTTTGCACTCACACACAGCTTATGGGATTCTGCCCCACTTTATGGCTGGTTAGTTGGTTTTTACCGTACTTTGTTCCTTTATTTGCAGTGGTCACTTGTGATGATGGACAAAGTGAAAGCCCTAAGAGGATCCAAGATGGCGTCGTTAGTGGTAGCTCTATTTTGTGCTCCGTGTTGATATATAGATTGCAATAAACCACAGAATGCGCCCCTTTCATTCCTGAGCAATCACAAAATGACTGGCGATGAGCAGATATATCATTAATCGTTGACAAATAAGATCAGCATTAGCACCCACCACAAATGGGTAGAAGTCGTAACTTGGGGTCTAACGTGACCTATTTCAAGAGGCATAAACCCACACGCAATACAAGAAAGAGAAACAAACAAACAAACAAACACGGAGCTCTCTTCTTTGCCAAAGATGCTCCAGCAGCAATGCACAAGCTGGAGAAGCAATGGAAAGAGAGAGAGAGAGAGAGAGAGAGAGATGTTGGGGGAGGGCTATAGGATACGTTGATTCTGCTGGGCGCTCAATATTTCAGTTACGTAACCTCTTGCAGGCTGAAGATCGCTGTGTCTGCTGCAGAGGCTCCCTGTCTCCTCCGCACATGTGTGCCAGCCTTTAATCTCCTGCTTGGCTGGCTCCTTAAATCAAAAGCGTGGATGGGAAGCACAGCGGTCTCATTTAAAGGAGGAAAAAATGCAGTGGGAAAGATAACCAGAAAAATGTGCTGTCTTGGTTTGCCCCGCCGCCCGCCCCCCTCTCAAAGGGGTCTGTTGCTGCTGCCTGACATGAGATCATTAACCCACATGGCCTTGAGGAAAAGGCAGGGGACATTCTAAGAATACAGATAATCAGAAGTTTGGATAAAACTAGAAGGCTGCTTTGAGAGCTTCAAGGACATGGAATTACAGGGGCAGGGGAAATGCGCCATCAATTAGCACAGAGATGGATAAACTCACTCCCCTTCCCCCAGCTCAGGTCTCAGAAGTGCCGATTTGCTACAGACCACATGGAATCCATGTGGGTCATGGCACAGGGGCTGTTCCAAGGGGGACAAAAGCCATTCGGGCTCCCTGTGTGAGGCACATGCTGACTTCTTTAAAATGATCTCAGCGTGTTTTTTTAAACCAACATTAATATTGCATATATATATTATATATATATTTGAATTCACAGATTGCATTGTTAGGAGCACACTTCTAAACAGAAGACAGAATATGCTGAGGGGCTCCTCACTTCCATTGCAGGGATGTAAGGCAAAGAAGGGGCAACTGGGAAGGCGCTGTTTTTGTAATTAAAATAAAAAGAAAGGAAAATAAAGAAAGGAGAGAGTGGGAATGCAGTTGGAGGTTTCAAATACACTTGCAAACGCACCATCTGGAGCTGCAGTGATAGCCAGGAAAGGAAATGGCTGTCGTGTTGATTTGAAATAAATAAGTTTCTCTCCCTATGTTGGAAGACAAATAGGATACGCACACGCCCTGCTCCCCTCCTGTTTTCTATGTAAAAGCGGGAGGGAGGCTGGAATCAAACCCCCTCTTTCTGTTCTCTGAAGCCACAAATGGTGGGAAGTTCTCAAAAAAAATTCTCAATAAGGTCTCTTTTGGGTCACATGTAGTGAAGGGGTACTTGCTCACTCCTGAGTAAGACGAACAATGGATCAACCATCCACCATAAGAGGAACCCCGCTGGATGAGGCCAGTGCCCCACCTAGTCCAACCTCCTGTTCTCAAAGTGGCCCACCATATGCCTGTGGGAAACCTGTAAGCAGGATCTGGGCAGAAGAGCACTCTACCCTTCTGTGGCTTCCTGCAGCTGATACTCAGAAGCGACTATGGAGGAGACCATGACAGATCAGGCTCCTCCCAGACCAACTCCTGCCACATTCCCTCTTTAACTGGGTACATAAGAAGAGCCCAGCTGGACAAGACCAAGGGCACACCTTATACAACACCCTGTTTTCACAGTGGCCAATAGGAAGCTCCAAAGCAGGACCGTTTCAGTTCTGTTTCTGATATCTCCAGTCAAGATTGTTATTTCTTTTCTCTTTTAAAAAACTTCTTCAATACAAACACATCACATCAACCCAACAAGGGACACGTTTTGTCCTAAAAATGGGGGTATTAAGATTTTCTCCCCTCTCATGGTTTTAAAAATGGATGTCTGGGGGCTGGTACTGGTTGCCCAACAAGCCAGAGACCTGCTGTTCTGGGGAACTTGGTTGCACGGCTCTCTCTGGGTCATTCCCCCAAATTATAAACAGATATCTTGACACGCTGTATGGCTGCACTAAGCAGCAGCCCTGTGGCTTCAGTGAGGTCTGAACCATCCTGCCCAACACGTTTCTGAGACTCTACTTTCAGTTCATACAAGGAGGAAGAGGCTCCCGTGGCTTAAAGGGGAAGGTGCTGGTGGTGATAAAAAGTGACAGCTCACATTTCATCTACACATCACTTTAAACAGGCCCACCCAACTCCCAAGAGATTACCTATTGTCACTGAGGATTGACCGGAGTTGTTGAGCTTTTTTTGGGGGGGGGGAATTGAGCAAAGTTGTTTAGCTTTTTTTAAGGGGGATGGACATAA
Source organism: Podarcis liolepis (assembly GCF_965112155.1). Lineage (NCBI taxonomy): Eukaryota > Metazoa > Chordata > Lepidosauria > Squamata > Lacertidae > Podarcis > Podarcis liolepis. The sequence continues at coordinate 23,343,132 of NC_139567.1, read as the reverse complement.
AGCACTCACCTAAAACTTCACCACTAACGAACATACACAGTGCTAAAGCCAACCATCATTTTCCCAATCGCCAACATGAAACGCCAAACACCACCCACTTGATAAGGATCCCATGATTGACCAGGATCACCCAGGGATCTACCTGTCAAATGTGGTCAACCGGTTGAACATGTCTGCTTTAAACCTTAGGTAAGGCAAACCATGGTTTAAATGCAGCAGGATGGTGCATGCGGCTGAAACTATGAAGCCTGGCTCCACCCTTGCTATCAGCCACAGTGAACCTCAGAAAACCAGTTGCTGGGAACTGCAGCAGGGCAGCGTGTTGGTTGTGCTCATGTCCTGCTTGGGGTCTCCCCACAGGGATCTGGTTAGCCAATCTGAGAACAGGAAGCTGGACGAGATGGGCCACTGGCCTGATCCTGCAGCCTCTTATTTATTTACGATCTAAGCCATGGTTTGGTTTAGTGCAGGGGTCCCATGGACCCCCGCCGCCTGCTCGGCCAGCTCCCATGGGCCGCGGCTAAACCAGTGCAAAGCAAAGCGGGGACCGCCTTCTGCGACACTGGCCAGCTTCCCATTGGCTGCAGGAGGCTCCTGCAGCCAATGGGAAGCTGCACACGCCTCCTCCGCACCGGAAGGAGTGCCGGAAATAACATTTGCGCATGCGTGCATGTGCACGCACGCACTCCGGCCCACCGCGGCGTCTGCAGGACCGTAAACCAGCCCAAGCCACAAAAACTTTGCTGACCCCTGGTTTAGTGCAATGTCCAAACCTGGGCTTGTAGTTTGTTTCTCTCTCTAAAAAACAAAAAATGAAACATCACAAGCTGTAACCAAGGTTCATTCTTGGTTTCCTGCTCATGGTTGGCATGGAAAAAAACAAACCACGAGCCTAGGTTCAGGTGTAATGCTAAGCTCATCAATGGCTAAGCTCCAGCAGCAGGAGCAGCGGAGGAGCGCAATGCCCACAATTTCAGCTGGGTGCACAACCACGCACCTTTAAACCATTGTTTGGTTTAGTTATTGTTTAAAGTGCCATGCGAACAAGGCCTTTAAATGTCTTGGCACTATGGACTGTGAATGGCAGGTGTGAGTGCTTAAGCAGAGGCCCATTCATTCCAGAACATGCATATCCTGCCTCCCCAACCATTTGATGCCATTTACAAAACACTCTTAACATTCATAAAAGTAAAAGAGGCGCAGTGGAAGCTGGGTGGGAAAAGGCATATTTGAGAGTCGGGTTATAAAGACAGCTCAGATTGCAACAGCTTGCCTAAACAAAGAGCCAAACTGCAAGGGTGCAGAAAGGGGGTGTGGGGAAGAGATCTCTATTTTTTCCTCTTACACCACAAATGTGGGGGTGGAGTGATTTTGAAAGGGAAAATCCCAAGCTTCCGCCATTCCTCTTTGCAGCCTCCAGTGGCTGTTTATTCAGTACGTGCCTTTTTGTATCGCCATCATATTATATTGAGTTGTATCCTGCCTCTTCCCCAGACAAGGTCTCAAGGCAGCTTACACAAATTAAAACAACACAGATGAAAACGCAAGATAGCTAAAAACATAAAAAGACAATAGTTTAAAAGTAATCAAACTATAATAGAATTAAAACAATACAGTGGTGCCTTGGGTTAAGAACTTAATTCATTCCGGAGGTCTGTTCTTGACCTAAAACTGTTCTTAACCTGAAGCACCACTTTAGCTAATGGGGCCTCCCGCTGCCGCTGCGCTGCCGCCGCACGATTTCTGTTCTCATCCTGAAGCAAAGTTTTTAACCTGAGGTCCTATTTCTGGGTTAGCGGAATCTGTAACCTGAAGAGTCTGTAACTGAAGCGTCTTGTAACCCGAGGTACCACCGTATAAGAAACAGATCTATTAATATACAGGTAGTAAAAACAGCACAGCACTATTTAAAAGCCCATTTAAAAGCAAAAACAAACAAACCAGTCCCCAAAGTCCTGTTGGAATAAAATAGGCGTCACCTACCAGAAGAAGGACAATGAGGAGGAAGCCAGTTCAGTTTCTCTACAGAGAGAATTTCAAAGTCTGGGAGCAGCCACCAAGAAGTGAGCCTTTCAATTTATTGTTTAAAGGGGGGGGGGTTTAAGCTGCCACATCTCTTCTGGAATCTGAATCTACAGTCCTGGGGGTGCTATGGAAGAGACCCTGTTTCTTCACACCATCATCCTGATCTTCCTGGATGATGGAGTTCTGAACATCTACCTGATGTCTTCATTAGATACAGTGGGGTGTTCAAGCAAAGAGCAGCAGCATCTAGTCACATCAGCTGGTCATGTAAACTCATGCACACCATACACAGTTGGTGCATATGATTCTCTCACTGCTTAAACTGAGATACGGTTTTTTACCATGTTTATAGCAAAGCATGGAGTTTCAGCTGGAGATATAAAACCGGAGGATTAAAAACAAAGGATCAGTGCACTCTGCCTGGAAGCAGAAGACCAGAGTGGAATTTGGGTGAGAGAAGCCTCTGCTGATGAGCCACTCCCAACAGATGGTAGAGGGAGAAGGACCATGCCCACAGGCCCTGATCCCAACACCTCTGCCCCACTGGATATGCGGTATTGCAGACCGCATGGAAGCCCCCATCCCAGAGGTGCCATCTTTTTAAGGGGATTGAGGGGGCCCATGTGGGCCAAAACTGCCTCAGCCCCTAGGAGATGGTGCACCTGCCCCATCCACAGAGGCTCCCTTCAGCAAACATGCAGATGTGGTACCCAATAGATTAAAGAGACATAAGAAGACCTCATCTACACAGCCCCCAAGAGATTACAGAACTCATCTTAATCAAAAGAATTCCAGTCAAAATCCTTGACACTGATGTGCAGTCAGATTGAGTCTAGGGTGACCACATTTGGTAAAAATGTCCAAGAGGGAAGTTAGAGATCGGCTGCTGAAAAGGCAAAGCTGAGAGACTGGGTGGGTGGGAAAGGGAAGTGTTCACACAGCAAGAAGGAAGTAGAAGATCTGAGGAATGAGGAAGGAAGGTAATTGTACAAATGTTGCTATGTCCAAGGGTAATACATGGTTTGTCCTGGTGGAACCTTTCAGTTTCATGGTGCTTTTGGTTCCCCCAGATCTCCTATTCATGAAGCTGTCATCTGCGCATGCCTGTCCATCTAAGCATGTGCAACGACTGAACAGCACCATTTGAATTGACATGGACTGTGGCTAATGTGGTATTGAACGTGGCTTTGAAAAGTAGAAGTGGGAGAACGCTGGATGCAGAGGAAGCAGTAATGGGAACAAACCCTGACTTAGGACGATCTTGGGTGACCTTGCGGAAGAAGCCACCTTAATGCCAAGGCAGCCCACCTGTTCATATGGTTCAGGAATGGGGAACCTGTGGTCCTCCAGTTGGTGGTGGACTCCAACTCCCATCAGCCCTGGCTAGCATGACCAAGAGTCAGGAACTTGTACAGTGGTACCTCGCAAGACGAATGCCTCGCAAGACAAAAAACGCGCAAGGCGAAAGATTTTTCCATTTTTTGAGTCGTTCCGCAAAACGAATTTCCCTATGGGCTTGCTTTGCAAGACGAAACTTCTTGCGAGTTCTTGTGAGTTTGTTTCCTTTTTCTTAAAGCCGCTAAGCCGTTAATAGCCGCTAAGCCGCTAATAGCCGCTAAGCCGCTAATAGCCATGCTTCGCAAGACGAAAAAACCGCAAGACGAAGAGACTCGCGGAATGGATTAATTTCGTCTTGCGAGGCACCACTGTAGTCCAATGCCACCAGGAGAGCCACAAGTCCTCCATCTCTGATCCAGTTGCTCCTGGAAGCAGGCCTCTGGGGTCTCTGGTAGATGTCCTGTTAGCCAAGACCACTGTAGCTGGAGATGACAAAGAGTGGTCCCATGGTCACACACACCACCACACCAGCACCGCAGACCCTCCCCAGGAGAGACTTTCTCAGACTGTGCAAGCTAACAGCAGGCCAGCCAGGCCGACATATGGAACAGAGCACTTTGAAGCAATGGTGGTGCAGGAAGTGGTCTGGGGATGATTCAGTGTCGAGCCTAATTCTTACCCTGACTCACAGCTGAATCGTTTGCCCCTGTTATAAAGATTCAAGGTGGGGGGCAGAATCAGGAACTATCTTGCTAGGAGGAAGTTCTGTTCTCTGGAAGAGTCACAAAAGCAAGGCCAAAATGATTACACATCATGCTTTTCTGGAACTTATTTAAAGGACTTGGCATCACAGCAGGGATGGGGAGCCTGTGGTCCTCCAGATACTGCTGTGAAATGAGGCACATGGTCACCCTAACAGTCAGCCAGCCAAGATCCAAAGGATGGAGAAGGAGAAGGAGAAGGAGAAGGAGAAGAAGAAGAGGAGGAGGAGGAGGAGGAGTTTGGATTTGATATCCCGCTTTACAGACCCGAAGGAGTCTCAAAGCAGCTAACATTCTCCTTTCCCTTCCTCCCCCACAACAAACACTCTGCGAGGTGAGTGAGGCTGAGAGACTTCAGAGAAGTGTGACTAGCCCAAGGTCACCCAGCAGCTGCATGTGGAGGAGCAGAGATGCAAACCCGGTTCACCAGATTACGAGTCTACCGCTCTTAACCACTACACCACACTGGCTCTCCACACCACACTGGAGGTACAGACTAAGGTCTGCATGGTTGTCGCCCAGCAGATGAGTTGCTCAGGACTGAAGATCCAACACTGAGGGTTGGGTGTTTATATGACTTAAGCTATGTACGAATTCCTGTTTTCATCTGGCGCACTGCCACCACTGGTTTGGGAAACAATGAACACAAAACATTAGCCACAATCCATATTGAACCTACCATTTCTCATGAAATACAGTATCTTGGTGTGTTTTCCTCACCCAAACCAGCTTCGATCTGAATTGGTGTCACCTCTGATCCTGTAATCAGCTGATGGAGTGCTATAGGTCAGATGGGACCAGATGCCTTTTGTACAATCAGCATTTGTGCGGGTGACTTTTCAAAAGGAAATTGCAGGGACGCACTCCCCCTTCCAATCAGGAATGCAGTGGGGAGAAAGTGATGGCACAATCCTAAACCTGGGACTTACTCACAGGTAAGTGTGCACAGGTTAAACAACCTCAATGCAAAGACAGAAGTCTTTTGACAAGAGGGCACTTGCTTGCTAGGCTTAAGCACACATGGGATTGCTTTTTGAAATTAGAAGTGAAAGGGAGCAGAGATGCTCATAAAACTAAATTGTGTTCCCAGTGCCATAGAAACTTTCACAGAGCTACAGCATAGACTCAACCCCACCAGGCACATGGTAGTTAGTGGAACAGCCATGCTTAAGCCATTCAGACCAGACTGAATTCTAAGTGTGTCTTTATCACAAGAAGGGATGTGAGGAGAAGTCACTCATTTTGCATTTTAATGCAAACCATCCTAAATCCACACTTCCCGAATCATTTCACAAATTGAAAGGCAGCTATCCTTCGAAACTTCGCACTCATCTGAATTTTGCAATGCAGTTCCCTAAGCAAAATGAGGGGAAAGACTGCAGAAAATAGAGGCACTGTACATTATTGGAAACAAATAAAAGCAAAAGAATGATGTTAGGGAAAACTGGGGGGGGGTGTATTAAAGGAGAAATGCACACAAAACTATGCAGGAATTGTCATGTATTTTTTTTTTTAAAGATGCAAACTATGCAGAAATGGGGATGAACTGAATTAAACATTGGAAAAATGAGGAACTGAAATTGACCTCCATCCATCTCAAATTGCAAGATGAGTGTGGACACTCAGTCCTTAGCTGTACTAGGCAGATCAACTGGCCAGAGTTGCAAACAGCTCAAACTTGCAGACAATAAGGGAGGGCAGACCTGCACCATATATTTAAATTCAGGTAGGTAGCCGTGTTGGTCTGATGCATATATATTGGCCAGGAGCACTTTAGAGACCAACTAAGTTAGTTCTTGGTATAAGCTTTCGTGTGCATGCACACATCTTCAGATACCATGAACACGAAAGCTTATACCAAGAACAAACTTAGTTGGTCTTTAAGGTGATACTGGACTATATATATATATATATATATATATATATATATATATATATATATATATATTCGACCATATATTTAAAGTACATTCAGTGCATATCTAAAGCACATGATTTCCCCAAAGATTGCTGTGAACTGTAGTTCCCCCCTCACAGAGCCCCAGTTCCTAGCACAGGTAACAAACTACACTTCCCAGAATAAGGACTGAGCTTCTGCACTCATCTGTTATTAACATTCCATATAGTTTTAATTGTATGGTTTTATGTACTGTCATTGTAAACAGCTTTGGGGGGTTCTCCCCCCCCCCACGAAAAGTGGCAGATAGACATTTTTTATAAATAAATAAATAAATAAATAAAAGGAATAAGAATCTTTCAATGAGAGATGGGTGACTGTCAATTTCAGTTCCTCATCCCTCTCCCCCAATCATAAATTGATATGCAGATCAGGCTTCCTGCAGAAAACCAGAGATTTCCCAAACATACTGCATGCCACTTAATTCACAGTTCTGCGGCTGCATTCTATAGTCCTCCTACTTGGGCCCTATTTATACAAGTCCTTTCACAAACACTGTAAAGACACACTTAATATGATTTCACTTCCCACCAATAATGCTGCAAATGAATTATATATTTTAGGAAAGAAAGCTGTGGGGGAATCTAAAAGGAAAGGAAAGAAAGGAGAACAGGAGGTGAACCTTGAAAAACACTGAGATGGAGCAAAGATTGCCATAAGAAAGGTCATTGAGCGATGCATTCTCAGCCAAGTGCTTTTCTGGTCTCATTAAAACCAGGAGGCGAGACTTAAACTGGGAAGGATGTGCTAATTGCTTACTCACGTGTCATCTTGTTGATATGAGAAGGGATGACTCACCCAGTAGTAAGGACTGTTCCAGGAGTCAGCAAAAAGCAGACAAAGTCAAGCTCTGATTCAGAAGTAGGTTCTTCATTCACCAATAGCATGGGTAGGCAAACTAAGGCCCAGGGCCTGGATCCGGCCCAATCACCTTCTAAATCAGGCCCACGGACGGTCCAGGAACCAGTGTGTTTTTACATGAGTAGAATGTGTCCTTTTATTTAAAATGCATCTCTGGGGTATTTGTGGGGCATAGGAATTTGTTCACCCCCCCAAATAGTCCCCCCCCAAGTTCTGAGGGACAGTGGACCGGCCCCCTGTTGAAAACGTTTGCTCACCCCTGACCAAGAGGGCTTGGATGAAATAATGGACAACAGAGCCTCGTCCATATAAATGTGAAGGCTTTAAGGAGGGCAAATCCAGAAGCAACTCACCCTCTGGGTCAGAACCACACTGCTAGCCTCCTGGTGTGCATGCGCCGAACTGATCTCCCCACCACCTTACCCCCCCTTCCCAATAAGCAACAGTGACCCACCTGCTGGGATGCTAGCTAGCAGCTTCACCCCATCCAGAGAGCATCTTCTTGCACCATCCTAACTGCAAGGGGATGCGGGTGGCGCTGTGGTCTAAACCACTGTGCCGCTTGGGCTTGCCAATCGGAAGGTCGGCGGTTCAAATCCCCGCGATGGGGTGAGCTCTCGTTGCTCGGTCCCAGCTCCTGCCAACCTAGCAGTTTGAAAGCACGTCAAAGTGCAAGTAGATAAATAGGTACCGCTCCAGTGGGAAGGTAAACGGCGTTTCCATGCACTGCTCTGGTTTCGCCAGAAGCAGCTTAAGTCAGGCTGGCCACATGACCCGGAAAAACTATCTGCGGACAAACGTCGGCTCCCTTGGCCTGTAAAGTGAGATGAGCGCCGCAAGCCCAGAGTCATTTGTAACTGGACTTAACTGTCAGGGGTCTTTTACCTTTACCTTTTTAACTGCATCCACAGAAGGGGGTGGAGCAGACAAATGGCTGTGCCAGCCTGGAGCTGGCAGAGTGATCAGGCCCAGTGCTGTCACATTGACAGTGGTGGTGCTGATATTGGATGCAATGGATCCAGGGCCAGTCCAGCCCCTCAGCTCGCTGCCCTGTAATGCTCAGTTTTGGAGCATCTGCCACCCACACATTCAGCAGCCAGAAAGGAGAGCTTTATACCAGCAGGGTGATACTGGCATCATTCCACAGGTGTAAAGTAACTCATTATTGTTAACTATACAGCCTCGGTCCTGTATACCTGAAGGAGTGTCTCCACCCCCATCGTTCAGCCCGGACACTGAGATCCAGCGCCAAGGGCCTTCTGGCGGTTCCCTCATTGCGTAAAGTGAGGTTGCAGGGAACCAGACACAGGGCCTTCTCGGTGGTGGCACCCACCCTGTGGAATACCCTCCCTTCAGATGTGAAGGAAATAAGCAGCTATCCTATCTTTAAAAGACATCTGAAGGCAGCCCTGTTCAGGGAAGTTTTTAATATTTAACGCTGTACTGTTTTTAACATTTGATTGGGAGACGTCCAGAGTGGCTGGGGAAACTCTGCCAGATGGGTAGGGTATAAATAATAAATTATTATTATTATAACTAAATGAGACGCCTGAAACAGTTAAAATAAGTTACAGTCCAAAGAACTGAGTGGGTCTTAAAATATTTCTCTCTCTCAGGTGTTTCTCAGCATACCATGCAAGCTACAAAATGAAGGTGCCAGACACAGCTCCGTGGGGTGGAAATTCCACAGCCTGGGGGGCTGTCCTAATAATGCGTTGAAAAGAAGTATTTGATTCCTTCAATTCATTTCCTAATTTCAATAGATTTGTATCCTACTTTGCTATACAAAGCAGCTCATTGAAATTAGAAGTAGTAAAATGCAACACACCCACTCACCCCCATGATATCCAAACACAGAAACAAACACAGCATTGATAGATTATTATTTTAAAAATCCAGCTACAGAGGCCAAATGCTTGCTGTAAAAAGCAGGTCGTAACTGCCTGCCTGCCTGCCTGCCTGCCAGCCAACCATCCATCCCTCCAACCATCCAAGAAGGAACCTGGGAGGCATCTCCACATGCTCTGTGGCCACCACAAAAAAGGCCCTGTCCGTTTGCACCCATCTAACGCAGCTTTTTCCAACCGAGTGCCCTCAGGGTATTTTGGACCACAACTGCCAACAGCCCCATAAAGGGTTCTAATGTGGATCTTAATGCTCAGGCATGTTCAGATAAGACATTTCTTAAGGTCCTTTGCACCTATCCATTTTTAGTAACTTATTTATTGCTTTTTGCAGCTCACTGCAGGATTGAGCTACAAATTTGTATTTGGCAAATAAACCTTGGGCATTACTGGGGGCTATGCAATTGCCACACATCCCCTCTCTTTTTCGGAATAAAATATGTGAATCAACGAAGCAGTGTGCATGCTGCAGGAGCGAAGCAATTAATGCAGACATTTCCACAGAAATAGATTCATTTTTATTTTTTTTTAAGGAAAGAGAGATAAGCCCTCAAACGGCAGGGTATGCAATAATGCATTCTGAATCAGGCATGTTTTTTTAAAAATAAAAAGCAGTACCTTTAGGGATACAGGCAGAGGGAGATGTAATTTGGTTGCCATAGTACACTTCCTTTTTGCTCTGGAACAGAGGATGATGGCAGAAAGGTTTTTCTGTCTAAAATTATTCATGATGCAGACAGCTTTATGGCGCAAATCAGAACTTGTTTGCATGTAGCCTTGAGATGTCACCACCTACAGCTCTCTAAGAAGTGTAATTTCTTCCTTGTGTGGAAATGCAGGCTCTGAGGAAATACACACAAAGAGTCCTGTGCTATGCCTACTCATTTCCTGTACACGCAAACCAAAGTTTCTAATCTATAGGTATTTGGATCAGATAAGTACAGGTATTTTGGCTCAGTTTACACACAGTTCTAAGTCAAACCATGGCTCAGTGTGAAGCAGGAAATAAACCAACCATGGTTTAGTGCAGGCAAGGAAATGTCTGGGCTCCTGAAGAAGAGATCACAGCTGCATTGCTCCTCTCTAGTTATTTTGCTGCAGGGCTGTGCTGAGATAAACCATGCCTAGCTTAGTCTGTCATCTGAACCTTGGCTCATGATTTAGCTCTCTCAAACAAACCAGGAGTTGAGAACCATAGATGAAACCTTGGTTTGTCTGGTTTGTCTGAAGAGAACATGGACTATGAGCCTAGTAGCTTAGTTCAGTGTGACACAGCAGCAGAACGACCAGGGAGGAGAAAAGTGGCCTTGAGAAAACTCCAGCAGAACAAACTTTTGCTTGTGCACACTAAACAATGGTTTGGTTTCATGTGGGTAAGAATCAATTAGAAGGAGAGAGATCATGAATATCTTAGCATAGCCAATCCTCAGGTTATGAGTGCTGTGAGTTGTTAGGAGACTCTTCCAGAGCTACAATTCCCAGCACCCTTAGCAAACTATAGTTCCCGTGACTCTTCAGGGGAAGCCACAACTGTGATGTAAGAGCATTTTACATGTATGGTGTGCATGTGCCCAATATCCTCTGAAACCATCTCAAGGGCCAAAATATTTAAGTCAACGAACAGTAGTAAACACATGCAAACTGAATCAACAAAAAAGTTTCTCCTCCTACCAAATAGGCTTTTAAAAGTTATGATTATTTAAAGTTTGCTTCTTCTTTTTTAAAATGCAAACTAGAGAAGCCAACTCAACAGGGTCAAAAGCTGGAGAAGGAGGAGAAGGAAGCATTTGCATTGTATGCACGGAAACTTGTTGCTTTGGAGAAACTTGTGTGGTGGAGATAAGAATGCTTGCTTGACGCGATAAATCTGGAGGACTGTCTCAAATTTGGCATGAAGCAGCAGGAAGGCAGCGCTGGTGGAGAGGAGAAAACAAGAGCCCCATTCAGGGTGCCACTCAACACCATATCCTTAAACAAGATTCATGCCCTTCCCAAACGTTCTGCCAACAAACGCACCTCTTCTTCCCTGGCGGTAAATCTGTTTGGAGTGCCCAGGTGGCAGACAGTAAGCGCTGGTGATGTTAACCCAACTAATTACTGCCAACATTATTTCATCGGCACTTTGAGCCCAGCCTTGAACATGCAAGTGCATGACATTCAGCAGGGCTGCTGGGCCAGTGGAATTTTGAATTTGCAAGGCGTTATCAGTGAGGATGAACTTTAAGAATGGGGCCATCAGCAGTTCCATATTTAAAGAGGTGGCGGCAGCAGGAATCTAGTCTATTCGAGGATACTTTGGAGTTAACGTCGAAGCGCTGGATCTGAAAGCGGAGTCTGGGAGGTAGATGGCGAAGAAACCTCCCTATAGCCAAGCAGGTTCAAGTCCAGTCAATGCCTGAAGGAGACTCCACCAAGAAATCCTATGCAAGTGAACCTTTGATTCGTGCCAGGAAATCCTAAATACTAACCTTCCCTAACCTGGGGCTCTCTGGATGTTTTAGGGAACAACTCCCGCCACCCCCAAACAGCAGGGCCAATGGTTAAGTGTGATGGGAGATGTCCAAAACATCTGGAAGGATCCAGGTTCGGAAAAGCTATTCTATACCAAGGAAGATTTATTCTCGAAGTACGGATCCTCATGTAGCCCCTTAGAACATTATCCTGGAATGCGAGGAGTGTGTTCAGCCTCATTTGCAGAAATGCAAAATCCCCGCAACCCTAAACATCTCCACGAAGGCTGGGCATGCTTAGCGGGCACAATGAGCATTTGAAATTTGCCAGGCACATTTTGCACTGGGGGTCCTTGGATCTTGACTGTTTTCACAGACCATCAACACATTCTGTAGAATTCTTCCTGTTATATTCTATCTGCACAAGCAGAACGAATTTCAGGAACCAAAAAAACTGTGCCGAAAAATAGGACTTTAGAGCTGTCTGGCCCCCAAACGGCAACAAGGCATTCTGTTTTGGCAACTGAAACCATGGCTCCTTAAACCAGGGTTACAGTTGCCAAAATGGTGTGAAAGCTATATTTTTCAGTACGGCATTTTGGTTCCTGAAATTCATTCCAATTGTGCAGATAGACTACCAAAGGCAGAATTCTACAGGATGTGTTGAAAGCAGTCAAGATCCAAGGATCCCCAGGCAAGCAGCTCCAGATGGTGGAAGCGTCAGGTGCCATCCTGGCTCCTGAGCATCTTCACTTGGTCGCAAGTGACTGATAGACAGGTGCAAAATGTGCCTGGCACCTGGTGAATTTTGAATGCTGCTCCCAGCGGTTCATCCCACACGTGAGCTTTGCAGTCAGGGACACTGCAATGTGGGGCACCTGATCACATGATCCCAAGCTGCCTGCCAATTCAGTTAAACAGTTGAGAAAAGGTTCGGTACAAGACAAGGTTTAGACTGGTGCAAGTCACTTCATGGCTGCATCTTTCTTAGGACTGAGGATCCTGCACTCGCAGTGTGAGATTCCAAAATTTGCACCACTGAAGAAACAATCCATTTCCTCTCATCTAAGTCCACATTCGACATTCAGCAATGGAAATAAACATGTCTCAAGGAAAGGAAGGGGGGGGGCCAAAGGAAAAACAAGCTTCTGTTAAATTTCATCACTTCCGTAATAAACAAAACATTATTCTCTTTCAGTCTTTGCTTGGGCGCCAAGTTCTGCTTTTGCAACACAATAGCTACATTGTTCTTCTAAACCGGCAGCCTGGTATGTATTTTGGTTACGGCAGCTCTTTGTCGTGCCATTCTCCAGTGACAATTATTTTAGTGTATCGTTAACTCATTACGAGAGCTGCTTTGCCCGGGTACAATACCTCTGGATAGGAACATAGGGCTGTATCTGATGTTCTCTGTCTGCTAGCACAAGAGCGGGTGAGTTTGAAAGTAGCACAACAGAGGAGTCCAGTGCAACAGATGTGCTTGTGGAAACTCGCTGCACAACAGATCGTGCAATCTACTGCACAACAGAGTTACCAGCGAACTGCTTATGCATTCTCTCCTGCAACAACGTCCTCTTGGCGCAAAACCATTTTGCCAGTGAAATAAGCATAACCCTAAGTGACTTTCACTCGGTGCTGCATTGGATCTTAATGGAGCTACAACGGATATTGTGTACTTTAATATGCAGTTCAGTTCATAATGCATATTTTCAAGTGCTGAGTTTAGTAATATTTTGAATTCCTTTTAAGCCAATTCGTTTTTAACAACCAAGAGGTTTTTGTTAACCCTCTGCCTTTGTCTCCCTGCTTACTTAGCAGTGGCTGGTGCCTGTTGGGGGGAAAGGCAGGGAGGCCAACAGTAGGTGGCGCCAGAGCTAATGACAGGCAGAAGAGCCAACTAACTCTACTTTTGTCCTCATCCATCCTCATCCACTTCCTCCCTGCTGAGTTCTATAAGGACAACACTGAGACAGATAGGACTCAGATAACAAGTGCTGCATGCTGGACTGGAGGTAAGTAAGAATATGGGCTGGTTGATGGAAGACTGACATTGGTTGGGGCAGGGCCCCATTTACCCTTAATGGACTATCTATAGAAGAAATGTTTCTCTCTCTTTCTGTGTGTGAGAATGTGAGTGAGTGAGAGAGAGACTGAGTGCACGTGTGAGAGATCCCCCCCCCCAACAATAAAAAAGCTGTAACAAAAAACCAAACCAAACAAATGACAAAGCAAAGGCCTCTCTGTAAGCAGCAACTTTGGCTCCCGTCCACCTCCCACACACAGCTGGAAATAACTTAGTTTCAGTAATTTACTCAAATACATGTATATTGCAATTAAGCACTGAACAGACTAAGAAGGGGCAGCGCTCCAAAACCTGGGGCAGCTTGTCAACTGGTTTTCTTTCTTTCTTTTCTTTTTCTTTTAATTCCTCCAGGTTCATAGCAACTGTGAAGGCTTCATCTTTGTTGGCGCCTCTCAATCATCCCACAGACTGGACTGAGTTCAGAAGAGCAAGACGGACACAGCCCAAAGACTGAGTGGTGGGAGAGGCTGCCAGCAGCTACAACTCCCATCATCACTGGCCATCCTTGCTGGGGGATGATGGGAGCAACATCTGAAGGGCCACATGTTCTCCACCTCTACAAACGGGAATTATTGGAAAGTGGTAGATCACACATGTTTTGCATGCAGGACGACACAAGTTCAGTCCTTGATATATCCAGGGTTTATATTATTTAAAGGCTCAGGTAGCAAATATTGCAAAATGATTCTGTCCCAGATCCTGGATAATTGATGCCAGTTCAGGGTAGACAAATTTTGAGCTAGATGGACAATATAAGGCATTTTTTTACGTCCCTTTACACGTTTTAGCTACTTACTTCTAAGGCAGGATACAGCCAAATGTTCTCTAGGGTCCCTTTTGGTGTGGACAATGATGGATGCCGTCAGAATGGCTCAGTGGTAGAGCATCTCCTTCTCCTGGAGAAGATGAAGTGGGAGGATCACAGTTATTGATCCCCAGCCCTCTACCAATTGCAGCTTCCCTGTGATAAGGAAGCGGCCCTAGGAACCTGGAAGAGTGTGTGTTTTGTTTCCATTCTGGATGGCTTTTGGAGCCTATAAAGACCTAGGCAAGCACTGAGGAGTGGGACCCCAAGGGTGATGATGCCAGGTGGACACAGCCAGAGGACCCTGCTACTTGGGCAAGCCTCTTTGGCAAATAGTAAGGCTGTGAGGAAGGGTGGTTTTGCTGACATCGTTCTTCACTGTGACCACTTATGGCAGTGAACCTTCATTTAAATTCAGCACCTATGAATATCAATCCATACTGAACTGGTTTGCATCTCCTAAACCAGGGGTCTGCAACCCGCGGCTCTGGAGCCGCATGTGGCTCTTTTACATCTTTCCTGCGGCTCCGGGGCGGATACTAGCGAGGGGAGGAGGCACACTGTGCGCCCTGACACTCCTCACTGTGGCGGGCGCTGTACTGGCTGTGACGTCGCATGGGGGCGGTGCGTGCGTTAGTCACGCACCGTCCCGACGTCACCTTCCCGCCTGCTGTCAGATCGTGGCTCCGGAGATATATTTGTTTGAAATGTCGCAATGGTTTTGCGGCTTCCAGTTGTTGTTTTTTCTTCGGAAACGGGTCCAAGTGGCTCTTTTTGTCTTAAAGGTTGCAGACCCCTGTCCTAAACCAACAGGTAGGCCTTCCTTTGGAATGTGGACATCTCAGAATTTTGCAATACAGCTAAAAAGATTATCGAAGTGTGTTAAAAAAATATTTTTTAAAGATAACATGCATTTAAGAATCCGTGCACTGAGATAAAAATGCTTACAGTTGTACCTCTGGTTACATACTTAATTCGTTCCGGAGGTCCGTTCTTAACCTGAAACTGTTCTTTACCTGAAGCACCACTTTAGCTAATGGGGCTTCCCAATGCAGCTGTGATTTCTGTTCTCATCCTGAAGCAAAGTTCTTAACCCAAGGTACTATTTCTAGGTTAGCAGAGTCTTGAAGCGTATGTAACCCGAGGTACCACTGTATTTAAATTTGTTTTCTGTGACAAAATACATTATCCACATGTGAATTTTTATTTTTTATTTATTGCATTGATATCCCACCTCTTTCTCCAAAGGAGCTCAAGGTGCCCTACATGGTTCTCCCCCTCATATAATCCTCACAATAACCCTGTGAGGTAGGTTAAGCTGAGAGAGTTCACTCAGTGAGCTTCATGGCTGAGTGAGGATTTGAACCCTGGTCTCCTAGTTCCTAGTCTGATACTCTTAAACGCTACACCCCACTGGCTCACTTGGGGAAAAGAGACAGAATGGATTTAGGACCGAACACGTACAAAATGCATGTGGGCCAGAGACTGACTGATTTGCCCATTCCAAGCATAGGTACAGTCCAGCCTTACCTCTTTCCCAGTTCATACAAACCAGACCCATCACAGAAGGTCCTCAGGGGGAGGTTTGCTAAAGCACGCGCCATCTGCTCCTGCAATTTAGTGAACAACAAAAGCCACCCAATCTTTTAAAGACCATTTTCCCTCTTTGATAAACACACATGCTAATTATAGCCTCCTTCCCTTGAGGCTGACAATTACCAATGACACAAAATAACCCCCAATGACAGGCAACTGCTGCTGCTCATTATCAAGGGGTTCTAAGCCACATTTCCTTTTTTCCTTTGACGGCTTCGCTGGCCAAAAAAAATACACAGGCACTGCCACACTGAATCAATTCATTTCTGGGGCGAACCAATCTTGTTATGGGTGGTATGGAGAAACCATCCCCAACAAATTCTCAAATAGCACTAGAGCTTAAGGTAAAGGTAAAGGTACCCCTGCCCGTATGGGCCAGTCTTGCCAGACTCTAGGGTTGTGCGCTCATCTCACTCTATAGGCCGGGAGCCAGCGCTGTCGGCAGACACTTTCGGGTCACGTGGCCAGCGTGACAAGCTGCATCTGGCGAGCCAGCGCAGCACACGGAACGCCGTTTACCTTCCCGCTGGTAAGCGGTCCCTATTTATCTACTTGCCCCCGGAGGTGCTTTCGAACTGCTAGGTTGGCAGGCGCTGGGACCGAATGACGGGAGCGCACCCCGCTGTGGGGATTCGAACCTCCGACCATGCGATCGGCAAGTCCTAGATGCTGAGGTTTTACCCACAGCGCCACCCGCGTCCCTCTAGAGCTTAGGATCTTCCTATTAAACTGGTTGGCAGGTACGGTGCCTATTCACCCTTCTTTATAGAGGACATTCCTCTGTTTGAATGGTCATCTGGTCTATGTTAAGTCTAATAATAAGATGGAAGAAATGGAGAGGTTTAGAAATTGCCCATTGATGGCCATCACCTGAATAGAGGAATGAGGAGACCTGCAGGTCAACTGTTCCTAGTACTCGCCATTATGGGGAGAATGGACACAAGAACAGCAGTCCTGTTGGGTCAGGTCAATGGCCCATCTAGTCCAGCATCCTGTTCTCACAGTTGCCAACCAGATGCCCCTAACAGGAAACCCTCCAGCAGGATCTGACCACAAGAGAACTCTTCCCTCCAGCGGTCACTAGGAACTGGTTTTCAGAAGCATTCCTGACTCCATTAGTGGAGGCGTAGCAGAACTTTCACGGCTAGCAGCCAATGAGAGCCTTCTTCTCCATGGCAATAGCCTTTTCCTCCAGGTATTAGATCTCTATTTGAATAGCTATTTCTAAAGTTGTATCTATGAGTCCAAATTAACACTGGGAGGAAGGGTCGTCGCGAAGGCTTGGAGCATCTGCTGTGGCTGCACATTCAATCCCTGGCACCTCCAGGTAGGGCTGGGAGAGAAACTTCTCTGAAATCCTGGAGCACCACTGCCAACCAGTGTAGACAGAGCTGAGCTAGATGAACCAACGGTCTGACTTATTTTAAGGCAACATCTTATGTTCAAATGTAAAGGTAAAGGGACCCCTGACCATTAGGTCCAGTCTTGACTGACTCTGGGGTTGTGGCGCTCATCTCGCTTTATTGGCCGAGGGAGTCAGCGTACAGCTTCCGGGTCGTGGCCAGCATGACTAAGCCGCTTCTGGCAAACCAGAGCAGCGCATGGAAACGCCGTTTACCTTCCCGCCGGAGTGGTACCTATTTATCTACTTGCACTTTGATGTGCTTTTGAACTGCTAGGTTGGCAGGAGCAGGGACCAAGCAACGGGAGCTCACCCCGTTGCGGGGATTCGAACTGCCAACCTTCTGAGTGGCAAGCCCTAGGCTCTGTAGTTTAACCCACAGTGCCACCTGCATCCCTTCAATGTTCAAATGTAACTGATGCCAATCTTACACAAATCTGTGTCCCCTTTGTTTGGTGACGTGCAAACGGCCATGAGGACAGCACACAATTTACCTATGCATGTTGCTGCCACGCGATGTGGGCATGGACACTGAGAGCTTTAAAAGATAATTAGGCAAGTTCATGGAGGGGGAAAATTCCCTATAGCTCCTCCTCCCCCCAATGATGTCTGCATGCACTGCTATGGGTTTGGGGGCAGCATGACACTGACTGCTACTTGCTGGAGAGTCAGGGCAGGTGAGGGATCATTATGCCCAGCTTGTGGGCATCCCAGAAACATCTGGTTGGCCACTGTAGGAACAGGATGCTGGACCCGATAGGCCTTTGCTTGGATCCAGCAAGGTCCTTCTTACTAGGGGCATGCAGTCAGTGGACTAGCGGGACTAGGCTATTCCCCTACATGTCCCCAGTAAATCAGAGTATTAAAGTATTAAAGCCTGATGCCTCCTTCCCAAAGCTTGGGAAGCTTCTGCTCGGCTTAGGATGCTCACATGCCCCCCACATTGCCCTCGCAAGCTGGCACCTCTGGCCCTTACTGTTCCCCTATGAAAAATTTCACCGCACGCCACTGACTTCTTATGTTTTTATGTCAACCTCCAAGATGGTTGTATGAATGGAAAGATACTTTTAAATGTAGGTGCTTTTTGAACATTTTAAAATCTACTTGCTTTTAGAACATTGTAACTGTTTTAGAGTGTTTTTGCTTTGTTTTTAAATAGTATCTATGCTTGTCCCCTTGGGCTGCTTAGAGATGAAGGGTAGGATATAAATTCAGTAATTATTATTATTAATAATAATAATAAATGGGTTCACACCTCTGCTGCAAATTGCTGGGAAAGAGCATGGATCAACCATGTCTCTGTAGCAACATCAACCTTTCAGCTCCTTATTTTACTCCCTGCACCACATAAACAACCCTGGGCCTCTACGCAGAAGTGTTTGGCTGCAAGGCAAGCCAGCCAGGATATTAATGCTGATTCTGAATAATCTGCACATTAAATGCAGGGATCTGGGCACACCCCACTGGAAAACACTCGGATGGGTGGGGGAAGGAGCCTAAAGCTCTAATTAGCAAGCCCAGAAAGCTCTAATTAACAACCCCAGATGTAAACCTATCTGGCTAGAAGATAAGGTTGTGTACACTTCCTGCGAATTCAAGGAGCCACAAAGCGCATAACAAATATTTATTGGTGTAATTAATCTTTGAAAAAAATGAGAATGGGGTTATCAAAGACATGGAAATCACTCCCTGCACTGTGTTGGCTTCTTTTGCGCAGCAACCATATTTGCACATGCAGTGATCAAGATTCGGCAAATCTTTTGGATGCAGAAGGTCCCAGGTTCAATCCTCTGCGTCTCTTAGTAGGGATTGGAATAGAGATGGGGGAGGAACCTGCCAAAATCACATTCCGGAATAAGCAGAATCACATGATTTAATCCAGGCAGATTGCTACCCAGATTGAGTCATGGGACCAGTGCAGTACATACAGCCCTGGGGATTCCTTTGGGAGAGGGTCTGAAGACTGCAGCAGCACTGCCTCCATTTCTTGGAAATACATTTTCTTTGAACACACATTTGTTTTCAGGATTTCCCATTAAAAATCCTTGCAGGGATGGGATGGGGCAGATTTAATCCTGCCTCCTTGCAGAACTGGGATGGATTGGACAGATAAAATTAGCTACCCTGTCTTGGTATAGCTCAACTTCCTATGCTGCTATCTGGCCTGCCAAGCAATTCAAACATTACATTATCTGCCTTTTACATGGTAAGGTTTAGATGTGCATATCAGTGAAACCTGAAAAAGGATGCCCTTTGAACACTGAAAAAAAGCCCAAGTAGCTTACAATTAAAATGGAAGGAAAGCTCACCTTAAATATGTTCATTTTGCCTGCCATTATAAAGGCACACCAGAACACCTCCCCTACACAAATGCACCCAAAACTAATTTATATTGCTGCCATGGATTAATCAGCAACATCTTAGTACATTATTCTACCAGTTTAAATGTTTGTGGTCTTCCTGAGCCAGGCTGGGGTTGTGGGTGGATCTCCATCTTTGACTTGCTCAGATGAAGGCAAGAAATCCTTTGCACCAGAATTCTTCCTCCCTCAAATGTCAACTGAAATATGGGCCAGTCGCTTTCAGGAGAACTTCGCTGAAAAGGGCAAAAGAGGAAGCGGGGCAGACAGTCAGCGCTGACTACTGCTCTCCTAACCAGGAAAGAGAGTGTCGCACCAAAAAACAGGTGAGTCGAAACCTACACATGGAGGAGTGGTCTACCTCTGACATGGAAGGCCCTCCCTTGTCTCCATTATCACCCATCTGTGGTCCTCTGAAGGCCATCTATCTGGTAACTCGCGGGCAGGGAAGACTACTGAAGTAGATGGGGTCCTGGCCCAACCCAGGCATCTCCTTGTGCTCTTTTAAGCACCATCTCTGCTCAATTAGGCACAGAAGGGTCCAGAGAACAAGTTCCACCTGTGGAACCAGAGTAGGAGCTGACACAGCCAGACACCAGTGGGAAACCTGCAAGCAAAACCCAAGGACAAGAGCCCTCTTCCTCCTGCAATTTCTAGAAACTGGTAAAGGTAAAGGGACACCTGACAATTAAGTCCAGTCATGAACGACTCTGGGGTTGCGGCGCTCATCTCGCTTTAAAGGCCGAGGGAGCTGGTGTTTGTCCGCTTCCACAGACAGTTTTTCCGGGTCATGTGGCCAGCATGACGAAGCCGCTTCTGGCAAAACTAGAGCAGCACACAGAAACGCTATTTACCTTCCCGCCAGAGCAGTACCTATCTATCTACTTGCACTTTGATGTGCTTTCGAACTGCTAGGTTGGCAGGAGCTGGGACCGAGCAACAGGAGCTCACTCCATTGTGGGGATTTGAACTGCCAACCTTTCGATTGGCAAGCCCAAGCGGCACAGTGGTAATCAAAAACATTACTGCCTCTGACCATGGAGACTGAGCATAGCCCTTGTAGCTAGTAGCGATTTGCAGACTTCTCCACAAATTTGTCCAATCCTCTTTTAAAGTCATCCAAGTTGGTGGCCACCACTGCCTTTTGGGGCGAGCAAGTTTGCAGTGTCAATGAGTACTACTACTACTACTAATAATAATAATAATTTATTATTTATACCCCACCCATCTGGTTGGGTTTCCCCAGCCACTCTGGGTAGCTTTCAACAGAATATTAAAATACAATCGTGTATTAAACATTAAAAGCTTCCCTAAACAGGGCTGCCTTCATATGTCTTCTAAAAGTGTGGTAGTTGTTTTTCTCTTTGACGTCTGTTGGGAGAGCATTCCACAGGGCGGGTGCCACTACCGAGAAGGCCCTCTCCCTGGTTCGCTGTAACTTGGCTTCTCACAGCAAGGGAACCGCCAGAAGGCCCTCAACACTGGACCTCAGTGTCCGGGCAGAACGATGGGGGTGGAGACGTTCCTTCAACTACTTTCTTGTATCTGTCCCAAACCTTTCAACATTTTGCTTCATTGGATGTCCATAGGCTTCCTGTGTTGTGAGAGAGGGAGATAAACTTCTCCAGATCCACTTTCACCATGCCAAGCTTATTTTTTTATATATAAACTTCTTTTGTGTCACCTTTTATTTGCCTTTTCTCTGAACTAAGAAGTCCCAAATGCTGCAACCTTTCCTCATTGGGGAGTCACTCCATTTCTTTGATCGTTTTGGTTTCTCCTCTTTGAACATTAATGCAGATCTAAATTATCTTGGACAGAGTTAGATGCCAAGTAGTTTGTAGGTATTAACCAGTCCTATTGGGACAAAGAGACGGCAATAGCTGCTCCCCTATGAACTTAATTCATTTTAAAGAAAATGTGTATATTCCATCCCACAGTTCCAAAATAAAAATATAATAAATATAATAATAAACAAACAAACCTTAGTAAAGGAGCTGGCAGCTAATGAACTGTTTGTGATGATAATGAAAAATGAATGCTGCACTATCAATTTTCCAAAAGTCACAAGAGTCAGCAATGATGGACCTTAGCAAATGACCTTCAGTAAGAATTTGCTCTTTTCAAATCTATACTGACAAACCAGCCAAGGTCCATCACAGTTTCCGCTGGCCTACTCACATCCATTGTACGAGAGGCTAAATTTGGATCTCTGGTGGATTCAAGACTCGTTTCGTTTCCTCCCCTCATTTCTGCTCGACAAGGGACTGCTTTGGTATGCACCCTGCATCCTGTTCTTTAGAAAAATCTCCCCAATTTCTGTTATTTGTTTGCTGTACTATTTACAGTAGCAATCATCTGCTCAGTAGCAACTCCCTTTTGCTGGGGTGCAGGCAGTGACCCTACAGATATTGTGGAACTCCCAACTTCCATCAGTCCTGGCCAGCAAGGCCCATAGCCAGGGATAATGAGAGGCATCTAGAGGTCTCTCCATCCGAGTTTCTCAGGCCAAGTTGGGGAAGCCAGTGAGTAAAATGGTCTCTCATCACATGGACAAGGAAGCATGCAGCTGGAAGCTGGCAGGTTAAGTTAGGCTCAATAAATTTATGCATTGCTTCTCACAAAAAAGTGATTTATAATGAGAGTAGAGTGCAATTAAAAATACTGTACATAAACTATAAACATAGTTAGAATAAAAGCATGCCCAGAAAACAAATGTCTGGGGCTGCCTGACACCGTAGTGATGACAAAGGCCTCATCCACACTGTATATTAAAGCAGTAACAGCTGTTACCTGCATTAATAAACTCCAGTTCCCAGGATTCTTTGGGGGAAGCCCTGACTGCTTAAAGTGGTAGGATACTGCCAAAGTTGGTGCCCAGTGGGAGAATATTCCTCAGACAAGGAGCTATTACAGAAAGTACTACTTGAAATGTGCAATGCCTTGAGATATTTCTCAAAGCCCTGTAGAGGAGATTCTGCCCACCATTAGTGGATTTCAGACACACTTCCTTTGACGTCACATTCCCCCACTACTCACAAGGCAGGCTGATGGGGGGAAACATGGAATCATGCACTGGAATACATAGAGCTGGGCTGCGTTTGTGCCGGGGGCCCATCACTGGGTGGAGACTAGCTTCCTGGAAGGCAGATCCCTCTTCCTTAGTGGGAGGGAGATGAGGAGGGGTAAGACAGCAGGGAGGTCGATGAAGTTCAAATGCACTGGCAGGAGTGCCAAACTGGCTCCACAACAACCTCCACACCACCTCGTCCTTCCCCAGTGGTGCGTAAGCTTGGGGTTGGAGACCAGTTTTGGCAGCAAGGTGCCTGTCTCCAGCATCCTAGAGTCGCCCAATCAGAAGGAAAGAAGAGCTTTTGAACCACTGCGAAGAAGTATTTTCACCTGTTTCTGCTGACAGCAGCCAATCAGAGTGAAAAGAGGCGAGTCAGCCAACGAGGATCACTCTGGAGAAGGCACTTGGGAAGCATACCAAGTTGTCCTGTATTCTCCAAAGCTAAGTTTTGGGAGACATTGAAAACACAAGGCGCTCCAGTTTCAAGAGAATGGTGCATATGCTTTGTTACATACAACAGCACTGCACAGACAACATAACCTACGACGATACCAGGTCCCTCCAAAACACCCACCCATCTACGTGCACAGAAAACAGCAGGTGAAAGGCAACACATGGAGATCTGCATAGATCATTGCAATACATCCCCAGTTGTGATGATGATGATGATATAATCATACAATGACTGCATTATTAGAATGCGGTATAAACTTAGAAGGGGGCATGGCTGAGAGGGTGTGTGGCTGCGACTGTCATGAAGGGGCCCTGCACTTCTGAATTTGCCGCTACACTACTGTGCCCTCCTGATACACAATGGCGATCCAACTGCCAGGAAGCCAGCACAGTGGCTCCATCCCAGCTGGCAAGCTGCTTCTGGACCAGAGAGCCATGAAAGGGCAGAAGGGACACACCTGGCCCACAGCCAGACAACATTCACTCAGAGGTACAGCATCTAAGATCTAGCACCTCTCTGCCCATGGCTGTACACAGTCGGCATGGTGGAACTGTATTATTTACAACAAATCGTTGCCTAATAAACCTAGTCCTCTAGGCAATGCAACACAGAAATCTAATAATACAATAAAACATCAAAAGTTAACACCTGCACACAAAGGCCTCTGTCAACGCACAAAGAGGGCGACATTAATCCTGCAAGGATAAAAATAAAATGCTTCTTTCAAGCTTCTGAGATTCTGCAAATGAGTTATATAATTTGGGGCAGTTGCCGAGAAACAGAGATAAATGAATAAATCACACTTATTTATTTAGCATTGCTGTCCTGCCTTTCTGCCGCCAGAACACCACTTGAAGCTGTGTGTACAAGCTACAAACAAAATAAAAACATATTTTTTAACGTTTAGAAACACACACACACACACACACACACACACACACACACACACGAGTAAAGCTCAAAATGCAGCGGGGGTGAAGGCGGTGCTAACTGATGGAATCCACAGTCACAGGATGTGGTGATGGCAACTAGTCTCAATGGCTGGGCAAATCAATGGAAGAGGCAGAGATGCTCATCAGCAGCTGTTAGTCACAGCGGCTATGTAGGACCCCTAAATATAAAACGTCAGGAAACAACTTTGAGGCAGGACAATGGTGTCCAAACCTTGCCTCTCAGAAGCATCTGGCTTGGCCACTGGGAAGCGGAATGCTGGATGAGAAGATGGACCCTTTCCATCTAGGTCCAGCAGGGCTTTTCCTATCTTCTTAAAACACCATTTGCACCATATTGCAGTCAATAACTGAGATCATCTGGGGGAGCACTGTTAGTGGTCTGCCATGATTCAGATTAATCAATGAGAAGTTGTGTCTTCAGTGCTTTGGGCCCAACTCTGTGGACCTCCCAGACACCAGAAGTCAGACAGGCACTGTGCCTGCTAAATTTCAGATGCCTGGTTTAAAACTGTTTTATTTCAGAAGGCTTTTGCATCATGAATGCTTCCCCTGTAAATGTTCCAGTGCTCTATGTTTACATTTCTGAGGTTTCATTTAGGTTCTAAATTTTGTATAGCATAGACTTTTGACTGTTGCCAGCTGCTTTGAGACCTATACGGCTAAAAGTGGGATTTACATTTCAATCAATCCATCAGCGTGAAACCAAATCAAGGAACCTTCCGTCAGCACTAAATTCCCTCTTCCTCTGGCTGCTAAAAACCAAAGAGAGATAACTTATGGTAATTTGGGCAGCGTGAGCATCACCACATAGCTACATCCCTATGCATTTAATAGAGGTGATCACTAAAGACAAGGATCCCTGTGGTTGAGCAGAAAGGCAGCAAATGGAGGTCAGGGAGGGAGGGTAATGGAGATGGGAAGGTTTCTCTCTCTTAAGCAGTCTACTTCACCTGTCTTAATGGCTCGCTGCCTCTTCCTTTACTAATGCAATTAAGTGCAACCTAATCAACCAGTTTTACAGGAGGAAAAACCCAACAACAATCACTCAAACATTTTTTAGAAAACCATTTTAAAGGAAATAGATTGCACGAGAAGCACAATATTCAGCACAAGCTCCCAATTTTCATTATCTATTCCAATGTGAATAGCCCATGCAACGCGTCACTCTCCATAGACAAACAAAAAAGCACTGCTACTTCTGGACTTCAGTAAAACTTTGGGTCATTTTTATTTCTTCAAGCTGCAGATGCTTCCTGCAATCTGCAGTTCAGAGCTCAGGGAACAAAATCACTGATCAAGAACCTGTTTTCTCCACCAAGTTGTCACAAAAGCAACAGAGGCTTGCAGAACCTGAAATGCTGAAGGTCACGAGACTCTTTTGTCCACTTTGGTACAACAGACCAGCAGCACAACTTACGATGTTACGAGTTCTTACAAATTCTCAGTTATCACAACGGTAGCCTCTTGCTTGAACAAAGATCTCCAGCTTCACAAAGGACAGCACTTCCATCTCATTGTTTATGAAACAAGGAAATGCTACTGATGTTTTCATTTTAGAGGACACAGGACAAAAGGCAGCGTGCTGTCCAGGACAAAGTGGGTGGATATTTACATCATGGGCCTGGCTACCTGCTTGATTATTGGGATGCCCAGGTACAGAAAAGGAACTTTCAGCAAATGCTAGGGCTGGGCGATACATCTGCCAAAACTGGTTTGAAGTCCATACCATGATATTGGTTTCCTAATTTTTGACCTGGCAAAAATGTGTGCGTGTGACCTGTGACCTGTGTGTGTGCTATGCAAAAATCACAATGTGGGAAAAACCGTGAAGCCAGACAATGCCTCTCTCGATTCCTGCAGCCCCTGATAACTTTGCCTGCTCAGTTCTCGCCTGCCTCATGCAAGGGGCAGCAAATCACAATAGAAGGCACCAGCAAAAATCATGATGAAGGGAAAAACCATGAAGCCAGCCAATGCTTCTACATAGCTCCATTCTTATTTCAGACATTGTGATATATCAGTATATCACAATGTTTAACTGGCGATATATCATGATGTTGAAAACCAGGTATCACCCAGCCCTAGCAAACGCTGTAGTCAGATGCACTAGATGGCATTGTAAGTGGGAATGCAGAAGATGAGATCAGGAGGGTGAGTTTTCAGGAACAACCCAGAGGCAGCAACAGAAAAGGAAGTCATCAGTCAGTTTCAAAACTTGGCATGCTCCTAACTTGTGAAAAGGGCTGGGTGAACCTGTCAATTTCAGTTTCTCTCCATTTCTCATTTCCCCCAGTCTTAAGTTCAGTCGGCCACATTCCATATTAGTTTCCTTTTCTATTTTAAGTCCTCATTAAAGTTCACCAGCACTTTAATGCAAACTTTCCCTGACACACTCTTTTTGGTAGGCAATTTCCCTTAACACGCGTTATCTTTTCTTGCAAAGCATATTTTCCCAATTGTAATGCCTTTGATATTGTTATTTTCACTTGCATGTGCATTTCTATGCAAGCTTTACCCTAACAGATGCATTTTTGTGCGCATTACTTGACTGGAGAACTGCACTGCAAAATTCGGGAGATGTGCAAATTTCAAAAGATGCGTTTCAGGTTACGTATTGTTTCGGAAAGTGTGAATTAGGTAGGTTTGCCTTTAAATGTGAGCCAAACGGAGTTCCTCCCACTTGAATGAAATCCAGAAAGCCTGGATTCTGGTACCCAAAGGGGCTTCTTCGCTGGAAAATAAGGAGTGTATCCAATGCAGCGCTGGGGAGCACATTCCTTTAGCTCAAGGATTTGTGCTTGAGCAATGGAACCTCCCCCTGCATGCCCCTAAAACCTGTTTTGGCAGCTTCTCCAGAACAGATTTGCGAAGGGTGCAAGGCATGCAGAGGGGAAGTTCTGTTGTGCAAACAAAAATCCACACACTATTGTAACTAGTGCATCGAGTACCTTCCTGAAGTTTGGCAAGTCAACCGAAGCAAACCTCCCACTCCATGCTGAGGGTTAAGAAGGCCTGATGCAGTCGGAGAATCGCTGACAAAGGGAGCTAGAGGGGAGGGGTGTGTGCCCCTGGTTGTATCCTGGGCTGCCAAACCCGGAAAAGAGGCTGTGACTAAGACCTGTGAGGTGTAGCAACATCCTCTGCCAACCCTTTTCTCCTACCCTTGCTATGTCACTCTGCATCCCAGAGGTGGCTGTGCTGCGCACGGAGTCTGTAATTTGTAAATCATTCTGGTCTGAAGCACCCTCTAATACACAAGATATTCTTGGAAACACTCCCTTACCCTGTAATCTGTGGTCAGGAGGACACATTAGAGGTCAGCCCAAGCCTGCAATGTTGTAAGACAAATTGGGCTTGTAAAACCAGAACCTTCCCACACATTACTTCAGTTGTATCAATCACTAAATACCACTTAGGGTCACCCTTAATGTACCGTTCCAAAAGAGAAAATGCATCATCATCATTTTAAGAAAAAGAAAAAGAGGATCCAGATTTGTATATGTGAAATTTATATGTAATAGATGCAAATTTAGAAATAATGACTGTAATTTCAAAGGGAAACGCAATGTAACTCACCAAAGGGGTGAAGACAGTCCAACTGTGTCTGCTTGGGAAAATGCGTATTTTAGGTAAAATGACACATAGGAGTGTGTCTGTTAGGAGAGATGAACACTAAACTGCTGACCAATTTAATAAATAAATAAAATGAATTTGAAAATGTGGTGAGTTGAGCTTCAGATTGCAAAAATGAGAAATGAAAACTGACCAAGTCATCGACCTCTGCCCCCTGAACACCCCCCACTCACAAAGCGAAGGGCCCCTTTTGCTGGTAAATAATCACACAGATTGCTATCTCTTGTGCAGCTGACTAGGAATCCTTTAACACTCTCCAGCTCAGAGACATCTGGCCACGTTTCTTGGAGATTCATGCGATGTGACACTCGTTAGAAGGTCAGTGGAAAAAAACTGTCAGACAGGAAGTCAGCCTGTCAGTGTCAGCACACCAGGCGCTGTGTGAGAAGCAATGGGAGCATGCTGCAAGCCCTGGTCTCAAACCACCAGGCATTTGCCAATCAGGACTATGTGATGCCAAAGGACAAAACTCGCAATGCAAAAAACACATGCTCCTGAAATATTCTTCAGCTGGACCTTTTATTGCAGCAGGGGTCTCCTTCCTTGCCAAGAAAAAAACCCACAAGGCTTATCAAACGGGCAAAGAAGGCATCGCTGCCACACAGAAACAGCAGGCAATGCTCAGTCTTGCTGGAGTATGATGTTTTCATTTCATGCATCCGTATCTCTCATCTGTGTGGCTGAGTCTACAGTTCCTGCAGGACATGAGAAAAGCCCTGCTGTATCAGACCAAAAGCCCATCTGGGCAAAGGTCCTGTTTCCCACAGTGGCCATCAGAATCCCTCTGGGGAAACCCACAGCCAGAACATGAGTGCAACAGAACTCTCCCATTGTTGCACTCCAGCAAATGACAGTCAGTGACACATTGGCTCTGAACCTGAAGGTCCCATCTATCTGTCGTCTCATCTATCTAAACCTCTCATGGTCTTCCACCACCATTTTGTCCTAATCTCTCTTAAAGCCATCTCAGCTGGTTTCCATCACCACAGCTTGGGGCAATGAGTCCCACAGATTAAGGTGTTGCATGAAGAATACATCCTTTCGCCTGTCCTGAATCTCTTGCTAGTTGGCTCTACTGGGTGGCCCAGACTCTTTGAATGAGGGACCACTATCTCCACACTGTGCATGGTTTTATAAACTGTAATCATCCCCTCCCCTTCCTTTAATCAGCCAAGCAACAAATTGTTAAGCAAATTCATGGCAGAGAAAGCTATCAGTGGCTACCAGTCACAATGGCCACGTTCTTCCTCCATAGTCAAGAGGCAGGATGCTGCTGAATGCAAGTTGCTGGGAATCACAGATGGGAAGGGATCTGCTCCTGCACTCAGACCTTGCCTTCAGACTTTCTGCAGGCATCTGGTCCACCACTGTGAGAACAGCATCCCTTGGACCAATCTGGTAGGCTCTACTTTACATCCTTGCATAGAGGGCAAGACTAGATTTCATAGGGTAGATCTTGGTTGCACATTAGGACAAACTTTTAAAAGGAACTTTTTGACAATGGAACCAATTGCCGGGGGTGGGGGTGAATTTGCTTTTGCTGAATGGCTTCAGAGAGGAAAGCAGGCAGCTGTCTGCTGAGGTTGTTCCATCTCTGGGTTTGCCATCTCAAGCAGAAGCTTGCTCCAGGTGACCTACAAAGCCCCTTCCCCCATTGCAAGGCTGCCTCCTCTGTCCTTAGAGGGCGCTCAGATGGGGGTCACATGGCAGCTTAGCCAAATGCAGAAAGTGGTCCCTGAAGCATCCGGAAACTCCTATGCAGGCAGAGAGTCGTCTCTAGACTAAAAGAGCAGTTGTAAAAAAATGTCTAGGTTGACATAATGTATGTGACACACAGCGAGCGTGTGTGTTCCATGCCTTCCTATTAAGCACATTTGAAAGACAGCTAATTTCCGGAGGATGGGTCAATTACAGTTCCCTATGTGGAACGACACCTTCTCAGCCCCCGAATGAATGACTCCAAATGGTAACTTCCCTTGCCAGTGTTTTTCCCCCCATACAGCTGCTATTGCAATTGCTGAATCTTTGTTCGATTGCAACATTTGATTCTCCCAGCCCTTCAGCTCTCCCCCTCTTTGGGCTCATTTCCAAACCAGATGCGCAGCACTCCTCAGCCTCTGCCACAGAAGAGGGATAGAGAAAAAGGCTGATCTCAGATCCTGCTCTCCAGGCCAGTACCTACAGCAACCAGACAGGTAATGATGCCAGTCTAGAAGTGATGGGCAAAAGGGAAAAGGCTGCTTTTGCAACAAAACAGACCTGACAGCCTTGCTTAAGGAGTGGGCAGGAAAAGTGGCACAGTGACATTTACAACTCCTTTTGCAATCCGGTCCTAAAAAGAATTTCCTACTGAGTTAACTGGAAAAGTTCTTTCAGGTGTACAAAGTAATATAAAATCACAATAATTATACGTGTTTGTAATGTTCAAAGCACTTGGCTCTTTTGCGTATGCTAGCACTATAAAGGAGGACAGCGTTATTACCCCTATTCTGCAGGTAAGGTATCAAGGCTAAGAAGAACAGCTTGAATAAAGGCCACTTTTAATAATGCCATTAGTCCTTCCTTTGAGGCAAAGGGTGAACAGGATTAAAACTGTGACCCCACCACAGTTCTGATCTGAATCAGAGGGGCCCACACCTTGTGTGACTTTATTTTGGAGTAAGTTGCACTGCAAAGAGTGCACAGGGTTGCAATGACAGCAGTTCAAGTTGTTATTTCAAGTTCACACATTTTTACACATGATTGTTCCTAATTGCAGAACAGAGGAGAGAGTGTGCACGCATGTGGGGAAGATACTTTAAAACAGAAAACCAAGAGAGCTGGCAGAGGGGACAGATTTGTTTTTCTTTTCTTTTGTTTTTAAAGAAACAAGGAGCGCAGTCTCTCAAATATTTATTGCAAGCTACTTAGGAGACCAAATATGACTCACTTGTCTTTGGATAATAAATGGCACAGAGAGTCATTCTAGACCCCCAAGCCCAATTCCTCTTTAATGCTAAGTTTAATTTCGGCCGTCTTGTTTGCAGAAGGCTCCGGAGGCTTTTGCAGAACAACAGGACTTTGTGTTTGTGTCTATTCCTCCCAAGATCACCCCAATCTCCTAGGAGAACACCTGACAAAAGGCATGTTTGGCCTCCCACCCAGCTGCCCGCTTTCTCCTTTCACGCCAGACATTCTCAACATTTTCTTACTGAGGAAGAAAAGGCGCCCTGTTGCCTTCAAGGCTTCTGTCGGTTTGTGGATTTTGCAGAACAAGCAACTGCCGATGTTTGGCACACCAATACCTTGATGGTGACGATGATTCATGAAACTTGAATCCCTCCCTTCCTCCCAAAAGTAGTACAGGGCTGCAGGCACCTCAGGGATAAAACAATACAATTAAAAATAAAAACGTATTTAAACCAATTAGGGGTGTAGTCAATCCTACTTAAGAGTAGACCCGTTGACATTAATGGAGATGACTAACCTAGGTCCATTAATTTAAATAGGCCTGTAGAACAGAACTTAGCTGGGTACAACCCTTAAAAACAATCACAAACTCTCAAAGTTAATAAGTGTCAAGGTCACTGGGGCAGTATTTTGAAGCCATCAAATAATTGGGTGGAATCATAGAATTGCAGAGTTGGAAGAGAACCCCAAGGATCTAGTCCAAGGTTACTTCATCACTGTACTCTCATAGATTCCCAGATATTCTACATTTACTCATCTGCTGAAACAGAGGCAAAAAGGCAAATTGAAGGAACTCAAAATGCAGGATCCAGGTCCAGTAGTAGAGCTAAAAGCCCCTCTCAGCAACATTTTTCTCTGCCAGTACTAGGGCAACACAAGCCCATTCTCTTGCCCATGATATTTCTGGATGGTACATAAGATTCTTTTTAAAAGTTAATGCACATTACTTTTTAAAGAATGAAATAGTTGTATGGTCCTAGTCCTCACGTTGGCAGGAGGAAGTGGAATATGGTCAACATGTATTGAAGACCTAGGAGGAAAATGGAAGAAACCCCTCTGCTCTCTGGCAGCGGTGTGACTTGCCCACAGAAGGGCCACTTGGATTTTGCTGCCTGAGGCAGCTACCTCAGTCTGCCTCATGGACAGGCCGGTCACATAGTCCAATAACATCTAAAGGGTCACAGGTTTCTGATCCCTGCCATAGGGCACTGACCAGTCATCAGATTAGGTCCTCATCTTGCATGAGGTCTTCAGAGATGATTTTGGGCACCGGTGCTAGACTTCAGAGGTGCCACCACTGGGCAATTCCAAGATGGCAGCCAAGTGGTTTTCAGAGGACTAGCCTGTGAGACTTTCTTATCACCACCACAAACAAACTACCCCTTGCTTCCTTTAAAAGAAAAACACACCCAGAAAATCATAAAATGAGTGAAACTTCATAGCTGAGTACAAGCCAGACTCTTGCTGGCATAGAAGTGGGAGATCAATAGAAAGTCTTTTTTCAGAATTACACAGAGGCGGTGAGAGAGTCAAAGCTTAGAGGTGAATGAGGAATTAAAGACAGCTCTGGAGAAGTTCAGAACTTAAAACTGTGGAGGTGGAAGGAAGTTAAAAGCCACTGGATCCAAGCCCAGCTCTGACACAGGACTACTATAAGACTGAGCAGCCGGTTATCATTTAAGGGGAGGCGGGAGATCAGGGCCAAGGAATGGAGTGAAGAACACATCACAGCATACTTAATCCAGGTAGAATAGTGTCCAGGCAAAAAGCCCAAACAGGATGCTTTTTTTTAAACAGCCTTTCTGGTCTAGGTCACTGCTGTCCAGTTATTATATGGAGCAGCAAAAGGAGATCAAATCACTTTTGGACAATGCACCGCCTGCCCATGAGCTACCAGGCCCAATTCAGACAATAGCAGAGGGGTTGGCAACACGGCACCCATGGGTGTAATGTTGCCCTTGAGTATTTCCCTAGCGTCTGTGAACCCCACCCACTGCCACCTACTCACTGCCTTTTGGGCCATGAGTTAGTGAACGTAGCTACCTTTCTCTTTCCTTGAGAAGTTCATATTGCTAAAGGAGGAAGTTATTAGTTATTTAGTTAGTTAGTTAATAGTATTTATAACCCGCCCTTCACCTGAAGGTCCCTGGGCGGGATGACACTCTTTCCCACTTCCTCTGTCAGCTCAGTGTGCTTTTCAAGGATCAAATTAAATTGTACTGGCTCCGATTCCCACCCCATCCCCAATCGCTTGAGAAAGCTGGTATGTGTGTGTGCACACTTCTGTGTCTTGTGGTAAACAGGGACTGATCTGTGGGAGGAGGAAGCCAGAGGGATGTGGAAAGAACAACCCTTGCTCAAAAATCCAAATGTGCCCATAGGCCTACAAAAGGCTGGTGGCCTCCTGAGTTATGGCTTGGGAGTCAAGGGCTAAAAGGAGCACCTCCACCTGTATCTTTCAACCTCTCATCTAGGAGGTCCTGCTGGTAGTCCCATCTGTAGGAATAGTATGAAGAACAGGGACTTCTTGGTGGCAGCACCTTGGTTATGGCATATCCTCCTGAGGGAAATCAAGCAGTCCATCTTTTCACCTACAGCCAGTAAGCACACAATGACTGCAAAATTTATTTATCCAGGCGCTTGGTCAAGAGTTTTAGGACTTCTTACACTTCTGGATTTGACCTTCTGTCTGTAGTATGTTGCAGTGCAGCTGTATATAAAAAGATGATTCATGCAGGTCATTCTAGGCTCCCTTTGGGAGTAAGGGGGAGTTATAAAACATAAATAAATAACAATAAAATAACATAGGAGGCCCCAGTGGCCAGTTTAGGTGGGCAAGGCCAATCCAGTGCTTGCGATTACATCACTGCTCTGTCCTGCAGTACTCTGACTCGCCAGATGGATGGATCTGTACACAAAAGCAAAGGTTCCTGGAAACTCCACATTTCACCCCACAAGTCCCACCACATATCAGCTTACCTAGTCCAGATCATAGTGTGATATAGACAGAGAACATGGTATAGGAGCTCAAAACAACCCAAGCAAGGCAGCCAAACAACAAGCAGGATAGGAAAAAGCATCCTGGGATCACTGAATAGCCTGGAACATTCCTCCCCAGGTTCAAGACTGAGCCAAACCTCTTTAACAGAGGCCCAATTCACACATTGCGTGATTTCTCCACTTTCCACAACCAACAAGTGAGCACCGAGAATGTAAGAGAAGCCCTGCTGTTGGATCAGCCCCAAAACCCATCTAGACCAATACCTGGCTTTCATAGTGGCTACCCAAATGCCCACAACTGCAGTTTCCCCACCTGAAAGCCCCAGAAACTAACATTTACTGAAGATGGAACATAAATCACTGTGGCAAAGCTATTGATACTGGCTCTATTGCAAAGCATTGCCTTTGAGGATGATGAAAGACAATGTGAATATTCTACCTGTTGTGTCTGTGCTAGTGAGAACATTTTGCTCATGCTAGTAGGTTGAAGATATGCCTCAAAACACATGGGAAACATTGGCTGAGATCAGGAGTCAAAAAGGGTAGGCTGAACGAGATTTGCAGAAGTTATAGAAGCACCTTCGTGCCCTTCCCCTCTCCCTCTCACAGCTAGCAAAACCATAATCATGCAAGAAGCATGCTTAAGTTATGCAAGTCACAAAAAACGAGTATCCCGTCCCCCCCACAATAGGCTTTTGGGTTGCCATGGAGCTCAGTGTAGTACACACAGTCTTGGTTCCATCCAAGAGGCACAGAAATGCGATGGGAGTCAACTTTTGATGACGGGTGGGAAAGGAAGAGCTGGGATTCACAACTGTAAGAGATGCTACAATTAAAAAAAAAAAAAGAGTCCTCTATAAAGTCATAGGGCCATACCCCTTTCACAAACACACAACAGCAGCAGCACAACAGACTGAAGCGCAAGACACTTGCACACCTCTGTGACAATGTCTGGAGGGTGCGGGGAGGATTGGGAAACCTTGCTTGGGTACACAGAGGTAATCCTCTCTGAACCCAACAAGCTGAGAAAAAATATTACATCCAATTGTTCTCTCCGTATAGACCAGCTCTAGGAAAAGCATATTGCAGTTTACTTTAATTGTTCATATCTAAATAACATCTGGGTAGGGAAACGAGCCTCCCTTAACCTAGGGGTGTTTGGAGGCCTGCTAAATCTCCTTGGCTGTCCCCTCCTGCAAAAAAGCAACTCACATTTAGCTTCTAATTATAAATGCCTTTGCTTCATTAGTTTTCTGCAGTCTCATCAGCACATTAATTAACTTCTTCCCCAATGTGACCTCATTGGAACACCTTCTATTGTGAAAAGCAGTATTTTAAGGTGAGAGATGGGACACTTATTTGTAGTTGTGACAACCCAATTGGCTTCCGTTTCAGATCTTCAAACACCAAGGCATAGAAGCAGATATAGCTGCGCACTCTCAGTTGAAATTTGAATCCAGATATAGCCAGGGTGTTCAAATATGGATAAGTACCAGCCATGCAAATTGTAATCCCACTTCTCTGCAGTGAGCAGTGGCAGGCCGCTGTATTCCCATCTGAGCCCATAGTCCTTCCTTTCTCAGCCAAAACAATTTGCAAGTGCTGCATTTCAGCAGTAGATCTCAGCATCTATATCTGGCTCTTCATCATTGACATACATAAAGATAAGGAAGTAGGGCAGTGGGTGGGGTGAGGTTGCTGAAACACATCTCACAACCATAGGGATACAAAGGAGGGGGTGTTGCTGGGGCGAGGGGTGTCCATGGGGCACAGACTCTGAACCTTTCCCCCTGGTATCTCTGGATAGGTAATGAATTCAGGAGGTATTGAATTTAGAGAGTGGGTAGGTGCGATTGGGACATTACTTTATGGAAATCAATTACTATAAGATGACCTTATCTAGAGATGATTTGAGGGGATAATGAATGAGGGCGTAATTAAAGAGGAATTGAGCCAAATCATCTGTTGGGAAATTAATTGGGGGTAAAGTGAACTAAAGAGGAACTAGTTTGGAGTGATCTGGGGGTGGGGGGCAATTTGCAAATGCATTGATTTGAGATTATTTGGATGGGAAATCAGCTGGCCTGTGACATTCAAATTCTAAAGCACACCTATGCATATAAAATATAGTATATGAGAACATCACACATTTTCATTTATGTAAGAGGTGCAGAATCATTTAAATACCCAGCAATGCAACACCATTCCCCCTCCCACCGCCCCATCCAAAGGCCATTCAGTAGTGCTGCATAGCCAGGGGCCAGGGAAGAAGAAATTTTGGCTGCGACAAAACTAGCCAAGTACTGAGAGATGCTTGATATTTTGTTATGCCTTCCATAGGGCTGAGTCTGGGGAAAAAAATGATAGCACTTGGGGGGGGGATCCAAGCCTGCACTGAGCCATGGTGTTCCATTGATGATTTAAAAATAGACCCACATTTAATATGCTGGTTAGAAAAAGTGAAGCCTGTGTGTGTGTTAGTTCACGATAGATTGACTATAGAAGGAAAAGCTAAGCAGATCAAAACTGCCATGACCGACCTTGCCCTACACCTTCCTAGTTCATCCTAAATCTAATAATCCCACATATCAGACATACTGTCCAACACATATATGGAGAGAGATAGAGATCGCTTAAGGAAAGCACAAGCTCTAGGATTACAAAGCTTTATGTTTCTGAATAATCTAGTTTGAACGACTTCCGACACACATGACACTCATTGCTTCCCCAGTTATTAAAGTCGCTGGAACAACGGCACATGTGATAATGATTTCAAGGCCATCAAGTTGGTCATTTCTTTAAGAATGCTTTTTGCTGTGCTCCTGTGCTTTCAACAGCAGCCCTAGCATGCAAATAGCAAAGCAAAGCTTTGATTGATACGCAGGCGAGTGTTGCAGAAAGCTTTAACTGCTTGCATTTCTGTGTGTCCGTCTGCTGGTTAAAGGTGCTGGATTATTACATAGTTGTAGCCAACATCCATGTAGGAAGCTGCCACTAGTAGCCACAATGGTTGTGTTTTACCTCGACTGCCAGAGGAAGTATGCTACTGAATACCAATTGCTGGGAATCTCAGAGGGATGTTGCCCTCACATTTGGGCATCTGACTGCCCCCTGTGAGAAGATGCTGGCCTTGATAGACTCTTGGCCTGATCCAGCAGGCTCTCATTACATTCTTATGCCTTGTCAGAGCATTGGTCCACCTAGCTTAGGAAAGAATCACAGAATTCTAGAGTGGGAAGGGTTATCTAGTCCAACATTCTGCAGCGCAGTGATGACAGCATGGTCTACTGGGGTGGCAGACATGGTGCCCTCCATCTGTGTGTTGTTGGACTCCAACTCCCAACAGCCCCAGGCCTCACAGCCAAAGGCAAGGATGATAGGATCTGTGCTCTGACTTGGGTACCAGGCAGCTTCCTTTGTGGACTGTGTCTCTCCCCACCAATGATCATTTTCTGAGTATGGGTGGGGGGCTACATCTGTTAGCCAGGCAGCATCCACCAGAGTCATGGGCCTGCTGTCTCCAAGAACAGCCTGCAGCTCTCAGTGGGAGAGCATCTGCATTGAACACAGAAGGGCCCAGTGCCAATCCTCAGCATCGGAACTGAGAGACACCCTTGTGATGGCCTGAGACTGGTGGCAGTTGCACAAGGTCCTCGGTCCTGAAAGTGGTGAATCAGTGGGTCCGACTGCGTGCATAAAGAAAGCTTCCTATGTTCCTGTTGGGACTCTTTCCTCCATTCCTGAGAAGATGAAGAAGCCAGAGTCTGGAAGATGCCCTATCTGCCTGCTTCCCAGATGCCAAGCTCTGCCAGGTACCCTGGAGAACAATGGCTTTACTACAAGGAGGCCTTGCAAGGAGGAGGCTGGATGCGGCCACCTTCCTGGAACTAGCAGCCTTCGCAAGCTGCTATTTAAAAGCCAAGGGCTCCACCAGAAAAATAAGAGGAAGGCAGGGACTCAAGCCTCCGCTGGGCGATTCCGTTCCTCCTTTAAACCGGGAGAGGAGGGAGGAGGCAGCACTCTCGCCACCGTCTGCATCGCCGCTGAAGGTGCTGGCTAGCGCCTTCGGAAGAAACGTGCCGTCTATCTCTCTGCACCGGCCCCACCAATAAATGCACATGACACTGCAGTGCGTGTGTATGTGTGTATGTATGCGAGGGTGCGCGCGCCAGGCGGATCGGCCTCCCTGCCTACTCGCTGCAGAGCAGGATCGAGGAGCCCGATGCACAAATGCAAACGCGCGAGCGAGAGAGCGCGCAGCACCCGCTTTAACCCCCCCCCCCTGGACGCGCGTCCCACAGGACAGCTCCGGCAAGATGTCAGCGGCGCTCCTGCACGCGCGGTAGCGCGGACACGCCGTCCCGGAGCGGCCTCGCTTCTCCCGCCATCTCATCGGCGCACACGCTGGGGCAACAAACCACACAGGCTGCCAAATCGCTGCCATTCATCCTCCTCCTCTTTTCCTCTGCATTCCTCTCCGGGTGGAAATGCAGATCCGATTTTGGAAACCAATCAATCCATTAATTAATTAATTAGCGTGGCTCCGCCTTCTCGGTTCTCTCGGAGGGAAAGGGATGACTCAACCACTCTTTCCCCCAGACGCACAAAACAACAGATCGGGATTTTTTCTTAAAACATTAAATAATGGGGTGGTACCGTGTGGCGCCCCCTTCCTCCCCTCCAACCCACCCGCCGCTGGGTTTTTATTATTATTCCGGCCTAACTCACGCTCTGGCTTTGGGGAAACCCATGGAGAGGAGGATATCCAGGGAAGAGCCGTGCTTGATGGTCCCCGTGCGCGGCTGCCTGTTCCTCCGGGGGGTGACTTTGCTGTACAGGTCTTCCTTCGCGGCCATGGTGCGCGGCGTGGCGGGCTGGTGCCGAGCGATCATCCGGCCATCGCGAACACACACAGGGCAGGCGGACTGGTGGATTCAGCTGCAATAGCAATAGCAATAGCAGCAGCAGCAGCAGCAGCAGCAGCTCCTCCTCAAAGAGGCTCCACGCGAGGAGTGGCGCGCTTGGCGCTGCGCGTAAAAGAAAAGGCTTCTCGGCTCCCGGGGCGGCGGCGGCGGCGACTTCCTGGGTTGCAGTTGAGCTTTCTTCCCGAAGTCACTCGGCCGCCTCTCGCCGCTCCGGCTGCTTTTGCAAAGGTGCTGCGCGCCGCTGACGCCTCCCGCCCTGCCCACCCCTCCCCTCGGCCGCACGTGCGCCCCAAACGAGAGCCATCCAATCGGCGCGCGGCCTCCGCCGCCTTCCGGAAGAGGCTGGCCCCCTCCCCTTTTGTTTTCCTTTCGCAATCAGGAATTTCTGAATGGATCAAAGAGGAGCACCAAAATAATAATCCGGGCATGGGCAAGCGCGAGCGAGCGCGCGCTCTCCCCGCCGCTCTCTCTCGTCTTCTCCCTCCCCCGCATCTCTTGCCAACAAAGCCCCGCCCCCTCTTTTAAAGAGGCAGCCGCAGCCCCTGTCACAGAAACAGGCGCGTCCAAGAGCATGGGAAGTCTTGCTGAGACTGACCTTCCGCTTTCTGCAAGAGGGGAACTGGACCTCCCGAGATCCGGAACCTCTTGCTGATACTAGTATCCCGCCCGCATCCATAATACGTGGAGGAAAGAGGCACGATTGGCAATATTCATTCATTTGGGAGTCTGGTCCTTCTTATCAGCCCCAGCTCCCCATCTGTCAGAGAGACCAGGGTTCTGGGGGGGGGGGGAACTAGTGCTTTGCCCCATAGTTGGACCCATTAAGAACCAAGGCACCCCCTTTTCGCATAGCCCTGTCCTGAGTGAATGCCTTTAAATGCCCTTGGGTCAGGGTTTTTTAAAACCGATCAGCGTCCACGCCGAGAGAGGAGTTGCTTTTCGAACTTTCCGTGGTTTTTGTGTTATATGTGAGAACAGCTAAAGCCAATTCTGAGGTCGCCCCCGCCCCGTTGTACGTATGTGGTGGTCAGTGGCGTAGCGTGGGTTGTCAGCACACGGGGCAAGGCAAGTAATTTGCGCCCCCTAACTCGTGGATTTGCGCCCCCTAACCCTAACCCCCAGATGTTGCGCCCGGTGCAGCCGGCCCCCCTTGCACCCCCCACGCTACGCCACTGGTGGTGGTGGCTGAACACACCACGCACACATGCATTTAAGCGTCTCCATCCTACGCGGTAGGAAAGTCGAGACACTTTCACAGATGCTGAGCTCCTTCTCTGCGATCTAACGAAAATGACCAGGCTGGAATAAAGCTCAACGCACATGGAGAGCCTTCTCAGTTTCAGCAATGCCGACTCCTACCCACCCCCACCATCAATGAACACGGAGGAGAGCCGTGTGAATTTCAGCAATGCTGACTCTTCATGGTATTTTTCTCCCCAGAGTTTGTCAGGTTCACTGGAGAGCAAAGTGGAAGCTGCGAAGGAAATGGGAGGTTGTTGGCCCTGGAGGTTGCCGGTGGGTTTCACCTCAGGCCAAGAACTTGGGGCAGACACATAGGAAGGAGCAGTTTGCAGGGGGTTTTCTCCCACACTGTTGGGGAAAAGGTAAATTTGGGGTGTAATTGCGATCATGAACATTCACTGAAGTGCCTTTCCGGTACTGAATTAGAATGCTTTCAAAAAGGGGTGGGGAATCTGTGGCCTGCCAGATGTTTGTTTGTCTGTTGATGAATTTCCCATCTGTGCTTTCATGAAAATAAAGCAAGGTAAGAGTACAGTGGTACCTCGGGTTAAGTACTTAATAAGTTCCGGAAGTCCGTACTTAACCTGAAACTGTTCTTAACCTGAAGCACCACTTTATCTAATGGTGCCTCCCGCTGCCGCCGCACCGCCGGAGCACGTTTTCTGTTCTCATCCTGAAGCAAAGTTCTTAACCTGAAGCATTATTTCTGGGTTAGCAGAGTCTGTAACCTGAAGCGTATGTAACCTGAGGCGTATGTAACCCGAGGTACCACTGTACAAGTTTTAAGGATAAAATCAACAAAAGGTCCATGAAAAATCATTAAAAGCATCAGTAAATACCAACCGTTTTTTAAAAAAAGAGAAAGAGAGAAAGAATCATGCTGTAAATGCATGTCTAAATAAATAAAATAAATCAAAAGATGTCAGATAGAATGGAGATATGGTTCCTGATGAACTTCTACTGGCAGGGAGTTCCACAGGGCAGGGCGTGCCACACTAAAGGCTCAGTCTCCAAGGCCAGCTGACCCTCAGGGTGTGAGGAACCACCAGAAGTGCCCCTTCTGAGAATTCCTGCAATTGAGGTGGTGCACCAGGAATCAGGGAGTCCCTGAGGTATTGGAGGCCCAATTTGTTTAGGTCCTTGCTCATTAACTCAACTACCTTTAACCTGGCCCAGTTGATGGAGAACTGCTCCCATCATCCCTGACCATTGGCCAAGCTGGCTGAGGCTGATGGGAGTCCAACAACAGCTGGAGGGCCACTCGTAGCCACCTCTGCT
This sequence comes from Podarcis liolepis, assembly GCF_965112155.1. NCBI lineage: Eukaryota > Metazoa > Chordata > Lepidosauria > Squamata > Lacertidae > Podarcis > Podarcis liolepis. The sequence continues at coordinate 23,302,083 of NC_139567.1, read as the reverse complement.
TTAACCAGTGCACCTCTGCTTCAACCAATGCACCTATGATTTCAGTCTTAAGTGTTCAGCTACCTAGCACTGTTTTCCTGCTATGGTGGAGCCTACACAGAATTTTCTTCTCCAGGCCAGAGATGAGGGCTAAAGTGATTATTTGTTCCTGTATCTGGAGTTCCCAGTTCCTTCTTTGGTTTGAAGGTGATGATGCAACCTAAATATGGAATTGGGAGGATGAAGCCCTCAACTTACACAGGGGTTACACAGGCTTCATTGGGAGGATGAAGCCCTCAACTTACACAGGGGTTACACAGGCGTTACGCTCCAGGGATTGCAGAGTCAAAACCCATTGGATTCATTGGCAGGTGGGATTGCGAAAGTCATTTCCCCTGGAATCCGCCCCCTCCCCCATATATTACCACACACCTAAATCTGAATGTGCATAAGTTAAATGCAGGCTTACTGTGTTCTCCACCACCAAACCAGCTTTGTTCATGCACAGTCATGTGTTCAACACCACTAGGAGAGGATCTGGCCCAAGAGGTTGCTTTAGCACATCGTTTTCCAGCAAAGTGGCCCCAGGAATCCCACTGATTTCTTTTTATATATATACATTTCCAATAATAAAGGATTTGAATATGTCTCTGCTGCAAAATAAACTTTGGACGACCACAAGCCATATTTCCATATCACGTCACAACCAGGTCTGTAAGATGCTGTTAAACCACAAGCCCCCAACACTATCTAGCCACGCTTGACTGCTAAATCTTATCTTTACGGCAATTACACTGTGCCCGCCCCAGTAAGGAGGTGGAGAATAACTGTTATCAATGGAAGGAGTGATTCATACATCACCAGATCCACTGATCTGATGAAGTCTGATTAGTTGGATTCCACTTTTGAGATGCCTTGCTTACTCACTTGGTATATACCGTATTTTTCGCTCTATAACACGCACCTGACCATAACACGCACATCATTTTTAGAGGAGGAAAACAAGGGAAAAAACATTCTGAATGAAATAGTGGATGTATCATTTTTGTGCTTCATGCTGTGGCCACAGACATGTGATCTGATGGTGAATTTGCGGTGACCCAATGCAAAAATCCTGAGAATTCCTGTGGATCCATGCTTTGTAACCACGTTTTTGCACCATTGCAGCCCCAGGCAACAGTGGGTGCGTGATTTTTTTGGTGCAGGCTGTAGCCATGGACATGCTATGTGATCTGATGGTGACTATGTGATCTGATGGTGAATTTGGGGTGACCCAATGCAAAGATCCTGAGAATCCCTGTGGATCCATGCTTTGTAACCACATTTTTGCACCATTGCAGCCCCAGGCAACAGTGGGTGCGTGATTTTTTTTGGTGCAGGCTGTAGCCATGGACATGCTATGTGATCTGATGGTGAATTTGGGGTGACCCAATGCAAAGAGTCTGAGGATCCATATGGATCTATGCTTTGTAACCACATTTTAAGTGAGGAGCGAAGGAAAAACAAAGAAGGGACATGAGGGGGTGTGCAGAGAAGCAGGTGGCTAAGAATGCAGGAGAGGGATTTAACGGGAGGGAGGAAAGAAAGGCAAAAGTTTCTCCCCACACAAGCCAGCCATCTCTCTCTCTCTCTCTCTCTCCCTCCCCCTCTCTCTCCCTCCCGCCCCCTGTCTCTCTCCCCCTCCCCCTCTCTCTCTCCCTCTCCCCCAGCAGCACCGGAGCACAGAGAGGAATTAGAAGGAATGACACTCTGCTTTCCCCTCTGCTTGCCTGGAGGGGAGGGGCTTTCCCTGCTCTTTGTTCCGTTTCAGCAAGCACAGCAACGAAACAGAGGAGGGTGGGCAGTAAGACCCTGAGGCAGAATGCAGGAAAGCAGCCGCTTCCTCTTTTCAGGTTTCCCTTCTCCGTGAAGCGCGATTTGATTTTTGCCTGATTTTTCGGCTCCAGGGACCACACATTCACTCAATAACACGCACAGACATTTCCCCTTCCTTTTTAGGAGAAAAAATATGCGTGTTATAGAGGGGGAAATACGGTAATGCCTCGGCTCACTCATCCCCCCACACCGCAAACTTGAGTGGGCTGAAACCATGAGCCCATCCCAATTATTGAGGGAGACCTGTTATGCTGAAACTTCCCTGTGCTGTAGTTTTGATGGGACTTATTTGCTTGGCTAACACAGGAAACCTGCATACAAAACATAAGAAGAGCTTGTTGGATCAGGCCCAAGGCCCATCTAGTCCCATATTGTGTTCTCACAGTTGTCAACTAGATGCCTATGGGAAACCTGCAAGCAGGATTTGAACACAAGGGCACTCACCCCTCCTGCAGGTTCCAGCAGCTGGTATCCAGAAGCATCACTGCCCCTGAGCATGGAAGCAGAGCATAGGCATTGTGGCTAGTAGCTATTGATGGCCTTCCCCTCCATGAATTTGTCCAATCGTCTTTTAAAACCATCCAAGCTGATGACCGTCACTGCCTCCTGTATGCATGAGTTCCATAGATTAACTATGAACTGTGTAAAGGAGCACTCCTTTTTGTTTGTCCTGAATCTTCCAACGTTCTGCTTCATTGAATGCCCATGAGCTGGCTTCACACACACACACATTTTCAGGCTCTGGCTCTGTGCTGAGTCAGTATGTATGGGCTTTGACTTTGCAATTCCAAGTTCTCAGACTGCTCCTGCCTGGAACGCGTTGTCCAAAGCAACACCTGTGTGTTCCACAGTTTAACTGCATGAATAAGCACCGTATTTTTCGCTCTATAATGCGCACCAGACCATAAGACGCACCTAGTTTTTGGAGGAGGAAAACAATAAAATAATATTCTGAATCTCAGAAGCCCTCTTGCTGTTGTGGCTTCTGGGATAGCTGCACAGCCTGTATCCGCTCCATAAGACGCACACACATTTCCCCTTACTTTTGGGGAGGGAAAAAGTGAGTCTTATTGAGCAAAAAATACGGTACTTTATTTTATCTGTCCTGAATTTTCAGATGGGTAGGAGTTGGGGTGTGTGAGAGAGAGGCAGGCACAAGGAAACAAACAGGGTAATGTGCATCAGTCAAAGATATTCCTCTCTGTGGTGTGTACAGGAACCTAAAAATGCAACTTAAAACACAGCAGAGGAAAACAACTTTACTGCCTCGTCTTTTAAGCTACATGTGGGAACTGAACATGCCGTGTGATGACATGCTGTGTGATGCCTGCTCTTAGCTTTTCTGAATATTTGCAAGAGCAAGAGACAGGCTCATGGTAGCTCTCCCCCACCCCAAACTTAATTCTGCTTCCTTTTGCCCCATATGAAGCCTTCTATAGGCTAACAATAGCAATAGCATTGTGAAATAAGAACAAAGAGGAGGAAATGCAAAGGGTTTCCGTGGCTCAGCTCTGGGTTGCTACCCGCAGAAAAGGACTCCAGTGTTTCCAGGAAATGCTCTTGCAAGAGTTTACTTGTTTCAAACCATGTTGCAAAATTGAACAACGGTGGCCAGGATCCAAAAAGCTACTTGAAAGCACTTGCTTTTGCAAGTCTGCTTTCAGAAGTCAGCCTCATTATTCAGGCTGTGATCCTACTTGAACTCTAGAACTCTCTTCTAAGAAGAAATGTCTAGGACTGGGTTGCATGTTAACTTTTTTTATTGTTTCTTATCTCCCTTGCATAAGCACTTATCTCAGCAGAGCAAATCCTGCCACTCAAGCAGGCTATCAAAAGCTGTCCGGCGACATTCCTGGAACTGACATCAACATACCTTTGCTTACTTCTCGGGAACATCTGGGATGTTGCAAAGATACCAGAGTAATATGTGTTGTCATGGCTCATGAAGATAGCTTGCTTTCTCATAATGTGTCCATGTGACCACAGCCGGTCCACCTGTGAGGCAAGTTGAGGCATCTGCTTCAGTCTTCAGGATCCACAGGGGCAGCAGATCCTGATGTAGGTCTTTATTACCTCCTTTGTTACTGATGCAGATCTTCACTCACCCCTTCCTGGGTTGGCCCTGTTTGTGTCAACAAGGACACCAAATGTTTAGAAGGTAAAAGATAAAGGACCACTGGACGGTTAAGTCTCATCTAATTCAAATATGGGGTGTGGCGCTTATCTCCACTTTCAGGCCAAGGGAGCCAGCATTTGTTCACAGACAGCTTTCCGGGTCATGTGGCCAGCATGACTAAACTGCTTTTGATGCAATGGAACACTGTGATGGAAGCCAGAGTGCACGGAAACGCTGTTTATCTTCTCGCCACAGCAGTACCTATTTATCTACTCGCACTGGTATGCTTTTGAACAGCTAGGTTGGCAGGTGCTGGGACAGAGCAACAGGAGCTTACCGCATTGTACGGATTCAAACTGCCGACATTGCGATTGGCAAGCCCAAGAGGCTCGGTGGCTGAGACCGCAGCGCCACCCGCTGTGTTCAGAACGCAATATTGGCTAAGGGTTTTCATGTGGTGCATGGTGAAAATGCACCAATTTATTCTGAAGAGAAAGCAATTTCATGTTCTTAAAAAAATCTGAGGACCACTCCACACACAATACCTTCCCCTCCCCAGATATGTGTACCTGAGATAAGTGTGTACCTAAAAAGGTGAATGTGGGAAGCACGCGTTTCCAATCTCACACAAGGTAAATATATTGGCGACCAGGGTGGGCTGGATGTACAGTGGTGCCCCGCAAGACGAATGCCTCGCAAGACGGAAAACTCGCTAGACGAAAGAGTTTTCCGTTTTGGAGGTGCTTCGCAAAACGAATCTCCTATGGGCTTGCTTTGCAAGACGAAAATGTCTTGCGGGTTCCTGCGGGGTTTTTTCCTCCCCCCCTTTTTCTAAGCCGCTAAGACGCTTATCCGCTTATCTGCTAAGCCGATCAGCCGCTAAAAGCCGCTAAAAGCCGCTAATAGCGCTAATCCGCTAATCCGTCAATGGGCTTGCTTCGCAAGACGAAAAAACCGCTAGACGAAGAAACTCACAGAACAGATTCTTTTCGTCTTGCGAGGCACCACTGTATCATAGAATCATAGCACTGTAGGGTTGTAAAGGACCCAAACCCCCTTCAAGGCAGGGGTCATAACTAAAGAATCCCTGATAGATAGCCACTCCATCTCTGTTTACAAATCTCCAATGAAGGAGAGTCCACCACCTTCTGTCTGGAGGCACCCACAGTACTGCTCTGATTCAAGGTTATAATTTCAGAGTTGCTGTAGGGTTTCTCCACCCCCAGAGATGCATTTGTCATGGGCAAAAGTCTTCTTCTGTGGCCTCCTCTTGCTGCTGCTGCTGCTGTTATACTGAGGTTGTCTTCCTCCCCCTTTCTTTGATCTGCTGGCTTTTGGCGTCTTGAGGAGGGGGAGACTTAACTATGCAGCTGTTTTTGTTTTTACTACTGTTTGCTTTTTATCCTGCGGTTTTGATGGGGACCAGAGCTTACTGCTGCAATATGATTTCATTTTGCTGCTCTAAGCTCCTCTGGTTTCTTCTTTTGAAGAAAAGTAGGCTATTTGCATTTCTTACGATAAACAATTACTCGGAGCTACTAACAACCAAGTCTGCACACATCCAAGGAATTCTGGGACGCTGCAGTCATATCCCCTTTCTGATGCTCACTTAATCGTTCCCAGATCACCAGTGTCTTTATGAGCCGCACCCATGACCTTCAGTGCTGCTGTGTAGTTATCTCATCCCACCTTTCCCCACACTCCCTTGTCTGTGTGAGCCAGAGATCATCATCTTGTGAGCCAGAGGCTGGTAGTGGGAAATCGGGTATTTTTCTGTAATAACTCCCAGATCCATGGAATGTTCTCTCCAGGGAGACCCTCCTGGTGCCAGCTTTGCCATTGTTTCGGTGCCAGGCAAAGCCCTTTTTGTTTTTCTGGGCATTTGGACATTATCAACTGGATGTTTTTAATTTGACTATGTTTTTTTAACATGCATTTTTAGTATTGCACATTTAGTCTAGCTCAGGGGTCAGCAAGGCTTACTGGGCATGGGCTGGATCCTCCCATGGGCCGGACTGGCGCAGCGTGACACCAGAAATCGCATCTGCACATGCCCAGACACCGAAAATTGTGCCTGTGGAGAAGCAATTTTCAGCACCACAGACATGTGCAGAAACAATATCCGGCACCTGGGCATGTGCAGAAACGATTTCTGGAGCTATGGAAGAGAGTTCCCGCGCTGTGCTGCACTGGTTTAGCGCAGTGCCTGGGGACTTGCCTAGTGGGTGGCTTGGCTTGGGGGCAGCTCATGGGCCGGTTAAACAGCCTCCATGGGCTGCTTCTAGCCCCTGGGCCTTAGGTTGCCAACCCCTGCTCCAGCTGTAAATAACTTCAGAATTTCTTCATAGTAAAAATAGTAATACAATAAACTAGGGTGTACTCCTGTAACTCACTAGAAAGCATTTGCTTAGCATGCAGAATGTCCTAGGTTCAGTCCCCAGCATGTGCAGAAAATTTGGAGAGCTGCTGCCAGTCAGTGCAGACACTACTGAGCTAGATGGACCAGTGACCTGACTCAATATAAGGCAGCTTCCTATGTTACCTAACCTATAATAGCCTAACCTAACCTAAGAGCATCTCCATCTCCATCATTTAGCCTAGACACTGAGATTCAACTCTGAGGGTCTTCTGGCTGTTCCCTCACTGTGAGAAGTGAAGTTACATGGAACCAGGCTTAGGTCCTCCTTGGTCAGTTGCTATTTCCCCTTCAATGAATTGCTGTGTGTTGAGGTTATTTTTTCCTGTGTGCATTCTGCTCTTCCTTTAAGCAGCATACAGGAAAGTTCCCAGTGGTCCATCTCAGACATGGAACACAAAACCAGGTTAGCAGCTGCGATGGAGCCACATTGGACCAGCCCAGCCAAATCTCTATGTTTACATTCTTGTTGGTTAGCTAAGTTTGGGCTGGGAAGCTGGCTGTTCTTCAAAATAGTGAGATGATCTTTCAGGTGATTATCAGGAGGAATCTTGAGGCTATCCTAATGTTGCCATATTTCAAAAAACTTCCCTAAGATCCAGGACAAAGCACCACCTTTCAAAATTTCCCCCCGGACATCAATTCTGCCTTTGAAATCCCAGTAATGTCTGGGAAAACCTGGACGTATGGCAGCCCTAGGCTATCAAGGCATAATAACAATATTTCCTCTTCAGGTCCTGGAGTTTGCTCTGGTGTTCAATAAAGACATTACCTGTTTTTAATAATAATAAAATGTCTGAGGATTTGCTATGTACATATAAAGTGACATCTTCCCGCAACCAATTTCCACTCTTATAAGTGAATGAGCTGGGGGGGAAATGTGACTTGTGCAAGGACGCTTGGGATGAGACAATGGATGAACCAAACTTTGAAACTCAGGCAACCAAACACACAACTGAGCATAAAACAGCTCCTAAAACAGTTCCACTGTCTACTTAGCTGTTTCAGAGTGCTGGTTATGACCTACTAAGTCCTGTGCAACTTGGACCCCAGCTATCTGTAGGACTGTTTCTCCTGATATGAGCCTGCCTGGACTTTCAGATCTTTGTGGGAGATCTTCTCTTATTCCTGCCCCCCTTGCAGCATGTTTTTTTGGGGGGGAGGGGACAAGGAAGAGGGCTTTCTCAGTGGCTTCTCCCAAACCCACTTCCTAGTGAAGCTAGACTGGCTTCTTTTTCATTGTCCTTCCACTGTTGCATTCCACCTTCATTTTATAGTAAGCTACTTTGTGTATTTTTAATAGAAAATGTGGGGGTGATATGTTCCAGTATGCTGTAGTGTTAGAGCAGGCATCCTCAAACTCGGCCCTCCAGATGTTTTGAGACTACAGTTCCCATCATCCCTGACCACTGGTCCTGTTAGCAAGGGATGATGGGAGTTGTAGCCCCAAAACATCTGGAGGGCCTACATAAAATGTCTACACACCATACATTTTAAGGCACATCCAATGCATATTTAAAGCAAATAACTTTCCTAAAGAATCATGGGAACTGTTGTTTGAGCAAACTCGTGTGCTTTTGATATGCACTGGACTGTGCTTTAAATGCATGTTGAGATAGAATTTCTCTGCCATCTTGTGGAGAGGAGAGTTGGTGCACTCAGCATCGCTAGAACATGAAGCAAAAGGAAGAATTCTCAGTGATAGGCATTGCTGACATTTGATACAGGGGAGCAGGTTTGTTAGACAGGGGTCAGCAAAGTTTTTCAGCAGGGGGCTGGTCCACTGTCCCTCAAACCTCATGGGGGGCCTGACTATACTTTGGTAAAAAAAATGAACGAATTCCTATGCCCCACAAATAACCCAGAGATGCATGTTTAATAAAAGGACACATTCTACTCATGTAAAAACACGCTGATTCCCAGACCGTCTGTGGGCCAAATTTAGAAGGTAATTGGGCCGGATCCTGCCCCCGGGCCTTAAGTTTGCCTACCCCTGTGCTAGAAAGTACACAGATTATATAAATCAGGAGACTCAAGCTTGATTTCTAAAGCTGGAGAAATAACTGCTGCTGTTTCGGGTTATGTGTTTTTTTAAGGCTTCAGGAAAAATACAAAACTGGTTTAGGATGTCATTGATGCTACATTTATTCCACTTTCATCCCACCCTCCTCTAAGGAGCTCATGATGCCTCTAACCTTTTTAACCTAATGACAGCCTCCTCACATGCCTGTGAGTCTGATCTTGAGGGCAGCAGCATTCCCAGGTGGGACCTTTTTTTCATTTTGCACACTGAGCCAGACTCTCTTAACTTTTCTGCCATTTGCTTAATGACAGTGAACCTGCCAATTGTTTAATTTTCAAAGGCCGGGATCATCAGCAACTAACAAAAGCATCTCCCTGGGGAAGGAGACCCACGTTCTTGGGGCCATTACCAAGAAGACCCTCTTGCAAGCCCTATCCCCCCACCCCAAAGTCAGGAAGAGCTTTGTATCCAAGTAAGAAGCCCTTAAAAATAGATGGATTTACTGCTTTTCTGAGTGACCAATTGCAGAGGCCCCTCATCATATGGTGCAGTCCTAATCCATCTTGGACCTTCTTGCATCTTCCACTTATCTTTTAAAAGAAGCAGCAGCATATTTGCAATTTTCAGGGATGGGTTCACCATCTAGTTTGTCCCAGAAGTTCTCTTTGAAACCAGGCAGGGAGAAATAAGCATAGGAACCCACTTTTTGTGTGAACAGAACAGTAGCAATTTCAAGTTCACATTTTAGGAGTGGCCCTATTGGAGCAGTTGGAAGGCAGGGGAACTCAATGGGATAAAGGAAGGAACATCCAGTGGCGGTGCTGAGCCCCATCAACGGCATTAAGCATTCGTATCCATGGTGCTGGATGAATCTCTAGAGCCTGTGCCTCAGACGATCGACATGGGAAACATAAGGCCAGCCTGATAAAGGGCCTATTGTGAGCTCCAAATTCTTGCGCCCCCAAAGAAAAAAGAAAACAAGATGTTTTAGTCATCCCCTGGGGAGAGCAACCGTCTGACGGGATGAAGGCCATACAGTCACTTCCCCAGGGGGTCCCATGAAAGGCGTTTGTGTTCATACAATGGGGTAACTTCTATTGGTTTGCTAAACCCCCCCACTAAAACTTTACTTGCAGTGGTTTTTATTTTCCTGCACAGAGAGAACTAGATCCTGGAAGGGAAAAGAAGCTCCAACTTTGGGTGCAATGCACCTGCATTTGGGGGGGGGGGCATAAAACATTTCTGTGCTGTTTTCCCAAAATGCTTTACACGGATTGGATGGGGGGAACTGGGGGGAAGCTGCCAAAGTATGAAAAATACCGGTACTTAATTCGTTCCGGAGGTCCGTACTTAACCTGAAACAGTTCTTAACCTGAAGCACCACTTTAGCTAATGGGGCCTCCTGCTGCCAGCGCGCCACTGAGCCTGATTTCTGTTCTTATCCTGAAGCAAAGTTCTTAACCTGAAGCACTATTTCTAGGTTAGCGGAGTGTGTAACCTGAAGCATATTTTCACTGCACAGCGATCCCGCTTGCTGTTCTGGCTTCTGAGATTCAGAATTATTTTTTTCTTGTTTTCCTCCACTAAAAACTAGGTGTGTCTTGTGGTCTGGTGCATCTTATAGAGCGAAAAATACGGTAACCTCCAAATGTTTTGCTGGTTTTCAACAGCTAGAAACACCACCAGCCCACCGAGATGACCCAAATGAGACAGGGAAGGCTTGCAGATCTTAACTAAAAAAGTGGAAAAGAAGAGAATCTTCTAACGCAGGGGTTGGGTGGGTCTATGGCTCTCTCCAGCTGTTGCTGAACTACAACTCCTATCATTGCTGACCATTGGCCATGGGGCTGATGGGAACTGGAGTCCAACCACATTCAAAAGGCACCAGGTTTTCCCTCCCCTGCTTTAGGGCATCAACAGGCCCACCAGCTGAACCAATCTGGCTTCCTCCAAAGAACCTTTGGAATAGGAGTTTGGTGATCATGCCGCGATTTTAGTCTCTTCAATCTCTAGCTTTTCTTACAGATTTGCAGACCTCTTTGGGGCTAATTAGCCCCTTCCCTCAATGCCCTCTTTATTGTGAACTCATGATGATGGGGCAGTTATACATGATCCCTCTTTTAATACCCTTTGCACCCACAAATGTCCTGTTTCCACCTGCTTCATTTCCAATTGGTGCATGTCTCATGACTTCCTTCTGAAATCGTGTAACTTTTCATACCACAAAGGTTCCACGTTGTACTAGAACACAAGAGAGCCCCTCCAGGTGGCAATGATGTGATAGCACTGGAGAAGAATTTCAGAACAATTAATAAAGTTGAATGGTCCTGTATAAACCCACCACTAATGCACTATTATTGTGCTAATGACAGATTGCACTCCAGAAATGTATGTATCCCCAGTTGTATATCCTAATCTGATTTCCTGAGGTCAATGGTCTGAGACGAATGGAAGATACAGTGGTACCTCGGGTTAAGTACTTAATTCGTTCCGGAGGTCTGTTCTTAACCTGAAACTGTTCTTAACCTGAAGCACCACTTTAGCTAATGGGACCTCCCACCACCGCCAAGCGATTTCTGTTCTCATCATGAAGCAAAGTTCTTAACCTGAAGCACTATTTCTGGGTTAGCGGAGTCTGTAACCTGAAGCGTATGTAACCTGAGGTACCACTATATAGGGAAAGTCCAGCAAGGTTACTTGGCCAGAGAAGAGACTGGCAACTCATTTGGGAACTCCAAGAGCCAGGCCAAAATGCAATGGGAGAACATTTGTTTTGTATGCAGAAGGTCCCTGGTGCAGTCTCTGGCATCTCCACGTAGGGCTGGAGAAGACCTTGCCTGAAACCTTGGAAATCTGCTGCCAGTCTATGTAGACAATACTAAGCAAGATGGACCAGTGGTCTATGTACTGAAGCTCTTGTGGTTTGGGAAGAAGAAGAGGCATCAGTGGGGTATAGCTCACCTTACTAACTCACACAGCTGATGTGGGAACCTGTTTATGGTGATGTCCCAGATGGAAAAGTTTGTTGAAGTTAAAAGTTTAACATGCATTAAATGTAATGTTTGCATGCACTGAAGTCAAAACTTACGTAGAAGTTTGCATTTGCAGAGCTGATAGGTTTACATTAAGGGTGGAGCTACACAGATAAAAAAACGTTATAAATAAACTAGGAATTAAATCATGGTAACGAAAGAAAAAAAGCTATGGAAAATAGCAAAGAATTTTTTTTGCTCTCCATCGCCATCTGGTGTTGCATGTTTATAACGCATTCGAAATGCTGTTTTTTGACTAATGTAGCTGAGAGGTTCCACTGTAGGTGAAAGCGGAAGCCTGGTGTTTCTCCTTTTCATAGGGTTTAGGCTACCTGATGACTCACTGCTGGAAACCTGAGCTGCAGATCTTTCGCAGCAGGAAAGGAGAAGTCAGGGGTGGCTAGTTTTAAGTCAGTACATTTTGAAACTAAATATTGGGATGGAAAGCTCATTTATTTCTACCCAAGGTCCAGATGAGAGATTCCACTGAATAACTCTAACAAGGTAGCAAGTTTCCCTCTTGCCATTTTCAGGAGCTTCTGGCTCTGTGCACAGCTCCCCTGGGTGGTGAACCTTTGAACTGAAGGTGGTCCCTTCTCTACGAAGTACAGTGGTGCCTCGCAAGACGAAATTAATCCGTCCCGCGAGTCTCTTCGTCTAGCGTTTTTTTCGTCTTGCGAAGCAACCCTATTAGCGGCTTAGCGGATTAGCGCTATTAGCGGTTTAGCGGCTATTAAAGGCTTAGCGGCTATTAAAGGCTTAGCGGATTAGTGGCTAAAAGGCTATTAGCGGCTTAGCGGCTTAGAAAAAGGGGGGGGGAGCGAAAAAAAATCGGAACACTCGCAAGACGTTTTCGTCTTGCAAAGCAAGCCCATAGGGAAAATCGTCTTGTGAAGCAGCTCAAAAACGGAAAACCCTTTCGTCTAGCGGGTTTTCCGTCTTGCGAGGCATTCGTCTTGTGGGGCACCACTGTACTTCCAAGTTCTGGACTGATTCTGCGCACCCAGGTTGGTCATTGGATCTTCCTGGGCAGTAAGGGGTATTAAAGCCTTCTTGTTTCAGTCGAGTCTTGCTGGAGCAACATAGGTTTGGTGCATTCCTGTATCACAGTCTGCCCTTCAGTCTTGACTCCTGCCTTGATCATAAGAAAACCTCCAAGCAGCTTACAAAAAATATAACATAAAGCAATGGAAGTACAGTGGTACCTCTGGATGCGAACGGGATCTGTTCCGGAGCCCCGTTCGCCTCCAGAAGCAAATGCAACCCGCATCTGCGCGTCTGGGCATGCGCGGGTCACGATTCACCACTTCCGTGCATGCGCATGATATCATTTTGACCACTTGCGCATGCGCGAGCAGCAAAACTCAGAAGTATCATGCTCCATTACTTCCAGGTCGCCGCAGCGCGCAACCCAAAAATACTAATCCTGAAGCTACTTCAACCCAAGGTATGACTGTATAGATTTAAGAAGCAGTTAAATGCAGGCATTTTAAAAATATTGGAAAGATTATTAAAACCAACAGTAGCTAAAAAGAAACAAATGTCTGGATAGGCTTGCCTAAACAACAACAACAAAACCGTGAAAGCAGCTGCCTGGTGTCAATAGTCAGGGAGTTCCAACCTGTAGGTGGGCAAGCACTAAAAAAATGAGTATGAGAATTATATGGCAACTGTAACAAAGCTAGTTCCACCGGTCTATCAGACATATATGGGAAAAAGTGATTCTGCAGGCAAACTGGTTCCAAGCTATTAAGGGTCTTATATACTAATAGCAGAGGGACGCAGGTGGCGCTGTGGGTTAAACCACAAACCTAGGACTTACCAATCAGAAGGTCGGCAGTTCGAATCCCTGCGATGGGGTGAGCTCCCGTTGCTCGGTCCCTGCTCCTGCCAACCTAGCAGTTCGAAAGCACGTCAAAGTGCAAGTAGGTACCGCTCCGGCGGGAAGGTAAACGGTGTTTCCGTGTGCTGCTCTGGTTTGCCAGAAGCAGCTTAGTCATGCTGGCTGCATGACCCGGAAGCTGTACGCTGGCTCCCTTGGCCTGTAAAGTGAGATGAGCGCTGCAACCCCAGAGTCGGTCATGACTGGACCTAATAGTCAGGAGTCCCTTTACCTTTATACTAATAGCAACACCTGGAAACCAGTGTAGATCTGTGAGCAGGCGTGTTATATGCTGACAGGGCTTCACTCCTCTTAGCAACCATGCTGCAGCATTCTGCGCCCCCTGCAGCTTCCGGATCAAGTGCAAGGGATGCCCCACAAACAGTGCATTGCAGTAATCCAGCCTTGACCGAAATGCCCCTCCCTAGCCTTGTGAGCAAGAAAGAAGCAAGACACCTCCCAGCCAGTGTGTCAGTCAAGAGACAGGTGGAGGTGCATGCCTGATCTGTCACAGCACTCTTTCTGCTCCCTCCCTCATCACCTTCTCTTCCTTTTTTCCTGCTTGCAAAGAAACAAACAAAGAGGAAGTGTTTGACATGGTATTTAAAAACAAGGCCTGCCTCCTGGGCGTTGCTGACAGCTGTGGTAGGAATATGGGAGAGAAATTATGATTCCTTAATTATAGTGTGCTGTATTTCTTCATTTCTTAGCTGTCTTTCAGCACACCCCTTTCCCATCACTAATGCCTGTGTTTTGGCGGCTGTGCAATGATGCTTACTTTGGTGGTCTGAGCATCACCGGCATTAAGATTTTAGCCAGTGGTGATGAGATGCAAAGCAGACTTCTCACTGGCCAATCAAATTGGAGGTTTTACATGCCCCTTGATAGACACCCAGGTTTGATGCAGCAACCATCGAGACGCCAAGTGCATTATTATTCTCTGCAACAACTTGCAGTGCAATCCTAACCATGTCTACTCAGAAGTAAATCCTAGCGAATTTAATGGACTTTACTCCCGGCTAAGTGAGGTTAGGATTGCAGCCTAAGAGCTGCTTGCAAATTAAAGGAGAAATTCAGGATGTAGGCTAAGCGGCTCTTACGAAACCCACTGCATTTTCAGTGAATCTACGCATGTGACCTGACACACATGCCCTCAGATCACTGGACTGAACACACATGCCCATAACTCAGTGCCTCCAGCATGAAAGAGCCTTGCAGTCTATCACCTCTGCTTATTCTTCATAGGTCCTTTGGATCTCTTCAACCTTACAATCATTTCAATATCTTCTCTGTTGAGCTCCATAGGCTTGGGGGATTTCCCCACCATCAAGTGGATCATGCTGGGGTCCTGCTTGTGGGTTTCCCACAGGAACATGGCAGGCGGTGCTGGATTTCCAAATAGGCAAAGTAGGCACTGGCCTATGGGTCCCATGCCTTTTAGGGGCTACATGCCTTTTAGGGGCCCTGCAACAAGGGATCAAAATAATATTGATTTGATCTTGAAAGAAAATTCCTGACTTCTGTAGAATGAAAGTACAGTGGACACTTGGGTTGCGAATGTGATTCATGTGGGAGGCACGTTCACAACCTGCAGCATCTGCAACCCACAGTGCCGCGTCTTCACACGCATGGGTTGCAATCTGGTGCTTCTGCGCATTCGCGAGCACTGAAACCTGGAAGTAACCCATTCTGGTACTTCCAGGTTTCGGTGCGTCCATATCCCGAAAACGCACAACCTGAAGCGTCTGTAACCCAAGGTATGACTCTATTAATTTTACTGCATGCAGTGCCCTTAAAGCAAATGTGATGAAAATGATGTATAGGTGGTATTTAACACTAACTAAACTTGCTAAAATGTATAGGACAAGAGCTAAGGAGTGCTGGAAATGTAAAGGAAAAGAAGGGAGTTTTTCTCATATGTGGTGGACTTGTAAAGAGGTAAAAGCTTACTGGGCAATTATATATAATGAGTTTTTAAAAAGTATAAAAATACTTTTGTCAAAAAAAGGAAGCATTTTTACTGGGCATTGTTGGGGAAGAGATACCAAAGGGAGAAAAAACAAAAAAACAAAACAAAAACCCACCTATTTATGTATGCAACAACTGCACTAAGAATTATTTCAGCCCCAAAATGGAAACAACAAGAAATACCAAAGCAAGAAGAGTGGCAGATGAAGATGATGGAGTTTGCAGAACTGGCAAAGCTGATGGAGAAAATCTGAAACTAGTGTGATCAAGCATTCCAAAAAGACTGGAGTAAATTTATACAATATTTGAAGGACCATTGTAAGCAATTAACTAGCAGGGTTGTAAGAAGACTTGTAATGATAACTGTTCTTACCTTTTTACATTTACTTAAAAATGGTGATATTTTGAATGAGCGAAATGTAAACTGGAAAATGTATAAATGCTATGATTAACTCTGGAAACCAAGAGGCAGGAGGGAGGGAAGTCGATAAGCTCATAAGAGCAAAAGAAGTTAAGTGGATAACGAGAATGTGTATAAATAGTGTAAAATGGAAACGCAATAAAAATTATTATAAAAAAAGAAAATTTTACTAGAATGTATTAGGAGATCATTTGCGAGGGCCCCACCCTGAGATTTTGACTGCCTAGGGGCCTCCACAGGCTTTGATCTGGCCCTGCTGAGTGGCCACTGTGAGAACAGGATGCTGGACTACATGGGCCTGATCCGTCAGATCTCTTATGTTCTAATGATGCAGCCGACTCCTTTGCTTTTTCGTTGCCCTTTTCCATTGCAGTCCTTCTTGTTTTTCCCTGACTGACATTCACTTGGCACATTATTTCCCTTCTTTCAGTGTCTCTCCAGAGAGCCAGTCTGGTGCAGTGGTTAAGAGCGGTAGATTCATAATCTGGGGAACCGGGTTCGCGTCTCCGCTCCTCCACATGCAGCTGCTTGGTGACCTTGGGCCAGTCACACTTCTCTGAAGTCTCTCAGCCCCACTCACCTCACAGAGTGTTTGTTGTGGGGGAGGAAGGGAAAGGAGATTCTTAGCCGCTTTGAGACTCCTTCGGGTAGTGATAGAGTGGGATATCAAATCCAAACTCTTCTTCTTCTTCTCCCCCCTTTCATTTTGCTAGACTTGCACGCCTTTTTTGTACAGTGATGGATAAATTAGTGATGGGTGTGGCATAAATAATAGAAGATGAAGGTGGTTTGTGTGTCACAGACAGAACTGTCATATTGTCTCAAAACAACAACAACAACAACAACAACAACAACAACAACAACAACAACAACCCCCTGCTTTCTGCAGTGTCTATTCACATCTTCAGCTGCCTCAGTCCTCTAAAGTATAACATCTACGTAGCAACAATAAGGCACCTTGGGGAAATTTCGTAGATCAATGACAGGCTTTGCATGCAGAAGGTCCCAGGCTCAATCCCTAGCATGTCCAGGTGCAGCTGGGAAGGACTCGCATTCAAAACCCAGGAGAACCTCTGCTAGTCAGTGCAGACAGTACTGGCAGCTGGATGGACCAAGTGCTTTGATGCAATAGAAGCATCTTTGATGCAATAGAAGCATCAATAGAACCTGTGTACCTAAGACCATTTAGTTATAAATAGCAAAGTTGCTGGGGGAACTTTATCACTTCAGATCCCTGGTGTGCAATCCCGGGAACTATAGTTTGCTACAGGTGCTGAGAGCTGCTAGAAGACTCCTACCCCCCCCAACCCCCCCCCCTAAAATCCCTAGAGTTTCCTCAGAGGAGGGATTGCATGTCAAACCACTCTGTAAATTGTAGCTCAGTGTGGGGAACAGTGGCCTGGAAACAATTCTCAGAAGCATTTATAAACTACAGCTCCTAGGATTCTGTGGAGCAACCAAAGCTGTTTTAAGTGGTATGATTCTGGATAGGGAAAACAAAAAGAATCAAAGCTCCAATTTCATCCTCTGGGCTGCTGTCTTAGAACTCTGGCCACTAGGTGCCACTATTGCATTGCACTTGTGGGTTGTGCTGCACGGGATTTCCACACTAGAACATTGCCGAGGCTTCGGAAGGATGTGAAGGGCTCCTAACTCTGCAAACAGGTAAACAAACAAACAAACAAACAAATCTGCAGCTGTTCAGAGTTTTTGGTGGTACTTGTTAGGGGTCTTTCTTTTCTTCATGGCGTGATCCCAGCCAATCAGGGATCACAGACTGAAAGCGATGATGTCATGGCATGATGCAGCCAAGCAAATTTTGGTTTTCTGTTGACATCGCCGAGGGAAAATAAAGCCTTCTGTTGCCCTCATTCTGAATGTGAAGAAGATGGAAGACATTGCAACTGCCAAGGCTATCAGACCAAGGCTTTTTGTCTTGTATACCTGAATGAATGTCTCCACCGCCATCATCCAGCCCGAACACTGAGGTCTGGCGCCGAGGGTCTTCTGGCTGTTCCCTCGCTGCGAGAAATGAGGTTACAGGGAACCAGGCAGAGGGCTTTCTCGGTAGTGGCGCCTGCCCTGTGGAACGCCCTCCCAGCAGATGTCAAGGCAATAAACAACTATTTTACTTTTAAAAGACAAATGATGATGATGATGATGATGATGATTATTGCTGCAATGTGCTAGTGGTGGCTCCCAGCACAATGACCAGCAAAACACCGGCCCTGTAGCAAGTAGGTATGCATGAATAGATGTGGTGGCCCATTTTTGCTCCACCAGTTTCCATGAAATTCACATGCAATCAGGTGCCTTTGCCTACTCTAACTTGCTTGTTCTGCGCAAGCGGATTAGGGCAAGAGAGTGTTGCCCAGTTGTGTTGGCAATGGGACCACATTCCCTCTTTCTCCCCAGCTAGTTGACACCTTGTGAACACTTCCATATCATTTTGTAACAGGACAAGAAACAGGACAATGGGAGTTGCTTCTTGAAGGACTGGCAAGGGACTGTTCATGACAGGCAACCCGTTGCATAGAATCCCTCTTTGGTTCAGGACTTCTTCTCACATTTAATTCACTATTATCCCACTTGGACAAGCATAGCTTCCTCCAAAGGATCAAGAGAACTGTAGTTTGTCGAGGGTGCTGGGAACAGTAGCACTATGAGGAGTCTCCCAGCTACTCCAAGCACTTTTAGCAAGCTACAGTTCCCAGAATTCTTTAAGGGAAAGTAATGACTGTTATATCACAGGGCTTCAGATATGTGGTGTGGATGCTACCAAAATTTTTTTTTTTACCTTGCAGTGAGAACAAGGAGTTGCCCTAATTTTAATACAGGACTATACAGTGATACCTTGGGTTACAGATGCTTCAGGTTACAGACGCTTCAGGTTACAGCCTCCACTAACCCAGAAATAGTACCTCGGGTTAAGCACTGAAGAAACCCCAACTAAAGAATCATGGCAAGAAAAACTGATGGACTATGCAGAACTGGCAAAACTGACATATAAGCTACAGGACAAGGATAACTGTGACTTTAAAGATGAATGGGAACCCTTTACAATATTTGAAGACACAACAAAGTGAACTGGACTCCTTGGCTGGCTTTGAATAAACATTCACAAACTTTTTATTGATAATAATCAGCTAAATAGTTTCAGGATCTATACAACTGTGTAACATGCAGAAAACAGCACTCTCAGAGAAATCAAGACTGGAACGGAGGGAAGCCGGGGGATGGGGTGGGGTTTGTGTGGGAGGGTGGGGGGAGGGAGGGAGGACAAATGGGGGAAAACATAAGGATGATATGTTCCTGGATAATATGTTTTGTTTTAATTTTGAATATTTTTTTTAAAAAAATAACTTTGCTTCAGGATGGGAACAGAAATCATGTGGTGGCAGCGGGAGGCCCCATTAGCTAAAGTGATACCTCAGATTAAAAACAGTTTCAGGTTAAGAACGGAACTCCAGAATGAATTAAGTTCTTAACCGGAGGTACCACTGTATATCCTATTTTCCCGGAGAAAATAGCTCTTGTTCCATTATCATTAGCAGGGCTTTTTTTCCAGCTGGAACTCACCAGAACTCAGTTCTGGTGCCTCCTTTTCTAAAAAAAACAGCACTGATCACTAGGCTTCATGGCTGCACAGCATCCTTCCCCAGATCTGCTCCAGAAGGTTGAAGGAACCCCCAGATCAGATTTAGGGAGGGGAAAGTTCTGTTGTGCAAGCAGAAATCCTTGGAGTAATGGAATGAGTTGTTGTTGTTGTTTAGTCGTTTAGTCGTGTCTGACTCTTCGTGACCCCATGGACCAGAGAACGCCAGGCACTTCTGTCTTCCACTGCCTCCCGCAGTTTGGTCAAACTTATGCTGGTAGCTTCGAGAACACTATCGAACCATGTCGTCAAAATGGAATGAGTTACTTGAGCACAAATCTCTAGTTTTCTTTTTAAAACTTTAAACATTAATATAATAATATGGTGAAATGCAAAGAGAGGAATAGACTCAACGGAGCTCAGTGTCGCCAGAGATGCTAACAGAGAACTTCCTTACTTGTTTCTGAAAGTGAGATTATAGCTATGAGGTGGCATTAAGTCTGAAAATGTGAATACAAACTAGATCTCACCAACAAGCTGGTTAAGAATGCAAGAAGGGCACTGCCTGATCTGAGGGCCCGTCTAGTCCAGCACCTTGCTCCCATTAGCCCCAAACAGATTTCCTACAGGAAGTCCACAAGGAGTACATGAGGGCAGCAGCGACACTCTCCCTACATGTGCTCTCTGGCAACCAGTATTCAGAGACTTACCTTCTCCATCAGTGGCGGTAGAACCTAGCCCCCATGACAAGTAGCTACTGATAACACGATCCTTCATAAAATTGTCTACTCCTCCTCTGAAGCCACCCAAGTTGGTGGCCATCACTGCTTCCTTTGGGAGCAGGGTCCATAGCTTGGTATGTGATGCATGAAGAATTCCTTCCTGTGGTCCTACCTGAATCTTCCTACACTAAGCTTTGTTGTGTGTCCCTGAGTATTATGAGAGAAGGTGAGAAACACCTCTCTTTCCACTTTCTCCACACCATGTATATTTTATACACATCAATCGCGTCTTTTTGTAAAGTTGCCATTTCTCCCCCCCAAAAAAAATATATATGAAAAAGCCCCTAATGTTGTAGCCAGTCCTTGTCGGGGAGTTGCTCCAGCTCCTTGATCATTTGGGCTGCCCTTTGCAGCACCTTTTCGGTATGGTTTCCATACTGGATGTCTTGGGAAGAAATGAGCTCTTCCTCTCAGTTCCGGCTTTGTCTGGTTGTACTTCAGACAGAGTTAATTTGTACCAGCGGGCAGCCCCCGGCATCTGTTTCCAATGCCAGGACCGGGGATTGGAATGTATGACATAAGACTAGCTGAATGCTCCTAAGCAGGTGCAGGGTGGGCTTCCCCTCACCTCTGAGGAACAACAGAAAACCCCCACATATCTGAGTTCATAGGGAAGAGCTCTTTCATTAGAGCATGGCTTCCTCTTCCTCTAGAAACACACCTTCTGTCCCAAGAGCTGTGCATTATTATTATATTTATTATCTCTATCCCACAATTCCTCCAAGGATCTCAAGGTGGTATACATGGTTCTCCCACTCCCCATTTTACCTTCACAACAACCCTGCTAGGTAGGTTAGGCAGAGAGATGATGACTGGCCCAAGGTTGCCCTGTGAGTGCATCTCCTTCTCCCCACCAGACCTGCTCCCTCCTTCTATGCAACCCAGATAACTCCAGGTGGTATAGGAGCCAACTCCTAGGGGCCGAGGTCCCTTCAGGCCCCCCAAAGTTCATAGGCATTGCCATTCAACTGGTGTGTATGCACTGCATCTTGTGATCGATTATGCGGGGTGGGGTTTACCTGTCCTCCCCCCAAATTTCATTCAAGTTGGCACCCTTGCTGAGTGGACCCTGTCCTATCCAGGGTGTTCTGGGGCTGCCTCAGTCCAGTCCAGCCCAATTCCAGGTTCACCCAAGCTGGCCCAGTTTGGTTTGGGCTCTGGCCAGGTCCTGCGCATAGCCCTTCTTTAAGCTGCTTAGAGAATTCTTTGATGAAGCAGTATACAATTTATGATACTTACATCAATAAATAAATGGGCAATGTTACTGCCTTCAGGTGCATCTCAGGCAGCATCTGAAATTCCAAAGGGAATGTGATATTTGATGAAATTCTGAAGCAGGGAGTCTTGACATAAGAATTTAGTGTACTTGGTATACAGTCGTACCTAGGAAGTTGAATGGAATCCATTCCGGAAGTCCGTTTGACTTCCAAAACATTCAGAAACCTAGGTGCGGCTTTTGATTGGCTGCAGGAAGCTCCTGCAGCCAATCAGAAGCTGCGTCGGACGTTCAGGTTCCAAACCCAACGCTCACTTCCAGCGTTCGGGAACCAAAACATTCGACTCGCAAGGCATTTGGGATCCAAGGTACAACTGTACTTGAACCGATTGCAACATGTTAGACAGTCTTCAGACTTGAGGGTGTCTCTGCATTTCTCCTCATTTTATCCCACGGTGAATCGCAGGTGCATTTGCCCTCTAGGTACGTGGACCTCCAGACTTTAGAAAGACCTTTCTTGAAATGGAGGCGCAACTGACATGCTGACCCTTTCCGGATCACCCGGGGCATGTGCCATGATTAGTAAGAGTGTGGGAGTTTAAAAATAACCTGTGGAGGAGGCGCTTTAATGAGCAATTATCATTCCTTTCCATTGACTTCTGTGGCATGGATCTCTGTGTGCCTTGTCTTCCTCAAAAGAGAGAAAGAGAAACCTCGCCAGATGTTAGACTAAGCGACTCGTTAGGTTCCGGAATATTCTTCCTACTGGTGCACTGAACCATTGTCGACTATTAAAATAATTGGGCTCTGAATATTCTGACCTGATAATGTGCGAGAATCTTGGCAGGCTTTGCTGCGGACTGCGATTGTGGAAGAGGAGGAGGGGCTGGGAGCCTTTGCGGGAACAAAGAAACACAACATTCTGTATGCAAAAGCTCACCTCCAACTTAATCCTAAGGGGGGGGGATCATGTGGCCTGAGAAATTGGGCCTCAAAGGAAGGAGAGGAGGGGGAGAGAACCCCTGACTTTTGCATTTCAACATCCTGAACTGTTCCTCTTTAAGGAAGCATTCCCCACCCCCTTCACACACAGGCAATGTTCTTCTCCCAAAAGAAGTAGCATTTTAGAAATCATTGGCAACGAGGCTGAAGGTGACCACCACACCAAGAGATGAGAAGTGTAAGGAGTTCTCTAGCACACATTCTGGAAATGGGGGTGGGGCACTCTCCCCTCCTGCTCAGCCCAGGATGAAGTGGATTGAAGAAGAAAAAACCCCACAAAGCACTACACTGGGAAATTAGGTGGCAAGGATACGCTCCTTGTGGGTGGCTCTCCCCCGTTTTGTCACATTGATCAAACTCAATGAATTGCATCGCCTCTGTTTTCCTTTCGTCTTTTGGTGTCCCTCGGTTGGAGCTCATTAAGCTCCGAGGGGCTGCACTGGGGGACTAGCACGTCTAGGAGTTTTGACTTTGATCTGAAGAAGCCGGAGAAGAAAAGGACGGAAATTGTAGCGGACTGTGTGGAGTGGCTTGATTAGAAGGCCCAAACTGATATGTATATATAATTCCACCTGGTTTGCAGGGAACGGGCTCTTTGGAAGAAGCTCTGTAACAAAACAGCTTTGTAGCTGTGTGTTCCCATTGCCCCTCATTATTGTCTTGCTCTTGGATGGCTAAAATGAACCTTGAACTCCAAGGGTCCTTTGAGGGGGAGATACATGGGCTCCAAGAAGTCAACAAATAATTTCCCAGGCAGTCCATTTCTCTAATACGACCCTTTTAAGCTGATGTGTTTCAGCGTAAGCTTTTGGTGTTTTGCTGCTGGCCGTGGGGGAACATGGAAAAGAATCCACTCAATACGCCTCTGGGGCAACCCTATGGCAAAATCTGTCAGGATCAGCACCTTAGGAGGCAGCAGATCTCCAGCTCAGCTTGCTGATTCCTGGGCTGAACCAAAGATGCCCTGGCATAACTTGCTTATCCTGGCTCAGCTCGAGTGCAGCCAGCTCAACCTAAGCTGGGCTGAGCCAAGGTCAGTGCAAGTCTCTAAAGGGGTATTTTGGGGGTATGGCAGGGCCAAACCAAAGGGGGCGGGGCTGAGACGGGATCCTAAGCCCAGTCAGCTTGTTCATGTGCCTGGCATAGAACACTACAGTGGTACCTCGGGTTACATACGCTTCAGGTTACAGACTCCGCTAACCCAGAAATAGTACCTCGGGTTAAGAACTTTGCTTCAGGATGAGAACAGAAATCGTGCTCCTGCGGTGCGGCGGCAGTGGGAGGCCTCATTAGCTAAAGTGATGCTTCAGGTTAAGAACAGTTTCAGGTTAAGAACGGACCTCTGGAACGAATTAAGTACTTAACCCGAGGTACCACTGTATTTAAAAAACTCGATTTCCCTCTGCCAGGCTTATGCTGTGCAACAAGAGCAACTGAATATGGTTTGGACCTGGGGTAACTTTATACAGTGGTAACTCGGGTTAAGTACTTACTTCGTTCCAGAGGTCCATACTTAACCTGAAACTGTTCTTAACCTGAAGCACCACTTTAGCTAATGGGGCCTCCTGCTGCTGCCACGCTGCCAGAGTACGATTTCTGTTCTAATCCTGAAGCAAAGTTCTTAACCTGAAGCACTATTTCTGGGTTAGCAGAGTCTGTAACCTCAAGCATATGTAATCTGAAGCATATGTAACCCGAGGTACCACTGTACTGACTTAACGCACACCAGCTTATTCAATGCCAGCTTCTTGTGCATAGGATTGCTCGCTAAACCTGACACATCCTAAAACTCTGCAGCTAAAACATGAAAACTTCATTGAACACACCAAGGGAGGGGGGAGGAGAGGCAGGACTTGGTATGAAAACTAAAGCATCCAATAGATTGTAATTAACAGGTTTTTGAAGAACAGGAAGGCATTCACTTGGTGCCCAAAAAATCATGGCGTAAGTGCCAGGTGAGCCTTTTTTCTTTTGGTAAGTCGCTTTGTTTAGGGTTTTAAACACCAATGTAAATGACTAGGTACTGTAGGTGACTGCCTGGGAGTCACGTGTTGCTGCCTTAGGCTTCATGATGGAAGGAAGGCAGGATATAAATATAAGCGAATAAATGAATTAGATGGCTTTAGATAGGCTGAAAAAGAAGGGCACCCCACCCGTACTCTGGCATTTATGAACCACTGTAACAAATTGACTCTCGGTCATTTGTCCCGCCTGTGAGTCTGAACACACAAAAACAATCACAATAGGGTTATTCCCCTTTTCAATGAAGTCACTTCATCAAATTCTTCCAACTCTTCTCATTTCTCTCTCTCTCCCTGTCTCTCTCCTGCACCAATATTCTTTCTCTGGTAAACTCCTTTGCTAGAGTATCACACATTGTTGTTTGTAGTTGCGGGGGTTTCTTGTGATAGGGAGTGATTTTTTTATTTTTATTTTTTGCAATAAGAAACACATGACATGGTCCCAAATCAATGGTGCTGCGCACATTTGCTTTTCAGGAAGTCGCCTGTATTATGTTTTGATGAAGCAGACCCCCTGGAAGGGAGAGGGGAATCTTTGAAAAGGAGTGAATGTGCACAAAGCATATTCACTGTTTGTCAGATGCAGTTGTTAAAACAAGGTTACTTCTGCAACTTGAACAGGAAGGTTGCAATTGGGATTGCACAGGAAATTCCCAGGATTTAGGGGAAGCTATAGGGGAAGATTGTGTATTTTCAAGAGATATAGTTTCATTTTCATTGTGATGTGGTCACTTGTACACTGCTTAGAAGCAATTGTAATTCAGTGGTGTATAAGTTGTTGAAACAAATACTAAATCTACTATCCGTTTTGGAAAGTGGTCTGTTTGTCTGTCTTGTATAGGTTCGGCATCTTGAGATATCATTAGGCAAGAGGGTTCACAAGATGAGTGCAGCAGTTTTCACTGATGTTGGGACACCAGTCGCCATTTTGAATCAAGATGGCGAATGGAAATGCCAGTGGCCCAAAGTCACCCCAGTGGTGGCGTGAGGATTTGAACCCTGGTCTCCCAGGCCTTGGTCCAACACCCTAACTCCTATACCACACTGAGAAATAGGGAGCTGCCTCACAAACTCCAGTGTGCCCTCAGCCAGCCTCCATCTTCCTGCTTTCTCACTTACAACAAGTCCAAGGGGTGGCACTGCATGACAGCTCCTTCCTGCTCCTTACTCTGTTGCCCTTGTAGAGTTCAGCAAGGAGGAGGATGGAGAAGAAGACTAGTATTTGGTCGGCTCCCTCTGTTACTGGCTTGGGCTCCATTCACTGCGGGCCTCCCTGCCTTACATCCTACCAGCCTCAATGGGCACCAGCTGCTCCTGTAGAGTGGGTGTGCATATCCTAGATATCAAGGCAGAGATGAGCTTATTCCAAAAGGAACTGCCAGTTTTTTATTCACTGTGCTATGCCAGCAACAGTTCCTCCTACTCAAAAGCCCCTCTTCTTTTGCTGTTTTTCACTGCCCAGTTTCCCAATTACTAGCTTTTTAATCTACCCCCATCCTCCCCTTTCTTTCACACACACCTGCGTTTCCTTTACTCCTTTGCAATTAGATAAGTTTTAAACTCACTCCCCTCTCTTTTGCACAGATACACTGTACTCTACAGCCATTGCAAAGAAAATGGATGGTCTTGCTGGCTTTTGGAAAATGCTTCGTGATTCCATCACACTCGGACACATGGGCATAGCCAGGATTTTTTTCCGGGTGTGTGTGTGTGTGTGTGAGGTTTTTTGTTGGGGGGCAGGCCTTTCATTGGGAGGGGACAGAAGCTCAGCTAGGTACAGTCATACCTCGTGCTGCGTTAGGTTCATGTTGCGTCCTTTCGGCTTGCGAACGTGGCAAACCCGGAAGTGTATACTTTCGGGTTTCGCTGTGCGTGTGTGCACAGAAGCATTCTGTGCACGTTGCGCATGCACAGAAGCTCTCTATTGTGCACAGAAGCAGCGCTTTAGTTACAGACTTTTCGGAGTGCAAATGGCATCCCAGAATGGATCGAGTCCATAACTAGAGGTACCACTGTATTTATATTTAGGGGGGCAGCTGCCCCTCCTTGCCCCTGGCTCCGCCCATGCCTGGACAATGCTCAGACCCTTCTGAAAAGAGATGCCCAGGTGTACAGCCCTAAAACAGACCTTGCCTTGCCACCACGAGGACAGGGTATGGCGTGCCAATCTCCCTTATCTCCATCACCGTGCTCCAGACCAAAAAGCTTTGTTGAACCAGATTTTGTCCCACTTCTTAAGAAATTGAATGATCCCGGCAGCTATATATAGTGAGGGGGAGGGATCAGGGCATTGTGGAACTGTGAAAGTAGGCCAGTGGGCGTCAGGAAACAAGGACAATAAAAACAGGAGCATGTCATGATGCAGGGGCTCCACAAGGAGGATATCCAAGCCCAGGAATACTCTTCTCGCAGAACAGCAGTGGATTAGAATGAATAGGGTCAGGCATGAGTTCAGTCTTCCCTGTAGAGCAATGCCACACGAAAGGCTGGCTGGTAACATGCTCCCATGGGTTCAGGGTTCTGGGGAAAAGGCTGTAGAGCAGTGGAAGGGCTTCTGCTTTCAGGCAAGGGGGTCTTTCCCAGCCCTACCTGGAGATGCCAGGGATCAAACCTGAGACTTTTTACATGCAAAGCCAATGCTCTTCCATTGAGCCACAGTCCCACTTAATTTAAGAGAGGTGACAAAGCAGAGTGGATGGCAGAGTATTAGACCTGAATCTGAAAACCTGGATTCAAACCCCACTCAGGAAGAAAGCTTGAGTTCCTTTGGCAGGAGGGCGGGGCAGAGGACACTGGCAAAGGAAAGGGGGTGCGGTGGGTGCGGTATACCCCTGGTGTCATCCCTGAGGGTGGTGACATCACCACGTTGCCCCCCTGGATGCTCTATGTGGGCAATGCCCCCCTGGGATGCTCACCCTGCCCAAAGGGCAGCTTGCCCCACCCCTGGGTACACAGGATGTGCATCGCTCTGGGTGCCAAGAGCAGCTAGCTCTGCCTCTGCCAGAGGACAGTAAAGGTAAAGGTAAAGGTAAAGGTAAAGGGACCCCTGACCATTAGGTCCAGTCGTGGCCGACTCTGGGGTTGCGGTGCTCATCTCGCTTTATTGGCCGAGGGAGCTGGCGTACAGCTTCCGGGTCATGTGGCCAGCATGACTAAGCCGCTTCTGGAGAACCAGAACACGGAAACGCCATTTACCTTCCCGCCGGAGTGGTACCTATTTATCTACTTGCACTTTGACGTGCTTTCGAACTGCTAGGTTAGCAGGAGCAGGGACCGAGCAATGGGAGCTCACCCCGTTGTGGGGATTCGAACCACCGACCTTCTGATCATCAAGTCCTAGGCTCTGTGGTTCAACCCACACCGCCACCCGCGTACGTAATTTTATTTGCATGAGGTTTCAAATCAGTTTTCCTTGACAAGACCCATCTGCCCCGCACTTCCCTCTACAGCACACAAAGAAATCACCCTCTTAGCAGTAGGACCAACTATTGGTCTCATCCGCTCAATCTGCCAGAGCCTGTCTTCGAATGCAGGGCATGTTCCTAACTCACCAAGAGTCTGAGACCCATTGGCTACCCTCACCTGCTTTAGCTGGCTGGTCAAACTCTGTTGTCACATGCCGACAGCTTCTAAAAGCCACAGGTGAGAGCTGAGTGCAGCAGAGGGGGATCAATGGTCGATTAACTACCCAGAAGGAACATGATGTGTCCTCTATCAGTGGTATTGCCCCTCCCCTAACACTCCGTAACAAAATTAGTCATAAAAATATGTATAAAACAGTAAAAAATACAGAGCCAAACAGAACAATTCCCACATAAATCACAAGAAGATCTGAAATAATACCAATCATCCTCTTCCTCATCAGCAAAAACTTCCCCTGCTAACAAAACACACCAGCCCCAAAGTCTGATCAGCAGCCTCAGCTTTTGTAGATTAATTCAATCAGGGTTCCCACCCTCTCAGGCCAGGTGCAAAACACTTGCAAAGCAGGGAGTGGTTCTTCCAGGACTCACAGCCAAGATGGTCAATAAGGTAGGAAATAAATTTTTAAAAATAAAAATAGCACAAAGTGGCTTTGGATCAGTTGCCACCTCTCAGGGGTTAACTTTGTGTGTGTGTGTTTAATTCAGCTGTAGCCAAATCCTGTTAAAACCATTGTGTTTATGTGGTGGGAAGGGGGGGGGTATAGTTTTGTAGATCTGTCTTCATGTTTCGTTTGTTCCGCAAGCATAATCTACCTCACAGGGTGGTTGTGAAAATAAAATGAGATATATTCCTGGTACCCCACACATAATAAATAACACCAAGAAACTAACTGGGTTCAGACAATTGTCTACAAGTGCATAAATATTAGAAGACCAAGCCTGCTTAATTACTTAATTTCTATTTTGTTTGGCTGTAAATCTTAATTTTTTATGTGAGTTCACTCTCTCCATTAAACAAGATACTAGGAGCAGAAGGGAAAGTTTAAATAAATTAGTTGTTTTCTTTTTCTTTTTTGATGTTTTCTGTCCCCCCACCCCCTTTGTTGAGCTTTCGGTGCAAGTTACGCAACATGAGAGTTTATGTTGAGTTAACTTTGCTAATAGAATCTTTGAAAAAAAATACTGCATATCCTAACTAGACATTTAATAAAGAGTTTTATAATACCAGGGAAACTCTTGCTATCCCAGCAATGCTAACACCTTGTGAATATATTGCAGATATTATGATCTAGAACAGGGTTGACAAATGGGTGGTTCTGGACTTCAACAGTTACAGGTTCCTCACTTCTGATCTACACCACTCTTTCCCAACCTGATGCTCTCTAATTGGTTAGGACTTCAGTTCCCTTTAGCCCTTTCTGGCATGTGCAATGTTAAGGGATGATGGGAACTGTAGTTCAACAACACCTGGAGGGCACCGGATTGGGGGAAGGCTGATCTGGACTCTGCCAGAGTTAACACATGTTCCATTTAGGCTTGACATAATAACAATAACAATAATGTGTAATTCTTTATCTCCTTGACATCTGAAGGGAGGGCGTTCCACAGGGAGGGCACCACTACCAAGAAGGTCCTCTGCCTGGTTCCCTGTAACTTCGCTTCTCACAGTGAGGGAACCAGCAGAAGACCCTCAGAGGAGGACCTCAGTGTCCGAGCTGAACGATGGGCGTGGAGACGCTCCTTCAAGTATATTGGGCCGAGGCTGTTTAGGACTTTAAAGGCCAGCACCAACACTTGGAATTGTGCTCAGAAATGTACTGGGAGCCAGTGAAGATCCTTTAGGACCAGTGTTATATAGTACCGGTGGCCACTCCCAATCACCAGTCTAGCTGCTGCATTCTGGATTAGTTGCAGTTTCTGAATCATCTTCACAGGTAGTCCCACATAGAACGCATTGCTGTAGTCCATGCAGGAGATAACCAGGGCATGCACCACTCTGTTGAGACAGTCAGCGGGCAGGTAGGGTCTCAGCCTGCATAGCAAATGGAGCTGGTAGACATCTGTGAGTCCAAAATGACTCCCAGGCTGTGCACCTGGTCTTTCAGGGGCACGGTTAACCCGCTCAGGACCAGCGAGTCCCTCACACCCACCTGACCCCTGCCCCCCCCCAAGAACAGTACTGCTGTCTTGTCAGGATTCACCCTTAATCTGTTAGCCACCATCGATCTGCCAACTGTCTTTAGATGCTCAAACAGGACCTTGACTGCCCTCACTGGTTCTGATTTGAAGGAGAGGTAGAGCTGGGCATCATCTGCATACTGGTAGACACCCAGCCCAAACTTCCTGATGATCTCTCCCAGCGGCTTCATGTAGATGTTAAAAAGAATGGGGGAGAGGACGGAGCCATGAGGCACCCCACAAGTGAGAGCCCAACACCACTTTCTGGACATGGCTCAGGAGGAAGGAGCAGATCCACTGCATAATAGTGCCCCCAGCTCCCATGAAAATAACTGTTTCATTCTGTAATGTAAATCAATAACAACAGCAGGTTTTTTAAAAAATCAAGACAGTTGCTCAATGTTGAATTAACAGCCATTCTAAATAAATGTTCTTGGGTTTTTTTATTATAGTTTCACTGACTACAATAGGTTTCCACTAGCTTGCTTTTCTTAACTTTCTTATATCAATATTGGGAATTAGCTAGGTTCCATGACATCATGATTTTGGTGTCTAAAACCAGGCGTAGGCAAACTCCGCCCCTCCAGATGTTTGGGACTACAATTCCCATCATCCCTGACAACTGGTCCTGTTAGCTGGGGATGATGGGAATTATAGAACCAAACATCTGGAGGGCCAGAGTTTGCCCATGCCTGTCTAAAACAGTCTCCCTCTCCTGTGCTTAATGTTGTGCTGCTGTAACCTGCACAATCAGCATCTCACCTGCACTTTTAAATCACAGTTCCTGCAACAAACAAGAGCTCGTCATTCTCCCAAGGGCTCTCATTGGCTATTGGAGCAGCTGAGGGTATGGGAGCAGAAGAGGTTTACAGACAGCTGATTGGCTTACAGAAACCCTGTCTGGAGGGCTGTAGATCTGAAAGAATGGCAAGCAGGTAATTTTAACAAGCCCCTCTCTGCTTAATAATAATAATAATATATTTATACTCCGCCCATCTGGCTGGGTTTCCCAAGCCACTCTGGGCGGCTTCCAACAAAATATTAAAATACAATACACTATTAAACATTAATAGCTTCCCTTAACAGGGCTGCCTTCAGATGTCTTCTAAAAGTCTGGTAGTTGTTTTTCTCTTTGACCTCTAGTGGGAGGGCGTTCCACAGAGTGGGTGCCACTACTGAGAAGGCCCTCTGCGTGTTTCCCTGTAACTTGGCTTCTCACAGCGAGGGAACCGCCAGCAGGCCCTTGGCAGTGGACCGCAGTGTCCGGGCAGAACGATGGGGGTGGAGATGCTCTTTCAGATATACTGGACCGAGGCCGTTTAGGACTTTAAAGGTCAGCACCAACACTTTGAATTGTGCTCAGAAACGTACTGGGAGCCAATGTAGGTCTTTCAAGACCCTTATGTGGTCTCAGCTGCTGCTCCCAGTTACCAGTCTAGCTGCCACATTCTGGATTAGTTGTAGTTTCCAGGTCACCTTCAAAGGTAGCCCCACATAGAGCACATTGCAGTAGTCCAAGTGAGAGATAACTAGAGCATGCACCACTCTGGCGAGACAGTCTGCGGGCAGGTAGGGTCTCAGCCTGCGTACCAGACAAAATAACGCTCTCTCTCTCTGCTGCTAACAAAGAAAACTGAGACTCACTCATAATCTCTTATGAAACAGATTTGAATGGCAACATTAGGTTTGAGCACACGCATAAGGGTCAGACAAAGAGGGGAGACTTTTGCTTCAAGAATCCAAGGCATAACTTTGCTTGCTAGGATAAGTATCCCCCAAATGGTTTAGTATGCAGCCCTTTCTCATAGAATCATGTTTACACATAAGGAAACAAGCACATCTGAAAGCATTCAGAGGCTCAGAAATTGGAAGATTGTATCTAGGGTCCAACTGATATTTTATTTGAGGACTGGGCTGGATATGAAGAAGTGGCTTAGGAAGCTCACTCATTTTGGATGGGTATTGGATTTCTGAATTAATTCACTAACAAAATCCAGGCCCCAAAGAACTGTGCAGCTAGGTCATTGTGGCCTTCCAGATGTTGGAGGGCCTTCAGTTTTCTCGTCCCTGACCTAGGTCCAACATGCCCTCAATGAGGCTTTGTGGCTGACTTTGGGCATATCTAATATAAGGTGAGAGATTTTACTTTCTTGGGCTCCATGATCACTGCAGATGGTGACAGCAGTCACGAAATTAAAAGACGCTTGCTCCTTGGGAGAAAGGCGATGGCAAACCTAGACAGCATCTTGAAAAGCAGAGACATCACCTTGCCAACAAAGATCTGTATAGTTAAAGCCATGGTTTTCCCAGTAGTGATGTATGGAAGTGAGAGCTGGACCATAAAGAAGGCTGATCGCCGAAGAATAGATGCTTTTGAATTATGGTGCTGGAGGAGACTCTTGAGAGTCCCATGGACTGCAAGAAGATCAAACGCATCCATTCTTAAGGAAATCAGCCCTGAGTGGTCACTGGAAGGACAGATCATGAGGCTCCAATACTTTGGCCACCTCATGAGAAGAGAAGACTCCCTGGAAAAGACCCTGATGTTGGGAAAGATTGAGGGCACAAGGAGAAGTGGACAACAGAGGACGAGATGGTTGGACAGTGTTCTCGAAGCCACAAACATGAGTCTGACCAAACTGCGGGAGGCAGTAGAAGATAGGAGTGCCTGGCGTGCTCTGGTTCATGGGGTCACAAAGAGTCGGACACGACTAAACGACTAAACAACAATATAAGGTTACCAGATTTTTTTTCAATGAATCCGGCGACACTTTTCAACTTCCTACAAAATAGATGGATTTCGTCAGGGGAATGATTTGTAAATCCGGGGACTGTCCCCGGAAAACGGGAACATCTGGTAACCTTAATCTAATAGTCCTTCAGATTCTGTTCAACATCTCTACCCCTTCTCAGTTGCAACATTATCCTCTCTCCCATGGAATAATGACAACACTTTGTGGGAGGTTGTCTACACAACTTCAGTTTGGGCAATGGAGGCAGTCCAAAAGTGACTTTCCTACAAGCACTGGAGTGGTTCGCACAGTGTGCTTGAATTATAGAGGGAAAACTGGGTGGGCGGCCTAAAAGAAATATGTGAACTCAGTTCATTCCCCTCAGTGTCAGCCAAATCACACCCACCCACCCACAGCCTTCTAAAGAAGAGCAGCTAAAAGGGCCATCACAAAACACAAGGCAGGTGTGTCTAACCTGCAAGGCCACAGCTTAGCCACTATTTACATAAAATGTTGGGCCCAGTAGCATAGTGGCAAAATACAGAGGGCCTTCATGAAAATTACAGCCACTCCCCTTCTAAGATTATATAATAATCTTATATTTCTTTAATAGTAATAGTAATAATAGTAGTAATAATAATAATGGATGCATTGCAATGATCAGTGCTGATCTCCATGTGTTGACTTTCAGCTAGATCTACTGTTTTCTATGCACATACATAGCCCTATGATTTGGAGTGCTCCAGTCTCTTAAGCTGTGCTTTCCTTGAAGTTTCATTGTATGTAACTTGCACACCATTCTCTTGAAAAGGAAGCACCTTCTGTTTTCAGTGTTCCTCAGTGCTTAGCTCTGGAGCATAAAGAACAGCTCCTCAGTGTTCTACCCATGTTTCTTCTTCAGAGTGACCCTAGGAGCCAGTCCTCAGTGGCTGACTCGCCTCCTTTCATTCTGATTGGCTCTGATCAGCACAATGGATGAGAAGACTTTTCAGTGACTGATCATTTGGCTCTAGGATGCAGGAGACAGGGACCCTGCAGCAGAAATAGGAACGGCTCTTCAACCCTCCCCATGACTCTGGACCATTCTGCCTTTAGTTAGGCCTTCAGCAATTTCCATGCTGGACCCATGACAGGGCAGGGATTTCAATTCATTCCGTGCTTGATATACAATTTCTTGACTGCACAGGGTCCTGGGTTAGTCTGCTTATTGCTAGATTTCTACTCTGCCTTTATAGCCCTAAATGTTCTCTGTGCCCTTTGTATTGGCAGTAAAGGAGGACATTAAAAAGCTAGACACTATCCACTTGTAAAAGGTACATTTAAACACTATCTAGTCTTACTGATCATTAGGACTGGATGAGGAACTTTAGGACCTCCAGATAATGGAGGACTCCAACTCCCATCAGCCCTTGCCAGCATGGCCAATGTTCAAGAAATATGGGAGCTGTAGACCAGCAATATCTGGCAGGCCACAGATAGTCCCCATCCTTGCTTTTTGATGAGTCTAGAACCGAGGATGTAGCAGTTAGTTGCTCCGGAATAACGAGGCATCAATCTTGCATTTGTGTGTCTGTGTGGACACCCTGATGTCCTGCTAGCAGGGGTTCCTTTGCCCGATGAACTTCATCCAACAGTGTTGGGCTCACACACACACCCTGACTGAGGTTCACATTGCAGCAAGCTAGGGGCAGGAAAGGAGAACCTCACAAAGGTCTTTATGCTCCCACAAAGGGCTTCACAATGCAGAAGAGTGAAGGACCTCCCTCAAGGAACCTTCTGCTCCCATTGACAGTTTCATGGCAGCCGTGCCTGCTTTATACTGCCTCGTCTACCAGAATAAGGAGGGGAGGCGGGTGGAAGGAAGGAAAAGCACCAATTGCTTGTCCTACAAAAATGATTTGTTAGAGAAGTACAGCAAGAGCTGAGGGTTGGAGATGAAGCGCGCGCGCGCGTGTGTGTGTGTGTGTGTGTGTGGAGAAGCGAGCCTTGGAATGGATTCAAGAATGACTGATGAGCCTGGCTGGACATTTCACCCGCCTGGAGGAGGAGAGTGGGAGGTTAGCTTCTGCCGTGCCATTTATGCTTTTTTTAAAAAATTCCGTCCTTGAATGCAAAATCGATTGCCAATAGATAACGCGATAAAACGAATGGAGCGTGCATATCTTTCCCTCTGTCTCTCTTTCCTTTCCTCTTTTTTTTTGCACCCCAAACAAAGGATAGTGAGATTTATACAGGAAACAATGAATGGGCTTTACTCCCTCCCCACCCCCCTCTCATGCATTCATCCTTTATTAGAGGACTTAAGAAAGAAAGAAAGAAAAATCTGGGCAAAGGAGATGAATTAAAACGGTGACCTTGAACAGCGATAGCTGCCTCCCTTGAGTTGAGACGGATTCAAGTTCAGGCTCTTAGTCTGTGGGGGGAACGGGGAACAGACAGACAGACAGACAGACACTGGGATCCCAGAATTGTTCCTGCCTCCTTGCAAATAACATTGTGCATAATCCCGGGCGATGTCCTCCCTTCATCTCTTCTTTCTTCACCTTCATCCTTTTCCTTCACTACTTCTCTCCACATGCCCCTCCCATCCTCCTCCTCCTTCTTCTCTGCAGCTCAAGCTCCCTCCCCCCCCCCACATACTTTAGCCTTTCCTTTCATCTCTGGAATGACCTGGAATGACCTTTTGCCTGGCTTTAGACGTGACTCAACTGATAATAGTGAATACTTTGGGGCCCCCAAGTGATGGAAAGTCTGAGCACGTAGTGGAGGGGTGAGGAGGAGGAGACAATCTTCGTTTTCTTTTTTAATGCGCTTCTAAAGTTTTAAAAAAGAAAACACAAACTCAAACGTACACCACTAACCACTGACTGTTTCCTCCAAGGCTGCTATGAATGACACCTCATGGTACCTGGAGAAATGCTTCCGAAAGAATCCTCAGCTATTCGGTTTGTTTAGCTGTAGGAAGATACTTATTTCCAACAAAAGTCTGTGTGCGTTGGGAAGAAAATTCTACATGGCCTGTACATCAGGACTCTGCTCAAGCATTTTATTGTGCAAAACTATCAGATGCACTTTGAACATTGGATTCATTTAAATAAATCTGCATGTCACCCAATCCTTAGTTGAAGGGCCACTCTTCTTTTCCTGGAGATCATTTTTGTTTATAAAATTGGAAGGTGGGGTCTATTTCTGGAAGGAGAGACTGTACCTGATACTGTTCTTCTTCCATCTCCTATTCTGGTACAGTGGTACCTCGGGTTACATACGCTTTAGGTTACATACGCTTCAGGTTACAGACTCTGCAAACCCAGAAATAGTACCTCGGGTTAAGAACTTTGCTTCAGGATGAGAACAGAAATCGTGCTCCGGCAGCACAGCGGCAGCAGGAGGCCCCATTAGGTAATGTGGTGCTTCAGGTTAAGAACAGTTTCAGGTTAAGAACGGACCTCCGGAATGAATTAAGTACTTTACCCGTGGCACCACTGTAATGCCCTGGCAACAAGGATGCCCTAATTTTAAAGCCCTATAAATAATATTTCACCTCTGCTGTTAATAAATGACAGGGTTAGGCTGTGGTACTATACACACTTAGCTGGGGGTAAGTCCCACTGAAATTAACAGGCGACCATTCATTCATTCATATTTCACCTTCATTCATATTACCCCTCCTCATTGAATCCCAACAACAACCCTTCCAGGTAGGTTAGGTTGAGAAGCAGTGACTGGCCTAAGGTCACCCAGTGAGCTTCATGGGTGAGTGGGGATTTGAACCCTGACCTCCCAGCTTCTACTCTGGCACTCTAACCACTACACCACACTGGCTCTCTGAGTAAGACCCATGTAGGACTGATTCAATGTGTTAATTCAGACTATATGTTCAACCTACACTCAGGGTTTGCAACGTCGCCTTAGGTCCCATTCAAATGTCATTGTGATGGGATGATGGCTGCTTAAAAGCTTTCCTACGTGGCTGAGGTTCTAGAGCAGAGCTGTGATGTAACTGGGTGGCAGAGCACTTGCCTGGCATGCACAAGGTGCCAGGTTCAATCCTGGGCATCTCCAGGTAGGGTTGGGAGAAACCCCCTGTCAGAAACCCTGGAAAGAGGCTGCCAGTAAGTAAATGGTGCAGTCACTACTGAGCTAGATGGACTTAATGGTTGGCTCCCGTATAAGCAGTGGCAGATGCTGGGTTCTCAAGTTTCAGTAGCACAATGTGTGATGCTAAAAACATGCGCCCCTTGACTCTCATGCTCCGTTCCACAGCACTGTTTTGCTGTAGCCGCACTAGTCTCACTACCCTAAGACCGCCTCCAGTATAAGACAGCTTCCTGTGTCCTGGAAATGCTTTCCTGCTCAGCTCAGCAGAATCTCCTGAAGTGTCTCCACACACAAAGGTCTCAGGGAGGGAGGAGACCACCATGGGAATATCACATGGAGCGACAAGATTATCCGAAGCTTTTTGGATGGAAAGTAGATAGGGGTGGAAACCACCTCAGCAGCTAATGTAAAATGGTTAGACTGCACCTGCTATTGTGATCTTCATCATATGCAAAGAATCATAGAGCTGGAGAGGGGCTCGGAAGCCACTGAATCAGTGGTGGCTGATGTCCAAACCACAGGAGGGGAGAGTGCTCTTGTATTTGGGTCCTCCTTGAGGGTTTCCTGCAGGTATCTGGGTGGTCACTGTGAGAACAGGATGCTGGACTAGTTGGGCCATTGGCCTGATTCAGCAGGCTCATCTTATGTTTACATACATACATACATACATATATACATACATATAAATACATGATGCCTTTGTAATGTTTATCTTTTCTTCCTTATGATCTTTCAATCAACATGGTTAAATTTTCATTTGCCTTGCCATTTCTGTTGTTAATAATGCAAAAACTGCCACCTAACCCTTTGATGCACGAGCACAGGCTACCATCCTACCATAAATAGTGTGTTATGTCCAGTACCTTGAGAGAGAAACTGCCAGTCAAAGGGGACCAGGCACTGGAAATCTGTGGCCCTCTAAATGTTGCTGAACTAGTACTCCCATCACAAAACTAGGCTTTATTTCACCCAATTTGGCACCTCCCACACACATTTGCGTATACTGTGTGTGTGTGTGTGTGTGTGTGTGTGTGTGTGTGTGTGTGTGTACACACACACACACACACACACACACACACACAGGGTGGGAGCCTAATGGTGCCTCACCTGGGGCAAAACACTCGGCTAGCACACACATACCCAGCCACAGTCCTGTCTCTAACCCTGAAGTACACCAGGGCAGAACGTAAGACATCTTCATATGTTCTAGTGGTTGTCCATGGCCACAACTCAGCTTTTACCCAGTGAATGTTCAACACTGACCATAGGTCACATTCACTGGTCAATCTCCTTTTTTTTTTTTAACATTCTTTGGATGCATGCGGCATTCTCAGTGTTTCCATATTTTGGTTACAGAAGATGACATAACATTTATTAAGGGCATTCAGTAAATAAATGGTGCATTCTGCCATCATTTCTGGAATAACTTAAAATGCTTTCTTCCAAAGCCTTTGCAACACAGAGACATCTTGGATACATTTTTTTTTAAACCTTTTGAATAACAGTGTGCTAATACTCATGGAGCATTTCACCCCTGAAAAGAGGTTCAAGCTCTGCTCTTATTAATTACCTGGGTTTCCATCTCTTCTTTCTAGAAGACACTCACTAAACCGACTCAAGTGGATTAAAATTGCTGCAGTGGGTGAAGGACAAGGCACATCAGGGTTTATTGCCTGAAAGGCTGAAGTGATGATTGTATATTCCCAAGCTCGTTAAATTGTTCGCTGTCTGTATCCCTGCCACTAAATGGAAAGCGCTAGCTGGTGAGTCTTATTGAATATAGGACACCCACATATTTAGGCCTGCATACATGGTGCTGAATGCAGCTCACCATCCTTGCAGTGTGCCTTGCCCACTTCTCAGTGACCTCCCCCCCCCCAGTGCTTCAAGAGCGGCAAATATAAGCATTTTCTCAATCCCTTGATGGGCCACCACATGCCCCTTATTGTGCAGTATTTGGCTGGGAATGTGGCTCTCAGATGTGGCTCCTGTACACCTGATGGTGGACCTGATGGTGGTGGAGAGAGGTGAAGTAGCCTGCAAGAGCATTCTTCCCAGTTGCTCCAACCTTGGAGCAAGCTAGACTCAGGAGCTTGGATATGGGGTCACCTGCCAACTCTGCCCAAAGGAGAAAAGCAGTCACATAAATTGGGAGGCCAGTTTACACAAACCAGAGAACTCACATCATGCTTGGGGTGGAGGGTGGGGTGGGAGAATCCCAGAACAGCACTTCTGCTGATGGAACAATCATATTAGTGCCATGTTGAACCCCACGCCCAAAAAATTATCCAAGCCCTACTGAGAGTAGGCCCATTGAAATTAAAACGTCTAAGTTAGTCATGTCCATTTATTTTCAATGTGCCTGTTCTGACCCATTAGTTAGATACAACCTTAAATTCTGGCTTTTTCTGACAAGGCTTATTCTGATCTATGGCAGACCAGTAGAATTTTCTGGGTCCAGCGAATTGGAGTCTCCATCCCACCTGCAATGTATTGACAAGAACGGCAGATTATGTGCATGGTAAAACTAAGACAAGTCTTTGGCAGTGTCTAACATTAGTTCTCCACCACCTCCACCTCACTACAGAAGGACAAATCTGTCAGTGTTGGTTTCTTTCCATCTCTCATTTGTCCATTCTTAAGTTCACATTTTCATATTGGTGTGTGTGTGTTAAAAAAAATAAAAATCCAATACCTTTTTATTGCTATACATATCTTGGTATTCAACTTTCCCATAGCAAGCAATTTCTCCATATCTAATGCATATTGTACATTATAATATTATATATATTACACACACACACACACACACACACTTGTATGCACACATTTCCCCAATCCACGAGCACATTTTCTTTGTTGGAGAACTGCATTGTGAAATTTGCATCGAGTGAATTTCGAAGGGTAGTTGCGCTGCAGTTCAGTTTTGGTAGGGAAAGTGCAAAATTAGAGAGGTTCACATCGTTCAAATGTGAACAGAACTGAATGTCTCTCCCATCGCTAATCCACATACCACCCTTTCCCTCTCCACCCTGCTATTGCATGTTGCAAATTGCAATGGCTGGACCCTGGGGTCTGACCAGGAAGGTGCACTGCAGTAATCCAAGGCCCCCCATAATCAGAGTTTTAAGAACAATTTAATTTTCAAAAAGTGGGGAGAGGTGGGTGGATGTAAAGACAGACAAATCTGACAATTATGGTTTCTCTTCCCTCAATCTTAAGCTCAGTTCTCTACATTTCCATACCAATTTGTGATTATTATTTTTTAAAAATGTTCCCATGAAAATTCCCCAGCATTTTTGGGCTGAATTTCTTTCCATCCCTAGGCAGATATTATGGGGGCCCAGCATGACAGACCTGGGGCTCGGATCCTCTAGGCACCCCCTAACCAAGCCCTGCAAAAGAGAATTTTTGGGTGCTGCTATGAAACAGCCAGTGGCGTAGCGTGGGGGGTGCAGGGGGGGCCTGCCGCACCGGGCACAACATCTGGGGTTAGGGTTAAGGGGCGCAACATCTGGGGGTTAGGGGGCGCAAATTACTTGCCTTGCCCCGGGTGCTGACAACCCACGCTATGCCACTGGAAACAGCACCTTCCCTTGAAGATTTGCCCAGCTCTGAGCATGAACGGTTGAGGGAAGTGGGTATGTTTAGCCTGGAAAAGAAGAGACCGAGAAGAGATATGATAGCCACCTTCAAATATCTCAAGGGCTGTCTCATGTTTTCTCCTGCTCCAGAGGGTAGGATCCACATCAATAGCTTCAAGTTACAAGAAAGGAGATTCCGACTGAACACCAGGAAGAACTTTCGGACAGTAAGAGCTGTTAGACAATGGAATGGACTCTCTCAGGAGGTGGTGGACTTCCATTCATTGGAGGTTTTTAAGCAGTTGTTAAGTGGCCGTCTGTCGTGTAAGATTCCTGGATTGCAGGGGGTTGGGCTGGATGACCCTCTGGGCTGCTTCCAACTCTACAAGTCTATGCTTCTATAATTCTATGACTTCCCAGACTCACTTGCTTATAAGCAGACATTGGCCATCTGTCGTGTGTGATCTAGTTGAGATTCTGGCATTTCAGTGTGGTCAACTCAGTGACCCTTGGGATCCCTTCCAACTCTACAATTCTATCTTTTCTAGAAGTGTCAAACAATGTTTTCATTTGGGCTGGGATTTTAATGCTGGGGGTAACATGAGTTGGTTTGACTTCAGATTCTGTATTATTGGTTTTAAATAGGCATCTTGTAGTTTGCTTGTTTAATTAAGCCTTTAAAAGTCACCCTCTTGTGATGGGTCAGGTGGTCTATTTCCCCAGTCTCCTGGTGTGGTGAAGGGTCACACTGCGTAAGGAATGCTTCCTCAGACAGAAAACCCCATTCAACATCCTCACTTTTAATAATCTCTGGAGCATTTATTTGTTTGTTTGTTATGTATTTATTAGTTTTCTCGCTTACTTTCCCTCCAAGGAGCTCAAGGTGGCTGCACACATGGTTTCCCCCCTTCCTATTTTATCCTTACAACACTGTGAGGTAGGTTAGGCTAAGGGACAGTGATCGGCTTGAGCTTTATGACTGAGTGTGGATTTCAACTCTGGTGTCTCACGCCTCCTAGACCTTCTAAGTGTCCCTATTTTCTAGGAACAGTGCCAGATTTGCAGAAACCATCCCAGTTTCTGATTTGATCTTGGAATGTTCCGCTTTTCCTTAGGACATCCTTATTTCCATCGGATAAATGTTGAAGGGTATGGCCTCCTAGTCCTACACTCTAACCCAGGCTTCCTCAACCTCGGCCCTCCAGATATTTTTGGCCTACAACTCCCATGATCCCTAGCTAGCAGGACCAGTGGTCAGGGATGATGGGAATTGTAGTCTCAAAACATCTGGAGGGCCGAGGTTGAGGAAGCCTGCTTTAACCCTTATACCACATGGCACATATTACTGTCAGGCTTTGGTGACTCGGCTCCCCCCCCCCCTTGACTGTAGATAAGCAGGACAAAGCGAAAAGAGTCATTTACTATTTAAAGAGTCTTTAATGATCACAGCAAAAGAACAAAGCAGCCATTCTCGAAATGACGGTGTTCCCAATTAAGGTTTCCACCCACTTCCCCCCTAGTCACTTGCGCCTCTTGCAACCTGATCTCGCAACCACTGTGCTTTTTGTGTAGCCACCTTATCTGCTCTACGTGACCCTGGACTGATAGGCTGGACACTTTCTAGCAAGAGAGAGTCTGTTAGCTCTCTCTCTTCCAGTTCTTCTTCACTTTGCTGTTCACCTCCCAGTTCGCCCCAACTTTTGTCTTCAAAACTATGCCCCTCTGTAAACCACTGTTCCAAATCTATACCACTCAACTACTCCTGGGCAGCTTCAGGATCCTGGTCAGGAGCAAGGGGGAAGGAGGCTCCCACCATTCCTCATCAGAGCAGTACTCCTCAGCCTGGTCTCTGACATCTATGTAGGATGTGCACATAAACTGAAGTCAAAAGAATGGTGATGTTTAGCTTCACTTGTAGGAAGGAGAAAAGGTGAAGCATAGTTGCTGCCTGAATCATCACCCTTGCATCCTTGAGGGCTCCCAGATCTGAAACTGCATCATCACAAGGGGGCAGTGGCCTGTTGTGAAAAACAGATAGAATTAGAGTGCCAGTTCTGACTTCCCAGTGCTTTGAGGCCATGTGATGGCACCATATGGCAAGACTGGCATGTTTGATGGTGCCCTGCTGCTTGTCTGCGATGAGCAAAAAACACAAGGAAAA
Source organism: Podarcis liolepis (assembly GCF_965112155.1). NCBI lineage: Eukaryota > Metazoa > Chordata > Lepidosauria > Squamata > Lacertidae > Podarcis > Podarcis liolepis. The sequence continues at coordinate 23,259,577 of NC_139567.1, read as the reverse complement.
CAGGTTTTATCTCGTCTGGGCAAAAACGATCCTGTCAAGGCTTTGGCAAAATCTCTGGGCAAAACAGTTCATTTCTACTGGGATCTGTTTAATTCACAAACTGAGCAAAGGGGTGGGGAGTCTAAGGAAAGGATGTGACGTTTGGGGCTTATCATAGAATCATAGAGTTGGAAGAGACCACAAGGGCCATCGAGTCCAACCCCCTGCCAAGCAGGAAACACCATCAGAGCACTCCTGACATAGTTTAGAGAAAAGGTGAATAAGAGGGGAAGTGATAGAAGCAGATAAAATTATGCATGGCATGAAGAAAATGGATCAAGAAACATTTTCTCCATTTCTCCTAAGACTAGATCTTGTGGCCATCCAATGAAGCTGAACACTGGGAGACAGATAAAAGAAAGTCCTTCACACAGCTCATGGTTAAACTATGGGACTCACTCCCACAGGAGGCAACGACGACGAGTGACTCGGATACCTTTAAAATAAAGACAGACAAATTCATAGAGGAGAAGGCTCTCAGTGGATACCAGTCAGGACGGCTATGCTGTGCATCCATGTTTGGAGACAGGAATGCTTCTGAATGTCCATTTCTGGAAACCACAAGAGAAAAGAGTGTTCTTGTATTTGGATCCTACTTGAGGATTTCCCACAGGCATTTGGGTGGCCACTGTGAGAACAAGATGAAGGACCAGATGGGCCATTGGCCACAGCCATCAGGCTGTTATGAATTGGAGAGACACATGGAAAGCAGAGAGAGTTTAGCATTCCTTCCTCACCACATACCATCACCTTGGTCTTATTAGAAAACTCCTGGCTTTATGTACCATATTTATCCATGTATAAGATGATGCTTTTTGCTAAAAAAAATAATAGACAAAAATTGGGTTTTGTCTTATACACGGATAGTGAATGCAGAGGGGGGACGTGTGATTAATGGCAGCAGCAAGCAGGAGATTGGCAACCACGATTGGGCGGCTGATTAGTGGCACTGGCAAGGCCTGCTGGCTATTGGCTGTGGCAATTGGGCAGGCGATTGGCAGCTGTAGCGAGGTGGGCAGGTGATTGGAGGCTGCGGCAAGTGGGCAGGTGGGCTGTTGGTGGCAGCAAGCGGGCAGACAATTGGTGGCTGCAGTGAGGTGTGTGATGGGCAGTGGCTGTGGAAAGTGATCGGCAGCGGCGGGCAGGCGGGTGAGCAATTGGTGGAAGTGACACCCCCCACCCCCCAAAAGCTAAACAACTTAATTTCTTAATTTTGGGTTTTTAAAAATAGGGGTCGTCTTATACATGGGGGTATCTTATACATGGAAAAATACAGTATGTTGGGGAAAACTGGATTGGATCTATTTCCTTCGGGTCTAGTTTTTCACCTTCAGGCTGTCCACAAGGTAGGCCAATGCGTGAGGCACACAAACTCACTTGCTGCTTTCATCTGGAGACCACATTTCCCATGATTCTCCTGGGTGGTCACGATCTCCCTTGGGCGTGATTTAAAATAACAATGAATCATAGAGCAAAGTTCCCTTTCCCACTCAATATCTTAAAGATATCAAAGTACCTTTTGGCTTGTTATAGCTTATATAGTGAAGCCGTTTTAAAACTTATTATTATTGATTTATTTATCAATGCATTACACAGCTTAGGTCATTTTTAAAAGTGTTTTAATGTGAGAAACGATAACCTGGGTGAAGCTTTTAAAAACGATCCTTCTGAAACAGTTTTGAATGAATTAACATAATTCATGCAAATGTTTTCTATTGCTTTTTGCTTTGCAACTTGCCTCCCCTAATACATAAAAAGCCCTCCCCCCCAAGCTCTTCCTTTCTTAACACGCAGAATAAAAAGTGGCGACACACATCCCAATCCTCTGGCTGTTCACGTAATGTTTATAGAGAAAATAAAAACTGAGGATCCCAAATGCGCTGGCCAGCTTGAACTGTTTCCCTTGTCCCCCACCCCCCTAAACACACACACATTGGAAGGCAGATGTACAATTATATCCGAGAGAAACTTTCCTCCAGATATTGTTAGGGAATGGAGTCGTTCCTTGGAGCACAATACACACTACAATGCTCTCCTGGCAGATGACTGCAAAGCAGAAAGGAAACTTTGCCAAGTGCAGCATGGAAGGGGGAAAGTATATTTAAAAAAAACACCCGTGTCCTTTTTGACAAACGGACTTGGAAGTTGCAATTTGCATTCCTTGACCCGGGAGTGTGTATGTGTGTGTGCATGCCGGGGGGGGCGTGTCTAGCTATTGATGGAGGGTTTTTTCTGGACTTTGGTTTCATCTGCATTCCTGGCTTCTGGAGGAGATGTGGAGGTGTAACTTCCCCTAGGAGTAACCACTGGGAAGGAGGCGATGCTCATTAAGTGTGTGATATGCAACCGGTTCAGAACTCTGCCTGTCCACTGAGAGAGCCTTTCACTGCTGCCTGGCAAGCCCGACATTTGAACTCGCTCAGGGGGGGAAAAAAGAGTGGATTTTACTTTTCAAAGTGGAAAGAATACCTTCGTCGGGGGCAGCTTTCCTTTCCGTAGCATCCAGGAGAAGTTGGGAACTGTACATAGCTAAGACGAAGACAATTTGCTGATTTCTTTTGTGCTGTTCTGATTGAACACAAATGCGTGTCTTTTGGGAGGGAGGGAGAAAAGGAGAAGAGTTTGCTACTGGTGGAATGCATACAGTGCAGGTCAGTATTATTAACACCATTGAACCAGGAGCGTTTTGCAAGTTTTATTTATTGATGTGAAGGACCCAAGCCTTTAACCGCTTCCCTATCAAACTTGATAAGAGACTAGGAGCAAACTCTTTAGCCATTTGCTGACCTAACCAAAACAGCTGCTTGCTTCTCCAGGCTATAATATTTTAAAGTGTGGGGGGGGGGGGACATTGGGAAAATGTTTCTTCTACTCTTTTTTTATGGCATAAAAAGATTTACTCTGCAAATGAGAGGGATTGCTGAGCTGGAAAAATTTCTTGTGGTTTCTGAGGAGTTTGTAAAGAAGGGCATTTATCTTTCGTGTTTTTAAAAAGAATCTTTTCCCCCTTCTCACAGCGAAGTATTGGGGTCTTCATTGATTGATAAACCCTGGAAAAGTTGCTGAACAAATTTAAATCTACTATAGTTTCTTGATAGGAATGCTAATGTTAGTGGACATTGGGGCTTTTCTGCTGTGCTTTTCATATTGCTTATTGTATTAACGGGAAGAAAGAGATTTCTTTATTCTCCCACCCCACACACAAGGATCACTTTAGATGTTATTTTCACTTTGATGTTACCAAAGTGCCTCAACATCCTATGTTCATATTTTAAAGTACATTTTGAAATTGGAAGAAAAGGAGTGTAGAGTTCATGTTGGGGGTGGGGACAGAGACTTTTCTTCTGAAATGGAGTTGTCCAAAAAGAGATTATTTGAGGAGAATGAAAGCCAAGGGGTTTCAGTTTGCAAAGGTCTGTCTAATTGTATTTCATGTCTCCTTTTTAAGAAGGAGAAACTTGGGACAATATATTCCAATGACAAAAATAGCCTTATTTGTAACCAGATTGTGTCTATAGTTCATGTCAAATACTTGTGATGAGAAACAAATGGATTCTGTGTGTGTGTGAGAGAGAGAATGTGTATCTACCTTCAGTTTTAGATAGTGAAGTCATCTAGAGGAATTCTCTATGTTTTGAAGGCCCTCACTGGATTTTTGTTTTTGTTTGTTTTTTTGCATTTGCTCCCCTGTTTGTGAGTCTCTAGAGTAGGGATGAGGTTCCTCCAGATGTGTTTGGACTCAACTCCCAACTTCTCTGACCATTGGCCATATTGGCTGGGGCTGATGGGAGTTGGAGTCCAACAACATCTGGGCATCTCTGAAGCCTAGGGACATCAGACTGGACACTGAGTGAAATGCTGGTTGAGAGATGGGTCCTTGGGTCCTTTTTACAAGGTGCTTTGTAGAAATCCAGTAGATGCAGCTGTTCTTTGCAGTGTGCAGAGTGATCAGGAGAGGCCAGCTGGCGCTGGGCCCTGCATTCTCTGTTGCAGCACTAGGCCTGGTGTATCTCTAGCATGTGCAATTGATTGTATTCCTTCCATTAAGATGGGTCTTATTCTTTTATGTGACTAGTTTGCTGGGAGTGCTTTGCTTGCAGTTTTTTCCCCTGGGGGTACTCAAGGATACGCAGTACTGGCACCCCAAGTGTTAACAACTTCATGGTGAATGTTGGAACCCCCTTTTCTAAAACAAAAAAAGGACCGTTTGCTTGTAACCTTCCTCCCCCAAACCCTGGCATGTAATCAAAAGCTAACACATGAAAGTAGGGATGGCATTCTGACACAAAGGGCATTCGAAAGCAAGCGCCTTCTTCTTCTTCTTTTTCTTCTTCTTCTTCTTCTTCTTCTTCTTCTTCTTCTTCTTCTTCTTCTTCTTTTTCTTCTTCCTCCTCCTCCTCCTCCTCCTCTTCGCCTTCTTCTTTGGCGATCACTCGTAGCCAGGTAAGATTGTCTTCCATAAACATGGTTTTAACAGTGAGTCCGTAAGTGACTGTGGAGGCCAATTCTGGATCCACACGTCCTTCCACAGTGGAGTTGTGGGCGGGAGTTGATCACGGTGTGGATTTGCCAAGCGTGCCTTCCTCTTAGCACGTTTCTCCCTTGTGTCCTGAGTTCCAGTGTCTTCAAAACCCATGACGCCTTTGGTAAAGGACCAAGCGGGGACCTACAACAAAACGTTGCAGCACAAAGCGCTGCAAGTGTGCCAGATTTACAAAGGACACACCTCCTCTGCTTGAAAGGCTTGGGCCACTGCTTCCAATGGTGTCTTCTCTCCATTTCCTCCCAAGTAGACACTAGTGAGCAAGCAGTCTGGCAGTCCGACTGGTGGCCTTCCACCAGGGCCACTGCTGCCTTCACTCCTGAGGACCAGGGAGCACAGGGTGGGGATGCGGGAGAATTGGGAGTGCTCAGGATGGGGTCAGAGGGGTTCTTTGGAGGCCCAGGGAAAACGTCCCTGAGATGAGGCTCATCTTCTGGTCACCCTTGGACATTCTTTCTGGTTGAAGCAGGATTGTCCACAGACTCTCTACAATCTGGGATGGATATAAGCTTTTGTCCCAAGACGTTCCACCTGCAAGGGTGGAGGTCTCCACACTCGTTGCCTGCATTCCTGGATGGCTCTCAAAAGCCTCACTTGTTCACTGCCCCGCCCCTCCTGGACCCTTGGACCACAAGAGCAGAGCTGATGGTGAACCAGGCAGAAGCCTCAGGGCCACAGATGAAGTGCCTGGTCAGCTACGTGGGATGAGGTAGAAAACTCATTGAAGCATCAGTGTGACTCAGCAAGGGGTGGAGCCTCCCTATATCATCTATTTTGCTGACTCACTATTGAATTAGCAGCTCCCAAATTTTCTGGAGCTGGGGGAATGGACAGAAACCCACTAGGAGGAGTGTTGGTAAGGTTAACCCCCCCCTCGGCTCCAATCCAGCCCCCCAAATTTGAAAGAAGGGCAGGCTTTCTCCCTCTTTTGTTCCCAAATCCTCCCTCCAGTTTGGCTGAGAGTTCTCTTTGGAAGAGTGTTTTCTTGCAGCATTACTTGAAAGCTGCTCAACAATAATAAGGTCTAGAAGCTTGGTGGCAGTGGTGATTTTTTTTAAAAAAATAATATTTATTACTTTCCCAACAATTTAAACACTACCAAAAAAAAGAACAATACGATACAATACAAAAACACTACATAACACTAACACATTAAACTAACAAAACAAAACAAAAGCAAACAAAAACAGTTTAAAACACATCAAACAATTTCAATATCTTATCTTTCATTCACTTATTTCAACGACCTCCTCACACCTCCCTTTTTGTATTCCCCTTCTGTTAATCGTTTCAGCAATTCCTTTCCATCTTCCTCTGTTTTCTATCCTATAATTATCTTAACACATTCTAACCTTATTTTTTCTTTTAATATTCTATTAATCTATTTATACTTGATTCCTTATAACATTTCTACTAAAGCCATATAACTTCATTCCAACATTCTTCTAACATTCATAAATTTTACAGTATTTCTGTAAGTAGTCTTTAAACTTTTTCCAGTCTTCTTCCACCGACTCTTCTCAGTGGTGATTTTTTTAAACGAAGGCTGAGATTCTTAGGAAGTTGTATTCTGTGCTCAAGTCTGGTGCTGTGCAGAATCAAAGCATGTGCCCAGCCTTGAAGAGGGTATGGGATTAAAAGCCATGTGCAGGGTTCAATGCTAGTCCTACTCAGAGTAGACCTATTGAAGTTAGCTACTAGTAGAACTTAAACTGAATGCATTTTCATTTGTGACTCATTAGGAAAAGGTGTTGAAGGCAAGGAATCTTTACGTTTGTACTGGAATTTTCTTGGTACTGTACTGTATTATATAATTGGAAGATGAATGTACAGTGATACCTCGGGTTAAGAACTTAATTCATTCTGGAGGTCTGTTCTTAACTTGAAACTGTTCTTAACCTGAAGCACCACTTTAGCTAATGGGGCCTCCCACTGCCACCATGTGATTTCTGTTCTCATCCTGATGCAAAGTTCTTAACCCGAGGTACTATTTCTGGGTTAGTGGAGTCTGTAACCTGAAGCGTCTGTAACCCAAGGTACCACTCTAATCGTCACTGAGCCTTGTCCACAACTAGCAGGAGGTTTATCTCTTTATCCAAACTGATCTTAAACACTCAGGGACATGTGTGTGTAAAAGTTACAGAACAGCAAGTTTCAGATCATGAGTCAATATGGCATGGTGGTTCACATGGTGGTTCAAGACCGCATTTTACCAGCTTCTTTACAAGAATATCATGGGGCACCTTGTCAAATGCCTTGATTTCAGCAAGGCATTTGACAAGGTGCCCCATGATATTCTTGTAAAGAAGCTGGTAAAATGCGGTCTTGACTATGCTACCACTCAGTGGATTTGTAACTGGCTGACTGACCGAACCCAAAGGGTGCTCATCAATGGTTCCTCTTCATCCTGGAGAAGAGTGACTAGTGGGGTGCCACAGGGTTCTGTCTTGGGCCCAGTCTTATTCAACATCTTTATCAACGACTTGGATGATGGACTCAAGGGCATCCTGATCAAATTTGCAGATGACACCAAACTGGGAGGGGTGGCTAACACCCCAGAGGACAGGATCACACTTCAAAACGACCTTGACAGATTAGAGAACTGGGCCAAAACAAACAAGATGAATTTTAACAGGGAGAAATGTAAAGTATTGCACTTGGGCAAAAAAAATGAGAGGCACAAATACAAGATGGGTGACACCTGGCTTGAGAGCAGTACATGTGAAAAGGATCTAGGAGTCTTGGTTGACCACAAACTTGACATGAGCCAACAGTGTGACGCGGCAGCTAAAAAAGCCAATGCAATTCTGGGCTGCATCAATAGGAGTATAGCATCTAGATCAAGGGAAGTAATCGTGCCACTGTATTCTGCTCTGGTCAGACCACACCTGGAGTACTGTGTCCAGTTCTGGGCACCACAATTCAAGAAGGACACTGACAAACTGGAACGTGTCCAGAGGAGGGCAACCAAAATGGTCAAAGGCCTGGAAACGATGCCTTATGAGGAACGGCTAAGGGAGCTGGGCATGTTTAGCCTGGAGAAGAGGAGGTTAAGGGGTGATATGATAGCCATGTTCAAATATATCAAAGGATGTCACATAGAGGAGGGAGAAAGGTTGTTTTCTGCTGCTCCAGAGAAGCGGACACGGAGCAATGGATCCAAACTACAAGAAAGAAGATTCCACCTAAACATTAGGAAGAACTTCCTGACAGTAAGAGCTGTTCGACAGTGGAATTTACTGCCAAGGAGTGTGGTGGAGTCTCCTACTTTGGAGGTCTTTAAGCAGAGGCTTGACAACCATATGTCAGGAGTGCTCTGATGGTGTTTCCTGCTTGGCAGGGGGTTGGACTCGATGGCCCTTGTGGTCTCTTCCAACTCTATGATTCTATGATTCTATGATTCTACATGCCAGACAAGGACCAGTAAGACCCATGTTCAAATCTGCACTTACAAAGCTCAGTGGGTATCCCTAGGTCAGCATAGCCTAACTTGCAGGGTTGTTCAGGAGACCCTTTAGATTTGTTAGCCACCTTGAAAGCATTTGTGCTGAAGGATGGGGTAAGAATTCCTAAAATAATGCAGATGAATGTTTCCCATTGCTGTCAGCCAGGGGCCAGCTTCAAACATCCTCGTTTTGAGACCATGGAAAAGGTGAGGTTCTGAAAGACTGTTGGCCCTTGTTGACTGATAATGATCTATCAGTGTTACAGTGTGCAAATCTCTTTCTCTTACCATTACTGAGCTATTGCTGTGATGCGCAGAGGTGAGGAAGTTGTGCAAGAAAGTGACACCAACTTGATGAGCACTCCAAAGTTTGTGGCTCTTTCAAGCAGCTCTTCAGTAGGAATGGGGGAGAAATTTGATTCAGTTCCCCTTGAAAGGTGAACCTTCCTGATTGGCCCCTCTCAAAAAAGTGCACAAACTGAAATGCAGCCATCCTTCAAAATTCACATTCCTCCGAATTTAGGAAGTAAGGTGTATAAAGATGCACGTGCTATAATAAAAATTCACGTATTAGTGAAACTAACATACAAAAATCCATTGCAAGGATGTGTATATTAGAGGAGATTGCATACAAGAACACACATATATGGAGAAATTTGCTTTAAAATGTTGGAGAATTTTAAAAGGGTTGGCAGTCTATGTCTGGACTGCACCACAGTAGGAAATCAAATCATTGAATGCTCCTCCATCCCTGTCCCTAGATCTCCTCCATAGAAAACTAGCTTGTCAGGGAGTAAGGTTATCCTTCTTGACTTGCTACTTGTCTAGGTGAAGGATTTTTTTAATTTTTAATTTTGTAACGGCATAGAAGAACATGTTTTCATGTGATGTGCGCGCAGCCTCCTACAATATGAAGCAGTAAAGTAGTCCTCCAGGAACAATTCTGCCATGCGACAATCATTTTTATCTCTAGAGTCTGTTATATTATGCCAACAATTATTTTGTCTGGGCTTGCATCAAGTCATCAGGGCAGCCACATTCCTCCTGCTTTCTCCAGGTTTCTGTTTTGACTGTTGGTTCTGCACTGAGAGCTTACTGCCCTCAAAGGTGTGACCTGTAGCTCTGGCTAATTTATTTCTGTCATGGTGGTACGGCTTGCAGCGGATGGTGGCGGTGAAGAAGGGGAGGAGAGGGCAACAAGTTCAAGATGTCGAGAATAATTCTGAGTGCTCAAGTAGAGATGGGGAAGACATTTACTTCAGTTTAAAGCCAAACCTACCCAATTTGCCCTTTTTGAAACAATAAGCAAACACAGCCATCTTTCAAAATTTGCATTTCTCTGAATTTTGCAATGAGCACGTGGTGGGGTAAAGTGTGCATAGAAATGCATATAATAAGTGGGAAATTATTTTATTTACTAAAATATTTATATACTGCTATTCATAAAAAATAGCAAAGCAGTTTACAACAATTACTAAAACCGTAATATAAAAAGTTAATATCAGTGAATTGTTATGGAAAGATGTGTTCTGAATTGCTTGCATAAACCTGACAGAATAGAAAACATTCCAGCAGGCATTTAAAAGATGAATCAGAACACGCCTGCTGGATTTGTATTGGCAGATACTGGGCTGATGATGGGCTCAGTTTTTTGTTGTCAAATGAAGCTTGCCAGCTTGGGAAATGACCAATGGCACTTCTGCAGATGAAATCAGTGACGAAGCAGGAATGTGAGGGTACTGTGGACCTAAGTTATTCAGGGCTTTATAATTTAATACAAGGACCCTGAACCTGGCTTGGAAGCAAGTGGAAGCAGATGTTTTAATGATGGTCTCACATGTTGTCGGCCAAATGCCCCCACCAACAGTCACTGCAGTCTGCGTCAGGTGGGCCTTCCGAACCAGACCCAAGGGATGCCCCACACAGAGCACATTTCAGTAATTTAACAACATACCAAAAGATGCATTATATAAAGGAAGACCACTTTGCAAAAAATTATAGACAAAAATGTGCATATTGGGAGAAATCTGCCCAGAATGCTAGTGAATTTTCATGAGGACATAAAAAAAAACCCTTGCAAATTTAAAATGTAAAGAACAGAAGTTAAGATTGGAATGACCAGGTTTGTCCTCTTTATACCCAAGTTTTACTAGACTTTTCAAAACATTGGTCTCTTTCTCTTTGGGCAAGCACGTGTAACAGTGCTATAAATAATATGCCAATGCAGCTAATTTTGGGGGGCAAATGTTGACTCAAAACGAGTTTGGATTCCAAACACTTTAAAAAAATCCAACCTAATTTGCTGCCTGCAACCAAATGTTTAGTTCTGAACAGCTCAAATTTAACCTCTTATCTAGCAATATTGTCTTGAGTCAGAAGTACAGTAGGCAGAACATAAACCCAGGTAATCTGACATTTTGAAATGATGATGCTTTGGTGGGTGGGCAAGAGGCCCAAATGGGTGGAACAATGGATGCAATTCTTACCTTGATCCTGTGGGCTACAAGTCTTCAGCCAGTGGCTTGGGACAAACAGGTGACTGACTGACAAGGCAACACCAGGTGGGCCTCACCAAAGCTGTTGCCACCATGCTGGATTCCAGCTTGGACTGACCCGGCCCAAGGAGCACTACATGCATGTCTGAACTAGGACACATTATTTTGATGAACTGCTTGTTTCATCAACTTCCAGGAGTGCTGCAATGTGGCAGATGAAAAGCACGAGCCATTTAAAAAACAAAACAACCCAATATGTGTATTCCCAGCTCATCAAATGCTCACGTCTTCCTCCTGCCATGCCGGAGGACAGGTCTTCGTTTAGTAGCAATGCTGAGCTAACACTATGTGTATTGCTCCATGAAGTGCCACTTTGGGTTTAAATCAAAAGGGAAAGTACCGTATTTTTCGCATTATAAGACGCAACAGACCACAAGACGCACATAGTTTTTGGAGGAGGAAAACAAGAAAAAAAATATTCTGAATCTCAGAAGCCAGAACAGCAAGAGGGATCGCTGCGCAGTGAAAGCAGCAATCCCTCTTGCTGTTCTGGCTTCTGGGATAGCTGCACAGAGCGCATTCACCCCATAAGACGCACACACACTTCCCCTTACTTTTTAGGAGGGAAAAAGTGAGTCTTATAGAGCAAAAAATACGGTAGGTCCCATGTTGTCAGAGTAGTGTGGACCAGGTAAAGGTAAAGGGACCCCTGACCATTAGGTCCAGTCATGGGGTTGCGGCGCTCATCTTGCTTTATTGGCCGAGGGAGCTGGCGTACAGCTTCCGGGTCATGTGGCCACCATGACTAAGCCGCTTCTGGCGAACCAGAGCAGCACACGGAAATGCCGTTTACCTTCCCGCCGGAGCGGTACCTATTGTTCTACTTGCCCTTTGATGTGCTTTCAAACTGCTAGGTTGGCAGGAGCAGGGACCGAGCAACGGGAGCTCACCCCATTGCGGGGAGTCAAACCACCGACCTTCTGATCTGCAAGTCCTAGGCTCTGTGGTTTAACCCACAGCGCCACCCACGTCCCTGTAGACCAGGTAGTGTAGACAATACTGAGCTAGATGGACCCAATGGTCTGGCTTGGCATAGGGCAGCTTCCTGTGTCCCCCCACCACCTTCCTTCCAGACAATCAAAGGGCATTATCACAGTCCAAGGTCACATTCCAGCCATTAAAAAGTGCTTGAGGTAGGGATGGGGCAGGACTGGTGAGGGGTGTGGCTTGGAGGGGCATGCATGTGGGGGCTCCAGGGAGTTGGACAGAGAGGTTTGGAGGGCCACCCCGGGCCCCTAGGCCTGAGGTTACTCACTCCTGGCTTATTGCACCATCCAGTCCTACACATGGGGCAGCAGCAATGTAGATGTGATTCTGGGTTCAGCCTCTGGATGGTTTATGAGCTCCACTCTCCAACGTGGCCTTGCTTCTTTTCAAGCGTTCTCTGAGTGGGTATGAATATGCAGTGCCTCCGATCCCGGGAACAATTGCTGTGATAAGTGCTTCGAAAGAGGAAGCCTGGTGATGAAAGGCACTCTTGGAAATGCAAATGCCAATTATTTAATATTTTATAAACCCTGAAATTTTAATTTCAGCAGATTTATTTGTCTAGAGCACTTCGATGGAAGTCTCTCTCTCTCTTTCTCTCTTGCACAGTCCTCAGACTCAGTCTGGGAAATGCTGTGTGACAATATATCTCTTATATGAGAAAATCCCCCTCATATGCTTCACAGATGTATAAATCCCTTCTGCCTGTACTGAAAGGTTGTGTAGGGAAAGCATGGATTTACGACTCGGAGCATTGTGGTGGTGCCGGGGGTGGGGGGTGGGGAATTGCCCCGGCCTCTAAATAGAAATGGGGAGGAGATTGTGGTTGGTGCACTCTTTCTTTGTTAATGCCATAAAGTTAATAATAATAATAAATCTGCAGTTGGTACATAGAATTCAAGGCCTCCTTGGTTCCAGCAGCTGTCACCCAATGCCCATTACTCATGATCTTCTCCATTCCCGAGAGCTGGCAGCAAATCGTCAGCATCTCTCGTTTCCAAAACGTGCTGGGCCAGAATCAGAGAGCCAAAGGTAGGGGTGAGATTTGAGGAAGTGACATCTGTTTGGCATTCAGAAAGTACCATGTTTGATCCCTGATAGCTCCAGAGAGATCTGAGAAAGACTAGACCCTCTTTTCCAGAGACGGTCCTGGATTTACAGAAACCATCCCAGTTTCATTATTTGACCCTGGAGTGTCCTGCTTTTAGTTAGGACGTCCCTGTTTTCATCGGCAAAATATTGGAGGGCATGGAGCCATGCAACCCTCGAGTCAAGGAGATAAGTAACTGTACAACCTTTAGAAGACAACTGAGGGCAGCCATGTATAGGGAAGTTTTTAAAATGTTTAACGTGTCATTATGTTTTAAGCGGGACGCGCTGTGGGTTAAACCACAGAGCCTAGGACTTGCCAATCAGAAGGTAGGCAGTTTGAATCCCCGTGACGGGATGAGCTCCCGTTGCTCGGTCCCTGCTCCTGCCAACCTAGCAGTTCGAAAGCACATTAAAGTGCAAGTAGATAAATAGGTACCAATCCGGCAGGAAGGTAAACGGCATTTCCGTGCGCTGCTCTGGTTTGCTAGAGCTGGCCACATGACCCGGAAGCTGTACGCCGGCTCCCTCGGCCAATAAAGTGAGATGAGCAATGCAACCCCAGAGTCGTCCGTGACTGGACCTAATGGTCAGGGGTCCCTTTACCTTTACCTTTATGTTTTTATATCTGTTGGAAGCTGCCTAAAGTGGTTGAGGCAAGCCAGTCAGATGGGCAGAGTACAAATAATAAAATAGTTGTTATTTTTATTGAATGGGATACCCCTATTTTAATTGTATAATTGTTGGAGGGTATGAAAGACGATGTCCCTGAAGCCCTGGAGAGCCATTGCCAGTTAGTGTAGACACTACCGAGAGAAATGGAGAAGACTCTGACTCAGTAGAAGGCAGCATGAATAACTTGCCTAGGGTCAAGCAAGCATGATTTACAAGACTACTCCTGGGAGTCTCCCACCAAATGCATTGCTTTGATGCCAAACATTTCTTCATTTGCCCTCCATATTTCTTTTAGACACTCAATCAAAGGCTACTAATTTTCCTGGCAGGAAGACCCAGTGAAGTGGAATACTTCACTGGTGAATGCAGTCCAAACACTGAGGGTTGCCAATTACACTGATATTTCAAAGCATCCTGTAAAACTTAACTTTGCTCTCATTCAGAGTAAGAGGGAAGCGGGTGCTGAGAAGGAGCTGGCCAGGCCCTTGCCAACTTCATTTCTGATGGCAAAAGAGCTTTATGCAATGGGCTAGTGCAGTGTGTTGGGTAAACTTAAGTTCTTGGGCCAAGCTAGATGTTGTTGTTTAGTTGTTTAGTCGTGTCCGACTCTTCTTGACCCCATGGACCAGAGCATGCCAGGCACTCCTGTCTTCCACTGCCTCCCGCAGCTTAGTCAAACTCATGCTGGTAGCTTCGAGAACACTATCTAACCATCTCGTCCTCTGTCGTCCCCTTCTCCTTGTGCCCTCCATCTTTCCCAACATCAGGGTCTTTTCCAGGGAGTCTTCTCTTCTCATGAGGTGGCCAAAGTATTGGAGCCTCAGCTTCACGATCTGTCCTTCCAGTGAGCACTCAGGGCTGATTACCTTCAGAATGGATAGGTTTGATCTTCTTGCAGTCCATGGGACTCTCAAGAGTCTCCTCCAGCACCATAATTCAAAAGCATCAATTCTTCCGTGATCAGCCTTCTTTATCGCCCAGCTCTCACGTCCATACATCACTACTGGGAAAACCACAGCTTTGACTATATATACGGACCTTTGTTGGCAAGGTGATGTCTCTGCTTTTTACGATGCTGTCTAGGTTTGTCATTGCTTTTCTCCCAAGAAGCAGCCATCTTTTAATTTCATGACTGCTGTCACAATCTGCAGTGATCATGGAGCCCAAGAAAGTAAAATCTCTCACTGCCTCCATTTCTTCCCCTTCTGTTTGCCAGGAGGTGATGGGACCAGTGGCTTTGATCTTAGTTTTTTTGATGTTGAGCTTCAGACCATATTTTGCACTCTCCTCTTTCACCCTCATTAAAAGGTTCTTTAATTCCTCCTCACTTTCTGCCATCAAGGTGGTGTCATCTGCATATCTGAGGTTGTTGATATTTCTTCCGGCAATCTTAATTCCGGCTAGGGATTCATCCAGCCCAGCCTTTTTCCTGATGAATTCTGCATATAAGTTAAATAAGCAGGGAGACAATATACAGCCTTGTTGTACTCCTTTCCCATTTTTGAACCAATCAGCTTATGCAACAGGCTAGTGCAGTGTGTTGGGTAAACTTCATCTTTCCCTAGAAAGATGTTAAGCTAGATGTTAAGTGTGTTAATACATCTGACGGTGGCTTTTAAATGATAACTACAGTGGGGCCCCTTATAGGACTGGGATTGCAATGAACGGGAGTGGGAGTTTGCTTCTTTCTCCTCATTATGATTCTGAACCCTGCCTGCCCCCCGTATTGGTGCAAATAGGACCTTTCTTTTCAATGCAAACATGGGGAGTAGGGTACTTTTTTTAAAAAAAGTTACATTTTATGAAATTTCAAAAAAACAACAATACACACATATACATTCAAATACATAATAATTTGTTCTTTTGTTTTGTCGACTTTCCACATCATTTTTCATGGTGTTTTGTATTTCTCCCATTTTCTGCAACCTATCTTCTCTCTCTCTCATACCATATCAATAATACAATAACCTCTCATTCCTTCTGCTGCTCGTGGTTCGAATTCTGCTCACAATTTCATCATACTGTAATATTTCTTTAGATAGCCCCCCAAAAGTCTTCCATTCTTCCACAAAACAATCCTCATTAGGTTCTCTTATTTTAGCTGATAGCTTTGCCAATTCCTCAAAGTCAATCACTTTCCTCATCCATTCTTCTTTGGTGGGAAATACTTCTTCCTTTCATTTTTGTGTGTAAAGAATCCTAGCTGCTTTCTTTACATACATAAGTGGGCTATCATTTTTATCAGCAGCATGGGAGAGTGAAGGATTAAATCCCCACCACATAGGTCCTTTTTGCTGCCCCCACCACCAATTTGGCTGCTTACAGTTTTAAAAAGTGCTCATTAAATCTAATAACACCTTTAACATCCTGTCTGCTTTGACCCTCACTGTCCCATACTGTTGATGATGCTTCCGAGATTCCTACACAGCTTTGGGGAATCCCAGCAAAAACACTTCGTTCCTCCTCTGTTCTGACATCTCTACCCATATATGGACCATGGGCCTTTCTGCCCCTCAATTTAATTTTTTATTTTTTTTAAAAAAAGAATGGGGATAGTCACGTGATACACTTTGGGCACATGCCCTACTGCAGAGCTTCATACGTTTGCTTTTAGGCAGAGATTATGGCTCCTTATAATTGAGTCCACATTTTACTGGGAAAAGAAAATGTGGTCAGTAAGGTTCCCATTAGCTTTAAAGGCAGGTTACATGCTGTAGTCGTTACTCCTTTGTTCACTGAATTAACCACACACCATCTGTTTCAGTGGATCAGCCCCATTCTGACTCACAAGTGGATTTTGGCTACTTCTTGCATGCTGCAAAAACAGGCTGCATTGGCACAATCCGGCTGATCACCACTCCACTCCCTCCCCAAAAGAACCTTTCTTTTTATTCATTTACTCTGGAGACTTGGCAACAGTGCAGTCGGTAAGGACTCGTGAACATGGGCCTAGGGCCAACCCAGTTTCATTACCAGCTATCAAAAACTCTTTCGGCTTGCCCTGAAATTTCTCAGTATGTTCTGCCCAAAAAGGAATCTCCAGATTTTGTGGTTATTTATTAAATTTTTATACCACCCTTTCCCCAAAGATCTCAGGGTGGTTTCTTAGTGTTTTCTTTTTCTTTGTGGGAAATCTGTCGTGACATTTAACAGGCCTGAAGTTTGCTGTGAGCATCTTCTGTTATTATTTATCCACCTTACAGGATCTTCTGCGACAATGTACCCTGTGGCAGGCCCTTTTGCCCATCCCAGTGACCCTCCCATTTCTGCCTACCCCTTTGCCCAGATGCAGGCAAACCCTGTGACTGCAAGTGAGTCTGGGAAGTCATAGAATTATAGAAGCATAGACTTGTAAAGTTGGAGGTGTCCCAAAGGGTCATCTAGCTCAAACCCCTAGAATGCAGGAATCTTACACGACAGATGGTCTAACATCTCCTTAAAATATGCTCTTAACATCTCCTTAAAAACCTCCAAGGAAGGACAGTGCACCACTTTTCATGGGAGTCTGTTTCACTGTCAAACAACTCTTGCTGTCAGAAAGTTCTTCCAGATGTTTAGTCAAAATCTCCTTCCTTGTGACTATCAGCCATTGATTTGGATCCTAGTCTCTGGAGCAGGAGAAAACAAGCCTTCATCTTCCATGTGACAGCACTTCAGATGGCTATCGTATCTCCTCTCGATTTCCTCTTTACCAGGCCAAACATACCCAATTCTTTCAACTGTTCCTCATAAGGCTTGGTTTCCAGACCTTTGATCATCTTGGTCACCCCACTTTGCACACATTCCAGCTTGTCAATATCCTTCTTAAATTGTGGTGCTCAGAATTGGACACAGTACTCCAGGTGTGGTCTGGCCAAGGCAGAACAGAGTGGGACTATTATTTCCCTTGATCAAGACATTATGCTTCTGTTGGTGTAGCCTAGAACAGCAATAGCTTTTTTGCTGCTGCATCACATTGTTGACTCACATTGTTAAGCTTGTGGTTTACTAAGAACCCTAGATCCTTTTCACACGTATTGCTGGCAATCCAAGTGTCCCCCATCTTATATTTCTGCAGCTGATTCTTTCTGCCTAAGTGTAAAACCTTATATTTTTTCCTATTGAAATTAATTTCGTTAGTTTTGGCCCAGTTCTCCAATCTGTTAAGGTCACATTGAATTCTGATTTTGTATTTAGTGGCATTGGCTACTCCTCCAAGGTTGGTGTCAAACTGGATGAGAATCCCCTCAGTACCTTCATCCAAATCATTTATAAATATGTTGAACAACAACGGGCCCAGGACAGAACCCTGGACACCTCACTTGTCACTTTTTTCGGGATGATGAGGAACTGTTAGTGAGCGCTCTTTGGGTTCACTCTGTCAACCATTTACAAATCTAGTTATCTTGTCTAGTCCACATTTTCCCAGCTTCTCTGCAAGAAGATCAGGGGGGACTTTGCCAAAAGCCTTAACTGAAACCAAGATACCCTACATCCACAGCATTCCCCTTATCTACCAAACTTGTATCTCTAGCAGAAAAAGAAATGAGATTCGTCTGGCATTACTTATTTTTGAGAAACGATTTTCTAATAATGCCATTGAGTTGACAATATGGCCACATTCAAACCATTCATTTAAAGCACTATGATACCACCTTAAACCGTCATGGCTTCTGCAAAGAATTCTGGGGGCTGTGGATTTGTAAAGGACACTGAGAATAGTTAAGAGGGCTCCATTCCATTCACAGACCTACAGTTCCCAGAGTTCCCCGTGAAGAAGGTTTAAACCACTCTGAGGATCTCTGTGAAGGGAACAGGAGATCTCCTAATGACTCAGCACTCTTAACAAACTACAGCTCCCAGAATGCTTTGGGGTAAGTCACGACCGTTGAAAGCAGTATCATAGTGAATTAAATGCATGGCGTGAATGCTGCCGATATATCTGCCACTCTATGAAGAATCAAAATTGCCACTTCCCAGCTGTTGCCACCAGACAAGTCTGCAGCTGGGAGCCAGGAAGGCAGATGTGAGCCCTGCCAGGTTTTTTGGATCCTGGCAGCTACATCAAGAGGCAAGAACTAGCCATGATGGCTATGTATCGCCTGCACTGTGGGTGGTAATATTCCTCTGAATATGAATGAGCTGCTGGGAATCACAAGTGGGGAGAGTACTGCTCATGAGCTTCCCATAGGCATCTGGCTGGTCTCTGAGAACAGGATGACAGACTAGATAAGGCATAGGCAAACTCGGCCCTCCAGATGTTTTGGGACTACAACTCCCATCATCCCTAGCTAACACAACCAGTGGTCAGGGATGATGGAATTGTAGTCTCAAAAACATCTGGAGGCCCAGGTTTGCCTATGCCTGGACTAGATGGCCAATGGCCTGATCCAGCAGGGCTCTTTTGAAGGTGCTGCTGTCAACTCTTCTCTTTGCATACTGTCCTTTGCTGGCCATATCGATTTGGTAGGATATGAACCTCTCAAGTACCATTTGACCAGATACTATATTGGCACTGGGCACAGCAGGATCATGCATATCATATGATGTGTGTATCACAGCATCTTTCAGTCTCTGCAAGTGTGCATGGGGAGTATTCCTTCTCTCTCTCCTTTTAGCCACTCTTAGTTCTTAAGAGGATGCTGAAGAGTAATATCTACGAAATGCATTGTGATAACTTGAAACCTGATTTGTGTCTTTCAGCTTTTGGAAGCTGAAGTTCACATCTTGAGGGAATTTGTTAAACCATTCGAAGTCTTCCTTGTATAATGTGCCCAACAGCAGGAAGACTGTATACATCAAGTAAGCAGTAAGCTGATTTATTCAGTGAAAACATGTTCAAATTATCCAGATAGATGAGGCATACATATTTAACCCGTGGCCTTGTGTGCTCCTCTAAAATGTTCCTGAGGAAATTAAGGTGTCAAATCTTAAAAAAATTAAGGTTTCTGCTCCCAATTATTTATTTATTTATTTATTTATTTATTTATTTAGATGCATATTCTGGAGTGTTGGAGGGAATTCTGCTTTAAAAAGCCACCAAACTAATTTAGGAGGATGGAGGAGCTGAATGGCACAAAAAGATTATGAATCCTACAAATCTGGGGCTTGCTGAAATGACAACTTACTTTAAATCAGTGAAAGGTTTGCCTAAATAGGGAAATTAATGTTTGCATCCAGTCTGTACTCAAAAAGTTCTAAGGAGCTGCTGTTGTAGATCTTCTTATGCTCCAAATATTTATCAGGAGCAATCCTTTTATTCTTTTACATCTGTCCTTGCTAAATTACTGGGCCAACTGAAGCCCTCGTTTTGCATTTTGCGGCTGTCTTGATTAATTCTTTTACTACTGGGAGAGTTGTAATTTGTTGTGGTTCAGCTCTTTTCCTGAGGAGTCTGTGTATGTAGATGTTTCTTGTCTCTAGTCTACACATATGTACATGTGTCTGCATTAATCCCAACAGCACAATCCTATACATGCCCATTTCACAGAAGAAAAGCTGGTGGTGCTGAACTAGGGATGTAAGAAGGTGTCGCTTCCAGTTCTTCCCAATATCGGGCACATGCAGTTTCTATTCCACCACTAGGGCTGAGCAATGTCTCGTTTTCAACGTTGTGATATATCACCAGCTAAACATTGTGATATACCAGTGTTTCCCAACCGGGGGCCATACACCCACTTGGGGGGGCAGGATATTCCAAGGGGGGCACAGGTGAAATCACATAAATGGGGGGGGGGCACAGCACAAGACTAGGGAGGCACCGAAGGAAGTGAGAAATGAAGGCAAAAAACCCATATTTTTTTTTTTTAAAAAAATCTAATTGGCTGGCTATCCACTTGCCCAGGTGAGGGGGCAGCCCACAAGGGCCTAGTGCTCCTTTTGGCCTCCTAGGTTTTCTTGAAGCAGTCCTGGTTTCCTTCTGGTGGGGGAGCTGAGGCTCCCGTATTGACCATTAGAGCCCATGGTCAGGTCAGGTAAATGCGGTGGTGGGGTGGCAATGGGTAGGGCTGGGCGAGCCGGAGATGCTTGTTGCTGTTGCCAGTGCCGGGCCAAGTGGCAGCCTGGGCTTGACTCTGCAAGGCGCAGGGTGCAACCCACCCCAGCGCCTAGTGGATCAGGGCCTTCGGATGTTGCAGAGGGGTGCAGGGCCCATTGGCAGTGTCAGCCCAGCTCTGCAAGGCGTGGGGTGAAATTGGGGTCGTCTGGTGCTGCTGATTTGCGTCTAATAAATAACTAAGTGTCTACTCAGAAGAAAACTGCACTGAGTTCAGTGGGCCTTACTCCCAGGTAAGGGTGTGGGGGCTATAGTGTTTTATCTACACAGCCAGGGCTCCTCCGGATGACAAGATCCTTTTGCACCCAGTCAGTGAGGACCACTTGCTTTTGAAAATGCTCCCATATATAAAGAACTCCCTGTGCATCTTATGGACTGTTTTTGTAGGTTTCCCCCCTCTGTGTCAAATAACTAGGGTCAAATAAGTGTTGTTTACTTTTTATAATACATGGAAGATGGGACCTCTCCCTTGGGAGGTTCTGGACTCTCCTTCCTTGGAGGTTTCTAAGCAGATGATACTTTAGCTGACTTTCCTACACCGCAGGGGGTTCCACCTCTATGATTCTATGTTTTTCTGCTTCAACAATACTTCATTATGTTCCTATCATTTTTTTGTAATTGTACAAGTTATAAAAAATGTAAATAAATCATGTTCTATTTCCAAACAAAACATTTAAATAGTTACCTTTCTACTGTTAGGATTGGGGGGGGCATGAACCTCAGATTTGTATTGATTTTTATTTATGGGGGGGCAGTTGCTCCTCTGTCTTTTCTTGGCTACACCCATGGGGGGCACAGGAAGGAAACAAAGTCAGAAGTGGGCCACAGTCAGAAAAAGGTTGGGAAACACTGGTGATATACCGCTGTAGCACGATGTCAGAAATGATGGAACTATGTACAGTGATACCTCGGGTTACAGACACTTCAGGTTACAGATGCTTCAGGTTACAGACTCTGCTAACCCAGAAATAGTACTAGTTACAGGTAGGTAGCCATGTTGGTCTGCCGTAGTCGAAACAAAATAAAAAAATTCCTTCCAGTAGCACCTTAGAGACCAACTAAGTTTGTTATTGGTATGAGCTTTCGTGTGCATGCACACTTCTTCAGAATAGTACCTTGGGTTAGGAACTTTGCTTCAGGATGAGAACAGAAATCGTGCTCTGGCGGCATGGCGGCAGCGGGAGGCCCCATTAGCTAAAGTGGTACCTCAGGTTAAGAACAGTTTCAGGTTAAGAACGGACCTCCAGAACGAATTAAGTTCTTAACCAGAGGTACCACTGTAGAGGCAAATAGGGTAATGTTCTGGCAACTGCTGCTACTTAGGGGTCTAAAACTGATACACTTTTACTTACCTGTAACATGTTGTTGCAACTGTTATTTTATAGTACAGAGCAACAGGGGTGGCTTGAATCATGAGAGAAGCGATGACCAGCTTTATGGTTCTTTTCCTACATAATGATTTTTTTATTTTATTTTTTATATAGCCCACACACCTCATGATTCACAATACACCGCTGTGTTGAATAATACGAAACTGTTACCACAATGTGGGCCTCAAAGCAATTTTGGACGGTGTATCAATACATTGCTCAGCCCAATCCTCCACAGTTTACTTTCTGCCAAAAACCACATTATTCATCTTGCTGCCTGCTGTTGTCAAAATTACATAACTTACACAGCTTACATAATTATTTGTTTAAATTATGTTAGTAATGCAAATTATGATGCAAATGGGGGGGGCATTATCAATATGTATGTATGTATGTAGGGACGCGGGTGGCATTGTGGGTTAAACCACAGTGCCTAGGACTTGAAGATCAGAAGGTCGGCGGTTCAAATCCCCACGACGGGGTGAGCTCCTGTTGCTCAGTCCCTGCTCCTGCCAACCTAGCAGTTCAAAAGCACGTCAAAGTGCAAGTAGATAAATAGGTACCGCTCTGGCAGGAAGGTAAACAGCGTTTCCGTGCGCTGCTGTGGTTCTCCAGAAGCGGCTTAGTCATGCTGGCCACATGACCTGGAAGCTGTATGCCAGTTCCCTTGGCTAGCGAGATGAGCGCCGCAACCCCAGAGTCGGCCACGACTGGACCTAATGGTCAGGGGTCCCTTTACCTTTACCTATGTATGTATGTATGTATATTCGTATGTTACATTTCTATCCCAACTTTCCTCTAAGGAGCTCAAGGTGGCATAAATACTTCTCCTTCTCCTTCTCCACCTCCTCCTCCCAATTTATCCCTACACCAGCCCTGTGAGGAAGGTTAGGCTGAGAGTGAGAGTGAAGCCCAAGGTCACCCTGTGAGCTTCATAGCTCAGTGGGGACTTGAACCCTTGTCTCCTGGGGCCTAGTCCAGCACTGTAACCGCTGCATCACACTGACTCTCAAGAAAGATATAGCTAGATATTATGTGTTGTTTGCAGGCAAAAAGCAACAAAAGCGAATCCTGATCATATTCACTGGATAGATTTTCCTTCTGGACACGGAACAAATAAGTGGAGGCCAGAAATATGTGCTCCTGTTTTCATTTTTGTCAGAATCCTTTGGATGGTTCTAGATTTGAGTCAGTTAATGTATCTGATAAATACTCTTTACTTCAGTTGTCGCTTATCTCAGGAGGTTGGGACCTTGGGACCAAACTGCCCCAGTTCCAGGAACAGACATATGCCTTGAGTCTCCAAACACCGTCAGTCTGACACCTTTCTTTCCCCCTAATTAATGATTATTAATTAAATACGCTGACTCTGAATGTAAAACGCAAACCTTCCAGAATGCACATGAAGCAAGGTTTTGAGAGCGGGGTGTTTTGTCTACGAATGTGTGTATCATTTGCGAGAAGCAAACGGAGTGTAAGACCGGAATACTGAATGTGTGTTGAGGGTGTCGAGGGAATGGTTTCCATAGGAACAAAAATATGGAGGATTTTGGGCCTCTCCTAAATCAGTTCAAAAAACTCGTATCGTTCTCTGAAATGGCGAATGTGGTGGGTGGGGAGGGAAGGAGAAAGCCAGAGGAGGGAAAGGGCTGAGCAGCTGGCCTAATTTTAGAAGCCTGTCTGCGTTTCTTTTTATTGCCTATGTATTTTAGAAATTGTATCACTGCCTATTCATACTCTCAGTCAATAAAAACAAAAACAAATTTGACACAGCCACACGGCTGAAATGGCAGAGGCAAGGAAAGAGAGCAATGAGAGAAGATGAGCAACACAAAAGTGGAGTAAAGCCGATTTGCCTTGCAAGTCTATTTTGGCCAAACGATGTCTACCTGGCCTACACCTGACCTGATATATGACATTGGGCAGGTGAAGACCCGTTTTCAGGTGGTTTTCAGGCACTGCCAGCCAGCTGATGGACCACACTTGTGGAGCCCCCATGCATTAGCTCACATCACACTGTGCAAAATATGGGTTGCCTGACACCTGCATGCCAACAAAGCTTAATCACATGTGGGGAAGAGGCATTTTGGCCTAACTCTACGATAAATACATCCCCTTGCTCTTAGTGTTTTGCTGCAGGTCCTGCTTGATTTTACGGGATTTGTTGGGATTACAGGCAATGGATTTAGCATAGCAGGGGAAGAAATAAAGTGGTATTAGAGTCTTCTCATATATCATGAGAGTACATACTACATAATCCTTGTGGAAGTAAGTGAGCCAATTAAAGCTTTCTGGCCTAGGCTGAAAACACGGCTTGTTTTGGCATCGCCTGTAGATTATTTCACCCGAATCCCATTTTGCATACTTCTCAATGCCAAGCATATCCCAAACCATTCCACCCAGTTGAGACCCCTGGCAGAAATGGATGCCCTAGCTGTGCCACAGAGGACACTTGCTCTTCCAGTGTGGCACCCACTGTTTGGCTCATTGGTAGATCCCTGTTCCTTTTGTATCTTAACCCCATCCCAATGCGTGGGACCAGTTGACTTGCGAGATTGCCCTAGAGTGAGCATGCCTACTCTACCTCTTCAATCTGCAAAAATGGCATTGTCACAGGTGCCACACAAAACTCAGGAATCAATCTTTCCTTGTGGCAGCACCCACTCTGTGGAACTCCCTGCCTATTGACATCAGGCAGGAGCTTTTGCTGTAATATTTTCAGTGCCTGCTAAAACATTTTTGTTTAGGGAAGTCTATCCAGGTGTATGGAATGCAGAAAGGTGTTTCAGTCTAGTTTTTAGCTTATCTTGGATTTTAATTATGTTTGAAGGTTTATAATGTATTTAGAGGGAAGGGTTTAATCGATAACGTCAGTGTTTTATTTTTGTTGTAATGCACTTTGAGGTTTGTTTGAGTTTTTGTTTTGTTTTGTTTTGTTTTTTTAAAAATACTTTCAAGCATAATAGAGATTTAATACACAGTGGTACCTCGGGTTACAGATGCTTCAGGTTATGGACTCTGCTAACCCAGAAATAGTACCTCGCGTTAAGACTTTGCTTCAGGATGAGAACAGAAATTGTGCTCCGGCGGTGCGGCGGCAGCAGTGGGAGGCTTCAGGTTAAGAACAGTTTCAAGTTAAGAACGGACCTCCGGAACAAATTAAATTATTAACCCGAGGTACCACTGTATTAATATTAATAAAAGCGCTACTGGCTCTACTCATCATACCTGGTTTGTTGGAATGAGGTCAGGTCTACACATGGAACTGTGTATGGCAGAATTGACTGTACCACTTCAGATTAGGAACCCAGGCAGATGTCTTACACCAGGTTGGACCATTGGTCCACAAAGCTCAATAATGTCTATACTGTCCATACTGACAGGCAGCAGCTCTCCAGGATTTCAGACCTTGGTCTCTCCCAGCCCTACCTGAAGAGACGCCAGGAATTGAATCTGTGTCCTTTTGCAGGCACTACGGTGCTACAGCCCTTTCCTAACAAGTAGGAAGATACCGCAGAAAGCTCTCCTACAATAGAGAACTATCACAAACAGCAGTGCTGGCCTTAATGATCTTACAGCCCCTTCCTAGATGGGAAAGCAGAGCTGGCTCCAGGTTTTTGTGGACTCTCTTTGGTCCTGCTCCTTCTGCAAGCACCTCAACAACAACTTGGCTTTGGAGGCCCTGATTTAGAGGGTCCCCATTAGACACCTGCCTCAAAGTCCTCCCCTGATAGCATCACTGAAGCAGGCTTCTCTTCCAGCCCTTTACACACTGAGGTGGTTTTCTATTTGCAATGTGGCTTTTAACACAGGGGAACATTCGACAATGTGGCTGCTCATCTGCAGCTGGAAATGGTGCAGTCCATGTTATCTCCTCTTTCTGCTGAATGTTTATGACAGGCCTTCACTCCTCTGCTATTCATCTGCAAGATGCAGGGCTCCTACCCTTTTGTAAAACTGATCTAGCTTTTAAATTTCATTTTGATGCACTAGATGCTGCACTTTCCTGATAAAAAAATATAATTAGTAATGTTTGCTGTACAAAAAAAGGATACATTGCACGTTCTTTTGTATTTTGTGAAAATCTTTAATATATATATTTTAAATAATAATGTTTGCCATGCTCACCTGTCTCCGTTTAATGCCAGCAAATCTAACTGATCATCCACTCCTACTTTTATGACTAATTTCCAAAACTGTTTCATTTGATTGTGTTGATGTTCTCCTTCTCCCTCTCTCTGTTGTATTAGTTTTAATTATGACTAGACTTCTCTCGCTCTCTCAAATCCATTGATAATGGTTTATTTAAACTCTTTCTCTGCTCTCTGATGGTTTTAATTCCAGACAGTACATCTGTGAAATTTTAAAGTGTGTGCTAGATGTGACACTGATGGATCAGCCGAGCGAGGAATATCTGACAATTCATGTATTCCTTTGCTTTGACCTGTGATATTTGAAATATAAGCCACTCGCAAGACATTTAACAGCCGGTGCATCTATAAACATTTCTCGCCGTGTTTAACTGATGCCTTGGGATCATTTAAATATGTGCAAACACACACACACCCCTCAGTTGGTGACAAACTCAGTCTCCGAATTAGCTCTGAGATATTCTGCTTCAAATTGCTCTAAACTTGTGCCAGAGCAGTTTATACAGCCTGGGTGGGACAGGGGCAACCTGTATATTCAACTCTGCAGCTAAACGCTCCGGAAAAGGATGAGCTGTATTTTGATGTGGTCCACTTAAAAAAAAACAAAATTGGGCCATAGCTCAGTGGTAGAGCATCTACTTTGCATGCAGAAGGCCCCAGATTCAATCTCCATCATCTTTGGAGAGAAACCCTGGAGTGCTACTGCCAGTCAGTGTAGACACTACTGAGCTAGATGGGCCCAATGGTCTGACTCAGTATATAGCAGCTTTTCACAGTCCAAGGCCATATTCCAGCCAAGCAAACTCACTGGAGGTGGGGATGTAGCAGGGCTAGTGAGGGGTGTGGCTTGGAGTCCACATGGGGAGTCCAAGGGGTTGGATAGAGAGGTTTGGAGGGCCACATTGGCAAACCCCTCAACTGCCCAGGGAAATCTGGAACATCCTGTTTTGGGGGCTGCATTCTTGCTCGGAAAAGTGCTTTTTTTCAGGGCCACAATCTCGTGCGAGTCACATGATCAGCCCAGGAGTGCAGCCCGGAAGACACGCATCCCGGTTTGGGGTCTGAACATGTTGGAGGGTATGCATTTGGGGCCCCAGACCTGAGATTCACATTTCCAGTCCTCCCTGGAGATACTGTGGATTGAACCTGGGAGCATTTGTGAACCAAGGGCTTATCCACAACTTCCTCTTGCCCCACTGCTTTCCCTTGGGGAATACTGCTCTCTGGCTCTTAATTGGTACAAACGACAATTTGGTTTCCCTCCAGATTGCTGTTTGCTCCGATTTAGCACTGAAGAGCAGGCTTTCCCTGGGAAAGGAGCAGGGCAAGGGGGAAATGACTCAGACCTGTGTTTCTAGGTACAGGACAAGTGGGAGTGTCTGCTCTGTCCTTAGTGTGGGCTCTGCCATTGAGCTACAACTCTTCCCTTCCACTCTTCACTATTATTTTTAATACTACTACTAAAAAAATATTGTATACTGAGATAATGGCTTTCCATAATTTGCTTTCTTATTCATGTGCATTACAAAATAAAGCCATCAAAATCAAGACACAAAACTATCCCTCTTTTTAGTAACTGTTTCTAAGTCAGTGATGGCTAAGCTACCTGGGAAAATATGGTTTTCCTGGTTAGACCAGTAGAACACTGGCTGCTTGACGCCTTTATGACATCACCTTCTGGGTCACTTCTAGGTTTGGTGTGGTGTGTGTATATATGGTCACACACATATTGAAGGCACATAAATGGGGGGGGGGGGCTGCCTGTATACCTCCTTGAGTTCCTTAGAGGAAATGTGGAAGTGTAAATGTAATCATAAATGCTACCTAAACCTGTGTCCATCACCACATCTGGTGATGATTTCCATACATTAATTACAGAGTTAATTTAGGGGCTTGACTCATCAGTTTGTGGGCCTTTCTGTCTTCAAGGTTGTAATGATTCATCACTTTGATTTTGAGTAAGATTTGGCTGATGGGATGGATGGATGGATGGATGGATGGAGTGCATGTGTATGCATTTTCTTCCTAATGTATATCTTTCTTATTCTTAAAGAGCAAGTTTGAATGATGAATAGGGATATCAAGCTGATTCAGCTATGCTGCCATGTCCATTTCAAGAGCTCACATGCCATTTCATGCCTGGCAGTAGGCCTTCATGAGACACCTGATGCTGTGTGATGCCATTTCGTATTTGCAGGAGCAAATATCTGAAAGCTCCCTCACATTGCACACTTCCTTGATACACATAAAAAAGTGCATTCGGAAGGTTTTAGCCCTCCCATGAACTACAATGGAGCCTAGAGATAGGATGAAGCAATGGAATGCTCTTCAGATAGTCTTTTAATATTTTAGGTTGTAGCCAACTAAGTTCTCTTCAGAGTAGAGCCATTAAAATGAATAAACCTAAATTAGTTGGGTTCGTTGATTTCAGTATGACTGCATCCCCATCTGCAGTATATAGTAGACGCTTGGGTTGCGAATGTGATCCATATGGGATGCACATTCGCAACCCGCATCTGCGCGTCTGCGCACGCGTGGGTTGCAATTCGGTGCTTCTGCACATGCACAAAGTGCGATTTAGCACTTCTGTGCATGTGCGACTGCCAAAACCCAGAAGTAACCAGTTCCAGTACTTCTGGGTTTCGGTGGTCTGTAACCCGAAAAAATGCAACCTGAAGCGTCTGTAACCCGAGGTATGACTGTACTTTTAGAATCATGGAATCATAGAGTTGGAAGAGACCACAAGGGCCATCGAGTCCAACCCCCTGCCAAGCAGGAAACACCATCAGAGCACTCCTGACATATGGTTGTCAAGCCTCTGCTTAAAGACCTCCAAAGTAGGAGACTCCACCACACTCCTTGGCAGCAAATTCCACTGTCGAACAGCTCTTACTGTCAGGAAGTTCTTCCTAATGTTTAGGTGGAATCTTCTTTCTTGTAGTTTGGATCCATTGCTCTGTGTCCGCTTCTCTGGAGCAGCAGAAAACAACCTTTCTCCCTCCTCTATATGACATCCTTTTATATATTTGAACATGGCTATCATATCACCCCTTAACCTCCTCTTCTCCAGGCTAAACATGCCCAGCTCCCTTAGCCGTTCCTCATAAGGCATCGTTTCCAGGCCTTTGACCATTTTGGTTGCCCTCCCCTGGACACGTTCCAGTTTGTCAGTGTCCTTCTTGAACTGTGGTGCCCAGAACTGGACACAGTACTCCAGGTGAGGTCTGACCAGAGCAGAATACAGTGGCACTATTACTTCCCTTGATCTAGATGCTATACTCCTATTGATGCAGCCCAGAATTGCATTGGCTTTTTTAGCTGCCGCGTCCTCTCATCACTTTAAACAGTCATGACTTTCCCTCCAAAGAACCCTGGGAGCTGTAGTTTGTTATGGGCACTGGGAGCTGCTAGGAGACTCCAATTTCTTTCGCAGAACTACAGTCCCCATTGTGGATTAACAGTAATCCCCTCTTCCCAGGGGACTCTTTTTAGCGGCACTTGTAGCAGCATCTGTATCACACTACAGTTCCCAGGATTCCAGACCCTCCAAGTGTCCCTATTTTCCAGGGATGTCCCTGATTTAGAGAAGCCATCCCAGTTTCTGATTTGATCCTGGAATATCCCGCTTTTCCTTAGGAAAAAAGTTGCAGAAATATTGGAGGGTATGGTAGGGTGTCCCTATTTTCCTTGGAGAAATGTTGGAGGGTATAGAGTTATCCAACCCCCGAGCTCTCTGAACGAAATCCTGTATAGGGTAGGTTTTTAATTTTTAAAAATGTTTTATTATGTTTTTATATATGTTGGAAGCTGCCCAGAGTCGCTGGGGCAGCCCAGTAAGATGTGTGGGGTGTGAATAGTAAAATTATATTTATGGAATGGGACATCCCTATTTTCATCAGATAAATGTGGGAGGGTGTGGGAGTCTTGGGGGGAAGCCATGACTATAAATAAATAATAAATATTGAGGGAGGTGGCAGGTATTGTTTTTGTTTGTTATTATGGTACGTATTTTGTGTTTTTATGTTGTAAGCATAAATACATCTTCAGATGAATGGCAGCATAGAAGTGTAACATGATACTGTTTTTATGTTATAGACCAGATGGTGCCTGACTTAGAATACAACCCTTAATTTTCTTCCAAAGCCTTTTCTTTTTTTGGGGGGGGGGGTAGAGTATTAGAGAAACAAACTCTCAGATTTCCCAATCATTGATGGTGATGTTAAGACAAAGTTTATAAGGGGCGAGTTAACAGGCATTAATTCCTAACTAGGATGCTACATTTGTGAAATATTTATTACACTGCAATATATTGCATGTTTACTCAAAAAGTAAGTTGCAGTGATTTGAGCAGGATTTACTTCCTAGGAAATGTGCACATGTGCATAGCCTTAGCTGTAATCTACAGATTCTAGGAGGTGTCTATAATGGCTTAAAGGAAGGTAATGTTAAGTGCTTAAGCAACAGAACCTTTTGGATTCTCTCTCCAAACTAAAAGCCTGTCCTAAAACACCCTCTCCTTTTTTTGCCTCTATTTTCCCAGAAGATTCTCCTCCTCCTCCTTTTGAGTTCTGAATTTTATCAGCGATTCTTATGCTAACAGGGGTCAGGAGATGAGAAGTTTCTCACGTTACAGATGAAGCTTCTCATGAATAATGGCCCATATCACCTCCATTGTCTGCCCCCAAACATAAGCAGCTAGACATAAGGCCAGAGGAGAATTTTAAAAGCAGTGAATGCACCAGAAAGGTTCGAGCCAAAGCCGAGTGAGTCCGGCAGGGAAACAAATGCAAGGTGGAGCAGATGGTTATTTGGGGAAGAAAAGGGCGATGAGTTGAGCAGATTAAACTGTTGAGCAGCTAGAGAATGAGACACATTCTCAGATTTAAAAGTACCTTGAAGTCTTCAGAACAGGATTAAAATAATTGCAAAGGGAGATCACTGTAGCCAGTATAAACTACAGATAGTTATTCCCCAGTGTTTTGTTTTTTTAATACAAAACCTAATTAAGTAGATAGCACTGGGCTTTTCATAGAAGTTTGATGGGAACAGGTGCATGCATGAGATGGACAATGCTTTGTGATGTTAGCTGTCGTGGTACAAACCACTCTGTGGGTTTGGAGCAGGGAAGATTCAAAAGCACTTGCTGTTATGGGGCTGCAGTGTTGAAGAATACTCTCCTCTTTAAGCAATTTTTGTGGCGATGCATGCCAAAAAAAAGTCTACCTGTTCTCTTAAATTGCCTTCTATTGTCTCTGAATTTACTTTGGTTGCTTTCGTTGTCACGTAGCCAAATCTGATTGGCTATGCAATGTTATGATCTAATTTTCTTCAGTATGTGATTCCTAGTTGGTTGAGATTGCCCAACCCAGGAGAGAGAAAAGTAGCAGTCTTTCTAATGGCATGAAAGCCACAACCGTGTTGCCAAACAGAATTGAAAACAGGTGAATCTTCTTAGAATCAAAATGTTCCTCAAGAAACATTATTAATTTCTCCCCTGAAATCATTGCTGGTCCAGAAAGGAAAAATATTCCCCATGGCCTTAATTGCAAAGACCCTCTCTTTTATTGCATCATTTCATCACAGCAGTTTTATGGATGTCCTTGCAGAAAATTCTACCTTATTCAGAGATGATATAGATATAAGTGGAAGGTGTGATTTTATTGATTTTGCTGGATGGGCAGAACTATTCAAATGGTTTTGGGTGTGTGTGTGCACATTCCATTGTGGTGAGGCAAGCAATAGTGGTGGTTTCGCATTTCCATCTATATTCTTTCATGGGAAGAAAATATAGTTTCCCTGTTGTTTGTGGTTGTGGGTCAGCCCTTCTAGAAGTGATCACTGACTTCTAGATTCTGACACCCTTTTAAAGTAAAGACCATCCACATTGTCTGCTTCTGCAGATCTGCAATCTTTGACATTTCTGCTTCTTAATGCAAGGCTAGAGCTGTCAACTGGGGCCATATTCTAGATTCTCAATGCCATCTGATATTTGACTCTTTGGGGACATGGTGATGCTGATGCTACCTCCAGTTGCATAATAGTGGTACCACTATTTGATCATGTTCTTGCCTCTAATGTTCATAGCATATGAACACTTTAGGCTGTGCCAGCACTAGTGGTATGCACCAGCCATAGTGGTATGTCAAAGCCCAATTCAGCACTTCAGGGGACTTTAAAAATGACAATATATATTTTTCCTTTTTAAAGAAGTGGATAAAATTTGCAGAAATTGTAACCTCTCTAGTATGAATGAAACTTGATAAATAAAAGACACAGATCCTAGGTTTTTGTGCTGGACAACTTTTAAAGTTGATTGATGGAGGAGGGAGACCTTAAAGGAATTCACTTTCCAAGTAATACCATTCCCTCTCATTCCAAGCTTGATGTTTTAGTCAAAACAGAGATCTTACAATCCAGCTTCTGGTTAAACACCTCTGGTGAAAAAGAGCCCACCACCTCCCAAGGCAGTCTGTTATACTATCAAGCAGTTCTTACTTTTAGGACGCTTCCCCAATCCCTTGCTCAAACGTGCATCCCTGAAATATCCACCCATTGATTCTCACCCTGCCCTCTGGAGTCACAGAGAACAAGTCTGATTCATCTGGATCTGCAACCCAACAACTATCCACCCCAGGTGTAAAGCTCCTGGCCGAGAAAGGAGTACGTATATTGGGAAACCACTTAGTCTTGCTCTTTACTTTCCTTGGATACTCAACAGACCTGACCCACTAGTAAGTCCATTGTTGGGAGCAACCAGCTACTCACCCTAGGAGCTTTCCAAGGTCCTGTAGACTTTTGTTATCTGCTTGGGGTCAAATTAGACATGTTGAGAAGTAGCTATCTTTGTTTAGTCATGCATCTGCTCTTTTATGGTGTGTGTGTGTGTGTGTGTGTGTGTGTGTGTTGGGGGGAGATTTTACTTTTTGCAACTAAAGGAGGACCTGGATCTTCCCCTTCTTTTCTCACTGCACTTTGTAACTTCATACACTTTCCCTTCCAAATTTAGCTCAATCCAGGTATTGGAGCCAGGTTAGGAGTAGAGATGGCTGGAGGAACAATCCTGTGAGCTAAAGTGGGTTTTGGAGCAGGAAATATCAGCTCTGCCTATATTTCATTGCAAAATGTAGGCATGACCACATCCCAGCAGAAGTGAGCAATATAGCCTGGGGCAGCAAAGAGTTAAGTTCTGAGGGCCCAGAGATTGCGCTCAGATATCCCAAGGCTCAGGGTCAGATTCTAAAAGATAGAAGAGTCAAGGCAATAGCAGTCTGGGCAGCAACTACTGTAGGTGATAATCTCTATAAAGATAGGAAGCTGCCTTATACCCAGTCAGTCCATTGACCCATCTAGCTCAATATTGTCTACACTGGCCTGCAGCAACTCTTCAGGGTTTCAGGCAGGGGACTGTTCCAGGCCTTCCTGGACATGTCAGGGATTAAACCTGGGACATGCAAAGCAGGGTCTCTGTTGACTGAGCTATGGCCCTTCCCTATAGCTCAGACTTCAGAGCCATGCCTGAGACACTAAGGACATTACTCAAGACCCATTCTTCCTTTGCATTAAAAATCCAGTGCTTTCGAATTTTGTGCCTTTTTGCTGTTGCTGCCATGCAGGGTGAAACAAACATATGCTCAGTTGAAAGTGTTCCAACTTTCTTATTCAAAGGAAGACGCGCTTCCAATTTTCCTTCATTTTAACTGCGGCTCGAAGATGTCTGCTATGGATATCATATATGTTATGATGTCAGGCACAGGAAAGGTAGGCATAGCTCACCCAAAATGGCCCGGTGGGCCAACTTCTAAGGCTCAGCAGAAGGCTATCAATGGCTACTAACCCTGATGGCTACATCCTGCCTCCACTGTTGGAGGCAGTAGGCCTCTGAATGCCAGTTGCTGGCAAGCACAAGTAGGAAGAAGGTGGTGTTGCGGCCATGTCCTGCTTGTGGGCTTTCCACAGGCATCTTGTTGACTATGGTGAGATCAGAATGCTGGAGCTGACCTGATCTGAAGGAACCTCTCCAACTCCATCATTCTACCTGGACACCAAGGTCCAGTGCCGAGGGCCTTCTGGCTGTTCCCTCACTGTGAGAAGCCAAGTTACAGGGAACCAGGCAGAGGGCCTTTTCGATAGTGACACCCGCCCTGTGGAACGCCCTCCCACAAGATGTCAAAGAGAACAACAACTACCAGACTTTTAGAAGACATCTGAATGCAGCCCTGTTTAGGGAAGCTTTTAATGTTTGATGCATTACTGTATTTTAATATTTTGTTGGAAGCTGCCCAGAGTGGCTGGGGAAGCCACTGGGGAAGTGGCTGGGGTATAAATATAATAATAATAATAATAATAATAATAATAATAATAATAATAATAATTAATAATTATTATTATTATTATTATTATTATTATTATTATCCAGCAGGGCTCTTCTTATGTTCTTATGAAATCAGAGATGCAGACTGGGAGTTCCTCACCCCTGCTATAAATCTGTGCCTCTCAGTTCTGATGATGTGAGTGAAACCCATGTTAAAATTTCCCATGAGTCCTAACTCGTGATGTCAACCCATTTGGAGGTCGCCTGCACTTCCACCCTGATGGGTGCCTGCATGAGTAGGTGTCTTCTCACTCACAACATGTCCTCGATGCTACATGGTTTACAATGCCGCGGCATTTTCTGTGATCTAGAAATGCTCAGAGGCCAGTTACGTGCCGTTCCCCCCGCCCCTCGCCACCAGCCCTGCGCAAATGCTTACACTCCACCAGGCCTAGAGAAAGGGGTTTGGAGAGTCCTGCTTGCTCACCCACAGTTCAGATGGCAGAATGATTCTGGCTAGCTGTGTAGCTAATGGGGGGTGACTGGTCCAAGTCAGGAAGAAAAATGGATTTCCCTCTGTCAACTTGCATGCACCTTAAACACACATTAACCACTCCCAAGATAAATAGCTTGCCGTGTGTGTGTGTGTGTGTGTGTGTGTGTGTGTGTGTGTGTGTGTGTCAGGGTGTCTAGTCAGGGTTGTGTTGTTCTTCTTCTGTTTTTAACCATTTTTGCCCAGGAAATTTAAATGCTGCACCAAGAAACACCGCGTTCTGCAACCTGTACGCATAATGCACGTCAGGCAGATTTCCACAATTTGTTCTGGTTTTGCTAGCCATTAGGAAGAGGTAAAAGACCCCAGTGGGGTGCTCAAAAAATTCCTTGCCCCCTAAGCTACTAGGAATCTTATTAGGCATCCCTTTTCTTATGATTTTCAGGTTTTATACTGGTGTTGCCCATACAGCTCGAAGCATACCTCTGTGATCATTAGGACTAAGAATTTACTTTTATATATATATAAAGAAAGCTGTTGTTCAGGCTTTCTCTTGTGCTTCAGCAGAATCCCAGCATGTGCAAGGCAGTTAGTGAGACTGACTCCCTCCCAGCTCCTATAAGCTGAAGATTTGGATAGAGATGAGCTGCAGAGATGGCGGGGGTGTGTGTGTGTTAGAGGGAGTCATTGAACTACTACTGGACCAAATCTCATGCTCCCCTCTCCCCGATTAAGGGGATATTTTGTCATTATCCCCCTTTCTGGTCACGTTTTAGCATTGGAGCCACTCAGCAAATTAATAGGTACAGAAATGCAATGCTCTGTTCTTATTACACGCTATCGATCTGATTGCAGTGTCATTAATTGAAAGACTCGGGAAAGGTGATGGATGATGCAGATCTGGATTCCACATTTTCGCCTTGGTGGAGCCCTGCAGGAGACTAGCTGCAAGGAGCTGATTGAAGCCCCCACCCCACCCCCGTCTCCCCCACCCCCTTTTCGGGACTGACATGAATTATTCCTCCATTGTCAGACCTTGTAACTGCATTCAGACATTGGGAGATTTACAATGTGAAATTCTAAATGTCAGTCTGCTTTAAATGTGTGTGTGTGTGTGTGTGTGCTTTTTAAAAAATACAATTTTGAAATGCTGAAGAAAGCTGTTGTAAAAGCATGCACCCTAATCTTATGTACAAATCTATCATCAGTCTGTCTGTCTATCTATCTATGTAATCTCCATGAACTGATCTTTTCCCTCTTACTTGACTCCACATAATTTCAGCAGAGGCCTGACTTGAAAACTGGTTTGCCTAATCAAGGAGCATTTGTTACCATTTCCCTTACGCCTGAATTGCAGACAGATTTATAAATTGGAAAGAGCTGTGTTCATCATTTTAATCTCCCAGAAATCTTTCGTTGCTATTTCTCTGATGTGTGCACGTGGATATACAGATTTTTGCTGTTGCTGCGTGAACGGGGTAAGATTAAATCAAGTTGGCTGGAAGGCAGATTTTTTCAAAAGCTCCCCCTTTCCCCCAAATGGCTTAATTTTATTGGAATAATACACCCATCCTGCTTTGAGAACACGTCCAAAGGTAAAAAAAATAAAAAAAATTAAAAATGCAATGCGGTTTATTTTATTTTTAAAACCAAAACTCATCTTGAATAATTGAGACATTAAAGTTGGAACAGAATTTCGTTTCCTGAGTCTGCATAGCATCTCTCCGCGTATGCCCCAAATAAAATATAATTATACAAGATTCTAAGGTCAAGGTTGTCTTGCTTTGCTGAAATTTGGATAGACAGTGAAGTCAGTGCACATTTAGAGCTCTTTTGCTGAATGGAACAATGCACACTGTGAGCCAGGCTTTGGCTTCTGCCTTGCTTCAACTTATCGTTTGTAGTGGCAAGGAGTTCCACTAAAATGTCCAGGCAACGAGTCACTGTTCAAAAGCTTCGAAGCAAAAGTGCTGTGTGTGTGTAAGTCATTTGAATAATAAATGTTCCAGATATGCCCAGACAACATGGAATATTGAATTGTGCAAAACTGGCAAAATTAGCAGTGCAATCTTGTGTGTACATTCATACCTGGAACTCCCAGGTATGTGTGTACAAGGTTACACCCTTAAGATATTCAGAGGTGTTACTGAAGTACGTGAGATGGGGCTGCTTCCTTGCCATAGACTATTTCGTCTTCTAAAAATGAAAGGGACAATTTATATTGCTGTGTTCTGGAAGGAAAATGTTTTAATTTAGATATATATATATAAAGAAGACAAGCACTCAGGAGAAGAAGCACATAGTTATGAACCCACTATGTCCTTGCCTCTCCTGTTCTGGTAACTGCAACATGCTCATCCCAGAGACTTAGCCCTTGTACAACGATCTCATTCTGTTCCCTCCTCAAATAAGGCACAAAGCGCTGATTCTAAAGCAGGTAATCAAAAAGCATAATTTTGGATCCCATCCAAACTTAATATCTAGCTATCTAGCTATTTGCTGAGAGAATAAAGCCACCTTTTAATACCTTCCTTGCGTGATGTGGGTTTGCAGATGGCTAACTCAGAAAGCGCATGGATTCATTTTTGCAGCAGAGCTCCACTCACGGTTGGGGGTTTGCAAGTCCCTTCCTCCCCCCTCCTCCCCATTCCGCACACAGTGAGCCCCCCTTCCTCCACATGCATATATTTTAACATTTCTTTGTTCGGTGAAGAAGCAGATGATTTTGTAGTTCTATGCTTGTCACTGGTCAGAGGTTTTGTGCAAAATAGATCTGAACAGAACTAGAGGGTTGCTCTTCCATGAGGCCACAAAGCTCAGAAATCATACAAGGTCTTCCCTTTGCTTCTTAACACAATCCTGTCTTTTTTTTGGGGGGGGGGGAGAGCCAGATGACGAAAGTTTAAAAATGCAGTGCTTTCCATATTGTCGCGATCGCCAGGGCACATTGCAAGCGCTGGGGCTATCATCCGAAGCCCTTGGCGAGGGGCGTGCTGGCAATGGCTGAAATAAGCAAATAAATGCACAGGGACCGTCTCATTGAGCTCAGTGGGCTCCCTTCTGAACAGACCTGTAGGAGATTGTGCTGCAA
This sequence comes from Podarcis liolepis, assembly GCF_965112155.1. Taxonomy (NCBI): domain Eukaryota; kingdom Metazoa; phylum Chordata; class Lepidosauria; order Squamata; family Lacertidae; genus Podarcis; species Podarcis liolepis. Next base: position 23,221,795 of record NC_139567.1, on the reverse strand, counting down.
GGATCTCAGAGTGGTTTGGATTCTGGCACACCCATTTGATAGCATTGCTAAACAACAGCAGTGCCCTTTCATATACAATGACTGGATGTATTTTTTTGCATTTTTAAAAGTCTCACATTGCGTCTCAGATTAAGCAATTTCCTCATCACACACACACACACACACACACACGGTTCTTTTTGGGTAGCCCTGCCTTTTCCCTCTGTTTCTCAGGATTCCCAGCTCCTCTGAGAACGAGCGAATCTAAGGGGTATCAGGGTTGCTGAGGGTGAGAGTGAAAAAAGCTCCCTTTGGTATCGTTGCTCAGGCTTCCAGCCACTGAGCTGGCCGGCTGCCAGCATGCAACCTTATGCCACCGCAAGGAGCTCTGTCTGCACATTAAATACCTACACAAATGTTGCTGTTTAGCAGAAATAAAATTATTTGCATCCAAGGACCGCAAAGCGCATTGAATGCAGCCAAAATGCTTCGAAGGGTGGGCAAGGATTAGGTGCAAGGCAGAAAAATAGCACTCTGTCCTTTTCCGACATTGTTTTCAGTGTCTAGATTATGATCTACCCCTCCCCCTGCCTTTAGTTCTTGTTATGGGATTTTACTGAGCTTAATAATTTGGGAAGGTTGGCTTTCAGCTTGCTTGCACCCTCTGGGAGCTAAATTTACAAGCACATTGCAAAGGAGAGATTTGTATGTGTATGTATATATGTGTGTGTGTATGTGTATAAATATATTCATTGTGGTTAAAGCTGATAAGAACATAACAAGCGAAACATAAAACTGACAGTGGTCAGGTTCTTAAAAAAAGAAAAACCTATTTAAAATGATCTTAATGTGAACAATGCCTTTAAAAGAAAAGCAAACATGCTCTACATTTTTAAGATTCCCCCAAAAAGAGAGGTTCATTGAATAATCCCCACACACTACACCTTCCCATTTTCTTTGTTTTGGATTTTTAAAAAACATTTAATCTCTTCCCACTGTCCCTTTTCCCAACTTCAAACTAGATCTGTGTTGGAAATAGTAAGAAAGTCATATGCATTTCATATCTGTCTTCCACTCTCTGGAAACTGACTGCTCTCAGAAACAGCCATGGATTACCCCTAGAAGCTTTGAAAAGCAATATTTTAATTTCCTCCTAGTTTTAACTGCTAAAAAATAAAGCATAACATCCAAGGGGGGTGGGAGGGAATTGCAAAATCGAATACTAATATTATTGTGAATAACCTTATAGTACTGAAAACAGAAAGGGAAGATCTTTTGTTTTTGTTTTTAAAAAAGGCAGAAAATGAGAAGCATTTATGTTGCAAGCAAAGTTACTGTACGTGACCCAGGTGTTAGAGCTTATTTGCATATTTCCCACCTTTTGTACACCCCGACGCATGGGGATCTCATGCTATTGCTGACTAATTGATAGTTGTAGTAACTGCTATAGGCTATCCTTCACTTAACAAATGCATGCAGATGTGTTATCTCGATTCAAACATTTAAGGAACACACACTCTCACTTACTTACATGGACAGAAAGTCTTCATACTAATAGAGGTGTGTGATGCAGATAGCAGGACATAAAACAGGAGACACACACACACACTCATGCACACACACACACACACACACACACACACACACAGATGGCATCCAGTGAATATGCCCCTACAAACAGTTCTAAAATTGCATTTGCAAATGCTGAAGTCTTCAGAACTGCCCAAAGGTTCCGAACATCCTCTTAGGCTCCTCTTGATGGGACGTCTCCATCCAGAATGTCCGGGAAAAAAGTGGAGAAGGTGAGAACTCTGCCATCTTAGCGCTGTATTCATCTGATTTTTCTCTCCCTCTCTCCCTCTCTCTCTTTCCTCCACCCCCACTCCCCCCATATTCCTCATGCCATTGTCCATTCTTATGATGGCAGCCTCTCTTGCTCTTGAATGGAAGTGTCACAGCAGGAGCCCAAAAAGGGGTCCAGGCAGCATTGTCAATGCCACGGTTGCCTATTGTTTCTTCGTCTTTCACTTTGCCGCTTTTCTGAACCTCTTTCTCTACCAGTGGCCCCTGTCAAGGGGAGGTGGTAGCGAAGGAAGGAGAAGATATCTACCAGAGAGTTATTCATCACATAGCTATCTATCTATAGTGCACCGGGTGTCTGATAAACAGCTCTGCAATGCATCCTGCAAAATTAGGAATTATAACGCCGGGGCGGCAGCCGATTCTTTTGCCTTTCTCATTTTTTGTCGCTCACTGCCCGTATGTCAAATGCCATGGTATCTTGAGAGACTTTTTTTGTGTTGGCGATTTGGGAGGGGAGGGTATATATGCATATATGACTTGCTTTTTATTTTCTGGCCAGCGGTAAGAAATCAGATGCAGCTGCAAAGTGAAAACAGTGATCTGTTCTATAGCAGGCTTAAGAAAACTCTACTGTTGCTCTCTGGTCTCAAAGTCTTGGGAAAGGCAAAACAGAAGGCGTTTTCTGCCCGTACGTCTGCTTATCTCTTTTTCAGCAGTGATTTCTGAAAGAGGCCAAAGATAGTTTTTCAACTTACGCTTTGCTCGAACGGGAGCTGCGTGTAAAGATGGGCTTTTGTGTCTCGGAGCATTAGGTTTTGCACCGGCAAGTTCAGGGGAGAAGTCTTTCTTTTTTCCCTCTCACAAGAATCCTGGATGGTTGGGGTCATCTGCAAGTAAAATCCGTCTCATTACGCTTGTTTCTGTTTGCAAAGAATAATGTTAGATCTTCAGTTGTCTTCTTATGCATGAGTCTCAGGCATCTACATCTCATTTAGAAACAGGCTGATATCCAGAACTTTGCAGGGCTTAAATTCCTGGCCTTAGAACTTTTGTTTTAACAGAACTCGAATATTCTTAATACTGTCTCTAAAATGCAGCTTGCTTAAATGCTTTGAAAATTCCAGAACGTTCTACATCCAGTGCTTCTGATTCTGTTTATTTAAATACAACAACCAGTAAATCTGAAGAATGAAAGCTTGGAGGAATCATCTCTGCACTGCTTTAAATTGGATTGTTTTAAAAAAAAATCAGCATTGTTCCAGCCTCCTCTCACTTAAAAGCATGCGCTTTGGATTAAAAATACACCCTTTGTGGGGTCCTATTTTTAGAAGGATCCCTTCTTACGTTACCATTGACAAAAGTATTTTGAGCTCTGTAATTATCTAGAGAAACATTTAAAACCTGTCGAGTGTTTACGCCTTAAATCTTAAGGGTCTTAGTTGCTCTGACTGAGTGCTTAGCATCGTTTTAAAACATGCCTAATTTTAGTGGCCTAATGCTTTCATTTTAATAAATGTCATTTAATTCTTAGAGGGTTGGCAGGGGGATCTGCCCACCTCAAGAAAAACCTTCATTCCGGAAATGAATAATTATATACCATGTAATTGACGCCCTCCATTTGATTGTCCTAGAAAGGGAGGGGGGGGGGAAAAGATTTTTCAAATAAATGTTTGGGAATTTATGGCGGAAACCTGGTTTGTTCCCATTGCCTTTTTATCACCAACAGTCTGAAAATTGCAAATTTGTCCTTTTGTGCACTGAACAGATTACTTTAAATAATCTGGTAGTTTACATATTAAGTCTTTTTAAAAAGTATGCACTGTTTTTCTCCCCTTACGAATTGTTGGGTGTTTGTTGGATTGTGCTTTAAATGAAATTTTATGAAGCAACCATGAAAGATTCTGGCCTTCTCTCAAAACAAACTGGCTGCAGTCAAAGTCAGTCTGGGTGAGCCATTCCTGTTTCACATCTGCTTTATCAATAGAAGTTGAAATAAGTACAGTAAAAGGCAGATATGGACTAGAAAGTGCTAAAGTTTGCTGCTTCTTTGGGGGGAAGGGGAAAAAGGGGAGACACCCCCCCAAAAAAAAATTAATTCTAAAGAAATACTTCTGCAGTTGGAATTGGTGAGACAACTCTTGATTCGTGCATCAATCTGGAGATAATATTGTAATGCAGGATTTTCATGTCTGAAAATTTGGCTTCCTCATAGGGACTGGTGATGGTGGAATTCGGTCACTCAGTTTCACATTTCTTAGATTGTTATATGAACCAAAGTACAGCTGTACTTCAAACTTCAAGGATCTCCAAATTTCTCTATGCATTCCGCTCAGGCATAAAATGTGAATAGCATTACATATGCATGGCTGGGGGTGTGGGGGAGAGAATGTAAGGGAAAATACATTTATTTCAAAGAGAAATTTGCACAAAAATGTCACGAATTTTCATGCAGTCGTAAAATTATCAAACTGATGTGGAATGGAGGCAAACTGAACTTAAGACTGGAGCAATTGGAAATGGTGAGAAAGTGAAAATGGACAGGTTTGTCCATCCCCCCCCCACCCCCCCGCTTCCTAGAATTTGGAGGTAAAGTCAGATACCTGTGTAAACGTGGAGTCATCTCATTAATGACCACGATGTTTTGCAGAGGTGAAACAAGAAAGAAATGATGCATCTGAATAAAGTTCTTTTTATTTTTGTTGCTGTTCTTGCCATGAAAGCTATTATGCCAAACATTGCTCTTATTTGTCAAATTCTTCAGTTTTACATTCATAAAAAGTGATAGTGTGGGGGCTGGTTCAGGCACTCTTATTGACAAGAGTGCAAGGCCACAGTTTTTATAGAGTTGTTCCACTTGCATAGCTGTTAAAACAGGAAGAGAAAGTCTCCAGCTTCCTGTTTCCATGGATAAGCATTTGAAAGTCTGGGCATGTTTTGTCGAGTCAATTATAGCTAGGGGAAAATATATATATCTTTTTAGACTTGGAAAACAAGGGTGAGGTTTTTACGAGTTCTCACCATTGGCCTGACTTTGCTGTTACTAAGCCCCTTTGGGAATTCTCCCATTGACTTGAAACTTGGCCAATATCAAGACATGTTTGATTTTTGCTCTAGGAGTGTATATACAGGAACGTTGCCAGAATGTTGTCTATGTACTTGGATCCAATGTCTGGAGTGTTCTTTGGTAAAGAAAAGTGTATGGGGACCTGATCCAAAGCCAGAGGCATACTGGCACTGCAGATGGGGCTACTGGCTTAGGTAAAGAGATTTTCCTTATTCAAGTAACTTAAGATTCATTAAAAGCCAGAGCTGGCTCTACCATTAGGCTGGCTGAGACTGTCTACTTTCAGCAGCAAATATTTGTGTACCATTGAAGCAGGGCTAGGAAACCTCAGACCCAGGGGCCACATGCCTTCCTATCTGGCCCTAAGGTCACACCCTCATTGGCCCTGCTTCACATTGTGCTTTTTTGTCAATAATAATAATAATAATAATAATAATAATAATAATAATAATTTATTATTTATACCCCGCCCATCTGGCTGGGCCTCCCCAGCCACTCTGGGCGGCTTCCAAAAGAATATTAAAATACTATAATACATCAAACATTAAAAGCTTCCTGAAACAGGGCTGCCTTCAGATGTCTTCTAAAAGCCTGGTAGTTGTTGTTCTCTTTGACATCTGGTGGGAGGTTGTTCCACAGGGAAGGCGCCACTACCGAGAAGGCCCTCTGCCTGGCTCCCTGTAACTTGGCTTCTCGCAGTGAGGGAACCACCAGAAGGCCCTCGGTGCTGGACCTCAGTGTCTGGGTAGAATGATGGGGGTGGAGACGCTCCTTCAGGTATACTGGACCGAGGCCGTTTAGGGCTTTAAAGGTCAGCACCAGCACTTTGAATTGTGCTCGGAAACGTACTGGGAGCCAATGTAGGTCTTTCAAGACCGGTGTTATGTGGTCTCTGCAGCCGCTCCCAGTCACCAGTCTAGCTGCCGCGTTCTGGATTAATTGTAGTTTCCGGGTCACCTTCAAAGGTAGCCCCACGTAGAGCGCATTGCAGTAATCCAAGCGGGAGATAACCAGAGCATGCACCACTCTGGCGAGGCAATCCGCGGGCAGATAGGGTCTCAGCCTGTGTACCTGATGGAGCTGGTAAACAGCTGCCCTGGATACAGATTTGACCTGTGCCTCCATGGACAGCTGTGAGTCCAAAATGACTCCCAGGCTGCGCACCTGGTCCTTCAGGGGCACAGTTACCCCATTCAGGACCAGGGAATCCTCCACACCTGCCCGCCTCCTGTCCCCCAAAAACAGTACTTCTGTCTTGTCAGGATTCAACCTCAATCTGTTAGCCGCCTAATGTGAATTAACAACAACAACAACAATAAACAAAGTGTATATCCTGCCCTTCTTTCCAAAGGAGCCCAGGGCAGCAAACAACAAGGGATTAAACAATAAAAACCATCTTAAAAATGATCCAATCAAGATGAAGACTCGGAAATATCTCAGCTTAAAAGCCTTGCCAAATGTAACCTTCAACTCTGATAATGTCTTGCTTGTCTGGATGAAGGATGGAGAAGGATGTGTCTGAGTGGGTGTAGAAACTAGCCTAATGTACAGAGGTAAAATTTGCATTCTTCACTCCACCTGCTTTTACCTCTAGCACAAGTAGGGTTGCCGCCTTGGGTCAGAAAAAGTGATGGACAGGTCGGGCAAAATACAGGACAGGTCAGGTGGAGCATGGGGAGGGGGCTAAAATTACTTTATCTGGTGCAGAAATGACTTCAAAGCAACCCACTGGACGAACAGACTAGGCCTGTGCAACACCACCCCTTGCTCTCTGACTCTGAAGTCTCCATCTCTGTCTCCAAACCACCCACTTCTGCTTGTCCAAAATACTCTCCCTGCTCTCCACCAGGGTTGTGCAAACCTCCTCTCTCGTTTTCCGAGTCTGACCCACCTCACCCCCTCTGCCCACACAAAAACTCTCTTTCCCGCACTGAACCAGCCCCCTGCAAAACCCCTCTCTCACTCTCTGACTCCCCCCCTTGCCACTGTAGCAGGCCCGTGCACTGCAACCCCTCTCTTTTGCTCTCTGTGACCCACCCTCTGCCTATGCAAAAACTCTCTCTCAAACTCCTCCTCCCGGCCCACCCCACTCTCTGCCTGCTTCCCATGGGAGCCAGTGTGGTGTAGTGGTTAAGAGCAGTGTACTTGTAATCTGGTGAACCGGTTTCGCTTCCCCGCTCCTCCACATGCAGCTGCTGGGTGACCTTGGCCTAGTCACACTTCTCTGAAGTCTCTCAGCCTCACTCGCCTCACAGAGTATTTGTTGTGGGGGAGGAAGGGAAAGGAGAATATTAGCTGCTTTGAGACTCCTTAAGGGGCGTGAAAGGCAAGATATCAAGTCCAAACCCTTCTTCTACTTCTCTAAAACTCTTGCACATGAACCCACCCTCTTATCCTCATGGACCCACCCTCTGCTCTCAAAAACTCCTGCTCTGGCTCTCACTATCCTACTCCAATAGTTCCAATACCAATAGTTCTGTGGTATTGCTGTCAATCATGAAAGAGGCCTTTCTCTCCAGTAGTTGTTTGCCCGGCTTCAGAAAGTGGAGGTGCCTGGAGGTGAACATCTGAAGAACATTGTAACTGGTGGGCAGGTTTATAGAGAGACCATGGGCCTTCTCTTTAGGTGGTCTCCCTTTTAAAAAAAACACACATTTGAATAAAGGTTTGGGGAAAATGAGGTAGCTCTTTTCAAGAGATTCCAATAACTCAAAGAAACATAGGCAATTCAGCTAAAAGAACTGAATCATTACCACCATCATCAATAACAGTATTATCATGAGTAGTAGTAGTAGTAGTATTTACTGCATGGAGCCAAAGACAAAATCTTAAGATTGTAAGAATCTTAAGAAGAACCCTGCTGGATGTGGCTGAAGGCACATCTACTGTAGTTCAGCATCTTATTATTACAGTAGCCTTTCAGATGCCTGTGGGAATCCTGCAAGCAAGACCCAGCACAAGAGCCCTCTCCCCTCTTGCGATTTCCGACAACTGGTGTTCAGAGACATACAGCCTTTGAGAGTGAAACACACACACACCCATCCACCATCTAAGGAGGCAAGTGGCATTATCAGAGTTCAAAAGCTTCTGGGTTTGTAAGTGCCACCGAATTAATGCATTTACTTGTTTAGAAAATTCTCTTCCTCATTCTGCGTTGAAAAGTATCCCAAAGCCATGTATGAAATGGAAATCAATTCAATGTATTGTCAGATTAAAATCTACTAAAATACACAGTTCCGAGATCAACAGTGGCACAGCCAGGATTACCCTTCTAAGAAAGCCTGGTGCATGAAAAATGCCATCAACAGATGGCCAAAAAAAGTCCTCAATAGACTCCAAGTCTTTCCCAATCTGCATTTGTATTAGAATTGTTTTTAAAGGTGCTGTTATTGTTTCATCCTTTGTTGTTGGCCAACCTGGGCTCCTTCAGAGGGTGGGATATAAATTTAATAAATATGTAAAATTTAAATAAATTCCCTGAAGGGTTGACACCTGACTGATGTCTACTGTAAGGGAGTTTTATAACACTGGGGCAACTGTACTAAGAGCCCTACTCTGTGTCACCTCAGAGCAGACTACAGGGGCCTCCCTGCATAAGTATATTAAGGGGGGGGGACAATGTCTCAGATACCCTGGTCCCAATTTGTTAAGGGATTTGTAGGCCAATACTAAAACCTGGCCTGGTGTTATATTGGCAGTCAGTGCAAATCCCTCAGCGCTAATGTGATAAGCTGGTGCGAGGTTATTCCAGTTTGCAGTCTAGCTGCTGTGTTCTACACCAGCAGCAGATTGTGGACCAAATCTAAGAGCAGCCCCATGCAGAGCGTGTTACAGCAATTGAGCCTTGAAGAAACATTCCAGCCAGGCATAGACACACAAGAAAGATGTCAAACAAGGTCAGTGAGGGATGTTTCCCATAGAAAGAGAATGGGGGAAGAGTGTGCAGCCTAGGAAGTGTCCCAAGGACCAGATGGAGAGGTCTAGAGGGCATTCATGTGGATGACTTTGGACCATGTTTCTAGCTCAAGGCTGCAGGCGTGAGCCCCATCAGTCTAACCTTGGATGGATGCTAATCTTTGAATGCAGGCAGGACTTTTCATTCTCTTGGATGGATAAATCCTGGATGGAAAAGATAGAGGCTATAAAGGAAGTATTCTAGCACTCTCCAAGTTACAATTCTATAGGACAACAGCATGTTGGCTTGGGGCCAAAAAAACAACCATTGTAGGTAAAGATACCTGTGCAGAAAATTTGGAGTAGATTCTGATGAAGCTTATTTTGTCCTCTCTCCCCAAGAGAATGAAAAGTCCTGCAGCATTCAGAGATTAGCAACTTGATTGTAGCCAGTGTGGTGTTGTGGTTAGAATGTAAGACTAAGACCTGTGAGAGATGGGTTTGAATCCCCACTGAAGCTTACTGAGTGTGACCTTGGGCCATTATCACCCTTTGTGGCAGCACATCATATATGAATGATATGTTGTGTGAAGAAGTTCTTCCTAATATCTGGCCCAGGTCTTCTGCTGGTTAGTTTCATTGGATGACCCAGAATTCTGCAGCACCATAAAGGCAACATTTGTTGGATAAAACTAGGTTCTTTATACCATTCCCAATGCACTCTGCAGCATGTATTACGGGGGCAGCCTTCCCAAGTATTTCTTTTTGTGGGAAGCTCTGGACAAATTGATTCCATTTTATTCCCAATGTATGACAAGCTGCAAAGGTCGGTACACCTTGCTGGTAGTGGGGAAGACCCCTATCTGTCTGAGTTTGCCCTTTGTAACTTGGAAAATGTTATGGGTACTCAACTAGAATTATCTTCTGTAGGTCAGGAGTTGACTGCCTTCAGTCCTGCAGATCTCTCCCCCTCCCCTCCAGATCTTGTGGTCAGCATAGCATAGCAGATTTGTCTTAAAATATTCTTCGTTTGTGCTTGCGATTTAAGAACCTTAAAACTACCTTTCTGGATAAAGCCAAGGTCTAGCATTGCTTGCAAAAACTGCCACCTGCCACAGATGCTTTGGTGGTCTACCGGAAACTGACCCAGGTACACCAATGGACTGCAATCTACTTTCTAGCTGCTCTAGATTAGTAGCCTAGAGGAATCATATTGAACTCTCAGGGTTATAGACAAGACAAGACTTTGAGAATATGAGGGGTTTTTTGTTTTGTTTTTTAAGAAAATTGCTCTGAGTAAGTACAATTCATACTGCTGTTTTTCAGATGAATTCCAATTTGTCCTAATGAGGAAAGGATAAATGATTCCTATGTAGATCCTTGTAGTGTACCCTCAGTCAATGTGACATTCAGACAGGTAATGGAGGTGGAATGATAGAGCTCTGTACACTAGTTGGCTTGTATTTCCATTTTTCGCCAAAGCGTGCCTCCGCTTCCAAGGCTAGGCGGGTTGTCAATTGCTCCTCTGGTTGCCTTCCTTTTATAAGAGCCAATTTGAAAACCAAACATTTGCAAAATGGGCCATCTGGTTCTTGCTTGTTTGAAAAACGTCATTGAGCTGAGTGGATCTGCTGAGCCTGCCTGCCACAGGCCCTCCTTGTGCCAATGTTTAGAATAATCCAGTGTGGCTGAACACCCCCCGCCCCCAGCAGTGTTGGTTTTCCATAATGTTGTTGTCAGCCGAGTGCACTGTACTCCTACAGGCTGTGATTAGCTGTGGCAGCAACAGAGCAGTGGTGAGTTTGGATGAGATGAACTGGTAAGGCTCCTGGGCAGCTCCTGGGCATGAAATGCGTAGATGAAGTAAGTCTCTACCAGGGCCCAGATTTCTATATTTCCTATCGACCACAGATCTAACAAAATACTTTAACCATGAGGAGTCAAACAAAGTCTCCATAGTTAGTGGCAGCATACCTCCAGTTGTGGTGCAGAGGGAGGTTCAAATGGCAAGACAAAGTTATTGCAATGTGCAATGCATGTGAGATTCTCATGCTGCCTGGCTGGTTATTTTTTCAGAGCAGAGAAATGGACTAGAATCAATGGCTATGTTCTGCCACCGCTGCCAGAGGCAGAAATGTTTCTGAATACCTGGAAACCTCAGGAGAGAAGAGTGCCTGTGGATTTCCTAGAGGTACCAAGTTAGCCATTATGAGAACAGGATGTTGCACCCATAGATTACATAATGACTTCCTGAATTTACAATTTGGGTAACAACTGTTTGAAACATGAATTCTTATAATAAATCCTATTTTTGCTCAGAATGCAGGAGTCTGGCTGGCAACAGGTATCTTACCTGTGCAGAACCCATAATGCCAGTATTACACAAGTGCTTCCAGCTTCCAGTTTGCTTCTAGGAGAAATTCAAGAGAATCGTTTTTATCTTGCAAGTCCCTATGCAAAAGGGAAATTCCATTGAAGGAGCATTAAAAGAAAGGAAGTGAAAATAGCACTGCCAATATCACAGCGTTGTTATACAGATTTATGTTGCATGTTTGGCATACTGTGTACAGTTTGGGTCTCCTCACCTCAAAAAGGATATTGTAGGATTGGAAAAGTTTCAGAAAAGGGCCACCAAGATGACCAAGGGGATGAAGTGACTCCCTTAAAAAAGGAAGTTTGCAGCATTTGGGGCATTTTAGTTTTCTTGGGAGAAAAGCAATGACAAACCTAGACAGCATCGTAAAAAGCAGAGACATCACCTTGCCAACAAAGGTCCGTATAGTTAAAGCCATGGTTTTCCCAGTAGTGATGTATGGACGTGAGAGCTGGGCCATAAAGAAGGCTGATCGCCGAAGAATTGATGCTTTTGAATTATGGTGCTGGAGGAGACTCTTGAGAGTCCCATGGACTGCAAGAAGATCAAACCTCTCCATTCTGAAGGAAATCAGTCCTGAGTGCTCACTGGAAGGACAGATCGTGAAGCTGAGGCACCAGTACTTTGGCCACCTCATGAGAAGAGAAGACTCCCTGGAAAAGACCCTGATGTTGGGAAAGATGGAAGGCACAAGGAGAAGGGGACGACAGAGGACGAGATGGTTGGACAGTGTTCTCGAAGCTACAGCATGAATTTGACCAAACTGCGGGAGGCAGTGGAAGACAGGAGTGCCTGGCATGCTCTGGTCCATGGAGTCATGAAGAGTCGGACACAACTAAACGACTAAACAGCAACAACAAGTTCAGGGGAAATGTGAATAAGAGGTGACATGCTAGAGGTGTAACCAATTATGGGTGGCATGGAAAAAGTGGGTAGAGAAAGTTTTTTCTCATTCTCTCATAACAGTAGAACTCATGGATGTCCAGTTAAGCTGATTAGATTCCAGGCCCAATTCAAAGTGCTGGTTTTGACCTATAAACCCTTACATGGCTCAGGACCGCAATACCTTAGGGACCGCCTCTTTCCATATGAACCTACTTGGACCCTGAGATCATCTTCATGTGCCCCCTCCTCGAGAGGTCCGGAGGGTGGCAACATGAGAATGGGCCTTCTCTGCAGTGGCTCCCCGTCTGTGGAATGCTCTCCCCAGGGAAATTCGCCTGGCGCCTTCATTATACACCTTTAGGCACCAGGCAAAAACGTTCCTTTTTAATCAGGCCTTTCATTGACCTTATCAACATCCAATACCCTTTTAAAATGTGGCTCTTTTGGGAGGGCTGTTACTGGGTTTTTGTTTTTTGTTTTATATATTGTGATCTTTTCTGTGAACCGCCCTGAGACCTCCGGGTATAGGGCACAATATAAATCCAATAAGTAATAAAATAATAAATAATATTGGACAAATCAGGACGGATGCAAGAAAGCGCTTCTTCGTGCATCACATAGTTAGACTACGGAACTCAGTGCCACAGGAAACAGTGATGGCCACCAACCTGGATGACTTTAAAAGAGGAGTGGACACGTTCATGGAAATAAAAGACTATCAATGGCTACTAGCCTTGATGGCTTTGTTTGGCCTCCACAGTTGGAGGCCATAATGCTTCTGAATACCAGTAGCTGGAAATCACAGCAGGGAGGGAGGGGGCTCTTGTGCTCGAATCCTGCATACAGCTTTCCCACAGGCATCTGGGTGGCCACCCTGAAAGCACAATGCCAGACCACTGGCCTGATCTAGCAGGTTTTCCCTGTGTTCTTATATTCCTAACTGCTGCAGCTGGTGCCAGCTGTTGATGTGACTGTGGTATATCCCCTATTAGAAACCCTGACCCTCGTTGGGGGATTGGACCAAGGCAGATGAAAGGGAAAGAGCCATCAATCCATCCATTTTGGTGTCTCTCTCATATGAGATTATGGTGCATTACGCTGTGTTGGCGAAATGGGACTTCAATATTATGGAATGAAAGTGGTGATGAGGAGGCGCACCTTACAACAAGTATTATAGCATAATGGGATAAGTGCGTAGGAGCGGGGAAAACAGCTGACTGTAATAGATACTTAGTCTCTCCTCCGCCAATAAATATATAGATGCACGCACATAAACCACTATAGCAGGTGGAGGGAGCCGGAGAACAAGAGCAAAGCAGAGATAATCATAATTTGAGAGCTTGTGAACAAAGATTCAGTTACAGAGGATTTCTCTATATGGTGATAGATGGTAATGGACCTTGGATGTTTGGTGGACTTCAAAGAAGATCTGTGTGCTCCTTGTCCTTTTTCAATTCCAATCCAACTACAGTGGACATTCCAGTCCTATTCTTATCATGGGGTTAAGGAACCTGTGGCCCTGCAGATGTTGTTGGAATCTGACTCTCATCAGCCTCAGGATGCATGGGCAATGCTTAGGGATGATGAGAGATGTTGGCCCATCAGCATCTGGTGGCTGGTCCACATTATCCTCAGTCCTGGCCTTACGTTCTTATGTTGGTGTTGTTTTTAGCCATTTATTAAATTTATACCCCATCTCTCCTCCCAAGGAAGCCCAGGGTGGCAGATGCCCACATGTTAAAAGAATACAATTAAAAATGAAATAAAAACCTATTTAAGGCATAATAAAAAATACACAGCTTCATAGCCAATAGTTTCATGCTTGCCAGGAGCAGTATATTTCAGCCATCAAATATCAGAGTACACAAGAAAATTGAAAGTTCCTCCTGAATGATGGAGAGATGCATGGACCTCATGAATGAAGGTGGTCCAGAAACAGGGACCATCATCAAAAGCTCACTGATACTGGTCAGTGACGACTGGGCAGGGGCCAATGATGACACCACCAGTATGGTCTCCCCTGACAATTGTAGGAGCTTGAACCATGCACTTTTAAAGCTCTTGCATGTGCTGGATCTGGTGAGGATGTAAAGGTAAAGGGACCCCTGACCATTAGGTCCAGACTCTGGGGTTGCAGCGCTCATCTCATGTGACCAGCATGACTAAGCCCCTTCTGGCGAACCAGAGCAGCGCACAGAAACGCCGTTTACCTTCCCTATTTATCTACTTGCATTTTTATGTGCTTTCAAACTGCTAGGTTGGCAGGAGCAGGGACCGAGCAACGGGAGCTCACCCCATCGTGGGGATTTGAACCGCGACCTTCTGATTGGCAGGATGTAGGGGCAGGCAAATTAGACAACTTCCTGGGATGCTGGACTTTAGGGACCACTGTCTACAGGGGGTACCTGTAACAGGATCTCTATCAAAGGTCAAAGTACATATGATGTTAATCATGTCTTTTGGCCTGGTGTATATGGTTTTTCTTGCAAAAACAGCCAGTGAAAGGACTGGATTGGGATCCCTGTAGTGGGGGGAAGACTTCATCACCCTCTGCTGCATCCCAGACCAGAATGGGCCACCCACAACTGCAATTTGGATGAGGAAAGAAGACCCCATTCTTTATATTTATCTTTCCTATGGTGACCTATCTAAACTAGAAATGGAGCTAAGTTTGTCGCTACTCACAAGTCCATTGATTTCACTGGGTCTACTCTGGCTGTGACTCTGTACATTTAAAGCAGTATCATGCCACTTACAACTGTCCAACTGAAAGCCCTTGGCTAACAAATAAAGACTTCCCCAACAGAATCCTGGGAACTATAATTTGCCAAGGGTGCTCAGAGTTGTTAGGAGACCCCTATTCCCTTCAGAGAGCTACAGTTCCCAGAGTGGCGTAGCAATCATTCCATCTTCCCAGGGAACTCTGGGAATTGTAGCTCTGTGCACCAAGAAAGGACTGCACCCAAGCTGAGGAGGGGGTTGTTTCCAGGCATATTAAACACTACAATTTCTGCCTCTTGGTTGCTATTCATGCAGATAGGTTTGAGGTGAGAGTAGGGACTGGTGGAATGGTTGCTGATAATCTATAAATCTCCAAGGGAAAGAACTCAGTTGGGGAATTTTCTCTTTTAAGGACTGAAGTTCCACAAACATAATTTCAGTGCCCCCTTCCTCTGAGCTTTCCAAAAGTCCCTTCCTTACTGCCCACACTAAGAAACTGGTCAAGGAGGTGAAGGCAGATGGACAGAGAAACTTGCAGACATGATGGAGAATATTGTAAAATATCACTGTGTTGGCACGGGGAATTGATCACTAGTTCATTGTTGGAAATGCTCTGACCATCATGCCTGGCAGAGAAAATGTAGTTCTCTTTTTACTGGGCAACCTGTGTTTTTAAAGGGGATTGAGGTTTGTCCCCTGTGCTGACTTTGATCAAGAAAGTAACGGTTCATCCAATTTTCCTGAAGTTGATGAGTCATGCATTCCTCTGTCCCCATACAATGACTCACTTATCCTTCTCTTCAGGGGTACTTTGGGAAAAGACTGAGTGAAACAACTCAAGTGAGTCAGCTGGGCAGGGCGGGCAGTTTCCATGGCGATATCTAATAAGCTGCTTCCTCATTTTTCAAAGTGGCAACAGGATGCTTGTCTATGTCCAGCCCGTAGATGTTTGGCCTGCCTGGTTGGCAACTAGTGGCAGGCAGATTTGTCCATTTTGGTTTTGCTCAGTTTTCATTTTCCAATCTTCAGTTCAGTTCTCCACATCTTCACATCAGGTTGTGTGTGTGTGTGTGTGTGTGTGTGTGTGTGTGTGTGTGAGAGAGAGAGAGAGAGAGAGAGAGAGAGAGAGAGAGAGAGAGCGCCCCCATGGAAATTTATCAGGACTTTAGTGTGAATTTCTTCAAACATAGAAATTTTTGTATGCAATTTCCCTAACTATATTCATTTTTGTATGTTATTTTTCACTAATAAATTAAGTTTTGCACACACTTCACCACATTATACAACTTGGCTGGAGAACTGCATTGCAAAGTTCAGAGGGGGGGGAGTCTGAGAAGGGTGAATTTTGCAGGACTGTGGTGTTTTGGTTCGCATCTTGTTCCAGGTAGTGCAGATTAGATAAGTTTGCCTTTAAATGCAAACTGAACTGAATTCCTCCCCCATTCCTAGGACTGAGAAAGACCCTCTGTCTGAAACCCCAGAGAATCACTGCTGGTCATTCTTGACAATACTGTGCTACATGGACAAACAACCTGACGATATAAGGTCTTATATTCAGCCAGCAGTAAAGTCTTACATATGCTTACTAAGAACTCCCATGGTGTTCAGTGGGGCTTACTCACCAGAAAGTGACCTTAGGCTTGCAGCCTGAAAGGTTTTTGTTGGGTTGGAGAGATCTACTGAAGAACCCCTTCATGTCAAAATGTGGGGAAGCAGGTTCTTCTCACCCACCCACCTTAAAAAATGGGTGACTGTCTTTTTTCATTTTGAAGCCTGCTATGCTGACTCATAGCAAAGATAAAGAAAAAGCCCTCCAGCAGCCTGTTGGAAGTAGAAGAGAAATTTTAGGCAGCCAGACTGTAATTCTATTCAGCCAGGAAATCTGGCTTATGATAAACCTCAATTTGCATGGGGGAAAGAAAAATGGAGCATACTCTTTATAACCATTGTTGGTCCAGATTTTACACCCACATGTGCGGTGCGCATGAACACACAAGCAGAGTGAAAAAAACACAGAGCCCGGGGAAATATACAGGGGGACCTGCGTTTGTCAAAGTCAGTGCATCACCTGCCAGACTTCAATAAGGATTTATAGCCGCAGAGCATCCAGAAGGTTTTTAACTGCATTTGAACTGATTTGCTTCCCAGAGACGTGGGCTGTTTTGCATTATCGATTCCTCTTGACTTATCCGCTCCAGTCGGTGCTGTTGACCCTGGGCGTGCTGTTGGAGCAGCCGGGTTCTCCCCCAATGTCCTTGTGTTCGGTCGATTCTCATTTGTTTTCCCCCTTCCTCCATAGACGCCTTTTGTTCTGCCTGGCGATTGCTCTTCCAGGGCCTGGGAGAATTGACCGGGTGTGTCCCAGTCTGGCTTGTCTTCCAGGGTCCTATGGTCTTCATTAAGAGCAGAAGATTTCCCGCTCCCCACCCAAGCCTAAAACCAGACAGATGCAGACCTTTGCCCCCTCTTCCTCATTTTTTTGACACCCCCCCCCAGGGTTTGCCCTAAGTGTTTCTGTAACAGACATAGCACTGGTCAGAAACTGAAGCTGGAAAATAGCAGGATTGGGGGGGGGGTTCCCTTAAGTGGAGTAGAAAGAGGCATTTTTTCTAATGGTGCAAGATATTTGGGGCTGTTTGGTAGACTGCAGTGCACTACTGTAAATGGTTGTGGCTAAAATGGTCAGGTAGGCAGTAGTCAGTTTTTTGGGTACAGGAAAAAAATGTTTGTTCTTCCTTTGCAGAAAATATGGACCATTGTGTGCCCTTCACATGGGGATTTACAAGAAAAGCCCATTTGCCACCTAACTCTGAACAGAAAGATATGCCTCATGGCTTGTGTAGCTTTGAATTTAGCACATAGGAGGTGCCCTGCCGGATGAGAGTGGTGGCTCATTCAGTCCAGCAGTCCGTCCTCACAGAGACCAACTTGATGCCTGTGAGTTGCCGGCAAGTAGCACCTGGGTGCAACAGCACTGTGCCCACTTGCAATTCCCACTAACTGGTATCCGCAGGGAGTAGGACAGTTTCCCACTTTCTGCGGTTTTGGCAAGGGGAAAGCACACTTGTGAATGGTCCAAAGTGTGACAACTTATCAACTTGCCATGCCCTGGGTGAAAACAGCTGAAAGTTTGCAGAACTTTTCTTTCTGAGTGATTCAAGTAGTCGCAAGAACTGCGCAAGGGAGAGCTGGAAGGGAGCAGAGATGATGCTTCTCTAGCAGCCAGCCTTTTAGGGTTTCCAGATCTCAGACTTTATCCCTGAGAATCAGGTTTTCATTTCCCATTATTTTTCTTCTGGTGGCTCCCTGTGTCCACTTCCCTGCGAGTATGCGAAACCGCCATTTATTTATTTTTGCATTATCAGTTTCTCCTTTTTACAATTTAAGTTAAATTCTCCATATTTCTACATTAGGTTTTTTTTTAAAAAGCCATCATGGAAATTCAACAGCATTTTAGTGATAATTTCTCCTAATGGGCGCATGTTTGTATGCAGTTGTTCATAGTTTTGCAGAGCAATTTCCCCAAGTATAATGCATTTCTGTTTAATAGTTTTATGCATGCGTGCATTTTTATGCACACTTTAACTTTGTACGTGCTTTTTGGTACATATTATTCACCTAAAGTACTGCTTTGCAAAATTCAGAGAAGTGTGAATTTCGAGGGATGGCAACTGCACTTCCGCCTCTTGAAATTTCCAGTGATGGCAAATGTCCCATTGATTTATTTTCCACTTTCCCCTATGGTTAAAGTATTAAAGACTTAATGATAATTTAAATGGATTAGGGACCCAACCAAAGTTTACTGAGTTTTTTAAACTCATAGTCACAAGAATCCATGAAACCTACACTGGGGAAAATGCCTTTAACCCACCTTGAACTGTGCATTGCAAAATTCAGAGAAGCACGAATTTTGGAGGGTACCTGTGTTCCAGCTCACATATTGGTTCAGAAAGTGTGAATTAGTTTGGTCTGCCTTTAAAGGCAAACTGAACTGAATTTCTCCTACCCCTACTTGGAAATAAACCCCACTGAATTAAGTGGAACTTCCTCCTGAATAGACCTGTATAGGATTACACTGGGTGCCCAAACCAGTGCCGTAGCGTGGGTTGTCAGCACCCGGGGCAAGGCAAGTAATTTGCGCCCCCTAACCCGTGGATTTGCGCCCCCTAACCCGTGGATTTGCGCCCCCTAACCCTAACCCCCAGATGTTGCGCCCGGTGCGGCCGCCCCCCCCTGCACCCCCACGCTACGCCACTGGCCCAAACTACTCTTGCTTCCTCAAATGATTTCACCCAGTTCCCCTGTCTGTCACTTAGGCCTGGAGCTCCCTCCTGGCTGAGCTTTTAGCCGGAAATATTTGAAGTGATGCTTGGAGAGGGAGTGAAGATAGAAGAGAAAAATGAGGTATTTTCAGTGAACAGGAAGATCTGAGCAATTAGTTGAGGGGGGTCAGGCAGGGAACATACTGGAAAAGGTGTGGCAGCTTTGCCCAATTTTTTACACTCACTTTAATGGAAGTTTCCCATCATATACAAAATAAATGGAGACCCTGAAACCTGTGTCCAGGTGGGCTGCCATGCTGCCACAAGCCTCTCAGTGTTTCAGAGGCTTCATTGAGAAATGGTGCTGATTCCAGCAGCTTCCTGGTGGAATCCATTCATGTAACGCAAAGGGGGAAGGTATGGGGGACAGTAGTGGCTAATGGGGCGGCGCAGGAAGGGTTGCGTTGCTAACTTGCCTTCCCCATTGTGTGCATCACTGCCGTTTACCAAGTAGGGAGAGTTGGGAGCGAAAGGGGAGTGGTGAGCTTGGTGCAGGCACAGCAATAGGACTGTTGAATTGGTTCTGCTGCTGAGGTTGCACCACACTGGGCTTCTCCCTCTTCTTGGTAACTGGCAGTGATGTGCAGAATTGGGAATTTGTATCAGCACCGCAGCACCGCATTGCCAACTGCTGCCGTTCATGTACCAAGAGTCAGGTTCTTCTTCCGGTAAAGCAGTCGAGAAATCCAAATAAGAGATGGAAGCCCACCCAGGGCATGCTCCAGCCGCCTCGCTCCCCAATATGCCTTGGGGAAAGGGCAGTGTCTTTCTGGCCAGAGGAGGTGGCACTGATGCCCTCAGCCTCAACAGAGACAGTGCTTATGCATAGAGAACAAAGGAAATTGCCCGACCTTCATCTCCATCAGAGGTTACCAACAGGGAGTCCAAGGGCACACATAAACCCGCAGGAGTGTCCCTGTTCCCCCTGAAATTTGGCTTGAAAGAAGCATTCTCTTGTAGCCAATAGGATAGATTATGGTGTGTTCTTGGCAGCCGGTGTGTGTGTGTGTGTTGATGGTGGTGATTTTCCTCAGTTTGCATTTTAACATGAAACCACCCATTTTGGTCCAACCCTGATGATAGCACAAAATCCTTCACTGCACCTATTGATGGCTAGCTTGCTTAACAGGTTCAGCACAGGCCCTATGGTTTGTAGACGCATCCAGCTCCGTCCTCTGATGACTCACCATCACTCCTGCCCTACAGCATCTGCTGCCTGAGGCATCCATCTCATTTTCCCTAACGGTAGGGCCGGCTCCAATTAATTGTGTGTGTGTATGCCGCTTAATTGTAACAAAACTGCAAAGCGGTTTGTAGAAAGAAGAAAATAATAACATTACCAAGTATTTAATAAAGTCACAAATAATTCAATCCAACCACAAGCTAAAACCATATCAATGCACATGTCAACGTTCTACATACCAGGATAGGCTTGCCTCAGCCAAAAATGTTTTAAGCAGGTGCCAACAACAGTATAGTGAAGGCACCTGCACATTGTCAATTGGCAGGGAGTTCCAAAGTGTGGGTGCTCCTGCATGAATAGATTCATTTCTTGCAAATGCATAACGTGCATTAAAAGCTCAAGAGGCCCTGCATTCCTGTTCCATTGCTTTTAACCTCTCATTTCACTATGTCTGCATTTTTAAATAATTAGGAGGGAAAGCAGGGAGTAGGAAGCAATAGTCTAACGCCAAAAACACCAGGGTCCTTTTCAGCTTCCCACTTTTTCCTGCCCTATCATTGCTTTTATCCAGTAACATAGTTTCCTTTAATCTCATTTAAGCCAATAATGATGAATCTATCCTATGAAATGGGAAATGTTGGCAAGAGTTTGTTATTTCAAGTGGGGGTTAGCGGGAGAGAAAATTTATGGGACAGAGAGAAAGAGAGAGAGAGAGAGCTGTGTAGAGGGGACATGCTTGTCACAAATATATGCACGGTCCCCCTGCTGGTGTCATATGGAAACAATTGCAATTAGAAATCTTTTATTTTGGTGCTGCTATGAGCTGAGCGATGCAGCTAGAACACTTGCCCCGTTTGTAAGTATATTGAAATGATTACAATTGGAATATCTTCATTCGTACTCCTATGAGACAACAATGGCTTGTCAGGTGAACTCTGCCTCTCTGGACTGTAGGGTGGTAACAGCGAGTGATGAAAGGCACACCACCCCATAAGGAAAAAAGCAAATGAGATCAGGGATGGGGAGCCTGTGCACACCCAGATGTTGCTGAACTACAACTCCCAGCATCCCCAGCTATCAGTCATGCTGGCTGACTGGGGCTGATGGGAGTTGGAGTCCTGCAACATCTGGAGGGCCAGAGGTTACACATTCCTACCTTCGATGAAAAGAGGAGGGCAGGGGACTCGAAAGAGACATGAGAAGGGCTTACAGAATTATTCATGGTCTAGAGAAAGTGGATACAGAGAGCTTCTCTCTCCCTCTCTCTCCCTCTCCAAGAACTTGGGCTCATCCAAGTTTCCTCCACTGGAGGAAAGTGGAGAGGGAATACCTCCTCACAAGCTTTGCAATGGATCTGTGGAACTCAGGGCCACAAGATGTGAGCTCAAGTGGCCTTGAGAAGGGATTAAGCAGATGAACGGAGGGTCCATTTGTACATTCTGACTTCTCTCAAGCACCTACTCCTGGCTTTTCTTTTAATAAGAAAGAAATGCAAAAGGTAGGTCGCTCAGACCGCTTCCTAAATTTGTAAACTGCGCGGGGGTGGGGGTGGTGGAATTGGGAGGTATTCACTGGATTTTTAAAAAATCATGACAGCTGAGAAGCTGCTGCTTGCTGAGAGGGGGAGAAGCAAGGTGGCAGGGCAGTCGGTGTGGTTCACATGTGCTGGTTGAGCCAATGTGGTACTGCAGTGAGTGCTTTCACACTATGCAGGCCTCTTTGCCGCCTCCCCTTCCTGGAAGGCAGCAATGAGTCAACTGTCCGGAGGTCAGGTGAGCCCCAGCATGCTGTGTGCGACTCATAATATTATTGTTGTTGTTTTGCTGTTGTTGTTGTTGCTGTTGTTGTTGTTGTTGCTGTTGTTGTTTTAAAAAACATCTAATTCATTGCACCCCCTCTCCCCACACATAGCTATTAACAATGAGTGCCAAGCATCAATACGCAGAGGTTTTGTTTTCTGTAAAAAACAGGGTGCTTTTCCACTGCATTTAGTGACTGTTGTATCTAAGGCGAGGATCAGAAAAGCTGCAGGTTTCTTGGGTGGGCAGGATTCCTTGAAAGGCAGAGGAGTGGCGGGGCAGCATCTCTCCCTATTGTTATGTCCCATCGAAAGAATTCTGTCTGAGCTCCTAGTCAAGGATTTCAAAGGCCCGGAACCGGCTCGGGTCCCTGAAGGATCAATCGACCTAAACACATCCTTTTTAATGCCCGCCTCTCCTCCCAAGGAGAGACAATCCAGGCCTCTTGCGTAATGCAAAGGGAGAATAAAGCCTTCCGTCAGGAGAAATCGAGGAGGACCATGCCTGGTCACTGAAAGGAAAAGACCACCGTCTGGTACCATGGCAATGGAGCAGGGATTATATTGCGGCAGAAAATAGGTTCCTTTTGATTATTATTCCAGTGCGTCCTTCTCAAGCAGCAGCTAAGCGATGTTGTCACTGAGCCTGATGAGAGGCCCGTTGTAAGGGGGAAAAGGAGGCTCCGAGAGGAGCAGACTGCGTTGCGGTGGAAAAAGAAAATGTTCGGGAGGAGGAGGAGAAGGAGGAGGCTGTTCTGTTTCTAATAGATACTGATGTGCTAGGGTAAAAGACGCAACAGCAGATGCCTTTGGGGAAATTGGGAACAGGGGGTTTATCCTGTAGGGAGCTCAGATTCCACAATGAAAGGCGCAAATGAGTGTGTCTGCAGGAGAAAGCCTTGCAGTTGCTGGGTGGTGTTGGAAAGGTTCTCTGTGCATGCTCGGATGAACTCTTTGTTTTAACAGTGCAGTGGTAAGTCACTTTTGAGGGGCTGCGTAGATTTGACTGTCGAAGGCAGGCACTCTTCCATCCTGCCCTTGCCCCCTTCCAGCCCTTTCCTTCTGCCTCGCTCATCTTCACACCAATTTCTCTCATCCTACCCCATTTTTTACCCCGATCAAAAGCCCTTAGGGTGCCTGAGTAATCATCCGTTGTCTTACAAATGGGCAGGGTTGAATGGACATTCAGGAGAAAGACTGCAGCATTTGGGACGTTTTTGTTCAGTGAAAAGACGACTCAGAGGTGGCATGATGGAGGCTTATAAAAATTATGCATGGCATGGAGAAAGTGGATAGAGGAAAGTTTCTCTTCCCCTCTCATGACACAAGAACTCTTGTGGACATCCGATTAAGATGAATGTTGGAACACATTCATGGCAGATAAAAGGAAGTATTTCTTCACACAATGCATAGTTAAACTATGAAGCTCACTCCCACAGGAGGCAGTGATGGCCAATGACATGGGTGGCTTTAACAGAGGATTGGACAAATTCATGAAAGGGAGGGCAATTAATGGCTACAAGTTGCTGTGGCTTCTGAAGACCAGTTGCTGGAAACCACAGAAGGGGAAAGTGGTCCCATGCTCATGTCCTGCTTACAGGTTTCCCACAGGCATCTGGTTGGCAACTGTGAGGGCAGGATGTCATCCTCATGCACACCCCATAGATCCAGACAAAGCTCATTTTAGACTCTTGGAACAGCCCAAAGTGTCCTTTGTTGACCCACTGTCGAACCAGCGGGCCACAGCAACAGCTATGGGGAGATAAACTTTGCACAGCATTCCTGCACATCTTGAGACAAATTCTGTATGCATGCAAAACTATCAACATTTTCAATGAAGTTATTAAGAACTAGGCCAGGCAGGCAATTGATCTTGCCACTGAAGAATTCTTGCTGTTTTTATAAGAATGGTGACAGCATTGGTTCGGGTCAGGGATGCACAACTTTGTGTTAGCAAGCAGTCTAGATTCTTGAATTTTGACTGCTCCATCAACTTCTGATGAGTGATGTCGGTGAACTGGTTTAATCTTCTTAACCCCTGTCTTTGAGGCAGGGGAAACTGTTCCGCATAATCTGTCATACTTTTGGAGTGCTGTTGGCTGATCCTGGCAAGATCTCAGTAACCCTATGATGGGTCACAAAGCAATGAAGACAACCAGGGTTTGAGAGGATGAAGCAGCTGCACAGGCTGTGTCCCCCCCCCCCCAATTTTTGGGATATGACATGGGTTCCAGCAATTTGGAATTAGAATGCTGGATTAAATGGAGGGTCTGGATTAATGATGCAGTTCTCCAGATGATGTTGGTCTACAACTCCCATCTTCCCTGATCATTCGAAGTTGAAGTCCAACTCTGAAGGGTCACAACTTGCTAGATGGGCCTTTTTCTCTGTTCCAGTAAGACAATCCATACATTCTTATGGGTTGTGTCTTTGCCTTTCTCTATAGCAGGGGTGAAGAAACTCAGACTCGGCCCACACCCCTCACTGGGTTATGTTTCACACCCAAGTGTTTTTGCCTGACTGAAATGTATCATTCAGCTTTGATCATGCCTCTTCCTTGTCTGGCTAGAGCAGGGCTTTCCAAACTTGGGTCTCCAGCTGTTTTGGGACTACAACTCCCATCACCCCTAGCTAGCAGGACCAGTGGTCAGGGATGGTGGGAACTGTAGTCTGAGAACAGCTGGAGGCCCAAGTTTAGGAAACACTGGGCTAGAGGATAGAGAGGGATGAGTGAGTGTGTACAGAAACTAGCCTCTGGTACCAAGGTCAAATATAATGGGCTTTTCTTTGTTGTTTTGACCAATATATACATTTTATGTACACTTTTTCTTAGTAAACACTGCTTATCATTATAAAGGTGCATTGAAAATAGGTCAGAGAAGTGTGAAGTTTGAAGAAGTTTGTGGGTTTCCCACAGGCATCTGGATGCTGTCATTGGTCTGATCCAGCAAGCTATTCTTAAGTTATTATGTTCATTTGGGCTTGTGTCTTGTTTCTGGAAGTGCAGCATAGCTGTCAAGTGTCCCTTATTTGAAGGGACAGTCCCTTATTCCAGCGCCATGTCCTGCTGCTGTCCCTTATTGTTGGATGTCCCGTAAATGTCCCTTAAATGATGTCCCTTAAATTTCAAAGGAAGCAGCTTCTCTCCCTCCCTCCCTGCCAGCCAGGGAGGAGGGAGGCAGGAGGCTCCAACTGTGTTGCTTGGCTGTGTTGCTCACCCAATAAGAAGTCTAAGAACGACTGGGGGTGGAGCTTGCATGCCTTGTGTGTGGCTAGTTAATACAAGCTGAGGGGTTTTTTGAATGCTGGACACCATTTTGTTGCACGTGCTGCTGCAAACTTTGCAGTGCAAAGCCGGGCCGGGGAGCCATCTTAAGCTGAGGCTGCATAGGCCTTGTGGTGCATGTGATTCAGATTCTATTCAGTTGAACTTCTGGTTACAAAGTTGGTTGGACAGTGTTCTCGAAGCTACCAGCATGAATTTGACCAGATTGCAGGAGGACATGAAGACTGGAGTGTCTGGAACAGGTGAGGCTGCAGGCCCCTTATTTTGGCTGCTGATCCCTTATTTTCAAGGCTGCTGGTCCCTTATTTTCAAATCTGTAAGTTGACAGCTATGAAGTGCAGATGTTGTTGGTTTGTGCTGAAGTGTGAACGGTGTCAAATTTCTCCTTCATCCCTACCTGCTAATGGGCTTCTCACAGGTATTCATTTGGCCACAACAGGACACCGATGCTGCCATAGATAGCTTGTCTAATCCAACAGAGTTCCTCTTATGTTCTTAACAAATCCATCCCTAAAAGAGAGGGACTAGATTTTCAGGGGATTTGTGTTGCTTGTTTTATAACCCAAAGGTGCTACTTCAGGAGTGGGGATGGCTGAAAGTTCCACCTCCCTTCTCCAAAAGCCACTCTGTTTTAAGGGAAAAGATATATTTCACTTCCTATTCACAATCCAACCCTTCCCCATGGCAGAACATGTGCCAAGAGGGGGATGGTGCATGCTGGACATTGCCTTATGGATGGTCTCCTTAAAAGTTGACACCTTGCAGCTGTGAGTTCCATAGATTAATTCCACAATGTGCACAGAAGTATTCCAGTGTGCTGTAGTGGTTAAGAGCGGTAGTCTCATAATCTGGTGAACCGGGTTCGCATCTCCACTCCTCCATATACAGCTGCTGGGTGACCTTGGGCTAGTCACACTTCTCTGAAGTCTCTCAGCTCCACTCACCTCACAGAGTGTTTGTTGTGGGGGAGGAAGGGAAAGGAGAATGTTAGCCGCTTTGAGACTCCTTAGGGTAGTGATAAAGTGGGATATCAAATCCAAACTCCTCCTCCTCCTCCTCCTCCTCCTCCTCCTCCTCCTCCTCCTCCTCCTCTTCTACTACTACTACTTCCCTTTTGCACTCTGCAAAATCTGTAGTCATGTCAGAGAATTCCAACAGAAATGGGAACAGGAGTAGAAATCACCAGTCTTCGTTCCACTGAATCCTAGCAGTATTTACTCTTGTTGCTTTATTTCATCTGCAAAATAATATGTCATTGACCACATTCCCCACCCCCATTCGCACAGGGTTTCCTTTGCATTGAAATCAATGGGGTAGGATGACGTAACGACAATTTACGTAATTTACTTAATTAATTACATAAGTTATGTATGTTATGTAGTTTTGCCAGAGCAGACGGTGAGATGAGCAACATAGTTTTGCGTGCAAGATGAGGCGCAGTGGAAGGGAAGCGGTGCTGCTTGTGATGTATACAGGGCTGAATGGAACAAAGATCCCAACAAATCATGACTGGCCTTTCTATTAGGCTGAATGTGGCAGTCGCCCAAGGTGGCGGATGCTGAGGAGCAGGAAATGGTGGTGAGATGTTGGGAGGACAGAGCTGTGTGGTGGAGGGCTCTGAAACATTGAAGATCTTCAAATAAGTTTTGGCTGCCATTTCAGTATGCTTCTATGTGGGGTATTAACGAAGGCAGGAGCTTGTTCTTCACCTCAGGCAGCAACATGCCTTAGGCTTGACCTGCCCTGAACTATCGCTATGAGAGGTATGGGCATCCCCAGCAATGTGTATGTGTGATGCAAATGTCCCAAATAAATAAATACAGGGTTTTTTTGTTTTGTTTTTTTAAAGGAAATGAGAATTGTGGTTGCGCATATTGTCTCATATTTCATGTTCTCAAATGGTACAAACACACTCCTTGAAAAGAAAAGAAAAGAAAGAAAACTGAGAATCAGGGTATCTTGGCTTATCTGGGGAAGGGACACCTGCCCCTTTACACACACACACACACACACACACACACACACACACACACACACACACACACTTCATCTAGAGGAACATCCTTTGTTGCCATAGCAACCGTAAGGAGGCCACGTAATTTTGGATTTCCATTTTGACTGACTTTTAACACGTTTTTATGATCAATTTGCAAAAGGCAGGAAGTCAATGAATTCCGATTAGGGCAACAAATCAGTGCTGAATTCATTTGAAGTCACAGGCGAAAAAGAAGATCAGTATGGCAGCTTTGCCACCCGACACCGTCCTGCAAATACAGAACTTGACAGGAAAGGAGCTGGGTTTAAGCCCAGGGCATAGAAGATTAACTAGCAAAGGTTTTAATGAGTAGCTTAGAGGGGTTGGGGGGCATGTGTGCTGTGGCTGGGTCCCCCCATTCTGATCGACTCAATAGACTTTTTTTTTTAAGCTGCACAATATTATTTTTTTTAAAAAAGACCCTCACAGTGAAGCATGTTCCACAATGACATCCATAAATGAGATCATGTGATGCACACATGCCTTATGCGTGGCATATGATGGGGTTGTATGTGGAATTGCTCTGTGCATCTCTGTGCTTGAGATTTAATACCTGCATATTTCAATTTATTGATAAATAGTTTGCATTAAAAAAAATCCTGCTGTTTCTTCAAGGAGCTCAGGATGGTGTACTGTACACAAAGGATAACTAGCATGGTCCATTCCTAATATTGTCAGACAACAGCTCCCATAGGACCCAGAATGGTTGGTGTGGTGATGGGAGTGGTAGCTCAGCATAATCTGACAGTCTCCCCACCTGCTGCAGTAAAATTGCTTTCAGGCAAGTGCTATCGGAACTGCTGCCTCTCAGCCTAACCTGCTTCACAGGATTGTGGTGGTGTTGGGGAAAATGCATGTATGGCACCTGATGGTTCTTGAAGAAAAAGATGGGCTACAAATGCATCCAACCAACCAACCAACCCTTCAGTCTTAGAATCAGAGTTGGAAGGGAACACAAGGATCAACTAGTGCCAACCCCCTGCAATGCAGGAACTTTTAGCCCGATGTGAGGCTCAAACCCACAACCCTGAGATTAAGAGTCTCATGCTCTACCAACTGTGCTATCCTTCAGGGCAAGAAAACTATATAGCGTCAGCATGCTTCAGGGGCCATCTCAAGGCCAACCAGGCCAGTCTTGCTTTTGGAGGAGCTGCTCTGTGCCCTTGAAGGCTGCTGCCTTGTTCTGCAGTCATTGGCTCCTAGCATGGTGGCAATTTGGTCTTCTGAATCCAAATAGTCTTCTGAGATAGTAAGGTGGAAATGGAGATTCCTCATCCAGTTCAGCTTGAGGGAGCTTGAGGGAAGGTCAGACATATAACAGGGCTGCTGTCTTGGTTTTTGCTTGTTTATTTGTTGTTAAGCCACACACTTTTTTGTCACTGGGAACACAGTGGTGCTGTGGTCTAAACCACGAGCCTCTTGGGCTTGCCGATCAGAAGGTGGCTGGTCCGAATCCCCACGATGGAGTGAGCTCCCGTTGCTCGGTCCCAGCTCCTGTCAACCTAGCAGTTCGAAAGCACACCAAAAGTGCAAGTAGATAAATAGGTACCACTCCGGCGGGATGGTAAACTGCGTTTCCGTGCGCTGCTCTGGTTTCAGTGTTCCATTGCGCCAAAAGTGGCTTAGTCATGCTGGCCACATGGCCCGGAAAAATTGTCTGTGGACAAATGCCGGCTCCCTCAGCCTGTAAAGCGAGATGAGCGCCACAACCCCAGAGTCATCTGTGACTGGACTTAACTGTCAGTGGTCCTTTACCTTTTTTTAAAAAAAAAAAACCACACACCTTTCTGTCACTGGGAAGAAGGGATTGTATCTTTAAGGCCAACCACTAGGAAAGAAGAAATCTAGACACACAACCAGTTCTGGCTGAATTTTGCTCCTAATCATCATCATCCAAAGGAGAAGACAAAGAGGGAGAACCAGCCTCAAGATGCAAACATGGGGACCCTCTGGCTCATAGGCCCTAAGTTGACCCCTCCAAGCCCATTTCTCACTAAAAAAGCCCACCTGCCCACACACCTGTTGTCATATGTGACATCAGGTGCTGGGCAGATAAGGACCCGACTGCAAAGGAGCAACTAGGAACTTAAAGGGAGTTCCCAAATGCTCCTTTGCGAGCAGGGCGTGTTGCCAGTGCTGATCAGCTCATTGGCACCGACAGAGAGCCTGTTGCGATCAGCTGTACTCAGGAGTTCCCTGTTGAGAACTCCCTTGTGCAGCTCTGAGAGTTTGTTATCAGTATCACCTGATTGGCACTGAAGGTGAGCCCTCTGAAGGCACACTTTCAATGCCAATCAGCCGTGAGTCTGTCTTTCTCCATTTGCAGTCACAGTTTGTATCCAAACTGCCCATGCAAATAGCCATTCCCCACCCCACCCCCTGCAATAGGCTAGTCTGTATAGGACCAGAATAAAAATGTCCATTTGCAAGCACAGTTTGAATTCAAACCACATCTGCAAACAGACAAATTGGGGCACGCTGTCAGTGACAATCAGCTGACACAGTACTAGCAGTGACACTCCTTGTAGCTGCTGCTGGACAGCATGGTGGCAATAGATGATTGACAGGTGATTGGCCCTCCCAACTTTCACAACGGCCTGCAGGGAGGGGGAAAGGCCAGGTCTGACCCACAGGCCTGCAAAGCCCCTGGAAATGCCACTCCTTCTCTTGGTTATCATCATTGTTGGCATAATGGCAGGCAACCAAATGATGGTGAAGAAGAGAAGGAGGAACAGAAAGATCAAGAGAGTGGTAATGTCAAAGAGAGTTAAAGACTGCTTGGAAACTTCAAGCAGTTGTGGCCTTCAGCTCCTGACTGAAATCGGGTGAGTGGAGCATATTGTACCCATTGCCCTGATTGCCGGTGTTTCCAGCCCAATTTAAAGTGCTGGTGGCAAAGCCGTGTCCGGGCTGGTTGTGTATGTCATCATGTGAGATTGTTCTGCAGCTATTTCCATTTAGGGGGGCCCTGCCTTACTAGAAGTCAGCCTACTGGGCTAAGCAACATTTGAATTTACTTCTAGGTTGTACTGTTGGAAATATTGACTTAAAATCAATCAAGGGCCTTTTTAATGATGGATACCACAAGACAACTCTTCTAACCTTCAGCAGCCATAGAATTCCAGCTTTAATCGTGGAAAAGAAAGCTCTTTTAGCCCAGAATGGGGTCCTTCCTTATTGGCATTTAGCAGACACCTCACTTAAGCCACTGTTTGCATTCAAAAGGGCAAACAGGAGGAACAAAGCCACCTCATCTAATACAGTGGTACCTCGGGTTACAGACGCTTCAGATTACAGACTCCGAAAATCCAGAAATAGTACCTCGGGTTAAGAACTTTGCTTCAGGATGAGAACAGAAATCGTGTTCCGGCGGCCCGGCAGCAGCAAGAGGCCCCATTAGCTAAAGTGGTGCTTCAGGTTAAGAACAGTTTCAGGTTAAGAACGGACCTCCAGAACAAATTAAGTTCTTAACGCGAGGTACCACTGTACTGACATTTGCCTTATAGCTGAAGAAGAACCCTGTCAGTGGTGTTCTCAGCTGAAAAAAAGCCCTGCTGGCTGGGATGGGTCCTTGAACTCTGAACATGCCTCTTGCTTGCCTAGGTGGAGAATAGATAGGGGTGCGGGAGAGCGTGTCTAGGAACAGGCCTACTGTAGAAAGGTAAAATTGACATCCATTGCTCCTCCCACTTTTGCCTCTGGCCCCGCCCACCACATGCATAAAGCCCTCAGAAGGTTCCTCAAGCTGAAGAAGGCCTCCCCCTCTATATTTTTTCTGGTGCCTGATAGCTGCCTGAGAAATCCTCTGCTCCTCAGT
The DNA here is from genome assembly GCF_965112155.1 of Podarcis liolepis. Lineage (NCBI taxonomy): Eukaryota > Metazoa > Chordata > Lepidosauria > Squamata > Lacertidae > Podarcis > Podarcis liolepis. The sequence continues at coordinate 23,190,634 of NC_139567.1, read as the reverse complement.
CTGTTACAGTGATGGGAGCATCCCACCAGCCTGCAAATGAAGTTTTAGGTGCTTGCTCTGCATCTAGAGCCACAGCCACAACCTGGTTGTGGTTGTGTGAACAAAGTCGCACCTAGTTGGTGGAAGTACAGGATTCGACTGCCAGTGTGTATCCATTGCAAACGTGCACTAACAAAATGAAAGGATGCTGGCACGCGTCAGTAGAGAGTGTCATGGAGGAGCAGGTGACAAATTAGTGGCAGGTGTGCTATTGCCCTCTGCTGGACACAAGTGGTGTTGGCTGTGAAATAAAATGCAAAGCTCGCTTTTTCATTGATGAATGAGCAGTCACTAGTAGACTATGATAGCTCACTCGGTAGAGCATGAGACTCTTAATCTCAGGGACATGGGTTTGAGCCCCACATTGGGCAAAGCATTTCTGCATTGTAGGGGGTTGGACTAGATGACATCAGGAAGAACTTTCTGACACTAAAAGCTGTCCGACAGTAGAACTGTCTCAGGAAGTTGTGGGCTCTTCTTCCTTGGGGGTTCTTAACTGGAGGTGGCATGGCCACCTGTCATGGTTGTTTTAGCTGAGATTCCTGCATTGCAGGAGGTTGAATTAGATGAACCTTGGGGTGCCTTCCATCTCTACGATTCTATGATTCTAAGTTGCTCCAGTTCAAAAACACATCAAAGTGCAAGTAGATAATAATAATAATAATAATAATAATAATAATTATTATTATTATTATTTATACCCCGTCCATCTGGCTGAGTTTCCCCAGCCACTCTGGGCGGCTCCCAATCAGTGTTAAAAACAGTACAGCGTTACATATTAAAAACTTCCCTGAACAGGGCTGCCTTAAGATGTCTTCTGAATGTCAGGTAATTATTTATCTCTTTGACATCTGATGGGAGGGCGTTCCACAGGGCGGGCGCCACTACCGAGAAGGCCCTCTGTCTGGTTCCCTGTAGCCTCACTTCTCGCAATGAGGGAACCGCCAGAAGGCCCTCGGCGCTGGATCTCAGTGTCCGGGCTGAACGATGGGGGTGGAGATGCTCCTTCAGGTATACAATAGGTACCGCTCCAGCGGGAAGGTAAACGGCATTTCCGTGCGCTGCTCTGGTTCACCAGAAGCAGCTTAGTCATGCTGGCCACATGACCTGTACGCCAGCTCCCTTGGCCAGTAAAGCGAGATGAGCGCCGCAACCCCAGAGTCGTCCATGACTGGACCTAATGATCAGGGGTCCCTTTGCCTTTAAGTTGTTCCTGGGATCACAACTGATGAGATGATTCAATTTCAATTGCATATACAGTGGACGCTCGGGTTGTGAATGTGATCCATGTGGGATGCACATTCACAACCCGCAGCGGCACGGCTGCACACGCACGGGTTGTGATTCGGCAAGTCTGCACATGCGCAAAGCATGATTTAGCACTTCTGTGCATGCACAACCGCTGAAACCCGGAAGTAACCCGTTCCAGTTCTTCCGGGTTTCTGCAGTCCGCAACCTGAAAAAACGCAACCTGAAGCATCTGTAACCCGATGTATGACTGTGATATATATATGTGTGTGTGTGTGTGTGTGTGTGTGTGTGTGTGTGTGTGTAACTCACCTTTTTATTTCAATGCAGAGGTTAAAAACAATGCCAAAGGAATGTGTCCCTCATGAAGAACCAGGGCTCACCAGTTCTTTTGCCAGTGATCTTGCCCTTTAAGTAGGGAAGCTTTGACGCAACAGACCTGAAACAAAGTGATCCTTGCTGCAGAGCAAGCAGGAGTCAGTGCTTCCTTTGACCCCTTAGTCTGGCAGGCAACTATGGAAGATTCATAACACCCTTCTTTTGATGTGCCCCTTCCCTCAGGGTATAGCACACCATCGTGCAAAAATAACTTCGGCTGCAATCCTAACTCACAGACTGGGAGCTGAGTTCAGCAACATCTGAAGGGCCACAGATTCCCCATGCCTGCTCATGAGAATCATAGTTTGGTGAAGTGTACAATCTAACTTGATGCCCTCTGGAAGTTGCGTGGCTGCAGGTCCTATGAGCATGTCCAATGCTATGGGAAATGGGAAGTGTAGTCCAGCAGCTAACTGATCTGCCAAGTTGGCTGCCCCAGTCTAGAGCCTTTCTTTCCAAGGGAAGGGGTTTTTTCCTAGAGGAGTCATACAGTGGTGCATTCTGTAGTTCATTGGGAACTGGGTCTGAGTTGTGAGCCTTTCTCCAAACAATTCTGGCCAGATTCCATGCTCTTCCCACTGCGAGCACCTGGCCCCTACAAGCTTGCCCCAAAGGGAAGCCAGCCCTTACACTGAAAAATGGCCTGGCATGCTGTAAAAGTGCTCTTAAGCACATGCAAAAGAAGAAAAACTGCAGGAGCCACACACTCTAATAGATAATTACACTTTGTAGTTGTGATGTTGCCTCAACAGCTTGCATTGTAGTGATGGGCGTGGAGGAGGGTGGAATCCATTGGCTTAATTTTAAGACTGCACTCCTTAATCTTTTAATTGTATAGTCTTTATCCTGCAGTCTGTAATATGCACAGTGTACACCCCAAGACTGAAAGCCTGATCTTAGAAACAAAGGCCCTGGCGCACACCAGTGACATCACTGCTGTGTGCCAGGGAGTGTTTGCACCAATGCTGAATATTAAAGTGGCACCTGATTTAAATGGAAACTGTAACAAATTAAAGGCAAACTAAATATAGTTTTCTTCAAGGAGACTTTTTTGTCACTTGTAGCTCACTGGGTTTTGCATTATCAACAGGATTGCCAACCAATTCTGTTAATCGCAGAATTTGGCTCAAAATGTATAGTTCAATTAAAATTGAATAGTGTTTCAGAACAAGAGCAACCTTATCCAAATCCACTTTTCCATAAAGCAGTGAGCATTGCACTATTGTCTGGATACTTTGAACCTTTTTGCCCAGGTCCTAATATTAGGCAGCTTGCAGCATGCCCTTAAGACTACAAAAACTCATAATGCAGTGCAACTGTTATGAAACATACATATTGGAGGACTATAATTTGAAGAGAGATTATATCCTTTGCCAATGGAACCCCACAGAATGTGGCTGTGCGGTCATATTTTTCCATAGATATTTACAGCCCAGGGGCAGAAAACCAGAAAATAATAGCATATACATTGTCCACATTGTCTCCTTGGCTTCTACCTCTGTGGGGTTTTTTTAGTCAAACAGCACTTGACCACCTAGGGTTACTGTCTTTTGGATGTCCGCCATCTTTCTTTCTGAGCGAGTGAGCAACCAATGTCATCCTTTACAGTTCATTAAATTCCATGAGGCTGGCCAGATGAGAAGTCTACATATTTGCAAGTAATATCCATATTTCCTATCATTAATGCTCTTTGGGGATTGACAAGAGGCCCGCTGCCATACTATAACATTTTGGCAGTCTCGAGGACTGGCAAGTCCCAATCACACACCCTTTGATTTGGAGAGTTTCCTCTTCCCCTTTTGGCACGCTTGCCGGTGTCACCAAGAGCGGAAGCAAGAGGCTGTGCCAAGGTTTTGTGCAGAGCAGTGGATAACATTACTGTTCGTTACCCACTTTATCCTGACATGGCATTAGCATGCCCCTGGGCGAGCCGGTTCAGGCATGGTGCCATCTGAAGGGCTAAGCATATTCAAGGCACAGTATGTGTGTTGGGAACATGAGTGTTGAAGTAACAAGGCCTCTCAGCGAAGCAGATCCAAACGGAATTGTTTCCAGCATTTAAGTGCTAAGTCGGAGGCCGACACTATACAGCAGGGTTGCGTTTCAACTTGGACTGGTGTTTCAGGCCCTATATGAGAGTAATCGGGAACAAATGTGCTAAATCAGCCATTGTAGTGGGCAACAGTGGTCTCTGCATGCAGGCACACAGAGATTTAATGTATCCTGCTGTATAGGATGAAAAACGAGCCATTTTAGATGTTTGTTTGTTTATTATTTATTTATTAAATTTGTATACCGCCCAATACCCACAGGTCTCAGGGCGGTTACGACATAAAAATTACAATATAAAAACACAAAACGCATAATAAAAACAAAAACAACCCAATAACCCTAACACATTTTAAAAGGTTCAGGTAGGTAGCCGTGTTGGTCTGACAGAGTCAAAATATATTAAAAAAATTAAAAAATGTCCAGTAGGACCTTAAAGACCAACAAAGTTTGTTCTTGGTATAGGCTTTCGTGTGCATGCACACTTCTTCAGATACACTGGAAAAGAAGTCCAGACCCTTATATATAGTGGAAGGGTGGGGTGGGGGTTTTTTCAGGAGGGTAGTAGGAGGTCTCTAAGGTGCTACTGGACAATTTTTTATTTTTTTATATATTTCAACATTTTAAAAGGGCCTTGGATGTTGGCCTTCCATATGCAGAGACTGGCCAAGCATGTTGCATGTCAGAAATGAGTCAGGAGATCCACTGTGCCCATGCACACATAAGATAAGATAAAACTTTATTCACATTAGCCAATGGCCATAGCAACAGTAAAACATTACAGTATACACAGAAAAGGAAATTTGATATAAGAGCACAATTTAAAGTCCTGAATCAGCAGTCAGTTAGTGGCCCTTATTCTGATTGCCCCTGCTATGAACCTAGCAACCTTTGCTGTTATTTGCTCATTTTGATCTGATAGAAGAAAGGACATTCTGGCAGTGGTTGAGCGCCCTGGGATGGTTAGTACGAGTGGGGTGATGATCTCGTTCCTCAGGTCTTTGTAGAGAGTACAGGACAGGAGGACGTGTGCCGCTGTTTCGATGCTACCATCCCCACAGGGGCAAAGACGTTTCTCAGGCGGGATCTTTTGGAATCGACCCTCAAGTACCGCAGATGGCAAAATATCTAGTCTTGCAAGTGTAAAAGCATGTCTGTATTTTGGGATAATAGGTTGGGGAGATATGGGGCCAGAGAATCAAAATGGAGAGGTGGAAAATGAACATACCAAGGGCAGAATTTCCTTATAGTGGCCAGGTTGTTCTGATGCTCGATATCTTTTAGACGTTGACCAATTAGTTTGTTTTAGTAGGGCCCATAGTGAGTAGGTGTTGTGGGGATAGGCCACCAGAATGAAGTTTTTGATAGACTGTTTTAAGCCAGACACTTTTAACCCATGCACACAGAGTCGTCCTGATCAGGGTGTGTGCATTTGTTTCTGAAGCAAATGAACAGCTGAGCCCAAATTAGGGATGCTGCAAGAAATTAAGCAAAGGAGCGTACAAATGAGAACCTCCACCCTTGACTGGTTATTCATGAGGAGGAATGGGTTGAACACAGTCCAAGTCATGCAGCAAGCAGCCGAATCAGGGCTGGATTCAGCTTGATCCTCCAGCCACCCTATCTCTGCTGCCTCCTGGATGTCTCCCTAGAAGCTGGAGTCCCACAACAACTGGAGGGACAGTGCCCCCCAGTGCACTAGGATGAGACAGATTCACAGAGAAAAGGCTATTAAGGTCTAGTAGCCACAACGGCTATGTCCAACCTTCTCTGCCAGAGGCAATAATGCTTCTGAATTCCAGTTGCTGAGTGAAAACTTGAACCTTGGCCTCCCAAATCTTGGTCCAACACTCTTAACCATTACACAGCACTGCCCTCTTATAGGTGCCCGATGTACCTCTGTGGGGAGGGAATTCCACATCTTAGGGGTTGTCTCAAATCATGCCTTCCCCCGGTCCATCACTTCCCCTGGACTTCTGTGGGTGGCAGAGCTACCAAGAGGGCTTCCTCTGCAGATCTTAACACCCAAGAAGGTCTGTGAGGAGACGGGAGGCCTTTCAGGCTGTTGTTGATGATGATGATTAATGCTTTTTTTCTATATATAAAAAAGTGCCAGTACTCACATAATCCTTTTCTTTTTTAAAATGTATTTTTATTAAATATTTTCTTAGTTTACAAAAGTATGTGCAATCTCTCTCTCTTTTCTCTAAATAACATTTTTTACAGATCAGTTTCATTTGTTGAGACATTAGGAAGAAGGGGAGATGGATGGGGGTGGGGTCGGGTGGCGGTGTTTCTATTATACTTAGTATATGTGGGGTTTTGTGTCAGCGTCGCTTGTACAGGTTCACCACAGCCAATCACAGACAAACAATCACACCCTAGCCCAACCCCAACCTCTCTCACCACCAAAGGAACACAAGTGAATAGCACAGAACCTCACATAATCCTTTTCCTCCTTTCTCTCTCTCTCTCACTCTCTCTCACACAGCATCCTGCCCTCCCCTTTCTCTTTCTTCTCCTTCTCCCTCTCCAGAGCCAGTGTGGTGTAGTGGTTAAGAGCAATAGACTCGTAATCTGGTGAACCGGGTTCACATCTCCACTCCCCCACATGCAGCTGCTGGGTGACCTTGGGCTAGTCACACTTCTCTGAAGTCTCTCAGCCCCACTCACCTCACAGAGTGTTTGTTGTGGGGGAGGAAGGGAAAGGAGAATGTTAGCCGCTTTGAGACTCCTTCGGGTAGTGATAAAGTGGGATATCAAATCCAAACTCTTCAAACTCTTCTAAATTCTCCTTCCAACTTCCACAGCATTTTAGACGGCAACAGGAAGTTCCTCCCTCCTTCTGACTCCTTTCTTCTTCTTCTTCTTCTTCTTCTTCTTCTTCTTCTTCTTCTTCTTCTTCTTCTTCCTTTTCTTCCTCCCTTCCTCTCCTCCTAGTAACCAGCCGGACCATCTCCGCTCGCCTTTATGGCTTGCCCCAGCCACAGAATGGAGGACAGTGGTCCAAGCAGCAGAGGTTGCTTTCTCTTCCCATTTCTCTCTCTCTTTCCCTCTTCCCCTCATCTTTCCCCCTCCCCTCCCTGCAGGCATGGAAAGAGCAAGCAGAGGTGAAGGAGAAACAGCACTCACTCACACTTGGCCACTTGTGGCGTAGTGAGGCAGCGGCACGGCAGCGCACCCAAGGGGGGAGAGTGCGCATTGCGAGGCAGCTGAGGGGGAACAGTGCAGCCTGTGGACTGAGAGTAGCAACTGCAGCCCTGAACAAGGGCCTCCTTTCCCTCGCTGCCGCCACCTCAGCTCTTTGCAACCCCCCTTTCCACCACAGTTGCTTCCTTGCGCTCCCCACCCTCTACTGTATTTCCCTTACTGCAAGATTGGGAAGGGGGGGGAGTGCTGGTACTGTGTACCGCCAGGGGAAAAAAGCACCATTGAATTAATTTCCTTTAAAAAAAAAAAAATCAACCCAAATAATGACTGCTTCAGGGACGGAGGTGGTGCTGCGGGTTAAACCACAGAGCCTAGGACTTGCCGATCAGAAGGTCGGCGGTTTGAATCCCCGTGACGGGGTGAGCTCCAATTGCTCCTGCCAACCTAGCAGTTCAAAAGCACGTCAAAGTGCAAGTAGATAAATAGGTACCGCTCCAGCGGGAAGGTAAACGGCATTTCTGTGCACTGCTCTGGTTCACCAAAAGCGGCTTAGTCATGCTGGCCACATGACCTGGAAGCTGTACACCGGCTTCCTCAGCCAATAAAGCAAGATGAGCGCCGCAACCCCAGAGTCTGCCACGACTGGACCTAATGGTCAGGGTCCCTTTACCCTTTACCTTTAATGACTGCTTCTTGTTTTCTAAGTTCACTGTGGGCCCTATAGCCAGTGCGTAGTTAAACTATGGAACTCACTACCACAGTAGGCAGTGAGGGCCACTAACTTGAATGGCTTTAAAAGAGGATTAGACAAATTCATGGAGGAAGAGAGGGCTTTTGGTGGCTAATAGCCACAGTGGTTATGCTCTGCCTCTAGAGTTGATGGAAACAATGCTCTTGGAAACCATGGGAGGGAAGAGAGCTCTGGTGCTCAAATCCTGCTTGCTGGTTTCCCACAGGCTACTGTGAGAACAGGATGCTGGACTAGTTGGGCCATTGGCCTAATCCAGCAGGCTCGTCTTATGTTTTTATGTCCAGTTTATCCCCACCTGGAGAACGTCTGTGGAAAGGCCTGAAAGGATCCCATCCAGCGCTCCCACAAACCGCCTTGGTGAGGCCTATATAGAGCCGCGATTGTTTAGCATGGCACTGCAGCTGGGTCAATGGCTTATTTTGGTTTGAGAGTTATAAAAAGCCTATGTTTTGTCAATCTGTCATCCCGAAGGAACAAGCCTAGAGACTTGTTAGCCAGGCTTATTTTTGTTTGGTTTCGTTTAAGAGCCCACATTCATCAGGGGGCCTGGCATCGCTGCCTTAGTCATAAAGTCATTGTGCCCCAGTTTATTTAGACATGTCTGGCTTGTTAATTGCAAAAGGGAAGGGTGGGGGGAAGCCTTCAGGATTGTGGAAGAGACATCAATCAGTGTCTATGAGAGATTCTCTCTCTCTCTCTTTTAAAAAAGTAAGGCTAAACTTCAGGGAAAGAGGCTGCAGGAGGAAAACATGCAGCTCTATGAGCAGGTACATGGCCTGCTATGGCATGGGGCTGTTTGGATGAAAGATGTGAGAAAAAGGTGGACATTTGTAGCCTAATAGTCCTTAACACCAGGGGTGTACTAAGTGCTTTTACTTTATTTTTTTAAAGAAACAAAAGTGCCGGTACTCACCATGAAGTTGTTATAGCAAGTGCCACCCTTTTAACATTTGGGGGTGAAAAGTGCTGTTGCTACATACCTTTGAGTACCCCATAAAAAAAAGAACTGGATGTACTATCAGTTGACTAATCTGATCCTTCTTCACTTCAAAAGTACCACATTCCATGCACCTGCAAAATTGACAAAATATCTTGTGGCTTGCACCAGAATATCTGAGGGGTGAGAGATTCCAGGTGTTCCTGTGCTTATTCAGGGTTCCATTTTCTTTCTTCTTTTTTTTTTAAAAAAAAAATTATTAAGTTTTCCATTTTAACAATCCAAGAAAAACCACATTAAAACATACAATACAATAAAAAAGCCAAATAATCATACCAAATTATGTATCTTTGGGTGACTTCCCATGCTCTGAAGTTCAGGGAGTAATGAGCTAATATTGTACTGCATTCCTTAATTAGTCCAAATAGTCCCAATAAAACATTTCCAGTGTTGTTCCTTCCTTTATTTTTAACAGCCTCTGAATTTGTTTAGCAAGCTGGTTAGTCTTTTGTAGTTCTGTGCGAAATATTTTAATTTTTGTCTTCTTTATTTTCCTGTTGTAATCCAAAGTTCTCATCGATGCCATGTTCACTTTCTGTGAAAGTGTTCCGTTTTCTTGGAATGATAGTGAATGGAGATTGCAGTGTGTTTAGGATGTATGGTTTTATTGACTCAAATATCCAATCTGAGCACAAGATGGAGGGGCTCACAGCATCAACACTCCAACAGAACTTGCGTCCCCATGGACTCCTACTGAGATCCCCAAACCATAGCTCTTGGCTCCAGCACACAGGCCTCTGTGTCTCCTGCTTCTAGAATCAGCCCCAAACTCACCCACAAACAAAAAATCCTTGGCCTGTTGTTCCCCATCTTCAAGTGATGTGGCATCCAGCTAACTGATGAGGCATCCAGAAAAGGCCCGCCCATTTGCCCTTATAGCAATCTGTTAGGACATGTAAAGGACAGTACTTAACTGGCCAGCCAAGGCCATTACCTTAGCAAAGGAACTGGTTTGACTGGTTACCTCTTACATCAGAGATACAGGATTGCAGGTTCAAAAGGAGCCACAGGCACCATTCAGACTGACCCCTCCAACCTATAACAATATATACTCTGATCTCACCAAGTGTTTGCATTGCTTCAATACTGTTCAGTGTCTGTTTTTATTTTATTAGATCCTTCCCTGCTTCCCCCTTCCTTATGAAGCTGCCTTATCCCAAGCCAGAGCATTGCTCCATGCAGCTAAGTATTGTTTGCACTGATTGGCAGCAGCTCTATAGGATTTCACAATGGGAGCTGGAGTTGCTGGAGGTTGAACCTGGTACTTACTGTGTGTAAAGCATTTATTCAGGAGCTGCTCAAGGTATCTGATAAGACCCAACATTCTTTAATCCCACTTTCCCCCTCTATTTGGAGTGTTCAAAATGACTGGCTGTCTCACCACTAACATGATTCAGCAGGTACAGAAATCTACCTTATTAAAATAAAATAAAATAAGAATAAGAATAAAATAAAAAACGCAACATATCATATACCTGCAAACAACTTGTGGATTTCCCCCAGGCATCTTGCTGGTCACTGTGAGAAGCAGATACTGGCATTAGATGATCCAGCAATCTATTTTTATTTTCTCGTATTTTGGAGTATTATAGCTTTACTTAGTGCTGCTGTGAAAAATCCCTTTTAGTACTTTGTTAGAAGCGACCCCGGTCCTCTCTGCTAGTGTCATGCACTGAAGTGTACGGTGACATCTACTGGCTGAATAAATATACTGCATGGAGCCTGTAGCACTGCAGGTACCAGGCTAGTAGGAACCGGAGGAAGTAACCTGTGACTCCCTTTTCCTCTTAACATTTCCTTGGATTGGTGGGGGTGTGGGGAGAAAATGTGCTGAGTCTTCTTTGCTTTGTCTGCTGAAACCCACGTTTTTGGAGTAAGTGATTCAAGCGTCGTTCCCTTTTGGGAACTGGTGCAGTCCTCTGCTGCATGTCCAAAGGTGGGGTCAAAATGCTGATATTTGATTCTGTTCTTATCCACACAGGAAGAAGTGTGTTCACACAACTAGGAAGAAGCATGAACTGTTGAATGCATCTGGAGCATGGCTACCATGTGCTTCTCTTGGACGCCAGCGGCTACAGGTATGAAATACCCCACACACACACACACACACACACACTCTGCAGTTTTAGCAGTAACAGTGCTTGAATGATGCATGGCATGGAGAAAGTAGAGAGAGAAAGTGTTCCTCCCTCTTTTTAGGACACCAGAACTCATGGACATTCGATGAAGCTCAAGGTGGGAAGATTAAGGGCTGGCAAAAGGAAAGTACAGTGGTACCTCGGGTTACAGATGCTTCAGGTTACAGACTCTGCTAACCCAGAAATACTACCTCAGGTTAAGAACTTTGCTTCAGGATGAGAACAGAAATTGTGTGGCGGTGGCAGCAGCAGGAGGCCCCATTAGCTAAAGAGGTGCTTCAGGTTAAGAACAGTTTCAGGTTAAGAATGGACCTCCAGAACAAATTAAGTTCTTAACCCGAGGTACCACTGTACTTTATGCAGCACACAGTTAAAAGTGTGGAGTTCCCTCCCTGAAGATGCAGTGTGAACCACCAACATGAATGGCTTCTAAAAGGGTTAGACAACATCATTGAGGATAAGGCTATAAATGACTACCAACTCTGATGGCTATACTGTGCCTTTGCAGTTGGAGGCAGTGATGCTTCTGAATACCAGTTGCTGGAAACCACAAGAGGCGAGAGGGCTCTTGTGTTGTGCTTTCAGGTTTCTCACAGTCATCTAGTTGGCCACTGTGAGAACTGGATGCTGGACTAGATGGGCCCCTGGCCTGATTCAGCTTCTTGCGTTCTTATAAGGGAAATCTGCAAGCGCTCTAGTTGCAGCCAAATCACGCCCTGTGTCCCCTCCTGAAACAGTAGCTGTTCCCTCTTTAATCTAAGCACCAGGCAGTAGGAAAACATTCCTCATAAGATTGCAGATTTTAAAAGTCTGAGACCAGGACCTCTATATAATAACAACAAAAAAAATTTATTATTTATACCCTGCCCATCTGGCTGGGTTTCCCCAGCTACTCAGGGTGGCTCCCAACAGAATGTTAAAAACACAGTAAAACATCAAACAATAAAAACTTCCCTAAACAGGGCTGCCTTCAGATGTCTTCTAAAAGTCAGATTGTTGTTTGTTTCCTTGACATCTGATGGGAGGGGTTCCACAGGGCAGGCGCCACTACCAAGAAGGCCCTTGCCTGGTTCCCTGTAACCTCATTTCTAGCAGTGAGGGAACCGCCAGAAGGTCCTCGGTGCTGGACCTCAGTGTCCAGATTGAACAATGGGAGTGGAGAAGCTCCTTCAGGAATACTGGGCCGAGGCTGTTTAGTGCTTTAAAGGTCAGCACCAACACTTTTAATTGTGAATTCCTCTAAAGGACCCTCTTTCCCCACATTGATTTTTCAGCCTGTTCATTTAAAATTGTTTAGATCCTGCTTGGCCAATCGCTCAAAGCTGTTAACCTCAAGTAGGGATGGGGAAGAAATTCATTTCAGTTCACATTTAAAGGGGAAGTTGCCTAGTCTGTACTTTCTGAAACAAAATGGGAACCAAAAAAGAGCCATCCTTTAAAAGTTGTCCTTTTCTGAATTTTGCAATGTAGTCATGCAATCAAGCAGTGTGTGCAAAATGCATGTACTTGGCAAAGTGTGCATGAGAAAAATGCACATAGTAGTGAAAATAACATACAAAATACATTATAGGGTGGGGAAATGCTTTGCAAGAATGTGCATTGTGGGCAAAATTTAATGCAAGCATGAAAGTTGGGAGAAAGTCGCGTTCAATGACATTTTATATTTTTAAAAAATGAAAACTGATGTGGAAATAGGGAGAACTGAACTTCAGATCAGAAAAATGAGGAACTGAGAAACCAAAATTGACACCCATCCATGCCTAAATTCAAATAAAGTATTAAAAGATGATGATGTTGATGATGATGAAAGATTGTGTTTGATGGTGGCTTTTTGCTAGCAGAAACAGCCTGATCTCACATGAGTTAAGACATCCAGCTTTTACCAATCTCACCTGCTTATTGTAGCCCCCTGGAAGCTTCAATGAGTGGTGATGGAGACAGCTGAAGACTGAAGGCTTTGCCTTGCACCAGTGTATCACCCAATAGTGCAAAGCCCCCAATGGATGCAGCAGATTGGAGAGCCTGCGACCCTCCATGTTTCATTGGACTTCAGCTCTCCATCTGTCATGGCTGCTTTTGTTGAGATCCCTGCATTGCAGGGGGTTGGGATAGTGGAAAGCAGTGTTAGCACGAGGTTTTTGAAGGCCCTTGAGCAAGTTACCCTCTATAGCAGTGTTCCCCAACCTTGGGCCTCCAGCTGTTTTTGGACTACAACTCCCATCATCCCAAGGTAGCAAGACCAGTGGTCAGGGATGATGGGAGTTGTAGTCCAAAATCAATTAGATACCCAAGTTTGGGAAACACTGCTCTCCAAAAAACCATTGTCATCAGCTGCTCCTCTATGTGAGAGGATTCAGTGTGGCCCTTTTGAATGCTCCTTTGTTCCCCATTGGATGGCCCTGCCATTAGGCAGAGTGAGGTGGCTGCTTCTGACAGCAAATTGTGCATCGTTAAATATAGTGTTGATATATTTCAGTTACAGGCAGGAGGGGAGGAAGTGCTTCTGATGCCAAAATATTGGCCTTGGGTATTTATGCACCTCAACTTAAGGGAGGGGGTGTCATTTGCTGCTCTGCTCCAGAAATCAAAATGTATTGGGCCTGTAATGGCATCACCAGAGTTTGCAATTGCTTCTTTCCCTCTGCGACCGAACAGCGTTATAGGATGGTGGCGCTCCATCTTGTCGTAGGCTAAGGCGATGCTTATCTTGAGTGCAGAAGCCCAGACAGCGAGAGTGTTGATGCAAATGGCTAGCCTCTCGCAGCCTTTGCCAACTATTGATTAGGTATCTGATTTGCTTCCCCTTGACAATAGGCCACAAGACTAAGCCAATAAAGCGAGGGGAATGAAAACCTGTCACGATCATTCGATGCAACCGGGAGGCCAATGGGAAGGAGGAACTGACGGTTGGATGAGGGGAAGGTGGGAGGGAGGCAGAAATCTGTCTTAGCAACAGAAGAAAACAACCTTCTCTCCTCTCTGCCCTCGTCACCTCCCAGTGTCCCAGCTCAGCTACATGGGGAAGATTCCTGCTTATGTTTCTTAATAATATTTTGAACTGGCCTGCTTCTCAGATGGAATGTGGCTTAAAATAAACAAGGACCGGCTTACCTGGGCAACTCACCATCAGCTTTATAAAGGTTATGTGTGAGAGAGATAATTTTCCCTCCTTCTCCAGTCATCTGATCTTCGGGCAGAAATAGATGGCTATTGTCTTGTTTGGTTCTTAATCTCTCCCTGTAGGTAACCCTGACTGCAAATTAAGATCAGCTTCATTTATTTCTGCCTTTAATAAGTTCCCAGTACAGATGAAAGCATCATTTGAAACCCACTCTAGTTTTATCGGACAGGATGGTATTTATTTACCACTAGGACGATGCTCATGAAAGGGTAGGAATGTGTATGGCAATGTGGTCCCTGGCAGACACATTCTTTCCCAGAAGGCCTTGGGCACATGCCCCTCTGTCTTCTGACTTATTGGAGAAACTGGGGGCCTTTGGCCTTCCAGGTGTTGGTGAACAATGACTCCCGTCTGCTTACTGACAACCTTGCCAAACCCACTTCAATGGCTACTTGCCATGACAGCTGTGTTCTACCTCCACCATCAGAGTCAATATTCCTCTGAGTACTAGGTACTCAGGGAATTATAAGTGGTTTAACAGTCAATCCCTCCCTGCAGTGAACTCTGGGAACTGTAGCTCTTGGAGTGGAATAAGGATCTCCTTAGCACTCTCAGCACCCTTAAACTACAGTTAGCAGGATTCTTTTTTTGGGGGGAGCCATGTTCAAAGTGGTATGATGGCACTTTAAATGTATGGTGCAGATGGGGCCCTAATGTGATATTTCCCTCCTCTGAAAGAAAGACGTAGAACTGAACGTAAGCCAGTTGCTTTCAGTATGTTTTAGCACATGGAAATGGTTAGGGACATGCTGCAAGAGACTGAAATACGCTACTTCTTGGTTCAGTCCAACTTTCAAAGCCCAAGTTGGAGCTTTTGTAAGATCAATTAACAGTGTTTGAGATCTACTGGATATAGCCAATCTGTGTCCAACTTTACCCCATAAAAATGATTTGGGAATTTGGTGCTAAGGGAATTTATGATGGATGGACTGTGTGTGTGTATGTGTGTGTGTGTGTGTGTGTGTGTGCGCGTGTGTGTGTAAAAGCTATATGAAGCCATCCGTTTGTTTCCAAATGATTTTTTCTGGGAACGACCTTGGGCCCCCATCAAAGTTCAAGTCACTCTCAGCTAGGCATGGGCCAGAAATAGGTGCCTTGAAGGGACTGCCCTTCTCCACCATCACCTAAAGACTCATCCAGCAAACTCAGCAGAGCCTATGCTCTCTGAGCTCTGAAATCTGAATGAGTTTTCAACCTTCTTACCACAACACTACACACAGGGGAGCCAGCATGGCATTCTCCAAGCAATGTTGTGCTGCAGCACTCACCATTCTTGACCTTTGTGCATGCTGGTTGGAGCTATACTTTTGTATCCCACTTTTCCTCCGAAGGAGCTTAGGGTGACAGGCAACAAAACAGCCAAAGAGTACATTAAAACAGTTCAAAAACATCTGAAAACATTCAAGTCCTTGCATTTTCTCTTTCAATGGAGATTTGTTCTGCCTGTGCTCCAAGACAGTGAAGTTTGTGTCTACGGGAAGCAAAAGACTCGTGTTGAAATCCACTCTCGGAAGCTATTAGCATGTTGTCAAGGGCCATAGACAGCTCTGAGAGGTTGACTCTCTCCTCCTTGTTGACATCCACACTCTTAAGGAATCTCCATGCAATTTTCAATCCTTTCCTGGGCTGAGCGGGAGACAACTTGCTCAGGACTTGCAAAGACCAACAACATCGAGAGGAGCACCACATTAGCTAGAGCTTTTGTGCTGGCAGCTGGTGACATGGTGGGCTGTGTTGCTCACCTGACTTCCATCCAGCTGAGCCACAAAGCAGGATGGAGAGAGAAAGGAGGTGTGGACAGGGTGGGGGTGGGGAATGTGTTTTAAATGTCTGATGTGTACACAACCCCAGTGTGTATCAAATCACAGCTTTCTGTGTGATGCAGATACACCTTTTAGGATTTTCTTTGCTTACTATTCCAAGGGAAAGATGTTTTCTAGTTTGCATTTTCAGGGGGTTTTAGTAAACAAGGAATCCTTGGGATATGTAAAGGCTCAGCTTTTTAGTTAGTATGGGTGTACATGTTGCTAACCCTGCGTGTCAATCAAGCAGAGACTCCCAAGCGTTCTTACCTGCTTTCCTTTACCACCCCCACTTTCTTCCTTCCTCCCCAGGGGTGATTGGGGTTGTTTATTGGTGAAGAGAGGACAGATGACAAATAGGCTTAGCCACAGCAATGGAATGCAAGTGAGTCCCCGCTATTTTTAATTAAGAAGTGATGACAGCTGACTTAATTCCCCGAGTCTGCAGTTAAGAGTTTCCTGACCTAGACGTTATTGGACATGGTCCTCAGACTGATATATATTGTTCCCAGTGGTCCTGCTGTTGTGCCCTTTGTCTAGACGTATGCAGGGTGGACAAAATCTATGCTTCTTATCAGCATACACATAATGAGGCAGTGAAATGAGAATGCTTATGAGTTTGGGACAAAGCAGCAGGTGAGATGGAATTTCCAGGGGCAAACCATAATGCCAACATTTTCTACCTTTTTGCAGTATTGATCTGGCTTTTGTAGTTACTTGGATTTATTGCCTACATATTTTTAAATGTATAGTATATCCTGCCTTAGTATCTCAGATCAGGGAAGATTAGACCTCCAAATAATAACCATCAACGTCAGTGAAAAATCAGCACACATGACTATTTTTCATCTTGGTAGGATTTTGATCGGGGTCCAAATGTTATAAGAATGCTGCATGACTAGCCTCAAAAGGGATGTGGTTGTCTGGAACACTGAACAGAAACAATTCACGCTGCAAAATTTTATTGCAGGTCTCACGTGTACAAAATAATCACCTAAGAAGGGATCATTATGCTTGGTATAGAACCCAATTCCTAGGAGCCAGGATCCCTTCAGTCCCCCACCCCAATAAAATATTCAAGGGGCCCAGGTACCCACCCACCCACCCC
Source organism: Podarcis liolepis (assembly GCF_965112155.1). NCBI lineage: Eukaryota > Metazoa > Chordata > Lepidosauria > Squamata > Lacertidae > Podarcis > Podarcis liolepis. Next base: position 23,173,793 of record NC_139567.1, on the reverse strand, counting down.
CTGTTAATGGGCGTTGCCATTCAAATGGTGTGTGTGTGCCGTGTCATGTAATCAATTCTGTGGGGGCAGGGCTTACCTGCCCTCCAATATTTTTTTCAGGTTGGCACCCCTGATTCTTGGTAGTGACCTAGCCGCTCCCAATCTCAGTTGAGTCCAAGTCTGTATTTGCAGGTATTGCTACTTTCATAAACTATATATATTTTTTGTGCATGCTTCAACTGTACCGCAACGTCCAGATAAGTGCTCTGCTTCATTTCACTTGGGAACTACAAATCAGGTAAAGGTAAAGGGACCCCTGACCATTAGGTCGAGTCGCAGATGACTCTGGGGCTGTGGCGCTCATCTTGCTTTATTGGCCGAGGGAGCTGGCGTACAGCTTCCGGGTCATGTGGCCAGCATGACTAAGCCGCTTCTGGCGAACCAGAGCAGCGCACGGAAATGCCGTTTACCTTCCCGCCAGAGCAGTACCTATTTATCTACTTGCACTTTGACATGCTTTTGAAGTGCTAGGTTGGCAGGAGCAGGGAGTGAGCAATGGGAGCTCACCCCATCGCAGGGTTTCGAACCGCCGACCTTCTGATCAGCAAGTCCTAGGCTCTGTGGTTTAACCCACAGCACCACCCGCGTCCCTGCCTACGAATCAGGCAGGCCTACATTAAAATGAAAACTGAACAGGTTTCTCTCCCCTGTCCTTGCTTGTGTCCCCTGTGAGGTTGGCCACATGGTAAGGAGTAATGGCTGTATCCAACATTCTCCTTTCGCTAGTGGCATGGGCTCTTGAGCTGCCAGATAGGCCAGTTTTAATGTTGTGCAATTGGGGAATGAAGTGCAACTGTTGCAGTGGGGGAGATTTTCTGCACAACAAATTGCACCCTCCGTTGTGCAACAAAGTTACTAGCAACCTGCTTGTGCATTCTCTTGTGCAACAATGTTCCACTGCAGCAAAACATTTCTCCAGCGAAGCAACGGTATTGCTACATGGTTTTAACTTGGTGGTACATTGGATACAACCCTAAGAACAAAAGAAAAGCCTGCTGGATCAGGCCAATGGCCCATCTAGTCCAGCATCCTATTCTCGAAGTGGCCACCCAGATGCCTCGACTGGAAGCCCTTCAAAGGACCCGCGCACAAGAGCCCTCTCCCCTCCTGCGGTTTTGAGCAACTGGTATTCAGAAGCAGTACAGTGGTACCTTGGGTTAAGAACTTAATTAGTTCTGGAGGTCTGTTCTTAACCTGAAACTGTTCTTAACCTGAGGTACCACTTTAGCTTATGGGGCCTCCAGCTGCTGCCATGCTGCCATCACACGATTTCTGTTCTCATCCTGAAGCAAAGTTCTAAACCCGAGGTACTATTTCTGGGTTAGCAGAGTCTGTAACCTGAAGCGTCTGTACCCTGAAGCATCTGTAACCCAAGGCACCACTGTACTGCTTTTACCATGTCGGCAGAGCATAGCCACCATGCCTAGTATCCATTGATGGCCTTCCCCTCCGTGAATTTGTCTAACCCTCTTTCAAACTCATCCAAGCCGGCGACCACCACTGGCTCCTGTGGGAGCGAGTTTCATAGTTTAACTATTCACTGCATGAAGAACTGCTTTCTTTTCTCTGTCTTGAGTCTTCTTCCATTGTTCAGCTTTGTCGCATGTCCACGAGTTTTCATATACATTGTTTTCTCCTGGCAGTAAATGCTTCCGAGAGAGACTAGGTTTCTGGTTGGGCAGCACTGAATCCCTCCTTGTACTGTGTTCCATAGCTTAGTGATGCGCTGTGGGAAGAGTAGGTGCACAGGAACAAAGAAAGAGACTCCGCAAGGCGCTTCATATGCAAAGTGAGCAGTCATGCACTCTGCTTGGAGCAGGGAGGGGGCTTCTAAACCGACTGCAGCTGCTCTCCCATCCCAAATTGGCATTAAAACCCACCTTTGAAATGAAAGGAAGCAGGAGAGAGGAGGGAGGTGATGGGTTCTTTCCCCCTTCGGCCATGCACAACCAGTTATTTTTATTTTTATTCTTTTAAAAAAGCATCTCCTCATTTTGCCACCACTCCAGAGTCAAAACAGGCTGCAGGCTCCTCACCTCACTGTCATTGGAGAGCCTTCCAGATTGGAGGAAACTTTGTTTTCCAGCCTAATTAAGCTCTGATGACTTCAGCTATCTTTCCCACCCCTGATTAAGGCCACAATACTAATTAAACTCTTGGATAATTAAAAATGCAAATTGTCAGGATCCACAGCAAGCCTCTGTTTTCATGCTTCAGGACAAGAGAGGGAAGAGTTGGTAGACCCACAAGTGGGGCGTAGCAGTAAATTGTGCTCAGTCCCTCTCTGATGTGTATCAGGGACACTGGCTGCTGGGAGTAGGTTTTTTTTCTCATACCCTGCAGTTAGAACATTACATTTGATTAAACCAAGTATGTGCGTAGGTATGTTCAGTTGGGTGTGAGCTGTATTGCTTCAGGAATCAACACAAACATCCGTCTAGACAGGACTACAAATCACATATGTTGCATAAGGGGGGGGGGAGAGAGATTTAAAGGGGAAAATGTAGAGTGCAGCTGAGAGGTAGAACACATGCTTTGCATCAAGAATGCCCCAAGTTCAAGCAATGGGGAAGACTCTGGTCCCAAAGCCTTGGAAGGTTTACTAAATCTGCTCTGCCCCATTAAAAATATGCTCCTCCGGAGAAAGGGGACAATGGTTTCTGCCCATTCCGCACAAACACACAGGGGGCAGTGAGAGAGATTTGGTTCAGATTTTAATGTGCTGCTGCCTAATTCACACTTTCTGTAGCACTCTGTGAGCTGAAACACAGTCATCTTTCGAAACTGGCACTTCTCTGAATTTTGTAACGCAATTCTTCAACCCTATTCTCAGACTCCGTTCCCCACCTGCTCTGCCGCACACCTGCAGTCCTGCTCATTATGGCATCTGGAGGGATGCGTGGATGGCAGGACCAGGGGAGGGTCCAGTACATTGGAAGGGTGTGTGTTTTGTAAGCAGAAAGCTGCAGGTTTGTTCCCTGTAGTCTCCTGGTAGGAAGATGAGGCACAAGGCTTGCCAGGTGGGTCAGAGTGGCTGTCCTAGCTCCCCAGAAGGTGGGTTACAAGAAGGGTGAGACGATGGGGAGGTCAGCATGGTACAAACACAGTAGCAGGCACGTCAGATGGTCTCTACTGGTGCTGGCCTCCCCACTGCCTCTTCCCTCTCCCTCCTGGTAAGCAACAGTGACCCACTTTCCAGAAAGTTGGGTAGCAGCTTCACCCCAACTGGTGAACCACTCCTGGATGAATTCTCCCACCATTGTTAATAGTTCCTCTTCTGCCCCTCTATCACCACCAAGAACCAATGAGGAAGCAGGCAGTGGTACCTGCTGCTCCGCCTTCTCACACCATTGGCTGGGCCAGATCAAGAGGCAAATTTACAAATAGGTTACTGTAATGACGAGCAGGAGCAGGTCCACAGAGGGAGGCGTTCACAACCCACAGCACCATGTCTGTGCATGCACAAAGCACAATTTAGCTAAACTAGACCTCTAGTCCAGGATTGCCCACTCTGACTGGTAGCAGCTCTGCGGGACCACAGGCAGAGGGTCGTACCCATCACCTGCTACCTGATGGTTTTAACTGAAGATCCCATGGATTGAACCTGGGACCTTCTGCAAAAAATGCATGCACACTGACACTGATCTTTTACTAAAGCTTGCTTCGATTCCATGCCATAAGGTTCCACAGAAATTCACCACAATTAACTTACTAACTTCCTAACTCCTGGCTTTCACTTGGGTCTCCACTCTCAAACATCTCCCCATCAGTCACCTGGGGAAGTAAAGATTGCCAGTCCTTCTTCAAGCTCCATGTACCCTCACAGTTCAGCAACCACAAATGAACTGTGTAGAGTCGGTCTCTTTCTTATACAGTGGATGCTCAGGTGTGGGCCCCTGGCAAATGCCCAGCCTTACCAATCCATGGTGCCACCCCTCTTTCTGATAGGCTATCCAATAACTCCATTGGGTGAAAAAGCTGTAAAAATTAAAAGGATTTAAAAGAAACCGCACAAAGAATAGGGTTGTTTTAGCACTTTCCCAGTTGGGACCAGCTACTTGGAAACAGCCATATAATCATGGCAGCTCATCGTGGAGTTTTGCCAGATTTGACTCACTGTGTGTCTCTTGTCTGATAGCCCTGATTGGCTGACAGTTATGGCAAACTGTGCTCCATTGTCCTGTCTATGTGTTTAAAATGTAACAAAAGAATAAACAGGGAGTCATTGTCTCAACCCGTGGTGGATTTCCCCTCCCCTCCCCTCTCTTTCTCCTTCTCGCACACAAAGAGCTGCAGGTGTTTTCCTGGAGACACAAAAGTTAACAAGGATAGAGGTGTTGGCCAACAGCCAGAAGGATAAAATTGCCCAGAAGAGAAAGATGAGGAACTACAAGAGTCGTCCCATGCTGAGTTTTTGTACCTTTGTGGCTCTCGAAGCAAACACATAGGTCAGTAATCAAAGGTTTAGAAAGTCATTTGGCTCCTGCGGCTTGGCCTCCGAATCAGAATGCAGAGACCATCTGCTGGGCTGAAGTTTGTCTTTTGAGGGCTATCAACCATGTCCCAATCTCAGTTACGCCACTGTAAGCCCAAAACTCTGCCCTGGAGAAAGTCAAAACGAGTCACTTTTGGCGATACATCAATGCAATTGACGATAATCTGATTCCCCTCCCAACCCCCACCCACCCTTAGTAATTCTCTCTCTCTCTCTCTCTCTCTCTCTCTCTCTCTGCCAGGGTAATATTTGTGCCCTGGCCCCCTTTTTAACTGTGTTGTCATGGTGATGGGCTTCTCTTCTCTGGAAAGGGTGAGGAATCTCTGAATTATTGTCCCCAAACGTTTATCTACCCACCTCAATCAAAGTATGAGTTCAATGAAAGTGCAAAACACAAAGGAATAGCAGCCTTGGCTGTTGTTCCAACATCTCCTGGTCTCCCCTCTTTCAGAGGCCAAAGGCTTCACTGCCAAGCTCATCCCCAGATGCCCCAATAAAGCCCATGCTTTGTCTAATGGTGGCAATGTTGATGGCAATCGGTGGGAAGAAGGGATTGCCAAGTGGGCACTGGAATGGTGTGCCTATCTTTTAGTGCTTTGCAAATGGGGTCTTTTGTGGGGGGCAGTCTGTGTCATTGAACAATAAATGGAGTGTATGCACATAAGGGAAGTTTTAGGGGTTTTTTGATGGGGGGAGGGAGGAATTCTGGCTACAGAAACATCAATAGCGCAGCAGCAAAGTCAGAAGTTCAGGCTGTCTTCATGCTCACAGACCTGGCACCTCACAGTCATGCCCCTTCTAGGTTTATGCAGCCTTCTAAGATTATACAACTTATAATCATTCAATTTATGAATGCTATCCTACTCTGCGCAATACCCTTTTTGAGATGCGGCTGCAATGCTGGTTGGGAATGAATCAGAGTAGCCAAAATATTCAGGACTGGGAATGCCTTGGAGTTAGAAATAGCTTATTCCAGCGCTGCTTAAGGGATTCCATCTTTGCAAATGCCTCTATGATAGAGCATGAATCACGTCTTTTAGACCAGGGATGGGAAACCAGTGTCCTGGAAGCCAGATGTGCCCCCCCAGACCTCTCTATCTGGCCATCATGGCTCTTCCCAGGCCACGCCCCAGGTCACACACCCTCTCCCCAAGATGCACCCCTCATTTGCCCTGCTCTGCACCTCCCCCCCAAGTGCTATTGCCTGGCTGGGGTGAGTTCTGGAACCAAGATGATGCTCTCGATCGTGGATGTCTGCGAAACCTTTGGCATTTTGGTGACTGTATAAAAGAATCACTTCCATGGCTCCAGCCACTTTTTGCCTCTGGTACTTTCTGTTCCTTGCCTCTCACCAAACCCAGTTTCTCATGTGGCCCCTGCTGCCACTCGCATGTGCCCCCAGAAGTGACAGAAAGCAAAGCCTTGATAGGAAAAGAAACTCCCGCTGTCTTAGTGCCAAAGGTGTCCATTGGATTTTTTCACTCCTCTGAACATTGCAAGACAGCAGCTTAAATGTATCAAACCGCACATTTAAATGAGTATTTTGAAGAAGAAATATACACACATATTTTGAGAGAGAGAAAGCATATATTTAAATACTTATTTTGGGATGTTTTCTTAAAAATAAAATAAAAATCACAGAATAATGTGGGCAGAATTATGGGTAAAAACATGGAGAAGTGACACAGTCTCTCAAGAGTCAGATCCGCTAGTTACTAGCTTGCATTCTTTTTGAGGTGCTGCTATTGTCAAAATCCTCCTGTAGATGCAAAGAAGAGAGAACCTATCAATAATGACTGATGATTTCTGATTACATTTCTTTACCACAGATCTCCCCTTGGCAGATGGACTGATCCCATTTCTACCCTTTCACATCCAGGTACTGGGTTGGCCGGGGGTAGTTTGAAGCATTTATAACACTAGTACTATGACATTGGATTTGCAGAGTAGCTTAACATTCCATTTCCCTTCACAAGGAATTCTGTGGGTTGCAGTTCTGGGAGGGGAATATGTGCTCATAACAACTCTCAGAACCCTTAACAAACTCCAGCTCCCAGAATTCTTCGGGAAAATCCATGACTGTTGAAAGTGGTGTCATAGAGTGGCCTCAGTATAAGGAACACATAAGACTGCATATGAAAATGCACATAGATTTCTTACAGAAAAAATGCACCATGCCGGCATAAACAACCAAAGTTACATATAATTCCTTATGTTAACAATACTCCAGTGTTCATTTTTATAAGCTGCTGGATATTGGCATTGCTTGTATCACTTTTCAAGAACCCTCACTATGTTCTGCATTGTATCAGTATGAGAAAGCCAAAATAAATAATGTAGCACTGAGAAACATATGTATAACTTTAACGAAATGGCAAAATGCTCAGTGTGTTTTAATGGAAGCCTTCCTCAGGAGCACATTAATTTAGTTTACTGATATTTCCAGTAAAGCTACACCACCAGGAGTGGTGAAGATTGCAGTTCATCACAGGCCACTCCATGGCTGAACTGGGATTTGAACTCAGGTCTAGTAACTGTCTGAAACACCTCCTCTCACCCCCAGTGTCCCAGCCCCATAGAGGGTATACATGGATTTTCAGGTGAAAACCATCATTTCCTCAACACTGACACTACATGATGAGATATAAGCATCATTTGAAACTTGGGTATCTGGTCATTTTATCATGCAATTTGTCAACTCAGCTTTCGGAGGAAGGGCTCTTGGGACGGATAAATCTGCCAATTTCAGTTCCTTTCATTGTCTCGTTTTTCCAACCTTGGATTCTGTTTTCCGCATGTGAGTTTTTCCTTTTTAAGTCCTCATAAAAAATCACCAGCTTTTTAGTGTGAATTTATCCCAATATACACATTTTGGCAAAGCTATTACAAGATTTTGGCATGCTTCATTCAATAATATATGCATTTTTATGCACACTTTACCCTAGTATATGCCTTTGTGCACACCACACTGGGCTTAGAGAACAGCATTACAAAATCTGGAGAAAGGTGAATGTCAAAAGATGGTCATTGTCAGGGAACTGACATCAGAGGCACGGGAGAAGGAGAGGGTCTCTGATTCTGCAGGAGAAGGTCCCAGCGCTAGAGGGAGACTCAGCTGGGAAGAAGGGGAAGGGAATAAGTGTAACACCAGGGATCCAGGAGAGCAACGGGACAGGGAGGTGCAGGGGCTCCAGGACTCTTCGTTGGAAGTTAGTCAGGAGAGCCCAAGCACCCCGCTGCCCACGCCCACCCTGCGCAGGAGACTCCCACACAGTGAGAGGCGGAGACGCTTGGGCGTCAAACAGCTCTTATGTTGGCAGCGCTTTAAGAAACGCCCACAGACAGATTCTACGAGTGACTAAGGGCAGCCACGCTAAGATGGGCTGTGCAGTCCGGAGGGTTTAACCAGGCAATCTAATGCTCAAACGGGGCAGGATTACGCACGAGAAACTCCCAACCACTACAGTCAAGTTTCGGTTCACATATTGTTCTGGAAAATACAGATTCTCTGAGTTCACCTTTGAATGTGAACTGAATTGAGTGTCATCTCTATCTGTAGGAGGGGCGTTGGCCAATCCACAAGATGTATTCCTCCTTAAAAACAAGAAAAGTCCTCTCTCTGTTCTATGTGTGTATGTGTGTATGTGTGTGAGAGAGGCCTCCCGCTTCTTTCCAGCAAGGGAATGTAAGCAGATCTTGGCCCAAAAGCACTTTGCTCAGCAGTTTTTGGCTTGTTTTAATTGGCCAGCCCTGCAAGCATTCTGGACATTGTACCTGTGCCAACAAAAATTCTCCACTTAGGTTCAGCAAGTCCTGATTCTGAGAACAGGAGAGGGACATGGACTTAAAATAAGGAATGAGAAAAGCCAGGCTCATGTGTTGTTAAAGCAATTCCTAGGAAAGGTGGTGGTGTGAGGAGAACATATATAGCGTATAGAAAATATCAACTACACCCATTTGCTGATTGTCCTCAGGAGCCTATTTGACTTTTCCTGGCGTAAAGATTAATGCGGCTGTTCTTGAGCTTCCTTTATTGGGGGGGGGAGCGTGTAAGATGCATGTTTCATATCAAAACAGTAGCAGGTTGATTCCTCTGAGAAAAGCCAAAGGAAGCCAACTGACCATGCATTTTGGTTTGCCAAAGCCTTGACCATCTGAGTCTCTTGATGGTCTGGGGAACCCAAGAAGGCTTATTTAGCTCCCAGTGGGAAGCCAAACAGGTCGCGCTGGCGAAATGTATTCAGCTTCCTAGGTCCCAAGTTGGACAGACCTGCAATTCAGATTGTCGGACTCATTTACTGAAGATCTGTCTGATGGCAAGGGGCCCGTCTTCCCACCCCAGCCAGAAATGTTATCTAGTGTTCTCAGTTCACAACCCTGAAATCCACGCTCTACCTTCTAAAAATCCCACAGATGCCTCAGCAGCAGAGATGTGTAAATCTGTCAGTTTTGGTTTCTCTCCGTTTTTCATTTTTCCAATCATAAATCTCCGCATTTGTATGATTTTTTAAAAAAAGTATTTTATTGCATTTATATCCCACCCTTTTCTCCAAGGAGATCAAGGTGGCATATGTGGTTTTCACCCTCTTCATCTAACCCCCACAACAATCCTGTGGTGTAAATTAGGCTAAGTGGCAGTGACTGGCCCAAAGGAGACCCAGTTTGCTTCATGGCTGAGTAGGGATTTGAACCCTGGTCTGCCAGGTCCTGGTTTGGAATCCAACCACTACACCATGCTGGTGTCTTCCTGAAAATTTACCAGCATTTTCATGCAAATATTCCCCCAATAAAGCCCTGTTTCTGTTCAATTTTGCCTAACACATACACTTTTGCAAAGGGTTGTTTTGCCAACCCTCAGTGGCTGAGCCACCTCCTTTGTCAAAACCAAGGTTTAGAAGGCTTTGCAGTGGCTAAAAAGCTCTCCTTTTGTGTTGATTGCATGGCTCTAGGATGCTGGAGACAGGGAACCCGCTGGGACTCTGCTGCAGAAATTGCAACGGGTCTTCTCAGCCCCCCTGCAATCCCTGAACCACTGCTTCTCTTGCCTTTGCTGAAGAGGTGCTGCCAGGGTAGAGAGCACTGGGAAAGCTGGCCATACAAGCTAGCCATCTAAAGAAGCCTGGGGACTGTAGGTTATCCCTAACAAAGCGACAATTCCCAGCACCCTTAACAAACTACAGCTCCCAGGATCCTTTGAGGGAAGCCATGCTCTTTAAAGGTATGGTAGCAGTCTGACTATCGTCTGCCCTGGAATAAGGCAGTTTCCTGTGTTACTAGTTACTGATCAGGTAACGCTGCAGTCAACTTCTCTTCCACTACGCTGGGCAACTTTCGTGTCACTTTTTAAACGTGCGGCATCTGTTCAGAGGTTCTCCTCATCCTGTGGTTTTCCCACCAGCCTGAAGATCAGCATCATTCCTATTTTCCAGTTAGAGTTGGAACCGAGGTGGAGATTGCAGCTTACCAAAGGCTATTCTATCACTGAGCTCAAATGTGGATGGAGGAATCACAGCTCCGAACAAGTGCCATGCCCACTGGTGAGAAATGATGGATGTGTTCAAAGCATTCTGAGTTCATGTGTGGTGGGCATGCACTCTCTCTCCCTCTCTCTTTCATTCTATACATTTTCCTTGGACATACATGCATTGCCATAATTATACCCATATATTTAGAACGCTGATGCAAGTTTTAATCTGTTTTTAGTTTATTTGTTATTTTAACTTTTTGAAAGTTTAAAGTTATTGTTGTTAAATCTGCTTATTGATAATTTTATTGTTTTATCTTTTTTTGCAAACTGCTTTGAGGGTTGGGTTTTTTGGTATTATTCTTATTATTCAATATTCAAAAGAGTTTTAAACAACTTACAATCACAGAAATAAGGTGGATTATAAAAATATACACCTCAAGTCTCAGAAGTTGCAGGCAAGAGTTGCACCTTCAGGATTCTCCAGAAGCTGTACAGTCGTACCTTGGGTTAAGAACTTAATTCTTTCTGGAGGTCTGTTCTTAACCTGAAACTGTTCTTAACCTGAAGCACCACTTTAGCTAATGGGGCCTCCCACTGCCGCCATGCTGCCGCCACACAATTTCTGTTCTTATCCTGAAGCAAAGTTCTTAACCTTGAGGTACTATTTCTGGGTTAGTGGAGTCTGTAACCTGAAGCATCTGTAACCTGAGGTACCACTATAATAATGAAGGTTCCAGACACAACTCTGTTAGGAGTGCCACGGTTTAGGAGCCACCACAATGCCTCCTCCTGGGCCACCACCACCCTGAGCTTCTGAGGGTGGTGGAACGACTGAGAGGGCCTCCTCCCAATCTTAGCACCCAGGAGGGTTCGTAGGGAAGGAGACGATCTTTCAGATATTTGGGGCCTGAGTCATTTAGCGCTTTAAACACTAATATGACCCCATTGAATTGAGCCCAGAAATAAACTGGCAACCAGTGCAACTGTTTAAAAAGGGGATTATATGAGATCTAGATGGAACCTCAGCCAGTAACCTGGCTGCTTCATTTTGGATCAATTGAATCATCTTCAAAAGGCAGCCCCATGTATGCATGTGTGTATATATTTGTACCTTGCATTTTAGCCAACAAGGCTGCCAAAGTTGCCTATATAAATCACAAAACATGAACAACAAAAATTAAAAACAGTATGCCAAAACACATAGCCTTGCAATAGTGTGAGACGAAATACTCCCTTTCATGCTGGCTCCACTTTTGCCTTACTTTAACTCCTATGGCCCCTTATTGTTAATGTATCCTATTACTGAAGTAAATCTCAGTAATGACTTTGGTAAAGAAAACAATAATAAAAAGTTCATTTATAATACATTCCTGATAAGCTTTTCTGTCTTTTGAACCATCCACACAGTAATGAACATAAATGCTGTGCATTTTCTAAATATATCTTCAGGATTTCCCAGGGCATTTAAAATTAGATTTGAGTACGATCTTTTGGAGAAACATAATGATTCCTGAGCCTCATCTGAGGCAATTAAAAGAGGAACTTTGACATTTAAGATATCATTCTCCCCCTTCATTAAACAATTATAAATAATAGCAATAATTAACAAATTTGCGCCATTCATTATCTGCCTAAGTAAACCTTTCAGGTTAATAATTGGAGCCGTTAACTCTCACCTTTTAATCAAAGGATCGCCTGCTTGAAAGAAAATGAAAGAAACATTTTTGCCTAAGGATGGTTGATAATTGCTAAAGTCTGGTCCGACCCAAAGACAAATGGACAGTCAAGAGGACTCAGGGGTTAGGCTGAATGAGCGTTTTCCCATAGCCTGGTGTGTTAGTCTTCTGACAGCCTATCCTGATGCACAGATTCCACATGGAATTTGATTTGTGGCGCAAAATGAATTTTCAAGCTCCAGACTCTGACTCCTATCCAAAGAAAGTTCATAGAATAATAGAATTGCAGAGTTGGACAGGACCATGAGACTTACTTAGCTGAACCCTCTGCAGTGCAGAAATCTTTCGCCCAATGTTGAACTCGAACCTGCAACCGTGACATTAAGAGCCTCATGCTCTACCAACTAAGCTGCTTAAATCAACCAGAAGTAAGCAAACTGTGATCAACTTGCCCTGCTTACCTCTTCCTCAGCTTTTTTCTAAACTAACAAGTTCCAAATGCTGCAACCGTTTCTCAAGGGGAGTTTCTCCGTCTCCTTTAAGCTGCCCTTTTCTGAATCTTTTCTGTCGAAATTGCGCCACTTTGAGATTTGCAAAAGTGACCCCACTATTTTGCGGGCATGTGGAGACGGGAATTGGATCACCTGCCTCCCTCCACTTCCCCTCCTTTTCTTCTCTTTTTACTCCTGCTTTGTTTGCCTGCTGCTGCGAGACATGAAATTGTGCAACATTTTGCACTGAGCATAAAAGTTCTCAAGGTCAAACAGCCCAGGCAGCTTTCCGATGGCAGCACTACTGTGTTTCAGACCAACCTGGGATTCCCTTGGGAACAAATTTTCTCAGGAAATGTTGCTATTTCCGGCCTCGGTTGAAAGTCAGGAAAGGAGGGGGGCATTAGCAAAAATGTAAGAGCTCACCAGATCATTCTTTTTTTTTTCTTTTTCTCCCCGCACTGCTTCCTTGTGACATTTGCAGACATTTGTTGCTTCCCCCAGAGCAGCTTTCTGAAGCCTATGACCTTTGGCCCAATGGTTGGGTGGGAATAAGTTTTACATTTAGGATTTCCCCACCCCCGGCTAGATGGCAAGTGTGTGCTTTGTCAGGTTGGAAGGAATCTATCTGGGTGAGGTTAGGGCTACCTGCCCTTCTGGCTGACCTTATGGGGGCCGTGTGCTTCTGCTGGCAAAAGTGGGCAGTGAAACAAATGCGAATTTTACCTTTGTACAGGAGGTTAGTTTCTGCAAACACTCGCTTGCCCCTCTTTATTGTCCAACCAGACAATTCCCAGAGTAGTTTAACAATCAATCCCTCTTTGCAGGGAACTCTGGGAAAGGGAGTTCTGTGAGGGGACTAGGCAACTCTCAGCATCCTTAAAAGACTACCGCTCCCAGAAACCCCCAAAGAAGAACTGGAAATGCTCTGGATACTTTCTGAAATGGAATATTTCATACAAAGACTACATTTCTAGCGCCTTTTGAGAAGCCGCTCTCTTTTCTTCAGACACTCTGGATTCTGAGCCCAAGGGCAAACCTGGTGAAATATCAGTACAGCTGTAATAAAGCTATGTTTTGTGTAGCTGTCGTTCTGGAGCAGAGGATATTCTTTCCATACAGAAGGTCCCTGGCATCTGAGAATGTCCCCTGCCTGAAACCTTCGAGAACTACATCGCAAAGACAGAGGTCATGAAGGAAAAGCCTTTGCTGGTAGGCTGCTAACAGTTAACCAAGGCCACATTGCCATAATACACGTAAAGCACTATGATGCCACTTTTTTAAAAAAAGTCACGGCTTCCCCAAATAATTTTGGGAGCTGTAGTTTGTTAAGGGTACTGAGAGTTGTTAGTAGACTCCTATTCCACTCACAGAGCTACAATTCTCAGAGTAGCCTGTAGAGAGCAATTGCCTGCTAAACCACCCTGCGAATTGTATCTCTGTGAGGAGAATAAGGGTCTCCTAAGAGCTCTCAGCCCCCTTAAGCTACAGCTCCCAGAATTCATTGAGGGAAGTCATTACTGTTTATAGCAGCAGGACACTGCTTTAAATATAAGGTGTCAGTGTTGCCCAAGGCTGCCACTGACACCAAGATATCCAGGATGTTAAGAGCAAAGAAGAAATGGTGTCTTGCTCTTGTGCTTTTAACTGCAGCCTGTGCCAAAATCAGCAAGTGAAGCTTCCCCCAGTAAGGACATCAACCTCACCACTGTGGTGCAGTGGTTAGATGGTTGGGCTAGGACCTGGGAAACCGGGATTCAAAACCCCACTGGGCCATGGAACTCCCTGGGTGCGACCTGCGAGGTAGACCTAATCTACCTCACTGGGTTGTTGTGGGGATTAAATGAGGAGGGTGAAAACCATGTATGCCACCTTGAGCTCTTTGGAGAAAAAGGTGTGCTATAAATGCAATATATAATACTAATAATGCCTGGAGGTCAAGGCACTGGTATTGTCACAGAGGCTAGTTGTGTCAACCCTATCCTTGTTCAGTATTCTTATGCCATTACTTCTAGCCAGATATATTTTTAAAGGATGTTATTGACAACAAATGCTCCTTTTTCCCCTGACATGTTATTTTCTCCCAGTCTTAATGCTGAAGGCAATTCTAGCTAGTCATCCATCTTCATTTAGATACTTCCCCCTCCCTTTTCTCACTCTCACCACTAGGTGGCAGTGTAATGGCACTGACTCACACCTACTGTGGCAATGGAAGGATACACAACCACACCTTTGTGTAGAAACTTGGGATATAAAATGTTACCCATTTTGGATTCAATTGACTTTCTCTGTTTTCTCCCATTCTACCACCCTCCATCTAAAATGTCTCATTTGGTCACATGATATGTTATCACCATGCCTGTTTCAAATGATAAGCCAAAGATAAATTTATGGAGCAGAAATTTTCAGAGTTCCAGATTTTGGATACTCAAGATATGGACAATGCTTCGAAATGCTATATGCAAATAAAATGCTTTAGCATCACAAGTGCAAGTTTGGAATCCAGTAAATATGAAGGGGGATATACGTCCATAGAACAAAAAAGGGAAAGGGCCTCTTTAAAGATCTTTATTTAATGTGCGGTGTGAGGTCAAAATCCAGAAGCGTCCTGCCGTTTAAGTACAGATTTCAGAAGGTTGGCAGGGTAAAGTTGTTGTTTTTTCTTCCTATCAGTTTTAGAATTCTCCAGGAAGAACTGAAAATGCTCTGGATACTTTTTGAACTGGATGTTTAATATTAAGACAACTTTTCTAGCACATTTTGACAAGGGCCTCTCTTTTTAACCCTTCAGATGCTCTGGATTTTGAGCCCCAGCGCAAATATCAAAACAGCTGCAGTAAAGATAAGTTTTGTGTAGCCGTAGCTCAGGAGTAGAGGAACTGCTTTGCATGCAAAAGGTCCAAGGGTCAATCCAGGTATGGCTGGGAATGTCCCTTGCCTGAGACCTTGGAGAGCTGCATAGCAAAGATGACAAAGGACAAGTCTCCTTGGTAGCCTGGTCACAGTAGACCAAGGTCACATACACTCAATACATTTAAAGCGTCATGGTACCACTTTAAACAATCATGGCTTCTCTAAATAATTTTGGGAGCTGTAGTTTGCTAAGGGTGCTGACGGTTGTTAGGAGACCCTCACAGAGCTACAGTGCCCAGGCTGTTTTAACAATTAATCCCTCTTCACCGGGAACTCTAGGAATTGTAGCTTTGTGAGGGAAATAGGGGAGACCTATACTCTGGTGAGGATGCGGGTGGCGCTGTGGTCTACACCACAGAGCCTATTGCTTGCCGATCAGAAGGTTGGCTGTTTGAATCCCTGCAACGGGGTGAGCTCCTGTTGCTCGGTCCCCGCTCCTGCCAACCTAGCAGTTCAAAAGCACGTCAAAGTGCAAGTAGATAAACAGGTACCGCTCCGGCAGGAAGGTAAACGGCGTTTCCATGTGCTGCTCTGGTTCACCAGAAGTGCCTTAGTCATGCTGGACACATGACCCAGAAGCTGTACACCGGCTCCCTTGGCCAATAAAGCGAGATGAGTGCCGCAACCCCAGAGTTGGTCACGACTGGACCTAATGGTCAGGGGTCCCTTTACCTTTACCTTTATACTCTGGTGAAAGACAACTCTAGCAACCCACAAAATTTCAGTGGTCTCCCATAATGCAAAAACGGGCTGTGGTTAGCCAAGAACTATAGACTACTGCTAGTAAATATAGGCATATATGCTTCGTGGCTGAAAAGGCACTTGAATATGAGACCACATACTCACCTTACACTCACAGCATCAGTCAAATACATACGAGTAGGAGGCTCAATAGCCTAAGAAATTGTATGCACATTCTGCTTTATTTATTTGGTAACTTTCTTCTTCTTCTTCTTCTTCTTCTTCTTCTTCTTCTTCTTCTTCTTCTTCTTCTTCTTCTTCTTCTTTGTCTTCTATCTCAGAGCTGTTTCTTTGTAGCTCCCAAATGCCCCCCTCACCCAGACATTGTCCAGACTGAGACCTCCTTCGCTTGAAGAGTGAAGTGCATCATGGACCCTCAAGATTATTCCCCGGGCCTTGCGAGTTTCTAAATTGCATCTTAGGAAGTCCTTTATTCAGGGTGAGATTCGGGGTCTGTGTCAAGGGGCTGTGGTGGTGGCCTATGGAACACTTGAGTGGTAGTATTTTGCAATGTGAAGTGGGGGATTTAGGTTGTGCCAAGAGACCTTCCGCTGACCCGCTCTATAGGGCAAGGAATTACCAGAAATGCATGGAAATACATGTCTGGCCATGTGTGTATAGGGTGGATTAGCCGCCATTATTTGCAAAGAAGATTATAATGAGGAGAGGAAATGTCACAATGCAAATGAATGGACGTGTCAATATTTGGTAGAAAGAATGGAAAGAGTAGAAAAGCCAGTCCCCATGTCCTCAGATAAAACAGAGTCCCAAATGCAGCTGCTGGCGGACAGAGATCTGAGGAGAGAATGTGGTTACTAAGACATCCTTTGGTAGGGGGATTTTGCCTTTCATTTTTAAACCAATAAGGATATCCCCACTTATGGTCCCCTTTAAGCTCTCGTAAGCAAAAGAAGGTCAGTCTGAGCGATGTGGCTTCAGCTGAAGACCCTCAAGAAACACTTAAGATGCATATAGCAAATGCCATTGGGTCAATGGTGGTAGTGTTCTTCCATCTGAATCGACTAGTGGTGTTCCATTCAGTCAACCTGATCCTAATTTAGCGCTGGCTTTTAGATAGGTTATTAAAGTTTCACTCATTTCTGTTTATTTAAAACGACTCAGAAACGTTTTGTGTGTCTCTACGGTGGGGAATGTTAAGCCACATTTATCTGACCCCCCTTCGCACCACTTGATTCAATGTTAGGTTTGCAGATTTGCACCACTAGTAAAGCAATGCCAACTTGATCCCTCCGGGATAGATCTTGAGATCCGGCAAAGTTTTTTTGTGCCAGCAAGTACTTGGCTTGGCCAACTGTTTAAAATATATTTTTTTCTTATTGTATTTGTTTTCATAGCACATTTTTGTATACACTTGTAGTCTCATTTCTCCTCGTAACAACTCTGCGAAGGAAGCTGTGCCAAAAACAGTGCTTGCCCGTTGGCTAACCAGGAAGCTGAGCCAGAATTTGAATCTGAGTTTTCCACAGACTCATATCTCCTCTGGTCTTGTGGTTTTTCAATAGGACACTGCACTGGCCTTCCTGCTGAATGTCCATAGCAAGAAGGGAAGAACTGAATTTTCATGGGCAAACATTTTCACTATAAAAGAAGGAGTTTTAGCTGCCTAAATGTCCTTATCAAAAATAGGCACCATTTTGCTCCTGTTTGCTGCTCATTTCAGCAGCTGCTTTGGCAATAATAAATAAACAAATAGGGGAAAAAATCCTTCTTGGCTATGTTATCCAGCCAGTCAGGGATCCTGTAACTAGTGTGATGATGTCACCACACTATATAACCTATTAGATTTGGCTATGCAATAATGACATAAGCAAGCTGAATTAGAATTTATCCACGCTTAGCTTTCCTTTGCACTTTCTAGACATAGTCCACACTTTAAAGCTTCATGTCTGAGTGCTCTCTGTGGTGGGTTTTTTGCCCCAGAACTTTCCCAATGAAAACCCACTCTTTACCACTGAATTGGAGAAAATTGTAATCCATGGAAAACCAGAATTGCAGTTGAGTCTTATAGAGTGGCTTTTTGCGTGGAAAACTCTGGGGCACTTGGACCCATAGCTTTAAAGTGCAGACCTGTGTCTGGAAAGCACAAGGCAAAATGTAAGTGTGGATAAGCCCTTGGGATGAGGATGATACTTCCTGCTCTTCTTTATGAATGAGACAATTATTTTACTCTGTTTCACCCATGTGATTTTAAAAATAATAATATTACTTTTCCAATATTTACCCAATATTACCACAGTTTTGCCAATCATACAGATTCCAATTAATATCAGAGTAATTCCAATTGTTTCCAAATTTGTACAATTTAATCAAAGCGTTCCACCCATGTGAATTGTTCCTGAAGTTTCTTCTCCAATAACGTTGCTTGCAGCAGAGCATTTTCTTCAGGAGCTGCCAGGCCGTAAGCTTCACGTTCTGATTCTACTGAAGTCTGTCGTAAATCTAGCACACGCTCAGGATTCCTTTGCACCTCATTGTTTCAGCAGACTAAGCAAGAGAGAAGAGAGAGACATGGGCAAGAGGTTCTCCAGAAAGAAAACCACCCCTGCTTCTTACCTGGGCTATCAGGAGAATCCCAGTTGACCTCTCTAACTTCCTGTCCTGCAAGTTTCTGCCGGGTCAGAGGAACACAGAAAGAAAGGTACATGCCTAGGCCCAAGGGGCTACATAACCAATGCATAAAATCCTCATTGCATGCCATGCACTAGGTGCAGGGGCCAAATGTGGCTTCCATACATCTCTATCTGGCCCTTGGGAATCTCCTCAGGCCACATACCTCCCTCAAACATGCTGCTCCCTTGGCCACACTCTCTCTCCCCAGCCCTACTTGAATCCTGTCCTTGAATCTTTTTCTTTTTTCCCTGGTAGGAATGTGTCTTTGAACTCTGATATTATTTATTTATAGAAGTATTTCTGTACTGCCATATGGCAAGCTGTCAAGGCAGCGAACACCGCTAAAAAAAAAAACAACATCATTTTTATATGGTACGGTATATTTTATATTGTAATTTTATCCCATAAACTGCCCAAGACCTGCGGGTATAGGGGGGTATATAAATTTAATAAATAATAATAATCCTTATTAGATAAATAAATACATAAATTGAATGTGAAAGTACAGGTAATCATGAAGTCAACTGACTGCAAAGAAGAGTTTGGATTTGATATCCCGCTTTATCACTACCCAAAGGAGTCTCAAAGCAGCTAACACTCTTCTTTCCTTTCCTCCCCCACAACAAACACTCTGTGAGGTGAGTGGGGCTGAGAGACTTCAAATGTGACTAGCCCAAGGTCACCCAGCAGCTGCATGTGGAGGAGCGGAGACGCGAACCCGGTTCACCAGATTACGAGTCTACCGCTCTTAACTACTACACCACACTGCAAAGGTCTGTTGGCACAAAGAAGCCTTCAAGAGACTCCTGCAAGTCAAAAGTGAGGGTGCCTCCAGAGTCTCTGTAGGAAGAGTGCAACATTTAACTCCTGATGCCTAGCTGAGTCCAGACAAGCCTCTGGAAGACAGGGGACAATGAACAGCCCTCCTCCAGGTGACTGAGGGTGTGGTCCTCTAGACACTTACCCAAAGATAACTCCCACTGAAATCAGGAGCTGATTTCTGAGTAGACCTGTTCGATATCCCAATGTGAACATCCTTCCATAGCAAAACATTCCATGCAGAAAGCTTGATAAGGGCTACACAGGAAGCCCATTTTTGGATGATCTGGCTCACCACTCTCTGCATTGGCTGGTGGTGACTGTCCATGGTTTTCAAATAGTGATCTTCCCTAGCTCTTTCTCTGGAGATGCTGGGGATTGAACTTGGGACATTCTGCACTCAAAGCCACATGTTGTACCACTGAGCTACAGCCCTTCCCAAATTTAGAGCATCGTACCACTTGACTCATCTAGGCCAGTGTTTCCCAAACCTGGGTCTCCAGCTGTTTTTGGACTACAATTTCCATCATCCCTGACCACTGGTCCTGCTAGCTAGGGATAATGGGAGTTGTAGTCCAACAACAGCTGGTGACCCAAGTTTGGGGAACACTGATCTAGGTCATTCTCATATGCACTGACTGGCAGTGACTGTCCACAGTTTTAGGCAATCATCTTTCCCAGAAACACTTGGAGATCCCAAGGAATGAACCTGGGATCTCCTCCATCCAAAGCAGGTATTCTACCATGGAGATAATGGTCCTTCTCCTGTGGTCCTTCTGGACCACTTTTCTCCATGCCATGCTCCTTTTCCATGTGTGGGGATTGCTGTTATTACTTTTGAATGGAGGAGCTTTCATTCACAGTGGTACCCCCCCCCCCCGACACAAGTCTGTCTCCTCAGTGAGATGTTGGCTACTGTGAAAGGAAGCCAACCAAAAGCCCTGCCACGAGACCCACTTTTGCCTTAATACCACCGTAAGAAGTGATACAGCCTTCTGGATATCTTTCCCCCCAAGGAGTTATCTCAAAGCCAGGCATTCTCTCAAAGTCATTGAGCTGGCAAACTAAACAGAGGTCATTTTACCTGGGCTAAACAATAGCGTTGCTGTCATCCATGCCAGAGATGGAGCAGTTAGAAAATGCACTTGAAAGCTGGCTTTGAGACTGGTTGCTAGGCTGAGACAGACCAGGTGCCCTGTCTCAGTTTGGGGGCAGACAGTGGAATGAGGCACATCAGCGGTCTGGCTGGATCAACCTTCCTGGGCAAATTCCAGTTCTACCGAGTAAGCAAAGAGACGGGGAGATGGAGACCAACTTCTACATAACGCTGAAGCGTGACTGACTTTAGCACGGCACTTTCGGTAATTTCTAATGCAGCCCTTTGGTTTTGCACTCCTTCTGAATGCTGTTGCACACAGAGGAGAAATTCCATTCCATTCACACTGAAAGACAAACGTAACTAAGTCACACTTTTCAAAACGAAGCCATTGAAATCCACACCTCTCTGAATTCTGCAGTGTGGTTCTCCAGTCAAGGACTGTGTGCAAAAATGAACAGGCTAGGGGCAAAATGTGCATAAAAATGCATAGATCAGTGAAAATGACACACAAAAATGCATTATATATTTGGGGAAATTGCTTTTCAAATATGTGCATATTAGGCAAAATTACATAAAACATGTGTATATTCGGATAAATTCACACTGAAATGCTCAGAAGGACTTTCCGTTTGAAAAAAATAAAAATCTTGAATTGATGTGGAAATGTGGAGAACTGAATTTAAAATTTAACCCTTTATAGATTTTGTTGAAATTGATCAGTGTTATATTACTGCAAAATTAATAAAATGTTCTAAGAACATTAAAACAAGAGAAACTGAAAAAGACTGAAATGCATAGATTTGTGCATCCTTGCTTTTGCACTATCAGATCAACTCTCGCTCTTGAGAGCTCTCTTTCATTCCTGGAGCCAAATCAAAACCACTTGGGCCACTTTGTGCCATGCTAGAAAATTAATCCTCCCTGCCCCATGATTATTGTAGTGTTCCTTGTATACTCTACCACCCCAACACTACTTGACACAATACCATTCTTCCATTTCACCCCATTCCCTTCCTTTCTGTTCATTTCCTCTTCATTTTTCTTGGCTTTTAAAATCATTTCCCTCTCTTCCTATGTTGTTTCATAAAAATGCGAAGGGACTATGTGTGCCACACTGAAGTCAGAAAGAAATTACTTTCACTTGCTTTTCTAAACAGTAGCTGCATTGGTCTGTTGTACTTTAATGTAAAGGGTCATTTCATGATTGCCGCACAGCCATTCTCCCTCACAGCTATGCACTTTAAGATTATGCAATAATCTTATAATTATATGCTAATAATAATAATTAAGAGTGTATTGCAACAATGAATGCAGATCTCCACGTGCTGCCTTTCAGCTAGATCTACTATTTTCCATGGGCAAAGGATTGGGAATGCTCCAATATCTTCTTTTGGAATGATTTTTGTTTTTGTTTAAGTTCTATTGCACGTAACAGAACGTGCACAGCATCCTCTTCCTTAACTTCTTAACTTTATTCATCATTTTCTCAAAATACATACACAATCCCTATATACCATCATCCCCAATAAACTCTCCACTTTCTTGAACCTGAAGCACCTTGTGTTCTCTGTTGTTCCCAAAAGCTTAGCTTTGGAGCATACAGAACAACAACTCATCAGTGTTCTTCCCGCACGCATTCTCCAGAGTGACCCTAGGAGCCAATCCTCTGTAGCTGACTCACCTCCGTTCACTCTGATTGGCTTCAACCATAACAAATGGTGAGGACTTCTCAGTGGCCCAAAAGCTCTCCTCTCCTGCAGATTGGATGGCTTTAGGGACAGGGACTCTACAACGACTCTGCTGCAGAAATAGTACTAGTTCCTTGATCCTCCATGACCCTAGATTACACTCTGTGTCAATTCCTAGACAGATTTCTTTCCCGGCTCTACTCTGTGAGATCCCTTTTTACTGGAGATGCCTGGTAGTGAGTCTGGTACTGTATGCAGGTGTGCTGAAAGGGAGCTTTTGCTCTTATCTCCCAGAAAGCTACTGGACTTAATACTTTCCCTCCAATTTGCTTTTTGCTAGATTTTTATCGCTATCCAGGGGGCATTAGAGACCCCAAAATGCCCTGGGTTTCACAGTGTTCATTCTCTGTGCCAGCCTATACCATCGAAACACTTTGAAAACAGTATTTAAGAATATGTGTTGGGTTCCTGATGCATTCCAGTGAATCCAAGGGGAGATTTATTTTCTCTCCTTTAGCAATTGCTGGCTCAGGACCTTTTTAATAATTATCTTTGATTTGCTTCTTAATCTACTGCTGTCTTTAATCCTCCCTCCAGCTCATAAAGAGAGAGAGAGAGAGAGAGACTGAGACTCTATTGGCTTCAAAAATAACCTCCACCTTTTTTGGCAACAGGTTATTTTTCTAAGTGGCTAATTGCATGCCAGATTTCACTTGCATCGTTCTTCCAGTATGTGTCAGGCATAGATTCGGCATTAATCACTCGTTTGCTCTGTATGGCATTTATTTCTTCAGGAAATGAATCAGACAAGAGGGACCTGCGCCTCCTCACCCTCCCGTCACTCTGCCCATTTTGCCAGGGAAGAAGGCAAGGGGTTTTTGTGTGTGTGTGTCTTTCTCTCTCCCCTCCCTCCCCCCCATATAACACACCCCCTTGCCTGTCTCTCCACCAATGAGTTTGGCTTTGCAAATGCGTCTTCTGTGCCTTGAGTCATCGGCCACGATCACTTCACAGCAATGAAACCGCAGAATCCCCTTCCAAAAGCGAGCGGTGAGTGCCAGCCAGAAGCAAATAGAGAAATGAATGTTCATGCCCGTCAGGGTAACGAGAATGGAAACAGTGTGTATCACTTCTTAGTCTCAGCTCTGCCTGCCAACGCCTGAATTCCTGCAGTTAAAAGGGGGAAACTGAAGTGAGGAGTTCATTGCCTCCTCTCCTCTCCTAGCCAGAGTTCCTACTGGAACTCATCCTTACTGTACTACTGGCTGTGTTGCATGTGGTGGACTGTGATTAGGAAAGCCCTGGGATGTCTGCGGATGCAGAAGACTGGGTGTCTGTGTGTGCATTCAGAGCCCAACTCATAAAAATAAAGGTGCTCAGAATTAAGACAGCAGGAACCATGTTTTGGGATCAGGGATGGGGGAGAAATTTGATTCAGTTCACATTTAAAGCTTTGGAAAGAATAAGCAATCTGAAACACAGCCATCCTTTTAAACTTCGCACCCCTCTGAATTTTGCAACGCAGTTCTCCGGTCATGAAATGTGTATAAAAATGCACGATAATGGGTCAGCGATGCATATAAATGTATAGATCAGTGAAAAGAACATATGAAACTGCATTAAATTAGGGGAAATTGCTTTGCAGGTATGTCTATGATGCAAGACCACATTTTCTTTTGTTGTCTGTTGGGCAAAATTACATGCAAACGTGTATATAAGACCTTAAGATGAGGGCTAGGCAATAAGACCCCTACTCCTCTCCCAGAGCTAAAATTCCCAGAATGGTTTAACAATCAAAGCCTCTTTACAGAGAACTTGGGGAACTGGGAGGGGAATGTGGTGTGTGGGTGTCTCCAAACAAGTCACAGCATCCTTAACAAACTGCAGCTCCCATAATTCTTTTGGGGAAGCCATGACTGTTTAAAGTTGTTTCGTTGTGCTTTAAATGTATGGTGTGAATATGGTCTTAGTCATGATAACCAGGACTTTTTCTTTTTTTTCCAGCTGGAACTCAACAAAACTCAGTTCTGGCGCTTCTCATGTGGGTGCTATTGGCATTCTAAGAGAATGAGGGAAGTGTTTTCATGGTGAGTTCTGGCACCTCTTTTTCTGGAAAAATAGCACCGATGATGACTAAAAATGCAGGAAAATTGATGTCCAGGGATGGTGGGAGTTTTTTGGGGGGAGACAGCAAGATCAGACGTTGATGTCCAAAGATGGTGGGAGATTTTGGGGGACAGCAAGATCTGCAGGGCCATGCCTGGCTAAATGGGACCTTCTTGTTCAAAGGCAATGTAGCCCTGGATACCATTTTCAATAGGGGAGAGCTATTGCCTTTTGCCCTTCCTGGGGGCATTGGATTGGTCCCTGTCGGAATTAGGATGTTGGACTCAATGATGGGACTCCTGGGCCAATCCTGCAAAGCTCTCCTTACATTCTTACGGCTAGGGAAGGAGTGTGTTGTCATGCCAAGGTTGACATATGAGCCAGGGCTCAGCCCCTAAACTGTTATTTATTTTTATTTAATGTATGTACCAGCCTTCCATCAAGGATTCTAGGGAGGTTTACGGCAAAGCTATAACAAATGAAACATCAAAAGATGAAAGCGACCAAAAACAAGACTGAAAAAGTGCTAAAACAGCAGCAGGCAAATCCACAAAAACTCTATAAACAACCAATTAAAAAGCTTGGAGAGATACTTAAGGATGCCTTAAAAACCAACTGAAAGTTCTTCTCTTGGCACCTAAAGAAAAATGGAGGTGCCAAGGAAGCTCACCTAGGGAGGATGTTGAACACCACCACTGGCAGAAGGAGGGGGCAAAAACACCTTTCTTTGACGGCCACCCACCTCTGCAATGACAACTGGGGTGCCCTGAAAAGGGCGCTGGCAGATGACTGCTGGAGTTGGGCAGATCACTGTGGCATCCCATTGCCTGAATGCCAAGGCCCATAAAACAAAAAGAGACAGGCTCTGAACTGGTTTAAAGTCAAGTTGGCTCCAGGCAGTCTGTGAGCAATCCAGTTTGCCGCACAGAATGGCCAATTGCTTAGTCAGGAACAAACAAGCAACAAACAAAACCAAGAAAGTCAGTAGCTGTCAAAAGGGTAGATGGATCCCTATTGGCTGCTCAGGTCACCTGGTCCCTGCCAGGCTGCAAGTTGCACTACCACTGCAGGACTGCTGCAGCGGTGGCGCTATAGTGCTGCATAGTTGTGGCCCATGGTTCTCAAAGCTTCTAAGTTGCTTTAGTGGGATGGGGAGTAGAGCAAGGCAGTTTTGCTGACAGAGTCTCCTGGTTGACCCCCACCATTAGCTGTGCCAGCCTTTTTAAAAATCTCTAAAATCAATATTATTTTGATCCATTATCGTGGGGCCCCTAAAAGGCATGGGGCCCATAGGCTGGAGCCTACTCTGCGTATTTCGTGATCTGGCACTGACCATTAGCTGCTGGAAGGCCTATGTAGCCAGTTCATATGGGCCACAAAGGGATCAGGAAGTCCTTTGTGCATAAAATATTGTGTATTCTTCAGTGCACCCCTCTGTATAAAGGATATCCTGGATAAGAGCTGCTGATAGAGAATGCAGTTCTGATTCCTTGGTAGAACAGTCTCTTCCTTATTAAGGCTGAAGGCAGGGAATCAAATCAAGGTAACATGGTATAAAGGTAACTTGCATCACTAGTGGCCAAAACTGAACAGACCCTGGGGACCTTCCATCTACTTCAGAACCACACAGTTTTTGCAATCCATTGGTAGTTTTCTCTTCCATGAATTTGTCCAATCCTCTTTCAAGCCCTTCCTGCAGAAGTGAGTTCCATAGTTTATCTATGCACTTTCCAAAGTCGCACTTTCATTTGTTTGTCCTGAATCTTTCCACGTTCAGCTTCATGGGGTGAAACAGCTCCATGGCCACTTCTTAAGCCTCACCAGCCCTTTCCTAACAAACCTTCCGGGCAGATTCCACCCCTGTCTTTCTGCAGAGCAACGCTTTTCAGCTACACCTCTGATCTCCGTGCTTCACGGCGAGCGCTGCGCTGCGGTAGCTTTGCTTTGACAGGTCTCTGGAGGATTTCAAGGAAGTTACACACCCACTTCATTCACGCTAATCGGCTGTTTAACGCAGGAGAGTTCAGTGTTATGAATGAACGCGAGCGTGTTTTGGCTTGCCGATCAGCTTGCAAATATAATGCTCGCTTGTCAAATGAGCAGAGATTCAAAAAAAAAAAAAGAAAGAAAGAAAAAGGGGAGGGGGAGAATCCCAGCAACCTTTATGGAAACGGAAATTGATTGAAACCATATTCTCTGAAAGTGAAAGTTCTTTGGGGTGGGGGGTGGGGGTGAGGGACTGCATCCACTCTTCCTTTTAAGTCCCAGCAAAAGTTGCTCCCTGCCCTTGCTGTGGATCTCTGAGTCACCACTCTTGGTGAATGTGGGAGGAAGTGAAACCACAGCCTGTTCTGGAACAAATTTCATGCAGCTGAAGTGAGGTCTTGCTGGGCTTTCAGCATGCTGAACGCTTGGATTTCATTCATATCTATGGGGAAAGGTTATGATGCCTTATGTTGAGAATGGACAGGAGTTAGTGAGATGTACAGCACACTGATCATGCGCTGCCCTGAGTTTGTATTACAGCTCATCTTTAAAAATCCTGAGGATAGATTTCATTTCACTTTTGAATTGCATACCACCTTTCTACATTACTGTACTCAAGGTGTTTTACAACTCAAATAAACAACCGAAGTTGCACTGCCACCCTATAATTGAATAATTCTTCATTCAGTCTGACCCCCAACTCCCAAATCATTGTTTAGATGTGCTTTTGAAAGGTCTTAAAGTTCCTAGACCTCATGATGGTCAAGTTCCATGCACACATAGGAAGTTTCCTTACAACAGATCAAAGCATCGGTCTATTGAGCTCAGTGTTGTCTACTCTGACTGGCAGTGACTCTCCTGGGTTTCAAACAGGGATTTTGCCAATCCCTACCTGGAGATGATGGGATTCCACCTGGGACCTTTGGCATGTGCAGCCAATCACAGAGCCACAGCAGCTTCAACATGTGGAAAATAAATATTAATTTAGGTTTCAGCAAAAGCAAGAGCTAGCAAGATCCTGGGTCCTGGGGAAAATGATGCCCACCACATCTACATCTCCCATCAGCCCTAGCCATCATGGCCAATAGCCAGGCATGATGGGAGTTGTAGTTCAGAAACATCAGGAGGGCTAGATGGTCTAGTCCTGTGGAGATGGTCTGGCTTGACCATCATAAACAAGAGTCACCAAAATCAAAAAGGAAAGGCACATCCCTATATGATTCTCAATACCCTATGAGCGAGCAAAAGCCGATTTTGGTCATTGCTGCCTCCAGCCCAAGCTGAAATTTTGGAAAGACTAGAAACACTAAGAAACAGATGGGCTGGGAAGGATGCTCATAATGAGGAGGGCTAGATGCTTTCTATTCCCATAGCCCATTGAGTTCAGCATCTTGTTCTCACAGTGGCCAACCAGATGCCTGTGGGAAACCCGCAAGCAGGACCTGAGCACAATAGTCCTCTCCCCTCCTGTAGTTTGCAGCAGCTTGTATTCAGGATCATCACTGCGTCCAACTGTAGATGCAGAGCACAGCCATCATGGCTAGCACTGCAATCACTGATAGCTTTCTCCTCCAAGAATTCAGCTAATCCTCCTTTACTTCTGTAGAAGAACTGCAATTTGTTCTTCGATGCAAATATGTATTGCCACCAACATTGTTTTAGGAAAAGCATTCTATCCTGTATTTGAGAAAAGCAGGGGAGCTTGTTCAAAGATGCTTGTGGTTTTTATAATATTTTTCTAACCACTGTCTAATTCATCGGGGGCGACATTCTAAATCATTCATTAAAAAGAAAATCGAAGAGGCTGTGAATCAAATGTTGTTGGACGGCAACTCCCATTGTATGACCTTGGGCCATGCTGGCTGGGAATGTTGGAAGCTGTTGCCCAACAAGGAGAGTGTCTCACACTGATAGCGTTTTCTCAAAAGAGTGAGTCAAATAACTGGACGTTGGTCTTGGTCACCAAACTATCCAAGATGTGGGAACAATCCTCCATATCTCATCTCGTCAGGCCCTTATCCAAGTCCATGGAAATCTGACGCAGAGTAGATCATCAATGCAAAGAAAGATCTCAATCAATTCAACTAAATGCTACTCAGAGTAGACACATTGAAATTAATGAACATGATCCGGACTATACATTTAAAGCTGTATCATACCAGAGCCAGGACTGCTTCCAAAGAATCTTGGGAAGTGTCATTTGTTCAGGGTGCTGAGAATTGTTCAGAGGCTCCCATTCTTCTTACAGAACTACAGTTACCAGAGTTCCCTGGAAAGAGGGATTGATTGTTAAATCATGCTGGGAATATAGCTCTGGAAAGTGAATGGGGGTGGTGGTCTCCCAACCATAGGAGCCAACTCCTAGGGGTTGTGGGTAATTCAGCCCCTGCAATAAAATATTTGAGGGAGCTGGGCCCCCACAAAATTGATGGGCATTGACATTCAAATGGTGTATGCGCACTGTGTTATGTGATTGGTTGTGTGGAGTGGGGCTTACCTGGGCCCCAAAATATTTTATTCAAGTTGGCACCCCTGCTCCCTACAACTCTCAGCACCTGTAACAAACTGCATTTCTAGATCACTGAGTATGTAGTCATAAGGGCTAGATGCATGTGTGTGTCTCTCTGTGTGTGTGTTTTTAAAAGTAAGAAATTTCTTACTAATTTCTTCAGATTTACTGCTCTTAGGTGGAATCAGAGAATGCACACAGAGCGCTGATTAAGCCCCGCCGCCCATTGGCCTTTGCTTCTGGCAACCAACAAAGAAATCAATACCCCTTCCTTCTGATTGCAAACTCAAAGTCTATTCTCCATGGAGCAATTCCCTGATTGCCAATAATGGATGATCTGCTCCTTTCTTCCTGCTCCATCTGCAGGGAGAAGCATGAGCTACCTTGCCAAAAGCGCACAGCCACCTCTCTCCCCACACCAGACACACACACACACACACACACACACACACACACACACTTGGGCAGACTGTGTCAGCCCAGCCCCAGACTATGTGCTTGATGAAGGCTATTTCTGAGTCATTCCCCAACTCAGCGCTGGTGCATGAGACGCCGACGGGAGGTATCATTTAAGAAATGCAGGCAGGCAAACATTCAGGTGACCTAGATTTTGCAAGCTGAGCTGAGGCTCTGTCTGCTGCAGAGAGACATGAAGCCAAAAGCTACACTGTGGTGGGGCTGTCGCTGTCTCGAGCAGCGGCTGAAAGGAGTGGAGAGCTAGATGAGCCTTGTCTTGTGCCGGCTTCTTAACTTGATTTCTGCTGTCCCTGCTGGACTCACTGATGTTGCTCTTTCGTCTGGGGAAAGGGAAGGGGGAGAGTCGCCCGTATTGCCCATCTGCATATTCTAAATCCCTTTAAAACATGTGCACCTCTAGGCTGCTCCCAATTAACACAAGCCAAACAGCCACGCTGGTCTCCAGCTGAACTTGTCCTTACAGCTTCTCGATTATGTCCCAGATCTAAATACATTTGCTTGGAAGCGAGATTGATTTGTTTTGATGGCAAGTGTGCTTTGGATAGCAGCAGCAGAATAATGTCAGGACAACGGGTGGGATACAGAGCTCTGTAACTAGAGCCCCATGCATGCAATGGGGTGCTCTTGGACCCAACATTTCTCTTCTGGCTGCAGCCCTCGGGGCTTCCTGGCAAAGTGCAGGAAGTGTTGGGGTTGCAAGACGAATGGGGGACCTGTCTGAAACTGCCTTCTCCCCACCCCACCCCACTTCCATTTTGGGCCTGGATAGCACAGTTAGTTTAAGTGTGGTGCTAATAATAATGCCATGGCTGCAGGTCCGATCCCGTATGGGAGAGCTGCATATTCCTGCCTTGCAGGAGGTTGGACTAGGTGGTACTCATGATCTCTTCCAAATCTATGATTCTATGGCTCTCCTTGGGACCCACACCGAAAGGCATTCATGCAAGGACACCTTTGTGCACCTTGTGACCTTCCAAGTCAAATATAACCCAATAGCCATGCATGGTTGCCCAGTAGGAGATCAATGAGCCTCCTGCTCCTGAGCCTGGAAGTACAGAATGGAAGGGATCTCCCCCCCCCCAAGAGCCCCATGACCGCATATAGAGTGATGGATTATGACTCTGCATTCTCATGCTTTCCTGCCTCATAATCTGCCTCAAACTTGTATGTTGCCATTTTCCAGCCACTATGGAGGTAAGACCCTTTATAAGATAAGTTGTGCTGCATCAGGCCAAATATCCCTCCAGTGCAACAGTGCAATATCTGGCCATTTCCTACAGTGACCAGCCAGGTGCCCTTACGAAGCTCATAGGCAGGGCATCAGAGCAAAGTCAGCAGCCCTTCAATAAAATTCACCATGATTGCTATGCTAAAGCTAGTTGGACAGGACAATCTGTGCCAAAGTCCACTGGTCAGAATTGTATTTCCTTCTGTCATGTTTTTTGGGAAAGCTGGTGCATTTTGAATGGGCTCTTTTCTTGCCTAAAATCCTATTGAAGATTAGCTGTTTCTCATGAATTCATGGTTGCTGTTTTAAATTCCCAGGTGCATGGATTCAGAAAGCAGATGTTGCCAGAATGGGTAAGTCAAACACCTTTTGATATCTGGTAAATCTACCTTAGGGGCAGGAACACCTCTGGCTCTTGAAATCTGGGTATTGGGTACTGAACATGCCTGATCTTAAACCTGGGTCAAATGTTCTGCATGCTCCCTCCATGATAAAGAAAGCAGTGTAAGGTGAACTGAGAACTCAGACTTGAGTTGCAGGAACCTTGCTGAAGCTCAGGATGTCTGGGCCTGGGCAATGAAAAGCAGGATATTCAAATGATGATGAATAACAACAACACTAAATAATGATTTCCATAAGGTCCCACTGAAATTGCACCTGAAATTATGTGGAACTCCCTGCTCCCAAGAGATCAAGTTAGCTTTCTCTATCTTTGTGTTCTGATGGCAATCGAAAAGTTTCACCAGAAGACAGGAAAGAAAGCTTATACTGAGTCAGACCAATGGTCAAGCTAGTTCTACACTGACTGGCAGCAGCCCTCCAGGGTTCCAGGTGGAGGATGTTCACAGTCCTACCTGAAGATGCCATTGGAGGTTGAACCTTTCTGCATGCAGAGCAGATGCTTAGACACTCAGCTTTCTCAAACAAGCTTAAACTTCTGCTACTGATGACTGTTAGTGTTACCCTTGATGCTTTTACTGCTGTTTTTTTTTTAACAGTTGCGTTATTTTGTGTGTTGGTGATTGAATTATTGGTGATTTTATGTTTGCTTTTTGTTCTCAAGCTGCTCTGAGCAAGTCAGGGGGAGAAGGGGGGGGTTGTACATTCTTTGAATAAATAAATTGAAATGCAAATCCAGAGATTCCTCCTTTGGTGATGTGTATTAAGGAGAGCTGACAGGGCTGGCCTAATATGCATTTCTGCCTGAGGTGGAGCAGGAAATGATTCCTTCTTCCCACACCAAGTCAAGGTGCAAAACGCCCAAGGCCAGCCCAAGCTAAGTTGGCACCTAAGGAGGACAATCCCACAAGCACATCACTCCTTCCCTGAGGCAAATGCCTCACCCTGCCTAATGGCAGAGCTGGCCCTGGGACCCAGATGAGTTCTGGAAGACTCATTGCATTTCTAAAGAAGTGTGTGTGCCTTTTCCCCACACATGCCTTAACTATTATCAGGTTTTGCGTAACATGGAAGTTTGAAGTGAATTCAAGGAATATCAGGAAAAACATCAACGAAATTTCAGAGAGGAAATAAGACAGCCAGCAAAATTTATTCTCACATCCTTTAACTGCAGGTCAGGCACATCAATATCTGCATTTTGCCTCTCCTCCTATCCTTAGAAGCTGCAAGACTGTCCATCCAAGTTGCAGATACAGAAAGATCCCCAAACTGAGCAGGCCCAGACAATCTTGTAGACTTCAGAGCACCTTCAATGTTGCCCTTTTCAATATTGTTTGTGGAAGGGACAGCACAAGTGTGTGTGTGTGTGTGTGTGTGTGTGTTTGTTTTAACAGACAGAAGTCAGTTTTGATCTTCATTGCATGTGGACAGTCTTGGTGTGTGGACCAAAACAGTCACTCCATATCACCATCCTATTTGCAGGAGATGAACTGGGACAGCCATCTGGCATCTGGGGAGGGGGGCGGAGATTCAAACCCACAACATGCTTTTGGAGGGGAGGGAGCTTAGCATGTAAGAAAATCCCTGCTGGTTCTGACCAAAGACCTCCTAGCATCCTATTCTCCTAGTGTCTAACCAGATGCCTATGGAAAGCCCAAAACCAGGACTTGGGTGCAACAGCACTCTCCCTGTTTGTGATCCCCAGCGATCTAATATAGGTAACAAAGCATAATTATTCTTCAGTTATTCTTCTAAACCTCGGCATAAAATACATTCAGAATTTTCTATATTTAGATAAAATATTATGTGATAAAGTGCATTTTAAGCAGTATTTAGATATTAGTTTTAGGATGGATTTTGTTTTTTGTTTTTTAAAAAACACAGAGACAAATGTGAAAATGCATGTGAAATTAACATAGACTCAAAATAGACTCATTAGCCCTTTCCTAATTATAATCCTACCCCCCTAAATCTGTTCTGATAGAGTAGATTTGGGGAGGGACAAGGTGTGTCTGGGTTGTTGTGCGAGTGGAAATCCTTGTGCTGAGTTGTTAGCTGGGTACTGCCCATGATGAATAAATATTTCCTTGGTGGTCTGGCAGTCAGAATTGCACCTGCAACATGATTTGCTGTTTGCAGGGGCCCCACAAGGATATTCACTGGTGGTAGGAATATATTGGCTTACGCTTCTTCCAAAGTGCTCAGAGCAGCTTCCATCTGGTTCCCAGGTGGTCCCCCAGCCAAGCAGGGTACATGGCCAGGCTTGCTTAGCTTCAACAATAGAACTGTTTCATGAGCCTTCAGACCATCATCTGGTCATATCCTACATCTCACATTCAAACTTTATGAGCTCATATGTGTAGGTGCTTTGGAGGATGTATCAGTCATCTTTTGGACCACTTCTTGATCCTGTTAGCGCGTGTGGTGTTAGAAGTAGGAGGAGCTCAATTACAATTCTGAAACCCCAGGAGGTTCAGTAGGGTGATGGTTGCGGCTGTTTCCCTTCCACATGCACACATTTTCCAGCTGCTTCCAGCTAGCTTTCCTTCTCCCACCTAGACAGGGATGTCCTCTGCCTGGTAGAGAAGGCAGTCTTTCCTGTGGTGCTTCACTGACTCCTGTTCAAGGCTCAGAATTGTGTGGGGCTGCCATTCAGTGGAAAGACTGGGCAGCGTAAGGCTCATCTTGCAGTTGGGCACCACTGCAACCAATAAAGATGCAGTGGAATTTCCCATACTTAGAGAAGATCTGATAAACGCAAGGTCATCAGGACAGGTAGATAAGGCAGCGGGATGAAGGACAGATCACAAGGCATCTGGGCTCCAAGTGAAGGCAACTCTGAATATTGCTCCAAGGTCAATCAGTAGAATATGTAAGATGGAGACATTGTGGGAGGGAGGTGGGTGAACTTGACTTCAGATCCCTGGAGAAGTCAGCCCACACTTAAGGAGCAGGCCTGGATCAGGATCCAGTGGATGCAGGACTAATTCAGCCCCCTGCCACTCCCTCCCTGCCCAATGCTGTGGCTTTCTGTGGACCACCATTACAGCATTTCACCTGCTCATTTAGTGGGTGGAATGAGGGATGCCTCTGCCCTTCAGCCCAGCACAAAGAGGAGCTGGATTGAAGCCTGGGTTGCATTCTTCAGCTGTGTCTCTTCCATGGCAGTGAAGCTGGGATGTCAGGAGCTGAGGGATCCTCTGGACACTGGAAGAGAGACATTCTCAGGGGTCAGTGGAAAAGGTCTCATGGCCCCAGGAGATGCTTCTTTGTGATCTATGGAGATCTTACAGGAGAGGTCACTCCTGGGGCAGAGGATTGCCGCAACTCTTGGGGCCATCTTGAGATGAAGAGATATTTTACTCTAGATCCTGGGCCACTTGTCACATTCCACTTCCCCCTGTGCTGAGAATATTTCTGTCAAGGGAAATTGCAGCATATTGTGTAGCCTTTGGCTATAGCTGTTAGTGGAAGCCCACCATAGCAGAGCACATTTTTCTTTTTTGCATGCAGAAGTCTCCTCCTTTCATTCTTCTACTAAAAAGCATTTCTAGTAGAAAGGGTGATACCCACTTTAGGGAGATCTGGCTCAGTATAAAGCAGCTTCAGAGATTCAGAAAGCCACTTGGTACATTTTCAATTCCAGCTGGGAGAGGATTGGAGATTATCTACCTGGACCACAGTGCTTTGGTGAGAGGAGGGCAGAATTCTGTGCCCCTCCTTCTCTTCAATGAGTTTTTCAAATGCCACGCAATTCCTACCTGGGAAAGTCTCTCCATGAACAAAATAGACAGGCAACTAACACCCTTGTGTAGTCCATCTTGTGCAGGCATGTTGTGTGCTGCAAGGTCATGCACCAAGAACCTTCCATTAAGTGTTCTGCTTCAGGGTTATTCTTGTTGAACCTCGTTTATCTTAGAGTATTGTGGATGCAGTTGGGTGAAAGTTCAGCAATGATAATAAAGAAAAGACTGCAATGGCGGTAGCAGGAAGATGCATGTATGGCAGGGGTGAGGAGCTGCTGGACCTCTCTCTCTCTCTCTCTCTCTCTCTCTCTCTCTCTCTCTCTCTCTCTCATTCTTGGAACTGTTCCCAGGCTACCAAAACTTTCCCCAGCCCCACCCCTCAAGCAACATTGCTTCACACCCTCCTTGAGTGTTTTTGCTTGGCTGGAAATGTGTCCTTGAACTCTGATAATGGCTCTCTCTCGCCTGGATGAAGGACACAGAGGAGGAGGTGTAGAAACCAGCCTACTGTTCAGGGGTAAAATTTACGTTTGTTGCTTGGCCCACTTTCACTTCTGCTCCTCCCACCACTGTCATGTGGTCCCCAGAAGGCTTCTCAGAAGTGAACGTGTCTCACAGGCATAAAAATGATTCCCACTTCTAATATATGGCCATTAGCCATGAACAACTGAGGGACAAACACTGAAATGACACAAAATATGAAGAGCGATGTTCTGGCCTGTACACACCTGAATATTCATTTAATCTCCACCCCCCCAAAAAAAATCCCTCAATTATAATCAGGGTTCTGTTTTTTTGTTTTTGTTTTTGCCTTGGGGCAATCTGAGGAGTTCCGCTAAACTAAA
The DNA here is from genome assembly GCF_965112155.1 of Podarcis liolepis. Classification (NCBI taxonomy): domain Eukaryota; kingdom Metazoa; phylum Chordata; class Lepidosauria; order Squamata; family Lacertidae; genus Podarcis; species Podarcis liolepis. The sequence goes on along the minus strand of NC_139567.1, from coordinate 23,138,438 downwards.
CATAACACAATTATGCTTGAAAGAGGCTATGGTGGAGTGAGTTGGAAGCCCTGATATTTTTGGAAAGAAAGCAGAATGGCCAGAGAGATGATGATGACGAGGGGCGAACAGGGTGTGCTTTCTTAAGAAAGCAAAACCTTAGCGATGTAAGTTCCCCCAGGAGCATGTACAGTGCCATTCCTCAACTCGGCCACCACTGAAAAGGGGAAATTAAGAATTCCCGACACACAACGTGGTTAAGAAAAAAGGGAGGGGGAGAGAGAGAGAGAAAAGCTGAAAGAAAGAAAAGAGAAGCTGGCTGGGACTGTGTATTGAAAGAAAATGTTAATTTCAGCCCTGGACATACGTATTTTAAAAAAGGAAAGAAAGAAATCCAACTGTTCATCCTTTTCCTGGCATTGATATTCCTGTTTGCTGGAGGTGTTTGACATGGGAAGGAATGGTTTGTTGGACAAGGCATTCAATGCCCTCGCCCTCCCTCCAGAAACATCCCTAGTTAGGGGTGGTGGTGGGCTTGTTAGACACTTTGATTTTTTGTACAGTTAATGTTCCCCCTCCCCTGTCTCCAAGGGCCAAAGTATGACTACATATATATATATATATATATATATATATATATATATATATATATATACACACACACACACACACACATACACACACACACACACACACACACACACACACACACACCATACACATCCAGCCTCACTATGCCGAGAGAAGGAGTTTCATTTTGTGACCGAGAAAATGCTAGCGGTATAGGCTGAGTTCTACATTGTTAGATTTGGCAGTGATTCAGCTGCTTTCAACATCTGCCAGGGAATGTGGGATCTTGTTATAAGCAGAGAGAGAGAGAGAGAGAGAGAATAAGAATTAGGGATGCATTCAGCATATGCCTGAGCACCACTTCCTCTTTATTCCCTTATTTTTCTCGGCTCCTTATTTTTTTTTTACTCGTACCTCTATATATTCAAAACTGAGGGATTCTCCTCCAACCTTTTCCCACCTCCTTTACCTCCTCCTCCCTGTCTCTGCTTCTTCCTTTTTCTGTACATCTCTCTCTCTCCCTCTCTCTCCCTTAACTTGTTAAGTTTGAAAGATGATATATACACACAGTTTGCGATGCCAGTCAGCACCGTTAAAGGCCAAGATTAATGCAATGGATTGGTGCGGCTGTGTCGCAGTGGAGCGTGATCAGAATACGAGATGGAAGATAGGGGGAAAGGGCAAGAAAGTGCTGGTGCTCAGAGTTTGTACAAGTCTCCTTAGCAACTTGTCTGACATCTTTCTTTTTTTAAAAAAAAAAATGTTGGTGGGGAGGTGTGCAGAGGCTCGTGTATGTACATGGATCTCCCCCAAACCACCCGTTTAATAAAACATTCCTTTCATTTTGAAGCAGTGCTGTTTTCCAGCTACTCTCATGTTCTTTGGTTCAATTACTGGATTAAATTAGTTGTCTGAGAGACGGTTATTGGGGGGGGGAATGTGCTGTGCGCGCAGGGAAATGGGAGGGGGCGCTCAGTACTTTTTCATTCAAAGAAACCGCTACAGAGTTGGATTCTTCCCAGTTATTCCAATTTGGAACAGTGATTCCTTGCCTTCCCACCCCCTCCGGCCCCCTGGCCTATTCAACAAGCTACAGAATCATCAGCACCCTGCCATTTGTTAAGTAATTTGGGACACGTTTGAATTATTATTTTTAGAACCGAACTTGTAAAACAAAAGATAATATTTTGGGGCAAGATTTCTCTCTCTCTTTCTCTCTCTCTCTCTCTCTCTCTCTTCCTCCCAAACCCCTCCCATTTCTCCCCCTCCCACTTTTTTTCCCTTCCCTAAACTTGACAGCTGAAGAATAAACCCCTATAGGAGGGAGTGGCTTGATAGTGATGAAGGTATGTGACTCCTTTTTTTTTGGAAAAAAAGTTGCGTATTACTATGTTAATACTGTGGGGGCTAAATTTGAATTTGGTGTAAGAAAGCAGTCTTCTAGAGATATGCTATATCTCGGAATTGACTCTTGGGAAACAGCGACTGCTTCACTGGAGAGGTTTTCCAAACTTGCATTGCATTTTCTTTTTTAAAAAAAGGGTGGGGGGATAAAAGGAAAAGCGAGAGAGAGAGAGAGCACGAGGTTGGAAAATATAAAGAAACCAAGCCTCTTTCCCCCCTCTTTTTTCTTTTTTCTTTTTTTTTGGACGACTCGATGTTGGCTTCCATACAAACAGATGTTACTTGTCATTCTGTAGTTAAGCAGGGGCTCCACATTGGAACAAGGAGCAGTTTAAAGAGAACTGCAGCGGAGTTTAGAAAGGTGGGTGAGGAAGGCAATAGGCAGAAAGATCCATATATATATATATATATATATATATATATATATATATATATAGTGTTACATACATAGAGATTCTTAAGCTGGAGGAATCCATCTTCTGTGAAAAGCGTGCCTTATTCTTATATTACCTTTTATTAATGATAATTATAACGGGGAAAATGTCTACTATGCCGCTGTTTTTAATTTGTTTCGTTTTGTTTGTGCTTCCTTTGTTAAAGAAAGAAAGAAAGTTGGTGAAAATATTTAGCTAAAAAGGACAAGAAAGGGGGGAGAAGGGTGCTCTGTTTGCCGCAAGACATTTTCTCGGTAAGTGGAGGTTTTGCAATGAACTAGATGAGGGAGATATGTCACCTTATTTCTTTCTTTCTTTTTCTTCTTCTTCTTCTGTTGCTATTTCATTTTCTGCGGAAAATCTGTTTTTGATGGTTTTGCCAGAGAGCTCCCTTTCTTGTGGGCAGGATTTGCGGAGGCTGAAGGCCCTTTGGCCGCCCTTCCCGGTTCTCTGCGGCATTGTAAGAGAGAGAATCGTGTTCTTTTATACAGTAGAAGTTGAAATGAAAAGTGGACAGTCCCTATTTCCTTGCTCTTTTGTCTATCGCATGTGTTCGCTGGATTAATCCTCTCCATCCCTCCCAGGCTTTGTAAATTTTATTTTAAATCCTCTATAAAAAAACACCCCCAAAACATATCAGTATAGTTTAGTCTGCTCTAGCGTTTATTCTGCAGACCTAACCGCCAATTATTTTGGAGAGTACATCTCCAAAATAAAAGCAGAAGGGCTTTCCCCGCCTCTCCGGGCCCGCAAGCGTTAAACTTTTTTTGGCACACAAACTGCAGTGTAGCAGCGGATCGATTCATTTCTATGAAGGGAATTGCAGATCCTGCCATCTGATTTTCCGATTTTACATTTCATGCTTCTACTCTGCCTTCCGCTTTCCTCCTCTCTCCTTAATTCACACACCGTACACACACACACACACACACACAAAACTCTTATTGGTTCAATTTGAAATACTTATGCTGTTAGTCGTTCTGGATTACTGTTTTCCCCAGCTTCTGTTTTTCCTTCTTTCTTTAAATTAAAAAATCACTTTCCACTGAAGCATAATACGTGCGCTAGTTAATTTCCTGAAACTGAAGAGGGTTTGATGATTATTTTCATTACAACAAAATAACTTTATTCTTTGTTATAATTCTATTCCTGAATCCAGTGAATCATAGAGACTTAAATTTAGATAGTATAAACATTCCTGACACTGATTTAGTATGTTATATTTAGGGACGCCTACCTCTAATTATCTACATATAAACAATATGATTTGCTCTAAATTTGCCTATCTATGTGGCTTGTGCTTTTAAAAAAAAAAATAAAAAGACCATCACATACATTTCTTTATTTCGCCATATCAATACATCTGGTGCAAAAAAATTGATTGGTCTGTATAGTGTACTACAAATTTGTGGTCCAAAAATGTAGAATTACCGGTACCTTCATGCGTCACCATAAGTTTGCCATGACTGTCTGTTGTACTGTCATATGTGGAAAAAATAAAATTATTTCCTTGATCATTCCCCACAAAATTTACAAAATTTAACTTTTTTCCCTTTTAAACCCCAAACCAGAAAAAACCAACCTCAAAACACCATAGTTTCACTTACAGTCACCAATTCCATTGAACAATTGTCCTTTTCCCATTAGAATTGAATTCTGAGAATGACTCCTGTTCTATTGTTTATTCGGGTGCAGTACCATTGGCAAAGGCAAATACAGTGAGCTTAAGAATGCCGGACCTGCTAAAAACTACATTATAAAAGGAATAAGAGGGAAACCTTCCTCTCTCCCTTTGTTTTGGTTTTGAGCTTTGTCCTTCATGGGAGATGGAATGGAAGAGGAGAATGTGGAAATGGGCAGACCCAAGCCACCTCGCCCAACAGCAGCCTTTACATAACTATGGTGGCTAACAAATTCAAACAATTTAGTTTTGCCTTTGAGTGGCATCCCTGGTCATTTCATAAAAAGAAATAAAAAAATCCAAGTTCTGCCTCGAGTATGAGAAACCCTCCTCCAAAAAACAAAACAAAAACACATCTTTGTAGGTATCACTTCATTTCCATCCCAGGGGTGGTCTTCAAAGCAAAACTGAAATATCTCCTCCTCCTCCTCCTCTTCTTCTTCTTCTTCTTCTTCTTCTTCTTCTTCTTCTTCTTCTTCTTCTTCTTCTTCCCCCTCCTGTTAGCAGCTGCGTGGTTTTAAGTGGTTGCGAAAGGAACAATAAAATGAAAGGCAAAACCGGCATTTTGAAAACTTGGCACGAGAAAGAGGTTTGGACTAGCAGCCAAGAATCCTGCTGGGGCATAGAGAGAATAGCATTTGCAAAAGCACCAAGAATAAGCATTTCTGCCGCTCTCCTTCCCCCCCGTGATTTTTCTATTTTCTCTCTCTCTCTCTCTCTCTTTTTGGGTAACAATCTCGGCAGCCGGAGCAATTATTCCTCCATCCATGTTAAAAGTTACAGTGGAGAATTGATGAGCCTTTGTGGAAACAGGTAATGCTTCTCTAAATCTTATTACTTTTTCTCAAATGCATCTACATTGTGTTATCCACTGCCCCTAGTACAATGTTGGTAGCTACCCAATATGTGATATGTTTACTGCAGTTGTGCCCTTCCCCTTGCTTATTTGGGCAATATTCAAATTAGCACCATCCCCCTGCCCCACCCATTGTCTTCAAGCATGCAGGAAAGCAATGCTATTTTGTATTTTCTTAAAGTTAGCACCTTATCCTGGAGGTGAGTCCAGGTGAGACATGTGTATGTGTGTGATGATATAGACAACTGGCTTCTGTTTTAAAATGTCACCTGTCTCTAGGGGGATTCCTCTTGCTTCACATCAGAAACACTGCTCATCAACAACTCTTTCAAAAACCCAGCATATTGGTTAATATGAACCCAATATATAAGGATATATTTTTAAAAATCAACGGATCTTCACCCTGACCCCCTGAATTCATTTGTCAAAGATTTGGGCCCAACAAGATGGGGACATCTATTCACTAAGCATTTCCCCAATATGTTGACGAATCGTTAACATACCTTTTGTTCCAGTTCTGGCCCTCCCCCAGCAACAGTTCTATATTTTTTCTTCTTCCCATTCTGCCCTCTCCACAATAAGTTCTGCGAAATATAAGTAAGTTCTGGAAGAATAAATTTATGACCACTGACATAAGAGTTTCGAAAAGCTCTGGATGTCTTCACGACATTGGTCTGGTTGAAACACAAAATGGTTGCAAACTGCTTTTATTTTGCATGCAAACTATATCACCAGTACACCGGCAGAAATGTCCACCCTATCTTACATTCCACCATTCCAGAAAAGGAAGGGGGAAAGCACAGAATGGGGTCCTCCACCTACCGGTCACACCCTGCGTGGTGATGTCATGGAGCCTGTTGGATCAGGCCAATGGTCCTTCTAGTCTAGCATCCTGTTCTCACAGCAGCCAACCAGATGCCTGTGGGTAACCCTCAAGCAGAATCTGAGCACGATAGCACTAGCTCCTCCTGTGGCTTCCAACAACTGGTACTCAGAAGCATCGCTGCTACCAACCTCAGGGGCAGAGCATCGCCATCAGGACTAGTAGCCATGGATAGACTTCTCCTCCATGACTTAATTCAATCCTTTTTTTAAAAAAGCCATTCTGTTTGGTGGCCATCACTGCCTCCTGTGGGAGCCAGTTCCATAGTTTAATCTATGGAATGATGAAGTTGTGAAGATGCCGAGGAGATTATGTGAAGTTGGTGTGGGGATGTGTGGAAATGCCCACACACACACAGCAGCTGGACACAGAAGGAATCAATTCACTAACTGGCACCACCCACCAGTATGATCCTCTGATACCCCCCAGAATATGTCAGATTATTTATTATTATTATTTATCTGGAAATATAGTCCATTGTCTTATTTTTAAAAAACAAACAAGCAAAGCAGTTTATAACAAAAGTACATAAAACCACACAGTAAAAACATATGTAAAAAATAGAATGATTCCGCAGCTCTCTTTGCTGCATGAGCCACTGCGGTCCACATAGTAAGACACCAGCAATCGAGAATCACAGGTGTTCCTGCAGACAAAGCTTCACTTCCCCTGATTTCCCACACACACACACTGCTCACAAGTACTGTTTTTTTGGGGGGGGAGAGGCCATGTAAGGCTGCATCCAGACAAGACCTTTGGGAGAAGGCACAGCCCCCATTGGGAGAAAGGTTCAAGGGTCACCGAGCGAGGAAGAGTCTCTCTCTTTCTGTGGAGCAGGGCCAGGAGAGGCAATGAGGGAAGCCACAGCCACCACAGCAGCAAAAGTGCCAATGCTTTCAGTGAAGTTCTTTGTCGTTGTCAGTAGAGAGCTAGGATACATGTGGGAGTAAGTCTTAGATGAGAGACGCTCCCAACAATACAATTTGGGCAAGATACGGGATATTCGCATATACCAAAGGAGGGGAAGAGACACAGGAGACAACTGCGGCAGATACCCTTTGTGGCATGGCTACAGGATGCTCTGTCCAGTTGTTCAGGTGGGGCAAGGGTTGCTGTTTGTAACTGGACTTCCAAGGCAAAGCAAAAGAGGTCGAGTTCCCCTTTGTATTCTGGAGACAGGGTGTTTGATGCAAAACGCTTCCTTTTTCTTTTTTTAAAATACAATTTATTAATTTTCTGATAAGAAAAACATCACAAACAAAAATTCAAACCATAATTCTTAACTCAACTATACAGTGGTACCTCGGTTTAAGAACAGCCCTGTTTACAAACTATTCGGTTTACGAACTCCTCAAAACCGGAAGTAGTGTCCTGGTTTGTGAAATTTACCTCGGTCTAAGAACAGAAGCCGAATGGTGGAAGGGCATCCGCGGCCGGAGGCCTCATTAGGGAAAGTGCGCCTCGGTTTCAGAATGGTTTCAGTTTAAGAACGGACTTCCGGAATGGATTAAGTTTGTAAACCGAGGTACCACTGTATATACAAATCATAACATCACCATACCCTGGGATTTCAAAAATCCCTTGACTTCTCTCCACTCCCCCTCTTGGTTCCATTGTTTCGTGCTTATTCATGCATGTCTATAACACCTTATATTCTTAACAATCCATTTTTAAAACCTTATTCATGTTATTCCAAGTGACTTTTAAAAGTTCTACTAATGTAAAGATCTGTACACAAAGCTTGAAAAATATGCATTAAAAAATTCCCCTTTTTTGAAATGAATGTCCTCTTTCTTTCATGAATTTCAAATTATCTAAATTGTCCTGCATAGTTCATTAACTTATTTTGCCCATCTTCTTTATCTTCTTTGGCGGTGGCTTCTTCCTTCTGTAGGGGTAGGCTGGTTGTGGCCTGGTAACCACCCTCAAGTGCAAGGACAAAGTCTTTAGCTAAAGCACTTCCTTTTCCCATTCTCCCTCTTTCCTATCATCAGAGTTATCCCTCATAGTGTTCTAGGCATGCACAGGATGAGGTCAGACAGATATAGCCCCATGCTATATTTGCATTGTCTGAATCAGAGTCTCCCTTGGTTGGGTTTATTTACTGATGGTGGCATGCTGTGATTGGGTGCTGATTAATGCTAAGTCCTGTACTCTGTCATATTAGAGCAAGAGGCAGTGGGGAGCAGTGGTTTGCTTTTTCCTCCAAGTCTTGTTGAACTGGGTTGGCCAGTGTAGAGTTCTCCCCATCATTTAGGGATGCATTAATCTTCTGATGGGTTAGAGGATTTGTGACATCAGTTTGCTCCTCCCTTGTTCCACACACATCTCTGCCATACTAGCAGAGTCGTGTGAGCATAGCAGGTCCATTGGTGTAGCGCTGCAGTGGCATTACTGCATGGTTGCAGTGGCATATTCTGTGTCCTGGTGGCGTTTCTCACATTTTGCCAGAGAAGGGGGCTTCTGCCATATCTCACTGCTGGACAGTCCTCGTCCTGGTGTAGGATAGTGGCAAATTCAGAAGTGCAGGGTCCCTTCATGATAGTCACACAGCCAGATCCTTTCGCAGTCAGGCCCCTTCTAAGATTATACAACAATAATGACGATAATAATAAGGGATGCATTGCAACCATCCGTGCAGATCTCCATGTGTTGCTTTTCAGCTAGATCTATTTTTCTGTGGACGTAAATGGGCCAACGATTTGGAGTGCACCAGCCACTTCTTTCAGAGTGATTTATGCTGTGTTTTCTGTGGAGTCCTATTTTACGTAACATACGGTAACATGTCCCCTTTCTCTGGAAACTGGCGTGCCTTGTGTTTTCAGTGTTCCAAAATGCTTATCTTTGGAGCATTCAGTGTCTAAAAAGCTCCCATTTCATGCTGACTGAGCAATTCTAGGATACTCTAGATGGGGGACCATGCCGGGATCCTGCTGGAGAAACAGCAGCAGGTCTTTGAACAACCCCACGACCCCTAACCCCTACTTCTGGGTGTTTCAGACTCCAACTCCCATCAGTTCCATCCAGCATGGCCAGTGGTCAGGGATGATGGGAGTTGTAGTCTGACAACATGTGGAAGGTCCATGGGTCAGGAAAGTTGCTATAGCCCTTCTGCTACCATAACTGTAGTATGTATAGGATTGCACTCGCAGTCTGTCATATCTGGATCAAAGGTTACTTCATTAATGAAGGCTACTTTCAAAAGTATTATGAACTCTGCTTGCTCCGCTGCATGTCCAGCCATCCTTCCTTTGTTCTCAAGATATTTCAAAGCTAACTGCCATGTGTGTGTGTTTAATTTCATCATTGGGCATTATAGTCGCAGTGAGGAAGGGTTTCAATACCACCATGACCTCCTGGTTGTTGTTGTTTTTTACACCCAGCACCTGACAAGTATACACAGCCCACTCCACCCATTTCTAACTAAATTGCTCATGCTTAAGCCATTTCACTGAGCATTTTGGAGCAGCCTTCAGCAGCATCGTCTGTCTTTGGTGAATAGGGTTTGCTGCTGTGTTTTGCCCCTCGATGTGCTTGTCTTTCCTACAAGTAGAGGATTTTACGAGCTGTAGACATTCCCCCCCCCAAAAAAAAAATGGTTTGTGGCTCTGTGATAAAAGACAAAGGGAAGATTAATTTGGTTTATGATTGGCTGGGCGAAAGGGTCACATGATCTTCTTAACTAATGTGGCTTCCCAGCCGTTTCTCTCCGGCATCTCGATGCCTCCCTCCTCCCGTATCGACCCATTACATCAGTTCTTCCAAAGCAATCCCCCTGCTGCCTATTTATAAAATGCTCAGGATCTATTGCTTAGGAGCATAGCTTGGCCTCCCCATCCCTTCCCTGCCCCCACAAAAGCCACGAAATAACAGGTAGCGTTGATGCTATCTTTGCAACTGTGCAAGCCTTTCTCCAGTATTTGCAGATGGCTCTGTGGTTTTGCTTTCAAGCAAAGTAAACGCAAGGTGTTCCTGCAAAAAAAAGCCTCCTCAAATAAAAATTTTCCTCTTTTTTTTTGGGGGGGGGGCAAGCTGTAAACAGAGAATGACCTTCCCAGGTGAGAAAAAGGCCAAACATCACCCTGTGGCAACTCAAAAATGAATTTTATGAAGGGACATCTGAGGAGTGGGGCTTGGGAGACCCTCATGCAATGTTTTGTGAGGAAGACTCATGAACAAGATAGCCCCCCCTTGGTGCTTTTAAAGTGCCATAGGTAGTATAAAGGTAGAAATTGATTCAGATCAGGACAACAATGCTGAGGGAACACCCCACTCCTTGAAATCTCTTCTCTTCCTGCATTTGCCTCTGCCCATAGCTCTTGCGCATAGGGCTGCTGTCCTGTGGCACGTCACATGGTGCAGGATTGCCACACTCGTCATCTCTAAACACTGGTCATGCTGGCTGGGGCTGATGGGAGCTGGAAAGCCACCTGAACTCTCCTGTAAAGGTAAAGGAAAAGGGACCCCTGACCATTAGATCCAGTCGTGACCGACTCTGGGGTTGCGGCGCCCACCTCGCTTTATTGGCTGAGGGAGCCAGTGTACAGCTTCCGGGTCATGTTTCCAGCATGACTAAGCCGCTTCTGGCAAAGCAGAGCAGCGCACGGAAACACCGTTTACCTTCCCACCAGAGCGGTACCTATTTATCTACTTGCACTTTGACATGCTTTTGAACTGCTAGGTTGGCAGGAGCAGGGACCGAGCGACGGGAGCTCACCCCGTCACGGGGATTTGAACCGCTGACCTTCTGATCGGCAAGTCCTAGGCACTGTGGTTTAACCCACAGCACCATCCATATCCTGAACTCTCCTGTAGGCATGGACAAATCCTGGCTGAGCTGTTTGCTAAGTGTGTTGGAGCAAACTACAGTTCCCAGGACCTTTGGAGGGGGAGCCATGTGTCAAATGCACTTTAGATCTAGGCCATGGGTGTGACCTCAGTGTATATAGCAAGGGTAGGAACCTCAGGCCTCCAGCACTTTCCTTTCCCGCCTCAGGCCTTTCATGAGGCCATGCCCCCTTGAGAGACCTCAGGTGTCACCAGCCCTTCTCCCCCTCCACCCTCCTTGAGTGATCTTGCTGAGCTGGAATATATACCCTTGAGCTGTGATAAGGCTTCACATTTGCCTGGATAGAAAGGTGGAGGGTGTAAATAGAAATACCTGACTTTTTAAAAATATTTTTATTAAATGTACAAAAGTTCCACATAAAATTCCAATACATATTTTTTAAAAATCTTTTATATTATCGACTTCCCATTTTCTGTGATGTTTTTCTTATCTACCCCCCTTTGCTGCATCCTCTCTTCCATATTTTTAACACAATAATCTTTAATTCCTCTGTTGCTCCTAGTTCAAAACCTGTTCGTGGATTCTTTGTGTTGTGGTATTTCTTCAAATAATCCAAAAAAGGCTTCTATTCTTTCTTTTTTTAAAAAAGTCATCATTAGATTCTCTTATTTTAGCTGTTAGCTTTGCTGTTTCAACACAGTCCATTTGTCTATGAGTTTTGTATGGCTGGAATGTAGCCTCCTTCACACAGGGAGGAGTCACAGGCATTGCTCCACCCACTGCTTGCCTCCAGCCCCTCCCACCACTGGCACACGGCCCCTGGAAGGTTGCCCATGAGAGAATGTGGCCCTCAGGCTGAAACCAATCCTCTACCCCAGGTGTCTAGGCTGGCAGACTAAATTTTGGCGATTGCATCTGTCTAATTCACTAGCTTGATTTCTCACGCAGTTTGATGGGGTTGCCTTAATTGTGTTGATCCCTTAATTGTGCAAACTGTCTTGGAACCAATTGCATTGATGGGCAGTATAAAAAATGTTTCAAACAAGCAAATAAAGAAATGTGATGTATTGTTGATATTTAAAGTGGCAAGGGTAACAACAAAGAGGGGCAACAGAAAATAAATGGGAAGGAAGCGCAGAAGCTGTCAGAAAGCTGGAAGCCAAAACTGTTGATTGGCTTCACATCTGCATGTGCTCCTGGGGGGTTGTCATATTGGTCCCTGGCCACAGATCACCAAAGAGGAGAAGGATTGGTGAAGCCTCCTTCCTAGGCAGATGAAAGTTGAGCTGCGTAGGGCAGCCCAGAAGGGAGCTGGCCTCCAGGACGTGTGTAAAAACATGAGAAAAACACTGTTGGATCAGGCTGATGGTAATCCAAATATTCTGCTTCCCACTGTGACCAACCAAAGGCTTCTAGGGAAGCCCACAAGCAGGAGAAGGAGGTGCCCTAACCTTCTCCCACTGTTGCCTCTCACCAGGGCCAGCCTAAGACATCTTGGCACCTGAGGCAAAACACAAAATGGCATCCCCCCAGCCAGGGAACAAGGGGTGAGTGAAGATCTACATCAGAAGCAAGGGGGGCATAAAGATCTGTGTTGGGAACAATGTGGGGAGGAGACCAGCAGTGCCTTCTATTCATCATGGGGCTACTGAAGAGGCAGCATACATTGGGAGGAACAGGGCCATCTTTAGCATATGTGTCGCCAGGGTGCAAATATCAGCCCTGCGCCCCCAAATTTAGTTTAGCTGCCCCTAAATTTTTTTGTTGACCTTTTTGGGGGGAGGAAAATCACTCACCTGTAACAACGACCCAGCAGAAATAATTGCTTTTGTTTCCTGACTCGTCGGGAATATTTGATGCTACGGAGTAACAGAGCAATGGGGGGCAGGACTTTCACTCCATTGCTTTTCGCTGCCACCGATCGAGAGGGACCAGTATACAGTAGGTATACATTTGCCGCCGCCGCCAAATTCGGTGCCCGTGTACACTGGACCCCTTGCACCCCCAGGTAAAGGTGGCCCTGCCAAGGAACATGCCACAGTCAGTGCTGCTACCACAGCAACAGCAGTGGGCAGTGAATTCCTTGGAGGCCAGATCTGCTGCCCCTGTGGATCTTGCCACCTGAGGCAGTCACCTCACCTTGCCTCATGGGTGGGCCAGTCCTCCCTCTCTGTAGCTGGTATTCATTCAGTGGCACCCTTCCTCTAAACGTGGCCAACACTCCTTTCTAACAGTGAACTCAGTGTGCCTGGAGAAGCCTCAGCATTACAGAAGTACAAGTGCTTTAGGCCTCAAATCCCATTGTCCTACCCCCAAAACCCAATTAGGAGGATTGAACCTGCTGAGTGCTTCCAGGAGCCCTGGAAAGTTGAGTGTCAGATGGGAAAGAAAATAGCTAGAGGTGGTAGTAGATGGAATGGAGTAGTCTAAAGGAGGGCATGCCTGGCTGCAACCCTGATCAGGAGAACATTTGCTCTGCTGTACTGGAGGCCCCATTTTTCATGCCTAGCAGCCACTGATAGACTTAGCAGTGTGACCTCTACTTGGACACTGCAGGAAGTAACCAAGGAGGGCTGGGTTCATGTACGCATATTCATCCCTTGATGTGCTTCATCAAGTGAATATGTGAAAAGGCCATTGCAAATGTAATTCCACAGACCCAGCTTTCCAAGACCTCAAATGTTTTCCATTTCTGCCCCCATGGCATCATGTCTTCAGTTCATACATTCAGCTCCCAGCCATTGAGCAGGGATGAACTGAATATAATCTAGGCATGGATAAAGGTACTAGGAAAGGAGCAAACAATCTGCCTGTTTTTTATTCTTATTTTTGGTGGGAATTGTTTCAGTTACTAGAATACATTTTGGATATTTGCCACATCTTTGAGACCTGTTTTGGGGTGGAGATCAACAATCCTTTTCTGGTGTAGATTCCAGTATTTGAAAATCAGCTGGGTTTTTTGTTTTGTTTTTATTTTCTTAAGTGCCTTTGTGAAAATGTTGAGAGTGAACTTTTCCCATTTCTAACAGCCTTGTGTTTTCACTTCCAGAAATGGCTTATTTCTCTTTAATATTATAAGAAGACCTTCCTGCCAGTTGCCACAAACCCGTAGATCCGAACTTGTGCTCCTATCCTACACAAGCTTGTATCTATAGGTATGTGTCTGCTTGGCCAATGCACAAAACGTGGATTTTAAAAATAACAATAAATGTTTAATGCTTTCAATATGGCAATAACTAGATTGGCTTAACTGCCTCACTTGTCTTCCCCCTTCCCTTCTGTGCAGGAGCACTGAAATTAGCCATACAAATCTTGCTGCACAATTAAAATGACATCCTGGTTATGTTTCATATAGTGCCCCAAATGTGGCTTAAACGACTTTATTCAAGGGAAGTAAATGACAAAGTGTGCAATGTAATGAATTCAGGAGGGCTGGCTTATTGGTCCATCTAGCTCTGCATTGTCTGTTCTGATTGGCAGAGGCACTTCTGATGCCCCAGTTGTCCCAGTGGACCATTTCCCACTGGGATGCACCAAAAAAATGCATGCTGCTTTCATACCAGTTTTAAACCGTCCTGGCTCCCCTGCAAAAGATCTTGGGAGCTATAATTTGAGGGCCTCACCCAGCTTACAAAAGAGCAACCAGGAGCTCACGTCAAGCTCCCAATTGTTCCTTTGTAGCTACATTTCTACCTGCGCCATACCTGATATCACATAAGGCATGGGGCAGGTGAGAGTAGTTTGGGGGAGAAACAGCTTTGTGGGCCAAATTGGGGACCTATCTTCACACAAGAATGAAGGACAGAACCTTGCCATGTTTCTTTTAATTGGAAGCTAGTGAAGTTCTCAGGATGCTGCCACTATCTGCTTATTTGGCTTGCACGGAGTCATGGAACGCATGTGGTTCTTGATCTCACTGTCTACGGGCATGTGTATGTTTGTTCTTCTCTACATGTGGGAGTTGACTTGGATTATGATAGAAGACTTCAAAGAGCCTAAGTCTCCCCCTGCCCCACTTTGAGCTGTTATTTAGCTACCATCATGTGGTAGATTTATCTTGCGATATTATTTTTGCTTATAGCGTTCAAATCCACAGGTGTTTCTCAGGACTGGAACAAAGCAGGTGACTGCTTTTGCCTTCCTTGATCCTTGCTTTCTAAGCAAATTTCACAGGTTGACTCCCCCCCCCCTCCTGATTCCCAATTTTATTTATAATGCTGATGTACTGTAATGCTAATAGGCTTCACTATTTCATTGAAGTCTGCTTGCAATTGGACAGGAAGTTCTATTCTATTCCTTTCTTAGCAAAGGATTTGCTATGGATGATGAGCTTAGAAGGGTTTCTCAATTAATGTCTTCAGTCAGCTTCTGAACCAAACTTTTGCAGTGCTTTCATGCTTAATTTCTGTGTTGATGCTTGCTTGCCTTGAATGATGTCAGTGGTGTTTGACAACACCTGTACTAATTAGGGATAACACCCTGGAATGCAAAGCTGATGGAGAACTAGGTAGAAGGAAGAGGTATTTTTGGATTATTAGGATTATTTTTTTAAAGTAGTAAGACTTGGTTCCTACAAGAAGGATATATGGACATGACATGAGCAAAAACTGCTTTTGAAAAACGAGACTCATGAGCAGGAGAATGAAATAAGCTGCCTTATCCAGAATCACCCCAAAAGAGCATATGTCTCAAGGTGCTGAAAAAGTATAAAATCAGTTGCAAAACAGTTCAACACACTTGAACCTTCTTCAGGGGCTAAACTGAAAAGTGACCTGCAGAGATCTCTGTTAGATATAGCCCCCAATATATTTATCTCTGCTGGACCTTTTTTCCAGTTTAACCCCTGAAGAAAGCCTTTTAGACAATGATTGTCCAAAGTGTGTTAAGCTGCTTTGGAAATAAATCCCAAATTATTTTTACAGCATCTTGAGACACATGTTCCTTTGTTTTGGGGTTTATTTTGGATGCTTTCTGGGATCCAGAATCACATTGTCTAGTCAATTTGGGCTACTCTGACCAAGCTAGGAATGGATGAATCTGCCAAGTTTGGTTTCTCTCTGTTTTTCATTTTTACAATATTAAGCTCAGTTCTCCAGTGCATGACAATGTGCATGCCTTTCACCAAACATACACCTTTCTGTATGCAACCTTGCATAATATGCAAATTTTTTGAAAGCATTTTCTCCTAACGTGATACATTTTGAACACATTCATAATATAAGCATTTTTGTGTGCATGCTTCCTTAATGCACACATTTTCATGCACATTTTTTGACGGAGAACTGCATTACAAAATTTGGAGAAGTGCAAATTTAGAAGGATAGCTGTGTTTCAATTTGCATACTGTTTGGGGCAGAATTGCAAACCAGGATGTGAACTGAATGAATTTGTCCCTGTCCTTACTCCCAGCCTTAATATTTTATAGCCTTTTAACTGGAAATAGTGAGAAGCAAATCTAAGACCAAAGGCTTGCAAAACATGTGGTTTAGCACTAAGCTATGATCTTTCCCCAGAAAACTCATGACCTCCTGTTCCCAAGACTCACACCACTTTTGCTCCCTCTTCTACCATCCTGGAGCTCTGCTTCAGCCACAGACATGTAAGCAGCAGGTGGGCCACACATCACCTGAATCCACTGTCAGCTGGATGAAGCCAAGCTTTTCATGTGTTGTGTGAATTTTGGTCATTGTTGACCATGATTTTATGAAACTCACAGAGGCTGCAGGAGGAACCCTAGCCAGGTAGAGCTACTTCTGTGTTACACATGGGATTGATTTGAATCCAGCATGCAACCACACTCGAGGAAAGGTGGGGTCAGGACCCCAGACACGGAGGCACAGCTGAGCCAAACAAAAGGAGCACTGCTTCAGATTCTTCCTGCATGGTTGTGACTGTGAGCGCACTTCCTCCTTGAGCACTGCAGTGAAGCACTAGGTATGAACAGTGTTTGCTTGGTCTGCTATATGTATCCAGGCTGCAATTTTGTAAGGCGAGAGTGTGCATGAGTGTTTGGCCCTGGTTGGCTTGGAGTGCCTGGCTATTCTCAGCAGGTGAGCTTACCTGAGAATGAGCACTGCACTTGTGTCTGCAGGACACTGCTCCCTGCTGTTAGGAAGTGAAGAGTGCTAGAGCAGTCCAGCTCAGACATATATTAAAGAGTTTGGGAAAGATGGTGGTGACAGCAGCCGTCATACATTATAGCATGTGTTCTCCCCACCCCCTTGCTTAAGTTTGTGGGATGCCCTGGCCTCTCTAGTTGTTGGAGTGAAGTTGGATTGAGGGTTTGCCTCTGAAGTCCAAAGGTAAGGGACCTGTTAACGTTCTGAACAGTGAAGTGTTAGCAAAATGTCTAAGCTCCTCCATATGTTCTAGTCTTGGGGTGTTCTGTGCAAAGTGTTCTCTCTGTGTGTGCAGAGAACCCTTTCTCCCTCTTTCCCATCACAAAAGTTTTCACCTGGTGAGTTGTATGTAGGGATGCAGGAGAAATTCAGTTCAGCCCAATATTTAGAGGTTGAGCTTGCTGAATTTGCACTTCCTGAAACAACCCAGGACTCCCCAAACCTGGGTCTCTAACTGTTTTTGGATTATAATTCCCATCATCCCTGACCTGCTAGCTAGAGATGATGGGGGTTGTAGTCCAAAAAAACAGCTAGAGACCCAAGTTTGGGAAACTCTGGTTAACCAAACTGCAGCAATCATTCAAAATTCACACTTCTCTGAATTTTGCAATACAGATCTCCAGCTAAGTAATGTGTACAAAAATGCATTTACTAGAGTAAAAATGCACGTGTTGGTAAAAAAAGGTATAGAAAAAAGCAATCTTATTAGGTGAAATTGCTTGCAAAAATGTGTATATGTCAAAATTGCATTTAAAAGTTGCATGTTAAGAAAATAAGAATGCAAGAAGAGCCTACTGGATCAAGTCTGTGGCCCATCTAGGGCAGCATCATTTTCTCAGTTTCCAATCAGATGCCTGTGGGAAATCCACAAGCAAGACCCAAGCACCCTGTCCTACTGTGGTTTCTAGCAACTGATATTCAGCAGCAGAGAATATTCATCCAATATTGGTTAAAAAAAAGAAAGGAAGGAAGGAAGGAAGGAAGGAAGGAAGGAAGGAAGGAAGGAAGGAAGGAAGGAAAAAAAATCCCCAGGAAAATGCTGGTAAATTTTATGAGAACCGAACAAAAGAAATTTGGAGAAGTGAACCTAAGACTTGGAAAACAAACAAACAAAAATTAAAAACCTGAAATTTGGGATTTGCCCATGTATAATTTTGTGCTCAACACAAGGCTGGAGAGATACAGTCAAACCTTGGAACTCAAATGTATTCCATCCCAGAAGACCGTTTGACTTCCGAAATGTTTGACTTCTGATGCGCGGCTTCTGATTGGTTGCAAGAGCTTCTTGCACTCAAGCGGAAGTCTCACCGGACGTTCAAGTTCTGAGGAACATTAGAAAATCAGAACACTTACTTCCGGGTTTTCAGTGTTCGGGAACTGAAATATTCGGCAACGGAGCTGTTCGAGTTCCGAGGTTTGACTGTATAGGGTTAGAGTTAGGGTGCCCAATTGTCACCTGAGCCCCCCCCCCTCCCCAGTGTAATGTGGGTATAGGATTGCATGTTAGATTCTTTGGTCCCATATCTTTTTGAAACAATAATTTATGGGAATTTGGATTTGTATATTGAAAGAAAGAGAGAAAACAAAAGTAAAGCATGCCAAACAGATAAACTTAATTGCAGCTTTTGGTTGCTACTTTTATATGCCATACTTTCACCATTGTGGTATATTTACTCACTAATGCTTCATGACATTACCACATATTGTAATGTCACATTGTTATTACATGACTGCACATATTCACCCTAATTGCATAATTATCTATAATTGCACTGATTCGGTAAAGACATAATTGTCTAAAATCAACAAGGAAATACTGCCAATAGGAAAAAGGACATTAGAGGAAGCAGGGCTTGTTTATCCCCTCTCAAATTAACTCTCTGAAAGCATTCAGGTGTCCTTTAAATGTGCTCCCATCCATCTGGGGACTGCTTATCGGTGAGTAGATCCCATTTGGTGGGAGAAAGTCAGGATCAACCCAGTGTGCATGCAGGAGATTCAAATGGAATCAGCACCCAAATGAGTTGAGGATACAGGGCACAAACATGGGCGCCCATGTGTGGAAAGGCTATACTTTGGCCATGGGGGGAAATGAAGCTAAATGGTAAATAACAAAGAACTGGATTTGACTGGTTAGCTGGATCCTTCCTTTGCCCCACCTGCCGCGGGCCAACTTTGACAGGTTGGTGCGACTGCCCACCTGCCAATCAACTGATGCCAGGTGACAACTTGAAAGGGGCCTGCTGAGTCTGCTTGAAGACTGTCTGTCAGCACTGATCATCTGATGGGTGCCAACAGTCATCCCCTTTGAAGTCCACTGGTAAGCAGTTTGCATTCATCTGATGGGTGCTGAGAGCCATCCCCTTTGAAGTCTGTTTGCAAGCAGTTTGAAGACTAGCTGCTGCAGAATTCCCCATGGCCATCAGTTGATCAGCACTGAAAGCCCTATCTTCTGTCCAGGAGTTCCGGATGAGCTGCGAGATCCATTCTGTGGGAGGATCAGATCCACCTGCATCATCATCCTCACATCCCTGGGTAGTGACTGAGCTAAAGGCCATTAGCTAATTCTGATTGGATGGTGATACTGTGATGTGGCTGGGCCGCATGATGCTACAACATGCTTGCTTTTCTTCACCAAAACATTTGCAATCTATCAATACCCTCCTAGAAATGCACTGGCCAGATGTACTGTAGTTCTTTTAAATAAATGTATTCTCCCCACCTACTCCATTCTAGGCTAAGAATGATGTTGACCTTTTTTTGCCACAACATCCCACACAGGACTTTTGTTGTTGCTTCTGACGTTGCAACTTCTAATCCCCCCCCCCCTTTTTGGCCAAACTAATGCACAATCAGTTTGATCCTAGCTTGTGCCTGTGTGTGTGGTCACCTCTTCCTATGTGGGGTTGCCAACTTCTTTTACTGGTCTCTTTCATCTTGGTTGTCTCTTCTGGCATCATATTTCTTGCTTGCTCTCTGTTGATCTGGTAGGTGGTGGTGCTCCCGCCGTGAACTTTTTTATTTCATTTATCCAGCACGTTCCCAACT
The DNA here is from genome assembly GCF_965112155.1 of Podarcis liolepis. Classification (NCBI taxonomy): domain Eukaryota; kingdom Metazoa; phylum Chordata; class Lepidosauria; order Squamata; family Lacertidae; genus Podarcis; species Podarcis liolepis. The sequence continues at coordinate 23,118,675 of NC_139567.1, read as the reverse complement.
TCTGCTGCTGTGCTGGTCACTCACGTTATTGGCTTACCCTGGCAAGTACGTGCTGGGACAATATTGGGGCAGGGATTTTGACCCTCCCAACATATTTGACTTCTTGCATGTATCCGGGTTGAGGTAGTAGGTTGTATGGTTTAGAATTACACCAAGGGAGATAACTGTACAACCTCCTAGCTTTCCCTGGGTCTTGCACAAAACAGCGAGCATGGTGAAAAGGCTATAAACCTTCGAGAATGTTTTGCTGTCCACGGTCAAATTGAGAAACAACAGGTAAGGTGTGTTTTGTGAATCTTTTTTTAAGTCAATGAAGTCTCCCTTCCCTGGCATGCACCACACCCCAAAGACAAATCAGCTTTGTGGTTGGGCTACAAAGTTGCAGGCTGTTTATGGAATGGGGTGGTGATGTCTGGACATCACCTTTGGGTCCCCTCCACACCTATGAATGGGATTCTTTAGGATGGGATTCTGTAGTAGAAGGGACTGCCAAAGTGGTCAAACCTTGTGACGTTAATGCTCCTAGCCCTGTCTGTAAAGCATCTCTCTGCATGACTAAAGAGTTGGCCAAGAACTGGTGTGTTGCCATAGAAACTACAAGTGAATGATGCTTCCAGAGGAAAAGGACAGGACTTTCCTCCCCACCTGACTGAAGGTGATGTTATCCTGGGCATAGGAGAACAATAGACACAGGGTCAGTTTTGGGCTGATGTTTGGAGACAGATGGTCATAGCCAACTAAGCTCTATTCAGTGTATGCCCATTTAAGTTAATTGATCTAACTTAGGTTTATTAATGGGTCTATGCCCCCAAATGGCCTGATTGGCCCCCTAACAACCTGACATGGCCAGGGTCTCTCCCAGCGTAACGCAGGATGCTGTCCTGCTCCCACACTAAGGTGGGCAGCTAGGCAGCCCAACCGCAACCCTGTCCCACCAGGAAATGGACCCAATTTCTTAGACGCTGGCCAGCTTAAAAGCTGCACATTCAAGAAAGCACCTTGGTCACATAATTGACTTCTTCGGTTGTGGCTGCAGCCTGGAGTTTGCTTAGGAGCTTTGGTGTCTTGCATTACTGCATCAAGGTTCTGTTTTGTGAGCATATATTTTGATTGCTTCTCTGCCCACCCCTTTAATTTCTCACAACCAAAGGACTCCAAGGACAATTTGGTGAATATCTTATGCAGTTATGAGGCACTGAGAGGGGATAATGTGCTTACCCTTTTTGTATTGAATGCATCATGGTATATATACATATATCTCCCTACTCCCATTTCCAGTAGAAAACAAGATACCCAAGGGCAAGCTTGGTTAAAACTTCTCTCAGCTTTGTTAGCTTTCTACATGCAGGGCATTTTTGATGTGAATCAGCCATGGCGAATCTGAATTCACCTGAATCATAAAACTGAAAAACCCAGCGGGCTGTACTGCATGCTTAGTCCTAATATGGGATGATCTGACCTGATTAGCTCTATGCCAGGGCTGTACGAAACTGACAGTCCCGGACCATTCCTCAGCCATCTCTTTTGAACTACAGCTCCCATCAGCCCAATCCAGCACAGCCAAAGGTTAGGAATTATGGTCACTGTGGTCCAAACCATCCAGAGGGAAGCAGGTTGGAAAAAGACTGGACTAAGTCTACACAAGAGTGGGTGTACCATGCAGGGTTCAGTGGTGCTTGTTCTGGTTTCAGCCATGTCATCTGAATTCTTGAGTTCAAGGGAGAATTCCAGTACTTCTCATTTACGCAGTTCAATTGTACCCAGTGCCCCAATTTCATTGGCTCAGCCCACCCTCCTGTCAGTGGCACTAACATAGAACTGCATCAGATGACCATGAGTTGTTTGCACTGCATCATCTGGTAGGGAGCATATTGGTTTCCCTCTGGGTGCATCCTCTGATCAAGGGCTGGAGAATCTGTGCCCCTCCAGATATTCTTATTGGACCCCCATTAGCCCCAGCAAGCATGACCAATAACCATGAATGAGTAGACTCGGAGTCCAACAACATCTGGAGGACCAGTTTCCCCCTCCTTTCTATAATTGTGTCAGGTTTTTTTTTAAGAATGTGGTGAGAGACTGTCCTTATGTTTCATTGAAATCTGTTGCCAACAGCAAAGTGCTTTGTCTCATTTATGCCTTCAAAAGGAATCTAGATATAAGGACTGCAAAATCACTTGGCCTTGGGAATTCATACTCCTATTAAAGATGGTGCTGGGGAACCCATTTTGATTGGGTCTAAAATATTTGTGGCCAGTTCACAGTAACTGGCACTGGACTTAAAACATGGTAAGGGGCTCTTCCCCATTTCAAACTTGTAATCATGATTGAAGGCAGAAGGGAAATTACCCAGGATCCACTAAACTACACCCACCTGAAAGTTCTGTTATCTCTGTGTTGTCCTTTTCTATCCTTGGAACAGTAAAAAAAAAAAAATCATTTTTTGCTGATATATTGCTATATACAGGTTAGTGGAAAACAAGCCCCCCCCCCCTTTGTTCATCTCTGGGAAATGTTCCTTAACTTTGTAAACTTGATCAAATCATAGGAAACGCAGAACAGGATGGTAAACCAGGTCCCCTCTGGGTGCTGTTGTCCTTCAGCTCCCATCTGCCCCAGCCAGCATGGCCAATGGCCAGGGATGGCGAGAGCTTTGACTGAACAGCAGTGCTTTGAGTTCCCCATCCATTGTATAGAATGCTGCCTGCTTCAGAGAGAACCTCCCGCTTACTTACTGGAACCCATGAGCATTCCAGGACTGAAATTAACATGAAAGGTAGCTGTTTGGCAATTCTGGAAAAGAGCATTCATAATAAGAATATTGGACTGTTGATTAATTATGGCATTCCTAATATGTCCTTGAGTGCCCTTCTGTCATATGTCCTCCATATATCCTTCTGTCGTATGTTTTCCATATGTCTTGTCACTAATTAGTTTTCCATCATATGGCTTCCATCACATTAATTAGACTTCCTGGAGAATGTGGCAGTTTTGCAAGCAAACGTGGACCTTTTGCAGTGGGCACAGGAACAGCTATTTTGTACCTTTCAGCCCTTGAGTGATGGAGCAAAAAGAGAAAGGAACAGGTGGAAAGGTAATGTGTCAAGATATGGACAGATTTCTCACTTTGTCTCACACCTTGGATAGTGCTGGGTCTAAATAATGCCTGTTTTGAGATTTCTCCGTTTTCCTTTTACTTGCCTATTACTACAGTGCATTGCAAGATACCTTCGACTTTTCCTTGTTAATTTGCTTTAATGTTTTTAATGTTTGTTTTAATGAAAACGAAGGGAAAGTCCATCAGTCCTAGATTCTTAGTTTATTTTGCAAAGCCAAAATGAGCATTGCTCTGGAATGAGTGGCAGAAGAAAAGAAAATTCAGAAAGTTCAGAAATGCATTGCTCTAAAAGCGGGGTTTCTGGTCTGCTGTAAAGGGTGGAAGGTAGATAGGATCAGAGAAACGAGGTATGTAGCTGTGATGCAGCAACTGCATGCCCTGGTGTTCCAGCAGCATGTTAATACACCAATGATGCAGAGGTTCATGATATTTCAATAAAATCCATTTGCAGCTGTGAAAATCTGAACAAGAGAACTCCAGTTCATTCCATAGTAGCTGAAATGTAATATTAAATTAAATGCAATGGATGAGTTGTGGCTGACATTTTCTTCTTCTTCAGGGGATATTTTTAAAAAGACAAAGTGTGCTAAGCCAAAAAGGGTTTTGCATCCAAGACCTCAGGGGCAGGAGGCTTCCCAGCATCACCCACTGACACTGGTAAGTTGCATGAAGTGTGTTATGGGATACCAGAAGGGGAGGGACTCCAGAGTATGCTATCAGGGAAATTGGAATCTTGCCCTCCATCCTTGCATTGATTGACGAGTGGGTAACTTTGAAGTACATCTATGAACAATATTCCTGGTCGATTGTGCTTGTTTATTTTGGGATCAATCTAAGGAGAGTAATGTAATAATAATAATAATAATAATAATAATAATAATAATAATATTTTATTTATTCCCCGCCCATCTGGCTGGGTTTCCCCAGCCACTGTGGGCAGCTTCCATCAAAAGGTTTGGGGGGTTTTCTTGTTGTTGTTTAGTCATTTAGTCGTGTCCAACTCTTCGTGACCCCATGGACCAGAGCATACCAGGCACTCCCGTCTTCCACTGCCTCCCACAGTTTGGTCAAACTCATGTTGGTAGCTTCAAGAACACTGTCCAACCATCTCATCTTCTGTTGTCCCCTTTTCCTTGTGCCCTCAATCTCTCCCAACATCAGGGTCTTTTCCAGGGAGTCTTCTCTTCTCATGAGGTGACCAAAGTATTGGAGCCTCAGCTTCAGGATCTATCAAAAGTTTAAAAACACATTAAAACATCAGTCATCAAAACATCAGTCATTAAAAACTTCCCTAAACAGGGCTGCCTTCAGATGTCTTCTAAACATCAGATAGTTGTTTATCTCTTTGACATCTGATGGGAGGGCATTCCACATGGCAGGTGCCACTACTGAGAAGGCCCTCTGCCTGGTTCCCTGTAACTTCACTTCTTGCAGTGAGGGAACCACCAGAAGGCCTTCAGCACTGGACCTCAGTGTCCAGGCAGAACGATGGGGGTGGAGACTCTTCTTCAGGTATACCAGGCTGAGGCTGTTTAGGCCTTTAAAGGTCAACACCAATACTTTGAATTGGAAACGTACTGGGAGCCAGTGTAGGTCTTTCAAGACTTGTGTTATGTGGTCTCTGCAGATGCTCCCAGTCTCCAGTCTGACTGCTGCATTCTGGATTAGTTGTAGTTTCCGGGTCACCTTCAAAGGTAGACTCACGTAGAGCGGGTTGCAGTAGTCCAAGCGGGAGATAACTAGAGCATGCACCACTCTGGCGAGACAGTCTGCAGGCAGCAGGTAGGATCTCAGCCTGTGTACCAGATGGAGCTAGTAGAGAGTGGAATCCATGAATTCAGGGCCTGAATTCCTACTCCAGTTTGGGCATTCACCATATTGTTATTGACAAAAGAAGTAGATTTGCTGACATGGGCTATCATAGGTGGTGTTGGTACATTAGCACTCCCTGCCGCAGTGAACAATTAAGGGAGTCCTGGGTTTAAGAATTAGGCTCAGAATTTTTCTTGGATTTGGGGGTGTGAGGTGAAAACACCCCCCAAAATTGATTTAATCTTCAGGAGATGAGTGGGTTTTATTCCAGAATTTTCATATCTTGGCAGAGAAAGGAAAGTGGTCAGTAATGCTGTCGCCCACTCTCCTAAGCTGTGGCACTCATGCCTGGCCACAGTTCCATTCCTGGGGCGGGTCTGACCCAAGGGTAAAGAGCAGGATGAGAGTCAGAGGCAGCTTCCCCACCCTTCTCCTTGCCTGGACTATGGCTCATGAGTATGCCCATGCTACTTTGCGAGGTGAGCTGCAGTAGGCTCCCACTGTGCCCTGCCCCCCTCGGGTTGTTGGCCTATACTCTGCAACTAGGCTCTACCTTTTGGCCTTCTCCCTCAGATCTTTAGCCAAACTCACTCTCTGTCTTCATCCTTGTCTTTGCCTCTCTCCTCCAGTAGTAAAAAGGTCCATTTAATGTTCTAGCTAGCCTATCCTCCAACCCACCAGAATCGAGTAGAACAAAATTCTCCCTCTCATCTCACCACTTCCCCTGTCCAATGAGTGACCAAGAATTTCTACGTAATAAGCCAATCAGAAGTGCAATTTTATCTTAGAACATGCAAGTATCCCTTTCTGAATGTAATGCACTTTCAGGAAATCATTTGTTAAGCGAGAGTTCACATAACGAGCTGATGGTTTCCATCATTTCCTATGGGAACATTTCTAATCCATGCTTTCTCCCTCCATGCTTCCTACCTGAAACTGCTGCAGCTAATTAGCAAAAGCCAAATAAAGTGGGGCAGGGACTGTTTTGTTCCATCTCTCCTGCTCCTTGGTTTGTCTAACAGATTTTTCTCCTTCCATGGTTTCTGCCCCCAAAGGCTGCTGTCAATCAGTGAAACACAAACAATTAAGGAAGTGGGCAAACTCCAGCTGTTTGGATATCTGAACCAGTCATTTGTGTAGTAAGGTTTGGGTATAAGGTTTGTGTAGTGGGGTTTTTTTGGGGGGGGGTTATTGGGTTCTTGTTTTTATTTTGATTATGTATTTTGTGGTTTTATATTTTGATTTTATTCTGTGAACCGCCCTAAGACCAACACGTATAGGGCAATAGATAAATTCAATAAATAATAATATAATTCTTTGTGTACAGAAAACTGAGATTTCAGATAATGAGCATTCCGATAGCTGGACCTGTGTGCATTTAAAAGAACTCAGTTTTTACCAGGTCAGCCTTATTTAAGGATGTAATCAGTCACCAATGGATACTTCGTATTTCAAATCTAGCCTTTTACATTACCCCACATACACATACATTGTATCTAAACCAAGTCCTGCTCTAGTAAACACATTTGAAAAGGTGATTTCTCCATATCCCCTTACCAGAAAGTAAGTCCCATTTAGCTCCATGGGGCTTACTTCTGATTTAGACATGTATAGGATTGCATTCTAAGCCTCCCTAATAACCTCCCTATTAAACCCAGTAAGGTTTGCGTCTTTGCAGATTACAAATAAATGTTCCTCTGAGTCTGTTGCAAATGTCATATTATTTTCCCCAGGCACACATCTCACAGGAAATGCTAACTCTGGTCCCGCTCCTCCAGCATTGATTTGTGCTTTTGTTTCTCTCCTTGAATGTCAAGGATTCCAGCTTCTAGAATTGGTTTCCTAGTATGCAGTGAGGCCCATAAGCTGAATAATGGATTTACTTCTGTCAAAGGTACAAAAAGCATTTGGAGTGTTTCCACTGAAGTTCTAGGCAATTTTCTCATACATGTGTTTTTAAAAAGCTACTTCAAAAACAAAGGGTGGCACTTAAACTTGCTCATGGTGGGTTAAGAAAAATGTATGTTTCTGTTATAGTTCTGTAGAAGGGAGGACGAACCTGTTTTCCTTCAGTTGTTGTTAAACTACAGTTCCCATAGCACTTGGCCGTTGGCCATGCTGGCTGGGACTCATGGGAGCCGGAGTCCAGCAATATTTAGAAGGCCACAGGTTGCCCATTCCTGGTGTCCACCATCCTCTACAAGATATGGCAAGAGATCTTTGGTTTTGGCATCATAAGTTAAAAGCTAAACAACAAAAGACATGCAGAAAAGGCTATGGTTGACTGTGAGCAAAAAAAGGGAACACATAAATTGGCAGCAGTTCTCACACTTTTCCACAGACTGATTGGAAATTATTAGGAGTCTTGCTGGACCACCTAAGCATCAACATTGTCAAAATCACAGGCCAGGCTGTGAAGAAGGTCCCGTTTCATTGGTAATTTGAGGCAGGGGGTGGAATTAGTAGATTGCACCAGCTCCATATTATGAAAATCACAAAGCCTTAGCCAGGCCCTCTTTAGCTTGTTAAGTCAATCTATTTCTGGTCAAAATGGCCTCAAAAACAATAACTTCAGTGCCAAGCCAATTGCAGATGTTCTCATTAGTTCCGCAACCTTTTTACAACCACTAGAATGGAGCTCATAGGCCCACAGTTGGAGAAAATAAACCAAAAGCTTTATTTATTGCATTTTCATGCTGTATTTCCTCCATCATGGAGCAAGGTTGCATTCATGGGGTTCCCAGACCATTTCCATTCCAGGCACTGAAGAGACCCAAAGTAGCTTAGCTTCAACAAGGTGGCTGCATCACAAGACATAAGCATTGGTGGCTTGGTATAGGAACTCATAGGTCATCCCATGAGAGACGGTGTGTAGTAGTGATTGGAATATTCAAGTAGATGACAGGGAACTGGTGGCCTTCCAGATGTTGTTGGACTCCAGCTCCCATCAGCAGCAACCAGCATGACCCAGACTCAGGAATGATGGTAGCTGTAGTCCAACATAATCAGGAGGGACACAGGTTTCCGCATCCCTGGACTAGGGGCAGGGAGATGCAGCTTCAAATCTCATGAAACTCACTGGGTTATCCAGTGGACCATGGATATCTCTCAGCCTAAACCTACCTCACAGGTTTGTTGTGAGGATAAACTGGTGGAGATATGCACCTGAGCCTGTTTTTGTCTCCTAGTCTGTAAGCAGTACTTCTAGCCAGTTTCCCAGTTTGAAATCCAGGCCAGGATATTAGCAGCAAAGCTGAGTATGCAAGGAGAGAAGCAAAAGGCACTGGAATGAGGTGGCATGCAGGCTCAAGGCTCGTTCTTGGTCTGATTAACCATGTATCTGTCTTATTCTTAGGCTGATACACCATTGTTTCTGGACTAAGCTTGTTATATCTGAACAGCCTCACTGTATGGGGAACTACTTGAACACTGCTACTAAGTCATTTAGACTACCACCCTGGTGCTCTCTGGACACTGTTGGATCATGGGCAGACCTTGGTAATATGCCACCCCATGTGAGGCTATTTGACACACACACACACACACACACACACACACCACCAGCCAGCATAGCCAATGGCCAGGAATGATGGGAGTTAATAACAAGAAATATCTGGAGAGCCCAAGTTTGGAGGGTGACTGGTTGAAATCTGGGATTTGCAAAGGTTTTGTCATAACAGGTGCCCCATAAAGAAAGTGTGGGAAATAAATTTTCAAGTGACAAGAAAGTTTTGATTAATTTTTAAAGAAGTTGTTTAAAATAGTTGTTTATAAGTTTGACCTGCTAGCAAAGAGTGGACGAGTTGATGGCAAGGTGGTATCGGTGTGCCTCCATAGCCAGTCTTTTCCCAGAGAGGAAACAAGACCACTTTGCAGTATCTGAGCCTTTGCTCATCACATCTTGATGAACGCTTCAGAACTTGTTTTTGCTCCAGTTAGAGAACACCTAAAGCTCATAGGGTTTCATTACGTCTTTTGAGTTGAGAGTCACAATGGAGCAGTTTATAATTAACAGCGGTGCCTAGGTGTCAGGTCTAACAATGAGTATCATAGTCATTGGGAGACAATGGACCATTTCTTTTAAAAAACTGTCCTGGAACCTGAATCTGGTTCCCATCAGCAAAATTGGCTGGCTAAAGAGATTCTTGACTGGTGCTATTTGGGTCCCACTAACTGACAGAACAAAAGCTGCTAAAAATGACTGGGCGATATGATGAGGCTCCAAATCATTGTCCTACAGCCTTTGGATGATGGACAATCGAGCATATATTTTTTTAAGGGTCAAATGGTCTTGTTAAAACAGAGAGTTTCACTTGGAAAGTTTAAGCTTTTCCCTTGGAGTATGATGAAGGAAATACCAAAATGTTAACCATTCTCTCTTGAGACAGACAGATGCCAACAACAAACCCATTATGGACCAGTGTATCTGTCTCTGTCTATTTCTGCAAGGGATGGTTTTCATAGACCCAAGGTTCTAGAGCAGGGGTGGAGATCCTCAGTTTCCACATTGTTCACTACATTCTGCAAGTCCTCAAGAAAATTGTCAGCATTTTAGTACAAATGCTATCCATTATACACATTTGTATATGCAGGTTTATCTAATGCATGAGTTTTTTCATGCAGTTTCCCCAATGTACTGCATTTTTGGTGTTATTTTCCTTAATACATAACGTTTTAGCACAGCTTCCTCTGAACTATACATTTTTGTAAACTTTAATTGGTTTGAGAACTCTACTGCAAAATTCTATGAATTTTAAAGGTCAGCTGTGCTTTAGTTCATGTATTGTTTCAAGAAGTCAAATTGCATTAAAATGTGAGCAACCAAAACAAATTTCAGCCCTATCTTAATTTCTGATCTTCATCCTTCTCTCCAGGATTGATTAAAAAAGAAAATAAAGGTAAAAGGTAAAGGTACCCCTGCCCGTACGGGCCAGTCATGTCCGACTCTGGGGTTGCGTGCTCATCTCGCTCTAAAGGCCGTGAGCCAGTGCCATCTGGAGACACTTCTGGCTCACGTGGCCAGCGTGACGAAGCTGCTCTGGCGAGCCAGCACCAGCGCAGCACACGGAAACACCGTTTACCTTCCCTATAAAGCGGTCCCTATTTATCTACTTGCACTTAAGAGTGCTTTCGAACTGCTAGGTGGGCAGGAGCTGGGACCGAACGACAGGAGCTCACCCCGCCGCGGGGATTCAAACCGCCGACCATACGATCGGCAAGTCCAAGGCGCTGAGGTTTTACCCACAGCGCCACCCGCGTCCCAAAAAAAAGAAAAGAAAAAGAAAATAAACTGATCCAAAAGTTCGGAACAGCACTCTGAAAGCTAAGAGTGATTGCATTAGCAGGAAACATTTGGGGTTAGCACTTGTTTGTCTCACTACCCTTTAGAGCTGCCCTTCCCCTTTTGCATAAAAAAGAACATGTGTGCATCAATTTCAAAACACCCACCCACCATAAAAAGCAATCTTGTATAAAAAGTTTTATTAGTTTTCAATTACATTCCAATAATAGCCTCATTATAACAATGCCAATTTATTTTTAAAAAAAACAATACCAATTTATAATACAATTAATACCAATAATTCAAATACCGAATTACATATTTTAGTTAAAGTGGCCCCCCGTGAGCTAGATTTGATGATTTTCTTTATTCCTACATTCCAAAAACCTTAGTTTCAATTACATTCCAGTCATAATAATAATCCCTTATACAACAACTGTGATATTAATAACTTCTATCTGTGTTGACGCATTAAATGATTTATAAAAACTTTAAGTGAGGAGCTCAAACTATATCCTTGTTCTTCCTGTGTGTGGCAATTGTTCTGTCCATGGTGCTTCGTCCTGTCCTTGTAAAATGTTATGCCTTTCTTTCCCCCAATTGTTGCTGTTATCTGTCATGTCTTGGGCGGAGCCGATATCCCATTGTTGTTTTAGAAATTTATCCATCATAAAAAGCAATCTTGGCTTGGGCAAACGAATCTGGATGCAAGTGCATGTACAATCAAACCAAGATTCCTTTTTATGGCTCCCCTTTATCACATACACAGCCCAACAAGACAACAAACCAAACCCACCGACAGCATACAATTCAGTATGGCTAACTTAACCAAACAATATGCCCCCCCCCAAACAAACAAACAAATCCCACTGCAGCCAACCAAAGACAATCAACAACACCCTAGACCACACCAACCTCTCTCACCACCAAGGATACATAACAAGTGACTAGAAAGGGAACCTACTCAAGGGATGCTGACACAAAAACCCCACACATACGCTGACTAAAAGAACATAAGCTTTACCACGCACCCCCTCTCTCCCACCCACCCCTCTTTTCTTCCCAATCCTATACTGCATATAACTGCATATAACACCAATGTCTCACAGCAAGTGTAGCTGATCTGTAGAAAACACAACCTGAAGAAAGAGACAATTGGGTTTTTTTTAGCGGCAGCTAAAAAAGCCAATGCAATTCTGGGCTGCATCAATAGGAGTATAGCATCTAGATCAAGGGAAGTAATAGTGCCACTGTATTCTGCTCTGGTCAGACCTCACCTGGAGTACTGTGTCCAGTTCTGGGCACCACAGTTCAAGAAGGACACTGACAAACTGGAACGTGTCCAGAGGAGGGCAACCAAAATGGTCAAAGGCCTGGAAACGATGCCTTATGAGGAACGGCTAAGGGAGCTGGGCATGTTTAGCCTGGAGAAGAGGAGGTTAAGGAGTGATATGATAGCCATGTTCAAATATATAAAAGGATGTCACATAGAGGAGGGAGAAAGGTTGTTTTCTGCTGCTCCAGAGAAGCGGACACGGAGCAATGGAGCCAAACTACAAGAAAGAAGATTCCACCTAAACATTAGGAAGAACTTCCTGACAGTAAGAGCTGTTCGACAGTGGAATTTGCTGCCAAGGATTGTGGTGGAGTCTCCTACTTTGGAGGTCTTTAAGCAGAGGCTTGACAACCATATGTCAGGAGTGCTCTGATGGTGTTTCCTGCTTGGCAGGGGGTTGGACTCGATGGCCCTTGTGGTCTCTTCCAACTCTATGATTCTGTGATTCTGTGATTCTGTGATCTATAGAGGGCAGCCAGAATTCAAAGAAAGCAGAGTTCAGAGCAAATTCATGGAATAATAAAGGATCAGAGGGAGGGGGCAGGATTGCTGATAAAGGTGGCCCACCATTGCATCACCCCCAAGAAAGGTCAGAAGAGGACACAGATTTGCATAATATTTGCATGTGCTAATTTATGTGTATGGATGTAGATTTAGAAATATTACTATAACTTACATAGAAACGTAATACATCTTGCCATAGTGGGGAAGACTGCGACCAGGTGAGCTGTGTTCAGTCTGGGTGCTTCTAATAGGGATGGAGGAAAAAATCATTTGATCCACATCTCACACAGCAGACCACCTGGCCCAACATTCCTGAAGCAGGATGCAACTCCCTGTCAAATTGCACTCATCATCTTGGGTTTTGCAATGAGGAAACATGTATGTACGCAAAAATACATCTCTTACTTTTTAAAATGCCTACAAATGCACACATAGGAGAATAATGCATTGGGGAAAAATGTGTATTTTACATAATGACTGTGTACAAAATGTGTACAAATTAGACACAGACTTTTTGCATGTTCTTTCAAAAAGACCTAACAGACCTATGATTAGGTACCAGTGAAATGGGATGGAAGTCAACTACTCAGTTCATCCCTACAAACTGTGGATGGGAGTCTACAATGTCCCTGCTGCTCTCTCTTCTTATGATTCATTATTTTTAAACCCAGCTGGTACAAGACAACCACTCAAACTGAGGACTGTACTTGACAGCTGTTCAAATAGAGGATCATCCTCTGTAAAATAGGACACATGGCTACCCATACCCACATCCCAAGCAGAACTGGAGTACTGGCTCCCTCAAAACATAGAACCCTTTCAAATCCTTTCTTTGCTTCTGTCTATTTCTCCTTTCCTATTCCTCATTCAACTTACTTCCCTTTCCCTTTCTTCCTTATCTCTATAAGCACCTTGACCTTGGCTGAGTGGCTTGTTTTGAACAGGACAATAGCGGGCATTTTTCCCCCCCTCCCTGCAATGCTGCCAGACCATCCTTTCCTCCATTTAACTTGGGGGCTCAGTTTCCACTTTGCATTGAAATGTTAAGGTGGGGTCTCTCCTTTCTGGTTTCAGTCTCTGTCCGCGATTTTCTCTGTAGTCTTCATCCATGAAATAACCAACCACACAGTCCACTCTAATCAACTGGAGTCTTTTTATAGACTTTGTGAATCTTTTGGGGGCCCCTTGAGACAATTTGGGGAGTTGCAATCATTTCAGAAATGATAAACACAAAAGAATGGTGGGAGAAAAAGAAGGCTATGATTCCACAAACATGCTCTTTTTGGTTCTTTTTTATGGCTTTAACCAAAATCTATCCACGTCAACAAAAGAATTTCCATTCAGTGGCTTTAAGACATTTTATATAATTTCATTGACTCTGGAGGAATTGCCCCAAAGCTGTTTCTTTATATGTTGTGTGTATACGCACACAAATATTTAAAGATTTTGGTTGGATTAAATTGTCCCGTCTCTTTCATGACTCTGACAGGAATAACAGCTGTGGCATTGGAGGGCACACACATTTTTCAATAAATGGTCTGTGTGGGTTTTCAAGCACCACAGCTTCCCTTTTCAGATTTCACTTTCCTCCAGTGGAAAGAACTAGGTTTCTTAAGGCCAAAGTTTTCCAAGTCCTTGACAGATCTTCTACTGCTTGGGTGGATTGAGATCCTGATTCCATATTGATGGGAAATGGGAGAGGTAGGGGATGTCTCCCAAAACCTTTTCCCTGGGATTTTCCACTTTTGATATAACTGGTGCTTGGATGACTAGAAATGCTTAGTAAATTATCTGTGCCTTGAAACCAGAGCTGAAGGGGATATCAAATACCATCTACTTCATTCCACTTTAACCATATTTCCCACTATCTTCCAGCAACTCTATACCCACCCACCCCTGGACTCCCTGCAAGTATCTTACCTCCCTTAAATGGTCCCACACATTCTTTATCACTGCCTCCCAAGAAAGGAAATCCCTCCTGGGACACCTGTGTAGGACCACAGCATCAAGTTCCTCTTCTAAACCTCTCAGTCTGTATAATTTTCCTGTTTAGTCCCAAGGAAGAGTCCATAGGGCACAGTGGGGCAAGGCATATTGGTTGTCCCAGCACCAAGGAGAGCTCCAAGTAAGCAGCTTGCTCCAACAAGATCTGGAGGTGAATTGAAGCCTTTTGAGCCCCTGCCTCCCTGTTCACCTCTCCTAGGCTCCGCCTGCTTTGTTGGAGAACTACTTATCTTAAAGGGCAAACACTGTAGCAGGAAGAGCAGGCACTTCTTTGATCCACGGACTCTCACTTGGTGTGCTCCCTTCCCTGAAGGAAGGGTGAAGCTCTTGATTCTTCAGGCACAAGCGAAAGCGTCCATGAGGGTCCCAGCTCTACTTATGCAGACTCTGGTGTTCTGAGATCCAGTTCAGTGACCTCCTACCTGCAAGACTCACATGTAGTGGGGTCCTGGTCCATAGCATCAGCCTCAGTGCCAGGAATCTGCTCCAGCTCCAAACAGATGTATGTGTGTGCATTATTCTCCCTGTTGCCCTGAGCTGTTGCCTTCCTTACATTGTAACCATCATAATCATTTAGGCTGAAAGTTCATGGGTGCCCAGCCTGGTCCATTAAGCATCTCTGTGTCATGTATAGTGATGATACTATTTGATGATCTTGACTCCAAACATAGTTGCACATAGTTCTCATGGAAACCAATGGGATTTAGATTAGTCCCATTTATTAAATGGCTATGTTCTACTTCCACTGTTGAAGACAGTAAAGCTCTGAATACCAGTTGCTGCAACCTACAAGTGGGAAGAGTGCTGTTGCGCTCAGCTCATGCTTGCTGACTTCCCACTGGGGCATTTGGTTGGCCACTGTGAGAACAGGATGCTGAACTGAATGAGCCACCGACCTGATCCAGCAGGTTCTCCTTATGTTCTTATGAAGAAAGCTAGGGAAAAGCCGGGAGGCTGGATTGTCATTAGGGAGCAATGCACAGTTAATTCCCTGTGCCTGGCTACAATACAAAAATTGCAGAATATAAAGTCTTTTAATTGTCTTCTTATAGAATAATTAATGTCTTACAACCTACATTTCATTCCAACACAAAAATACTTGGTCCTCTGTCACTTTTTAAACTGCCTAACTATTTACCAGATTTTGTTGTTGTTGTTCTCTTCTCAATAGGAAATTTGAAGCTGGCTACTTCATTCACTCCGAGTGGAAGAGGCCTTGTTGCCTCTAAGATGTCTCTGTGGCACACAAAACATTTGCAAACTTGTCACATTGCAGAAACGCTTCAAGGCTGGGTTTCGCTACTTCCCCATTTCTTAATGGGGTGATGTGTACCTGAAAGCACCACAGGTAACTTGTGCAATCCTCCAGTGAGAGCTGGTTGAATGTTATGGTCAGGGATGGTGGTGGGCATTTTTGGATGGTCCATAGCTCAGCAAGGGCCTCCTGACAAAAGGTTCCTGAACCTGCTGCATTATGGAGGTAGACTCACTGAGAGCGTGATGCGTGGAGGATATCTTCTCCAGGAGCCCTCAAAAACTGAGTGGCACTGTCCCCAGCACAAAACTCAGCTGAGCTATGAAACTCCTGTATAACCATTGGAAAGCCATCATCTTTCTTCTACAACCCCCTCCTTGTTAGCTGGCTTGGGCTACTTCAGATGCTTGGGCTACTCCAGATGTTGTAGAACTCCAAGTTCCAACATCTCCAGGTAGGGCTTGGAAAGACTCTTGTCTGAAACTCTGGAAAACTCTTGCCCATCAGTGCCCTGAGCTAGTTGGACCTAAGGATAGGAGAGAAAGTGGACTCAGTTTGGACTTGAAGGCAACATACCTAAATTTGCACTTCCCAAAATAATATGCGAACCAAAACACAGATGTCCTCTGAAATCTTCACTTCTCCAAATTTTGTGTTGCCGTTCCCTATCCGATTAATGTGCATATACTGGGAGATAGTATGCATAAATGCATATATTAGTGAAAAATAACTTTTAAAAAATGAGGGGAATTGCATGTGAAAATAGGTAAAATTGCATTAAATATGTGCATATGAGGAGAAATTTGCACTGAACTCGGGCAGGAGCATGTTTATATAATTCATAAAAGGGCAGTCTAAGTCATTCTATCCCAGCACACTCCAGTGTTGTCATATAATAGCTGCCTTAGCTGCCTGCAAGCCAATTAAGAAGTTCAAATAATCACTGCCACAAATTCATACTCAGGCTGCAATCCTATATACACTAAGTCCAATTGAGCTCATTGGGGCTTAATTCTGAATAGACATGCATAACACTGTACTTTAAGTTGTCTTATACCATGATGCAAGTATCATTACCCTCATCTTACAGACTGAAGGAGGCTTGGAGAACAGTCACTTGTCTATTGAGTTTAGATGGTGGAGAAATTTTGTTTTTTGTTGCTCCAGAGAATAGAACCCAACAGGTTCAAATTATAATAAAGGGATTTCAGTTGAACATGAGAAAGACCTTTCTGATGGCGAGAAGCCAGTCAACCTCCAATGTGAATGGCTTTAAATGAAGATTAAACAAATTCATACAGGGCAAGTCTCTCAGTGGCAGCTGGCCATGGTGGCTGTGTAATGAAAACGGTGGAGGAGAAATTCAATTCAGTTCATATTTGCAGCCAAATCTATCAAATTTGTACTTTCAAAGCTAATATGAAAACTGAAGTACATCCTTCAAAATCTGCACTCACATGAATTTTGTGGTGCAACCCTCCAGCTAAACATTCCCCCAGAAAATGCGTATGTAGGGGATAAAAGGTAAAGGTAAAGGGACCCCTGACCATTAGGTCCAGTCGTGACCGACTCTGGGGTTGCGGCGCTCATCTCGCTTTATTGGCCAAGGGAGCTGGCGTACAGCTTCCGGGTCATGTGGCCAGCATGACTAAACCGCTTCTGGTGAACAGAGCAGCGCACGGAAACACCGTTTACCTTCCCGCCAGAGCGGTACCTATTTATCTACTTGCACTTTGACATGCTTTCAAACTGCTAGGTTGACAGGAGCAGGGACCGAGCAACGGGAGCTCACCCCGTCGTGGGGATTCGAACCGCTGTGGTTCTGATCGGCAAGGCCTAGGCTCTGTGGTTTAACCCACAGCGCCACCCGCATCCCTCTATGTAGGGGAATAGTGGGCATTAAAAAGAAGATAGCATAACATACAAAAACACATTATATGAGGAGAAATTGCTTGCAAAAAAGTGTGTGCTAGTCCAAAATGCATGTCAAAATCTGTTTATTAGGAAAGAATTACACTATAATGTTGACGAATTTTCATGAGGATTTTTTTTTAATGAAGTGAAATTTGCAAATGACTGCAGTAATGTGAAGAACTGAATTTCAGATTGGAATGCCTGGGATCACGGGTGAGGGGAGTGCTGTGCTGCTCATGTTATGCTTCTGGGCTTTCCATAGATGTCTGGTCGGCCAGGGTGAGAACAGGATGCTAGACTGATAAAACCTTTAATCTGATCCAGCAGGGCTCTCCTTATGACAGTGGAGCAGACTGCAGCAGTAGGTGGTAGACTCTCCCTCCTTGCACTTTTAAAAGCAGGGGCTACCAAGGATTTGCTAGGTCAAATCAAGGACCTATCAGGTCTTGCTTGCAGGCTTCCCACAGGCACTCTGAGAAATGGATGGGCCATTTGCTTGATCCAGCAAACTCTTCTTGCGTTCTTACATTGCAATAGTTGGTTTCCTGTACTGAACAGGAGGTCAATGACTTTTGAGGTCCTTTAAAACCCTATTATTCTAATAATATAACATACAGGAATACACACAGAGAGCAAAAGTTACCAGGGAATAGAACAAAAGAAAACGAATCAACTCAGATACAAATAGTTACAGAAAACTTCTCATGCAATCTGTGGGCATTTTAACAGTGAAGGAGAGACCTGCTCATAAGTACCACCAGTGCTGTTTTTCAGGGGGGGGGGGGGTAGGAATGCCGGAAATCAACATGAATGCCCCACTTGTTCTCTTATTGTGGCAATGGCGCCCACCTGAGAGGTGCCAGAACTGAATTCCGGCTGGAGGAAAAAGCCTTGCTTACCACAAACTGCTTTTGATAATTTCCTCTGATTTAAAAGGGAGTTTGCTGTTTGTCAGAAGGAAGAGGAGCTGAAGATAGTAAGTTTAAAGTGCACTTTGGCTGGTAGAGCCAGACACGTGGTTCCGTGGATCCTGGCTAATGTAAAGGACCAGTAATGAAGGAGCCCCTTTTGCATACAAGATGATGTGATCTTTTCTGGATCCACCATTCTGTCTTAAAATAGATGTGACCTAAGATCCTCCCCCCAACCTTAAAAAGGATAAAAAGTTTTATCTATAATCCTGTGTGCAGTTAAAGGAAAAACTTCAAGAGCTTAGTTTTGAGGGGCTATTGTGACTGGAATCACTGGGAGGCCCCCTTGAAAGAGTCTCTGAATATTCCAGATTTTCCTGGAACTGTCAAGGAAGGTCTGCCAAATGGTCTTGGCAGCATTCCCAGGTGCCCAGCCAACTTTGAGGCAACTGTGGGGACTCGGTGGGTTTATGTAACCTCCGTTTCCAATCCTGTTCGTACATACAAAGCATATAGATTTACTTAAGTAATCTTGCCACACGGAGGAGCAAACTGCTCTGCTTATTTTGCCTCTGTATCGTCAAGTCAGAAAGAATTCATTCAGAAGTCTACAAAAAAAGGTGGGAGAGAGGCTTCCTTTATGTTAAATGCCGGCTTAGAGGCTGTTTCCACAGCATTGTGGGGTGGGGGAGATGATGTTTTTGGAACATGAGCAATAGTCAAAGTACCCAAGAAACTCCCATCCATCTAACTGCTGCTGTCCAGGCAATGTTTGATTGTAAACTGGCTGGCTGTGGAGTGGAGAGAGTTTGTGGGGCCACCAGTGACATCCTTATGAGGCACCCTTGAACCTGGCTGCGGAGCAGGACTCATTTCATTAGGGGGAAGGGAATTAAAAAACCTTCCTTTTGGGGCACTAAGCAGGTTATATGTGAGGTTTCCAGAAATCCTGTTGCTAAATGTGGTTATAAGACGTGGTAGACGTTTAATTAGTATGCAGCCGATAAGCAGGTGGGAAGTATAAAAGGGCTGGAATCAAAAGGGTACTGTGCTACTTATCTGTAATGAAATCTCTCGCTGATATGCATAGAGAAAGAGCGAGAGTAAGAGAAAGACAGACAGACCTGGTTACAAAGGATTATATTGCACCCACCCCAAATATGAGATATCCCAAATAAACAATTATGTGTTTTGCTTATTCGTTATGTATCCCAGTCCTTGGCTTATCGAGTTGCAGGAGCTGGATTCCTCCCCTGCTCTTGTAAAAGAGCGATGTTGTTACATTTTGCAATTTGAAATTGTTTAGCTTAATCTCTGTGCATGATCCGGCCTGGACTATAATATCATCATGATTCAGAAACATAGACAGGCACCAGGAGACTGGCTGCAGCATTCCGCCTGCCCTGCTGCTATTTGTGGCATTGCTGGGGAAGGGAGAGGAGGGTGCTTCGAGGGAAGCATGTGGCGGGTCATATGCACACCCTGTCTGTTTGCGGCTTTGATCTTTATGCCCTGCACTTCATCCTGCCTTTTTGTCTGATTTTTGTACTTTTGGGGAATAGAACAAGCTGCCAAAGGACAGGTATGTATTGGGAGGTGCAGAGGAGGGAGGAAAAGAAATTCAGGTCGTCTTTGCTTATTTAATGCAGCCCTTAAACTGTCCTTCATCAGTTAATATCTCAGGAAGGTTTGCACTAGATAAAACAATCAGATTTGGTATAAGATGTCACAATCGTTAGAAGACTATGCATTTATCAAAACACGCAGCATACAACTCCTCAAATCTGTATATCAACAGACAAAAGTAGCTCTGGCAGTGTACAGTGGAAGCTCGGGTTGCAAATGTGATCAGTGCAGGATGCACTTCCACAACCCGCAGTGTCCGCAACCCGCAGCTGTGTGTCTGCGCACACACGGGTCGTGATTCGGCGCTTCTGCGCATGAGCAAAGCACAATTTAGCGCTTCTGCACATGCGTGACACCAAAACCCAGAAGTAACCCATTCCAGTACTTCCAGGTTTCAGCAGTCCGTAACCCAAAAAAACCCAACCTGAAGCATCTGTAACCCGAGGTATGACTGTATAGTGGTTAGACTGTCCTACTAGGACCTGGGAAACCGGGGTTCAAATCCCCACTCAGCCATGAAACTCACTGGGCGAACTTAAGCCGAAATCACTGCCTCTCAGACTAAACTGCCTAACAGGGTTATTTGGAGAATTAAATGAGATGGGAACAGGCGGACTGTGTAACCCACCTTGAACTCCTTGGAGAAAAAGGTGTAATATAAATGCAATAAGATAAATAACTAAACAAATAAATGACAACGAAATTATTAAAACCCTACATGTCTATTAAAATCCACAGCACCCAACTCTTTAGGTCAATACAGCAGCACACATAGGTACCTACAGCCATGGGTGTATACGGGGGGCAGTTGTTGCTGTCCCCCACCCCACAGAAGGAACCATAATCTCTAGATTCCCAGCTTTCATCTGAAACAAGAGTAAGTTTCTAGCATTTGTAGAAGCTGAGATATGAATCAAAATGTGCAGGCATTATTCTTCTCGCTGGTTTGTGAGAAACCAGCCTGTCCCCACTTTTCACTATTTTACTTTACCTGCGGCCTGAACTAAAATCCCACAAGCACACATGTCTCTGGCCTTGAACACAACAATGCCCCCCCCCCAAGTTTGAGCGAAAAGGTACATCTTAAGTAGATGCCGAAATGTGAGGGGTGAGGGAGCTGCACCTCCAAGGAAGGTCTGCCAAAGGGGTGGAACGATGCAGAAGGACTGAACCACAAGGGAGTACAGTGGTACCTCAGGTAAGGTACTTAATTCATTCCAGAGGTCTGTTCTTAACCTGAAACTGTTCTTAACCTGAAGTACCACTTTAGCTAATGGGGCCTCCCGCTGTTGCTGCGCCGCTGGAGCATGATTTCTGTTCTCATCCTGAAGCAAAGTTCTTAACCCGAGGTACTATTTCTGGGTTGGCAGAGTCTGTAACCTGAAGCGTATGTAACCCGAGGTACCCCTGCACCTAGTTAGAATGGACAATGAGAAACTGAATGGCAGTTGGGGTCAGCTGAGCCCATGGAGGGGGCCTTTTTGTCTCATTTTTCTCCCTGATTCATCCAGGTGGGATAACCAGGTAGTCAGGTTAAATAGATGACCTCCCCACACACCCCATTCAATCCCTGTAGGTCGATCTATGTAACCCAGACCACAAATTATGAGCTTGTTTGGGACTTTACTCATTTGTATACAACTTTTTAAAGTGTGCAACCTTCCAAAGTGGTTTATAGAAATTTGAGCATTGCCACCTCTGTAAGCATACATCAAAAGAACCTCATAACAGAAGAGCATTTAAAAAGAAAGATAGATGATTGGATGGATGGACAGGCTATATCAGTCACCTGATGCTGGAAAAAAACAACAGATGGCACTCTGAATTTTTCTGGGGAGCAAGTTCCAAATGCAGGATATCCCCACAGAAAAGTCCCTATTCCACCACCACCCCAGTCTCACTTCAGGCAAGAACCAATGGAAAGACCTCCAATGAGGTTCTTGGGACCGAAGCATGCTCATATGAAAACTGAGCATGCAACACTGTGGCAAGCTGAAAGTCACTAAACATCAAGAGATATTTACTGAGTGGTAGCTACAGAAGGATGTTGCTAGTGTAGGTTTTTGTGCCTCATTCACTTCTGTGGTCTAAACCCATCCTTTGCACTGGTCTCCCAAAGAAGGGAAGAGCAGCACATAGGGCAGATTTGTGTTTGCATGCTGGATCTGAGTGTCAGCTCCATGAGCCCTTAAATGTTGCATGGGTTGAACAACTGCCTGATCTTCCTGGATGCTGGTACCAGCCATGGTGTTTCTGGGTCCCTGTGGACTTGCCACACTGGCTAATGTAAAAAAAAGAAGAAGCAAAAACTGTTTCCCAAACCTACCAGTCCATTGAATAAGTAGGCTTAAAAGCATAGAATTGTAGAGCTGGAAGTGACCTTGAGGATCATTTAGTCCAACGCCCTGCAATGCAGGAATATGCAACTGACCCATACAGGGATCAAACCTGCAACTTTGGTGTTATCAGCACTATGCTCTAACCAGCTGAGCTATCCAGGAACTAGTGCACAAAGCAAGGAAACATAGAAGGTTCTTTCCATCATATTAGTGTGCATTCAACAAAGGCATAAACTGCTACGGCTCAATATACTCAAAAACACTGCAAGGAGGTTGGAGTCTTTCAGCCCCATGATGGATGGACAGGTCATAGGGAAGCTGCAACTCTTAATCATTCTGGGAGTGCCACCATGAAAGCCTTCATACAATTATTCATGTGCTTTGTGTTAAAGATCATTTGGATGGAATGGCTAGTGATGTGATTTGCCATGATAAGATGTGTTGAGATTATGTTAAGACATACCTATAAAACAAGAGACCAAATATAATATGTTTGCTTCTTCGTTTCCTTCATACCCTCTCTTCCACTTAGAAGCTTATGGTAAAAACAGAGGAGCTGAAAGAACAACAGCATTGCTGGGGAAATATATTGATTAATGGTTTATACACGAGCCAGTGATATGATGTTGTGGCATAAAATGCCAATGCCATTCTAAGTCATATTGACAGAAACATGGTATCCCAGACCATGGAAAAATGGAAAGTACTATATAGTTGATGTTGAATTTTGTCAAGAGTGAAGTGTTGAGGTCAACTTGAAATATAGAGGCACCTATTTTTGATACTAACTCAATTTCTCATGAGCATTTGGTAATGGTCTGTCTATAAATCCCTAGTGGAAACAGTGGGCAGGTTGACAATTTCTGCATTCATTTGAATGGATCAGACTAGGAGTGAGTTGTCTGTGTTTGCATGAGAGAACAAGATCACACGCTTGTGCAAAGCTATTTTCCTGTACCATATTTATATTAAGTGATAATAAAAATATTTTTTAAAAAAATGGGGGGGGGGGAGGGGAATGGTCCCTATCAAGAGCACAACTTATTACCCTCAGAGGTACCTGTGTTGGATGAAGGCCTACAGAAATGATGCCTCCACCACTTGGTGTTATCCAAATGAGTTCTTGCAGCAAGGACCTTTGCATGTTTCTGCCCTCCATATGGAATTCCCAACTTTAGGAAAGCCCCCTTGAGTAGCTTGCTAACAGTACCGGGCACCCTAGAGCAGTTGCTGGGGCTCCAAATATCCTAGGTAGAGGTAAAGGGACCCCTGGCCATTAGGTCCAGTCGTGACCGACTCTGGAGTTGTGGCACTCATCTCGCTTTACTGGCCGAGGGAGCCGGCGTACAGCTTCCGGGTCATGTGGCCAGCAGGATTAAGCCACTTCTGGTGAACCAGAGCAGCGCACGGAAATGGCGTTTACCTTCCCACCAGAGCAGTACCTATTTATCTACTTGCACTTTGACTTGCTTTCGAACTGCTAGGTTGGCAGGAGCAGGGACCGAGCAATGGGAGCTCACCCCGTTGCGGGGATTCGAACCGCCGACCTTCTGATTGGCAAGCCCTAGGCTCTGTGGTTTAACCCACAGCGCCAAGTACCCTAGCATGGCCCAATGGCACTCACACTTGCTTTGGTCCTACCACCTGCCTGTGTCTGTAGTCACAGGCTTATTGGTAACAGTGTCTAGGTCTGGGAAGCCACATTCTTTTTTAAATTAAAATGGTAGGTGGCTTCTCAGACATAGCTGTTGCCACAAATAAAGTCTGTGGCAACTGGGTCTTTCTGACCAGGAGGCACCAGATAGCACTTTTCTGGACACCACCTAGAGTTGGCCATGGTGATAGTTTTCTGGAAGCTGGTGACACATTTCCTGTTGATCTTCATTTTTGTGGCTGTGTTTTTACTCCAGTTTCTGCCGGATGCTTGTTTTTTGTTTTGTTTGTTCCTTATTTTTAAATTGTCTCACTGATCGTGATTTTGTTGCTTATTAGATCATGTCTTTGAATAATTTGTAAACTGCCATGATGAGTAATTTGTAAATCGCTCATTCACAAACTGGGAGGCAGGGTAGAAATGTTAGAATAAATAAATATTATGTTTCCCTGCCCTATGAATCACCTCCTAGATCCAAATTGGTTCTTGGCAAGCAGACCTAAGAAATAACCGCTGATCTAGTGCAATGATAAAAGAGCCACAAACTCAGCCGTGATACCTCAAACATCCAACGTGGAGGGTCTGCAGATAGCATGCCTTGGCATGCTTTCAGCTATCACATTGACACCATAGCCCCGTCGACCACAGTAAGGTCAACAACATCATGTGTGTGAGGATTAATATCATTCTGCCAACACCTTTTCTTCCTCTTCATACATTTGATAGTACTGCTGCTTTGCTAAGGAGGACACAGGCAGCATACTCCTTTCTGTTCCTGGTAACCAAGCAGAAAAGGGAGATTTGGGTAACCTCAGTGGCTAAACAAGGGACACGGGTGGTGCTGTGGGTTAAACCACAGAGCCTAGGACTTGTCGATCAGAAGGTCGGTGGTTTGAATCCCCGGGACGGGGTGAGCTCCCGTTGCTTGGTCCCTGCTCCTGCCAACCTAGCAGTTCGAAAGCACGTCAAAGTGCAAGTAGATAAATAGGTACCGCTCCGATGGGAAGGTAAACGCCGTTTCCGTGCGCTGCTCTGGTTCACCAGAAGCGGCTTAGTCATGCTGGCCACATGACCTGGAAGCTGTACACTGGCTCCCTCGGCCAATAAAGCGACATGAGCGCCACAACCCCAGAGTCGGTCATGACTGGACCTAATGGTCAGGGGTCCCTTTATAGTGGCTAAACAGGTTTGTTCAGCACCAGAAGTTCTAGACCAGGGGTGAGATACCTGTGCCCCCACTCCAAATGTTGGTGTCCTACAGCTCCCTGACATTGGCCATGCTGCCTGGGAGTGATGGAAGTCATAGCCCAACAACATTGGGCAGGGCACAGGTATCTCACACCTGTTCCATATAGGCATCATCCAGTTCAGCTCTCCCTAACTGGCTGCCTTTCAGATGCCGTTGGACAGCTACTATCATCACCATCACCCCTGACCCTTCACTGTGCTGCCTGGGGCTGATGGGAGCCCAAAATACAGGGTGGGCAGCAGATTTTCCAATTTACAATCCAGGAAAGAGTGTGGTCAATCTCCATTCACCTGTAGGATGGTTAACTTGCACACTTCAATGTTTTGAGCACTCTGTCAGACCAGGGGAATCAGGACTGAATCAGTTTTCTCATACAGAGGGCATGGTGTTTATAGAGTTTAAAGATCAGGTTGGTACCATACTCTCTTATCTTCAAGGATGGTAAAAAAAAGAAATGATAGTTCCAGTGTTGCTCAGACTCTCTGTCATATACACACACACTTTTTCCAATTTACAAATAGAAATGTGGTGGTTAACTTCAAATGGATTCATAAAGAAATATCTTCCTTTTTTGGTGGAATGTCAAGAGTGTCCTCATTCACTTCACAGTTTTTAGACATACACCAGAGATTGCTTTTCAGATTCCTCTTAAAAATGGAATGAGACAATTGTATCTGGATACTCATTAGCATTGCCCAGCCAAATGTATATTTAGCTACAAGAACAGGTTTACTACCACTTAAGAAATAGAGTAGCTCTGACTGCCAGGTTTTTGTTGTTGTTGAAATGTCCAATGTTGTTTTTATGCAATGCAAACCAGCAATCAGCAGCTGAGTGACCTGGGCTCTCCTCCTAGAGATATTACCTCTTAAGATACGATCAAATGGTGGGTGTGGGATTTCTTAGGGCAGATAAATGATAACATTGTGGCTTCCTTCTTTGATCCCATTTATCTTGTCCTTGGGAAGTCCCTGCTATTCCAGCCCTCCTGCATCCTTAAAACAGCAAGTGCTTGGTTCTGAGAAAGATAAATCACACTAAAGTCTCACTGAAATCAATGGGAATTTAGCAAGGTTGATTCATCCACAGGGTATAGTGAGGTGGATATCTTGAGTGACAGATATAGGGCATCATGAAAGGGCAGCAATTTCTCACTGTATGTATGGATTCATGCATGTTGTTATTGTTATTGTTATTGTTATTAATGCGTTTATGTCTGCTATGAGGCTGAGGGATCACTGAGAGCCCCCCATCTCTCACACTAAAATACCTTTGGGTGAACCAGGTTTCATTTGCTAAAGCTGCACTCTGATATTTTGTTGGGGTTTGAGTGCATTAGTGAAAGTGAGAGAAGTTCAGTTGCACTTTCTGAAATAGTATAAGAACTGAAACACAGACATCCTTCAAAATTCACATTTTGCCGAATTTTGCAATGCATTTTTGCAACCAAGTAATGTATACAAGTAAGCATATACTGGGGTAAAGTGTTCGTGAAAGTGCACATATTAGGGAAGCTAATGTACAAAAATGCATTATATTAGAGGAAACTGCAGTGGGGGGTTGTATATAGGAGAAATTCGCACTAAATTTCTGGTGAATTTTTGTGAGGACTTTAATAATAATAATAATAATAATAATAATAATAATAATAATGGCGGCAAACCAATATGGAAATGTGGAGAACAGAACTTAAGATTTAAACAAAGAGAGCAATTGAGAGAAACCAGATTTGCTCATCCCTAGCACCCCTCTCCTTTTGCTTGTCTCAAGATTCCCCCTTTCCTGTTTGCACAATATGGAAGCAAAGCCACACCTGCCATCAGCATCAAGGAACATTTCCCAAACCCGAGTGGCTCTGGAAGGTAAGTGCATTTCACTCCCTTTTGCCATCCGGCCTGCCGTTTGATTAGATCATGTGTACGTGCAACGGGAACCCAAGGAGTTTGCTGATTTATCACGAATCATTAGGGAAGAGCGACTGTATTTTTAAAACATGGCCAGCGCAAATATACAATAATTAGAGATGTGCTTTTGTTAACATTGCCAGCCACTACCCACTTGTACTGTACCCTTGGGTACTAAATAATTACCCACTTTGTGTGGTTATCTAGTTCACTAATTACCCACAGAAATTGGGGTCAGGTGTTAACTGCTTGAAATAAGTATCCTCCAAAGAGTTGCCTAAGCTGTATAAAGAAATGGTGTGTTTTTAGAAAAGGAAGGAGGAGAGAGATGTCAAATACATATCAATTTTCCATTTCTCTGGAGCATATGTGTGTAGTCACAAGGGGGTATGTTTGTGCACTCACAACATTGCCGGTTGTGTCTGTCCCTGCACTAAGTAGAGAGCACCCTCTGGAATCCTCTCTGCAACAGACACCAGCTTTCCTGCAAAAGGATTTTTGATGTATGAAGCTCGATCGAACCTTTAAGTTGTATATGCTATGGATTTCCTTGCCATCTCTCCATCAGTTTGCCCAGCTTCCTAGTAGATCTCCCTACCCATTGGTTCCTTTTTATAATTAGCATCTGGTCCTATATTTGCAATACCATTCTAGATTGTTACCACACTGATGGCTTGTGAATCTGAGTCATGGGAATTCCTGCACTTGGTGGATTGGGCAGTGATTCAGAACACATCCAGCAAAGTCTCTAGGATTTGGGGAAAGGAGACTTGAGCAAGTTGGACTTGCGGGGGCCTTAATTATGGGTGGGTAGACAGAGGCAGCACTCGCATTGGTCAGAGAGGGAAAGTGTGCATTTTCCAATGGGCCTGACTAGATTGAAGGTAAAGGTAAAGTGACCCCGACCATTAGGTCCAGTCGTGGCCGACTCT
This sequence comes from Podarcis liolepis, assembly GCF_965112155.1. Taxonomy (NCBI): domain Eukaryota; kingdom Metazoa; phylum Chordata; class Lepidosauria; order Squamata; family Lacertidae; genus Podarcis; species Podarcis liolepis. The sequence continues at coordinate 23,090,839 of NC_139567.1, read as the reverse complement.
GGGGTTGCGGCGCTCATCTCGCTTTATTGGCCAAGGGAGCCAGCATTTGTCTGCAGACAGCTTCTGGGTCATGTGGCCAGCATGACTAAGCTGCTTCTGACAAACCAGAGCAGCACACAGAAACACCGTTTACCTTCCCGCCAGAGTGGTACCTATTTATCTACTTGCACTTTGACATGCTTTCAAACTGCTAGGTTGGCAGGAGCAGGGACCGAGCAACAGGAGCTCACCCCGTCCCAGGGATTGAAGGTAGCACAGGCTAAAAACAGAACAGGATTTAGGACAACATGGTTAGGAAGCTTTGTTCTGCTTCCACCTTAGCAAGCCAAATCAAAGTAGAAAGGATACAGGTTGAATCCCCAGCATCTCCAGGTAGAACAGGGAGAGATTCCTGCCTGAAATGATGCAGCCATAAAAGCAATATTAGGTTAAATGAACTGATGGTCTGACTCTGTGTAAAGCGCCAGTCTCTTCAAACCAGAATGAGTCCCAGCATCTGACAAACTTGCCAACTTTTGTTGCCCGCCATGTGCCCAACTAGCAACTCAATAGTTCGGCATGTATTGCATCTTTCTTCAGTTTCTTCAAGTTCAACTTCAAAATGACAATTTTTCTACATTAATATTCAAGTCTGTCTAGTTGTCGTTTGGCTTATGCCTTCATAATGCCATTGTTTTATTGCAGCAACTGCCTAAGGATGTGTTGCAATGCGACCGTGATCAGCAGATCTAGCTATGATGCGTAAGAATGAGGAAATGAACTTGTTGCTTTTAATCCAGAATCATCACCTAGTTCACTTTTGCAAGTTATACACAGTTGGTACTGAGAGGGATGCAGCAGATAAGGCTATTAGGTTGGAGTGTAGAACATCAGATTGAAGGAAGGGGGAATGGATGTTTGACTGCCCCCCCCATCAAAGCACACTCACCCACACCTTCAAAACAAGCGTGTCAGGTAGGATGCTCTGGCCTAGATTGACATCTGTATTTGGTTTTGGTTTTTAAAAGATGGTGATGCTGATACAGCATTCCACCAGTTGATTGCGTATCTGCCATCTGAGCAGTACGGTCCCAGCAACAGGTTCATCCCATGAACTCTGAGGGCCATGCAGCTCAGTTCCAAAATGTATTTCTGAATAGACTTTTGGAAGCTATTTATAGCCAAAGGATCAGGAGCGGCTGCCCTGGTCTAACCCTGGTTTCATAAAAACCACAGACATCCACCAGGAATGTTAATATTTCACACCAGATCCTTAGTTACATTTTCTACAGCAGCACTTAACTCTCCCTCTCCCTCTATTTTACCTTTTCATTGCCTTAATTGCCTTGACATTTTTGGAGACAGGCTGCAGGCCATATATTCCAAGCTGGAGCTTGTAATGCTCTTTGAGTAATCACCAATTCCTGTGTCCAAGGGAGGCACCCCAGTGACTCAAAGGCTCTTGAGGGCCCCACCCTCCCTAACCTTTCCTGCGCAGCCTTTGGCTTAACCCCTTCACCTCATCCCTAACTCAGCTGGAGCCTCTGCACTTGCAACCGACCCCTTCCCTCTCCCCACCCTCCCCTTTCTGAGACACTCTAGCTTCACCTCTTGGTATCTCCTCTTATGTTAAAATGTAGATTGCAAGCTGACTTCATCGCTTAGGCTGCCTTGCACACAGTGTACAGTGATGGAACTATATACATTGTTGCTTTATTAATCATACCCTTTGGAATATCTGGTTCATTTCATCACAGCAGAGGCTGGAGCCCCTTGAGACTGGTAGGCCAGAAGCCAGGGAGCCCAAACAGCAGGAGGGCCAATGATAGGTACAGACAACTCCTTCTAGTTTTGTCTTCCTCCTTGCTGAGTTCTAGAAAGGCAACACTGAGACAGGAAACTGACAGCCAGGGCTACCTTCTAGATGGGTTGTAAGAAAGAAGGCTGGCAAGTGGGAAGCTGGCTGAGGGCAGGCTGAGCTTGATGGGGCAGGACTCAGTTTGCCTAGCCAGGTGCCCTTCCACTTGTTCTTTCTATATCCATGTTAGTCCATCGCTGCAGAAACAGCAGAAGACAACATTTATTATGACATAAGCTTTCATGGGGGGGCGCGGGGGGCGCTGTGGGTTAAACCACAGAGCCTAGGACTTGCCAATCAGAAGGTCGGTGGTTCAAATCCCCGGTGAGCTCCCGTTGCTTGGTCCCTGCTCCTGCCAACCTAGCAGTTTGAAAGCAAGATGAGCGCCGCAACCCCAGAGTCGTTCACGACTGGACCTAATGGTCAGGGGTTCCTTTACCTTTAAGCTTTCATGGACCATAATAAATGGGTTTTCTCTTTAAGATACCACCAGATTCTGTGGGTGGTAATAATAATAATAATGATAATAATACCCCACCCATTTGGCTGGGTTTCCCCAGCCACTCTGGGCAGCTTCCAGCAGAATATAGAAACATAATAAAACATCAAACTTTAAAAACTTCCCAATACAGCAGGGTGAATCACAGTGAAATCAAGAGAGAGACTTTTATAGGTTGGGGTCCAGATGGTCTAACTTGGGCTCACAAAAGTCTCTCTTGCAGGGAGTGCAAGATATGTCTGCCCCCCCTCCCCCGTTAACTATATCAATGGCATTATATTTGCTTATATTAACTCACCTGGAGCACCACCACAGGATGCAGGTTTTAGAATAAGATAGCCCCTGTGGTCTGCACCCATAATGTGTGAAAGTCATAAGCCCCACTACCAGGGTTGCTTGCTTGGATTTTTTTGTCTAATGTGCATGCACAACACACAATACAACTGTCATCTTCCTGGAAAATATACATACACATGTTGGTGTTTTGTTTTGTTTTTGTTTTGTCTTTTTGGTGTGTGTTTTTTTTAAAAAAAAACTTTATGTTTTTGGTTGCCTTTAGGTGCTTTTCACCAATTTATCGAGATGTACAGTGGAAGCCTTATATTGTCTACTCAGAAGGGAGACCCATTGAGCTCTATGAGGCTTACTCTCAGGGAAGTGAGTTTAGGATGGCAGCCTTTCCGATTACTGAAGGCTAAAATGCTTTGGACAGAGACATTGGGTGGTGGAAGAATGCTGTGTCTGTCTGTCCGTCCGTCCGTCTTCCTGCCTGCCTGCCTGCTAGCGACGGGAGAGCGCGCGCGTGAAAGCATCTCTTCCTAGAACCGCTGCCTGACTGATGAGTTCATCAGTACAGCATATAGCTGGTGAATTACCAAATGTTGCAAATATAGTCTCTTCTCCCTGTGCTGGTGGGGGAGGGGGGAGCGCGCAACCCTGGTGGCGTGAAAGTGGTGTGGATGGACAATTTTGGAAGGGGGTGGGGTGGGGGAGACAGAGCGCGTGTCCGCCAGCTTTGAAGTCACCCCCGCCACGAGACAGCGGGTCTGCTAGCTCTTAATGCCTGCTTCATGTTGCCGTTGCTAACAATATACCGCAATATAAAGGAGAGGTGCCGTGGGTGGGGTTGGAGGGAGAAAAAGCGAGGGAGGGGGGACCAGGAGAGCTGCGTGCCATTTCATTTATCGCAAGGAGAGGTGGGCTGTAGAGCACACACCCCCACCACCATTCCTTAACGCAACCCCTCCCTTCATTTTGGGTTTTTTCCGGGGAAGGGTAGTGTGGGATACCTGGTCCGTGATTTTTTTGGGGGGGGGATAGTGTCGACTGTGTTTTTCGGAAGGGTAATGTAGAATACATTTGGGGACACACACACGTAACGTCTGTAGCCTAACTCGTGCCCCGACCCCGCTGGTGTATTCTTGGCCTCATTAGTAGTCAGGGTGATGGTCTGGAAGTATCCGGTGCCGCGCCGCGAGTGAAAGAAGGGATGTCGTAGTGGCGAGGCTCGGGGAGCGAGAGAGGGAGAGCGAGGGAGACGGGGTCGGATGCAGAGTCAGAGGAAGGGCTCATTCCAGCCTCGCCGAGAGGAAGTCAGACGTGATGGGCAAAAATGATGGTGACACCCCGGGGTTTTCTTTTGGCGTGTGTGTGTGTGGGGGGTGCCGTTGTTGGAGCGGTGTCAAGGGTGTGGGGTGGAGGGAAGGAAGGAAGGAGGCCCCTTTTTAGGAAAGAGGCGGGGGGGTGCGCGCGTATAGGTGTAGTCCCAATATTTTTGCGGGCTGGGGGCTCGTAAAGCGAGCATGCGAGCAAGCTCTAAGATGGATGGCACCGAACTCTCTCTCTCTCTCTCTCTCTCTCTCTCTCTCTCTCTCTGAGTGTGTGTGTGTGTGTGTGTGTGTGTGTGTGTTTGGATGTCTGTAACCAGACACTGAAGGATTTCGAGAGAGAAAGAGAGAGAGAGAGAGAGAGAGAGAGAGAGAGGAAGGAAAATGAAAGGAAGACAGACAGACAGACAGACAGAAAGGGGGCACTGTGGTCTAGTACATTGCATCTGGTCGTTGATTTGAGCCTTTTGCAAGCTGCCCTTCAAGAACCTCCCTTGAGTTCTTTCTCTCTCTATCCATATATATATTTATATATCTATCTCTCCCCCCCCCCCATCACACACCTCGGCTTTCCTCCCCCTCTTTTTTTACTTCAACCACTTCATGTTGCTGTGTCTGCAACCATTCCCCCTCCCCTTCTTTTTTTTAAAAAAAAAGAGAGAGAGAAAGTGGGGAGAGAGAGAGACTTGGCAAGAAGGCTTGCAGGAGAAGGAGACGAAGGAGGAGAGGACTTGTAGCTTAACGATGCCGGTAACTGGCTGATCCCGGAAGAAAGGTCGGGAGGGAAGGAGGGACGGAGTGGGGAGTGGAGAAAAGAGAGAGAGAGATGGAAACGGAGGTGGGGAGAGAAGGGAAGGGTCCCTGGTGGCGACCTGTAGAGGTGAGCAAAAGGATGGTTCCTTCCCCGCCCCGCCCCGCCCCTCTCCCCTCTCCCCTTTCACCACCAGCCCCCCCCCCTCCCCGCTTTGTAGTGTATTTGGAACGTCCGCGGCTCGCGTTTAGAACGTTGACAGTGAAAGTGAGAGTGCGGGGGAGGCGGGGGCTGCGCGCGGCAGGGCGCGGAGCGCGGGGGGGGGGCGCTGGAGAGGAGGGAGAAAGGCGAAGCGGGCGGAGAGAGCGATCCGAAGGCAAAGTTGGACGCTCTCCTTCTCCTCCTCCTTGGCAGCGGCCGCCTTTGCTTGCTTGTAAAACGAAAAAGCGGGTGGGAGGGTAGAAAAGAAGAGGTTGGCGGAGATTTGCGGCGGGCGCGGGCGGGGGGGGGGGCATTGGAGGGAGAGAGACTGTCGCCGACGGGGGGGGGGCGGGGAGGAGAGGGGGAAAAAACCCGCACAATGTCTCTCAGGCTGCGGGATTTATTTATTATTTTCTTCCCGTTTTAAAAAAACCCTTCTAATCCCCCCCCTAAGAAAAACACACAGCCCTGGATGCTTATTAATCTTCGCCCAATGCACACACTATTTTTTGAGGGTGGAGAGAGATTGTACAGGCAAAGGCCTCTCAATCGTGGGTCGGTGGGTGGGTCCGGGGTGCTGTATAGTTAGAAAAGTCGCGGTGGAGAAATATGAGACCTGAGTGATTTCTTGCGTGGGGGGGGGGGCGTTTGCAAGAAACCCTCCCTCTTTGGAAGAATTGTCCAAGGATCTATGATGGCGGGGGCGGGGGGCAGAGAGAGGAGAGGTCCGCTTTAAGAGTTAATGCGGTCTGCATTCGTATCAGTTAGGTGTGTGGTTTTGTCCGGGGGGGGGGGGAGTAGAGAGGGAGAGTCTCCCCGCACCCCACCCCACCCCGTCCCTACCAGCCTGTTGCCAGCTCTCTCTCGCAGACTGTTGCAAGGTGATTATGTCTTCAGGTCTTCCCCCCTCCTTCCTCTTCCTCCTAACCCCCCCTTCCCGAAATGGAGGCTATCCGTGAGATGGGATGCGGGGTTTTCTGGAGGGGTGGGGGGTGGGCGGCTGCACCAGCTCACTCGCTCCCTCCCGCCCCTCCGGTCTTCCACCAGACAAACCGGAGCTGGCTGTTGTTAAAACCGGCCTCGATTCTGACCCGCCACGGGCCTGATTTGGCGACGCTGCCGGGCGGGAGGAGGCTGAAATCCGGAAGATTTGGGAAATAAAATATATTGATTTTTTAAATATATATATATCTATATATTAAAAACAATTTTTTGAAGGAAAAAAATGATTCCCACTCTCACACAGTCACGGCTAGCCCTTCTGCCTTGTTTCAAAATATAGGAAAGAGCTCTTCAGAGGCGGGGTTGGTGCCTATTCTAGATTCCCTACCCAATCTAGGAAACCCCCAAATCCACTTATTTCTTCCCACCCAGGCACTTTCTCCTTTCCCCCTCCCCTTGCATCTTAAAATTTGCTCTGCTTTTGTTGAAGACTGGACCCTTCGCCACTTCCAAAGGGTGAGTTTCAAACGGCTTCCTCCCCCACTTCTGGGTATTTTATGGTGCTTTTTTAAAATAAATAAATAAATTCCCCAATATAATTTTCCAAAGGGGATCTATGCCTCTCCATCCTTGCATGCCTCTCTACCAGGTGAATAGTTTTGCTGTAGAATGCTACTCTTCTCGTGAACAAAATGCCCAACCTGTATCTAATATAACTTATCTCTAGATAAACTTTTAAACAATAAATATACATTGAATGTTGTTTATTGCTGGGAAAGGGTTGGGCTTTCTTTCTTCTTCTTTTGTACCAATTGTTTGAATGCATTCCCCCCCCTCCCCATTGAAACCTTGTCTTTCAACGTAGATATTCTGGTTTAGGATTTTTCTGCCCTTCTTAATTCCAGATCCCTCCCCACCCCACTTTCTTTCTAGATATTATTTGGTGATTTTTTAATTTTATTTTTACCCTTCCCTTCCTCCCCCCACCTCCCATTTTTGAATTGACTTTTATTTATAGTTTACTGTCCCCCTCCCAAAAATAAACAATATTAATCTTTATGGTGTGCAGGAACCCTTGGATTGCGCCCCTCTCTGTCCCTGAGACCCTAACTTGTGACGTTTCGTTTTTAAGTCCACGGGTTAGGCTCTTGGGAGCTGTGAGTTGTGCCACTACATCTTTCTCGAGTCTTATGCATTAGTAAAACTTGAAAGAGGAAACTTCCTTTAAGTTCAAGTAGGTCTTTGCCATTGTATTAGGGTGGTTCCCTTCCTGCTCCCTCCAAAAACCAGGAGGTATAAAACATTGACTTTGATTACTGCCCCTCCCCAAATAATATACAGTGGTAAATAATGACATTTAATTTTTGTGTATCTGTTTTCATATAAAGAGTTGACCTGGCTCGGTCTTTCCATATGTCTGTGCCACAGTGCGGACACAGGCTGAAGGTTTCCATGTGCAAGTTTATGTGGGCAAGTTATAGGAACGGATGTGAATTTGCGAATCCAGGTGTGAGCATCTGTATGGATGTCAGTAACTGTAGAGATCAGGGACCTATGTTTTTCATATATATAATGTACCCAGTGGAACTCTTCTTGTCCTTGGAACCTTCAAATAGATATATTTTGACATTTTTGACAAGGCTCTGGAATGCATTATGCCCCCAGCCTTTGCACTTCTGTACTTTCAGTTTTCAACATGATGTCCGGCTATCAGGATTTCTAATGCCTTTCTATGAATAAATACCTGTGATGAATCTAAATGTGTAGGGGTGATAACGGCTTGCTTATGGGCCTGTCAATAAAAGCATCTATTCCCCCCTCCCCACTTTATTGAGAGCAGCACACAGTACCCTCAGAGCGTAACAGAAACAGCTCAGTACCTTGGTGCCTGACCTCAGTCTATCTCTCAGCTGAAATCCCAGAATCCCACCCACTTCTAAGTTTAAAACTGAACAATATCTCTCAAACAAATGTCCTCTGGAGAGAGATGCGTTGTAAAGAAAGGACTGTGCGTGGATATCTGTTAGTTGCTGTTTTTTAATCTACATGTCTGTCTTTTCCCCATTTCAACATTATATTCAAGATAAACAATATGACTTATGGTAGCAAACAGCTGTTCTTTCCTGGTTCCGATGTTCCCCATCCCCTGCCTTAACATCCAAATCCATCATGATTTATTTTCATTTTATTTTCTTGGTGAGAGGTTGAATTGACAAAGTGCTTTAAACAAGAAAGAAAAACTAATATGGTGTGTGTGTGAGAGAGAGAGAGAGACCAGTATTTATTATGCCTGTGGTTGCATTTTTTAAATGATTCCTCTGGTAGGCAATTTATAATTAGGTTACTACTGTCTGGTGATGGTCCTTTTTGAATTAGCTTAATGAACAATGCAGCAAATAGAGTCCCTGAAGGTGGGAGGATCTAACGCTAAAGATGTGATCCTATGAATAACTAGTCCCATTGAACTAAATTGGTGCTACACTTGAGACAACATGTAAGATTCTGATCCGATGCTTGGTTACTTGAACACAATTCCTACTGCACGCAGTGGGACTTGCTTCTGCGCAAAGGTGCATAGCATTGACTACTTGTCTGATACTTCAAGTGGTTAAAATATTTATAAAAGAACAATAATGCTTATTGATTCCACTTCTTTGTTGCCTCCCAAAAATTAAAGGCAAAAACCTTTTGCCGGCTAAATTCTGAATGACATCCTTCCTTCGCTGTGTAATGCAGCTAAGTATCTTTTCAGTAAAATCAGGATTCCTATGTTAACCTCACCTGATGTTGTTTTGTCATTAACATCCTGCTGTTTTTGGATTCAGCACAAAAATACCCTAAAGTCTTCCAAACCTTTCACTTCACACCTACGATTTATGAGGGAAAATATGTTATGTTTTTCTGGTCTACGATAATATGTTAAAGCAGATTTTAAACCATTCATGTCTTTAAAAAAAAAACAGCGAAGAGACTGGTTTTTTGTGATGTTTCAGCAATAAATTGTTTTAATGTCTGTGTGTCCAACATTTATCGTGAGTCATCTCGGCACAGGTAGTTTAATACAGTACTTGAATGGGAGCCTTAAAATGGAAATAAATAAAATGAGATTAGATATTTCTCTTTTTGTTCAGCGATGCCAACCTTCTGTTAGTCCCCACCCCTTCCCCCTGCTCCCAAATCAAATTGTGGAGAATAATATGGTCTAGCAACAAGATTGTGTGTATAGGTGCTATGGAAATAATCGCCTTCCCTACCTCCCATCCCTTAGAGATAATGGTAGATTTGTCAATGCACTCAGATGATTGCTGGGTAATAGATTCCATAGGGAAACAAGGTGTAAGGCACCAATGCATGAGAATGCAGTCTTCCTCTCTCTCTCCTCCTTCTGTAGCACAGACAGGTTCTCCCTCCCCTCTCCCCCCTCTCCCCCCCCCAGAAGCACATCACTGAAGTTCAGTGAAATGAATAACATAATTGGGAGTTGGTTCAATCACTACCAGTCTAGACTAGCCCAGACACATCAATTAGAGGGGGCTGTCTTTTTTTTTTTTTTTTTTTTAGGGAAAGCGCACTCAAAACAAGAAGGCCCTTATGGATACTGATCTCCCTCTTTTTCTCAAAGTGCAAAATCTTAACTCGGGGAAAAAGCAAGAGAGATGTTTGGGGGTAATTTAGGAAAGCAGGAACTCTGAGAGAAAGGAGCTATAATAGCAGCAATCGAATGCACTTTTTCTCTCTCTTCTGCCCCCCCCCCCTTTACATATATATTCCACATTTCTCCCCCCATCATGTGAGGAAACCTATAAGTTCAATGGGGTTTCTCAGTTAGCTTGGCATCTGTGTCATCTAAGAGGTAAAGGTGGTGCTTGGAATGGAATTGCATTATAAATGTATCCAGTTGGAAGAATTTCTGAGTAATCAAACAGGAATCCATGTGAATAATCAGAAGCAGGTTTCCTTTTGCTCCTTCTAACAAATCATTCTTCCTTTCCTCTAAACAGCCCTTCCCCCTTCTTTTCCTTTCCTCTCTCAGCCATGCATTATATTACTAAGTTCTGATAGGTAAATGTTTTATTTTAAGAGAATCGAGAACGACACTTGAACTATTCTCGAATTTCTCAGTATGTCATTAACAGGTCTGTGTGTTGTGCTAGGGAGAATCACTTAATCTGCAGGGAAACCACGGGAAAAAAGTCAATGGTCAAGTTTGACTGCATTTATTATTATTATTATTGTTACTATTATTATTATGCTACAGTGCATTCTTTTGTTAAAAAGGATGACAAACCAACAGCAGAAGTCCTTAGCTAGAATGAATTGCAGTATGCCTGATCTGAATTCAAGCTACTCTAAGATGTTCCTCTGCTAATCTGTTTGAAAATGAACACATCTTTCAGATCTAACGCTATTATGTTTCCACTTTTGCATATGCTATCTTTTTATATATAAAAAACCCCAGAACCTTTTGCATGAGTTAAAATCTGAAGGATTCTTATTACAATTCATTATGATAATAATATTTGTGAGCAGTGAGTCTCTTTATAGTTCAGGAGTCCTTCCTTCTCCATGTCAGAATGTCCTGGCCTATTCTTTCAAAGTTCTTTGTTCCTCTTGCATTTCAAGAGCTTTTGAATGCAGGTGGTAGCTTAGCCCTTGGAAGCTAAAATGGAGTCCAGCCTCTCTACCTTTTCCCCCTTCCTAATTCCTTCCAGGGCCTTTTAAGTGTTTTCTTGGGCCCGTTACCAATTAGATGGCTGACATGCAATTAAAGGGCTGGTGCTGATGAGATGATTGATTTGTTCCTAATTGATTTCTAATTTCAAGCTCCTTTCACTTTATAAATCCTTTGCCAGCGACAGAAGAGAACAAAACCCCAGCTCTGATAGGGGTCCATTCGGGCTTGCTTGTTTGTATCACGGGGCCACATTAAATACAAATAAAAACCAGCCATTGCTGAGATTTTGAATTCACCATTTGAATGCAGTTCTTTGTCTCGCCTTTTAAGATTGTCCGCGTTCCATTTTCCTAATAGCTCACATCTAGACACCCTTCTAGAACTATGCAGAGAGTCACATTCATATTGTCCCCCCCGCCCCAATAACTTTGTGTGTACGGAGTATTGGAGGTAGGAGTTTTCCTTAAATTGTTGCTATCCCTTTGTGGTCCAGGAATTGAGCTTCTGGCCCCGTCTCACAAAGGCTACAAAATGCTAAAGTGAGGCAGAGAGAGAGAGAGCGCACGCGCAACAAAGGACAGGACTTTTTGATACTATTCTCTTACACCTTTTCTAAATGGCAGTGTCCACAAGGCTTGCAAGAGGAGCCCCGTGTTAGCAGTTCAGCTTTTCTGAGTTGGGATTTCTCTTCCCTCCCACCCCATCCCCACCCAATAGCTCAGAAGGGGGGGGGGCATCCTAGGTCCTTTACTCTAGAGAACACACACATTGTTTCAATAATCCAGGCAATAAATGCTAATTAGTAATGCTCAAGGACCCTATCAGTCAAAGTAATTATCATAATTTACCTCTTTCTTGTTAAATGCATTCCTTGCTAATTTACATTTTTAGAGAAACTAAAGGACTGTTGCATCTTCCTCACTAAGGGCTTGGTCAGTTATGGGGGTTCCCCACTTCCATTGTACTCGTAACAACCTTTATACCCAGATCTCTTAACTGTAGCAGTTTTCCTTTTCTCCATATGATATTTTATTTTATTATTTTTTTAAAATCCCCCTTTCCCCTCTCTGTGCTGCCCTCCTCCCCTCCAAAAGAAACTCTTGCTGGGAAGAACAAAGGAGGACACTCACTCTAAAGGCATCATTAAGACTGAGCAGCAACATCAGATGAAGTGTGTGATATGACAACATATCTCACTCCACAAAAGTAGAGATAATTATATAATTCATTTGTATTCAGGGCTAATTAGCACAATGGTCTTTTATACATATATCTATAGGGCCCCCTCCTTCCTTCAGAAGCAATGAGAAAAATAATGGAGCCCATAAAACCGAAAGCTATAAGCTGTGGTTTCTCAAATGAACACACACACACACACACAAAATACATCTCCCCATGCGTTCATTTCCAGCTGAGATCAACCCATTTGTTATGAGGCTCTGTGTGGTTATCAATTAGGCCTCCTTCGCGATGGGCTTGCCTTCCTCCACAAAGTGATAACCTATTTGCAAACATATACATTTATGCACCTGATACACACCCTGCAGACAGGAAGTTCCCAAATCAAATCAGCTGTGGTGATAGACAAAACATGGATTAAGAAAATCAGGTCTGCAACAATAGATCTTCTTTCTCCTTTCACTTTTTTTTTAAAGGATTCATTATTAGGCATGGATTTGTTAATGTGCAGATGATTCGAAATCTGAATTGCTCTGATTTAGAGTTTGTGCACGTACCCCGGAGTTTTGCTTCAGATCTTTGGACATGGTTCATCTCTCCCTCATTCCTTCCCTCCCCCTGCCCCTCCCCACACTCATTTTTTGGATTTTAAAAAATAAATGTCTGCCAACTTCTTGGAACAGCCTGGGACACCCCAAGCCCCTTCCTTCTTGCGTATTTTAATTTGGGGATCCAATTATAGTGCCAGATTATCTCCTCATTGTCATGGATGTAATTCAGGAGAAGCTGTCCTCTGCAACATCCCTTGAAGTTGCTGGTGATCTTCAAGGGGAGTAAACAGGGTCAGAGCAGGACTTGCTGTTATAAGGGGGAAGTTCTCTTTCTCCTCCAAGGACATGGGTCTTTAAGCAGGCGCCACGGTCTATGCATCACAGACGGGGAGACAATGGGGGCAGTCTGTCTTTCGTTTGGCAAGTGAGCAGACACCATCACAAAGATGCACCTGCAAGGCGAGGATGCTGTTGTTTCAAAGCGCCTTTCCTTTTCAGCAGCGACTAACAATGTCGGCACACATGGTTTGAGATATATGCAATTATACAGCAAGGCCCATCAAGCACATTCACGTACAGATATATGTATTACCCATGCTGACTCATTGCTGATGATATGCCACTGGTGACTCACTCAGACATTGAATTCAGCAATCTGGGGAATGGGGACACCTAGTAATTTTCCTGCACTTGTGGATATTCTGCCTTATTAGAAAGTCCTCTCATGTTATCCAGAGGTTGGTAACCCAAATTTGCAGTGTCTCCCCCAGGCAATGTGCAGCACTTCCGGATAGGCCTGGCTGCAGATTATCCAAACAATTTGACACATCCCTCTTGGCTATTGGGAGAAATGATACTGTATTTCTCTCTCAGTGGCCATTGACTAACCAGTTTTTGCTTCATGTGGGCTCGTGAGGCACCTAAGGATTCGGAACCTGGCTAGGCTAGGAGCTGTGCAAATAGCCTTTAATAATCTTTGAAGCAGAAAGTTTCAAGAATTGGTGTGCAGGAAAATGGTTGTGGAGAACTTTCCAGAAAAACAGAGGTGATGCCAGCTGATTTGTTACAGCTCATAGCTCACAGCCTATGGTAGGACAGAGAATCAAAGTACAGGGTGCAGGGGCTCATCTGAAAAATAAAAAAGGATGCTTGCATGACCCAGATGATCAATATGAATGGCTTGTATATACCTCTTTGTTTCTGTGAACTGGTGGCTGGCCAGTCACCCTCAGTCTGTCCTCTGCAATTGTGTGCATACAGAGATATGGCTGGTGTTTTTCGGAAAGACCTGGGGGAAACACGCAAAATATGTGAATGGATAGAATGTCTACGTATTTACATAGAATTCCATTGACTTGGAGCTAGTTGTGCATGAGAAACAAAGATAGGAAGGAGCTCCAGGTAGCTAATGGGTGGACAGAAAACTTGTTTTCTCCTGTTCTGGAGGCTCGGACTTGAACCATTGGATTCAAGCTACAAGAAAGGAGATTCTGACTAAACATCAAGAAGAACTTCATGGCAGTAAGAGCTATTTGATTGTGCTACAGCGTCCCATGAGAGGTGGTGGACTCTCCTTCCATGGAGGTTTTTAAGCAGAGGTTGGATGGCCATCTGTCATGGGTGATCTTGTTGAGATTCCAGCTTTGTAGGGGGTTAGACTAGATGACCCCCAGGACCCCTTCCGACCGTACGATTCCATGATTCTATGAAACCATCAAGAGCACCGTCATCCAGAAAGGCTGACTTCAAAACTCGTCGGTCAACATGATGTTCGGCTAATAAATTCCAGAGGATTATCATTAGCTGTTGAACAAAGGGTTTTGGCCGTTCATAAATGTGGGAAGGAATGTCCATTAAATGCAGATTACACAAAAGGAGAGGAAAAGAGAATGTGGCTCATACTTGACGGCCTTGCAAGGTGTTGCAGAGAAAATGCAGGTGCTTATATGAATATGCCGAAGGGGAGAAACCAATTCTCTCTCTTTCTGAATTAAATAGTGGTCAAGTATAGGGGAGTCTTTATATAGAAAACCAAGCAATGATGCATTGCTTTTTTACATCTTAAAAATAGTCTTTGTGATGCTCATGCTGAGACACCTGTTACTTGCTATAGTCTGGTGCATTTGACTATATGGCCCTTTGTTCTGCAGAAACATCCGCCCAGGGTGACTTGTATTCTATACAAAGAACTCCAGCATATGAAACCTACACCTCCCCCTTCCCCCACTTTGACAAAATGAACAATTGTTACACATGATTTCAATTGGCGAGTTATTTTTCCTTTCCTTTCCTTTTTTTCTTTTCCTTTTAATGGTGGTTGGGGATTGTGGTAGACACTATTATGCATTTGGATGTTTCCAATTAGGTTCTGCAACCAAAGGTAGCTTCTAGATTATGATGATGATATCCCCCCCTCCCTTCCTGGATGAAGAATTTCTTGTTGTTGTAGTAAAGGCCCATCAGAATAAGCAGTGCATTTGGACTCTCTAGAGTTCAACATCTTAGATAGTGTTCTCTTGAAGTATTAGTCCCAAAGGTAAACCCCAACCTAACAGCCAAATCAGTGGCTGCTGTCTGCGTTACCAACTTCTCAAGCGAAACTGATCGGAAGCTAGATGGCCGTAAGGGGTGCGGCCATTTCCATACTTGCAAAGAGGTTTGTCTGTAATGAATACATAGTGAAATGAAAGGTTCTACCAGACCCCTGTTTATGGGAGGGCAGTCAGGGGATGCTTTAAGAAGGCTGGAATTTGGAAGCTACCAGAGAATGCTCTGCCAAATTTCCCGGTTTTCCTTTTGCATTCTTTTGTTCTGCAGGGGGTGCCAAGCTCCTTTCAAGAGACAAACCACCCCTTGAGAAAAAAAATAGAATTTTGCACCAGACAGTACTCGGTGCCATCGCTTCCCCAGCCTTGGGGTGTGTTTTTGCCAAAAGAAGGAATTGGAGAGGGGGGGAAGGAGAGCGGTAGATTACATTGTGCATTGGCTCCTTTAAAAGTGGCAACTCTCATTCTGAAGGAGGCAATCTGTGCTTTCATTTCTTTTGGCAAGCCGCTTGCCAAGAGAGGAGAGACTGTGCCAGGCATTTCCTCTTTTTGAAGGGGCATCTGCCACATTAAAATGAGGTGGACATTGATGCCACCATCCCTGTGTACTCCCAAAAGATTCCCCAAAGGGGGCTCCCCATTTTGTAACCTCTGTTTCTTCTCTGCACTCACTGAGATGTTGCCTGTGGTTTAACTCTCATTAAAAATGCACACCAGTCAAAACCTTTATTTCATCTTTACCTGTAGCCAAAGTTTGTTGAAAGAGAAAGATCTGCAAATTTCATTCATCACTGACAATTCAGTGATGTGCAAAAGCATCCCACTTGTGATGAATTCTCTAGTTTTATTGCTTCCCTTCAAAATTTTCAGTTGTTTGGCCTCAGGATCTTCAAAAATCTACTTCCTAGATCACTTTCAGCCAAATTGCCATAGCTACTTTTGCTTGGTTATTCTGGCAAGGTATTCAAAGGATGGAAGCAGCTAATTGCCAAGAAACTGACTTCTTGGAGTCCTAAAAATATATTTTACATTTTGCTTTAGGTGGAACTGGGGTGGGGACCCTGAACTGCACCCCACCAAAGCATGTAAAAGCCATTAAAAGGGGGTTGGATTATTGGGGGGTGTGCTGTGTGGAGCTGGCCCTCTGCCATTTTGGACAGCCTTCTTAGGGACTGCTTTGAGGAGGATACAGAGGAGAATGACTTAGGTAAAGTTGCAGGAGGTTAATGGTAGGACTTATGGGTTTCATTAATAGTCCCCCCTATATCTAGGAATGGACAAAACTATTCTTGTTTCTCTCACTTTCCCCTTTTCCAGTAGTAAGTTCAGTTTGTCCCATTTCAGCATCAGCTTTAGAATTATTATTTTTTTAACAAAACAAAACTCTGCAGGAATATTGGTCAGCCTTTTTATTTGCATTCCTCTTAATAGGTTCATTTTTGCAAGCACATATTTCAGAAATGTGCTTTTGTACATTATGTTGACTAATATACACAATTTTGTGTGCACTTTCCTGAAATAAATTCTTCTTCTAGTACTGCCTAGGACATAGCTTTTGCCTAGAGTACTGCAAAATTTGGAGGAGTCAAGATTTCAAAAGATAACTGCATTTGGGTTTGTGTATTGATCTGGGAAATGCCAGCTAGATAGGTTTGCTTTAAAACATGAACTGAACTATTTTCTTCCCCACTCTACCTGTTCCCCATCATTCAAGTACCAACACTGATATAACACTCCTAATAGTTGTTTTCTGAACCCCATTCAACCATGCTTACTTTGTCAGTGAAAACCCTAAGTGGTCTGGGACCCAAATAGTAGCTTTAAGATCAGCAGTGGAGGCAAAGTAGGTGGTCCTCATGCAAGATGACATACATGGAGTGGAGGTACAGAGAAGGGCCTTTTCAGTGGTGGCTCCTCACATGTGGAACTCCCTCTTATTGAAGTAAAATTGATCCCATCCCTTGACAGCTTTATGCAGCTGGGTCAGATGCACTTTTTAGGGACAGACCTCTGGAGGAGGAGAGACTTGATTTTTTTAAAAAAAAAGATTAGCTGTTATTGCTGCTGCTTTTAAGTGACTGTTTAGTGAATAGCTATGAGTTGTTGTGTTCTGTGTTTTATGGATTTTAGAGGTTCCTTTTATCTTATTTGATTCTACTGCAAACCATGCCATGGCTTGTGCAAAGAGGGAATATAAATAATCTTTAAAAACTATCACCACCATCATTTTCCACCTGTTCTTAGAACACCCATTTTTCTTGATTTGCTCCCAAAGTCACATCCCTACAGGTAGTTCAGTTTTCTGATGCTTTTATCCATTCTTCCCTGAGGAACTCTGACCCTAACCCAGGCAGACAGTCTCCCATCCAGGGCCATCCAGGGTCAAACCATCCTAGCTTTAGCAGTGGAATTGCATTGTATTCCATCCTTCTGGGCATCATCTGAATCAAGAGCCTTCTGGCAGACATTTGAGGCTAATATGATAATGTGAATTCTGGGCAGCATCAACTGACTGAAATGGATACAGCTATCTGGGCTTTCTATACAAGAAGCACCTGCAGGTTTAAGAGCAGAGCAGAAACCAACCCCTTCCCCAACAAACTCAGCATTAAATAAATATTCCCAGTTTAAAGCAGTTGCAAGAGAAATGCCATTCAACAGCATTCGAATATGAGAGCCACTTGTCAGGGACTCTTTAGCTGTGATTCCTGCATTGCAGGGGGTTGAACTGGACGAGACTTGGAGTCCCTTCCAAAATCTGCAATTCACAATTCTATGAATTCTTTGGGGTGCTGGTGTTCTGGTGGATTCAAGGCTGTTTCAAGGATAATCCACAGGGAATCTCTTCTGTGGAAGAGCCATTGAAATGAATGGAGCAGGATGACGCCGTGCTAGATTGTGCCCTTGGGTGTTAGTTCTCATTTTCATGTCAGAGGAAACTGAGTTGTGTACCTGCATTGCAAGCTCTGTATGTCACATGGCCTGGCTGTTCAGAAGTCCTTAAACAATGATCAGTGAGTGAAATCACCTGGGACAAATCTAGGAACACAGGAACATATGCAGCTGCTTTCTACAGAATCACCTACCTCAGTAATGTCTACTTTGACTGACCCTCACTTGAATTTCAGACACTGGTGTCTCCCAGCCTAATCTGGAGGTGCCAGGGATTGAACCTGCAACCTTCTACTACAGAGCTAGCAGTCTTACTTGAAAGTTAGCTCTTTTTTGTTCTAGCTCTCTGAAAGTTATTCCTTTGCCCCCACTCCCACCTCCCCCCCCATTACCAGCCTGATCCTTATTCCTAAGAATCCCAGACCCTCCTTTAACTCCCAGCCAGTTGATTCAACACCATCAATAGAATCAAGTGGTAAAGCTTGTGTGTCTGAAGGCTCCCTCTTAGGACAAAATCTCCTTAGATGTGTAGAGTGGGTATTGGTGCATTCTTTGCAAAGCTTAAAGTGGTGTATTCCAGGGAAAGGTTTTGCGATTTCATTTTGCTTGTTACTATGTGCATACAAATAACTTTGAGAGGCAGTGGGATGGTCTTTAAACTCTGACAGCTCTCTATCCTGGCCTTGGGCAGCCAAAGGAAAATGTGGGGTCAGCATACAGCTTGCGCTCTCTTCGCTTTTCCTATCTCTTTAAGTCCAGGAAAGGGGAAGAGGTGGTGAGCTGCTGCTTCTCCCCTATTTGCAATGGGGTGAATTAATCTCTGCCAATGATGGCTGATACTCCTAGGGACTGGTAGGGTGGAAGGCAGGGAGGTCAACAGAAGGTGGCACCAGAGCCAATGACAAGAGGAACCAAAATTCTAGATTTATCCGCATCCTCTACCCCGTTGACACCTACAAGGGGGCAACACTGAGGCTAAAGAGGAGGCAGCTGACAGGTAGGAGCTAGTTGAGGGCAGGCTAAGGTTAGTGGCACAGTGCCCCATTTGTCCTAATGGACCAATTTCCACTGACTCCCTGCCCATTTGTGTTAACTGATGGCAATGATGGCAAATGCAACCACCAATGATGTTATTTACATGCCATGTTTCCACCCAAAATCTGGGACCACGATAAGTGTAAACATTAGCAAAACATATAGCAATGTGAGGGAGATCAATTTGCTACAAAAAGCTATCAGTACCTTCCAGTATGACAAAATCAACAATTCAATCAGCGCAGGGTAAGTTGCAATAAAATAAGTCTAGACTTCATGCATTAGCAAGCACAGAGGTAAATCTGAACCAAAAAAACGTATGAAAAGAGTCTACTAAGTCTAGCCACTAGTAGACCTAGTGTCTTTAGGTCTAGTAGACCTAAAGTGTCTTTAGGTCTAGTAGACCTAGACCTTGTAGACAAGAGTCTACTAGGTCTAGCCAGTCTACTAGGTCTAGCCACTTCTATCCTGGGTGTTTATACAAAGTTCAGAAGGGGCGGGGCCTTCATGCCAGGCTAGGTAATTCACCACAGGCTCCTTTGTTTCTTCTCTAGAGAAGCTCAGCAGCAACCAAAGCGGGAGTGGCAATATGTGGTGGTGATGGCAAGTTTCATCCCATGGCCTTCCAGGGATTCCAGCTTCTGGTGCTGGTCCTACTATACTCTGAGCATAGATGCTATTCAGAGCAGTTGTTTCTCCCCAATATGCTTCATCACATGCCTGGGATACGAGTGAGCCAATTTGCTTTTGTGAGTGTCCCACAGTGCTTCTTAGGGCAAATGGGGTACTGTCCCACCAACCTCAGTCTGCCTTCTTAACAACAAGTCCATGGCATGGGACAGCCTGTCGGTTTCCTCTTCATTGAATTGTAGAGTTGGAAGGGACCCTGAAGGCCGTCTAGTCCAAACCCCTGCAAAGCAGGAATCTCAACTTAGATCATCCATGACAGATGGTCTTCCAACCTCTGCTCAAAATCTTCCAAGGAAGGCGAGTTCATCACCTCTTGTTGGAATCTCTTCCACTGTTGAACAGCTCTTACCATCAGAAAGTTATTCCTTCTGTTTAGTTGGAATCTCCTTTCTTGTAACTTGAAACCACTCGTTTGAGTCCTACCCTCTGGATCAGGAGAAAACAAGCTTGCTCCATCCTTCTTGTGACAGCCCTTTAGATATTGAAGATGGCTATCATATCTCGCCTCAGTCTCCTCTATTCCAGGCTTCTCCTTAGTCTCAGTGTCGCTCCGGGTAGAACTCAGCAAAGGAGGTGGATGGGACATTAACTTTGGCTCCAGTGACTATTTGGATGCCCTACTTTCCACTCAACCAGTCCCAAAGGGCATCAGCCACCATTGCCACAGGGATCAAGGCCTTTACTGTTGGTTGGTAATGAAGGCCATTGTCAACTGCCAACAAGCACCAACACCTTTCTGGAAGCACCTTCTTGCTCTTGGTTGGCTGGTTGGCTTGATATTTTTTTGCTGAAAGAATATGCATTTCATTTCCTCTTTTTTCTTTTGCACATATCTTCTTCTGGTGCTAGATTGCAGGCTCTGCTCCTGGTCTCAAGTGTGTCCCCCTCCAGTTTTCCATGTTTTCTGCCTTTCCTCAGATAGCCTTCTGCCTATCTTGCTGACCTGATCCTCTCTTCCTTTAATTCCCATTTCTTGGTCTTCCTGAATTCTTGGTTCTAGACCCACAAACCTGTTTCCCTGGTCATCACAAGAGACTTCATTGCCTTGCTGGAGTTCCAGCTTTGTCCTCTTCCAGTTCTCTGCATGCTTGTGTCTTCCAGCCTTGTTCTTAGATCCGCTGTCTGTTTGGTGTTAACTCTGTCTGGTGACCATGAGTTAAGACTTGTGCAGATGTTCCCTGTCAGTTTCATGGTATTTCTAACACTGAGCGTGCAACTTAATTTTACCGAAAGTGGAGCCAGAGATGAAATTTGGTGCACCTCCAAGGTCATCGGAGCCAACTCCTAGGGCCAATGTCCCTTTGCCCCCCCCCCATAAAATATTTGAGGAGGCAAGGGCCGCCCAAAGTTGATGGGCATTGCCATTCAAATGGTGTGTGTGTGTCACGTCTTGTGATTGATTATGCAGGGTGGGGCTTACCTGGCCCCCAATATTTCATTCAAGTTGGCACCCCTGTCCAATGAAGAATCATTGCTCTTTCTCATAGACATCTAGCTGACACTGAAGGAACAGAATGTTGGACTAGATAGGTTCTTGGTCTGGTTAAGCATGTCTCTTCTTATGTTCTTTTTGTTGTTGTTGCTCATAAAAAAATCTGGATGATCTGATTAACATGGACTGATATGCTTCTTAACTTGAGTTGTGTTACCTTCTTTGCCCCAGCCAAAGGCTCAAATAAGGCTCTCATCATGTCTCAAGGTAACCTCACCCACCTGATGCTTTCCAGATGTTGTTGGATTACAACTCCCACCATCCCTGACCATGGCCACCCTGGCCATGCTGAAGGGAATTGGAAGTCAACAACATCTGGAGGGCTTCCAGGCTGAGGAAGGCTATCTAAAGCTTTCTTCTGAGACATTTAATATACTTTTCAAATGTGTGTGTATATGTTGCTAGAGACACAATAAGAGCTTTGCAAGTTAGATTAAAACTCCACCTAGTCCAGCATCTGGTTTTCTACAGTGGTCAACTTGGTGCTCCTTGGAAATCCTCCCAGCAACTTCTATGCAGTGGCATCCAGTCTCTGAAGATGGACTGAGCTCTTGGCCTAAGGAAGATCCCAGGTAGCCATCATGGTCAATGGGTAGACGAAGCTATCTTTCATGGGTGTGTTGGATCCTGAATTTGTTCACCTGTCAGACAAATGTTATTTCTTCATAGTTCTTCCCATGGCTGTCTAGTGTTACAGGCAGAAAACACACAGAGAGAGTCTATGTGGACCTTTGTTCTGACACAGCACAATGATTGACATTCTATGTAACAGAACTGTGGCCAGCAAACCAAGTTGGAGCACCTGATGCTCCGTGGCAGTAGTGCCACGGAGGCTAAGCTGATGTGAGCTTATCCATGTTCACCTAGCAGAGGTTTCTGGTTGTCCCAGTTAAGCTGCTAAGGGGCTTCGTTTAGATGATCTAAAACCCTCCATCGGGAGTGGTCTCATAGATGCAGCCTGTGAGGAAAGGGGTTAGAGCAGAAATGGGTGAAGCAATGGGGTGAGAAGGGGAAGTCACTCTGCAAGTAATCAGCTAAAACAGGGTCTCTGAAACTTGGGTCTCCATTGGTTGTTGGACTACAAATCCCATCATCCCCAGCTAGCAGGGCCAGTGGTCAGGGATGATGGGAATTGTAGTCCAAATTGTAGTTGGAGACCCAGGTTTGGGAAACCCAGAGTTAAAACCTATGACGAAAGTCACCTGACCCTTTCCTGGAAATCCCCTGGTTTGGATGGAAGAGAGAGAATGGTGTGGTAAGAAAAGAGGAAGAGGAAAGCAGGTTGCAGTTGATGCTGACCCTTTGGTCCTGTCAATCACCAGCGTAAGGCTCCCAACACAGTCTTGTTGCTCCTGCAACAGTGACAACTGGTACCCATTGTGCCTGGTAGGGTGGAAGGCAGGGAGGTCAACAGTAGGTGGAGCTAGAGTCAATGATAGGCAGAATGGGAATGCTATCCTTGATAGCAAACAAAAGCTTTTCTCACCCCTTTTAGAGCATCTGCTCTAGCTCTGAGTCTTCTTAAAGAAGCATGGGATATAAATAGATCACATTTGAGAGGAATCATCTAATCAGTGGAGGAATTGCCTTCTCCTTCCTACTCTACAGTTCAACTTCCCACAAGCTAGCAGAACCTAGACTACATGCATTAGAAGCAGCCTGACTCAGAGTTGTCCCATTTAGCTTTGTACCGTCTACTTTGACTGACAGAAACTCTCCACATCTCAGGTGAAGGTTAATCCCAGACCTGAGATCCTATAGCAGGAGATGCAACAGATGAAGACTGTATGCTAAGCATGAGTTACAGCGCTGAGCTCTGCTTTCACCTCCCGCTACTTGGTTGGCCCCTGTGGGGCACATGATGCTGTGTTTCAGTGAGCCATTGGTCCATCCCAGCAGAGCTCTACTGGTATTAGGGATGGGTTAAAAATTGGATTCAATTTGCATTTAATGGCGAACATACCTAATTCTCACTTTCTGAAACCACATACAAATGGAAACACAGCCATCCTTCACAATTCATGCTTCTCTGAATTTTGCATCTCTGCAACAAACGAATGTGTACACCAATGCATATACTACAGTAAAGTGTGCATATCCGTATACTGGTGAAATTACAAAAATGCATAGTATTGGGGGGAGAGGAAGTGCTTTGCAAAAAAAAGAGTGTGCATTAGGGGAAATTGCACACTTGTCGGTGTATAGCAGAAGAAATGCTGGTGAATATTCACGAGGACTTGATTTTGGGTGTTTCACCCAAAAAAACCTATGTGGAAATGTGGACTACTAAACTTAAGATTGGAATGAACAGAAACAGAGAGGAAATGAAATTGACCAATTCGCTCACCCCCAGCTGATCTCCCCCCGAAAGCACATCGCACTTGTGGCATGGGGAACCAATGTATGGACAATGTAGGCTTCCTCTTGTGTGCCTTTAGGAATCTGTGTAAGCTTCCCCACATGTCTCATGTCACAACCCTCCCCAAACTAGGAATGGTTCACAAGCTGCGCATGGAGGCGCATGCTGCCCCAGCACCCTCGATGACTAGAGTTTGCTACCAAAACACATTTCATGTTATGATAATATTAATTGCCTGTGTGCACAGCTTAACTCTCCTTATCTGTAAATCCATCCCCATCCCTCTTTTCTCTTTTACTCCAAGCTCCCCACCCCACCCTTCACCTTCCCCACCATCGCCACCCCTCCCCTTGCCTGTATGAGTTAATCTGCTGGCTACACTCTCAGCTTTTTCTTTCTTTCTCTCTTTCTTTCTTCTCTCTTTTCTCCCTCTTCTCTCCCCCCCCCCCCCCGCACCCCAGCCTCCCTTTAGCTTCTGGTTTCATTTTCAGATGACAAAATTCAAGGCACACAGCTCTGCTGTCTGGTTGCTATGGTAACTGCAGCCCTATTATCGTACCTTGTCATTCATCAAGAGAGAATTGTGTTTGACAGAGAGAGACTAAAATGCCTGCAGTCTGGAGTGTGTGTGTGTGTGTGTGTGTGTGTGTGTGTGTGTGCATTCTTCAAAATATGTAAAAAGAGAGAGAGATTTTGATGCATGTTTTACTGTATGTTTAATGTTGCTAAGTTTGATCGCCAGGTCATCACCCTTTCACCTTGAACATGTAGGAATTGTTCATGCCTCTTTGCTTCACATGTTCTCAGTCTACGCGCATGCACACACACACACACACACACACACACACCCCTCGTGAAATATATGATTCATAATCCAAAGGTAATGGTATAAACAATCAACTCCCACCCACCCACTCTTGGCTTAATTCGGCAAGCAGCACAGAGGAATGCTACCTTTGTTACTTATATCTAGCATTGCTACTTATATCCAGCAATGCCTTGGACAATAATTCCTGGGTAGATAGGTACTTAGTTAATTCACCGCTTTAAAGATTAATTTAATTCCTTCACACATCACATTGCACCTCTGGTCTGCCACCGCCAAAGCCGCTGGAAACGGATTGATAGAGGGGCGCTGCACGAAATGAACTGACATTTTTCAGCCAATCGCCTTCGCCCCTTTCCGAATTTGGACCTGGCCCAAATTTATTGTTCCTGAAAGGCAGAAGAGAGGTAATTGCTTGTCATTGTGCAGAGCCTTTTGTGCCTTGGTCCAAATTAATTCCTGAAGTGCACAGCCTTTTAGAAACACAACAACCCACATTTGCAACTCTGTGCAGTTATCTTTTGATCATAGCATTATCTCTAACCTCTGTCAGTTTCAGGGACATAAATGGGAGCATGGGAAGCTGCCTTAACACGGAGCCCATACCTTTGGGCCATCAAAGCTTATTCTTGTCTACACTGACTGGCAGTGGCTCTCCAGGGTTCCAGGCAGAAGACCTTTAGAGCCCTACTTGGTGATGCTGAGGAATGAACCTGGGACCTTCTGCATGCAAAGCAGATGCTCTGTGGTCCTTCCTCAAGAACTTCCTTATATCAAGTCAGATCACTTGTCCTTCTAGCACAGCATCTTCTGCTTTGACCAGCAGCTGCTCTCCAAGATCTTGAGCAGAGGTCATAGTCACCACTTGCTACTTGGTCCTCTTTTGATTGAACCTGAGACCTTCTGCATGAGACATGAACAGTGATGCTTTCTTACATGTTGATAGACGTATGAATGAGTTGAGTCCTCTTCAGGTGTGATGAAGAGGAGCAAGGAGGGAAAAGATGCTCCTCCTGTGTTAAGGCACAGCGTTGTATCCAACAGTCATTGGACTCAGAGCTGACCCATTGAGATTAATGGGCATGCCTCACTTTGTCAAATTCAACAAGACTGCTCCGATAACAACTCAGTTGGATGCAACCCATAATAATCTGAAGCTGGGAGCTGCTATGCTGTGCAAGTCTGCCACATTATCAAGAACCTGGATCACTCAGGGCACACAGAGAACCTCCACAAGTGGGACGTAATTCATGATCAAGAAATTATGCTCCAACATGGCAGGGGCTGTGCAGATTTGGGGGGCACAGCTAAAAGCACCATCGTCCATCCCTTTTCACCATGCAGCATAATTCACCAACATAAATATCTACAGACCAATTAATGTAAACAAATGAAGGAGAGAGAGGCCCCTAGTCAAGGAGTTTATGACATAATTCCCTGATGGCTAACAGAAAGCAAATATTGATAATCACTTCTTTGCTTTCCCTGTATTCGAAAGAGTTCTGAGTTAGAGCATTTCCCTGGCAGACTGTCCTGGCAGGGGCTGATGGGAGTGGTAGTCCAACAACATCTGGAGTCATCTTCCTCTGTTGCCACGTTCCATCACCATCCCTACCCCTGTGTTAAAACGTCTCAGCAAAAAATGCTCTGTGAAACTGATTCCCTGCCTATCCCTTCCTTTGTTTTCTCCTGAACCACTGAAATGTGCACAGGAAACTCTTTGAGGCAAGGACTGGTGTGTGTGTGTGTGTGTGTGTGTGTGTGTGTTGCATGTATTTCCATGCTATTCTGTGGACTGCCATACATTGTGATGGCACTAAATGTATTAAAAGCAATTTGCCAACTTGTTTCCAGCCCGTTTTGCAATTTGGCAGCAAGCAAAATGGTAAGGGAGGGCAGGCAGTGTTTCAACCATCATTAACATTCCCGTTCCTAGAGTCACTCTCCGAGTTTAATAATCCTGCAATAGCAGGGTTAATTTCCTGTTTAACTCCAGACCTACCTTTTGATTCCTCCTCATGCCCCCTCCTTAAAAATTCCTCCAGGCTAGTGGTTTCAGTGGATGGAGAAACGAACAGGCAGAAACAATTAAACTAGCAGATACAGTGGAAACCAATACCTCTGGCCCTTCCACAGAAATTGTAGCACAGGAATGGATTCTGTAATGTATTTTATCTTTCAGCAGTCTGCTTTCCCCCCTTGCAATTCTTTCAGCCCCTCCTGTGGGCTACAAGAATTCTGTCCTCCCCAAGGACCTCATAAATACACACATGCACTGAAAATATTTTCTCTGTGTATTAATATTACATGATGATCATCTCAAGAAGAGCGAGTGGGCTCTACCCCTCCCTTCTCCTCCTCAGCCCGCTTTCAGACCTTGACTGCAAAATGGCTCCTTAACAACCCCCCCTCTCCCCCCTCTCTCTTTTACTTCCAGCATTCACATCTGTCTAGGGCAAAATAAGAGTTTTGAAGGCATTCTGTGACCCAGCCTAGCTTGAATGTGTACTGGGGGTGGTAGGGTGGGAAGACAGGGAGACGTATAGCAATCGCTGTGCGCATTGCCAGTTTTACACCGGGGGGGGGGGCGGAAGTGATTCAGAAGCATTTATTGTCACCAGTTAGGAGAGCAATTGGATTTTTATTTTTTTGGTTCGGTGTCATCGCCTGTCTGAGGCTCCATGCCATTAGACAGAATTGGCAGCCAGTATCCTGGTTATAAAAGCACTTTCACGAGGGATGGGTTTATTGAACATTGCAGAAATATTTAACTCCCTCGCTGCCGGATCTATGACCCAGTGAAGTTTGTGAATTGCGGCCTGTTTTCTTTTGACTGGCTTTGAATAAAGACTACAACGCCTCTAAACTACAGCATTCGGGCTTAAGCCAGCAATGGCTCCTGCATAAAAATATCCCGTGTTGGTCATGGCTTTATAAAAAGTAACTCATCTGAATATTGATGCTTCTCTTTGCCTAACAACTTCACTTGAAAGCATTTCATAACTCTGAATTTGGAAAAGATTGGACTCCCACTAGCATGCAAATAAGCCAGATTTCCAGAGTTTAGGCTTTACCAGTTGCCACAGGGTATTAGGGAAACCGAGAGCTAGTTCAGATACATTCATGTGTACCACTTGTGTTTTCTATGATTGATTACTGTATATAAGATAAATGGCCCATTTGTACAACCCAATCATCACTTGATAATGCAGTCCTCAAATGATGAATGCACATGTGGCAACCAGCTTTAAGAATCGGAAGGAGGAATTACGGTCGAAAAACTGAGCTGCCAAGATCAAAGTACTGCACTCTGCAAAATTCGCTATGAAGTATACTCTTCACAAAATCAGCTCAGGTCCTTCAGGAGCTAACTGGCGACGAGTTTTGCAAAGTGCAAAGGGCCTGAACCGTGCAGCAATGTGTTCTGCTTTGTTCTGCCATTGTCTAGCCTTTAGCCTTAGCTGCTAATGCCCAATCCCTGGTAAGCAAATTACCAATAACTTCATTCAGGGAACTATGAGTAAAGGTAGAAGTGACCTGAACTAAGAGAAAGTCAGAGTCTAAGGTGGGAGATTTAAAACAAGGGAAGTTGGCAGATCAGAGTCATACCACAAGTGATTTTTGTCTTTATTTGCAAAAATGATTACAGAGTGCTCCATTCAATTATTATTATTATTATTATTATTATTATTATTATTATTATTATTATTTAAAAGCCTTGCTTCAGTTTTAGGTCTATGGAGATCCCCATCGGGGAAAACATCCTTCCATCCATCTCCCAGGACCGAGAAATTTGACATGAAGACAGAGGGTGAATGAGAAGCAGTGTGGTGTGGGAGCCATGTGCCATGTTTATTGAATCCAGCCTGGAGTACTTTTGCACATTAAATCACCTCTTATAAAAACCCCAAATTTGTTTCAAGTGTGGCACTGCGCTAGCCACCCCTCCCAATATTACACATATAATAATGCCAGGGCCACCTCTTTCCCCCCCTTCTTTCCCACCCTAACCCCCCACTGAAGTGAAAATTTGAAGACAGCTGCTAGTAAATGTAAAACACTGCCATCTAACAACTGAAAACATCTGAATGCGGATCCCGCCTGGAAGCCTGATGGAATTTTGAGAACTGAGCTCCATGTTTTCCCTGGGTGTGTCCCTGAGCTGATGTGAAGGGCCCCTAGCTCTAGGAAGAATGCTTTTTGTTCTCATGGCACACCTATGAACTCTCCTCCTTCAGCTCTGCCACCTGAAGATCTTCTCCTCTCTTTAAACAACCCAACCCATTTCCCCCCTTCTGAAGAGCTGTAGCTCAGTGGCAGATCATCTGCTTTGTATGCAGGTCCAACACCCAACAGCATCTCCAGGTAGGTCTGGGAAAGACTGAAACCTTGCCAGTCAGAGCAGAGAATAATGAGTGCAATGAATCTATGGTCTGACTCAGTCCAAGGCTGCTTCCTGTGTTCCTCTTAAGCTTGGTCCTCCCTCCTAGAATAACCTGCAACCCTCCAGATGTTGGACTTCAGCCTTCATTAGCCCCAGCCGGTGTGACCCATGGCTAAGTATAAAGGGAGTAGGGATGGGAGAATCTGTCGATTTCAGTTTCTCATTTTTCCATATTTAGGCTTCATGCTCCGTATTTGCACATCAGTTTTCCACCATCTACTCCCACTGTAACTAACACAGCAGTGGGGCACAGCAGAAGCTGTGGTGGAACTAAGTTCCTCAACAGGTTCCTACAGCAGGAGATGCTTCCACATTTCCCTTCCACTTGGCAATTTAGAACTTTAAATTCAAAGCCAACACTTGAATCACCACCATAGGTGCTTCTATAGAACCATAGTACCCTGCGGAGAATGGGAAGAAGCAGTAACGACATCTCCCAAACAAACAAATTGTCTTTTCCATTTTATTGTAGCTTTTTAAAAACAACAACAACAACAATGCTTATTGTTGTACTAATCTTATGCAAACCACTTCATGAAATCCACCTGAAAAGTGGTATGTAAATAGCTTTTGGCTCAATGGAAATTCTTGGGCTGCTTTCAAGGGCATCCCCTTGTTGTCTCTCCCTCTCCACCCTCTGTCCTTTCTTCCCATCTCTCACACGATTTATCTTCTGGAATTTGTTTCTCTTATGTTACTCTGTGAAATGTATGGACACTGATGGTGCTATCCAGGGCCTTTTCTTCAAGTGGAACTCAGTTCCAGCACCTCTCAGGTGGATGCCATTATATGAAAACAAAGGAGGTGTTTGTGCTGAGCACCTCTTTTTCTAGAAAAAATAGCACTGGTGCTATCTAAATACAGAATGCTACTCACACTCCTGTTCAACAGCCCTGTATTTCTCCAGTAAAAGGTTAATGTTTATGGAAAGCTGACAGGCTTCCAAAGGAGTGAGCCCTTGTTCCAAATAGGTTCTCCTGGCTCTCCGTGACTCAGCGCTCTTAGTTCTCCAGTTTTCATGGATAGTATGGCCAAAGTGGAAAGTGTGCCTGTCTCTCTGTCACACAATGCGAAAAGATGCATCAATTGCAGTTTCTGCTTGGGTGTTCATCCCTAATCTGCAAATACAAGTGAATGATTGTCTAGAAATGTGCAAATGACACTCACACATCACTGAAATTTTGCTGGTCTTAGCAAAGATCTTTTCATATCCCTTGAAATTCTGCAGATGCTCTCCCCAAACTGACACCTTCAAATTCACCTTGGATTTTGCTTAGCAAGCCTTAGCAGCAACTTCTGAAGAAATCTGAAGAAATTCACAAATCTGAGCGAAACTCCCTCAGGTTCCACTGAAATTCTTCATGTGTTTTCCCCAAACCAGAAATTTGGGATTTAGGTCATATTCTGGCCTAGGTTGAAATTTGGTGATTAATCCACTATGGGGGAAATGAGATAGAGAAGAAGTAAGGTACAAGAAGAAGCTACAGTTGCAGAACCATTTGCTGTTGCACAGCTGTTGATGAAATGTATACAATCACGCACACAATCTGACAATCCTTGGAGAACTTAAATTAATTTCAGGGAACACAAACTTCTCCTACCTCAGTTTTTCCCCTTGCTAAATGTATGAATAATACTGGCAATTTGAATTCAAAATTCTACTGATTCCTTAATCTGACCCAAGTTCATTGTTTCTGTGTTCCGATGAAACCGATGAACAAATGCAGTCATAAGGAACTTGAATCCTTTTGATTTTGTTGCGACTCAGGCCTAGTTTTACTGATGTGGTCAGTATTTGCCTTCATGCCCTACAAAGCTCTCTTGACATCACAGATCCAAATTCTGCAAACCACAGAGGTATTTATTAAGTGTAGAGAGGTCTCTAAAACAAAACAGAAAGGCAGAAAAAAAATTAAGTGGGCAGCAAGATTACTTTCTTAGAGGAGCCTTGTGTTGATTTTGAATATCAACCAACAAAACAAATTATGTATGCAGTCAGTAGACCAGTTACACAAAATATTCAGAAGTAAACAGAGTTAACACTTCCAATTATTCTGATCATTGGTTATTGACTGAGAATTATTATATACTATCAACTTGTAAACTGTTTCTAATAGCAGCAGCCAAGAATTATGCATATCACCAGCCTAAGATATGGAGGAGGGGTGGAACCTAAAGCTTTGCTTAGGTGTACCCGGGGCCTTTCAGTCCAGTCAAATGCCTTAGCGCTTTGTTCAACGTGCTGTAAGGTATGGGTGTATTTTCCTAGAAAGATCCAATATGCTTCCAAAGAGAACATGTCTTCAGCAGGCATCTACTGTCAGGGTCCTAAAGGGAGAGAATGTGTACTGGAATGCTGTGGCTGATGACCCATATTCAGGCATTTTCCTCCATACATGATTGTGGGCAAGGTAGCAACCTCTACCTAGCTCCTCCCCCTTTGCTGGGTTCTTGCTGCCGCCACCCACCATGAGCAAATGGGAATTGTAAAGCTCTGTGAAGGATAAGCTACAGCTCCCATGATTCTTTTGTGGAAGTCATAACAAAGTGGTATAAAAGTGCTTTAAAGGCATGTGACTGAAATCAAACTGTGAGATTCTATGAGTACAGCAGGCTTCTCACTGCAGATGCTTGCTCTCCAGTGCATCAACGGCAGTGGGGCAGATTATGGGGATGCAACAGAGCTCACCTCTGTTATCTTTTCACATGATTTTAATTGCACAAGAAGATGAATGCCTGACTAGGACTATGGACTTATTTCCAAAATATATTGCGTTTTAAAGATTGTATGAAAGCCAGAAAGTGAAGGCTTCAGATCATGATCTCCGAAACATGGTGATATGGCACTGGAAAACCAGTTCATGCAACAACCTCCTTTCAATGCCTTGTGTGCACAGAAGCATCTATGGGTCTGTATATCTCAGACTAGACCTGCCCATGCAGTAGACTGAGAGGTTGTGGAATGGAGAGTTTCATTGCAGACTTCAAGGAGGGAAGAATTCATATTTCGGAATCCTTCGCATTACGACAAAACTCCTTGCAAGTAGAAACCTAGCAGAGGCATGTAGGGCTTGTTGCATACAAGTTGCTCAATACCAACTTTGGAGCATGGCCAACATCTTATGCACCCAATCTGGCCAAATTTAAGCATTAAAAATGTCATTTGCTTTCTCGCACACAGAGGTATGGAAACAACTTTCCCATAAGAATCTGTTAGGAATCCAACCTTTGCAAATCTCTGACCTCTAACCAGCTGAGATATCCACCTCCACAAGTTAGCCATCCACTGGCTTTCTCACTTTTCCAGACGTTGCAACCCTATCCCTAGCAGTTTAAACCTATCTACCTATTTCGAGAGAAAATGCAAAGGCATATTAAAATATGTGTTGTTGTTTTAAAAAATAAAATAAAATAAATATTTTGGAGTTGCAAATATAACAGAAGAAAGGGGAAACACCTTCAGCTACTATTAGCAATAAAAATATTCCATCAGTATCAATTTAAGCATAAAAATTAAATTAGCATATAAATTAGGCAGTGCGTATGTCCAAACATGCATCCAAATGAGATTAATGATTATATGCTATAAGTTCAAATGTGGAAAGAGCAGTGAGATCTTCATACCACTGAGTAGTATTTATTTATTTTCTTTGCATTTATATCCCACCTTTTTTCTCTAAGGAGTTGAAGGTGGCGTACATAGTTCCCCTCAACTGTTTAATCTGCACAACAACCCAGTGTGGGAGGTTAGGCTGAGAGGCAGAGACTGGCCCTAGATCACCCAGCTGTCTTCATAGCTGAGTAGGGATTTGAACCCTGGGCTCCCAGGTCCTAGTCCAACACTCTAGCCACAACAACACTAGTTGTTTGTCCTTCTAGCCTGAATGGAAAAGAGAATCTGCATCTCTTGATTGCAAACCCCACACATACTTCTGCAACAGAACAGTGGTCTCTATGTCCATACCCTCCAACATTTTTCTGATGAAAATAAGGATGTATTATTATTATTATTATTATTATTATTATTATTATTATTATTATATACGCCACCCATCTGACTGGGTTGCCCCAGCCATTCTTGGTGGCTTCCAACATATATTAAAACATCATGAAACATGAAACATTAAAAAACTTCCCTACACAGGGCTGCCTTTAGATGTCTTCTAAAGGTTGTATAGTTACTTATCTCCTTGGTTCAGGGGTCTCATAACTCCAAACCCTTATCCAAACGTTTATCCAATGAAATTAGGGACCTTCTACTATACCCTCCGACGTTTCTCTGATGAAAATAG
The DNA here is from genome assembly GCF_965112155.1 of Podarcis liolepis. Classification (NCBI taxonomy): domain Eukaryota; kingdom Metazoa; phylum Chordata; class Lepidosauria; order Squamata; family Lacertidae; genus Podarcis; species Podarcis liolepis. Next base: position 23,058,021 of record NC_139567.1, on the reverse strand, counting down.
GGACGTCCTAAAGGGAAATGGGCCACTCCGGGATCAAATCAGAAACTGGGGTGGCTTCTGTAAATCTGGGACTGTCCCTGGAAAATAGGGACACTTGGAGGGTCTGTATGAACCTGGGATCATGTGTACATCTGTGTAAAGAGCCTCGAAGCCTCAAGTCTCAGAAAATTAACCACATGGGAGTAAGCCCTACTTCAATCATGGGGGTATACTTCAAGTAAACATGTTAAGAACTGGCCTTCAAGTGTGCATAGGAGTGCCTTCATCACCAACCAATGCAATGTATTTCCAGTAATTTATTAAATTCAGAATTCCATCTCCGTTGTCCAAACGTAATTGCAGAGCAGCACCGGCAGTTCTACGAGAATTAAACCAATGCATCAATGGCAGAGGTTTCAACTATTCAAAGTTTTGTCCAACTGTTCACATCTGTGAATAGGCCTAAGATTGCACCTAATTATTGCAAGTTTCACAAGGAAAAAAAATGTTTCAGTTCTTTTTCTTCTTCCCCCATCCCAGGATACTTATGTATATGTAAGACATTCAGCAGGACAATGTCCTTTCCTAGTTGAAAAGCCTCCTGGAAAACCCAATCAGACAAATTATTTGTTTCCTCCTTGGGTATGCTGTTATCTATTGACGTGTCTTGAGTTTCACATCCACACACACACACACATATTTTTATCTTGTAAAATTCTTTGCTTTTACAAAAATAAAAAATTGCTAATTTTAGAATGTAAAGCACTGGAGAAGAGACCCAGTTCAGGAAATGCTCTTAAACAGAAGCATCAGAGATAATGAAAAAGCGGCTCGCGGGATAAGCATATATTTATCGGGTTTGTTATGTATCAAATGTAACAAAAGTAGAGCGTCTAAGGAACTCCATGTGTGGTTCTTTCACACTCTTTGATCACACAATTCCCCCTTTTAATTCAGATGCAGTAGAGCTTAAGTGGATTCATTGATGTGTTAAGTGTGGAATGATTTTTTGTATTAAATAAAAAAAGAGAGAGGGGGGAGAGAGAGTGAGAGACCCCATTATGCGCCCAGAGAAAGACTTGCCATACACTTGTTTATTGAGACAGGAAGTGGGTTTCCCACACTGAACAAATGATGCTGAGATGCCAGAGAATTGTGTGGGGAATAAAAGTAAAGGAAACTTAATTTTCTACCTGGCATAAAATCAGTCTCCGAAGGAAGAAGTAGACAATAAGTTTGGGCTTAGGCTGAATAATAGCATCTGATTGATTTTAAGCGAAGAAGGGGGGGAGCCCCTCTCCCCACACCATTTATATAGGGGAGGAGAGCCACAAATTGCTTTTGTTAGGAAAATGCAAAGCTTGGCAATAAGTCTCTTTGTCGTTTTCCGTGGTGGTTTAATGCTCCATCTACTGTTACACACCCTAAAAAGAAAAAAATAAATAAAAACTGGAGCCATATGAAACTGTTTCAGAATGAAATGCAAGAGATTATTTATAAAATATGGTCTTTACAATAGTGGCACCCAGGGATTTTTTTTTTTTTAACAGCAGCAATAGGCCAAATCAGGCAATGGATTGATAATTGCTTTGACTACTATGACAAAACAACAACAACAACAACAACAACAAGAGACAATGGAACTCATGAGCAAGAAATGTAAATTCATGAACCACCATCCACTTAAACCAATGTAGCTCAGCTGAGCTACAGCAGCAAAATTAATACAGTGGTACCTCGGGTTACATACGCTTCAGGTTACAGACTCCGCTAACCCAGAAATAGTACCTCAGGTTAAGAACTTTGCTTCAGGATGAGAACAGAAATCATGCTCCGGCAGGGTGGCAGCAGCAGGAGGCCCCATTAGCTAAAGTGGTGCTTCAGGTTAAGAACAGTTTCAGGTTAAGAACAGACCTTCAGAACAAATTAAGTACTTAACCCGAGGTACCACTGTATATGGTTTGGAGAGTCATATCACAAAAAGAACACTGACGTTTAGAATATCACAAGTGTGTGTTAGGTTCTATAGCTATCAACATTATAGATTAGAACTGTGTGAAACCACTTTGAGAAATCCCACTCATTTGGTTGACACCTTCAGAGCAGCAAGCTCCAAAATTTGCCTTAAAATTTTGCTTTAGATCAAACAGTGGTAAATTAGAAAGATGTGGCTCACACTTGCAAGAAATGTCCATTAGACTTACCAAAATCATTGCAGTTCCTTAAGTGTTGTCCTTGAAGAGGAACTTTTTGGGCAATTTTTTCTAGCAATTTGTTTTGGCTATGACATGAACATTTAGAACGAGGTTGGAGAGCCTGTAGCCCTCCAGACATTGTTGGACTACAACTCCCATCATCACTTGACCATTGGCCATGCAGCAGCCCTTGTCTGACAGAAGCTGGAGTCTAATAATATCTGGAGAGTCACAGGTTCCCTATTCCTCTTCTAGAACACAACAGTGTGTGGAAAATAACAATCATTCTTGGTTATCAAAGCATAGCCCAACAAATGAGCTGTCCAGATATGGTTCTCTTGCAGTGATGCTGCATTTTCCTATTGTTCAAATGGTGTTTTATTGGACTGCTATTCTTTCTCCCAACTTCGCAGATCATTGTGCTTGATGGTGCTACTGGGAATATGGTTACATGAGAGAAGGGACACTATTTGATCGTGCCTGTGACATCATTTATAACCCGTGAATGTCTGGGGAGCTCTACAGAGGCCAATTTACACTTCCAAGTACAAGTGTGGAAAGTTGTCCCTTCCAAAAAGAAAAATCACAAAAAACATTGGGTTGCATACAACGAAGCTGCCCTTTTAACACAAAGAAAGGGGCTTCCTCTCCCTCCATTCCCACGCCACCTTTACACGCTCTCAGAGATGGATTTAGGGGGCTCCACAACTATTATGTAGAATGGAAGGCGAGAGGTGGGGGAGCCAAATTTTGGTGTCACACAGGGCACCCCTGAAATTTGAGACCCCAAGGTCCACCACTGCTCCTACAATCTTTTCAGAGGTTTTCCCCCCAAGCCCCTGGAGCAGAATGGGGGGCATGTTGGAAGAAGGAGGGGAAAGTTCCACTGAGCAGGCAGAAGTCCCTGAACTAATGCGATGACTTCATTGTATAAAACATTTTAACATTACCAAATTCACTCCCAAAAGAGACAAGTTTCACTTTTTGTGGGTTTTCTAGGTCAGTGGTAAAGAACATGTTTGCATCTGGAAGGTGTCAGATATGATCTCCAGTCGGTGGGGGAAGGGAAGATCTCCACCTGAGATCCTAGCACTGGGTGTGAGGGAACCTCAGGTCAAGGGCCGGCCCTCCAAGCCTCTCTACTTGGCCCTTGCAACTCTCCCTATGGTGTGCCCCCTCTACTCAGGCCATGTTCCTTCTCTGGCTCTGCATTGCACTCTCCATGAACTCTGATAATAACTTTTGCTTGCCTGAATGGAGGACAGAAAGGGGTATGCATAGAAGCTGCCCTACTGTACAAAAATAAATATGACCTCCCCTTCTCCACCCACTTTTGTCTGTGGTCCTGCCCAAGAACTGTAATGTGCCCCCCTCTCTGAAAGGTTGGCTAGATGGGACCGTGGCCTTTGGGGTGTAAAGGGTTCCCCACTCCTGTCTTTGAGAAGCACTGCCCCATCACTGAGTCTGATGACCCAATGGTCCAGCTTCGTATGTTTACCTCTTTGGCCAAAATAAAGACAGGCAGTGTAAGTGAAAGTATTTGCTCCAGGGAGGAGGAGGGGAAATAATCTTTGCAAGCCAAGAAATGAGCTTCAGAGGAAACAGGCTCGCGGGGAGGACTTTGGAAGAAGTAGCCCATTGACGCTTGGCTCTGACTTGAAAAAGGAAAGGCAGGCGAATGGCTTCAGTGTCCCTTGGTTCTCATTCTAATGGACGTAGATCTGAAGTGTCAGTGAATATGACCAGATCTGGAGGCTGGGCATGAGTAATTCCATCTCACCTTGGCAAATCTTCAGAACGAGTTAGAGATTTGACGAACTTTGCCATGTGTTTTCAATTAGTTTTCAAGCAAGATGGGGGAGGGGGGAGAGGAGGATTCCAAACAGCTGAGCAAAAGCGAAGCAAGTCCCAGTGTTCCTCCAGGCACAGTTGGGCTTTTAGTTTCATTCAAGACGACATCTGCAAATCTGACAAAAATCTGAAATAGAAGGTGAAAGATACTGATGTCAATGTATGCATGACTATTTGATGCTAGAGTGGAGTAGCCCTGCAACATACTGGCAGCTTCCCATTGGTCCTTCATTTTTGTGTTGACTTAAAAAAATCTGTTTTGCAAAATGGAATCTAGCAACAAGAAGAGAGCTTCCAATAAAGGCATATAGCATCAGATCCAGAATTAATCAGTCAATTGAGATCCAAAGGTAAGGGTGGCAGGGCCACTGAATGTGCATGAGCCCACTTTGCTTTGCCATCTTATAGTCAAACCAGCAGGGTAGAAGATGGGATCACATTTTCTTTGTTTGTTTTGGGGAAAAACCTCCTTCCAATTGATTTCCAATGGCTGGGAAGTAAATTATACTAGCTCCAATACTGGGGTGGTTGGTTCCCTGTTCTAGGGGCATATGGAGGTAATAGGGAGGCAGATTCTCCCAGGACATTCCCAATACACCCCTGGAATGAATCTTTTTCTCCAATGCTGGAGCTCTGATATCAGTGATGTATCATATGTGCACCTTTCTGCAGTCTCATAGAGGTGATATACAAGATCGGGTCTCCGTCTCCAAAGGTAGACATCTCTCCACCCTAGGTCTATTAATTCCAATGGTTTGACTCTACATAGTTGGACACACCTCACAGAATCCATCACTATAGGGTTAAATGAGAAACAGCATCATACACAAAGAGCTCTCTATGCTGGCCAGTTAGGACTGAACGAAATTTATAACACAAGTCTCCTAGTCTCTGCGCTGGTGTCCTCCATGATAAGCTACTTCTTTATCTAGTCCAGGCTGGACTATTGCAATTCTGCTCAGCTGAAACTAAATTTATTATGGCCATATTAGCTGAATCCTGCTTGTTTTCCAGATGTTGAGGATGATAAATTTTGCTACTTTCAATGACAATTTATTTATTTATTTATTTAAAAATCCTTAATTAATGCACAGTGACTGGCTAGATGCATATGTCTTGAACAGCTTTCCCTCCTCTGTGGGTAACCCTAGCTTGTCCGTCTTTACAGCTGGAATAAAACCCCAGTGCTTTTTGAAGATCAGAAAACAAAGCTTACACAAGACAAAGCTTGCTGGATCAAACTCAGGTCCTTCTAGTTCAGAGTTCTGTTTATAAAAATTGCCAACTAAGTGGCTCTGGAGAAGTATGTGCAGGATATAAAAGTGATAGTGAATAACCCTGTGCGACACCAACATCCTTTCCACAGAGGCACACTTTCTCAGAGAGTGGAAACTCCATTTCTGGCTTCCAATGAGCTTTTAAAATTAACAAATTAATTTCAAATGTCTGCATCTTTTGGACCTATGCTCCCTCCACGTGGCAAACGAGATTAAACAATACATGAAATGAATAAATTTCTTTAAGTGTAACAATGAACTGGAAAGCACATGCAGAAAGACACACAGACAACATAGCACTATGTGAAATAGGAGAAAGCCAGGAAGTGACTTAAATTTGAGAGCCTCTGGGATAAATATTGCCTGAAATCAGCACTGAAAAACCTCAAAAAGGTAGGGTGAAGGAGGAAGTTCCAAAGTCTTGGTGCCACAGTTGAAAAGTCCCTGTCTCAAGTAAATTCAATATAGGGGTATGCAACAACCACGAGACTCACTTTGTAATTCTCTCTCTAGTACTTGGAAGCAACCTGGATGGTTTTGTATGTGCTCTGTATTGTTCTGGTTTGATCAGTTATTAGGATCTGAATCTCATTTGTTAAAACAAAAGCCCTGTTTGCTTCCCACTGATTTTATAGAAGATTCTAAACTTTTCCACATAAGGGAATGAAATTTGTAGCTTAAGGAACCTCTCCAGAGTGGATTAAGTCTGCCAAATTTCAGGTAGCACCAAAGAGGAGCTTTTGCAGGGAACCTTTTTAGAAAAGCAAACGTCTCTTTTATTTTCTGCAAGAAGCAGAAGCAAACTGCAGGCACTGCTCTCCTTCTGACTGTACTCAGGGTACAGATTTATTAAATCTATGCATTTCATAGATCTACATCTGCCACTCACCACTGGAGAGCATTCAGGGAGAGCAATATGTCCACCACCGTTGCTGTAATTCTCAATCCTAACCAAAACAAAGGAGACTCTTGACTGGCAATATAATTCAAAGTAGTTAGTTTGATTGCTGGCCCAAGCACTTAATAGTTACAGTGAGTTGGATGTTGACAAGGAGTGATTCTTTCTAAGCTGGTTGGGAAAGCAGAAAACACAGCTGGTAAAGGAAATGACCTTTTAAAATTGGTTTGTTGACCTTTCAGTTATGAACTACTACAGTTGGTATTGTTATGGCAGTAATAATGGGTGTGCATCTCGCCATTTCAAGCCATCTGAAACACACACACAGAGGCCATGATCCAAAGCCAAGAGAAATCTCCTGCTCTTCTTTTGCAAGGAGATTTCTGGACTTGCATCTGTGGTACAAGTTTGCTTCAGTTACATACAGTGGTACCTCGGCTTTTGAACGTAATCCATTCCAGAAGACCGTTCGAGTTCCAAAAAGCTTGAAAACCAAAAGCTCAATATGGAAGGCTCAATACGGAAAACTCAATATGGAAAACTCAATACAGAAGCTGTGTGGCATGTTCAACTTCCGAAAAGCGTTCAAAAACAGAAGCATTTACCGTATTTTTTGCTCTATAAGACTCACTTTTTCCCACCTAAAATGTAAGGGGAAATGAAATGTGTGTGCATCTTATGGAGCGAATGCAGGCTGTGCAGCTATTCCAGAAACCAGAACAGCAAGAGGGATTGCTGCTTTCACTGCGCAGCGATCCCTCTTGCTGTTCTGGCTTCTGAGATTCAGAATTCCCCCCCCCCCTTGTTTTCCTTCTCCAAAAACTAGGTGCATCTTATGGTCTGGTGCGTCTTATGGAGTGAAGAATACGGTGCTTCCGGGGTTGCGGCGTTCAAAAAACGAAATGTTCGTCAACCGAGACGTTCAAAAACTGAGGTACCACTGTATTGTCATGTAAGAAGAGCCTGCTGGATCAGACCAATGGCCCATCTAGTCCAGCCATCTGTTCTCACAGCAGCCACCTAGAGGCTATGAGGACCTGAATGCAAGAGCACACTACTCTCCTGTGGTTTCAAGAAACTGGTATTGAGAAGCATAGCTGTCTCTCACTGTGTGGGGGAGCAGAGCCATCCTGTCTAGTAGCCCCTGTTCACATTATCCTCCCCCAATCACCACATATTCCCCTGCGGTTTAATGTACTGAGGGTGCTGAGGAAGGCCCCTTTCACATCTCACAGAGATACAGTTGAGAACCACGGAGGGAAATAACAACAGCAACAACATTTTCATGCCATTGATGTATTTACACCCAACAGTTGGTCATGCCAAAAGCAGCTGAACAGCAACATCAAATAAATATCCCAATACAGCATCACATTCAGAAACTATTACAAAACATGTAGCCAACTCAAATAAATTTAAATCAGCAATTCAACGAACGCATCACAGCTATAAATTCAACATTGCAGTGAAATGGTACCACAACATGATCCAATTCAAAAAATGAAGAGCATAAGGAGAGGTTGGCTGTTGGATCAGGCCAGTGGTCCATTTAATCCAGCATCCTGTTTTCACAGTCAGAGGTGTACCTAGGGTCCTTGCGCCCTTAGCAAGGAGCTGTATTGGAGGAGGCAACCCCCCCCAAAAAAAAAACCTACTTTACTGCATGCCTTTACTAGGGTTGTCATATTTCAAAAATTGAAAATCTGGACACCAAAGTTGTTGAGGTTCTTTTGGCAAAGTTGTTGAGCTTTTCAAAAATGTTAAATGTTTTCCAGCTATGCTATTTTTTTAGGAAATTCACCAAAAAGTCAACACTTTTGATATGGGCTGTCATACAACCATACATTTTAACCAATTTCTGAAAATTCCGCTTGGCAGCTATTTTCAGAGGACGAATCACAGATATGTCTGGGAAATTCCAGACGTATGGCAGCCCCATCTTTACCCTTTGCTGCAAGAAGTACAGGAAGTTTTCCTGCATTTGATTTCATGGCCACAAACCTATACGCATACCCATCAACTGCTCCCGGGACATCCTGTTTTTCCATGTGAGAGGACAGTGGCCAAAATGGCCACCATGATTTCGGGCTGCACTTTTAGGGGGCCTGGAATTCAAAACACACATTTTGGGATTCTGTGCCCCCCCCAAAGCACTGGGGGGCATGATCTTGTAGGGGGTCACGTGATTTGCATGGGAGTGTGGACCTGGAAGGACCTGGAAGGTGGCATCCTAGATTTGGGCCATGGTGTCTTGGAAGGTACACAATATGCCACACACTCCATAGTCTGATGGTTAATTTTTGCATATACCCCCAAGGCCTGCGTCCCCAGTGGGGGTTGGTTTTGCCAACTCCTAGGTACGCCTCTGCATGGGACGCGGGTGGCACTGTGGGTTAAACCACAGAGCCTAGAACTTGCCGATCAGAAGGTTGGCGTTCGAATCCCCGAAATGGGGTGAGCTCCCGTTGCTCAGTCCCTGCTCCTGCCAACCTAGCAGTTTGAAAGCACGTCAAAGTGCAAGTAGATAAATAGGTACCACTCCAATGGGAAGGTAAATGGCATTTCCGTGTGCTGCTCTGGTTCGCCAGAAGCGGCTTAATCATGCTGGCCACATGACCCGGAATCTGTACGCCAGCTCCCTCGGCCAATAAAGCGAGATAAGCGCCGCAACCCCAGAGTCGGCCACGACTGGACCTAATGGTCAGGGGTCCCTTTACCTTTACCTTTAGGTACACCTCTGCTCACAGTGGCCAACCAGATGCCCATGAGAAGCTCACAAGCAGGACCTGAGAGCAACATCACTCTCCCCTCCTGCATTTTACAGCAACTGGTATTCAAACCATGCCACCTATGACAATGGAAGTTGAACATAGTCATCAAAGTTCTCCATAAAAAAACCTTAGTATTGTGCTTCTCCTGCATAACCATCAAGCTTAAACCCCTCAGTGAGAGGGTGAGAGTAAATGCATTAACTGTCTAGTTTTGCTAGTTGTGCCTCCCTGTTACTTTGCACCTGGGGTGAGGAATAAGTGGACACTGGGCATCCACACTGGAACCCTGTGTAGCATAATAGAAACGCTACCACAAACAGTTAGAACAGACCTTTCTGTCAACAGGGAGACTTGATTATTTTAAACACTCAGGAACTGGGTCACGTTGCCAGCTCCCACCTTTGGTGAGGGAGTCTGGCACAGGGGGCAAGATCTTCTCAACAAGTTAGATGGAACCCCTGCTGCCCCTTGCCATCTCCTCTCTCAGGAGACACTGGCAGCAGCATAGGGGAAACACTGGCAGGGCAGGAGATTCTTTTTCCTCACCCTTCCAGGGCCTCTGCCTGGTCTCACTGTTCTCCAAAGACCAGAGCAGCCTGGTCTAAAAATAGCTTGCAGTCTCTGCCATGGGAGCTTTCCACCAGCCTAGATGGTCTGCAATGGTTTGAAGTGTGTTGAAGGTTTCACGAGAGATCATTTTCTCTCTCAATATGTGTATGTGCTTTTGCACCACTGCCATGGAGAGGCCTTGGCTCAATGGCACAGCACATGCTTTGTGTTCAATCACTGACACATCTGGGTAGGGCCGGTAAAGACTCCTGCCCAAAACTATATCACATTGGAGGCATCAATAGTCTCACTTGATATAAAGTGGCTTCCTATGTTCACCTCTAAGTTAAGCAGCCTTTGAAGTGTTTCAGAGACCTGTACATTGAGAAATTATAGTGAGCTGAGGACTGTACACCACAGGCAACCACAGGTTATGGTGTGTCGTGTTTTTGCTTTGTTTTAGGCTGCATTCGTGCTGATTTCGATTTTATGGCTATTTTGTCCTTAAATAGTTTCCAAACTTATTGCAAGCTGCCAAGAGCACTTATGTTATGTGGTGGCCTGTAAATGTTGCTAAATAAATGCAACATTTTCATTTTACCTTCAACTCTCATAAGTCTCCAGCCTAAGATAAAGCCACAGTTAGACCTCTTCAATTAACCAAGATGGTTCCCTCACATCACCACTAAGGGAAGGCTGGTTTCTTCCATTTGCCCTCCGCCAGGTTTCTTGAATATACTTCTTAATGATGAAAGATGGTGATGCAGAAAGATGGATATAAACATATAACATACAATCTTTGAAGCTTCAAATCTGAATAAACATTCACATCTCTGTTATGTTAGTCACACACACAACTAACATAACAGTGATATTAAAATTGTGTGTGAGAGAGAGATACACAGGGAAAAAAGCTTAACTGGTTCAGCATCCTATCAGTCTCTACCGAGGGCAAATCAATGTATGCTAAAACAATCCAGGCTTTCTCTTCTATATCCTATCCCCAGCGGCATTGTTGATTGTATAGCATCAATGTCACCTATTTTAGATGGAAATGTTAGCAACTGTAATGCTGCTGTTGATGTTTCAAAATGATTCTAATCTCATTTCAATAATAGCTTCTGTCTCTTTTAGTGACACGCATGCCATAACATTCAGGGCTAAATTGACAGCACTAATAACACACTCTCTCCCTTTCTTCTTCTCTCTTTCTCTCTCTCTCTTTAAAAACATTATTCGGACCACTCTGCATTTTTTAAATGTTGCATTCCCATTTATTGCAAAAGTGAAGGGTTTTCATCTTTTTTAAAAGCATTAGATAATTGAATGCCACCAGCTCTCATTGACCTAAGCTGGAGCTCCGTACAACGCTTGAAAAGTGTGTGTGTGTGTGTGTGTGTGTGTGTGTGCACACGATTATTTAGTGGGCTGAAATTTTAGCCCTCAAGTATGAATGTTCCACTCACAGGCAGTTGCCTCAAGGACGTTTTCTTGAAGGAGATTTGGGCGCTCTTTTCTCTCCCTGTTCTCCCACCTCACCTCACCCCATCACCACACAGTGGCAACTGCAGTCATCAAGCAATGAAAACTGTGCTACCTTGTCAAGTGATGGTGTCCAACATATGACGAGTTTGAAGCCTTCTGAGTTGCACCATGCTAGGACTTTCTCAGTCATGGTCCAAAATGGTAACCCTGAAGATTATGTTGCAGGCTGAACATTGTGGCTTTTCCCTGAAGACTTCACCAAACCATTATTTGAGTCATGTGCAAAGGGGATTTGGGTCCCTCCAAGGAAGCATTTCTGTTTTGAGGATATTAGATAGTCCCAACATATTCTTTTTGGTCTCCTTCCTCAACTAGCAGGGCCATTTGAAATACGGTTGTGCTTATATCATGGGTACCTTTTAGATCATCCCCATATTTGTCATTGGATTTAACTGGTTGTTTTGGATTACTTGACTAACATTTTATTTGTGTCATTTTTATGTATTATTATTTGTATCCTTTATATACAGCCAATTAACACAGTCCTCTTACAACATTATTACAAATACAACATTTTGGTGGTCTGCTTGCAGAGCGAATATTCACTTGTCAAATGGCACTACCCTTTCCCTTCTCCCTGCAGCTCTCTGCATACACTAGAAATATGTTCTGGAGGGTTGAGGAAGAGATTGGGGTGCAGGGAGCATTGCAGGAGGGGAAGGTGAATCCATTATGTCTACTGGCATGATTTTGGATCTTGTCCATCTTTTAAATGCCCCTCTCGCAAAAAAAAAAAAAGGCTGGTTAGAAGTTATGCACATTGGCACATAATGCCATCTAAAAGCCAGCACACACAGCAGTAAAAAAATATAATAAAATAATAATAAAATCAGTTTAAAACCAGCAGAAAACTAGTAAGGGGGTGGGGAATAATTTGGTGCAAGAAATTAAAAACAGCCAAAACGTACATAATCTTACAAATTTAAAGACCTGTAGTAGTAGTAGTAGTAGTAGTAATAATAATAATAATAATAATAATAATAATAATAATAATGGTCTTCAATTGATGTCCAGAAGACTGTAGCATGATCTGGGCATCAGGAGAGTCTCACTGGGGACCAAGCTTAAGAAGAACATAAGGATCTGATTTGCACTGAGTCCAAAAATTATTGATCCACATATTGTCCATATGGACTGGGAGCAGCTCTCCAGGGGTTCAGGTAGGAAACTCCAAAGCTGGCACCAAGTTTTAGAGACACCTTTTCCAGTATGACCAGGAGATGATGGGGATTGAACCGGGGATCTTCTGCCTGCAAAGTGATGCTAAGATACCGATTAAGTTACCTTTAAAAGAAAATTAGACAAATTCATGGATGTGAAGGCTATCAGCCATGATGGCTAACTTCTGCCTCCACAGTTGGAGACAGAAATGCTTCTGAATACCAGTTGCCTGAAACCACAGAAGGGGAAGGTACTTTTGTGCTCAGATCCTAGTTTTGGGGTAAAGGTAAAGGTAAAGGGACCCCTGACCATTAGGTCCAGTCGTGGCCAACTCTGGGGTTGCGGCGCTCATCTCGCTTTGCTGGCCGAGGGAGCCGGTGTACAGCTTCCGGGTCATGTGGCCAGCATGACAAAGCCATTTCTGGTGAACCAGAGCAGCACACGGAAACGCCGTTTACCTTCCCGCCGGAGCGGTACTTGTTTATCTACTTGCATTTTTATGTGCTTTTGAACTGCTAGGTTGGCAGGAGCAGGGACTGAGCAATGGGAGCTCACCCCATCGCGGGGATTCGAACCACCGACCTTCTGATTGGCAAGTCCTAAGCTCTGTGGTTTAACCCACAGCGCCACCCACGTCCCAGTCTTGGGGTAGCCCTATGTAAAAGCACCCCCTACAGTAACCTGACAAACTTGATTCAGCTGTGGTTGGAAAGGGGCATGACCATTTCATCTAAGCATGAACAGTTCATCCCTAAAATATGCATCTTCTGGTGAAGAATAGAAAACTGGCAAGTGCAGAAGTGACCCAGTTGTCTGTAGCTAAACTCCAGGATCCCCACCTCTGTGTGACTCTCACGACTCCCAAGTGAGATTTTTCTCTTCCATCTCTCATGGACTAAATTTAAGCAAACTTTGACATATATATTCCTAATGTGTTAAACATGCAGCTAATTAAATACCCAATTTGAGGCTAACAATTACAGCTGTTTTATTAGGAAGACTCAGAGTGCTTCACATTTTGTAAGACAACCAGAATGGAGGCTGCAGCTTATTTGCTGCTACTTGAGCTCTCCCCCCCCCCCCCCCCGAGAAACTAGTCACAACGTACTGAACTGAAGGTTTCACAGCTTCTGGAGCAAACGCTTGACCTAAAATGAAATCCTTCTGCATTGCGTATGGGACAGATGTAAAGGCAAGGTGTAACCGAGAGTTAGGTTCCCCTACAAATTGGCAGAGTGTATGTGGCCTGCATGGGAATTCAGCTACCTCGAAAAGAAGCTTAAGAGCCCAGATGCACAGCTGACTACTCATGTGGCAACTGCACTGGGCAACTTGCCCCTTCTGCCACATTGTAGAGCTGGCCAGTAGCAGCAGCACGTGTGGTGTTGTGAAGCTGCCACCCTGCCACCTCTGGCACTGCCAGGGGTGGGGAAGAATGGGGCAATGTCAGGCAACCCCAATTGCTCCAGTCTACCCTAGCACCAGGGGACGCGGGTGGCGCTGTGGGTTAAACCACAGAGCCTAGGGCTTGCTGATCAGAAGGTCGGCGGTTCAAATCCTCGCGACGGGGTGAGCTCCCGTTGCTCGGTCCCTGCTCCTGCCAACCTAGCAGTTTGAAAGCACGTCAAAGTGCAAGTAGATAAATAGGTACCGCTCTGGCGGGAAGGTAAACGGCATTTCTGTGCGCTGCTCTGGTTCGCCAAAAGCAGCTTAGTCATGCTGGCCACATGACCCGGAAGCTGTACGCCGGCTCCCTTGGCCAATAAAGCAAGATGAGCGCCGCAACCCCAGAGTCGGCCACAACTGGACCTAATGGTCAGGGGTCCCTTTACCTTTACCCTAGCACCAATCAGGTAAGCAGCAGGGATCCTGGTGTTGGGAGGATGGCCCTGCTCCCCTGCCCCTTCACACTCACTGCCACTGTAGCAAATCCACAGAAGCATAGAATTGTACAGTTGGAAGAAACCCCAACAGTCCTCTAATCCAATCCCCTGCAATGCCAGAATCGCACTGGGCACCTATTTCTGCTCATGCCTTTCCAGGCTGGTTGGTGCTCGTTTCATCCGAATTACCAGTTGGAGGGAACTAATAACTACCACAGAGGGAGTGTGTTAGTAGTTCAGCTGGAACAATGCTTACGTTGTCTCTGAATTGGCTGCACTTATGAAGGGGTGAGGTCTTTCCGAGAGCTCAGAGGCAGAGTGCATACCTGGCAGGCAAAAGGTCCAAAGTTCAATCTGGAACATCTCCAGATAGGACCGGGGGAAATCTTCTGTTGGGAACCCTGTTGGGGAGCTGTCTGTCAGCCATTTTAGATAATTCTGAGGGACCAATGGCTTGGTTTGTTATAAAGCAGGGCAGGGTGTTTGGAAACCCAACATAGAGCCATTTTGCACATTACATATAGGATGGCAAATTCTGTTCAGGCCTAATCTGCACTATACATTTAAAGCAGTACCATACCACTGTAAGCAGTCCCATATCCCTCCCTCCCACCCTGCCCCCCCAAAAGAATAATGAGAACTATACAGTGGTACCTCGGGTTACAGATGCTTCAGGTTACAGACGCTTCAGGTTACAGACTCTGCTAACCCAGAAATAGTACCTCGGGTTAAGAATTTTGCTTCAGGATGAGAACAGAAATCGCATGGCGGGGGCGTGGCGGCAGCAGGATGCCCCATTAGCTGAAGTGGTGCTTCAGGTTAAGAGCAGTTTCAGGTTAAGAATGAACCTCCAGAACGAATTAAGTTCTTAACCCGAGGTACCACTGTAGTTTGTTAAGTGCACTGGTAGTTGTTAGGAGACCCCTATTCCCCTCACAGAGCAACAATTCCCAGAGTGGCTTAATAGTCAAGGCCTCTTCCCAGGGAACTCTGAAAAACTATAGCTCTGTGAGGGGAATAGGGGGTCTCAGTGCCTTTAACAAACTACAGTTCTTTGTGGGATGTGATGGTGCTGAAAATCATATGACACTGGTTTCAATGTATGGAGCAGGTGGGACCTATGCTCAACGGAACACTGCAGCAAATCACAGCTCCCTGATGAGTGTGCCTCTGTTGTACATATTCGCCTTATTCACACATTACATTTTTAGATCTATGCTTAAAATATCAATAGCACTTTTTCAAAAAATGCCTTGAGTGTGACTCACCCAGTTACTATGTTTAGCAATGAACAGGGGCTAACTTGCTTCAGTCTCTTTGCCCCTGAAATGCCTCGCTCCTCTGAGCATCATCTCTATGTATGCCTTTCTGTTATGCTTCTCCATTCACATAGTAAACTTGATCTGTGGCTAATCCTGTTATCAAATACAACCACTGCTCAGGGGGGAGACCATTAATAGCACCTGCCCCAGAGTCAATGCATCCCCATGCCTTCCATAAGTCTTCTAAGGAAGCCCCCGCCCCCACCCCACCCTTTGTCAGTTCCCAAGCTCCGTCAGAAAGAGCCTGGCCATGACAGCCCTCAGCTCCGCAGCGAAATGATCTTAACCACCTTGTAGGCGAAAGAAGGGTCTTTCAGAAACAGCCTCCATCAAAGAGCATAACTGCAAAGTCCAAAAGCTCTTAGCTGCAAACCGCAATGGTAATATGTTCCACGCCGCAGGACCGATGGATAAAATGCACACTTGAGAGGCTTGGCTGGGGTGGGGGCAATCCGTGCATTGCACTTTCTCTCCGTTTCTCATTGTTCAGGTCTTAAGTTCAATTCTCCACATTTCCACATCCGTTTGGAAATTAAGAAAAACCAAGTTCTCATGAAAATTCATCAGCACCCGGGTGCAAATTTCTCCCAATGTACCCATTTTTGTATGCAATTCTGCCCCGATAGACACATTTTTGCAAAGCGATTTCCCGGAATATGTATTTTCATACGTTGCTTTCACTGAGGTATGCATTTATATACACACTGTATACTAGCATGTGCTTCTTGCACAGATCACTCGGCTAGAGAAGTGCATTGCAAAATTTGGAGAAGTGTGAATTTTTGAAGGATGGCTGCATTTTCATTTGCGTGCTGCTGCAGAAAGCGTGAGTTGGGTAGATTCGACTTTAAATTTGTAATTTTAAAAAATCCATCTCTTCTGATTAAATCAACCAAAATACAGTGGTACCTCGGGTTAAGTACTTAATTTGTTCCAGAGGTTCGTACTTAACCTGAAATTGTTCTTAACCTGAAGCACCACTTTAGCTAATGGGGCCTCCCGCTGCCACCGTGCCGCTGGAGCACAATTTCTGTTCTCATCCTGAAGCAAAGTTCTTAACCTGAGGTACTATTTCTGGGTTAGCAGAGTCTGTAACCTGAAGCGTATGTAACCTGAGGTACCACTGTAATGGTGCATTTTATGCCCTTCTCCCTCTCTCAGATCTAAATGTATCTCTCACTCCTGGTGTGGCCAAAATCTGCCAGGTGCTAACCATCTGCAAGTACACAATGCATCCACTCTACCTCTGAGCTACGTCCCTTCCCTAAAAATTGTTGAAATTATTAATGCATTGATCACCTCCATAAATAAATGAACAGTACTGGCAAAAGGCTTGTGGGAATCTACATGATTTGCATAAAGAAGGTCCCAGATTCACTCCCCAACATCTCTCATGAAACATATCTCATGGCAGAGCTGTGAATCGATGCCCGTTTGAGTTCCTGAAAAGCTGCAGACGGTCTGACCAGACAGCAGTGGGTGAAAAGGACTGCGGCTCTGACTCAGTGGAAGGCAGCAAGATGCTGTCACAACAGGACACAGCAGCCAATCAGCTCTTGCTGTGTGCGATAAACTTGCAGAGGGCAAGCAAGGGCAGTTTAAATAGATGCAAAAAAAATGTTATTTGTTTGCTTGCTTGCTTTCTGCAAGAAATGCCGCAATATTGTTGGGGGAAAGGACACGTTTCTTAGTGCTCTCAAAAAAATAATAATAAAAATTCACGGAAAAGCATGAGTCATTTTGACTTCGCCTGACCTAGCCCTGAAATTATTATTCTTCCCCCCCACAAAGAGAATCTCAATTTGAAGTCATCTTCCAGGTATTTAACAGCCTTCAGTGATGAAGAGATCTGATCTTTTTCTGTGGGAAGCCACCAGCTCGGGTCTTTGGGGAGGGGATCAGCGAAAGAGCAAGACTCACGATCAGCATTGCAAGGGGTGAAAAGTCTGAAGGTGTGATTCTTATCTTCTAAAGAGCTTTTTGCCCATCAGTTCCTACAACAGCTTTCTGAAATAGGTGACCTTAATAGATATAACTGTGTATGAGTTCATCGTACCATGAAATTAAAATTTTAATCTGAATTGATGAACAAAAATGCCAGAGTGATTTCCTCCACCTGCCCCTCCTCCTCCTCAGGAGTTGAATGTTTCAGTTCCAGAAGAAATGGGCACCATGTGTCTCTATTTAGCACATGCAGTAGCCCTAAGTGTTAATGAAACAAAATGGGAGGGATGGCGATTTTCAAGAGTGTAACAAGGATGGGATGGTCAGAGTCTGTGCCTGGGTACAGCCAGGAGGGTAGCACAGAGCGGAATCAGCAGTGGGCTCTTCCAAGGGACCTCTTCATTGAGCATTCACCTTGATTTGCTTGTGCAAAGAGTTAAACGTGTATTTAGTAAACATTTGTTCATGTTTGTGGGAGGTGGGAGGCAGTGAGTGTTATACAGCAATGAGCATTCAGCTTGATTTTCTAGAAGGGCATTTAAACATCTTCCCATCCATTCATTCCACAATTTTCAGTGTCTTTTCTGCATCACTTTCCCAAACCCAAAACTCCAATTCTTTTTTTTTTAAAAGGTGGATTTGTAGAACTAGGGCACAGAGCACCTTTAATCCACTTTAACTGTGCAAACCTAAAGTTCCAGTATGCAGCTGAATCTCTTCTGCAAAATAGTGCCAGTCGGGAGGCACGCAATCATGTCACTAGCAGTTATTAAATAACGTTTCCTTTTGGGATCGTTGGACCTTTTCTTTCTTTCATTGAAGCACATTGAATACACATTTCAAGCTCATAAGGACCCCCCCCCCCAAAGAATTCTGAGAACTGCAGTTTTATCCTTACAGAGCTACCATTTCCCAATACCTCAATAAGTACAGTTCCCAGGACTTTTGGAGGGGAGAAGTCATATACTTGTAACGCTCATTGAATGTGCTAGAAATGGATTGTGTGCGTCTGCCTTTCAGTTTTCTATATGCAAGGCATTTTCTTTTCAGATGGTGGAACATTCAGGCTTGGAGTGGTACGAGCCTGCGAGAAGCACATCAAATGTGAGCTGTTAATTGTGTCGTTTGCTTGTTTACCACTTAACGCTCCCTCTTCCAGCGAGTGAATGGACGAGCTCTGAAGAGCAGCCTAGTCTCTAAAAATATAAACAGATTTTAAAAAATGGGCCCAGTTCTATTTATTCGTAGCCTCTGATTTCTAAAAATACCAAGAGGGCTTAGTTTCTCTCTTAAATATCTATAGAAACCTGGTGCTTAGAGCCCCCTCTTTTCTCATTCTCTCTCCTTCAGGCCTCATCTTTGTAAATCTATGATTCATTGTTGCAATTAAGCAGGATGGATTCCTGCAAGCCAAAGGACTCATTGCGCAGGAGGCAACCGAAATCCACTTGGGATCATTTTAGAACCCAGGGCACAGGTACAATGTTCGGTGCAAAGGCTCTTCTGCTTGCAATAGCTGTTGCGTTCATTTCAATGAAAAGCAACTCTAAGTCTGCAAAGGGATGCACACTTGTGATGGGGGTTGAGTACTCATTCCAACTCCTGCAGGTAAACAAAATACAGTCTCAGAAAGAAGGTTGCTTTTGAACGGAGCTGGAATTTCTCAAATGACTCCCCCACCCTGGGTTCATTTCCTCCAGCATCCTCGCTTCCCACTATCCCGCTGCCTGCATCCAAGGTTGAATCCAGCTCTCCTGTAAGTAGCTCAGAAAATGTGCAGAAAGTTCCCCAAAGGTCCTAAGGGCAAAATGCCTCTGAGCATGCGTGCAAAGTGCCTTTCCCTGCAACAAAAAACCAGAATGTAAGCTCGTGTGACTCTGAGCAGGTGCAGAACATTTCCCCCCTTTTCATTTTAAATGTATCTTATATGATGGAAGGAAATCATGAAAGCACTGGCCACAGAATCTGCCATTCCCACACTCCTTTATTTGGAGGATTACATTCACCAGGTCAGCATTTAATTCTGGATTCTTAGCAACTCTGAAAGTAAGGCCCAGGTGAATAAACTGCACCTGCACCTCCTCAGAGCCTCAGTGCAGGGGCTTGCTGAGATGGGAGGAGCACAACAGGTAGACAGATGTCCAGTTTCCAGCAAACCTGAGAGCCAAATGCTTCCTCTGTTTTCTGCCCATGTGGTGTAGTGGTTAGAGTGTCAGACCAGGACCTAGGAGACCTAGGAGACCAGGGTTCAAATCCTGACCCAGTCATGTGAAGCTCACTGGGCATGGCCTTGGGCCAGTCACTGCCTGTCAGTCTAACCTACCTCACAGGGTTGTTGTGGGGATTCATTGAAGAAAGGGAGAACCATGTACACCACCTTGAGCTCATTGGAGAGAAAAAAGGTGGGCTAGTGATGCAATAAAGAAATAAATCAAGAAACCCTGATGATGATGATGATGATGATGATGATGATGATGATGATGTAGAAGTCAGACATATCCAACTGGGGTTTTTTTAAGAGTAAAATCTGCAGTCATCACATTAATATGTTTAATTAAACAAATTAAGGCGTCGTACATAAGCACTCTGCAATTTAATAATTATATATAATTATATCATATGTAGATAGGAACACTTTGTTTCTTTTTAAAGTACAGACTGAGGTACTATCAAAGAAGCATAATATCATGTGATGTGTGTGTGTGATATCATAAATTAGCATAACATTATATAATTTGGTAGCTCTTTGCTATCCAGAGAGCTATTTAAACACAGCAAAGACTATATATGCTCCTGATTCACCAGGGACAGACCCCTTTTTCTCAGACCCTGGTTCCCTGGAAAATCACACCCCACCCATGGTGACATCAGGTAATTGACAGTTGGGTGCCCCCTGCCCACCTGTGCAATCACACCTGTGAGGCTAAGATCCAATGAGGAGCTGTCCGAAGGAACTGAAAAGGTCCACCCCATCCCATTCCATCAATCCTCTTTTTTCTGTAGACAAAAAAGAAGAAAAGGAGCAAGGAGCATGACCACAAAGGGACCAAGATGTTGTTTAGTCGTGTCCGACTTTTCGTAACCCCATGGACCAGAGCACGCCAGGCACTCCTGTCTTCCACTGCCTCCCGCATTTTGGTCAAACTCATGCTGGTAGCTTCGAGAACACTATCCAACCATCTCATCCTCTGTCATCCCCTTCTCCTTGTGCCCACAATCTTTCCCAACATCAGGGTCTTTTCCAGGGAGTCTTCTCTTCTCATGAGGTGGCCAAAGTATTGGAGCCTCCACTTCAGGATCTGTCCTTCCAGTGAGCACTCAGGGCTGATTTCCTTAAGAATGGATAGGTTTGATCTTCTTGCAGTCCATAGGACTCTCAAGAGTCTCCTCCAGCACCATAATTCAAAAGCATCAAATCTTCGGCAATCAGCCTTCTTTATGGTCCAGCTCTCACTTCCATACATCACTACTGGGAAAACCATAGCTTTAACTATATGGACCTTCGTCGGCAAGGTGATGTCTCTGCTTTTTAAGATGCTGTCTAGGTTTGTCATTGCTTTTCTCCCAAGAAGCAGGCATCTTTTAATTTTGTGATTGCTGTCACCATCTGCAGTGATCATGGAGCCCAAGAAAGTAAAATCTCTCACTGCCTCCATTTCTTCCCCTTCTATTTGCCAGGAGGTGATGGGACCAGTGGCCATGATCTTAGCTTTTTTGATGTTGAGCTTCAGACCAGGATAGATACCCATTTTCTATCTGCAGTAAGAGCAGGGTGTAGGTTCACATCATCAAAGACATCCCAGCACTGATGCTATCAATCCCCCCTGGCAGCACCACCTTTCTTGAAGATGGAAGGATGGGCTTTTGGTCCAGCATCCTTGTGCTTTATTAGCATCTATTGTGGGAGTTGCTGACAAAGAACAGTCAGATATTCTCCTCTGAGATCCATACTGGTAAAATTGGAGACACCGAACCCCACTGAACCCCATTAAATATGTATTGGTTGCTTTGGGGGTGGCTGGGGCTGAATCACTTGCAAAATCTTTTGCAGTGGTTTAGCAACGAAACATAAGCTGTAAACACAGCTGAAGCGATACTCTCAAGTGGTAGCTTACTACCACCTGCATGTAACCGATTAGTAAGCTCGGTGTCTCTGCATCCCCTCCAGCCTTCCAGAAATCGAAACACGGATGCGCTCATGTACTTGCAACCCCCGCTATCATATCCACCAAAGATTGTCTCTGCCCCACCTTATTTTCTACACAGCAGAAGATTCTGCTATGCTCACTTTGTCTCATATTAAATTGACTGGGTAATGAACAGGTGATGGTGGTTTTGTTGTGAATATTCTAACTACATTATGTCCTGCTTTGGGGCTCTCTGGGAATGTTTTTTTTTATTATTATTTTTAGGAAGTACCGTACTTACTGTAGCCAGATTTGCTGCAACTCAAAATAACGATACAGTGGTACCTCAGGTTACATACGCTTCAGGTTACAGACTCCGCTAACCCAAAAATAGTACCTCAGGTTAAGAACGTTGATTCAGGATGAGAACAGAAATCGTGCTCCGGCAGCGCGGTGGCAGCGGGAGGCCCCATTAGCTAAAGTGGTGCTTCAGGTTAAGAACAGTTTCAGGTTAAGAACGGACCTCTGGAACGAATTAAGTACTTAACCTGAGGTACCACTGTAATCAGAATTCAAAGTGGGTGGAGGGGCCTTCACACCCAACTATGTGAGCATCCCTGCCTTAATTGCTGTCAACAGAACCAAGGTAGACACCACTCTCTGTATCAATTCTGATCGCGCCCCTAAGTCTGCACATGTGCAGCCCCTAAGAAAACAGATGGCTATGATGTCTGCATTGGTTTGCAGAGAGGCTGCTTTGAAGGGCTACTTATGGAAAAATTGATGTTGGTGGATGGCAAAAGAATTGGGGCAAGGCATTCAAAGCAGGGCAGGGGCTGTTTGAGTTCCCCCTCCCTGCAATTATATGATCCAGGGATGCTGGATGACCTCTTAAGGTACAGCCCAAATCAGTAATCCTTGACATCAGTTTCCAGAATTGTCTGAAAAGAGAGATTGACTGTTAAACCCCTTGGGGAACTGTAGCTCTGCGAAGGAAATAGAGGCTTCCTAACAACTCTCAGAACATACTACATAACTCCCTTAACACACTACGGCTTCTTGGGAGGAAGCCGTGACTTTCAAAGTGGTATCATGGTGTTTTTAATGTTTGCTGTGAATGTGGCCTAGGACCACAAATTCCCCTTTGCCATCAAGCTGGCTGGATGACCTTGGGCCAATCACCATCTCTTAGCCTAACCTAACCTAATTGTTAGTTGGTGTGGCTGATGGGAGTTGGAGTCCCACAGCATCAGGAGGGCCACTGTTCTCCCATTTCCCATTTCCACTGGTCTCCCATTTCCATTTCCCATTTCCATGGGAGCCAATTCCTAGGGGCTAAGGTCCCTTCACCTCCCCCATAAAATATTTGAGGGGGCCCCAAAGTTGATGGGCATTGCCATTCAAATGGTGTGGGTGCATTCCGTCATATGATTGATTATGTGGAGTGGGGCTTACCTGTCCCCCCATATTTTATTCAAGTTGGCTCCACTGCCCATTCCTATGTAAGTTCAGCTTAATAATAATAATAATAATAATAATAATAATAATAATAATACCCTACCCATCTGGCTGGGTTGCCCAGCACTTTCAGAAAACCAAGAAAGGATTTCAGCCCTTTCTAAATGTGATTCTTTGTATTATCAAACACTATGCAACAACAGTACAGTAAGGGTTATTGTATGCATATTCAGAATGATGGCAAGATCAGAACCATTTATTCCATTTGTTCAAGGGTGTATCAATAGGCTAAGGTTTTTTTCTTATGCTCCAATGAAGCTCTGTGAAACTTTGCCCTGAAGGCCATTCTGCAGAGCTCATCGCAGGAACCATTGGTTGATATCGACGTTACCGTGTGAAACCAATTAACCAGCCCCTGAAATGCTTGTATAATGCGTTGAGAGTGACTTCTAATGAGGGATAATGATAACGAGCATGGAAGGTCTCTTGTTAACTTGGGCTAATGACGCAAATGTGGGAAAGGTCAATAAGTATTAGCAGATTTATTGATGGCCATTTCATGTCTGTTGTCTACTCTCCATTTTGGTTTTTTAAAATATTCTCTTCTGAGTTTGCTCTTCGGATGGATGCTCCTGTTTTCATGAGAAACTATCAGTTGACTCATGTCTGCTTCCCTCCTTATCTTTGGAAAACGAGGATCAAGCTTTAGAAATCTGGGTGTGTCCATTTCAGGTAAAGTTAAAGGCCATTGGGGGAGACTGAAAAGAGATAGATATGTGCCCCCAACTCATCGTGTAGAACAGGACTTGGGAACCCGGGACTCTCCCCTACTACACTAATAGTTACAAGTTACAGGGAACCAGGCAGAGGGCCTTTTTGGTAGTGGCACCCTGTGGAACGCCCTCCCACCAGATGTCAAAGAGAAAAACAACTACCAGACTTTTAGAAGACATCTGATGGCAGCCCTGTTTAGGGAAGCTTTTAATGTTTGATGGATTACTGTATTTTAATATTTTGTTGGAAGCCGCCCAGAGTGGCTGGGGAAACTCAGCCAAATGGGCGGAGTATAAATAATAAATTATTATTATTATATTATTATTATATTCAGCGGTGGTGCATCCTGGATTGGCACTTGAGGCAAAACAGGAAGTGCCACCCTGTTCTGCCATGCTGCCTGCCTCCGCCAGAATCAGCATTGATTTCTTTTTGTGAGGACTCACGATATCTCACTGAAATCTCACAAGATCTCTTGTGCTCCATGAGATCCAGTAAGATTTTGGTGACATCCCATCGAAAATCTGTGTCAATGCCATTGCTGCTTCTCCACTAACAATGGAGGCTGTGGGCAGTGGTGTAGCGTGGGGGGTGCAGGGGGGGGCCAGCTGCACCGGGTGCAACATCTGGGGGTTAGGGTTAGGGGGCGCAAATCCATGGGTTAGGGGGCGCAAATCCATGGATTAGGGGGTGCAAATTACTTGCCTTGCCCCGGGTGCTGTCAACCCACGCTACGCCACTGGCTGTGGGGACTGTGGGACTCCTGCAGGGGCACTTGCCTCAATGGTTTCACTCTGCCCTGCCCATCACCCCTGATCGATCATCATCATCATCATCATTTTATTTTTCTGCCACCTTTCCATAGTTGAAACTATGCTCAAGGAAGCTTACAACATGACAAGATTTACATAATTACAAACATAACAAAAGTGATAAACAATAAATAAAACACACCAAAAAGTACACAACCTAATGGAAACAATTTCCACATAAATCATGAGATCTAAAACTAAGGATACAATAATAATATCAATAACGACAACAGCTCTCTCAACAAGACTCCAGCCCAAGAATCTGTTCAACAGCCTCAGTTTTTGTAGCTGGAGTCAGTCAGCACTCCACTCTCCCAGGCCAGATGGGAAAGGGCCAGTAAGGCAGGGTGCAGGTCTTCCAGGGCTCATAGCCAAGATGGTCTCATTTAAAGCAACACAGATAAAAATTAAAAATAATTTAGAAGAGGAGCCCTCGGTGCTAAGCAGCAGCCGCAGTCCTTGTGAAGCCTGTCAAGCCCCACCCCAAGCCAGGTGGAAAGAGGCAAGGGTGGAGCCCTTCAGGCCCTCAGCAGGCAGTCCTCCTGGGTAGCAGCAGCAGCAGTCCTTAAGAACCTGATCATTGGCCATGCAGACTGAGGCTGGTGGAAGTTTATTAAATTTATATCCTGTCCTTCCTTCCAAGAAGGAAGACCCCTATTCCCTTCACAGAACAACAATTCCCAGAGTTTCCTGGGAAGAGGGATTGCCTGTTAAACCACCCTGAAAATTATAGCTCTGTGAGGGGGATAGGAGTATCTAAGCAACTCTCAGTATCCTTAACAAACAGTTTACAGGATTTGCCCAGGAAAGTCATGACTGTATCAGCTGATATACTGTATAGTTTAGGTGGGGCCCAAAGCCTACCAGCAGGTTATGTGATCCTCTGTGATAAGCCTCCAGTGACTTTATCTCTTTGTGGTAGCAGATTCCATTCAGTTTGGTTGCAATAATGTTCTTATTTTATTTTATTTTATTTTATTTTATTTTAATTAAGCCTGAAGGCCAGGATATTCATTTTCTCTTACATAGGGATAGAAAAGGATTTCAGTTCAATTCACTTTTAAAGGTGAATCTGCCTAATTCACACTTTCTGAACCAAAATGAGAACCAAAACACAGTTCAAATTCTCACTTTGAATTTTCCAAGGCAGTTCTCCAGTCAAGGAATATGGACAAAAATGCATACACTAACATAAGGTGCGTATAAATATGCATGTTGGTGGCAATAACATACAGAAATGCATTATGTTAGGGAAAGTATGCGCTGCAAAATTGTGTACATTGTGCAAAATTGCACTAAAAATGTGAATATTAAGAGAAATTCACACTAAAATGCTGCTGAATTTTCATGAGGAGTAACAATAATAATTGCAAAGTGATATGGAAATGAGCAGAACAGAATCTGAGACTGGAAGAATGCTAAACACCATAACTGCTTCATTTGCTTGTCTCTTCTCTTAAGCAGCATACAGTTATACCTCATGTTACGTCCACTTCATGTTACGTTCTTTCAGGTTATGTCCCGCGGCGACCCAGAAGTACCGGAAAGGGTTACTTCCAGGTTGCACCACTTGCGCATGCACAGACACGCAAAATAATGTCACACGCATGCACAGAAGCGGTGAGTCGCAACCCGCACGTGCGCAGACGGGCCGCTGCGGGTTGTGCTCTTTTCATGTTGTGAACGGGCCTCCAGAACGGATCCCGTTCGCAACCAGAGGTACCACTGTACAAACATAAGAAGAGACCAGCTGAAGATGCTGGATCCAGCCGAAGATGCATCTAGTGAGGCAACCTGTTTCCCACATAGGGTCAGCCCAATGCCAAAGGAAGCCCACAGGGAAGACCTGAGCACATGATCACCAGTAGGAAGTTGAAAGCCATTAGCAAAGAAGTAATGATGTTCACAAGCGATGCGGGTGGCGCTGTGGGTTAAACCACAGAGCCTAGGACCTGCTGATCAGAAGGTCAGCGGTTCGAATCCCCGCAACGGAGTGAGCTCCCGTTGTTTGGTCCCAGCTCCTGCCAACCTAGCAGTTCAAAAGCACATCAAAGTGCAAGTAAAGAGGTACCACTCCGGCGGTAAGGTAAACGGCGTTTCCATGCACTGCTCTGGTTCGCCATAAGCGGCTTAGCCATGCTGACCACATGACCCAAAGCTGTACGCTGGCCCCCTCGGCCAATAAAGCGAGATGAGCACCGCAACCCCAGAGTCGGTCACGACTGGACCTAATGGTCAGGGGTCCCTTTACCCTTTACCTTAATGATGTTCACAGATATAAAATCTCAGACACTCTCCGAGTTATGTCCTCTCCTGAAACAAAAACATCACATGGCACTCACATTTTCATACGGCCCATTTTTGTATGACACTTTGCCTAATCTGGCACTTTTTGCACAGCAAGTTTCCCTAATATTGCCTGTTGTCTAATATAGTGCACTTTTATGCCTGTACTGCTCCAGTAGATGCATTTTTGCACACACTGCTTGGCACGAGAACCGCATTGCAAAAATTAGAAAGGTGCAGATTGGATGCCTGCACTTTGGTTTGCGTATTGTTTTGGGAAGTGTGAATTAGGTAGGTTCGCTTTTCAATGCAAACTTAATCTAACGTCTCCTCCATCTCTACCTACCAGTGAGCCACCCCAGGCTATTTGTGCACCACAAGTGATTACCACAGCTATGGGTGGGCAGGCATCTGTTTTGTTTGGACTAGGCGCTTTCATGGGCTTATTTGAGATTGGTGACATACTTTTCTTATTTGGCCCTTATACTAACCTGACTGGAGAAAAGGACCCAGGTGTGAATCAGTCTGGGGCTGGTTTACAGGTCTGAACACTTTGCAATTGAAAGGAAGCAAAGAAAGAAAGAAAGAAAGAAAGAAAGAAAGAAAGAAAGAAAGAAAGAAAGAAAGAAAGAAAGAAAATAAATGCTTCCCTTTTTCCTTTTTTAAAAACATACACACACACACACACACTTGGATATTCTTTTTTGTTATTTTTCTTGTTTTTATCATTTATTTTGTCCTTTTATATTGTATTTTTATGTTGTGCACCACCCTGAAATTTACGGATGAAGGGCGGTATACGAATTTAATAAATAAAATAAAATAATCTCTTATTAAGTGGGTGGCGTTTATTTTCCTCTCCCTATTCCTATTTCCCCTCATGAGATTCCAAAGCAAAAACCACTTCCAAGCAGGACAATATGCTCACATGGCAGCTTGCGACAGAATACAAATCACAGAAAATAATAAAACAGCACAGCTGGAACATTTTACAAAACTGAAACAAATTTCAAAAGACTGGTAGCACTACTGATTCCTAGATTTGTTAGGTAGACTAAACTGAGAACTAAGAAAGGTGACCGATCCTCTCTTCTAGACAAACATTTTGCACTTTGAAAAATTTGCAAAGGGAAATATTTTAGCAAAATTTAGCAAGCTGGGGTGGGAGGGTTGAGTTTGGTTTAACTTTCTCAGTTAGCACCCTCCCCTCCTAATAAATCCAAGCTGATTCGGGATTTTGGATATTAATCATTGCAGACTCCTTTACAGCCTTTTTAAAAAAGAAACCAACTGGTATATGCCCTTCAGTAAACTACCTTCTCTCCCCCCCCGACCCCCAGCCCAAACCTCCCCCATGCTCCCTTTCCCCACCTCCCCTTTCTTAAGAAGACTTTCCCAGGTCTTTTTTTGGCTGCGGTTGAACGGTGTTGGCTCCTAGCCATGTTGCAACAAAGACCTGGCATTCCAGCTGTCTGCTTCTAATCTCCAATGTCAGCTCTTGTTAATGTTTCAGCGTGAAATCAGAGGGGGCAGAGCTGCATGGAATATTAAAAAAAAAAAACCCACCGTGATCAGAATTCCACTGAAATGTTGATAGCCCCGTGAGGATGGGGCTCTCTCGCTCCCGCCCGCCTGCCCCCCGCAATCAAATAACACCATCTTGCATTGAATGAAAGGAGGAGGAAAAGGATTTCTACCACCAAAGGCCTATAGGAAGTGCAGCAGTGTGCATCGCTGAACAAAATTAGCATTTTATTTTTCAATTGGAGATCGAAGTCGATTTCTTTTTCGATGGGAACGGAGCGCTTCCGTTTAAGGCAATGCTAAATTTCTGGAGGAATAAATCCTCGCCTCCTGTGCAAAGAAAGTTAGCAATTATATTTCACTGTTGCAAAATGTCCTCCTGTCCCAAGTGATATGCATTGTCAGAAACGCCTTGGAGCTCTCTCCTGTCCTCTGCCCCTTTTCTTGAGCCTAACCCCCCCCCCATTTCGACATGAAAATAATGGAATTCAGGTTGCAATCCTTGGCACACTTTCCTGTGAATAAGCCCCATGGATCACACTGGGACTAAATTCTGAGTAAACATGCATAGGATTGTGCTTTCCATCCTTTTCCTGGAAACACAGGGTCTGCTTTTAATCATACAGGTGAAAACCAGAACAATTCAGCAAAACACAATCTGGGGTGGCTGTATGACTCTACAAAGTTTTCTAGGTTCCTCCTGGTCTCTTTCGGAATGCACTGGACTATTTAATTAAACTATGAGAGTCAAAGTTACAATCCAGATAATCTGAGGTGAATATAGGAGTGCCTGGGGCATGGGCTCCCCTCCAATTCAGCTCCAGTTTAATTTCTTCTATGGCTCAGATTCATTTCTTCTGTCCATTTTAACGATAATCCTACAGCTATTTTGCTCTCTGCAGGACAGCAGGGATAGACAAACAATCAGTTTTGGGTTGTGAACCATTGTCATATTTTGTATGCGATTTTGCCATTTGTGCAAGCATTCCTCCCTAATATAGTGCATTTTCTGTATGTTATTTTCACGAATACATACATTTTTGATGGTGCACTTTCCCCCTTGTATACACATTCTTTCACATATGTTTTTGGCTGGGGAACTACATCGCCAAATCCAGAGAACTGCGAATTTTGAAAGGCCGCTTGCATTTTGGTTTTGCGTGCTGTTTCGGGAAGTCCAAAAACTGGGGGGGGGATTCCCCCCCGTGCCCACATGACAGCATTGGAAGACAGGAAAAAAGTCATGTGGTTGCTAGGCGACAGTCAAAGAAGAAAGGTATGGATGGCTTCAGACAGTGCAGAGGATGAACATTGTGCACAAACGTCCCACCTGAAGCTGGGTCCAAATAAGAGAATGGGACCAAGTCCGAATCTGTCTCTGGTGTGAAGCTATGATGTCACTGATGCATGTCCAAATGAGGAGGCTCAAAATCATAGGAGACAACTCCTGAGATCTCTTCCCCCCCCCTCCATAAAATATTTGAGGGGTCCACGGCCCCCAAATTCAATGCACATTGCCATTCAAACGGTGTGCATACACTGTGCTTTATGATGTATAATGCAGGGTGGGGCTAACCTGGGGCCCACAATATTTTATTCACGTTGGCACCCCTGCTGGAAATTGTGTTAGAGGTTTCACACCAAAAAAATTGCCTCCTTGCCTCTCCTCTTATCCCTATACTAATGCCTCATACCTAGACCAGGAGCCCTAATGTAGTGGAAAATTCATGAGTGCAAGGCTATGCCTTCACACCCCACCCACTTCTAACAGTATTCAGCCTTCTGAGATTATGACATAATCTTATAGTTATACAATGATAATAATTAGGGATGCATTGAAACCATCAGTGCAGGTCATCATGTGGTGCTTTTCAGTTAGATCTTGAAAGTAAAGTACCTTGTGTTTTCAGTTTTCCTAAATGCTTAGCTTTGGGAACCTAGAGTGGCTAAAAAGTTCCCCTTTCATGGCCATTGAGGTGGCAGGGGCCCTGAAACAGAAACAGCAATGGGTCTTTGACTCGCCATGACCCCAGACCACTGTGCTGCTGGCCAGGAGTTTGAGTCCTTTTCAGGCGATGAAGCAGAGGACTCCAAAGCCCAAAGATGAGGGCACACTCTAGAAGCATTGCCACCCAAGCAGCCTGCAGTTCCAGTGTCCATCATCCCACCCCCCACCAACCAGAGGATATGCCACTGCAATCTTCAGACTCCACGCAAGCAGAGCCTCCCCTGCTCCATTGCCGCAAGATACTAATGGAAAGGACTGGGGCAAAACACACAAACCTAAACACAGCCATCCATTGAATTTAGCAATGCAGGTCTCCAGCCAGGTAATATGCACAAAAATACAGTCATACCTTGGTTTTCAAACAACTTAGTTCTCAGTTTTGGCTCCCAAACGCCAGAAACCCGGAAATGACTGTTCCGGTTTGTGAACTATTTTTGGAAGCCAAACATCTGACAGGGCTTCTGCGGCTTCCGATTGGCTGCAAGAGCTTCCTGCAGCCAATCAGAAACCGAGCTTGGGTTCCTGAACATTTTGAAAGTTGAACAGACTTCAGCAACAGATTCCGTTTGACTTCCGAGGTACGACTGTACATATATTGGTGAACATAACATACAAAAACTATATATTTATTTATGTTTGTTTGTTTGTTTGTTTGATTGATTGATTGATTGATTGATTGCAGTAACATCCCATCTTCTTCTCCAAGGAGCTCAAGGTGACACATGGTTCTTCTCCCACTTCGCTTAAACCCCACAACAGCCCTGTGAGGTAGTTTAGCCTTTTCCAACTCTGCAATACCATTTTTAGGTGAGGCACCCAGAACTTTATACAGCATTCCAAGTGTGGCCGCATTTGTTCTGGAACAACTCAGGTAGCTTATCCACTTCCTGCCCACCTATGGGAGCAAGCAGACATTAGAGAGAGAAAAGGCCCACCCTGTTATGTCCCCAGCAGGAACTTCCCACCAGCCACCACTTCTCTTTCCTTCCTTCAAGAGAGCACAGATACTTCAGATCTCAACAACCCTACCGGGAACTTTGAAATTATCAAGAATCGATTCTGCATGCTGGTTCTTGCTTGTTCACACCACATGAATGACAAATATGAGCAGTTGGATCATTGTGACAAAGATCATAGAACCTCAGCCTTCTTTGCACCTTTCAACCAAGCTGTGGTAAAGTCCTTCGTGCACAGGTGTAGAGGTTCACCCAACTTTTTTGGGGGGTGGGGCTGACATCACATGTGTAATGTGCATTGCATGTGTGATGACTGTCACAGTGGAAGGGGCCAACCAGGCAACATCCCACCAGGCTGTACCATATCTCCTGAGGGGGGCTGAGACCTGTCCCAGCAGACATGGGGGGGGGGCTGTAGAGGCCTCAGCCCCATAGAGTTGATGCACCTGCCTTGCTGGATCATATATCCTTCTCCTTGAGGGTTTTGGGGTTTTGTTTTGTTTTTGCATGACTTGCCCCCCAATTTGGGAGGCCATTCAAATGCATGGTTTTCCCCACCTAAAGTCTGAAGTGGTGCCATCTGAGAATCCTGTGCATGGATTTTAAACAAGGCTCCCTTTCCTTTTTAATAGGTAGGGTGTAAGCAAAGGCCCTGCCAACTGTTGCAGCTTTGCAGCTCAACACCACAGCCTGGGAAAACCCTCGGACAATTTGACATTTTCCAACTGACAATGCCAGAACACCCAGAGCCTCGGAGTTGCCTACCAAGTAGAGATAATATACATTTCCAATTAGCCGCATTCATTCTAGTCATGTTCGCTTTTACCGCCTAACTATCTTTGTTTTGCTAAAAAGCTAGTCAGTCATTAATGAAATCCTGCCGTTTGGCTAATCCTGGGCACAATGAGGCTTTTCTCTCCCAAGCTATCCCCAACATAAAACTACAGTTACCCAAAGCTCACCAATGCCTTAAGATGCCTTGTCATTTCCTTTTCATTACATACCTGATCTAGCACAGTAGCGGTCAAAGGCAGCGCTTCATCACCAAAGGCAAGGGGTTGAATTACATCCATTTCCAGTTTGCTCATTCTCACCATTTCACCAGCTCTCCCGCCCCCATTAAAAAGAGCATCTCCAATATAACTGGCCTTCATCATAGTACTATTTCATTTGTTTTACTCACTCTGCAGCCCTCACGTAACTGTCTCACACAGATAAGGACTGGAATATATGTCAATTTTGTATCCTTTCTGTTTCCCATTCTTCCTTTCAGTTTCCTCGTCTTTTTTTTAAGGGGGGGGGGAAATCAAGACTTTATTATGAAGTTGAAATAATAACCCAATAAGAAATGTGAAATAAAATGAAGAGGGAGGGGGAAATTGTGCCAAGGAGAAAAAACAGGGGTCACAGCCATTACCTCATAAAATAAAGTACACATTAAGGAAAGAATACGGAAAAAATATTATGAATACTAAATAAATCCATTTTTTGTCAGGGCTTGCCATCCCCATGATTGGCCTGTCACTTATGTGGCCTGTCACTTATCTGTCACAAATGGCCCCCGAACAGAGGCAAAATCCATAGGTTTAGCTGCACTCCAAGATACCCTTAATTTATAAGTCAGTTCCTCAGAAATGGGAACAAACATTACGTTACTGAACCAAATATGTAAAGTAAAGCTTGAGGAGCTGCTGTTAATAGAAAAATTATAAGTGGTTTACATATTAAGTCCATAGTTGACCCATTGGAAATTGATCAATGACACAGCTTGGAATGGGCAAATCTGATCATTTTGGCTTCTCTCAGTTTCTCACCCCCCCCTCCCAATCTTAAATTCAGTTCTCCACAGTTCTACTTCAGTTGGTGATCTCCCCATGAAAATTATTCAGCATTTTAGGTCCTCCTAATGTACACAATTTTTGTACATGACAATGCCTCATGTGTACATTTTCACAAAGCCATTTCTTCTGCTATAATACATTTTTTTCCTATGTTGTCTTCACTGATACACACATGTTATTTTGGCTGGAGAACAGCACTGCAAATTTTGGAGATGTGCAAATTTCAAAAGATGGGTGTGTTTCATTTCGCGTGTTGTTTCTGAAAGTGCAAATGAGCTAAGTTTGCCCTTACATGAGAACTGAATCAAATTTCTCCCCCATCTCTAATCCTTTGCTGATTTAGCTGCCTCACAAGAAGCCAACAAATTAGATTTGTGAGTTGCCTTTGATTCCTTTTATAAGTAAGGCAGGATATGCATTTTAAAAATAAGTAAGTACCTGTATAAATATGGTATATAAGAGTTGCAACGGCAACAAAACACATTTAGTTTTCCCACAATCACAAAAGGGTAAGCAATCTCTGGCATGTGAACAACCAAGGTGCAAATCTGTGGGTCTAAGTGAGGATTTGGTTTGAGTATTTTATCACAAGGATGTTCTCCTTCCACTATATCAAACTCAAGCAGGTTGGAGGACTGCAAGTCAGTGGTGGGTGACATTCTTTGCACGCATGAGGTCCCAAGTTCAATCCCTGGTGCTTCCAGGCAGGGCCAGGAGAAGACCTCCATCTGAAACCATGGACATCCACCACGATTCAATGCCAATGATCCTGAGCTAGATGACCCAATGATATGACAAATTCTTATGTTCCTGTGACCACACACTTTCGCACCTGTTAGATATCTGTGGGCTGCCTCAAAATAATGACAGCCCCAAAATAAATCACTGTTTTCTTTCTTTCTTATAAATATTTATTAAATATTCAACACATTTTTACACAGCAGTTTACCACATTACAATTTATGCATGTACACTACATGGTAAAAAAGAAAAATACAACGAAAAATAGAGAAGAGGATAAAAAGGAAAAAAGGAAATAAATAAGAAAGATACAAAAAGATAAAACAAACTTCCGATTGTTCTCAAAAAACTGAATCTCATTTGTTATTTTTTACACAGTGTCATGTTATTGTACTTTGTTTCCTTAATTTCCTTCAGAGAAAAATTCTTTAGTTTATTATCTATACGTTACAAGAATCATTCGTGGTCTGCCAAGAGATTTTTTCCCCCTATCATAGTAGTTTTTCATAAATTCTTTAAATACTATCCATTCTTTATTCACCCTCTGCATTGAGTACCCTCTAACTCTCCCCATCATTATTGCCAATTGGATGTATTCTGTCATTTTTACCTGCCATTCTGACTTTGTAGGTGTGATTTCACTCTTCCAATTCATTGTGACCAGAATCAGACATAGTCTCTATGGGGGTTTGTGGGAGGGGCTTTGCCATTCACCCACATCTTGCCCTACCCGCTCCAACCAAGCACCACCACTGCAATTCCTGTTTCTCTCCCTCCCACATCTGGGCCTAAGCACCTCGCTGCAACCTCCAGCCCCTCACCAACTAAACTCTCTCGCCCAAAATGCTTTCACACCCAAAATATGCACAACATAGCCCCAACCACAGGTAAGCTCAGTCGGTAGAGCATGAGACTTTTAATCTCTGGGTCGTGGGTTTGAGCCCCATGTTCGGCATGTTGGGCAGGGGGTTCGACTCAATGAGCCTTGTGGTCCCAACTCTACGGTTCTGTGATTCTATGAATACTGCCTGCCAAAATGCCCACATCTCCTCTTCTGCAGTTATCCAATTGCCTTCTCTGCTGGTCACAAGTTATTCCCCCACCATCTTTAGCATCGCCTGCTTACCTAATGCTTTTAACTGGTGGGGACTGAACATGGGACCTTCTCATGTGTGTCCTCTGCCACTAAGGTACTACGCTCATCCCTCCTCTGGGTGTCAGAAGACATGTGTCCCAGCAAAGTTGACTAGGAAGAGGGTTCCGTCAGCAGAGTTTGCTTCAGTTCCTCTTGCACTTAGCACTGCACAAAACCACCCACCACCCTCTTCAGGACAGTCTCGTTGTTCCAGGAGAAGCTTGCTCTTTTTAAAAAGCATGAGGTTTGCAAATCCCAGAGCCTGAGCTTGTTGAGATCATATCCAGGAATTCCCGGTGCTGTCAGAATGACAGAGAGTCTCTAAAGGTAAAATGTGCCGCTTTCAAAGAAAGTGAGAGAGATAACATAAATCAGCCTCCCCACAGTTAGGTAATTTTAGACTCAACGGCTTCATGTCCCTGACTTCCTAAAATAGTAAGCTGTATTACTTTACATAAAAATGTGCTGTACCTGCCCTGCTGTATTTGGGGACCTCATGAGGCCCTGGACATGTGCCCCAATGTTCTGCCCTGATCCCACCACTGCCTTCACCAACCTGATGCCCTCAAGAAGTTTTGTACTACAGCCCCCACCATCCCCTAGCAGGACAACTATGCTTGATCGGCCTGATGGACATTGTCATTCCCAATACAGTGGTATCTCTGGTTGAGAATGGGATCCGTTCTGGAGGCCCGTTCACAACATGAAAAGAGCACAACCCACAGTGGCGCGTCTGCGGATGCGCGGGTTGAGATTTGCCGCTTCTGTGCATGCGTGTGACATCATTTTGTGCTTCTGCGCATGTGCGAGCGGCAAAACCCAGAAGTAACCCTTTCCGGTACTTCCGGGTCGCCGCGGGACGTAACCTGAAAGAACGTAACATGAAGCGGATGTAACATGAGGTATGACTGTATTTGAAAGGCACCAGGTAGGCAAAGGTTAAGGCAGATGATCCTCAAGTCCCCTCTTCCTAGTTCAGACACAAATGAGTTTGGCTGTGTAAGCACACACATACACACACACAAACACACAAGAAAATACATGAAACCAGCTTGCTTTCCACTGCTCCAGAGGGTAGGACCCAAACCAACAGATTCAAATGACAAGAAAGGCAATTTCGTCAAAACATTAGGAAGAACTTTCTGATGGAGCTGTTTGACAGTGGAACAGACTCCCTCGGAAGATGGTGGGCTCTCCTTCCTTGGAGGTTTTCAAGCAGAGGTTGGCCGGCCACCCACCAGGGATCCGTTAGCTGTGCTTCCTTCATAGCAGGAAGTTGGACTAGATGGCCCTTGGTGGTCCCTTCTATGAAAATAAACTATCAAGGCCCCCCCCCATGCATCAGTCATGCAACAGCCATCCATTCCTGCTACGCCATTGCGGCATTGAACACGTACCCCTCCCTCATTTGTACCCAGAGTCATTTGTCCTTGGGCGGGCGTGGGGGGGGGGTGGACAGAAAAAGAAAAACAACATCTCTCCGTGCATTAACGTTTTAATTAATCCCTTTTAGTTATGAAATGTAACTTTACATTACCTAAAAAAAAAAAAATACATGCAGGCTCTTAATCGTCTAATCCTTTCTCCAGACAAACTGGTTCTTTTTAAATCAACTGCCATTTTATCAGTCCAGTGGAGCAGAGATCCGGACTGAACTCCTCACAACAATGCGTTCTTTTCACAAGAGGCTGGCTGGGCTAATATGACTCCACAAAAGAGCCGAGGAACTCCAAACACACCAGCTCTTTGGATTAAAAGCGTAATAATCCCATGCCGTTTTTTGTTCTGAACTGATAGAATGGTTGTCTAGGGAGTCACACTTGTTTGAACTTATCAAAGCAACAATATATCAAGGCAAGGCTTCGGACGACGGCGTTTCTTCTCTCGAGTCAATCTGGGTGTCTTTTAATTTTCTTTTCTCGTCTCAAAGTGTGCATTTCATATCACATTACCAAATAGCCAGGAAGTCAGCAAATTAACATGTCCAGCTAAATATCTGATTGCTTTAATGTGCACTGCGGATTCCCCAGCACCACATCGGAAATGCACCCCCCCTCCCCATTCCCAGGCTTAATGAAGGCAGCTTTGAAGCTACACATTCCGACAGATACTTCTCCCCCTTGCCTTAAATTTTCACAGCTTTGTTACCCACCTCACCCCCGCCGCTTAATGCATGACATAAGTATAAAGTTATAGAAGCAAAATTCTGTGGCTGCACACATATCAATGATACCATTTTTGTGTCCATTTTCACTTCTCTCTCTCTTTCTCTCTCTCTCTCTCTCTCTCTCACACACACACATACACACACACACACTCCTCCATTCACATTTCTACATGCAATGCCCTTATATACTTATATAAAAGGTAAAGGTAAAGGGACCCCTGACCATTAGGTCCAGTCGTGACCAACACTGGTGTTGTGGCGCTCATCTCGCTTTATTGGCCGCTTCTGGCGAACCAGAGCAGCGCACAGAAACCCCGTTTACCTTCCCGCCAGAGTATTTATCTACTTACACTTTGATGTGCTTCCGAACTGCTAGGTTGGCAGGAGCAGGGACCGAGCAACGGGAGCTCACCCTGTCGCGGTCAGCAAGCCCTCGGCTCAGTGGTTTAACCCACAGCGCCACCCGCGTCCCTATATACTTTATAAGTATATACTTATATATACTTATACAAATGCTCTTACGTATGTTGTCTGAATACCAGTTACTGAGAGTTACAGGATGGGAGAATTCCCTTGAACTCAGTCCCCCTTGCAGGTTTTCCCCGATATCTATAGGATAACTTTGCTGTCAGTGATCCCCAATGAAGCCTGAGTTTGTGCACTTATAAAAAGGAAAACATTTTTTTAAAAAAGTACTGTATTTATACCACACTTTTCTGTCTGTTACACTCAAAACAACCCTGTGAGATAGGCTATTTTGAAAGGGAATCCAGTGAGCTTCATGGCCTAGGAGGTAGCCAATGTGGTGCCCTTCAGATGTGGCTGGACTACAACTCCCAGCAACCCCAGTCGGCATGACCAATAGGTATGGATAATGGGAGTTGTAGTCCAACAACATGCAGAGGTCAGCTTATCAACTGCCCCAGCTGTAATAGCTATAAGAGAAACTTTTGTTAATCTTCTCCTCTTCCTCCTTTAGATTTCTTATGCTTTCCCCACATCTGGTATTTTTAAGGTACCCATTTTTGTTGTTTCATTCTGTACTGTGATACTGCTTTTCCATTTTTTTGTGGCCAACAACAACAACGAGCCCACCCTTCACCCTAAGGTCCCAGGGCTGAGCAACAGGAAGTGGGGACAGATATTTCTAAATTGGGGTTTGGTGTTTCGACTATCTGTGAAAACATATTTGGATTGAAGTATACACAACACTGGTGGGGAGTGGAGTCGGGCAGGGGGTGGAGAGGAAGAGGAGCAATGGAAGAGCTTTGGAAAAAAGAAGAGCAATGTTAGCTTGAGGACAACAATGCACACACAAAGATGGCTCGCCCTTTGTCATCTTCCTAAGCTATCTCAGACACTTTTCCCTCTCCACCGGCAGCAACGCGACATCATAGGGGAAAGTGCCATTACTTGAAAGGATTATTAGACCTTAAAGAATATGTGCTGAGACACACAGTGGGTGATATCAGCGGCCGCGGCTGTGTGATCTAAGGAATACTCAGAAATGCAAAGAGGGAGGGAGGGAGAAGAGGCTGTTCTCTGCGGCTCGGAATGTAAGTGGGGGAGGTGGGTGCTGCTGGGCACCAGCAGAGAATGCAGACATGTCTGGGTGGGCGCAAAGGTGCAGAGGCTCAGCATCAGACAGCCACATGCATCCATGCTGGCTCGGTTGAGGAGAGCCCCATAGCGAGGCAGGCGACGGAATGAAAATATAGATTAAGCTAGCAGCATGTTTAGTTCTGCCTTCTGGTATCTGTCTCATGCTGTTCCCGTCTTGCTGTCAGTAAGCATTAATACTCCCGTTCTTTTAATGAGGAATCCAGAGTGTTTCCAAACACAACATGCTGATGGGACTGAGAGCAGTTGTTCTGATGCGCCGCTCCACACTTCCCACTTGCTCTCAGTCCAAAGGGGAGCAGATTCCCCATCTGCCTCAACCCCCCTCCTCTTCTCTCCCACACCTTTCCCCAGATGCGGATGCGAAAAGGCACGCCAGGCGGTGTGTGACTCCAGGTGTAATAATCAACAGCTAGCGAGCGCCCGGGTGGGTGTTGCCTCCTACGGCAATCGCCGGCCTAACGAGCCTCGTCTCAGTTTGCCTGTTCTGGGAAGCGCAACAGTCAGGGTTACCAAAAAGGGAAAGGAGGAGGAGCCCCAAGTTGGGAAAATAATTATTTGGTAAAAGTGCAGGCACAAAGACTAGGGTGGGCAAATGGATCGTCCTTGTACTGTAAGGACTGGAGACTGGGGTTCAATCAGTAAATATGCCCATTTCAGTTTCTCTTGGTTTCTCTTTTTTTCCAGTCTTAAATTCAGCTTTCCATATTTCCACACCAGTTTGCAATTTATTTATTTTTATGGAATCCTCATGGAAAGGCATCAGCATTTTTGTGCAAATTTCTCCAAAGGTATACTTTTTTTGCTTTCCCTAATATAATGCATTTTGCATGTTATCTTCACTAATATATGCCCTTATAAGCATACCTTAACATATGCATTTTGTACATATGATTTGGCTGGAGAACTGCACTGCAAAATTCACAGAAGTGTGAATTTCACAGAATGCTAGCGTTGTATCGATCGTGATATATTCACTAAAGGTATTGGGCCTTTCCATTCCACAATGGCCTGGTTGCAGGTTGGAATGGGGCTTTCCTCCTTCCAGGTGGTCTATTTTACTATGGCACTACATTCCCTTAAACTCAGTCGAAACAGTTATCCCACTGTACTTCAGTCGCCAGAGCCTCATTCCTATAAACTGGGTGGTACCGAGCCCATTCTGGACAGTAGGAGAGGTTGATATTTGAATAAGAGAGGCTACATATTGCACTTCACTACCCCACTCAGGCTGATGGCAGAAAGCAGTGTTAATATGGAGACCCTACCATACCAAAAAACTAAAGAGACAACTACCTATGTGATGGGTAGATGATCTAAAACTAACAGCAGGGTTTATTTGGATGCAAGAAGCAAATGGAAAACAATGGGAAAAACTTAAGCAGTGCCTATCCAAAGATGCATGTGTGATGCTGCAAAAGAAGAAGAATTTTCCTCTTTTGTTTTTTCTTGGGGGGGGGGCCGTGGTTGGGTTTTTAAACAGCTGTGTGCACTTCTAGGTTTACCCTGTGGCTGGCCAGCAACATCAATCCCCTGGATTGGTCAGACTTGGTACAAATATTAGGAGCTGGGGCTTCTCCCCTCACCTGATCAATAGATGCTGCGCTACGCTTCAGATCCATCTCAAGCCCCTTCCTTTGCCTCCAGCAACTGACCTCAGAGGCTGTGGATTGGAGTGTATGTATTGCAGGTCTGGATTAATGCTCTTTGCCTTCAGGCTTGCCTGTTTCTAAGATGGCAAAATTGATTGCGGCATCAAACCAGCTTTGTGCTTTCTGAAGTTTTATTTAAGTCCAAGTTTTATCTCAGAGGCCTCTGCCTGTGGCCTCTTTCTTCTCAGGCCAGAAGAGATGGGTGTCACACTTAGCTAGTTCCCAGCTCCTCCCAGGAAGCTGAAAGCAACCAGACTGCATCAAATGGCTCTTTTCCATAATGCTACATGGCTAGATTGCCCATGTGCCCTACTTTATAAAGGGTGGTCCTTTATTGGAAGAGCCATCAGAGGATAGACCTCTGACTGAAGGCATCCTTTATTTCAGTTGGTACTCCAGATAGTTACTGAACAACAACTCCCTCTCAGATCTAGCAAGCATGGCCAATAGTCAGGTGTGATGGGAGTTGTACTTCAGCAACATCTGGAGGGTCAAATTTTATTCACACCTGCTTTATTTGAAGGGCTATCTGGTCCGAGTTCAGTTTTTAAAGATAAAGAATCCTAAGGAAGGAGAGCAGGAGAGGGCCTTGAAGTTGCTCACCTACTGTTAGCCCCCGGGCAGTGGACTGAGCCACACACACAGCTCACCTGACCACATTTTCCCCAAATATTGTTTGGATATCTGTTCAGTTGCATTAATCATTTATAAATGTGTATCTCTATACATATGAATTATATACTGCTGAGATATAGAGATGATATAGATATAGATATATAGATATAGATATAAAATTGTGAAGTTTTTAAGTGAATAAATTGGCACACGCAATTGTCTTCCTCCACCTTTTTTGGGAGATACATCAATGGTCACCTTACCTAGCTCTGTCATGTACATATCACTGTCCCATTAAAGCAGGAATCTTTGGTCCTGATGTTGCTGGACTTCCACTCACATCACTTGGCCAAGGGCAACATCTGGAAGGCCAAAAGTTGTTCACAACTTTATACAAAACTTTGAGGGCCCCTGTTTAGAAGGGCTGTCATTCTACATGTTTTAATACCCATCTTAGGTTAAAAGGTAAAGGGACCCCATGACCATTAGGTCCAGTCGTGACCGACTCTGGGGTTGCAGTACTCATCTTGCTTTATTGGCTGAGGGAGCCGGCATACAGCTTCCGGATCATGTGGCCAGCATGACTAAGCCACTTCTGGCAAACCAGAACAGCACACAGAAACGCCATTTACTTTCCCACCGGAGCGGTACCTATTTATCTACTTGCACTTTGACGTGCTTTCAAACTGCTAGGTTGGCAGGAGCAGGGACCAAGCAATGGGAGCTCACCCCATTGCAGGGATTCGAACCGCCAACCTTCTGATCGGCAAGCCCTAGGCTCTGTGGTTTAGACCACAGCGCCACTCGCATCCCCACCTTAGGTTATCAGAATTTAAATCTAATGGCCAAACGACATACTTTTTTCCATTTAACATACATGTTTTGAAAAAAGCACATAGTAACTGAAAGGGGTGGAGCTAATAATTAGCAGGATTGTAGCAAGTGCATGTTGGGGGTGGAGTGGTTAACCTTTTACTCCCTGGTTCTGCTCTAGGCAAAAAATAGTTCCTCCACAGCTTTTATTTGCATTGGAGAGGAATCATACAGGCAGTGATGGTCACCAACTTCAGAAGAGAATTAGACAAATTCATGGAGGGTAAGGCTATCAAGGGTCTGTAGTCACAATAGCTATATACTGGCTCCAGTGTGACACCAGGGAGGACATTTTTGAGAGCTTACAGGCACGAGGTACTTAAGAACAGGAAGCTATTGCCTGCGGTCTCTGGGTTTCAAGCTCTTGTTTGAGCCACATCCCAGCAGGATGGCAGTGTGAAATATTCACTTTTGTGCCAAGGCATTTTCTGTTTTGCTTGGTAGTTGATGAGAGAAGACTGAAGCTAAGCAGGTTTTAAAACACTGAGGGACAGGGGCCTTCCTTTCGTAAGCCTGAGAGGGCTCACCTGATACCAATTCAAGCAGTGTGTTCAAATGTGCGCAAGCTCTTGTTTCTCCAAATCAAGCTACATGCTTATCTTAAGAAGCCTGTTCTCACCATCTTTCCCCCAAGTGCTGTGTGATATATTCACAACAAAACCCAAGGCAAGGTAAAGCTGGCTGGCTTTCCTGGTTTTTGAGTGAGAGTGAGTGTGTGTGTGTGTGTGTGTGTGTGTGTGTGTGTGTGTGTACGCACACACACACATGAACTAGAGGGTAGGTTCATTACAACCTCAAAATTCAGAACAGCTTCCCTGAAAAGATCAAGGCACTCTCCGAGCCCACAGGGGCTGGTTTCCATTTTCTTGCCGAGAAGTTT
This sequence comes from Podarcis liolepis, assembly GCF_965112155.1. NCBI lineage: Eukaryota > Metazoa > Chordata > Lepidosauria > Squamata > Lacertidae > Podarcis > Podarcis liolepis. The sequence goes on along the minus strand of NC_139567.1, from coordinate 23,015,177 downwards.
TACATTCTTTCGACATGAAATCAGGTGAAACTTGGGTGGTTTATGTGGCTTTTCATTCCAAGGTCCCCCCTCAAATCTGCCCCGCTGTAGCTGAACACCTCTGCCCCACTGGTTGTGTTCAAGATTAAAGTACCAACTCAGTGCACAAAGGCAGCTGGTCTGGATCAGCGGAGCAATGTAGAGTTACTAAATAGTGTCGGATGGTAAAATGAAAGGTATGAAGTGGAACCCAGTGGCCAATATCCACAGGCAGGAAAAGGAAGGCACAGCAAGAGAATAATTTCAGAGTTTGGGAGGTGAGGGAGGCACAGGTCCTACACTAGATTAAAGGGCCTCCTCTTGGATACAGTCAAGATTAACATCACGAAAAGTGGTATATTCAGAGCGTTTCTTCTGGTTACTTTTATATTTCATAACAACGATATGATTTGGACAGAGATGGATGTCACAATTAGAGCAGGAGTGCTAGAGGCATCAAGTGCACACTCATCTCAAGCACTAAATAGTCTGTTAGAGTGTAGGGGGCACATTTATTTTTATTTTATTTTTTAATGAAATCCTCTGTCTATCTAGAGAGAAGCATGAAGTCTGCATATCTATATGACCCAGATCTCCTTAGTGAGTGAAGATCCTGTAAATGTATTAGAATCTATTCAACCTGAACTTCAATTTACAATATGAACAGATGCAAAACTTAGCAAGTGTCTAGACCTCAGGCTTGTGGGGAAAACCATATGGCTAGTTCCTGCGAAATGTTTAGGACTGGTTCCCACATTGGGGAAATGCTCTTTTACACAGAATTGAAAATGGACCTGAGAGTCCACCAGACACTCTCCACCAAGCACTTTCCATTGGTGCCAGAATCATAGAGGAAGGCAGTTATTTTTCCCCAAGCCATTTCCTCTAATATAATTCATTTTAAACAAATTATTTCAAAAATCTATGCATTTTTTTGTATTCACTTTTCCCTAATATGCATATTTTGGGGATAGACAACTGCATCGCAACAACTGGAGAAGTGTGACCTTTGAAGGATAGTGACATTTTGATTCATTGGCCTGAGAACAGTGAGTTAGGTAGGTTCAAGTTGAAACATTAACTCAACAAATTTCTCCCCCACCCACCCTGTGCAGGAGTAGACTACGGGGGATCTTCTGTTGCTGATTTTTCATTTTTAGCTGAAGCAAACCCTAGGGTTTGGGCTCTCTGCCAACGAATCCTAATTGCTTCCTGCAAATGGGAAAACAATACCCTTGCACTGTGTTGATTTCATAACACAGGATTCACAAATCAAACTTGAGCTGCAGACAGGCATCTGTGTGTCTTTGCAGGGAAGGCTGAGATATAGAATGAAGTCCTGAAAGCCTATGGTATATATATACAGATAAAACATTTGAAAAATTCAGCAGAATTCACAACCAGGGAGATTTTGAGAGCAGAAGCTGGCAAAGTTCTCCCGAGCTCATCACAGCTCACATCAAAGGAAAAGCAGAAGTGGGGCAGCAAGGGCTCAGCTTTGGGGCCCAGGGGCCCCACAACCTAGTGGGATGAGCACTTGATAGTAGCATATAATGTGGACAGTGGCAAACATGACAGTTTCTCCCTACTGAATGGCACCCCATTGCTCCATTACAAAACTGGGAGCAGGGAAGATGTCCCTATGGAAGACCCACAGAGGAAGGGCTCACTTCCCCCACTGTGCTTTTTCCCCAGCATCTCTGTTTTCTTGTCCCATTCAATGTACACTCCCTGGGTTCTCCTCAAAGGATTCCATCTCCCCGCCATACGCACTCTCATTTTTTTACACGTGCATCATGCCTACCTCTAACAATCTAATGGAGTTAGCATCCACCTGTCTCGGGAGACAATGGAGGAGTGCGCCCTTGGGGGAGTTACAGCGCCTGCTGTGGTTGTAAAGAATGATACTGGAGAGACATGATTTGTTGCAGCTGGGGCAGATGAAGGCATCCAGCTGGGCTGCTGCAAATGCACCATGACGTTTCTTCTCTCTGCGATCCTCCCGGTGGTCATTCCTCTTCTGGTCACAGCTGTGGATACACAATCAAACAGTCTGCCTCCATTGGATTGAATGGGTGGGAAATGCAACAGGGAAATTAAAGCCCAGCTCAGTTTGGCTCAAGGGGAGGGGGGGGTGTCTCATTGTTTCTGAAAGAATCTCAGGTTTTTCAAGTCAGTCCAAAATGAGTTATGTAAAGCTCATCCAATTCTAATTTTGAATTGCCATTTTAATTAATTAATTCATTACCGTTGCCTTTAATCACAATGTGACATACAGAAATTAAGCCACTGAAGGTTTTCTTGGCAGGGAGATGAAGGGATGGAGACAGCTTTGCCACCTTAGCATATATGTGCCGAGTGGCTATTATGTGCCCAAGAACAAAATGGAAGGCAGTGATTCTACTTGGATGTGCCAACTTTAAAATTATTGATTTTGAAGTCCCCCTCTATTTTTGCATTCACACAATAGCACTTCACGTGGAAAGGTGCTTTCACCCTAGATCATCTCAGGAGGTGGTCTACACTAGAATGAAAACAGTTTACAAGGCTTTAAAGGCGGGCTTTAAATCAACAGCAGGTGTCAATGCTCATTGGTTTTATAACCTATTAAACGGCTTATAGTGTTGTATAGGCTGGTGAGCTGCACGGTAGTAACCTGTGGGAAATGTTCCCAGCCTAGTTGAGCAAACCCTGCAATGTGCTCTTGAGAAATAAGAAGCAAGTATGTATAAAGAGAAGGGAGAATTCCTGCTAACTATAGTTGCAGTAACAAAACAAAACCAAAGCACTTGTAATAATTTAACAGCCCAGCTGAATCAGATCACAGGTCCATCTTACCTGGCACTCTGCCCAGCCAGGTACCTCTAGGAAGCCTCACCTGCCCTTTGAGGTTGCTTTTGAGGCAAAAGAGCCACTCCACGTTTGATGCTACCACATTGCTCCTGGGTCTTTTGTTAAGGCAAAAAAAAAAAAGTTGATTACAGTCCAACTAAAATCAGCCCACACCATCATTAGGCCCAGACCTAAACTCCTCTTCTTTCACTTCTGATTTCTTGTGTTGTCAGACAACCACTTATTACAGATCTCTCAGAAGAGCTAAACAGATCCCAGAGAACGGGCCAAAGTGACATTTCTTTAACAACCTGACTTGCTGCCTAGCTGGAGGCTTAGACAGCATGATTCACTGGGTGCTTACCAAATTTGATTCACTGAAAAAAGAAACTTACACAAGTTGCTAAGTGCCTCAGTATTTTCTGATAAATTGGATGTGGAGCGCCATCTAATTATACATTATGTATGGCAAGGAGGATAAAGGAAGAAGGATGTGAGAGCGCCGGGGCCATATATGCTATGAATAGATTAGAGTCGTCTGTTATAACTCCATTAAAAATTGAGTGCATGGTAATGCTGAGCTATTCTGAGTGCAGATAAATTTTAGAAAAGGTTAAGTGCAATACATTTGATTGCTGACAACAGAGATCCTAGTTCGAACGTGGAATGGAGGCTGTGACTTCAAAGAGATGTTGCAAATATGAGAAGACTGCAATTCTTGAAACTTTTAGAATTATTGATTGGTTAAGTAAATCATCCGTTAAATGGCAATCTAATTTGAAAAGTATGCATCAAATCAAATTAACAAGTGAACCTAATTAGGCTCAGGAGTTCACATAACTGAACTTTCCACGATTACTTTACACAGCCACAAGACCTGGAAGCAGAACTTTTGCTAACGCTTTTGTATTTGGACTGAGAAGGCCAATATTTTCTGTTGAATTGAAAGGTCCACAACGGAAGAGAACCAGCAAAGTTCAAATGAAACCAGATGACTTCAGGGCAGGGCAGCTGCACTGCAGCAAAACAATGAGGAACCCAACATACTGTGAAGAAATGAGACATCGAAGAACATTAAAAACAGTGGTGGCTGGACAAGAACTTCACTATTGGTCAGAGATGCTTGTTTTTATGACATCCATGAGAGCAAGAATGGGCAGTGGTTGTAATGTTGGGCCAGGGTTGAGAAGAAAGGGGTGACACTCAATGGGTAACCTTGGGTAATCCGTGACACTCAATGGGTAACCTTGGGGTGGTCACTATCTCCCAGCCAAACCTACCTCTCAGAGATGCTATGAGAATAAAACAGGAGGAGGAGACCCATGTCTGCTACCCAGAACTCTTGGAGAAAGATGAGATTTTTTAAAAAGTCATAAACAAATAATGACAACTATAAATTTAGCCACTACTGTTTCATGTTCTCCCGTATCATATATATTATATTTAATTTTGGCTTTCACCATTCCAGTATTTTATAACACAGGAGACCCACCCAGTAGATCACTGCATAGCTGTCAAGTGTCCCTTATTTGAAGGGACAGTCCCTTATTCCTGTGCCATGTCCCGCTACTGTCCCTTATTGATGGATGTCCCTTAAATGATGTCCCTTAAATTTCAAAGGAAGCAGCTCCTCTCCCTCCCGGCCAGGGAGGAGGGAGGCTCCAACTGTGTTGCTTGGCTGTGTTGCTCACCGAATAAGAAGTCTAAGAACGACTGGGGGGTGGAGCTTGCATGCCTTGTGTGTGGCTAGTTAATGCAAGCTGAGGGGGGTTTTGAATGCTGGACACCATTTTGTTGCATGTGCTGCTGTAAACTTTGCAGTGCAAAGCCAGGCCGGGGAGCCATCTTAAGCTGAGGCTGCATAGGGCTTGTGGTGCATGTGATTCAGATTCTATTCAGTTGAACCTCTGGTTACAAAGTTGGTTGGACAGTGTTCTCGAAGCTACCCAGCATGAGTTTGACCAGACTGCAGGAGGACAGGAAGACTGGAGTGCCTGGAACAGGTGAGGCTGCAGGTCCCTTATTTTGGCTGCTGGTCCCTTATTTTCAAGGCTGCTGGTCCCTTATTTTCAAATCTGTAAGTTGACAGCTATGGATCACTGTGGCCTTTAGGAGTTTCTCTTGCAACTTCCAAAGATCTCAGAAGCCCGCTCTGCAGTAATTCAGAGAAGGGCTTTTAGTGTGGCTGTCCCGTTCTATGATTCCTGTCAAGATAATGGCAGGTGCCCAATGTCCGCAATTTCTGGACACAGTGCAAGACATTTTTGTACCAACAGGCTTTCCCAGCTGGATAAATGGATCTTTACCATGAGTGCCCATCTGTTAGGGTTTTAGTCTTGTTTTAAATGTATTTGTTGTTTTCAGTTTTTAATTGTTGTTAATTCTCTTGTGTGCAAACTGCCTTGAGATGGTGGTTTAGAAGGTGAGTCATAAAATAATAATACAGTGGTACCTTGGTTTAAGAACAGCTTAGTTTATGAATAACTTGGATTAAGAATGCTGCAAACCTGGAAGTAGGTGTTTCAGTTTCTGAACTTTGCCTTTGAATAAGAACATGTTTAACTTCCTGTTGAGTGTGTTCCATTTGTAAATTGAGTCCCCCGCTGCTATGGGAAAGCACGCCTTGGTTTAAGAATGCTTTGGTTTAAGAACGGACTTCTGGAATGGATTAAGTTCATAAACCAAGGTACCACTGTAATAATAATAATTTGCAAGTTTTTAAATTATTAATAATAATTAAAAGGTTCTTACACCTGTCTTTGGGTTTCACTCCCCTTTCTTGGACCAAGGTGGGGCAAAAATAGGTTGTCTACAATGGCATAGATCCTGACACACAATGGGAAACAACTGAGAGGCAGGACAAGTGAGCGAGAAATGAGAAAACTCACTGACATTATTTTGGCACTGCGGGAGAAGGCAGGATGAAAGACCCACAAGTGAATTCATTGTGACAACCTTTGTGAAGGGTCTTAACATTTGATCTTAAAAGATTTCATAATTCTTTTGATAGATTGAAGATTAACTGAGCAGGGAGGCCGCAGAAGTTAACTTCTCATCCTCCCCAGTTCCAGAAAATAGGGTAAATAAAATTAAAGCAAGCAGGAATCTGATCACAAAATACAGCCCCTCCCCCCCCCCAAAAACCCCTACAAATACATCCAACAGGGCTTCCTTTGCTCCATGATGAGTATTGAGCATGAAACAAGTATTAGCTAATATAGGGAACCCTTTCTGGAATGTAAGTTGTGGGGAAAAGATCTAATGAGCTCCTTCCCACGGCCACCTTCCCCACATCAAATCAATATCCAAAACAAATTCATTTAAGTGTGTTTTCAACCTAGGTATTAACCTAGTAGAGCCATGAACTTGTTGGAGGTAGGTAGATTGCCCTACAAATATAGTAGCACCAGTGGAAGGAATTTTGAGGCAGAGATATATCTCTTAAAGGTCTGTGCCAAAAAAAGGTCAGTTGTGGTGGTCACATTGGCAAAGACACACAGCAAGGTAGAATCAGTGTTTCATAGCCCCCAGTTTCCTAAGCTGTAAGCAGTTCCACAGGCTGTCTTCTTGGGAGACTATTCCTTTATGAGGAGACTGTCCTGGTAGGGTCAGGCCAATACTCTTTGCTGCTTGAGGCAGAGCAGCAAGTGACACACACACATCGTCTCACTAGCCAAGGTGCAGAGAACTTAAAGCAGGATGACTCATTTTGGCACCTGAAGATCCCAGAAGGGCCTCTCTTGTTCCCTTGTAGTAACAATTCCACAATAAATCAACCATCATCATCATCATCATTTTTAATTTGTATACCCTCTTTCTACCTTACAATACTCAAGGTGGTTTACAAGCTGAAGAAGCAAAAAATGTACATCTTATAACAATCTAACGCAACACAAAAATGTGATAAAACATAACTTTAAAATAGGCAACCTACATCAAAAAGTAACATTCAACAATCATTAGAATAGTATTAAATAATAATAACATATAAAGGTTAAACAGATATCCACTCAACAGTTACAGTAAATAATTTCTAAACTATAATCAATAAAACAACGGCAAGCCACAGTACATAAAATAATACAATACAAACCAATAGTTTGCTGTCCTTTTATAATTGCCAGAAATGGTTGTCTCACTCTGCCTAATGGTAGGGCTAGTTGCTGAATCACAGAACCATAGAACTGTAGAGTTGGAAGGTACCCCAAGGGTCATCTAGTCCAACCCCTGCAATGCAGAAATCTCAGCTAAAGCATCCATGACAGATTGGTTCAAGTCCTACCCTCCAGAGCAGGAAAAAACCAAGCATGCTTCAACCTCCACGTGACAGCCCTTCAGATAGGTGGATATTGTATCTCCTCTCAGTCTCCTCTTTTCCAGGAGAAACATACCAGGCTCCACCTTTACTCAAGAGGCTTTGTTTCCAGACCCTTGACCATATTGGGTGCCCTCCTCTGCACACGTTCCAGCTTAAAATGAGCCCGGCTGGATCTGACCCAAAACTCAGTTAGCCCATCCTGTTCTCTGGACAGGAGTGCAGGAGATGAATGCAATAACACTCTCCCTACTTGTGTTTCCAGGGATACAAAGGCACACCGCCGATATTGGTGTGCCACCACGGCTAGTCACAATCAATAGTTTCATTTTACACGAGGGTTTCTAAAACCTGTTAATTTACAAATCTTAGACTTGCCATATGTCAGGAAAATCCCTAACATGTCCTGGTTTTCAGGTGAAAAAATGGCATCAGGGGGGACTTAGCAAAATGCCAGGGAAAACCTGGATGTATGGAAACGCAATGGAAAAGCAGCAGAAACAGCTCAAAAAGCTTAAAATCACTATTTTTGGAGGTAGGTGTGTCCCCCCCCCAAAAAAAAGCAAATTGGGTTTGTTTCCCCCCCCCCAACAAAAAAAGCTTAGCAATTTTATGGGTGTCATGAATTTTATGGCAACCCTACAAATCTACAAGATGAAAAGCAAGGAACAAGAAGAAGCCCTGATTCAGGAAGCATGTCTTTAAAGCAACATCGTTTCCCACAGAGCAACAGGAGACCCTTAATACCATAACATTCATACACATCAGTGAGTGTCTCCATATGTCAAATGTAGATGCACCAAAAATTGCACTCAGTGCTTATTCTCATCATACTATTTGGGGTTCCTTTGGCACAGAATTTGCGTAGACTTCTATAGCTCTAACCTTGGAAAGTCCAGTTCTCTAAATTACAAATCTCTCTATTGTAGCTAATAGTTACTATTGAAATTTCATGGAAGGACCCTCATCACAGCCAACCAACAGCCATCTTAAATATTTAGACTGGTAACAGCTGCTGAGTGAGTTAAGTAAAAGACAAGGAACAAAAATTAAAACAATTTCCTCATCAACTGCTGAACAGCTCTCCATATGATAAGACCCCAGGGTCTTGTAGAATGAGCTAAGAGAACCCATCTGAACCTGACAGAGACAGGAAATACACTGTCTATAGTCACTTTTCAAGACTCTCCCCCTCCCACACATAATGAAGATTAATTAGCGTTACTCCACCTATTGAAAGTAAAACATACATCTAAGAGCATAGGGTTCTTGGGTTGCCACTGGCGGTGATCACTGAAAGCTGTGACAATTATCAAAGGGGAGGGCCAAGTAAATTTGAGGGAAAGTGTTTTGAAGTAGCTGGCAATGCTAGCACATAATTTGTGTGCAATTTATTTATGAAAAAGCAGTTCTCAGCATTGTGTTGCACTTGAGTTACTCTTCCATTTGCTTCCTTGGAGGCCCAACCACAATACACAGCAGAAAGAGACCTTTCCAAAGGATGCTCTTGCTGCTGCACTCCATGAGCCTCGTGTGTGCATCTGCCTCTTTTTCTCCCTCTCATTCATTGGAAGGGCTTGATCCCCACACTCTCTTAGGTTCTAAGGAAGTGGGCACCAAGGGCTCCCTAGTAAAGAAACAAGGAGAGTTGCTGGGGGGTTCTGAGGGCCATGGGTGCCCCTCCCTTCGGTTCTGATATGTTGCCCAAAAAACAGAATTCAGAATGAGACTTGGAAGACAGGATGAGATTCAGTTCTTAACTTCTACAGCTGAGAGTGATATGACACATTGCATAGATTAGGTATTCCAGTGCTTTGCTTTTTTATGAAATGTAACCACAAGATATGAGTAGATGGGCTATTGAGATCTTGTCTCCAGCTTTTGTTTGCCCCACTGAAGATAGAATCATAGAATTGTAGAGGTGGAAGGAATCCCATGGGTCATCTAGTCCATCCCACTGCAATGTAGGAATCACAGCTAAAGAATCCCTGATGGATGGCCATCCAACCTCTGTTTAAAATGCCACCAATGAAGAAGAGTCCACCACCCTCCGATTTAGCACATAAACAGCTCTTACCGTAATGAAGTTCTTCCTGATGTTGGAATCTCTTTCCTTGTCATTTGAATCCATCGGTTTGGGTCCTACCCTCTGAAGCAGCAGAAAACAACCTTGCTCCATCTTCCATGTGACAGCCCTTCAGGCATTTGAAGATGGCTATCGCATCTCCTCTCAATCTTCTCTTATCCGAGCTAAACATACCCAACTCCCTTGCTCATTCCTCATGAGGCTTAGGTTCCAGTGCCTTTATCATCTTGGCCACCCTCCTCTGTACACAAGTGCAGGTCCCTCTCATCGCTTCACATTTTCCAGGGACAAAACCTACCACTGAAAATACATTTGAGCACGAGCACCTGTCACTTTAAATAGAGCTGGAACACGTATTTGCAAATATTTGAAACAATTGACAACACGCATGCAGCCATTTTCACACTCCAATTCTGAATGTGAAATTCTGTAAGGCATGGTTTCTGCCTTTCTTTTGTTTAGTTGTTTACATCTGCTGGAGCTCTATTCTACAGCATGGAATCTATACCCTTCCCTTGTATGCTCTGTTTCTGTATGTTTCTGTTCTCAGCGGCTACCTGTAAAAGAAATGTGAGAATTTAATATGCCAAATATCATAGGATGTCAAATACCAGCCTCCATCTGAGTATCCAGGTGGCATCTGGAGAACGCTCAACGTCAAAATTCACAGAGGAGAATCTGCAGGAGAATTTCGAGGAGGAAAATTCATTTCAGCTCTAGAAATAAAGTCATGGAAACAGTTGCATGCAAACGATGCTACGTGGTTCACAGTGGGGGAAATGTCAAGCATTGAAAGAATGGAGATAAGAAGCCAAATAAGAAATGAAGTGATGGGATATTGTTGTTCTTGAAAGCACTTCAAAGATTTAAATGAATGCAACACCCTGTAACCCTGCAGGTGTAAAGGGGAACTGTGTAGTACAGCATCCGAACAATGGGATTTTTATTTTCCTGATGTTAGTGCAAAGGCTAAAGTGGCTGAGAAGATGTTCATGGAAAGTTCTTCTGAGCAGGTTTATTGTGTTGCGTTCCCCTCCCTCCTCCCAGTGATTCAGTATGAAAGTAAGACAGTAAGAAAGGAGAGGGGGCGAGTGACTGGGTATTAAGATCCCAGAGAGGCAATGTATTGTGGATTTGTTTGAAAAATACTAGTTTTGAAATAAACATAAACATGTGACCTTCTTGGTCAAGTGTGAGAATTCAGAGAGAGAAATATGAAGTGAGCACCTCAGATGCATTTGATAATATTTACTCTCTGGAATTGAGCTGCTAGGAGAAAACAACAACAGCAAAAACACTGGCTGTTTCTCATTTAAATTTATTTCATCGTATTTCATAGCCTACCTCAAAGAGCTGAGGGCAGTGTATGTGGGTATTTGTGGCGATCACACAGGGCCCCTGGACGTTTGACGGTCTATTGACCCTGTGCCACCACTGCGATTGCTTTCTTCGCTGCCACCACCCTGTATCTCACGGGGACACACGGAGTCCAGACAGTTGTTAACATAAACAAATAATCAAGTTTATTTTTAAATGCAGGAACAAGCTTATGGTTTCAGTTAGTTTTTCTTGACAGTTTCTAATCTTAGTTCCTAACAAGGTCAAACTGATTATCCCCAACTATCTATCTGACTCCACCTAACAATTCCTCTCCCTCTCTCACAATACAACTCGACCAACCCACTGCCTATTCCTCCCTCTTCCTTCTCCAATTCCCAAACCTCAACTGACTTTCAAAACCTCCTACTCTAACTTTTACTCCTCCCTTGCATTTCCACTGGCCAATCACATCACACTCATTTAACCCTTTCCTTATGACCCACTTAGGAGGCAAACGCCACAGTATTTCTCTTTAAAAACATATCAAAATTGAAGAAAAGTCAACTCATTCAACGTGTGTTTCACAAGACACCACCAAGCCCACAAACTAAGCCCCCATGTGGTGGATGTTTTGGACATATATTAAGAAACAAACTCATGGCTGGCAGGTTCCCACTAAATTTGATTGTATTTGGTATTGATTACATACCAATATCCACTACTGCTTGTTGGTGTAATGGGAATAATGAGTTAAATTACACAGTGCTTGGCCTCATGTCTTACTTAGCACATCCCCCACATCTGGTAGTTCCAATTTTCTAACTTTGGATCAAACCTCCTCTTCATGTTCCAGTGTCATAGCCAACCAAGTAATATGGATCTATAATAAGACACCACCTGATTCTTTGTTTTGCTTCAAGGGAAAATAATTTGATTAATCAGTAAAGTTGTTTTTTTAATCCTCATAACAACACTGTGAGATAGGTTGGTCTATGATAGTTATTGGACCGATACCACCCAGACAGCCTCCTATCTTAGAGGGATTTTGAATTTCTTTGGTTGGTTGGTTGGTTGGTTGGTTGGTTATTTACTTCATAATATATATTTACACTGCTTGGTCATAAAGAAAAATCCTCAAAGCTGTTTACAAGGAGAAGAAAACAATACCATCAACAGTAAAAAAAAAAACCAACCCTATTTAAAACATTCAAAAAATTAAAATCCATAATAAACTCAAAACAGAAATCAACTTTCTAGATATCTGGGAAGGCTTGCCTAAAGGAGAATGTTTTAGGAGGCACCACAAAGGGTACGGTGAAGGCCATTTGTCAATAGGAAGGCAGTTCTGAAGTGTAGGTGCTGCCACACTATAACAGATCAACAAACAATATACAAGGTAGTGATATACTGGCACACTGCAAAGTCATACAAAAATAGACTACTCCAAAGCAACTACTCCATAGTAAAGAGTGTGGACAAGCAAACAAATCACACACAAACACAAAAATCACAGAAGAAGTATTTTTCTTTCAGTCAGTCATATATTAGTAGAAGCAACATCAACTCGTACTTGAGCATCCGGATGCTGTTCCGGTACAACCAGCGTTTCTTGCCACAAGGGACTTAATCATCAAGCTATTTGTTAGTCTCTTTCTGTTCTTCCTATAGGAGAAATGCACAGAGGGACAGATTTGTCCATACAATGGTACCTCTTGTTACAAACTTAATTCATTCCAGAGGTCCGTTCTTAAACTAAAACTGTTCTTAACCTGAGGTACCACTTTAGATAATGGGGCCTGCTGCGCTGCCACCGCGTGATTTCTGTTCTCATCCTGAGGTAAAGTTCTTAACCCGAGGTACTACTTCCAGGTTAGCGGAGTCTGTAACCTGAAGCGTATGTAACCCGAGGTGTTTGTAACCCGAGGTACCACTGTACTATCAATTGAATGTTGTCTAGACTCCATTGTACAGCTCGATGATTAAGCCCCTTGTGGGAAGAAAAACAATGAAACAAAAGTGTAGGGCTGGTTTGCTTATAAGGAGAGAGTCTTGAACACTTACTCTTTTGTATTTTTTATAATATATGTTTATTTTTAAATACGCATGTTAAGTGGGGGAAGCGAGTATGAATTCAGATAAGCAGCACTAAACCTGAACTTAACACCGTCCTCCCCGAAGTAATGACTTCTCCCACGGCCCAGCTGCTTCTTGCCACACAGCAGAGCAGACCTAAGGTATTTTGTTGCCTAAGGCAAAGATGGTGCCCCGCTCCTATCCTGGGTATCAAAACTAGTGATGAAACAGTATCTCCACCAATGGCGGACTTTGGGGTCTCAAATTTCAGTGGCACCCTGTGCAACACCAACATTCAGCACCCCTTGCCTCTCACCTTCCATAATAGTTGTGGCGACCCCTGAAGCACCCCCATGCTCTGCACCCAGTGCACCCAAACCAGTCATGCTCCCCTCAATGCACCTCTGCCCCCCCCACCTGAAGGCAGCATGTCAGCTTACAAGCTCCAGGCAGGCTGCACTGCTCCCATCTACTTCCCAGCATTTTCTACCTGAGGCAGCTACCCCACTCTGCCTTCCACCTAGCCCACCCTCTGAAACAGAACTGTCATTGGACAAACACCAACTCCATAAGTGCTTCCCTCACTATATAAAAGGTAAAGGACCCCTGGACGGTTAAGTCCAGTCAAAGGCGACTATGGGGTTGCGGCGCTCATCTCACTTTCAGGCTGAGGGAGTCAGTGCTTGTCCACAGACAGCTTTCCAGGTCATGTGACCAGCAGGACTAAACCACTTCTGGCGCAACAGAACACCGTGACGGAAGCCAGAGCACACGGAAACGCTGTTTACCTTCCCGTCGCAGCAGTGCTTATTTATCTACTTGCACTGGTGTGCTTTCGAACTGCTAGGTTGGCACGAGGTGGGACAGAGCAAGGGGAGCTCACGTCGTCACAGGGATTCGAACCACCAACCTTCTGATTGGCAAGTCCAAGATGATATTCACATGCTAGTGATCTCAAACAGCCACCAGGTATCAAAGGGTATCAAGCCTGGTGGGACTTCTGGGGTGGTACAGTGGCCAAAAAGACACTCGGAGACCAGGATTCAATCTCCTCCTAGTCCCATGGGGTCTTGGGCCAGTAGTTCCCCCAGATTGGCATATATCACAGGATTCTGACGATAAAATGTGGGACACCAGGTGCGCCAGTCTGAACTTCATAGGAGACAACATTAAACATTTCAATAATAATTAACTAACTAAGTCCCATTAGCTGTAAGGCTAGAGAGGAACTCAGAGAAGAGGACATATGGCAAATCCAAGGAACATGCCTGAAATGGCATTTTAGGGTCCGCATTGTTCTTATGCATTGCAAAAGAATTTTGCAAATCAGGTATCCAAAATTGAGCTGGAACTTGTGTGTGTGTGCTTTCTGCAGTATGAAATGTTTCCGTTTTCTAGGAAGCTATAAATCAGACATAAACAGTATCAAGTAATGTTAATAGATGTTGGCTGCGACCCAGTGCCACATAACACCATTAGCAATGATAGGTTATTATCTTCTATACGGCTCATTTACCGGATGGGGAAGCAAAGTGTGTGATGCAGAGATGCAAAATTGTTTTCCCTTTCTTGTAAACACTGGATGACAGATATTTATGGGTGCTGGGAAAGTTGTGCTGGTACATGATGTCATTTCTAAGGCACAAAAGTGAGAAACAAAAATTGCTAGTGATGCATTATGACAAGTATTACCACAAATTTCTTTTGGGTGGAGACAGATATCTAGCCTGTGTTTCTGAATCCCAACACCAGATCAAAGCATAGCAGTGGTAGTAGTACTAGAGACAGGGGTGGTGGTGGCTTAAAGTCCATTTTCAGGTTGTTGTTGTTTTTTTACAGTAGAGCCTATGTAGACAGGGTCATTATATGGTTAAGTCCTGAATTTGAAAATAACCCTGATTTTAAAAGACCTGGTTTGTTCCATTTTTACGCTGAAAATTAAAAGTCTTAGCTAAAACAATTCCAAATGAAGCTGGGGGAATCCTTTGATTGCTACTGAGCATCATTTTTTAAAATTACAATGCACTTCAAAGTAGTGGTGAAACCATTCACTGGAAGAATGAGAGAGGATTGGAGAAGGCATTAGAGAGGTAGGAAGACTTGGAAAGTGGAGGCATATACAAGCACCTGAACTTCAAAGCTGAAAGACTGAAGTTCTTGCATATTATGTTGAAAGAACCAGCCAAATCTCTGGCTACTATTCTTAACTTGTTTCTAGTTTTCTTAAATTTGTAATCCAGGTTGAGGCCTGGGTCCTCTGTTTCCATCTGTGGCACTTCTTAGAGATCAGTCTGAAGGAGAATATATCAGGTGCAAGTATAGTAAATCCCTCTTAAACACAAAACCACTCAGGCACACATGTAGTCCCATTAAAGTTAATGCACAGCAACACAGGTGCTCCAAGGGACACACTTTCTTAAGTGCTTTTCTGGATCTTGGCCACAGCTAATGGGGGAAATCTAAGACATCACACCCAAGCTCAGCCACTCACCTGTGCAATGGCTTTTGGTAAAGGAAGGCCAGACATTTGAGTAGGAAAGGTTCTGTGCTGCCTTGCTAGAATTATGTTATGCATTGCTTAAAATCCAGCTTCTCATCCTTCTTCTTAAGGTGATCAGGAATAAGAATATGAAAAAGAATAATTTATTATTTATACCCCACCCATCTGGCTGGGTTTCCCCACCCACTCTGGTCAGCTCCCAACAGAAGAATAATTATAATAGCAATAAAAGATCAAACATTAAAAACTTCCCTAAACAGGGCTGCCTTCAGATGTCTTCTAGAAGTTAGGTAGTTGTTTTTTTCCCTTGACATCCAATGGGAGGGCGTTCCACAGGGCGGGCGCCACTACCAAGAAGGCCCTCTGCCTGGTTCCCTGTAACCTTGTTTCTCGCAGTGAGGGAACCACCAGAAGGCCTTCGGAGTGTCCAGACTGAAGTATGGGGGTGGAGACACTCCTTCAGGTATACTGGGCTGAAGCCATTAAGGGCTTTAAAGGTCAGCACCAACACTTTGAACTGTGCTCGGAAACATACAGTTACACATCACCAAAAAAAGAGGGAGAAATGTACACCCACTCACCCAAAAAAGGACAAAGAGGGATTCAGATTTGCATGAAATATGCATGTTTATTTATTATTATATTATATTATATTATATTATATTATATTATATTATATTATATTATATTATATTATATTATATTATATTACATCCTGCCCTGTCTCTCAACAAGTAATAAATCAATTTTTAAAAAATCTTTAGAACTATAAGGCCCCTACTGTCCATCATTGGGTTCTTTGTCTTCTAAGCACACCACACAGGCCTTCAAACAGAGGACACGTGATCAAGTGACCATGCGCCTTATTTTCTTTGAAGGCCCATCAGAGGAGAGTCCTCTGTTTGAAGCAGCCCTCTCTTTAAAAATTGCTGTGTCCCATTTAAAATTAAAGAACCCTATAAAGAAAGTATTGCAACAGTGAATTATGGCAGTGAATTATGTGCCACTGTGGTGTATTGGTTAGAGTGTTGGGACTACGACCTAGGTGACCAGGGTTTGAATTCTCACTCAGCTATAAAACTTATTTGGTCACCCTGAGTCAGTCACTGCCCCTTGGCCTAACCTACGTCACAAGGTTGTTGTAGGGATTAAATGAGGTGTGGGGAACCCTCTACATTACCTTGAGCTCCTTGGAGAGAACCATGGGATATAAATGCAATAAGTGGATGCAATAAGTCCTTCCATCTGCCTCTTCTCAACCTAAGGTAAAGGGACCCCTGACCATTAGGTCCAGTCATGACCGACTCTGGGGTTGCGGCGCTCATCTCGCTTTATTGGCCGAGGGAGCTGGCGTATAGCTTCCAGGTCATGTGGCCAGCATGACTAAGCTGCTTCTGGCAAACCAGAGCAGCACACGGAAATGTTGTTTACCTTCCTGCCGGAGCGGTAGCTATTTATCTACTTGCACTTTGATGTGCTTTTGAACTGCTAGGTTGGCAGGAGCAGGGACCGAGCAACAGGAGCTCACCCCGTCGCGGGGATTCGAACCACCGATCTTCTGATTGGCAAATCCTAGGCTCTGTGGTTTAACCCACAGCACCACCCACATCCCTTCTCAACCTACTGCCAATCAATTTCACTGAGTGACCAAAGTTCTAACATTATAAGAAAGGGAAAGGGAGGAGAGGGAAGGAGAAAGGGAAGGGGAAAGCTCTCTCTCGCTTTCTCCACTTTTTCCACACGGTTCATTGATCGGAATGCTTCTGGATTTCACCCCAGGCCTTTATATGGAGGGTGGAGTCATATTTAACTTTGCTCTATTGATCTTTGTTTTCAAAAAACCAGGCTACCAATAAAAAGTACATTTTTAAACAAGCCTCTTTCAGAGAGAGGCTGGAATTAAAGTGACACAATGCTTTTATGGACTGCTTTAAAGAATCCCCTTGAGGTTCCACTTAAAACAATGTGTTAACAGAGCCCAAATTACTTTGTTTTACTAGCCAACAAAATGTTAAACATGCCCTAAGCCAGGTTTCCAGCATGTTCTGCAGGAAGATGAAAGCGCTGGGCGTCTGAGCACACAGGACAAATAAATTAATTTCCAGACTTAAAGCCTTTCAGTGCAGCCTCTAATAGTGACTAGGCTAGCCTAGGCTCCTTCCCTTATGTTTTTTTCATTTGTTTGTTTGTGTTTGGTATTGTTTCCTCCATCAACTCCTTCCTGATTGGCTCCTCCCTTGCCCAATACCTTTTAGAGTCCCAGCTGTGCCAGCTATAGCCAGTTATGCAGTGGCCAGGTACACATTGCCACAAAAGATTATATATATGCGTCACACAAAAGATGCACAAATTTGCATGAAATTTGTGTGTTGTAATTTACATATATACACACAAGCTTAGAAACAATTTATATAATTTAAATAGAAATGCAGTGTGTTGTGGCATGAAGGGCATCTATTATTATTATTATTATTATTATTATTATTATTATTATTATACTGCCTATACCTGCAGGTCTCTCAGTCACTGTACAGATTGCCGTGGTCTTCCACCCCCTCTTAAAAGAAAAAATGGCTGGTGAAGTTCTAAGAAAATATGGGGGGGGGACTCCCATAAAATGTGAAGGAATAACATGGCAATTCCATACTGAACACTTACTGTGGAAAAAGCATTGATTAATATTTTGGTTTTTGTCTACCAGCTGTATATACTGTAAAAAGTCAGTTATGGAGTCATCTTGAGGGTTCTGGGGGGATATGTAGATAATCTTTTTTAAAAAAAATTAAGTTACTAGTCACTGCTGTTTCATCAAAGTTGGGAAGTGACCCAAAGCAACTTATAAAATGATAAAAATTTAAAACCAATTGTAATTAGTTGATTAACAGTCCATATTCATACTTTAAGAAAACAATGCTATTATAAATTTTACTCTGATCCTTTGCAATTTTATATGCAAGTTGCTAATTTTTTTTAAAAAAAAAAAGAGCAAGGGGAGATTTCAATTTTATGATGATAGAGTGAGTAAGCACTTTCCCTCAGCACCTCTCTGGAGATGTAGTTGCAGGGTGTCTAATAAATCAAGAGAATAGTTGGAATATTCTGGAAACCTGCCAGAGCTAAGAGCCCATCAAGAGAATTCTTTCCTTGTCCCCCCCCAAAAAAATGAGAGTTAAAAGGAGAGAATGAAGCAACCATGGTTCTCCGCCTAATTCAAATTGAAGCTTTCTTTTGTTACATTGCATTTTTGAAGAAGGTGGCTCATACAGAAGCGAAACTGTACTTTTTTTTCTTGACAGAACAACCCTTCTTGGGCCTCCTCCCATCTGCCTGCCAGATTCTGTTTCACTACCAGCCCCACAGCTGTCCACAGCTGTATGCCTTCCAGCTCTGCACAACTGGCTTTTTCACACAGAAATGGAGTGGGGGTGGTGTGTGTGTGTGTTTAAAAAGTATTCACTCCATCATATTGCTTCAGTCCAACAGTGTATAAAACCTGGCATTTCAGGGCAAGAGTAGCACTTTGTTGTGTGGTCACAGGGCGGCTTTTCTCCTCCTTCCTCTCCCAAGCAGAAAACAGTCTGAGGAGACTATTGCCTCCATTTTTCCCCATTTTTCTCCACCCTCACTTCACTTTCTTTTGAATGTCTGAAAAGACTTTTACCTCAGTATTCCACAAGAATAATTTCCCCTCCGCACTCACAATGCCACCTGCCCCCTTGCCTCCTTCAACCATAGTAGCCCTCCCCCCCCCCCGGTATCCTTTATACTGTTTTCTTTGCAGTCCTTTATACTATCTACAACTATTCTATTTGTAAACAGTTGATGACAGCATCTCCTGAAGAGGGGGCTTTCCCTCCCTCGGCCCACCTGAAATATTTCTAACTAATTCCAAATATACTGGCAACAAAAAATGTTCATCTAAAAGGACTGGACACGCCGTATCCCACCCTGACAGACATTTCCTATGCCCTGAAGTGATGTGGTGGTGGATGCTGTTTGAGGCTGAATGGAGGAAGAAGAGCCTATATTTTTGTAATGCATGCGATCATGAGGGGACCAAGGGCAAGTATATCACTCAACTGTAGAGATGGAGGAGAATTTCATTTGATTTGCTGCTTTAAGCAAATGGGTCTAATTCGCAAATATCACCGGACTAATCTCTGAATTTTTGCAATACAGTTCTCACCTTAACACAATGGCACACAGACCAAAACCCAAATGCAGTTCAAAATTCAGAATTATTATTATTTTATAAATTTATTTGTTTGGTTTTCAGATTAAAATTTTACAGTCACAAATCCAACATACAACACAGAAACAAGATGCCAAAGAATCTCCTGGACTTCCCTCCTCCCCTTTCTTCCTGCATCTTTTATAATAATCCAAATCTTTTACCTCTAAATTGTATCCAAAATTCACCATTAAACTACATTATTCCAACCCTGCTAATGATTTTAACTGTTTACAATGGTTTTTAAGATAAGTTATGAAATTTCCCCATTCCTTATTAAAATTTTGGTCTTCCTGATTTCTGATTCTTCCCGTCATTTTAGCCATTTGGGCATAATCCATCAACTTGATCTGCCATTCTTCTCTGGTAGGGACTTTATCTTCTTTCCACTTCTGGACACTGACACAGGTACAAAAAACCCCCAAAAGATCAGTTCAAAATTCAGAATTAAATCCAGGCACACATATCCTACTTATGTACATTCCACTCGGGTAGGTATAGTCCTATAAATACAAGCACTACAGATACTTCTTTCACCATTTGTGCAGCCTCATTAAATTAGCTGTGTTGCTGAAAACTTGGACATATGAAAAAGGCTGGTGGTCTGCTGGAATAATAGAATTGTAGAGTTGGAAGGGACCCTCAGAATTATCTAGTCCAACCCCCCGCAATGCAGGGTTATGCAGCTGTCCCTTACGGGGATTGAACCTGCAATGGAGCAGGACAACTGGCCTGGTGTGCAAGTAATGATAAACTGTGTCTTGCCCTGAATGAAAAGTGCATTTGTGGATGCTCCTCGATTCATAATTAGGGATGGGGGATAAAAATGGATTCTGTTCACTTTTAACCTCCCTAATTTGCAGTTTCCGAACAGTCAGCCCTCAAAATTCGCTATTCACTGAATTTTGTAGTGCATTTCTTCAGCGAACGCATACAAGAAAAACACATACTTTAGCCTAGTGTGCAAGAATACATATACAATGGTACCTCAGGTTAAGAACTTAATTCGTTCTGGAGATCTGTTCTTAACCTGAAACTGTTCTTAACCTGAAGCACCACTTTAGCTAATGGGGCCTCCAGCTGCCACCGCGCCTAAGCATAATTTCTGTTCTCATCCTGAAGCAAAGTTCTTAACCCAAGGTACTATTTCTGGGTTAGCGGAGTCTGTAACCTGAAGCTTCTGTAACCTGAAGCGTATGTAACCCGAGGTACCACTGTATTAGTGATTGTTGTTGTTTTCGTTTAGTCATTTAGTCATGTCCGACTCTTCGTGACCCCATGGACCAGAGCACGCCAGGCACTCCTGTCTTCCACTGCCTCCCGCAGTTTGGTCAAACTCATGTTAGTAGCTTCGAGTAACATACAAAAGTGCATTACCTTAGGGGAAATTGCTGTGCAAAAAAAAATTATGTGTAGATTAGGCAAAAATTTCTGTAAAAATGCTGGTGAATTTTCATGAGGACTTAAAAAAAAAAAACCAGCAACTGCACACTGATGTGAAACTGTGGAGAACTGAACTGAGATTGGAAAAATAAGAAAGCAACACTGACAGGTTCACCTAATCGTTCCCACACCTCTCCTCCCTATACCATGCCAGGAGGAAATGAAGCGGAAGATTGGCTTAGCGTTACATGCAAACCAGCACTTATGGTTTGTTTCACTCTAGACAAACCACAAATGGAAGTATGTGTCATTGAGCAGCATGCATGACCACTCTGTATATTTGAAGTAAATTATGCTATGTTACAGGTCATGACTTACCATTGCATGCAAGGAGGACCACTGAATGTTGCTGCGAGATTTATAAGAGGAAGAAAGCATATTCGCCATAGCTTTCCAAAAGGCATGGTTTCCCATGCTTCCTGTCCATGGAGAGTGTCCATATGAATGTGAAGCAAATTAAAGGCCCATCAAAGGCTGATGTCTTAACACTTACTAACAACTGATTATATCAAATATTCCGTTTGATCTCTCGTAAGAGGCGCAGTTCACATATTTCTTCATGCATCATGAAAAAGAGAACCATTGTTAAGGGTTACAGGGCAGAATGATTGAAGATTAAAGATCATTTCCAGATGGGCCAGCGGTGGTGGAACCGAACACCCATTTTTGTTATTAGTGTGATATCCCCAAACCAGCACCAAGGCTCATGACCTGGTTATGGGTCATGCCGGGGTGGGGTGGGGGAGAGATGAAATCTGCCACCAAAACACAGGAACATAGGAAGCTGTCTTGTACTGAGCAAGAAGATTGGCCCATCTAGCTCATTCTTGTCTACACTGACCAACAGTAGCTCTCCTGGGTTTCAGTACATTTCCAAGCACAATTCAAAGTGTTGGTGTTGACCTTTTAAGACCTACATGGCCTTGGCCCTGTATACTTGAAGGAGTGTCTCCACCCCCATCATTCAGCCGAGGGCCTTCTGGCAGTTCCCTCACTTCGAGAAGTGAGGTTACAGGGAACCAGGCAGAGGGCCTTCTCAGTAGTGGCGCCCATCCTGTGGAACTCCCTCCCATCAGTTGTCAAGGAAATAAACAACGATCTGACTTTTAGAAGACACCTGAAGGCAACCCTGTTTAGGGAGTTTTTAATGTTTGATGTTTTATCTTGTTTTTAATATTCTGTTGGGAGCCACCCAGAGTGGTTGGTGGGGTATAAATAATATATTATTATTATTATTATTATTATTATTATTATTATTATTATGAAATGCCAAGGATTGAATCTGGAAACTTGTGCATGCATAGGAATGAGTTAGACCAGTGGTACCTCAGTATTGTCTACACTGACTAGCAGTACAAATTTAGAATTAATGACTATAAATTTAAATAGGGCAGGGGAAGCAATGCCACCACTGGGTGCTGACATTAGGGGGGGACATCTAACTAAAATGATGCTGAATTTTCATAAGTTTTGTCAGTGCTATTTGTCTAGAAAAAGGGGTGCTGGAACTCACCATGAATGCCTTCCTTGTTCTCTTATAATGGTAATGGCGCCCACATGACAGGTGCCAGAACTGAGTTTTGGTGGGGGAGGGGAGCCCTGAATTTTGTTTTGTGTTGTTTTGTTTTGCAAACTGATGCAGAAAAATGTGGAGAACTAAATTTAAGAATGGAAAAAAATGAGAAAGCGAAAGAGCCAAAATTGACAGACCCATCCATCCCTGCTAGCAAGCTGCCATAGAAGCTGCAGGACAGGCATCAAAGCCAGCAAGAAGTGAACTTTGCTGCCACTAAGGCACTGGCTTGAGAGACTTGGGGTGAACAGTAGGTCTACCCTGAGTTGGACTTAGTTGGCTACAGCCCACATCACTAGGTAGGCCTGGGAATGTCTGTCTGAAACCCTGAAGAGCTTCTGCCAAGTAGCACAGGCAATACTGAGCCCAACAGACCAATGGTCCGGCTTGATATTTCAGATTTTGTGCTTGTATTTAAATCATGGCTTTATTCAGAACCACGAGAATCTTTTGCGCTCGTGCTTCTTGCTGCAGCCAGATTGACAGTGGCTGCTCATTGGAAATACAAATCACCTCTTTCCCAGGAGGAACGGGTAGCAAAAGCATGGGATATTGCATTGTCAGGACACCTGACATATGAACGGAGAGTCCTTAATGGTTCACCAAAAATAGATCGTTTTTTACTCAACGTGGTATAAGTTTCTCTCCTATGATAACTCAGTTGAACAGCCCATTAAACCCCCTGCTCTACAGACAAATGTGTGGCGAGGTTTTATTGAGATATAACCCACCTTTTTCTTCTCATATGTGACAACATTGTCTTTTCAGTAGTTTCCTGGTGTTTTACTCCTCCTCTGTATCTGTGTTTTATTTTTCTACTTTTATTTTTATTTTCCATATGCATCATTTTTATTGCATTCTGTATGTGTTTATGCCAAGAAACTTTTGGGGTTTTTTTGATTTTTCTTTAAAAGAACCATGAGGACTGGAGTCTTACTTTGCCTTTAAGGAAAGGGCTGTAGCTTATTTTGGAGAGCACAAGGTTGCTTGATTCAATCTCTCATCATCGCCAGGTAGCACTGGGAAAGTTTCCTGCCTGAAACCTGGAGAGCCACGGCCAATCAACATAGACTATCTTGAGCTAAATGGACCAATGGCCTGGCTTGATATAAGCCAGCTTCCTAGTAGCTGCAAAGTCCTGCTACTAGCCCCACCATCTGCCTCCTGAGGCTGCCACCTCATCACTCTGTCCAATGATAGGGCCAGTCCTGGACACCAGCAGGCCCCTCCACTTATGAGAACAATGATAATTCAAGCAGTCTCTTTATAAACTTTTGTTTTGTTTTTGTTAAGGAATTATCCTCCAAAAACCTCGCTGGGAGCACACATATTAACATGACAAATCAAATCCTCTCAAAGGCATGTTTAAACAATGCACTACAGCCTTCACACTTCCTGTCAGGGAAAATATTTTATATCTCCCCTTTTATTTATACAAGGTACTAGAAGGAGCAGATATAAATCTCCTTCCCTTCTAGCCCTTTCGTCACTGTGTGAGAGATGCAGAAAGAAGATGAAACACTGTGCAAATAAACTGTAAATTTAACACGCACGCCCCGTCTGGCGGAATGCGATGGGGGCACGAGGTGAGGGATAAACACACAGGGAAAGCATCTGCTGAAGGAGGAGGGATTTAGCAGATCTGAGATCAAAGCTAAAAATAGTTCAAGCAACACTCCGGGCTGGGACAAAGTTTTCCAGCTCCCCGGAGCATCAGACCATGAGATTTAGGGGCTGGATCCTAGGCGATGGTCCATTAGGACAAATAGGGTGCTGCCTCAGCAACCTCAACCTGTCTCCCACCTGCCTGCTTTCTTACTTACAACCAGCCCTGGAGGTGGTACTGGCTGTTAGCTTTCTTCTGCTGGGTCTCAGTGTTGCCCATCATAGAACTTGGCAGGGAGGAGAAGGACAGGCTCCACCTTTCCTTGACTCTGGCGCCACCTACAGTTTGTCTCCCTGCCTTCTGCCCTACAAGTCCCATTGGGCACTAGAAGTGGAAGGGCAGTGCCCGGTGGATTAGCAGGTGGCACCTAAGAGATTAGAGTGGAGAATAGAGCCACTGGGCCCAAGGACCCAGCCACCGCAGCCCACATTTGTGAGCGTGGTGGAACAGTCAGCAGAGCACCCCCTGCAGATCTTTATGCCTGAGAAGGTGAAGTAGGGATGGAGACAATATTTCAGACATTTACAGCTTTATTCAGATATTTACTACTTTAAGCACTAATGTGAGCATCTTGAGTTGGACCCAAAAATGGAAAGGCAGCTGCTGTGTTTTGGACCTGATTAAATTTCCAAATTGATGTCAAAGGCAGCCCCATGTAGAGTACATTGCAATGATCCAATCTGGGGGTCACTGGAGTATAGCCAAGTTGTCTCTGCCCAAAAGGGGTAGTAGCTGGTGAAGCAGCCAAGGCTGGAAAATGCACTCCTAGCCTCCAAGTCTACTTGAACACCCAGTGATAGGGTCCAGGAGCACCTACAAGCTGCAGACCTGCTCCTTTTACAGGCATGCAAACCCATCTAGGATGGGCCATCTCTGGTTTCCAGTAACTATGAAATCTCTGGATTAATATCCAAATGCAAAATATTCCCTTTGTTCAGTTCTCCTACTGTACAGGAAACTTTGCTTAATTGCATTAGCTATTCTGCTCATTTATTAGGTGCAAATTTTAGACATCTATGGTATTTATTTTGATTTCATTTTTCAAGGGAAGCTGGCTTGTCTCTACAGCTCTTCATTTGACAGGGTAATACACTTTTGTCCCAGCTACCAGAAAAGCCAGCAGGTCTGTTAGCAGACAGGAGATAATGATCTTGTTGGAAAGTTATCTGTAGAATGCAACAGGAAATCCTGGTGAAAATGCTGACCACCATGCTCCCAGTTGTTCCAGCTGTGATCCTGACCACCATCTTAGGGTGTGACCCAGGAGAAGGAGGGGATGCTGGCATCATAGGACTCCATGCTCACACCTTCCTTCCTCACAGAGTCCAGGCACTCAGATTTCCATCAGCAGTGTCTTTATTGCACATGATAACCCAACTGCAAGTAGTGGATCTGCTATCTTCTCACGTTGCTCTCTCCTCACACTGCTATCACTGGTGTCACCAGGCAGGCCCTGGAGCTACAAGCTACCTGAGCCTGAATGGGCCCCTGAGCCTGAGGGCCGCCTGTAGGGTTTCCAGCATAAGAGAAGTCTGCTGGATCAGGCCAAGGGCCCATTTAGCCCAGCATCTTGTTCTCAAAGTGGACAACCATATACTTGTGGGAAATCTTCAAGCAGGACCTGAGCTCAAGACCCTCTCCCTTCCTGTGGCTTCCTTTGGTATTCAGAAGCATCACTGCCTCTAGCTGTGGAACCATCATCCCTAGTAGCCACTGATAGATTTATCCTCCAAGATTTTGTCCAATCCTCTTTTAAAACCATTGGCCTGATCTAGCACTCTCTTCCTGTGTTCGTATGTTCTTCCCACTGCTGGCTATCCAGTTTACATTCACATTTTTGCACCACACACACACACACACACACACAAACACATCTGTAGCGAGCAGGGCTCCCAACTTGCAAATTAGTAGCAGAGGTTGAGGGTGACATCTCTGCCAATACTGCTCTGTTGACTATGAGACTAGGCTGGAAACTGAACCCAAGACCTGCAAGATGCAAGTTCAAAGCCCAGTCCACAGGGGTGTGCTGCCTTTTGCTTTTGTTCTGATCTGACAGCCATCATTGGTTTGATGTGTGCCTGATATCTCTTGCCACTTTAAGAAATGCTGAGCCCCTAATCCATTTCAATCCCTCTCTCCTTGCTTCTGAAATAATTCTCTGAAAGAGCTTGGGAGTGGAGGGGGAGGAGGGTGGAGGTCAGGGCTGTGGCTTAAACATTTTTTGTCAAAACACTGTCCCACCAAGTTCAAAACCGACTCCCACCCACAGAAGTTAAGAGACAATTACGATGTGGCAATTTCAGACAACCTAATCCCTGGCCAAGATACCTTTGTTCCCCATCTCCACCTGGAGAGGATAAGGTGAGCAGTTCATTAGTTTGCTGGAGCATGTGCTGAGTATTAAATCTTACTTCAAATAAAGAAGGGAGGGGACAAAAAAGAAAAAGACAACACACTTCCAGCTGTGTACTTTACCATAAGGAAGAAAACAAAAACTTAGCTGGGAGATGAGAGGCAGAGGAGATGGGAGGTGGTGGCTGTCATTCAGTGGCAGAGCACATACTCCCAGGTCACTAGCTGGCATCTCTAACCACAAGCATCTCAGGCAAGGCTATAAAGAGATGCTAGAAAACTGCCTGCCAAGTAACATAAAAAGCTTAGGAGAGCCTGCTGGATCAGGCCAATGGTTCATCTAGGCCAGCATCCTGTCCTCACAGCTGCAATACATTTTTCTTAATGCAAGAAAGGGACATCACAGCTAGATCAGGGCCTGTTTTAGCAAGGCGGCAAGTTTAACCTTGTTGGCATCCGTCTGCCTCAGGAGACAATGGAGGAGTGCGCCACCGCAGGTGAAGTCAAACTGTTGAAAGTTTGCAGCACCTGCTATGACAGTAGAGACTGTTATGAGAGAGCCATATTTTGTTGCTGTTGCAGCAGACCATGGCGTCTGGTTGTGCTCTGCAGATTCATTATGGTGTTTCTTCTCTCTGCACTTCTAAGAAGCCCTAATTAGGAGAGCTCATCAGGTAAAATGTGAACTACCTCTTAACATTATTTTCACATACAACTTTCACAACAATTGGCTGGTCTAGACATACTCCTAGTATGTACTTTCTGTTTGGGGAAAATGTGTGCTTTTTAGGTTCTCGAATTCCTTTTTTATTATTTTTAAGAGTTGGTACCTAAGAAGAAAACCCTTGAGCAATGATACATTTGTCTTTGGAAGAAGAATAATTTATCTCCATGCCAGCTGTTTAGCCTGGTTTCCCATGCTTGAAAATTTAGATTTATTGGATGCCACAAATAGAAATGGCATAGCCATTTAATCGTCTTGTGTTCCATGAAGGGGAGAGAGTGGTTAAGCAGAGAGAAAAGTCAAGGCAGCGCAGAAGCAAGACAACTGGAGAAGGTGGTGAGAAGAGGGCCTTTTCTGCACAGCCAAACTCAAGATGGATCAAGACCGTTGATAAAAGTGTGTCATTATTGTATCATATTTTATGATGGACTCTTCTATTGTTTTGATGCATGACTTTGATATTCCGTACACCCGCTTTGAATATATCTTTTTCAGTGCAAAGCTGTATATAAATGTTTTAAAATAAAGAAAATGCCAAGGATTGAACCTGGGACCTTTTTTCATTCAAAGGTTGTGCTATCTTTTAATCAAGATGGCAGGATTATGTGTCAAAACAAATGTCAGCCAGTCCTGGGTTCAGATTTTTTTAAAAAATAAAGGTGCCGATTTCTTAAGCAATGTATTCTGGATGCAGCCAAGTACACTAGCACACTTACAAATAAATAACATTTAACAGTGAACTTGTTTGGTTGAAGTAGAATGCATAGCATTTTGCTTGTCTTTAGACATCCTAAAACTTTAATTATGAAAGGCATTTATAATGGTTGCTCAGTGTCTGGCACTATGTATATACCATGCACAGCGGCTGGGGGAATGGGTGCCATTTGCTGCAAATGTCTTGGACCAGTCCTTTGGGAAGGGGGAATGGCTTGAAGCATGTGAACCCCTCCTCTGCCATCTGAAATGGAATAACCCAGCCACCATGTGATTTCCTCTGATTGCTTCTTTCAGTACTACATGGAGAAAAATAGATGACAGGTTTTCAGGCCAATGATAAAAAAAAAAAAATCAATGAAGGGATGTGAATTAAACACTAACTTTCCCAGTTCCTAATGGATGCTTCTGCTGGAGAGCACAGAGTCCTGGAAAACCCCACTTGTGCACAGATATGAAGACAGAAATGTTTTGTGGTTCTGGACAACTTTGAGAAGGGTACATAGCTGACTGATACCTATTTTGCTGTAGAGTGACCACAGCATTGGGGGGGGGGGGGAGGGAGTAACCTTCACAGGAAAAAAAGAGGAAAAAGAAGAGTGCAGATCAGCATGAAGATCACAGGTGCTAATTTGTATGTATATATGCAAATGTAGAAATTACTACTATAATTTTAATAGAAGCTACAGGGACCCTGTTCTCTTTTTTGATGGGGCTTTATTCAGCCAGACTTGGACCCGGCAGCCCATCCAATAGAGGACTGTCCTCTGCAAAATAGGTCACAGGGCCACCCTACTTGACTGCCTTTCAGTAGTGTCAATAAAAAGGCGAGAACTTAGAGCCTGTCAAAAGATCTTACGGAATACAAAAACATTGCTCCAGAAAGCGGCAGACAAGAATGATTTGCAGTTCAGCTCCTCTAGTTTGTGATAGAAGCTGTAAAATAAACAATCTGGTGCAGCTTTGACGTTTTGTGGCTAGATCATGTGAGGGCTTCAAGAAATAATAAACAAGCTATTTGAAAGAAAGGAGTAGGCTGACGTTGGGGGGGGACACCTCATTCCATGAATTTTGTTTGATTTAACAACACCTCATTCCAGCTTCTTCTTCTTCTTCTTCTTCTTCTTATTATTATTATTATTATTATTATTATTATTTTATTAACAACAACAACAACTTGAACTTGAATAAAATATGGGAGGCAGGTAAGCCCTGCTGTCCATAATTGATCACAAGATCCCTGCACACCATTTGAATGGCAATGCTCATCAACTTTGGGAGGGGCTGCCCCCCTCAAATATTTTATTGGGGGCAAAGGGACCCTGGCCCCTAGGAGATGGCTCCTATGAATATTATTATTAATTGGAGAGAGCAGAGCATAAAACTCATGAGATATTGCAGCTGGAAAGCAGGGAAGTTTGTTAGAGAACTGAAAGCGAGAGAAGCAGGAATCACTACCATTTTTGCTGGACCTCCTTCATACCTAAGAGCAGTCTGGCACGTTCAGCAAAAATCAAGTAGTTGCAATTTCCCTCCATCTTTATATCTCCCAGCCACGAAAGACTACCGGGTGGAACTGTAGCTCATTGCTGGAACCTATGCTTTGGATGCAAAGGCCTCAGGTGCAATCCTTTGCCTCTCCAGGTAGGACTAGGAGAAAACTTTGGCCTGAAACCCTGGAGAGCTGCTTCCAGTCATCATGGACCAGGGATAGCCAACATGGTACATTCTGGATGTTGTCAGGTTCCAGCTCCCAGCATCCTGGTCAGTATGGACAATGGTCAAGGATGATGGGAGTTGTAGTTCAGCAACATCAGGAGGCAGTGGTATAGTGAGGGGGGGGGGCTCACAGGGGTGGTTGCCCCGGGCACAAAGTTTGTTAGGGGAACAAAATTTCAACACCCAGTGCTGCCTCAATACAGCCACATGCTTCCATTGCTGAGCTCCATTGAAAATGACTTCTCTATGCGAACTAGGAAGTGACCTCTCCAAACAATGGAACAACTCTTATTTTCTTATCTCTGTGACTGAGATCTCCTGGGTGATGTGGATGCCTTAGGCAATTGAATTTGCATGTGTACGCCATCAATTTCCTTCCCACTCATGCACCCCCTCTGCACAGCCCCGGGCTCGGGCAACCCACGCTACACCACTGTCTGGAGGGTGCATGAGAGCCAGTGTGGTGTAGTGGTTAAGAGCGGTAGTCTCGTTATCTGGGGAACCGGTTTCGCTTCCCCGCTCCTCCACATGCAGCTGCTGGGTGACCTTGGGCCAGTCACACTTCTCTGAAGTCTCTCGGCCTCACTCACCTCACAGAGTGTTTGTTGTGGGGGAGGAAGGGAAAGGAGATTGTTAGCCGCTT
Organism: Podarcis liolepis; assembly: GCF_965112155.1. Taxonomy (NCBI): domain Eukaryota; kingdom Metazoa; phylum Chordata; class Lepidosauria; order Squamata; family Lacertidae; genus Podarcis; species Podarcis liolepis. Next base: position 22,984,968 of record NC_139567.1, on the reverse strand, counting down.
TGAGACTCCTTAAAGGGAGTGAAAGGCGGGATATCAAATCCAAACTCTTCTTCTTCTTCTTCTACCATATCGGCTACTCCTGGTGCATATAATACTGAGCTATAGGGGCCAAGAGTGTAAGGAGGTTTCCTATCTGAGAAGGACCATAGCTCAGTGGTAGAGCATCTGCTTTGTGTGCAAACTGTTCTAGGTTCAATCCCTGGCATCTCCAGGTAAGGCTCAGAATGCCACCCTATGGAACCCCGGTGAGGTGTTTCCTCCTTTTTGGTAATGTGACCCATCTGCTGAGTAGTCTTCAAAGGTGGCCCCATATGAACTCAATTGAAATAATCAAAAAGAGCTTGGAAAATCCATAAGCCCTAAGCAGCTTGGAACCTACCAATAAAATCAACAGAGAGGGTGCTCCTGAACGTACCACTTGCAAGCAAAATTTGAAATCTGAATATCAATATGAAAATCACCATAGGGATAAATATAGCTCATAACCCACCTGGGAAGCAAAATAACCTGGGAGGAGGGATACCTTCTTAGAATTAAGCACCAGCAAAGACCTGGGAACAGAAATGTATCTTTAATATAGTCAGAGTATCATAATGTCAGTGCTCACCTACTCAAAGATGGAGATGGTTCCACAATAAGGGTGCCATCACAGAGAAGGCCCTTCCTCTGGTTGCCACCAACCAAGCTTCTAAAGGTTGCAGTGCAAGCAAGAGGGTCTCATTGGCAGCTCATAATAATTGCACAGGGCAGTGGTGGAAAGGACATCCTTTTAGATCTCCTGGTCTGAAGTTGCTAGGACTCTGTAAGTAAAAAATCAGAACCTTAACACACCCACCCAGCACATTACAGAGGTCCAGTCTCAAGCTTACCAATGCATGGGTCACAGTGGCAAGGCAGTCCCTTGCTGTGACATATGTGAAATGCTTTGTTATTTAAATTTATTGGATGAATTCTGAGCAACTTCTTCTTCATCTTCTTCTCCTTCTTCTTCTTCTTCTTCTTCTTCTTCTTCTTCTTCTTATTATTATTATTATTATTATTATTATTATTATTATAGCAAAAAACCCACCAAGGTATACTTAGTATTTACCTGTTGCTTTTCTGTCGCTGTTATTTTCAACAACACTTTTTACAGCTTGCAGAATACTGGTTGTTGTTTCTAAAAGAAGGTAGAAGTGCTTTACGTTGCACATGCTGACGCCATCCCATAATAAGCCACAGGCGGTGGGTAAGCCACATTCCTCACCGGCTGAACCTTTTCCACCCTTCTCCTGTTATCTCTGGGCCCATTGTTTTCATTCCTGGGATTTCGTCAATCAGCACTTTCTCTTCTTCCTACTGGCTTTTTTTTATCAGGCTCTTCGCAAATAAATTTGTCACACTCCATCCCTTTGCTCCAATCTCTCCCTGCACCCCACCCCATGGAGCAAGAGAGTGAGAGAGTGTATGGATAATCTTTTCAGTGATTCCCTGACAGTTTTATCTGTTCTCTCTTACACATTCAGAAAGCATTGGGAAGTGAAGTATAGAGGGGGGAACCACACCTTTGTGGCTGGAGTGAATTAAGCAGAAGTGTTAATTTTTGTGTGCTGTTGTCTTTTTAATGCTTTATTCAGAGCAAAACAAAAGTAAAAATTATTGTTGCATCTAACATTTATGCCATGCCTTTCTGTCATTGATCCCTTCCACTTCTGATGTATGGGGCAGAGTGCCATTGCTTCTGTAGCCAAAACAGCGCCACCTATATAGAAGAGGGAGTTATCAGCAAGCTGATTTAGTAATAATAATAATAATAATAATAATAATAATAATAATAATAATAAGTAGAAATTAACAGGGAGGGGGAAAGCCACAACACAAGCCAAAGAGGGTTGAGCTCAGTAGCCATGGAATTCTGCCTGTCTGTTGCGAGATGGGAACAGGAAGCTGGGTTAGAGAGGGGATGTATTGACTGAAACACTGCAAATGAGCAGACTATGCTGCAACATTTTGTTGCAAAGCACCCTGGTAAAAACTACATAGAAGACATCTAACAAAATTAGATAATCGGAGACTGCCAGTGAGATTCAAAGCACGTTCAGATCCAGGGGGTTTCTCTTCAGGCGATAAGATTTACAGTGTAGTGGTTAAGAGCGGTGGACTCATAATCTGGTGAGCTGGGTTCGCTTCCCCGCTCCTCCACATGCAGCTGCCGGGTGACCTTGGGCCAGTCACACTTCTTTGAAGTCTCTCAGCCCCACTCACCTCACAGAGTGTTTGTTGTGGGGGAGGAAGGGAAAGGAGATTGTTAGCCACTTTGAGGCTCCTTAAGGGGAGTGAAAGGCGGGATATCAAATCCAAACTCCTCCTCCTCCTCTTCTTCTTTCACACATTCGAACAGATTCAAACCCCCATCCCTGTTGAAAAGGCTTTAGGGTAGCAGCATTGGGGTAGGCCACTCCCCTTGAGACTTTGGACAGCAACTGCCTGTTAGAAGCCGTCAGAACAGACACTGGAGTACATCTGCTATATATTTTAGAACATGGTTTTTCCTGTTTATCTGCCTGTCTTCTGTATAGGTTCAACTGCCTCTTAAGATATCATTGCCAAACTCAGTACTATGGTTCCCAAGGTGTGAGTGGGGTCTACCTTGGTGTTTGGATGCCATTTTGCCTCAAGATAGCAGACTGAAACATGACCTTAGAATGACTTCAGCCATGTTTTGTTTTGTTTTAGCATAGGCTTGTTTGCCTCTTGAAATATCATTGCAAACTTGGTGTGGGGGTTCCTGAAGTGGTCTTCACTTACATTTTGACACCAGGTACCATTTTGTTTCAAGATGATGGAACAAAATGTGACTTTGGCATAATGTCACCCATTTTTTGGCATAGGTTTGGCCACCTCTCAGTACATCATTCCCAAATGTGTTCACAGGAGGAGACTGGCGGTAGTTGTCAACATTTTGATGCTAGGTGCCATTTTGATTCAAGATGGTGAACCATCAAGATGGTGGTCTGATTTCACTCAATTTTTTGGGTGTAACTCACAAATTACACTATCCATTTCAAAATCACACTTTTTTTGTTTCAAAATATTCCCGGGCAGCGCCAGACACTCTGCGCTAGTGGATGAATAAGTCTGCCACAATGCAATACAGCTTCCTTCACAGGTTCACAAGCAACTGGAAGGTACACCTCAGCCAGGTGCAGACAGCTCCATGAGTGAGCCAGGCCAGAGGCTTACAGGTTGGTGCACCAAAGAGCCCCTCACCCTAGCCTCTGGATCCTGGGACACCTTCCAAGCTAACAAATTGCATGGGTAAGCTTCACCTACTAGATACACCTTTATAATATTGCCTCTTCTCTAATGAGCAGTGGAGACAGCTAATCTGGGTTCATTTACTGCCTGGCTCTGTTCTAAGGCAATAATCCCCTGGTGTTCTCTGTGGAGCATCCTGAGCTTTGGGGGTGGGAAGCCGGCGACTTCTTTCATTGATCTCCAATCTGACAAATGTCAGCAGCTGCAGATAATATCTGCTCTCCTCCTTCCAGTGTTGCGAGGGGCAACTGTCTTGAAGTCCTCTATTCTCATGCTCTTGGGAGATGGGGGGATGGGGATATAAGAAAATCTAATGGGCCCAGTGGCTTTTCTGGCTATCTCTGCTATTCTACTGTTTTGGTTTATAGACCAAAAGAGGAGACATGGTTTTCTCTTCCAGCCAGCCTAGGATGCTTACAAAGGTCCAGTGACAAAAGAGCAAAAGGCTCCCCAAAAACCCTTTCTGTTCTGCCCCTTGCTTGGGATCCACCCGAAAGCATTCTTTTCTGCTTTCTTTTCTTAATATACTTTGTTCCTGGAGCATGTTGTTCTGATGCTAGGCAAGTGGTTGTGGGGGAGGAAATGAGGAACTGGGGAAATGGTTTCATAACAGCAATCTCTGCAGAACTCTTGAGAGGATGAAGATGCTTCTTAAGAACCATGCCCTGTTCCATAGGGACATTCACTTCATTCAGATACCCTACACCAGGCATTCTCAAACCCCAAACATCCAGCTGTTTGGGACTACAACTCCCTTCATCCCTGACCACTGGTCCTGTTATCTAGAGATGGTGGGAGTTGTAGTTCCAAAACAGCTGGAGGGCTAAGTTTGGGGATGCCTGCCCTACACACATTATGTTTATCCTGCAGGATGGCAAAATGTCCAGGAAAACTATGTGATCTTCCCTTCAAGCACCTGAGGCCTGATTCATGGAAGATATGCTGGTTTCTAATAATCCACTGTTAAGATTTCTCCCTCAGACTATGAAATGTTTATGAACATACTGTGATGTCACAGCAAGAATGGCAGGATTCAAAGCAAAATCTTCAGCTAGTTGTGAAATTTGCTTTATTTGCTCAGAGGTGTGTGTGTGTGTGTGTGTGTGTGTGAGAGAGAGAGAGAGAGAGAGAGAGAGAGAGAGGGAGAGAGGGAGAGAGAGAAATTATACATTCTCGCAAGGAGCCAAAATGCTGGAGTTCCTCTGATAAAATCCTACTCTGATCCACATGATCGAGAACATGTGTGGAGTCTGGGTTGTAAAGGAAATCGCCTACTGTATGAAGAAAGAGAAATTGTTTTTAATAGCTCCTCACCAGGGATTTATTCTCCAAATTCCTAAATAGGGAGGGGGTGTCCAGTCCCCAACCCTTCCCAGCTGCACTCCATCCCAAGGTCAACAGCACATGGCTTTAGATTTCTGAAAATGATAATAATGAAGGCTGCACCAGAATATAGAGGCAGAAAAACTCATTGACCAAGGCTGCTGAATGTTTCACACTATAAACAGGGATTTAAAGGGTTTTAGGTCATGCATACCTAAGAGATTGCCTACTTCCTTCTGTCACATTGACATTCCTATCATTGTCCAAAATGGCACTAGCCAAACCTTCTACAAGGATTCATACAAAGCTGGTCCAAGACATTTTGCTGCCTGAGGTGAAGGGCAAGACACCACCTTCCACTTACAGAATCCAATTAAATGGGAAATTGAATTTTGCTTCAACGCTTGAGACAGGACAACATTCCCCACCACACTTGAGGGCAGCAGGCTAATATAGAAGGTGCAGAGCAGGACTTGTGGTTTATATCCAATGCTAGCCCTACCCTGAGTACACCCATCAAAGTTAAGGGACATGACTACCTTCTGTCTGTTCATTTCAGCGAGTCTACCATGAGCAGAATTTAGTTGGATGCAACCCAGAGCCCTGTCTTCTCCAACAGATCAGGAGGAGTGATTGGAGAGGCAGCTGATGCCTTCCACACAGCCCAGCTTCTGCACCCTGAGGAAACCGTCTCACTCTGCCTAATGCCAGGGCCGGCCCTGATTGCAATCTTTATGAGGGCTCTCTCCTCCTCTTTGCTCAGTTTCATACATTCCAGATGTTCAAGGTAGGTTTGATGTGAATGGCAACGAACAAGCAGGCATTGTCACTCCTGTGGACAGGTCAACTCATGAGGACTTGTGCAGCTGAGCTGGGTGGAAATGGTGGTAAAGCCCAGGATATGTGGAGCTTGTGGTGCTCATGTATCCTTAATGTGGGGCATATGAACCATTGATTTTGCACATAACTCTGCACTCAGTTAGATGAGAGTGGCAGTTTGTTCCAGCAGCTCCTACTGGTCCTGTTTACAGTCTCTTCATCATCTGTGGACCATCTTTATTATAGTCTTCAACCTGCTCTTGAAGCATCTTTTCCACAAGATTGTCCTCCTTCTATCAGAAGAAGGGCCCATCTACTCCAGCATCTAGCTTCTCTGTGTCTCAGGGTAACACTTCATGTATCTGATGAAGTCGTCTCTAGACCACAAAAGCTTCTGCCATAACAAATCTATTAGTCTTTAAGGTACCACAAGACTCTATGCTGTTCATGCTAAAGACTGCTATTAGCAATTGGATTGTTCAGGTCGATGGCAGCCCTTCCTTCCATCCTTCCTTCCCTCCTTCCTTCCTTCCTTCCTTCCTTCCTTCCTTCCTTCCTTCCTTCCTTCCTTCCTTCCTCTCTCAAAAAAATGGATTCCTTCAGAATCCGCCAGAGCCAACCTAGTAATTGCCTTGACATGTCATAGTCAAGCTCATCCATCACACACTGCAACATGACATATCAGCCAGGGAAATTCAAAAAGAAGCAGTTTTCTGTCTGCTCTGATTTGCCAATAGGAGGAAAGCAATGCCTTTGGAAGAAGAAGAAAAATACCCACAATTTTAAGTGTTTAGATAGCACAGTTCTGCCAATATATTTTCCCTCCCCAGAGATCAAGCAGGGTAGATGCATTCTACCTAAAACACAGCTCAGGATGAAATTCAGGATTCTGCTCCTGTGGAGAATGGATTGGATGGAGACTACATTCGTTTGAACTTAGGTCCCATTGAAATAGGCAAAACAAGTCAATCATGATGACTTACATAACTTGAGTCCCATTGAGTTCAGTGGGAACTGACTTCAATTAACTTACAGAGCAATCCTAACATCAGAAAGCCAGGGCAAGTTATGCTGGTGTCAGTTACCCCTATTCAAAACTCCATGCAGAAGGAATTTGATTTACATATCCCTTTTTGCCAGCCTTTCTTTTGTCTTGGGTTGCTAGGTCATGTGACTGAGATGAAAGGAGATTGGAAAAGGTATAAGTCTCTCCTTGCCCTGTCCCACCCCCATTGATGCCCCTGCTGCCCCCTGCCATAATTCCCTTTAAGGACCATAAAGAAGGCTGATCGCCGAAGAATTGATGCTTTTGAATTATGGTGCTGGAGGAGACTCTTGAGAGTCCCATGGACTGCAAGAAGATCAAACCTATCCATTCTTAAGGAAATCAGCCCTGAGTGCTCACTGGAAGGACAGATCCTGAAGCTGAGGCTCCAATACTTTGGCCACCTCATGAGAAGAGAAGACTCCCTGGAAAAGACCCTGATGTTGGGAAAGATGGAGGGCACAAGGAGAAGGGGACAACAGAGGACGAGATGGTTGGATAGTGTTCTTGAAGCTACCAGCATGAGTTTGACCAAACCGCGGGAGGCAGTGAAAGACAGGAGTGCCTGGCGTGCTCTGGTCCATGGGGTCACGAAGAGTCAGACACGACTAAACAACTAAACAACAACAACAATTTCCACCTGCCTAAGTTCCTCTGGCTGAACCCCAGGTGAGCTAAGGTGAGGAACGTACATCAGCACATCTCTGGCTCAGCCAGGGTGAGAGATTTGTGCTGACTGAGCCCTGGTTGAGACAAGAAAGCCCAAGACCTGCCGAATCCAAATTCTCTCATCCCAGCCCATCTTGGGTTCAGATTGCACTGTATCCAACCCAAATTGCTTCATGAGTGCAAGCACCCAAAACTGCATTTCTGAACTGTGGTATACCAGTGTGCATGTGTATATTTTCCTCACTGCACACTGCATTGTGGGCTCTTTAGTTTTAAGGTGTCTATAGCCTTAGGACTACAGAACCCTTGATACAGTGCAACTGCGAGCAAAACATGTGGGCACAAGCGCTACCTTGTTTATGCAGCAGCTGCAGTCACAAAACTTAGGACTACTGTGTTGGGGTTGTTTCTGCGGTCCTCAAGGAGGCAGTGGGATGGCTGCTCCCGAAAAATTTCCACCCTGGACCTGCTGATAAAGAGGAACTGCTGACCAGTCAGTCATGCATTCCGTCTTTCAAGGCAAGGTACTGGAAAAAGCGAGGGCACAGAAGCTGCAGGCATTCTTGGTGAATACCAATAATCTAGATCCTTCCCAGACTTTCAGGCCAGGTTATGGGATAAATCAGCCTTGGTGGCTCTTTACTGAGAGCAGGAAATGTGACCATTCTCCTCCTTATTAGTTTCTCTGTAGTTTTGATATTGTTGACTACGGCATCCTCCTAGACTTGGGAGATCCCTCACTGTATCAAATTGAGCTGCCAAACCTTGGGTGGTATCTGATGTAACGCTGATTTAAAAGTCACTTATTGGTATATTTATTGTCCCAGCTCCTGCCAACTCAGCAGTTTGATATCACGCTAGTGCAAGTAGATAAATAGGTACCGCTGTGGCGGGAAGGTCAATGGTGTTTCCGTGCAGTCTGGTTTCCGTCACAGTGTCCAGTTGCACCACAAGCGGTTTAGTCCTGCTGGCCACATGACCTGGAAAGCTGTCTGTGGACAAATACCGGCTCCCTCGACCTAAAGCAAGATGAGTGCCGCACCCCATAGTCACCTTTGATGGGACTTAACCGTCCAGGGGTCCTTTACCTTTACCTTTACCTTTACCTTTACCTATTGGTATACAGTGGTAAGAAGTCCATTCTTAAACCAAAGCATTCTTAAACCAAGGCGTACTTCACTCAACAGGAAGTGAAGCATGTTCTTATTCCAAGGCAAAGTTCACAAACCAAAACACCTACTTCCAGGTTTGCAGCTTTCTTAATCCAAGTTGTGCATAAACTAAGCTATTCTTACAGTAAACCAAGGTACCACTGTACAGTACTTGTTATATTGGTGAAATGTTTTGCACTAGTGGAACATTGTTAAACAAGAAAATGCAAATGCATAACCAGGTATGCAGTAACTTTATTGCACAATAGATTGAGCAATTAGTTTCCAATAGTGCATTGGCTGTATTTGATTCCTCTCTTGTGCAACATGAAAACTCACTTTTCTGATAGCCCAATAGCCCTTGCACTAGTGGATAGAGAACATGGGATACAGACCTTGATTTCTCAGCTTTATTATTATTATTATTATTATTATTATTATTATTATTATTATTAACACGCCACTGTCTGACTGCTCTTAGTGATTGCTTGCATTTCCAAAGTGATGATGTTGATGATGATTACAACTGATTTCTTAATCATCTCCTCAATGCGATTTGTGCATAAAATAATTAAACACACAAAACCAACAGAGGCATTTAAAGCAAAACTATGAGGCAAATCCCGTGCTTGCATCAACAAGGTACCTTTACTAGGACACTTTGGATTAAGGAAATAGTTCCGAGGATAACACATGACCCGATTCCGGGATTTCATTTGATTGTGTACCCCTTTGCTTTGAATTTTCCTTCAACTGCACAGCAGAAAAGAAAGGAAGAAAAGTTACCCCCCACACCGTCCAAGCCAGACCAAGTGCTCTGAATTTTTATTGGGAAAGTATAAAAGGGCTCTGCATTCTTACCTTTATTTTGAGACCTCCTACATGAAACAGGAAGGGAAAACATAAAAGCTTTGCTTCTTTTAAATTAGTTGGAGGGCGGGCTATTTTTACCCCACCCCCCACCCCTTACTGTAATGAGAGAGAGAGAGAGTGAGAGAGAAGGCTATTTTTGAGAAGCTACAAAGACTTTTGAATTTCAATACCCACCAATAGCAGAAGCATGGTTTTAATTTACAGTTGTGGGTCCCCCTCCGCCACGGCCCCTCCTCTCCACATCCCTTCTCTTTCACATGAATCCTATAAGTGAGATGTGTTGCTACAACGAATCCCACAGGGACAGTCTGGACAAAAGTCGAGGAACAGCTGGAGAACTACAGACTGCGAAAGTCTGCCCCTGACGCTGATATGAATTATTAGTTTAGTCAGAGAAATACCTCTCTCCCTTCTCCTGCCATAGGCAATCATAAGCAGCACTTGGAAAGAATTAAAGCACTGCCTCTCCCCTCCCTCCCTCCCTCCCCCCCTCCCAGCCAGGAGCAGCTAAATGAAGATTTATATCTTTTTAAAATAAACGACACTCTTCCATTCATACCCTTTCCAACTTCCCGCTCTCCATTTCCTCCCATGCGCCCTTCCTTTGATTTCATTTTAAAACGGGATTCTGTAATAACTACCTGCTCAACATGATTCCCTACTGCCATCCTCCATTGCCTTTAGGCCACCAGACAGGCCATGGGGCCGTGGGGTGCGGGAAGAGAGGCATGAGCATGAGGACCCCAAAGTCCAGGATGCAAGCCTTGCTTCTCTCCATGCACATGGCCAAAGTCATAATGAGGACTAGGAGATTGTATGCCACCTAAGGGTGGACAAATCTGACAATTTCAGTTTCTCGCAGTTTCTCCTTTTAAGCCACTTTTAAGTTCCATTCTTCACATTTTCATATCAGTACAGAGAAGAGAGAATACTTCTTTGTGCACACGGGCCATTGTCCTGATCCAACCTGCACTTCTTATTTTTCTTGTTCTTATCAGTTTGCAAAGCGTGTGTGTTTCTTAAGTAATGAAAAATCATCAGTATTTTAGCCTGTAATTTTCCTAATACAGTGGACGCTCAGGTTGCGAACATGATCTGTGAGGGATGCATGATTGCAACCCACAGCGTTCGCAACCCGCAGCAGCGCATCTGCACACACACGGGTTGCAATTCGGCACTTCTGCGCATGTGCGACTGCCGAAACGCAGAAGTAACCCGTTCCGGTACGTCTGGGTTTCGGTGGTTCGTAACCTGAAAAAACGCAACCTGAAGTGTCTGTAACCCAAGGTATGACTGTATTCATGTTTTTGCATGCCACTTAGCATGTTTGCAAATGATTTCCTGCTGCTTTGATGCACTTCTTGTATGTTATTTTAGCAAAGCTATTTCCTGCTCCCCGGGAAATGACGTTGTGGGGTGGGAGCAAGCCCTCCCCACGCGCATGGGGCAGGATAGCTCCAGCGCCATTGGAGGGTCCTCGGCCACGTCATCCCTAGGCCATCCAATTTGGACGGTCCGGGGGCATGGCGCGGGCCGAGGACTCGCCCCTTTTTCTCCCTGCTCGGTCAGTTCTCCCTCCCTCCCTCCCTCCCTCCCTTAGGCTAGGCTCTTTATCTCTTGACATTGCTATGGACCTCGGTTGGTCGCCTGCTGAAGGGGCCTGGTAGGAATTTTTCCCACTTGGCAAATTGGTACCTGCCATTTGGTTTTTCGCCTACCTTGTAGCAAATTGTCACAACTTTGTAAGGTTTGGCGGTTAGGCATTGGAGTATTCGGTTGAAGGGGAGGGGAGGTAGTGGTTTCACTATGCCCAAATTAACGAGGTTGTTAAGTTGGATAAAAAAACAGGATTCCAGGTGGAAAAATCGAAACTTGAGACAGAGTTGTTAGAACCAAAGACCAAGGTATTATCGAGAATGTACAACTTGCTGCTTAAATGGAATACACAGGATGAGACAGTCAAATCAGCCATGATAAAGTGGGCTCAAGACATTGGTTACAATATTGTGTTTGAAGACTGGGAAAGGTTATGGACCACCGGTATGAAATTTACGGCATGTAATGCCTTGAAGGAAAACATTATGAAAATGATATACAGGTGGTACATGACCCCAGTCAAGCTTGCTAAGATATACCATTTGTCTGACAACAAATGTTGGAAGTGCAAGGAGGCTGAAGGAACATTCTTTCACCTTTGGTGGACTTGCCCAAGAGTGAAGGCCTTCTGGGAAATGATCTATAACGAGTTAAAAAAGGTGTTTAAGTACACCTTCCTTAAAAAACCGGAGGCCTTCCTCTTGGGTATTGTCGGCCAAAAGGTCCTAAAGAAGGATAGAACGTTTTTTATGTATGCTACTACTGCAGCAAGAATTCTGATCGCCAAATACTGGAAAACTCAAGATTTGCCCACGCTGGAAGAGTGGCAAACGCAACTGATTGACTACATGGAGTTGGCCGAAATGACTGCCAGAATCCGAGACCTGGGAGAAGAAGCAATGGAGGAGGACTGGAAAAAAATTTAAGAATTATCTGCAAAAATTTTATAAGTTATATGAACTATAAAATGACGCATAATTTGAAATACTAGCCCCAGCAATGAGAGTGCAACATTTATGAAATTGGATAACAATATTGAAGGAATCAAAGTTTAAATGTTAAAAATGATAATATGTTTTGTTTTCAGAGTAAATGGACAATAAGGGATTTAAACTTAAACTGCAATTGAAAGTACCAAAGAAACACATGAAACAAGGTTATAATTTGCTGATAAATTTATTGTTAAGAATGCATTGTGCGGGAGATGTGGGGAAGTTCGATAGAAAGTTGAAATAAGCTGTTGAAGGGTTATGACTCTTTTTATTTTCTTTTTATTTCTTTTCCTCTTTCTTTTTCTGTCTTCTGTCTATGTTTGAAAAAATGCAATAAAAACTATTTTTAAAAAAAAAGGGGAGGGGAGGTAGTGGCCATCACCTACCCCTCCTAATTCAAGGGTATTCCATTAAAGGAATCCGAGGGGTGTGGTCTCTGTCAGAAGCCCCAGATGGGGGGTTAGGGCCATGACACAACCCCTAGCAGTGACCTTGGGGGAGTTCCTAGTTGATGTGCATCAACAGGGATCCCCCTACTGGTGGTTAACCCTTCCAAGACTTCCTGCGGATGGGCAGGAGTCAGATATAGTCGTGTAGTTTCCAGTGCCTAAGCCAATACCACTCACATTCTGTAACCAATAAAGTTGTGTCCTTTTTCGCCCATTGACCTAAAATACGGTTTCATGTGTCTTTATTCCACTTTCCAGGAGGGTTTGGGACCTTGCCATGTAAATATATGTGTTTTGACTCATACTTTCCCCAAATATACATATTTTTGTACGCTTTATTTGGAGGGGAGCTGCATTACAAAATTCAGAGGAACATGAGTTTCAATGGGAAGTTGTGTTTCGGTTGTCCTGCTGTTTCAGGAAGTGCTAATTATCTAGGTTCATGTTAAAATATAGGCCAAACCAAATTTCTCCCCCTAGTGTTACTCCAGGGTCATTCAAACCATAAATGAAAACAATGGATTTCATGGGAGCATCCTGGATAGCTCAGTTGGTTAGAGTGTGGTGCTGATAATGCCAAAGTTGCGGGTTCAGTCCCCGTAAGGGACAGCTGCGTATTCCTGCATTGCAGGGGGTTGGACCAGATAATCCTCAGGGTCCTACCCAATTCTATGATTTTATGACCCTGGAATCCATTTCCCTTAGTAGACAATCTTGGGGTTATTCAAAGTTCGTTGTGTTGCTCTACAGAATTCTGCAACTCACTCCAAAAGAAATAACCCTTCTCGGTGATCATCATCTTATCATTATTATTGTACCCTGCCCATCTGACTGGGTTACCCCAGCCACTCTGGGTGGCTGCCAGCATATACATACAAAAACATAATAAAACATTAAACGTTTAAAACTTCCCTAAACAGAGCTGCCTTCAGATGTCTTCTAAAAGTCAGGTAGTTGTTTATTTCCTTGACATCTGATGGGAGGGCATTCCACAGGGCAGATGCCACTACCGAGAAGGCCCTCTGCCTGGTTTCCTGTAACTTCACTTCTCGCAGTGAGGGAACTGCCAGAAGGTCCTTGGCGCTGGTCCTCAGTGTCCGGGCAGAACAATGGGGGTGGAGATGCTCCTTCAGGTATACTGAGCCAAGGCTGTTTAGGGCTTTAAAGGTCAGCACCAACAGTTTTTCTTTCAGGACAGAAGTAAGCCAAGAGCTTCTGCTTCAGCGGATCAGATGCAAAAGAGAAAAGGGCCCCATCAACACCTAGAAGTAGAAATTTCAGCAGATGCTTGTCCCTTTGTAACAAGCTGAACCTGCCAGAATCCCTGCAAAAAATAAAATAAAATTACAGGGGCATCTGGTCCCCTTACCTCCGATCTTCTTCCCGAGAGCAGTCAATGCTCTTTCAACTCACTTCAGCCTTGAATTCCTCACCCCTGAAACTGTAAACAAATGAAAAGTTGGAAACAGCACATCAGAAGAGTCCCAGGACATGGGGGTGAGTTGTTACTTATCTTCCTTTTTTCCAAAAATAGCAAACTGGCTTAATGGACCCAAGAGCTTCATGGGGTCCATTTAGTCTTCCCATTTCCAGCTACTTCAAGGCTTAAAAAAAAAAAAAATCCTGGGCCTGCAACTTGCTGCTTTATCTCATTATCTCCTGTTTTGCATTTTAATGTGCTTTGCTCTAAAAAAGACCTCATTGATATTCTGTTCCAGCATGTGTTTGTTTGTATCTCTTGGGGAAATTTGCTACAGTTATTACTAAGTCAAAAGCACACACGGTTTCCTTAGCTCCTTTATAATTTTACTCTCTTATGGAAAACAATCCAATATTTCACACTTTGTGGGGCTGGGGGCGGCAGAGAAGAAGAGTCCTCTGGGTATAAGAAGTGCAACTGCCCCAGGATATGTGCATCTATTGATCTTTCATGAGCACAGATTCCAGCACACAGGAGCCCTCAAGTCAGAGATGGGCAGAGAGTGGGTGGGCCACCCTGGGCAGAAAGGGAGCACAGTTGAGGGGTGCCCTTTCTCTCAGTGTCCCACATTGCCTGGGATTTTCTCGCAATGGGCTTTTAATAGGACTGCAGGCTTTAATTGGTTGCAGAATACATTAAAGCAGGTTGTTGTTAGTCATGCTGCACTGTGGGTGTTTATTTGCCACTCGCAACTCCTGGGCGTCCTACTGAGAGACTTGGAACGGTGGATAAACTCCCTGTGCAGTCGATGGGTGATGCTGGTACAACCTGGGAGGATCGGTGTTGTCACCAAATTCCAGTAGAAAAAGAATTCCAGACAAATTTAAACATCCCTACACACATTTTTTTTAAAAAACAACAAAACTCAAATATTTGTGGGATTTTTAAAGTAACAAAAAATATTTTTTTATTAGGGCTGTCAACTCCCAATTGAATAAATATTAGTAAATTGAACATTTGAGTTTTATAGCCCCTCCTGTGGTCCTTCTGTATTATGCATTCATCATGATTTGTGCTCAGGATGATATCGGGGTTGTTACACATTATGCTGTTTTCATGATGTTTGAGCCTGTAAAACTTTCAAGGCGAACATACTGCTCCAGGTGGTGCATAGTCCATGTTCAGCTTCCCACTGAAACACTGTATTTTTTCATATTGCATATCTTCTAGAGGGTTTCTTTTGTTCTGTTTTTGTTGTGCTATTGCGCAAGTATGTCCCTACTCACTGAGTAACGGGCTGTTCCCTCACTGTGAGAAGCAAAGTTACAGGGAACCAGGCGGAGGGTCTTCTCGGTAGTGGCTCCCGCCCTGTGGAATGCCCTCCCATCATATGTCATGGAGATAAACAACTACACGACTTTTAGAAGACATCTGAAGGCAGCCCTGTATCGGGAAGTTTTTAATGTTTGATGTTTTGCTGTGTTTTTGTTATGTTGGAAGCCTCCCATAGTAGCTGTGGCAACCCAGTCAGATGGGTGTGGTATAAGTAATAAATAATAATTATCAAATTATTATTATCACCCCTGACCATTAGCCAGCTGATTGCTGAGGTTGATGGGACTTGAATCCAACAACATCTGCTACCTGGCAATGATCCACCATCATGTGGAGAAACCTTTACCCAAATGAAGTGATTTTTTTTTTTTATGGATGGTATTAACTTTGTTTCCACACCACAAGAGCAGCAGGGTCTTCTCACCATCCAGTCATGGAGTTGGCCAACCTGAAGGTGACTCTTGACACTAGGCCTAGTCAGGACCTTCACCCTTTTCCTAGTCAACCTGGTGCTTCCTTCACATGAAATATTTTCCCCTCACCCAACTGAAAGGGCCTCGATAGTATTATTTCTTATGTGACTGAGGTTTGAGGGTCTTCTGTCAGGTTCTTTAGCTGTGATTCCTGAATTGCAGTAGATTGGACAAGCTGACCCTTGTGTTCTCTTCCACTTCTACACTTCTGTGATTTCTGAATAGCAGGTTGGATTTCTTTGTGTTTCTTTTTCCTTGGTACTCTCTACCATTTTAGCTGAGATTATTATTTATGTTGGCTTGGGCATGATAGGGAATCAGAGGGGAGAGGAAACATAGGAGGAGGCAGGCAACCTTAGAAGCTTCTTCTCATCAGTGATTACCTTAATTGTCTTAAGCAAACTTCAAATCCCTCTGATTACCTGGCTTAAGAAAAATGTAAATATATGCCATGCGTGTTTAGTCATGTTTAAAAACGTAAATTGGTAGCACATGGAAATTGTGTGTGTTTGTTGTTTATCATCGGGAGATGTTTGCTTCCAGCCCAGAATGCCACATGCATTTCAGTGCTCACACAGAGTTCCTACACATGGCTCTGTTTCTTCCCATTAAAATGATCGGAGTAACCTTTGCCTGGATCAGAATAATGTTTGAACAAGTATTGCATACCCTCCAACATTTCTCTGATGAAAATAGGGACCTCCACAATAACAATACCCCAACCACCTGACTGAGTGGCTCTAGCCACTCTGGACAGCTTCCAAAATATATAAAAACATAATAAACATTATACAGTAGTACCTGGGGTTAAGAACTTAATTCGTTCTGGAGGTCCATTCTTAACCTGAAACTGTTTTAACCTGAAGCACCCCTTTAGCTAATGGGGCCTGCTGCTGCACCACCGCTGCACGATTTCTGTTCTCATCCTGAAGCAAAGTTCTTAACCCGAGGTACTATTTCTGGGTTAGCGGAGTCTGTAATCTGAAGCATCTGTAACCCGAGGTACCACAGTAAAACATAAAAAACATAATAAAACATTGAACATTTTAAAAACTTCTCTATGCAAGGTTGCCTTCAGATGTCTTCTAAAGTTTGTATAGTTACTTGTCTCCTTGGCTTGGGGGTCGCATAACTCCACACCCTCCAACATTTCTCCAATGAAAATACGGATGTCCTAAGGAAAAGTGGGACATTCCAGGATCAAATCAGAAACCGGGATGGCTGCTGTAAATCCAGGACTGTCCCTCAAAAATAGGGACACTTGAAGGGTCTGGTATTGTCATCCACCCAGAAGAACATAAGAAAAGCCCTGCAGCGTCATATTAAAGGCCCACCTAGTCCAACATCCTACTTCCCACAGTGGCTTCCTGGTGGTTTTTGTAATTATGGGGCTGTCCCTGGAAAATCAGGACACTTGCAGGATTTGGGATGCTGGGCTGGATGGGGCGGAGATTGTGCTTGTGTTTCCCACAGACATCTGGCTGCCCATTGTGAGAACAGGTTGCTGAATGAGATGGACCATTGGTCTGATCCAGTGAGCTCTTCTTATGTTCTCAGGGATAAAGGGAGTTGCAGTCCAACAACATCTAGAGGGCATCACTTTGGGACCCCACCAGCATTCTACCTCTCAAGGGATGCATTGCTAAAATTAGATTTAGGAATAAAATAATAAGGTGCAAGAACTGGGCAGCAAAGAAAGGGCTTTCCTTAGATTCTTCAAGTGGTATTTAAACTTTTAATAAACCTTCAAAGGAACTACTACCTCTTATCATTACAAAATCTAATTTGTCACATACAGTGGTACCTCAGGTTACATACGCTTCAGGTTACAGACTCCGCTAACCCAGAAATAGTACCTCGGGTTAAGAACTTTGCTTCAGGATGAGAACAGAAATCACACGGCGGTAGCAGGAGGCCCCATTAGCTAAAGTGGTGCTTCAGGTTAAGAACAGTTTCAAGTTAAGAACGGACCTCCAGAACAAATTAAGTACTTAACCCGAGGTACCACTGTACATTGATTTCTTGCTGATGTTTCTGCACTGACAGGCCATGTGCTATCCAATGAGTTCTGCAAGAACAGCACCAAATTCACAAATCCCCTCCCATGATCCATACGTTGTTACAGCTGCAGATTGTGTCTTGATTCAGACTACGGTTATATTTTTCCCCTTTAACCTCCACCGAGGAGCATGATCAAAAAGGTTAAGATATCTCCACTGATCCCATTGAGTCCTCAAGGTCACAAGGAGGAGGAGCCCAGAAGTTCCCTCTTCTGGATTCTGTAAAGCTGGCAGATACTTTATTTCAAGCCAGGCCGGCCAAGTCCCGCAAGGCAGAAACCTACTGCAATTTGGGCTGCCGCAGATCAAAAATACAATTAAAAAGTCCAGCCAGCCTGTTACCCTCCATAACTGTATTCCTCTTGAGTGACTTTCGAAAAGGAGCAAAGTGAAGGAAACCTCCTTTCTTCCTTCCTTCCTTCTTTTCTCTTTTAACATACCCTGTGGTGCCAGAGCGAAACTGCAGCCAGGGTCTATTTTCAGAGGCCTCGGTGAAGGAATGTGTGTGTGTTTTAATCTGCAGATACAATGACTGTCGCCCTGTAGCCTGAAGTTCCCATGCTGGCGCTGCCAGGACTCGATGAATGCTTGCTTTATGAGTTGATCTCGCAGGTGTCTGCAGGAGGGGGCCGATGAATAGCAGGAGAGAGCGGCAAGAACCCTAGGCAGGCTCTGGCAAACCAAACTAGGCCAAGCTTTTATATCCTTCTGTGAAAAAGAAAGCTGTGCTTATTTTCCCCCCTTCCCTTCCCTGCATATGGTTCTGCCTGGAGAGATCTCTCAGCCCTTGCGCCGGCTCTGCTGGAATGATAAGCTCCAGCAGAAGAACATTCCTGCTCAAAAGGAATGCCTTTCTTTAAGGGAGGCCGGCCGACGTGGTGAGCTCCAGATGTTGTCGGTCTCCAACTCCCATCAGCCCCATCTGGCAGGGCCAGAGGTCAGGGATGATGGGAGTTGTAGTCCAACAATTTACGGACGGCGGCAGGTTCCTTTAAAGTGCCTGCTTGAATGGTTAACGTTTGATTGCTGTTTGCTGATATCCCTCTGTCCTGAGAGACAATGGAAGAGTGCAGCACCAGGGGCAAAGTCAAACTATTGGAGAGTCACAGCGCCTGCTGTGGCTGAAGAGGATAATAAAACCAACATGTTGTTGGTGCAGGCTGGCCGTTAAGGTTTGTCTTGATACACTCGCACTGGGCAGCTGGGATAGCTCAGTCAGTAGAGCACGAGAATTCCAGGATCAGGGGTTCAAACCCTACTTTGGGCAAAAGATCCCTGCACTCTACAAAGCCACTTCCGCCCTTCGGAGGAGGTAGAGTTGTGGGCTTCACGGCCCCACCACGCACGCGACGGCTGGAGCCTAACCCCACGCGATTGGGGGGATTCCTGGCCGCGTCATCCCCTGGCAAGCCAATCGACTGGCTCTGGGGGCGTGGCCTGCCCTATTTAAGGCAGGACACAGCCAGGGACGCTCCCTCTTTCCCTGCCTGCCAGCTGTTCCTGCTTTTCCCACCCTCCCACCCTATAAGATTTCCGTTCCTTGACTTTGCTATGGACCTTGGTTGGTCGCCGTTGGGGGCCTGGTAGGAATTTTTCCACTTGGCAAATTGGCACCAGCCATTTGGTTTTCGCCTACCTCGTAGCAAATCGTCACAACTTTTTTGGTATTGGCGGTTAGGCATTGGTATTGCTCTGTAGATGGAAGAGGGGAGGAAGCACCATCACTTGCCCCGCATATTGAAGGGTAGTCCGATAAAGGATTCTGGGGGGCGTGGCCCTGTCCGAAGCCTAGGGAGGTGTGGGCCTAAGGTGTGCCCCCGAGCGGTGACCCTGGGGGAGTTCCTAGTTGATGTGCATCAGCAGTACTCCCTCTACTGGTGGTTAACCCTTCCCGGACTTCAAGCGGACGGGCTGAAGTCAGATATAGTCGGTTAGGACCAATGCTTAAGCCAATACCTCTCATCACCTGTAACCAATAAAGTTGTGGCCTTATTTAGCCCAGTAACCTTAATAATTGTGTCATGTGTCATTATTTCTACTGGGGTGGGGGCGGGAACTCACCATGCAATTCTATGATTCTATAAGGCACCTGGTTTTGCTGTTACAGATGCACTGTAGTGTTTCTTCTCTCCGTGCTCCTACATTCAATAGATGCATAAGAACATAAGGAGAGCCCTGCTGGATCAGAACAATGGTCCTTTTGGTCCAGCATCCTGTTCTTCCAGTGGCCAACCAGATGCCTGTGGGAAGCCCACAAGCAGGACCCAAGCACAACACCCCCTGTGCTTTCCAGCATCTGGTATTTACTCCCTTTGTCCATGGAGGCAGGACATGAATGTATTCACAGCCTCCTGCACATTTTGCTTCACAAAGAGGCTGCACAGCACAAGAGGAACATCCCAGGTCCTCTTGCCTTTCGCAGTGGGTGAGCTCCCTTCCTCTGCATCCAGAAGAGTCTCAGCAATTCTACATCTGCAAATGTTTGGATGCAACTTACCTGTTTCCCGAGAGTTCGCTTCCTGCCCTGAAATGCCAGTTCATGCACACTGAGAGTGTTGCACTTATGCATGTTGTCATGTGCAATCAGCTACCATAGTCTAGATCAGGCTTCCTCAACCTCAGGCCTCCAGATGTTTTTGGCCTACAACTACCATGTTCCCAGTTATCAGGACCAGTGGTCAGGGATGATGGGAATTGTAGTCTCAAAACATCTGGAGGGCCAAGGTTGAGGAAGCCTGATCTAGATCAGGGGTCTGCAACCCGCGGCTCCGGAGCCGCATGTGGCTCTTTTACACCTTTGCCGTGGCTCCGGGGCGGATACTAGCGAGGGGAGGAGGCGCATTGTGCGCCCCAACACTCCCCACTGTGGCGGGCGCTGTACTGGCTGTGACGTCGCATGGGGGCGGTGCGTGCGTTAGTCACGCACCATCCCGACGTCACCTTCCCGCCCGCCCGCTACATTGTAAGGGGCATGTACGCTGGTCACTGCATTGAAAGGGGGCATGTACGCTTGTCACTGTTTTGAAGGGGAGTTAAGAACACACACACACAAAAAGGTAACTTGTAAATTTAATGTTTATTTCTATCAGGAGGAGTAATTCTGAGGGGTCAAACAAAGAAATAATAAAAAAGTGACAAAAAAGGTTATTTTTATAATGACGAGTTTTGCGGCTCCCAGTTTTTTTTTCTTCGGAAACGGGTCCAAGTGGCTCTTTTTGTCTTAAAGGTTGCAGACCCCTGGTCTAGATGTAGTTTGTGGGCCACAAAGAAAAAACAAGTACTCAGTCTCCATTTATTCTAGAAATATATGTATGCAGAGACAGACACTCCCCCTGCCAAGAAGAAAACACTGGATGGATCTGAGCAACAACAACATGAAATATGTATTTATTAATTACTACAATTATTTTATTAATTGCATTCTAAACAACTGTCACAAGGCAATTTACACATAAAATAATCAAAAAACAGTTCAAAAAAATACTACATATACATTTAAAAGCAAGACTGAAACCTTAAGAAGGGGATACTCGTGGTAAAGACAGCTGGGAAAGTCTGTCGGAACAAACAAATCAGCTGTTTTTCCAGATAGTGCAGCTTTTGGGTGCCTATCTCAGCGGGGATACCTTTCCACAGAACAGGGGCAGCCACACTAAAAGCCCTGCTCTGAATTGCATTGGAGCAGGATTCTGAGATCTTTGGAACTGACACAAATTCTCATCAAATTAAGGCCACTTGGCTTGTTGGACTGTCCACATAGGGGTTTAACTTTTTTAAAAAACAAAAATGTGTGCCTGTGTCTAAAGAAGCAGGTGGCTTTGGATATCTGGTCTCCTGGATGCTCATTCACAAGACCTCATTTTATATCCTGAGCCAGAGAAGAACTTGGGGGGATTCATAAAACCCCTGGGCATTACAAGGTGGACCAATTCACATTGCCAACCAGGCAATTTCAAACTTCTGCCCAGATCTCTGCTTACAACGCAGAGGGTTCTGAAGTGCAATTCACAGGTCATACATAGCCTCATGCAACCTTGAAATTTGCACCCCATTGCCCTCTGTGGCTTTGCAACCAATCCTTTGGCACTCCTTTCAGATTGGAAACTTATCGTTCTTGCCCCAAAGCATAGTGCCTTCCCCACAGCACAACACTGAGTGGTTGGGCAAACCCAGGGTATAGGCAATAATTTCCTGTTCGCAATTTAGCTGGCAATCTCGCCTTTTTCAGTGTCGCTCTCCTGTCAAACAAATAAACAGAGCATCACATCCTTTTATTTAATAAGGAACTTTATTGAAACCAGATGTTAGGAGGACAACACTCCCGGTATATTACTGGGTAAACTTTCACAGAATTGGTCGATGTTAATGTAACTTTCCTGGCCTCTTGATCGAAAGATCTCCTCTCCATCTCAACTTCCAGGTCATTTGGCTCTGCGGTTTCCTTTCCACTTCTGTAGCAAGCCTCGACTTTGGAGAACAAAACCGTAGCATTTAACATCGCCAAGTGTTTAGTCTGAATCAAGACACAATCCGCAGCTGTAACAATGTACAGATTGTGGGAGGGGATTTGTGGATACTATGCTGTTCGTTTTCTTGCAAAACTCATTGGATAGCTAGCACATGGCCTATCAGTGCAGAAGTATCAGCAAGAAATCAACATATGTGACAAATTAGATTCAGTAGGGGCAAAAGGTAGTAGTGCCTTTTAAGGTCTATTAAAAGTTTTAAGTACAGTTGTGCCTTGGTTTTTGAACAGCCCAGTTCTCGTATGTTTTGGCTCCCGAATGCCGCAAACCCAGAAGTGACTGTTCTGGTTTTCGAACGTTATTTTGGAAACCGAATGTCCGATGGGGCTTCCAAGGTTTCAGATTGGCTACATGACGTTCCTGCAGCCAATCAGAAGCCGTGCTTTGGTTTTCAAACGTTTGGGAAGTCAAACGGACTTCCAGAACAGATTCCGTTCAACTTCCAAGGTACGACTGTACTACTTGAAGAATCTAAGGAAGGTCTTTACCCAGTTCTTGAACTTTATTATTTCCCCCCTAAATCTAATTTTAGCAATGCATCCCTTGAGAGGTAGTGGGGGGCCAAAGTGGATGCCCTCTAGATGTTGTTGGAGCGCAACTCCCTTCATTCCTGACAATATAAAAAGAGCCACTGGATCAGACCAATGGCCCATCTCATTCAGCTTCCTGTTCTCACAATGTGCCTGTGTTAAACAATCTCTTTCCAGCAACTGTCATTCAGAAGAATGACTGCTTCTGATTGTAGGGTTACCATCTGGAATTTCCTGGACATGTCCAGAATACTGCAGTCGGCAGCAGTGTCCAGGCGGAAATTGGAAGAAAAATGTCCAGGGCAATCCAGACATATGGCAACCCACGTTGTTGGCAGTGTCATTCTGGCCAATTTGGCCAAAAAGGCTCAACAACTTTTTCGTCCGAATTTTCACTGCTTGAAATATGGCAACCGTAGTGGAGGCAGAGCAGAGCCATCATAGCTTGTAGCCATTGAGAGCCTTCTCCTCCATGAATTTGTCCAGTCCTTTTTTAAATCCAAGTTGGTGGCCATCACTGCCTCCTGGGGGAACGAGTTCCATAGTTTAATTATGTGCTGTGTGAAGGATGACTTTGTTTTCTCTGTCCCAATGCTTCCAACATTCAACTACATGGGATGTCCACACATTCTAGCATTACGAGAGAGGGGGGAAAACTCTCTATCCACATTCTCTACACTGTGTGTAATCTTACACAGCTCTATTGTGTCCTCCCTTGCTGATCTCCCCACCCCAATTTTGTAACTGCTTGGGGAGTGGTTCTATTTAATAGTAATAATAATAATAATAATAATAATAATAATAATAATAATAATAAATTTTCCATTTTACAACTTTCAACAATGAATATAAATCTACACAAATCATACAATATTTTCCGCAACTTCCCTCCCTCCCCTTCTGCAGTTTCATATTTTTCTATCGTAGTCTTACTGTATATCCAAGTTCATCCTTTTTTTTTTTACAAACGTATCCTTTATAATTCCTTTAAAATTCTTGCTGTTCGTGTTTATGTCAATCCTGCTAACGCTTTTAATTGTTTACAATTTGTTTTCATTTATTCGATAAATTTCCCCCTTTCTGTTTTGAAAAAAAGTCTATCATCTTGATCTCTTAATCTTCCGGTGACTTTCTCTATCTCTGCGTATGCCATCAGTTTTAATTGCCAATCATCTCTTTTTTTGGAGCCAGTTCCTCTTTCCAATTTTGGGCATATTTCATTTAAGCAGGTGTGGTTGCATACATTAATAGTTTTTAGGGGAGTGGTTCTAACCCCTTGATCATGTTGGCTTTCCTTTCCTGAACCTTTTCTACTTCTACAATATCCTTTTTAAGGTGATGTGAGCAGAACTGTACACAATATCCCAAGTGTTGGTGCACCTTAGGTTTGTATAATGGCACGACAATCTTATCAGTTTAATTTCAGCCCCAATTATTATTGTTGTTGTTGTTGTTGTTGTTGTTGTTAATTAAACTTGTATACCTAATGATCCCTAGCATGAAGCTTGCCTTTTCCCCAGCTGCCATGCACAGGTGAATACCTTCCACCAGCTGTCCACTAAGGCCCAAGATCCCTTGGCCAATAAAGCGAGATGAGCGCCGCAACCCCAGAGTCGGTCACGACTGGACCTAATGGTCGGGGTCCCTTCACCTTTACCTTTATGAGGATGCACACACAGCTGCAACAGTGGAAGTGTCACACAACATTTTTCACCTATTGCCTACAATTACGGGTGGAATCGGCCAGGAAGATTCAGCCGAACTTCACGCTTTGCAAAGTGTTCGCTTCTCTCCCTCGCCTCAAACTTCGCGTCTCTACTCTCCTTCCTCCACTAGCCTTATATAGTAACGGATTAGCATCGTTATTATGATTTCCAAGTGGCAAGGCAGCTCGCCAGAACCTCTGACCTCATGCCAGCGCCGACGGAGCCCCAGAGCTGCAAATCAAGTCGGAACTCAGACACTGAAACATCTATTTTGCTGCATCATGAGATGCTGCAAATGCAAACGCTCAGAGGAATAAATAAATAGATGTACGGGGTAGACACCCAGAGCATAATAAGGATCTGTAGGAGCTCAGGGCTGCAACCCAGTGGACCCGCATTGCACAGCCTCCGGTGGAGATCCTTAAATGCAACTTTGTTGCTTGAGGTGTGTGTTTGCGCGCGCGCGCGCGCACACACACACACACACACACACTCTTTCTGCTCAACATATACATTCCCTAACCATAATGATGTTAGAGACCCCCCAGAGGCCAAAGTGGGTAATGGCAGCATTTCCGATCTATACTAAGCATCCTTTGTACCTTTTAGTCTGCAGAGACTCCCCCTCCCTTCTCTGCCTTTCTCCCCGACTTGATTCAGAAAACAGAAGACAGCAAATGCCATTCAAATGACTGAGGGATTATTTGAGGCTCCCAATCACGCTGCAGTCCCTAACATCAAATCCAAATAGATTTTCCTCCTCTCATTTACATGACACTTCTTCATAATGAACCGTGCTTAAGCCCTGTACATTGGGCTGCCTTTCCTTTGTCTCGCCTTAAATATCTCTGCAATTGGATTGTTCTCTGCTGGCTTTCCAGCTCGCTAACATGCCATTAATTCCCCGTGAATCAAATCCGACTCCTAAAACCGTCTTCCTTTTTACCCACCTAAAAAAAAAGAGCAAAACGAAAAAGGAAAGAGGAAGGCAATCATTTTTGCGGGCAATGTTACCGTAAAATCTTTGCTGATCGCAGTATTTCTCCTCCCCGCGTCCCCCCCCCCCCCCGGGATACTTGAAAATACAATGGAGAGGGGGGGAAATTGGGATAAAATTCTCAACCACCCTCTCGACTGCTGGCAGTTCTTCCTTTATTAATAAAAAATGATACACAGAACAGAAAGGAAAAGAGTTTGATCTTGCAATTGAGAGAAACAGTGTGCAGTCTGTGCCCAAAAAACAAACAAAAAAACCACCTCCCACCGACTGATTTAAGACTGTTGTACACACCCCACAACCTTTATGAATCAATTCATTCTTAAATGATGCCTTACTCAGATGTTCTGGGGAAAATTAGAAGGGACGACATAGAAGCAAGAGCCGCATATTTAAAAGGGGTCTTTATATCACTGCAAGATATATATATCTCCTGGCCTTAACCTCTCTCTCACAAATGCTTTGGCACACTTAAATCTGTCACCCAAATGCGCCGCAATCTAGGAATATATCTGCAGAGCAATCTAAACACGTGCCGTTTGAATCTGAATTCTGCACCACAGGTAAAAATATCAGAGGACTGCAGAGATCAGCAAACCGTTTTAGGACTGTGTAGCTTTAAGAATCTAAACTGAAACACCTTAAATGAACTCTGCAGCAGACAGATTTTTTTTTTAATGTCTTGGCCCTTGTTGCTTTGCTATTATTCATGATGTAATTTTTCAGGTGTCAGTTTTCTGGATAAGGATTGGAACAACGCTTGTTGCTAGGACATGGTTGGCAAAGTCAGTCCTCATTGGTTCCTGGGGATTTCCTGCAAGCCAATCACCAGGCAGAAGTCAGAATAGAAATGAGAAGGAGAGAAGCTAGCCCAGCTCTTACAATTAATGTGTTTTCAGCGTCAAAGCAAATTGTAGAGCAAAGTGATGTATATTAATGTTTTTCTTCTTCTTTTTTAAAAAAGAAACTTACCCAATGTCAATGCATGATGAAGCTCTACTGGAAAAAAGTAATTAAAAGACTTAAGAGTCAGATGTTGAAGTGCACATTCTGGGCTTAAGACAAGTGTAGCAAAATCATCTACACTGCAGAGAATTATATAACATTTTTATTACTTATTTTTCCCCGGCAGTGCAAATCACACTGATGCCGGTTGTCCTATAATGTTGATGTTTTTCTTTCTTTCCTTCTTTTAAAAATCTATTAGAGTCATCCTCACTGAGCAAGCCATTTAAGAAAAGATATACCAATAAGTTCTCACATTAACCAAGCATCTACCCCTTCCATTTTTTTAAAACTACCCCCAAAAAGCAAGCATTTATTCAATGCAGTTTGGTTTACCATCCCTTTGTGACAGCAAGATTAGGGAAGAAAGTGTGGGGTTTCAAATGTAAGCAAAGCGCTACAGGAGAGAAATAGGATGGGGGTGTGAAGGGGAAACAAAATAGAATATTCCTTGTAAATATAAAATACTGAATGCACAAAGTGCCACGTTTTTGCAAAGTGACAGGGGACACGTTTGTGTTACTTCTGATCCCAGCCGAGCTATAAAAAGGTTTCTGCTTAAGCTGGTGTCTGCGCCGGTGTCTACATGGGCTTGGCAGACAAATAGACAAGTGAGCAGAATTATCTGCCCATCATTCTTAACTGCTTGAGATCCAGGAGTTTTCTGCGCTGCCTTTCAATAATGATTTCCAAGCCCCCCGCCAAGATAGAATACGACGGATAACATCTTAAAAACATCTTGAGAAAAATGAGCCCATATTATTAAAACCCACAATCCAACACGACAAATAAAACCTGATACAGCTTGGGACCAGGATCCCTGAAAGATCATTTCACCCACTTTATATACCCACTTGATCACTGTGATCTGTAGGTGAGGGCATCTGACAGGAAGCATCTTCTGTTCCATACAATATATGAATCAGTTGGTTTTTTTAAGTGCTGTGGCATCTCCCTCCCTCTCCCCATTAAATATTAGACAGGTGTTGCCTCTATCGTCTTTTTGGCTTTTTCTGAGGAGTTCCTCTTCCAAAAAGGCTTTCAAGTAAAGATCTTTCCGAGTCAGCATCTCTACTGGGAGTGTTTTTAGATGTTTAAATTGTCCTATCCTTTGTGTGTTTGCTATCCTGAGTTCTTTTTAGAGGAAGGGGGTGGGGTATAAATTTACTGCAAAAATAAACAGTTTTTTAGATTGTCTTTTTTTAATGTAGGTTTTAATGTATATGTCTTTGTTTTTTGCTGAAAATACTGTAAGTCATGTTGACTTGGCCATGGCAAAAAAGCATCTAATAAAAGTAACAACAACAACAACACGTTCATCAAGGCAAGTCAGTTCAAATGATCGGCCACGGTTAGACTTTCAGTAAGACAAGGTAAAAAAAAAAAATAAAGTCCCACAAAACAAGATGTTTTAAGGGTCAGAGGCCAGGCTAAAGCGAAAGCTGTAGAGTTAAAATGGTAGGCATACCCCTGTGGTGAGGGAATGCCAACCTTAGGGGCTGTCAAAAAAAAAAAAGTCCCCTCCTAGGATGCCCTGCCCTGCCCTTCTGATGGTGTTGGAAGCTACCAAGAGAACCACCCTGCTGATCTAAACACCGAAGAGACGTTATAGGGCATGAAATGGTCTTTCAAATATTTGAGGCCTAAGTCATTTAGGGGAAACCCAGCCAGATGGGCGGGGTACAAATATATTATTATTATTATTATTATTATTATTATTATTATTATTATTATTATCTCCCCTTACCACTTGGAAAAGTGACGCTGAGGGCTCATCTGTACTGCTGTTTAATATAGTCAGCTTCCTCTGCATCCATTAATTCTACATTGTCCCTATGACGATCTCTAAATCACTGCTTTCACACATGTTCCCCTCCCTCAGCCCAGACTTTCTCACCCCTTCTCCTTTTGAGAGTATCCCTTGTGTGGGAAAATATGGAATGAGGGAGGGAAAAGTGTGGGGAGGCAGAGATTTGGAAAAGGATATCATATGGTCAACAGAGAATTAGTAGAGGTGCAGGAAGCTTACTATCCATATGAAACACAAGTGGAGATGAGCCCTGATAGCAAAGCTCAACTGGTCACCTATATGGATCCACTGTAGCAAGTAACCAGTTTGTGAGAGGACTTTTCAGTGGAGGCTTGTGGTGGACTAAGTCTAACTATGTTATATTTCCAGTTCACAAAAATTAGCTTTGATTTCTTCTACGTTACCAACGACAACAACAAAAAAGACTCAATGGCATCATTTAGCCTACTTATAAAAACCAGCCTGTACAGTTTTGCAAAGCAGGCAGTGTGGGGCCCTCTTCTTATACAAATCCAAGATTCAGATTACTTGGTTGGGTGGCTTTTAGCCAAAGGAATTCATTCCTTCATGTAACTGGAGCACATCTTCAAACCGCAGGCAGTCAAATCATTTTACGATCCCCCTTCTCCTGACAGAAGATACATTGTGCTGTCGGGGCATTTATGTAAGGGTGGATCCCAAATGGACCTGGAGCATCTGAAAAGCAGCCTCTTTATTTGCTTGGGGACTTATAGGGGGCTGGACCAATCATTAAAGCTATCTAGGCAATTGACCCAGGACCCCAGACTTAAGGCTGTTGCTCCTTTAGACGGAGTTCTACAAAACAAGCTTTCCACCTGCTACTGCCAGCTAGAGAAACAACCACACAATGCACTTCAGTATCGTGTAACTAACTCCAAAGTATCCAGGTGGAATTTCAAAGGAAGATGGGAGGCTTCTGGGGCAAAGGAAATAATTAATACCAGGAAAAAGGCATTAATACTATTACATTCCACCCCAATCTCCAAGAAGTGTGAGATTCCAGGGGTTCCAGACCCAGACTCCTTGTTTCCTTTTGGAAATGTGGCACAGCGGAGATGGTTGTATCTTTATGATATGTGGTGTATTTACACATATATACAAGCAGTTCAAAAGCATGTCAAAAGTGCAAGTAGATAAATAGGTACCGCTCCAGCGGTAAGGTAAATGGCGTTTCCGTGTGCTGCTCTGGTTCGCCAGAAGCGGCTTAGTCATGCTGGCCACATGACCCGGAAGCTGTATGCCGGCTCCCTCGGCCGATAAAGCGATATGAGCGCCACAACCCCAGAGTCGTCTGCGACTGGACCTAATGGTCAGGGGTCACTTTACCTTTACAAGCTGAACCTATGATCGAAAGATTCACAAGAGGGTCTTGCTTCTCCCATAGTGGCAGGCAAGGATTCAGACAAACCTCAGCCATGCCTCTGAACCCTCTCTCCATCTTGCCGCCTTTACCAGACTGCAACCTTTTCCACTCCAAGTCACATTGCAGCCACCTCTAAAGACTCTACCTCAAACTCTGACTCTGACTAACTAACTCTGAGCTGAGGGATTTCCTGTCTGGCACAGAGCCCCCTCTCTTTGACTTTCCTAATAGCCCATCACCCCAGGAGATTTCCTCAACAGGAAGGGAGCCTGGCTTATATTTTAACATTTGCTGAATCCAGGGGTTCAGTGTCTGGCACCCAGAAACTCAGAACACAGGGGAGTCACCCACAAACCCATAAAACTACATGTGGAAAGGACAGACATCACCAGATGATGAAACTTCTATGGAACAAGTAGCTTTTTAATGCACCCAGTTGGGATTCCATCTCAGGTTGCCACCCAGCATAAAAGCCTTACCTTCTAGCTTGACAGCAAAGCCAGAAGTGGAATTCTTCCTTATCCCAAGACAGCTTGGATAGGACAACTATCCCTTATGTACAACCCACCCACCCAAAGACTACCCATACATTGCTTATTTAGGTCACCTGGTCATGGGAGACTTCTGCAGGTCCCTGGACCACCCGATTGAGTCACATGACACTCCTGCAGATCTGCCAGCAACTTGACAGCATCACATGTGTGAATACTGGCAGGAAGGTGAATGCCAGTTGCTGGGAAACCTGAGTGCAATTGTGCTCATGACCTGCTTGTGGACTTCCCAACAGGTGCTGCATCTGTTGCCCACTGTGGGAGCAGAATGCTGGAATAGATGGGCCTTTGGCCTGATCCAGCTCGGATCATGTTATTCTGCGGGTGTTTGTTGCAAACCCAGTGGTTTCATTGCTGCAGAGCATAGCAGGAGCTGCATGATAATAAAGGGTAAAGGGGACCCCCTGACCATTAGGTCGAGTCGTGACCGACTCTGGGGTTGCGGTGCTCATCTCACTTTATTGGCTGAGGGCGTACAGCTTCCGGGTCATGTGGCCAGCATGACTAAGCTGCTTCTGGCGAACCAGAGCAGCAAACGGAAACGCTGTTTACCTTCCCGCCAGAGCGGTATCTATTTATCTACTTGCACCTTGACGTGCTTTTGAACTGCTAGGTTGGCAGGAGCAGGGACCGAGCAACAGGAGCTCACCCTGTCATGGGGATTCGAACTGCCGACCTTCTGATCGGCAAGCCCTAGGCTCTGTGGTTTAACCCACAGCACCACCCGCATCCCTATGCTGCAGAGCATTATAGGAGCTGCATAATAATAAAGAAAACTAAATTGGGGGTGGTTTTTTTTCTTTTTTAAGTAAGTAATTAAGATCTAAACAGAACAGCTCCTATATTAGGGAACAAAATAACGGTACAGTCATCTCCCGCAAACTGTATTATATAGGAAGATCATTCACACTTCATTGCCTAAAATGGCATTTACAGGTGCTTTAGTGCATTTCACACTTCAGAGCAACAATTGTAGAAGGTGCTAAAAAAAGAAGGAGGTGTGAGTGGGGTTTTTTACCCCCCTTTCAGGCATCTGAGGACTTTATAAGGCAGAAGCTAGCCTGATGCAGAGAAACATCGGCTTGCCAGTTTGGAAAGGGGGGTGTTTGGTACCACAGTTTGGGAAACGACTGAGGGCATTTATAGCAAGCTTTTATTACAGGCCTATCATTATAGCTTAGGAAAAGGAAGCTGGTGTGGTTTGGACACGGAGGGAGCAGTGCTTGGGAGCCATCCAATTTCTACCCTTAACCTGGGGTCAGGCTCTCGTTCTGCCTTTGGTTTCCTCCTGGGAAGTTATGGCGAGGTTTCACATTTTTTATTTTCTATATTAAGAAGCAAACCAACACGAACACATTAAACAAGGGTCCAACAAGTGGTGTTTCACACTTAGCTGCCTAACAATTGTGCAATGTACACATGGAAAGCAGGTTCATGTATAGCAAACAGCCTTATGGAAAGTAATCCACAAATCACATCTAGACCTATAGCAAAACCAACATATCCCTCCAAACTGGTTGCTGATTTAGAGACCATCGATGGGCTGTAGCCAATGCATCCCGTCCACTAGCACAAGGACTCTTGTTCCTGTGAACAGATGAGTTTTAAGGTTGCACAACAATGCAACATTTGCAATAGCTCGAACTCGTTGGGGAACAGACTGAACAATCCATTGTGTGACACAGTAACCAGAAGCTTATGCATTTTCTTGCACGACAACATTCACCAACATTCTCCTGCACAACAGCATTCAACTGCTGCAAAACACTAAGCCTGCGGAAGGAAGCCTACCGATAAGTGACTTCGACTTAGTGCTATGTTGGCTACAACAGTGTTTCCCAACCTTTTTTGGGCAAAGGCACACTTGTTTCATGAAAAAAATCTCGAGGCACACCACCATTACAGCCCCGTGACGTCAGCGCGCAGCGTCACGCCGGGAGGGACATGAATTGCTAGCAAATTACATAATCACCTCCTTGAGGGCTGGCTCATCTTCTCCGAAGGCAGAACCCCATTAATTAACAGCACAGACTCACACCATAGCCAAGACGAGGGGGGAAAACCTCAGTCATGCACAGTCATGCACATGTGGGGGCTAAATGAGGACGAAGACCGGGCAGAGAGCAGGGTTCAAATCACCCCACCTGGCCAGGACAATCCCTGGGAGCTCCCTTGGGCCACTCGCCTGACCCACCTCGCAGGGCTGTTGTTGCGAGGATAACACGGGAAGAACCACGCGCGCCCCCGGGAGCTCCTTGGAGGAGAAAGCGGGCGATGAATGCAATGCACGAAATATATGAGAGGCGACCAGGTTTTGCAGGTGAGGGGCCCCCGCCAGCCTCCGCTT
Organism: Podarcis liolepis; assembly: GCF_965112155.1. Lineage (NCBI taxonomy): Eukaryota > Metazoa > Chordata > Lepidosauria > Squamata > Lacertidae > Podarcis > Podarcis liolepis. The sequence goes on along the minus strand of NC_139567.1, from coordinate 22,952,610 downwards.
CCAACACCCGGCGCAATGACGCCGAAGTTTCCCCCCGGGCTCGGCTCGGGGAGCAGCGCTGCTCCCCCCGGCTCCCCTTCGCCCTCCCGGCTCTCTCTGCCGCCCACTGGGGACCCCCCTCACCTGCCAAGTCTGGAGCGCCGGTGGAAGTTGCATGCATGCATGCAGGGCGCTGCGTTGCCATTGCATTGCACTGCACTCCATGCAACGCCTGCACGCATGCATTGCCTTGCACGCCCGCCAAGGGGTCTCCCCGCGGTCCGATGCGTCCCCTCCGGCGCGGATGCAGCATTGCAAAAATAAACACCCCCCGACGCAGCCCTACCTGGGGGGGCAGCCTCCGCCTCCACCACTCCGCCTCCGCGGGGATCCCCGGGCTCCATCCTGCCGCCCGATCTCTGCGGGGGCGCAGGTAGGCTGCGCGGGGTCTGCGCGGAAGAGCCCCTGCCCGCCCGGCCGCCGCCGCTGCGCTCATTCCATGGCCGGGAGAAGAGCGCTTCAAACAAAATGCCCGGCCCGCCAGGCCACGCTGGGAAACGTAGTTCGCGCACCCCACGTGGGCGCGGAGCCCAAGGGCGAGGGGACTACGGATCCCGGCAGCCCCCGCGCCGGGGACGGAGGGGGAGAGGCCGGGTGCAGGGATGGAGGGACGGGTGGGCGAGCGAGTGAGTGAGTGGCAGCCGCCAAGCCTTGGCCGAGAGCCAGGAAGGGCCTCCCCAGAGGAGGAGGAGGAGGGAGGCGCAGAGCGGGAGGGAGGGAGGGAACCCCAGGGGTCATCTAGTGACGGCGCCCCAATCGAAAATTTGACTTTAAAAAAAAATAAAAATCTTTTGAATTTTTTAATTTTTCCCGCGGCACACCAGGCAACATCTCGCGGCACACTAGTGTGCCGCGGAACAGTGGTTGGGAAACACTGGGCTACAACCCTAGGTTCCTCCGGGGTGCAATTAATAAATGAAAGAAGTTGGATCTTCATTTCTTCAAATGTGTCATGCTCAATGTCTCCTCTAGCTAGGCAGCCACTGCCAGCTGCCAGCCTCTGTCATCCCATCTCTTTCAGACAAACTCCTTCTCACCTATCCAGCAGTGTGCTGGCAGCTAAGAGGAGGTAAGCAATGAAAGCCTTGTGAAGTAAGGCGTTATTTTTACCCCAGAAGGAAGACAGCAGAGCAAGACTTGAATCCTTATTTACTTCTTGTTGACCCACTGTCACTGTAACCATTGTTGTTGTTTAGTGGTGTCTGACTCTTTGTGACCCCATGGACCAGAGCACGCCAGGCACTCCTGTCTTCCACTGCCTCCCGCAGTTTGGTCAAACTCATGCTGGTAGCTTCGAGAACACTGTCCAACCATCTCGTCCTCTGTCATCCCCTTCTTCTTGTGATCTTTCCCAACATCAGGGTCTTTTCCAGGGAGTCTTCTCTTCTCATGAGGTGGCCAAAGTATTGGAGCCTCAGCTTCAGGATCTGTCCTTCAAGTGAGCACTCAGGGCTGATTTCCTTCAGAATGGATCGGTTTGATCTTCTTGCAGTCCATGGACTCTCGAGAGTCTCCTCCAGCACCATAATTCAAAAGCATCAATTCTTCATGGTCCAGCTCTCACTTCCATACATCACAATTGGGAAAACCATAGCTTTAACTATACAGACCTTTGTTGGCAAGGTGATGTCCATATAGACTGCCAAAATTCCCCTGAACTCTGCTCCCACCAGAGATGGAGCAAGGATCCTCATTCCCGGTTTTCTTTTTCTTTTTCAATTGAGGTGGAGAGGCTTATAAACAGAGTTATAAGGTTTGACCAATGAATCATAAAATTGTAGAGTTAGAAGGGACCCTAAGGGTCATCTAGCCCAATTGTTCAATTGATTATAAAAACAGGTTTTCTCGTCCATATTTTTTATAAAGTGCCACAGAATGATCAGCCATCAGATTTCCTTTATAATTATGATGATTATTTTTTAAATACAAAGTACTGCGAATAGCCTGTGGCATTTGGAAGAAATGTTTGCTAAAATGCTGGTGAATTTTTATGAAGATTTGTTTTAACCCCCCAAAACCCCCCAGAAAAACCGCAAACCAATAAGGAAATGTGGCAAATTTAACTCAAGGCTAGAAAGGAGAGAATGCGAGAGAAGCCAGTGTTAGCAGCTTCAGCCATCCATGGTACCAGCCTTCTCTTGCTCTCTGCTGCAATGCAACACAAGCATCCCGTCTCTGCTCAGGTGGGAGGAGAAAGGAGGGCAATGGGACGAGGAGAAATAGATAGGAGAAGCATCAGGTGGGAGAGGAAGCTGGACAATGGGACCAAATGGAGAAGGGATGTAGTTCAGTAGCAGAGTATCTGCTGTGCATGCAGAAGTTCAATCCCTGGCATCTCTAGGTAGGGCTGGGACTAAACCCCCTGGAAAGCCATTGCCAGTGGTATGGACAATACAGAGCAAGATAGACCATTGGTCTGACTTGGTAGAAGGCAGCTTCCTATACAGTGGTACCTCGGGTTAAGGACTTAATTCGTTCTGGAGGTCCGTTCTTAACCTGAAACTGTTCTTAACCTGAAGCACCACTTTAGTTAATGGGGCCTCTGCTGCCGCTGCACCGCTGCTGCACGATTTCTGTTCTCATCCTGAAGCAAAGTTCTTAACCCGAGGTACTATTTCTGGGTTAGCGGAGTCTGTAACCTGAAGCGTCTGTAACCCAAGGTACCACTGTACAGTGGTACTTCGTGTTACATACCGTCCCCCTTATGAATGCTTTGGGTTACACGCTCCACTAACCCGGAAGTAGATGCCCCTTGTGGCGAACATTGCCCTGGGATGTGAGCGGAAGTTGCGCTCCGGCAGCAGTGAGAGGTGCTATGAACGAAAGTGCGCCTCATGTTATGAGCGGTTTCCGGGTACGAATGGACCTCCAGAACAGATCAAGTATGTAACATGAGGTACCACTTCTAAAGCAAGAGAAGAGAGAGATGGAAGGCACATCCTCTGTGCCTGAAATAAAGATTGGGCACGTCACCTTACAGGAAACAGAGGGGCAACATTGTGGAGCGATTGCAAAGCCCTACAGTACAATGCAGGTTCCTTTTCATCTCCTTGAAGTGGCAGAGGGTGGGGAGACAAACTCTAAAGCAAGCCTGCTTTTGCATTCTAATGCAGAATCTGGGTGATCCGGGAATTCTCTTTCAGACTTGAGAAATGGGGCATTTCACTCCTGCCAGCATTTGTCTAGCATACGAAGCGAGCAATTAAGCATCAACGGTGACAATCGTTTCTAGTCGGAGGAAACCACCGCTGGTACTCATCTGGCATTAGGAAATCTGCACAGCGAAGCACACGCAACCGGTCGCCGGCAACCGTGCGCACGGCGGAGCCGCGTGGTAGCCACACCTGACGGAGCCCCCCGGCAACCTATTTCCCCAGAGCACAAAGCCCGGAGAAGGAAGTTCCACTTGGCTGCCTTTCGTCTGGATGTATACACAGCGGCAGTCCGAAGGCCATGTTGCTCGCTGATAGCAAATCGATGCCACTGTAAACACGGGAACAAAGGAGCTTGCAAAGGAGAAGAAGAGGGAAGGAAGGAGAGATGGAGACCCGATAAGCAGAAAAGGCTAAAACAATGTTGGGGAAAGTGTGCAGAAAGCAGCAAAGCAAAGCACATATTCATAATACGGTAGAAATAGCCTGAGAGCATATCCCAATAGGTCAACAGGAAAGGGGCCCTGTGGATTAGGCATGGGGACAGAGTTGGCATTTGCAATCAGATCCTGCCACGCCAATATGACCAAAGATGTGCTAGGACCTAAGCATTTGCTTTGCGTGCAGAAGGTCCCTGCCTTGATCTCCGGCGTCTCCACATAGGGCTGGTAATGTCCCCTGCCTAAAGCCCTGGAGAGTTGCTGCCAAACAGTGTAGACAGTACAGTGGTACCTCGGGTTACATACGCTTCAGGTTACATACACTTCAGGTTACAGACTCCGCTAACCCAGAAATAGTACCTCGGGTTAAGAACTTTGCTTCAGGATAAGAACAGAAATTGTGTGGCGGGGGCACAGTGGCAGCAGGAGCCCCCATTAGCTAAAGTGGTGCTTCAGGTTAAGAAGTTTCAGGTTAAGAACGGACCTCTGGAACGAATTAAGTACTTAACCCGAGGTACCACTTTACTGATCTAGATGGGCAAGTGGTTTGATGTGGTATAAGGCATCTTCCAGGGACGCGGGTAGCACTGTGGGTTAAACCACAGAGCCTAGGACTTGCCGATCAGAAGGTTGGCGGTTCGAATCCCCACAACAGGGTGAGCTCCCGTTGCTTGGTCCCTGCTCCTGCCAACCTAGCAGTTCGAAAGCACGTCAAAGTGCAAGTAGATAAATAGGTACCACTCCGGCGGGAAGGTAAACAGCGCTTCCGTGAGCTGCTCTGGTTTGCCAGAAGCAACTTAGTCATGCTGGCCACATGACCCGGAAGCTGTACGCCGTCTCCCTCAGCCAATAAAGCGAGATGAGTGCCGCAACCCAAGAGTCGGTCATGACTGGACCTAATGGTCAGGGGTCCCTTTACCTTTAAGGAATCGTCTTAAGTCCATCTACTGAACCTGCTCATCCCGTTGTTGACTTCTTATAGACAGTTCCACAGCTTGACAAGCTTAAATCCCAGGGCAATCAGCTGGCCTCAGCTCACTAGCTTTGAAGCTTTTTGAGTGAAGGAGTTTTGCTGCAGTGTCGTTGTAAAACAATAACAAACAAGTTAGCATTCTGAATGAGAAAATACAACATAAAAGCTCTCTCTCTTGTTCTTCAGTTTCCCCATTTTCCAGGGGAAATAACTGGGGAAAGTCCCTCCCCCCAAAAAAGTCCCTTTTTTGTCTTTCAGGGGTTGGCTGCCATAAGACCCTGCCCTGTGACATCATTACACCCCCCCAACTAGTCTCAGGCTTTCGAAAATATGAGACCTGGTGACCCTGGTGCCTTTGCATTTTTTCTGTGGTACTCATCCGGATCTAACTGACTAGCTGCAGATAAACATTCCCCCACCTCCACATCCCATTCCTGAGTCACTCGCTTTCATTTGAATTAGAACTGGACTGGGGGTGACTTATCATTGTGACCACTGCAATTGCAACATTTCCAGGAAGGTCTGAAAAGTTCAAAGTGTCTGATGCCAAGATGCCTTTCTGTTCCCTCCAGCTGCTCTTCAACCTTGCAGCTACTTTGGTTGTCCGGAAAACAATGAAAGAGACCCACCGTTTCCCTGCATGAGTACTATCCTTGATGATAAATGATGTTGTCATATTCTAGGGCCATTAATGTTTGAAGGGTCCCTAGCAGAACCCCTTAAGTGAGAGCCAGTGTGGTGTAGTGGTTAAGAGCGGTAGTCTTGTAATCTGGGGAACCGGGTTCGAGTCTCCGCTCCTCCACATGCAGCTGCTGGGTGACCTTGGGCCAGTCACACTTCTTTGAAGTGAAGTCTCTCAGCCCCACTCACCTCACAGAGTGTTTGTTGTGGGGGAGGAAGGGAAAGGAGAATGTTAGCCGCTTTGAGACTCCTGAAGGGGAGTGAAAGGCGGGATATCAAATCCAAACTCTTCTTCTTCTATTCTTCTTAATCTATCCATCCCACACTACTTTCCTACACTCAGAACATAAGGGTTAGGATCCCAGAAAGGAACAAATGCACTTTCCCAAGAGTAGAGGTGAATCTGTGGCATGCAGAGGGGAAGTCTATATGTCTGTTGCTGGAGAGGAGCCACAAAAACTAAGAGGGGGCCAGTGGCAGAGCTCATGCTTTGCATGCAGAAGAGCTATTGGTTTTCAACTCTTGGCATCACCCGCTAAAAACAATCCAATGGTTTGGAGAGAAGTCCCACTCTGACTGAATCCCATGAGAACCTCTGCAGGTCAAGGAGATAATACCCAGCTGGGGTTAGGAATGAAAGAATCTGTCAATATCAATTCTCTCCGTTTCTTATTTTTCCAGTCTTGAATTCACATTTCTGCAGCAATTCATTTTTAGTTTTTTGGTTTTTGTTTTAATCTACAAGAAAATTCATCAACATTGTAGTGAGAATTTCTCCAAACACATTTTGTGTGTGTAAGTGGTTTGGACTAATGTGCACATTTTGGCAAGCAGTTGCCTACTTATTACAACTGAGGGATTCCACCATTTCCAAAGACCCACACAATAACTCATGATTTACGTAAAATGTGAAGAAGCTGTTTAAAAGGACGCAGATGTGTTTTGGGATGTAAAAAAAAAAAACTGGTAAAGGCCATACACCAACTGTTTGCATTTTCTGTTCTCAGGCCCAATCTGCACTATCCATTTTAAAGCAGTATCATACCACATCAAGCAATCATGGCTCCCCCCCCCAAAGGATTCTGGGAAGTGTAGTTTGTTAAGGGTACTGAGAGCTTTTAGGAAACCCCTAGTTCCTTGGGGAGAAGGATTGAAAAGCAGATATTTAAAACTCTGCTTCAAATATATCTCTACCGATTCTCAGCACCCTTAGACAAACCACACTTCCCAGAATCCTTTGGGGAAAGCCGTGACTGCTTAAAGTGGTATGATACTGCTTTAAAATGTATAATGTAGATGGAGCCGTCACCATAAGAACAGCACATAGACAGAAAGGTGAACTTGACAGAAACTAAGTGCCTCGTCAAAGGCCTCCATTTGACAGAGGGAATCTTTCTCGTACAAAATGAATACACGCTGGGCCCCCACCCCATCCCTGCCTTTGACTTAGTAACTCTAATCTTCAAAGAGAAATCCAGGCCAGGGAATCCTAGTCCAATATGTACATTCATTTCTCCTCCGGTAATATCCTTTCCACAGAAGTGCCATTGTTACCATCGGCTATGGATTCTTTAAACTCAAAAGGCCAGCCAGCTGTCGAAGTGTGAATAGGGGGTGTTTGGCCCTTTAAGAACTGTGTGCCTAATGTCCGCTGGTGTGTTGGGGGGGTGGGGGAGAGAGACTGTATCCTTGTGCCGACTTCACTCAGAGCAGGCCGAGTTAAACAAAAATATTACAATAGCAAGAACTCATCTGGAACAAATAATTTTTGGAGGCCACCACCAGGAGCGAAAGAAAGAAAATGGACTTTCGGTTTGGTGGTGGAGGAGGATGCAAAGTCTACGCTGCCCCCTGCCGCATTTCAAGAGCACTGCAACAAGCAGGGAAGTTTTCGATTTAATAGTGTGTTTCTTTTCGGTCTGCTGCAACGGAGGGGGCACTGTACTCAAAAGGGGGCCCGAGAAACCTGGCAACATGATCTGTTTTAGCAAAAATGTACCAGGCCCTGCAGAATCTTGTCTTGAGATCCCTCCATCTTGTACGACCCAGTCCTTTGTTGTCCAAAAAGCTTACTTTGAAGATGTTTTAAACCATTTGCGATTTCTTTCTTCTGTGCTTTTTACAGAAAACCTTTGCAGTAGCTCAGTGAGCCGTTACCTAGATGCTTCTTTTTGCTGTGATTTCAGCTGAAGTTTGATTTTTTATATTTTATTGTCACCACCCTTTCTGAGGTATGCTGCAATGGGGGGCATTGTGGGGTAGGGTGTGGGGTAACCCTGACTTATTCTCTTGCCAATTGTTGTTTTATTGTGACCAGCCGTCAATTTCCAAACTTTTAGTTGGAGGGTTCTTATAAAAAAAAATACTAGTTCAAAGAAATAAAATAAAATACTACATTAAAAAATTGCAGCTTTGAATTGGTTCCATAAGGAAACAGCAATTTATATTTTGTAAGCTGCTTGGAAGGGCATCTGCTTTGCTTGCAGAAAGTCCTGGGTTCAAGTCCCAGCATTTCAAGGTAGGGAATGGGAAAGACCCTTGTCTGAAACCCCAGAGAGAGGCTGCCAGTCAGTGTTGACAGTACTGAGCTAGATAGACCAGCGGCCTGACTCAGCATGGCAGCTTCTTGTGTTCCTTTGTATTTCCTGCACAACAGTGAAATCTGTACTTCACCCTAGCAAGAAAGGTCTGTCATCAACCCTCTTTGCAGAATGATATACATAGGAAAACTCTACAGGGTTTTGGGTTCAGTCCCTGATGGCATCTCCAGGTGGGGAGAGCCCCTGCCAGTCACTGCAGAAAATGCTAAGCAAGATACAGAAATGGCAGGTTCCTAGAAACTTAAATTCCTATTTCGATGAAGTTGCTGGAACCACTGGCACCCTCATAAGCAGCATTGCTCAGGAATTGTATAAGAGAGATAATCAGTGCAGTTTTGAAATCAGCGATTAAAATCAGCCCAGTTTTGACATCAGGAATTAAAATCAGCCCAGTTTTGACATCAGGAATTAAAATCAGCCCAGTTTTGACATCAGGAATTAAAATCAGCCCAGTTTTGAAAGGTCAGGCTGCCACCTTGATTCAGAATGGAATCCGATTTTATCAGACAAAAGCCTTCTTCTCAAACTCGTGCCAAATCTGGTGGTGATATCTGAAGGGGTGTCCAAATGCATAGTGAGCAAGCAATGACATTTCCAAGATACATAGTTAGGGCTGCCATATTTCAAAAAGTAACCCCCCCCCAAAAAAAGTGATTGCCTAAGATACAGGACAAAGCACCGCCTTTCAGAAGTCCCCACCCACCCTGGATGTCAATTGCGGACATATGGCAGCCCTATAGCTGACAATGAAAACGAGACATTCACATATCATAGCACTGTTAAAGCACATAGTGCTTTACACACACACACACACACACACACAGAGAGAGAGAGAGAGAGAGAGAGAGAGCATACAAAATCTGGTCCCCACCTCAAGGAGCTTGTAGTCTGATTTTTTGATACTGGAGCAGTTTGACAAAGGAAGAGAAAGGGGAGGCGGGAGGAGGAATGGAAAAGTAACAAGAGATGAGTGTAACCCAGTTTGCTTCATTTGTAGGCTTCATTTCATTTGGGAACAAGTAAAGTGGGTGAGCCAAAGGCTTTGTGTGTGCCAAGGATTCACTGCCCCAATCCGTCCAACACACAGGAGAGCTTTGACTTTAATTTAGAAAATGCAAAGCCAAGCCCTGGGCAACTGGCAAAGAGCTGAGGGGAATCACATCAGGTTTGGTTTTTTGGTCATTCAGTAGACATTAAGAGTCCTTTTCTCCCTTGCTCTTTAGCACCACCTGCTGAAATTGGCTCCCAAACCACCAGCCGGTTACCCAAACAATGAACTCAGCTGGTCTCTGTTCATTTGGCCTGAGGTCCATTCAGCAGGTGAGCTAGAGCATCATTTTCTAAGGTCAATTTATATAGTAGTGATGATGGTTTTGCTTTGCCCATTTGCATTTCTTCCAGACCCGATATTGCCCTATGCTAGCCAAGGGCATATATTCATAGATCTCTGCTTGCTCGTATGTGTACGTGATTTTTGCAATTAACATACAGGCTTTGCACAGAGCGATTTTCCATGTGCAGGTTAAGAGCCATCCAACACCAGCCAAGATCTCTCTCTTATTTAAAATCCTCGATCCTACTTGCAGCAAGTCGCTGCTTTCCGCTCGCTTTGACTCAGAGTCGGAAGGTAGTTTCTTGTAATCTAATGATCAAACTTTTGCTCTGCTTTTAAGGTTTGTTATATATCCAACATGCCAACTGTCAAAAGAACACAGCGCACACATACACGTAGACGGTGCCAAATAGGCAGGCATGCTTTCTCCTTCCCATTTTCTGCACACAAGCCCCCCCCCCCCCCCCGTCACCTCCATTTCAGCTTCTGATTACTCCTTTGTGCACATCAAGTTGCCCCTCTTGCAGTCCTCATTTTCTCCAGCTCAGATTCAGCTTCTGCATGAACAAAGACATATTGAGGAGGTGGGTGTTTCCGCAGTTGTTCTATTGCCTGCTTTTGCAATCTGCAGGGAGGGATGAAAGGTAATCCAGGAACGACGCAAAGGCTCTCACATCCATGCACTTCCTTACGTAGTGCTGCAAAAAGGCCAGGGTGCATCTAAAGACAAATCTGGTGCCCCAAAGCAAGCAGGGTCAGATTTAGGGGCGGGTGATTCGGACAACTGCTGTGCCGAGGGAGAGGGGGAGCAGTCTTGGGGTCCTGTCATGGGCCGATCTGTTCAGCTATCCGCTCAACTACTACTGCATCCAATAGCACAAAAAGCTCATCTTGCAAAACCAGGAACAGTGGCTTGCATAGCTTAAACTGCACCAACTTTCACCTTCTTTTTTTATTTGAAGGAAAGTTTACATCATCAGTGCCATGACTCAACAAGTGAAATGGGGGAGAGGGGCACCATTTGAACTAGGGCTGATTCTGGGCACAAAGCTATTGCCTGCGTTAAAAGTAGGGTTGTGTGTGTGTGTCACAGAAAGAGGGAATAGCAACAGTGTATGTGATTATACCCAGTATAGCGGTACCTCTGGATATAAACGGGATCCATTCCGGAGCCCCGTTCACATCCTGAAGTAAACATAACACGCAACTGTGCATCTGCGCATGCACGGGTCGCGTTTTGCCGCTTCCGTGCATGTGTGTGATGTCATTTTGAGTGTGTGTGCATGCGGTGAAACCCGGAAGTAACACGCTCCGTTACTTCTGGGTCGCCGCGGAGAGCAACCTGAAAATACTTAACTTGAAGGTACTTCGACCCGAGGTATGACTGTACTTTTATTTTCAGGGGGTGCTCAATGGAACGCAGTACCAGCGCCTCTTTTTTGGTTTGTGTTAAAAAGTGTGACACTTACTGCAACAACTTCATGGTGAGTACAGGCACCTATTTTTCCAGAAAAAAAGCAGATTATACCCATATCAATAAGAGCTAGGACCTACCCCATTGTACTTTTGTGCAACAACTCCAAATAATGATGCACGTCCTCTGCATGTTTACTCCAGACTCAGAGTTATTCCAGTCGCAGACGACTCGGGTTGTGGCGCTCATCTCACTTTACAGGCCGAGGGAGCCGGCGTTTGTCCGCAGTCAGTTTTTCTGGGTCATGTGGCCAGCATGACTAAGCCACTTCTGGTGCAAAGGAACACCAAAACCAGAGCAGCTCACAGAAACGCCGTTTACCTTTCCACCGGAGTGGTACCTATTTATCTACTTTCACTTTTTGGCATGCTTTCGAACTGCTAGGTTGGCAGGAGCTGGGACTGTACAACGGGAGCTCACCCCACCATTGCGGGGATTTGAATCGCTGACCTTCTGATCAGCAAGCCTAAAAGGCTCAGTGGTTTAGACCTGTGTCCACTAATTAGCGCCACTAATGAGATGCTTCATCAGTGTCTCCTTAAAGGCCACGTCCTATCCCACCATGGCTCTAAAACTGGTTTTCATTATTACTGACTTTCACAAGGATTATAAGAGAAACATTTTTCTTTCCCCAGGCGTTTGGTGGCCGAAGGGTACTGTTCCTGGCACCCATCACTGGATGGAAGAATATTTTTTAACTGTGTCTTTAGGATGTTCTTCACTGTAACTGCTTCTGGAGTTTTGTTTGCTTTTTAATAAATAACTGCTTTAAAATGTTTTTAAATTGTGCATCTGTTTGCCACCCTGGGCTCCTCGGGGAGGACGGGCAGGAAATAGACACAATCAACAAAAAAACAAACAACAGGTTATATCAAACCTTTTTAGGAGACGCATGATCCTCACCTGTTTGATGTGTCCTGCTAACCCTCCTCCACCAAATAAAACAGAGGCAGGTATCAAAAGCCTCAAATTATCCTGGGGCTCTTCCTGCTTTCCACATGCTTCAGCCTAATCCATTTGTGTGAACAAATCTAAGATTTCAGAGTGTTAGAGGGTTGTTATTGTAGGATAATGTGGTGTATCTCAACAAGCCCTCTCTTGACAACTGTGGCACCCAGAGGGCTTTGCAGACAGGATCGGTGCAGTGTGGGGCATATCTGCACAACAGGGATTTTCAAAAACAGAGATTGTAGGACTTCTGCAATACCGTTGGGAGAAAAGGACAGTCTGCGTACGATAAGTAGTTGGGGTCTTTTAAGGCTCCTTTTAAAATTTAGCCCCAAGTGAAGCATTAACGAAGCACGGCAACACACTTTAGAGCAAGCCTGGCTGGCTGAATTAGTTATGTCTGTTTTCCTCCTGTTGTGCCTTCCCAATTATGCTAGCTGTGAACACGCATCCACCAAGTTTGCTCCTTCCTCATTATCTCGATCCACAGGGAATACCTCGGTGTTCTCCCTTCCAAACTGCGTGGGTGTCTGCGAAGTATTTGCATACCGTAAATTACATTTCAAACACCCAACAACAAGGGTGTCGTCTTGAGCTGACTGCTGGAAGGAGAAAGCAATGAAAAGCCCATTAGGAAAGGGGCGGGGCGAGGGGATTTTGATTAACGTTCTGAATGTGCCATGTGCTTCACCAGCCCAGACAGTCTCATGGTAGCATGCAAGTGCTGTTATGATGGCATGTCGGGAGGCCTGTGGCACGATGCTCCAAGAGGTGAACATGTCAATTTCAGTTTCTCATTTTTCCAATCTTAAGTTCAAGTTGATCACACTTCCACATCAATTTGCATTTTAAAAAAATTATATCAGGAAAATCTGCCAGCAGCCTGGTCCAAATGTCTCCTAATATACAAGCAATTTCTCCCCAAATGCACAATTCTGCAAAGCAATTTCCCCTAATACAGTCATACCTCAGGTTGAAGTAGCTTGGGGATGAGTATTTTCGGGTTGTGCTCCATGGCGACCTGGAAGTAACAGAGCACGTTACATCCGGGTTTCGCTGCTCGTGCATGTGCACTCAAAATGACGTCACGCGCATGCGCGGAAGCAGCGAATCGTGACCCGCACAGATGCGGGTTGCGTTCACTTCAGGATGTGAACGGGGCTCCGGAATGGATCCCATTCACATCCAGAGGTACCACTGTATCATTTTGCAAAGCAATTTTACCCTAATTTGGTGTTTTCACTCATGTGTGCATTTTTATTCACTTTGCCCCAGTATATGCGTTTTTGTAAACGTTACTTGGCTGGGGTGGGGTGGAGAAAACGGAACTGGGAAAAATTAGAAGTGAAAAATGTGTAAGGTAGCTATTTCAATTGGTTCGAAAACTGCAAATTAGGTAGGTGTGCCTTCCGAGATGAATCTATCTTGCATCGCTCTGCTCCAGCCATATTTGCCAAATGCACTACCGGAATATAGCTCAGCTTAAACCAAGACAATCCGAATCCATTAGCATCCCATCATGGGTCATGCATTTTTCAATCTTAGGAGCTTCGACATGGATGCAGGCTGCAGCGAGAAGTTCTTTGGCCCCCAAATATAGGACACAACAGAACTTAAACCTCCTCTTTTGGTCCAAGAATAAGTGGGCTCAGCTCTTGCAGAGCAAACAATTCAAAATTGCATGTTTCTAAGGATGATGGGGGCTTGGAACCCTTCTGCATCATTCAGTGGGATTTCATCAATTTCTAGTATACAAAACTCTTCCCCTACCAAGTTGCAAAACTTGGCTGTCATGATGTGTTTATTTTTTTCTACATGACCTGCTATTTATTTGGAAAGTACAGCCTCTGTACCAGTCCTATGTTTTGTAACTGTTTTTGTTTGTTTGTAGTTTTATTTTATGTTAATGAAGAACAATAACAAAACAAAAAGCACATCCCAATGAAGTACAAGAGTTGATGGTGATGGTGATGATGATGATGATAACAACAACAATTTATTTATTTATACCCCACCTTTTTCTCTAACATGGACTCAAGGCAGCTCACAGCTAAAACAAAACAGCTAAAAACATAGGATTGGGACCAACCATTAAAAAACAATTAAACATTAGATTACCAGAGATTCAGCACTCCCTTCCATGCCCATCTCCTCTTCTGCAAGTACTCTAAAGGTGCTTTGCAAGATCCAAGGGGCTGCTGGGCAAGTGCTGCAGAAAACTGTAGTGTAAAATGCAGTTTAGCCCAAAGCCCAGCCAGGGGAGCTATTTAGGGAAGCTTTTAATATTTGATTAATTATTGTATTTTAATATTTTGTTGGAAGCCGCCCAGAGTGGCTGGGGAAACCCAGCCAGGTGGGCAGGGTATAAATAATAAATAAATTATTGTTGTTGTTGTTGTTATTTTGAGGCATCCAAGCCAAATAAAACATTGGTGAATGCATATGAGGTGTTCGATTCCTCTTCTCCATTGTGTGCCTTGCAGCATGTCAAATTTGTCCCCCAGTTTCTCTCTACTGAGATGGACTCAATAAACAGGTCTCAATTCCATGCAAAACCCAAGCAGTGGCTCCCTTAGATTTACGAATAAACTCAGGACACAGGTCAGATCAGCAATACTTCTTTATTTTGCAAACAACTTTATTTCTTGACTCAAGTTTACGTTTTTATTACTCAAGTGGGAAAGATGGCAGACATTGAAAGACAAAGGAAATTCATTCCAAAGTGTGCAAAAAAGAAGTAATAATAATTCCTAGTGGAAACCACCAATGGAAAAGGAACACCAAAGGGGAGGGTGAATCACATATAATCAAGTACCAAGACAACTCAAAAGACTGCCGTGAGGAACCCAGTCGAAAGTGAGCTCCGTGAAATCCCATGAAACCTAAAATGATTATTGGTGTTGGGTGAAGACAGGACTCTGGATCAGGCGGCAAGAAATCAGTATGCGCTAACATCAGTCCTTTATAGACAAAACGCTGAAAATGGTTCATGAAGCTACCTGTGCTGGCCTCTCTCCTAACAATTGCTGAATTCTCATTCTCCCCCCCCCCCCTTCTTTTGTAACACAAAAAAACTGTCGTCATCCGATGAAGTCAAAGATAGGGAGGCTTACGGAAGGACTTCACGCGATGCATAGTGAAATTTGCTACAAGATGCAGTGACAGCCTCTAACTTAGCCAGGGAAAACTCTGGAACAGATTTCTTCTTCTTTTTGTGGGGGGAGGAATTGAAAGGCCTGGTGTACCAGCATAGCTCCAATAGTACAGCATTGGGATACTATACATTAAATGCACTTATTAAACTTCATTTCCTTTTTCTCTTTAGTGTCCCTTCTGTGTGGGACATTGCTTCCTCTGTTACATTAAGAATTATTATTTTTTTAACTGGCTTTTCCCTTCCTGCACTTTCCTATTCTTGGATTAAATATTGCATCCTTTGTAACTTTCCTTCCTCCAGCCTCCCTTGGCTTGTGCAAAAGTTTTCCCCCTTGTCCCTAAACTCCTCTTTCCAAGAAATGGGTATTGTTTTACTCAGTGAAGACACACAGTGACATGAACGAACAGGTCCAATGACTCCAACGGGTCTATTCTGTAGCAAAACGTAGTTGAATGCCACACACAGCATTCTAAATTGATCTCCTAAACTTCAGGAAGGGGCTGTGGGTCAGTGGTAGAGCTCTTTATGCTGAAGAATCATAAGGAAATAAGGAGAGTCCTGCTGGATCAGGCCAATGGCTGTTCTAGTTCTGTTACCAAAATGGCCAACCAAACTTCGCTTCAATCCATGGCATCTCTGGAGGGACTCCAGTCTAAAAATCTGAAGAGTCCTTCCCAGTCAGTGTAGAAAATACTGCGCTAGCTATTAGGCACATTTTCAAGTTCTCAAGCAGCCATGAAATTGTTTTAAGGCTTGAAATCTGCTAGGAAGTCAGATTTCAGCAGCGGATTGTGGCTGTTGTGGTTAGAGTGTTGGGCTAAGGACTTGGGAGACCAGGGTTCAATCCCCACTTGGCCATGAAGCTCATTGGCTAGTCACTGCTTGTCAGCCTAATCTACCTCACAAGGTTGTTGAGGGGATTAAATAAGAAGGGGGGAGAACCCTGTAGGACCACCTTGTGCTCCTTGGAGAAAAAGGTGGGGTATAAACACAATTCATTATTATTATTAACGGTGCCACAAAATTATATACAGAGATTCCAAATGTGTGGTGCTCGCAATTTCTTTAAACAAAAAACAATCACATCTTTCAGAGCCATACTTAACGAGCTGCTGTTCCATGCTATGCAAAAAATACATCATGTCTTTTTAAGATAAGAGTCATAGAGCTGGAAAGGGATCACAAGGGTCATTTAGTCCAACCCCCTGCAATACAGAAATCTTTAGCCCTACGTGGGGCTCAAACCAACAGCCCTGAGATTAAGAAACTCACGCTCTACCAGCTAAGCTATCCCAGAGCTATGTCTCGAAGTCTCTCTATTACGTGAGGCTCCTGC
Organism: Podarcis liolepis; assembly: GCF_965112155.1. Classification (NCBI taxonomy): domain Eukaryota; kingdom Metazoa; phylum Chordata; class Lepidosauria; order Squamata; family Lacertidae; genus Podarcis; species Podarcis liolepis. Next base: position 22,936,477 of record NC_139567.1, on the reverse strand, counting down.
ACTTCAAAGGAGATGGATGTGTGTCAACATCCGGTTTATACCACCACAAACTTATTTTACAGCTGAGGCTATGGTATGCTGACAATAGGACAAAAGACCATTACAGTTCTTGGCATCCCTTGCTAGCGTCCGGTTTGAAACAAGACCCTATTTCCAATGCATCATCTCTGCAACGCATCTCCAATTTATGTGACTGGGTTCAGGGTTCCTCGGTAGTAAAGTCAGTCTGGAAACTGCAACCCCGTGAAGACCACTCATCTAGTGTAAGAATCACAGAACTGCAGAGTTCGAAGGGACCCAAAGTTTCATCCAAGTCTAACCTCCCGCAACGTAATCATTATAGATAACCTACGAGGGGTCAATTTCAAACACAGCACACAAACGAGTCACAAGATCAGGATAGCTCTGACCTCCTTCAGGCTATTGCTGAGTTTACTTGAAAAGGGAAGAACATCTGTATGTATAACGTTGGCAAACTTCCCACACTTACTGAAATGTAACCGTTAGGTGTTTCTTCGTAGAAGGAGAAAAGGTCAAAACAGCAAAAATCAGAGGGGGAAAGCCCACCATTGTCAGCGAAATAATAATCAGTTACGGAGAAGGCATGGTGGGAATAGTTTAAGATTGCTTATCCAAGTCATGCTTGGCCAGTTTGATATTCACTCCAGCCCTAGGAAGACTAAGTTATATGCATCAAAGATATACCATAGATTCTGGCATATAAGACGACTTTTAAACCCCAGAAAATCCTCTAAAAATTCGGGGATCATCTTATACGCCCAGTCGCCTAATACGCCGCAATCTACGGTATATATATATATTTGGTTCAAACCGGTATGGATGTTTGCATCTGAGAAATGTGAAGCTTTGCAATTTCTCGACTAGGTTTGCATATGCAGAATTTGGGGAGGTGCGACCCATGTCAGCAAAACAGGGCTGTGGACTGTTGCAATCCCCTATCCTAGGCTGCTGAAAAGAGCTTTGGCAGAGCAGGTGGTTTAAAAAACCCCATTGCCCCTTATGCTAGTTTTTAGAACCACTGTTCAATACTTAGTGGGTGGTGAGAGCCTCTGTCTAATGGTAGAGCCGGCCTGTACTTCTGCTTCCCGCCATAGCACATAATCCATGCAATGTGGGTGCTCAGCATGGATGCTTGCATATGTGGCAGCCCAAATCGCACTATTTATTCCCCAGGATAGGGGGGAAAGAGAAGAACAAGGGGGAACAGTCACTTGACGCAGGATGTTGTATGTGTGGGCACACACACACCCCCCGCCCCATGGAGCACTTGTACCATGCATTAAAATTAGATCAGCAGTGAGGAACTGTTTTCAGCCTGGAAGAAGTGGGAAGAGCAATGAATGCAGAGTCCACCTCTAGATTTTAGGCTACCCTCCTGCATCCTTCCACGCACACCTGTCTCTATCCTCCATCCAAGCAAGGAGGTGGCATGAACAGAGCTAAAGACACATTCAAGCCAGGCAAAAACATTCAGGGAGGGTGCAGAGCAGGGCCCGTAGGGGTGTGGCTGACTAGGACGCCTGCAGAGAATCTTGACGGCCAGATAGAGAGGTCCAGAGGGCAGCAATTGGCCCCTGGCTTAGACGTAAGGTAGAAGGACAGAAAACAGGCCTGGTCCTCTAGTACACGGGATACTTTGGAAATGTCCGAACCAAAGGTCAAACAGGGCCACGCAACATAGGCAAGGAGAGGAAACTTTTGAGCAGGCACACATCTGGGCTTGCACCCTGTCGGACACAGGGAAGCTGTAATTTTAGCAGCCTTTGTGCGGGGCACCTAATTCTTAAGCAATACCTTCTTCCTACTGTTTTGTTTTTTAATGATGGAATCCACACTGTAACTCACACAAATACAAGACAAGGAGAACCAGGTATTTGGCTTTGGAGCCAAAGTTGCATAGCTATGCTAAGTCTGCAACTCCTACTCAGCCCCAAATGCCCTTGTCCTCAAGGATTTACAGTTGCACATGGGGATTCCAACCCCCCCACATGCAATGTGCCCTCCTCAAATCTGCCCCAGAGGGTTGAAAGGGAAAACCCAGATTTGGCAGGCACATAGGGAAGTTTCATTGCGCAAACGTAAACCCTTGAACTAATGGAATAGGTTGCTTATTGTTGCATTGGATGCAACCCCCACTTATTGGGAATGATCCAAGCAGGTGGCAGGTGGCCCCCAAATTCCCATACCCATTGAATGTAAAAAACAAACAAACGCGGGAGGGTTTCTCAAGTGCATATGGAGGCACAGGGCCCACATGGAGCAGGCAGCTCTTCTTGCAGAAAGTGGTCCATCATGGACACTGCCCCTTCCATTAGAGTCAATGGGGAATCCTCATCATGCAAGAGCTGTTACCTCTGCACTGGGGTGCACTCAGGACTTCATCATCTTCACTTGCATTAAAAACACACAAACAGAAAAGTTAACCAGTGAAAGAACCTTTGTGCGCCTAGATATGTATATATTTTTTGCTTCCGTGAATGTGTACTAAGTGCTTTGCAGAAACTATTTTAGCCCTCAGTTTTACAAATCAACAAGTCTCACACTCTACCCCCCTCCCCACTTTTCTTGTTTCGTTTTCTCCTAAAGCATGGAAAAGTATTGAAAGATAAAAATGTTTTTTTTCTTTTCTTTTACTATGGCAGTAATACCTGATTCAATTACAAGACACATAAGGGGTTGGAGGGAAGAAACAACTATTTTGCAAAAGGTTAAAGTGGCACATCTCCTCACACAATAAGTGTGCAACATGACTGAGAATTCTGGAACTCTGACCAAAAGCAGATTTCCTAATAAATTAATAAAACAGAACAAAAAAATCTCATATAAAACAAGATCCAAATATTTTTTTAAGCCAATGTTAAAACCTTCAGGAATCTCTCTTCATAGATATATATATATATATAGATATATATTTATATTTTCCTGAATTTATTAAAATAAAATTTTCTCTTAGGAAAAAAGAAAGAAGCTAGTTTGGACTCTGATCCTGAGAGAAGTGGTTCTGCTAGTTGCTAGCCTCGTGGAATTGGGTAAGGATTTCATGCAAGACCTCTGGAAATGAAGAGAGGTTTGTAGCAGCAGCATTTGGGGGGCAGGGGTGTGCCCTAAGATAGCGAATGGGCAAGACATCGTTGTTGCCCCACCGTACCCACTTCAGTTGCATAACCACCATATAACGAAAGCCACAAAGGAACCTCTCAGCCGTCCTTCCTTGCCCCCGTATCTTTCATCCAAACTAGAACCAGGGCTCTGAAAACAGCCCTCTTCGTCCCCCTTCCCTGGTAATGTGCAGTAATGGAAACTCATGATGTGATTGCATAACACTGCAGGGTTCCCTAATTACGCTCTGGGTGGCCAAGCATTGGAAACGGTCAGAAACTGTGTCAGGAGCAGGTGGACTTTCAGAAACTTATCCAGTGGGGAGGTAGCAGTTCTGTGGTCCCCCAAATGATCTGAGACAGCAAATCAGGGAACAGAAGCAGGAGAGTAGGCCAGGAAATGTCTCCTCACAAGAGACTGCTGGATCAGGCCTGTGACCCATCTAAACCAGCACCCTGTCATCGTGGTGGCCAACCAGATGACTATGGTAGACCAGCAAGAAGGGCCTGAGCATGACAGTACTCTCCCTTCCTGTGGCTTCTAGCAACTGGCCTTCAGAAGCGTTCCTACCTCCGGCAACCAAGTTGTTCAGGCTGGGGAACAAGCTCTGAAGCCGACGAATGGCCCGCGTGATGACAGAAGGCTAACTCAAGCAGCTACTGCATCCCAGGGGGCGCCAGTGAACCACTGAGTTGTGTATGGGAAAGAGGGGCAGTGGCGAGGTGGCATGCTGCAGCCCAAGTACTGGGACTCCCCACTTTGTGACCTGCCCCTATCCCAGCGCAGTGGGGGCCAGCGATATGGGGAAAGGGATGGTAGAGGTCACACGCCTTTCCAATATGACACATTACGAGGGGGAGATGAATACGGTGCTTCCATGTCGGTGGCAGCCAAACTTTTGCCATTCTTCACAACCAATTCTATGGTATCATGTCAAAGCTGGAAGGCGCATCAAGCGGTTTCTCTCTGACTACGCACAACTTCTCAGAGGATCAGAGTCAAAGTCAACAAGGACGAGGGGGTGGGGGAGAGAATTATCTCACAGACTTAAAAGCATGCCCAGCAAGCACAGCCTTGTAAGACTAAATTAAAGGTTGGAAATGGGAGGGAAACAAAGAAACAGAAATTGTTACTAAATCAACCTGGTTTTTTGAAAGTTCACAGCTGTGTACTACAAAGTGTAATAGTTATTTCTTCTTCTTTTTTTCCGGCCATACAAAAATAACATATTGCAACTCAAAAGTGCAGATATATATATATATATACTGTATATTGTTTTAAAATAAACAGTTGACTGTGTTTTTTCTCCTTTTTTATCAAATAAAATATTTACACCATTTTGGTTTCCAGAGTCAGAAACGCTCTTCATGCTATCACCATGGGGACATCGTCTGAAAAGCCTGTGATCATCGGCGCTTCGTCGTCCTCGTCTCCTGGGAATGAAACACATCCGTTTCAGAAAGAAATCGGAGAACTGGGAAATTACACCAAAGGTCGCCCGGCCTAACACTCGGTCAACGTGAGGAATCCTCTGCTTCAGGATCCCAGGAGAGCTGGCCAACATGGTCCTTTACTTTCCGAACCTGCCTGTTCAACAGTTGTACCAACGGGAAATTCCTCCTAATGTTTAATCCAACATTTCCCATTGCAGGTGTTTTGGTCTCTCTGGGCTGTGTATCCAACGTTCTCTGACCAGCGGCATGAGAGCTCCAGTGCTATTTCTTAGTCGCTTTATCTTGCCCAAGGCAACTTACAATCAATATTGTTTATTAATCATTATTAATATTTATCAAATTTCTATACTGAGGATCATCTGAGGATCGCAGAGCAACTTACAATATAAGAACACAAAAATACGTAACATAGTAACAAAAATAATACCCCCCAACAGTTTAAAAGACCATAGATTATGGGTGAAATGGAATGTTTTTCCTTTCTGTGGCACCTAAATATATATATTGAAGGTGCCAGGCGAGCCTTCCTGCAGAGAGCATAGCAGAAGCGGGAAGCCACTGCAGATAAGGCCCGATTTCGTGTTGCCACCCTCCAGACTTTTTGTGGAGGAGGCACATGAAGGAGGGCCTCAGATAATAATTGTTGTGTCTGGGTTGGCTCATATGGGGAGAGGTGGTCCTTGAGGGCCCCCCTCAAACTGTAAATGCTGCAATGGAAATATACACAAAGGCTAATTACCAAAACACCCTCAACCTCTGTGGTAAAGGTAAAGGGACCCCTGACCATTAGGTCCAGTCGTGACCGACTCTGGGGTTGCGGTGCTCATCTCGTTTTATTGGCCGAGGGAGCCAGCTTCCGGGTCATGTAGCCAGCATGACTAAGCAACTTCTGGCAAACCAGAGCAGCGCACGGAAACACCGTTTACCTTCCCGTCAGAGCGGTACCTATTTATCTACTTGCACTTTGAAGTGCTTTCGAACTGCTAGGTTGGCAGGAGCAGGGACCGAGCAACGGGAGCTCATACCGTCATGGGGATTCGAACCGCCAACCTTCTGATCGGCAAGCCCTAGGCTCTGTGGTTTAACCCACAGCGCCACCCGCGTCCCATTCAACCTCTGTAGCTTAATGCAATTGTTGCCCTCATGAGATTCCACCCATTTAAGTCCTCCTGTCCAAGGCTTAGGAAAACAGCTTCACCCACCTAAATCATCGCCTGATGAGAATATTGCTGACCCCAGTCGGGAGCTGTAGTGGCTGTTTGCGAAGGCCGTGAAGCTATTCTGAAGTCTTCTGTGCCTCATGTACAAGGCAACAAACCCTATGCCCACTGTCACTAGCAAAAGGAATAACATCGGCACCACAATGGCAGCCACGTCTGTAGGCTTGCTCATGGTGGATGCAGCAGGATCTCTGCCTGCAGAAGGAGAAACAAAGAATGCGATTCATTTTGTTGGCTACCCAACACAAATACGAGCATCACATGTTTGCTCCCTGGGCATCTCACAAAGATAAACTGCTATTACAGTATTCGTAAACAGAACTCTAACAACAGTATTAGGACATAGATTTCCAGTGAGATTGAGAAAATATCAGGTCTGAAAAGCCTGGGGAACTGATTTGTAAGGCTTTGTGAAATGCATCAATGGAATGAAAGCCATTGTTTGCAACCTGCATTTCGTTTGTTTACACCATAATGTGAACCGAGACTTTTATTATGCTGCTATAAAGTTCCACATACTGCTATGGTTATGAAAAGTTGGAAGGCTAAACCCTGGGCAGGGCCAGTTGAAGGCAGGTGTCCTTCTAGCCCAGGGGTCTGCAACCCGCGGCTCCGGAGCCGCATGTGGCTCTTTTACATCTTTGCTGCGGCTCCGGGGTGGATACTAGCAAGGGGAGGAGGTGCATTGTGCGCCCTGACACTCCTTACTGTGGCGGGCACTGTACTGGCTGTGACGTCGCATGGGGGCGGTGCGTGCGTTAGTCACGCACCGTCCCGACGTCACCTTCCCACCCGCTGTCAGATCGTGGCTCTGGAGATATATTTGTTTTAAATGTCGCAATGGTTTTGCGGCTCCCAGTTGTTGTTTTTTCTTCGGAAATGGGTCCAAGTGGCTCTTTTTGTCTTAAAGGTTGCAGACCCCTGTTCTAGCCTGATAATTATTTGGCTGGAAGCAGTGATGTGGTGGTCCAGGGTTAAGGACCTGTTACTATTTTGGCAGCAGGGTCTCTCTCTCCAGCATCCTAGAACCACCAAATTAACATGGAAGGAGGTGAGTCAGTCACTGAGGAATGGCTCCTAGGGTCACTCTTGAGAAGGCATATGGGAAGACAACAAAGGAGGAGTTGTTCTGTATGCTCTAAAGCTAAGCAATTAGTGACTCTGAAAACTCAAGGTGCTTCAGTTTCAAGAGAATAGGGTGCAAGCCCTGTAATGTACATTGGCAGCTCACAGAAAACACAACTTAAGTCGCTCTGAAAGAAGACACTGGAGTACTCGAGATAAATTGCCCATAAACATGAACAGAAGATGATAGATCTAGCTGAAGGGCATTGATAGCCGCAACGTTCCAGGCTTCCAAACGTTAACATGCTGAGTGTTGAAAAGAAAATACACAGAAGCAGAAGTGAATCAGAGGGGGAGATCTTTTCCTTACCGCTTCCCACTTCATTGTAAAGTAGCGTTGCAGGCTCCCCGCACACCTGCCCGCTGTAAAGACACCTTGCTTGCACCGTGAAGGAGTAATTATGCCCCATCTTCAGGTTGGAGACTTTGAAGACGTTCTCCGTGGTATTGCCCAGGTACGACGTGCTATTTGTCACACTGTCAAACATGTGTATTTCATACCCCTGAAATTAAGCACAAAACACACAAAAAGCAAGGTAATTTGGTTGTGGATTGAAATATTGGGTTGTGTCCAAATCAAGTTTTACCCGGAGCAGGTCCACTGAAATGAATGGACCTAATAATAATAATAATAATTTATTTATATCCCGCCCCTCCCCAGCTGAATCCGGGCTCAGAGCAGCTAACAACAGTAAAAAATAACACAGTTTACATAAAATCACAATCAATTAATTGAAATACATTCTAAAATCAATTCATTCTAAAATCAATTCAGAGTCAAATTAATGGCAACCATTGGGCTAGAGTTCTATGAGGATTACAGGAGGAGGGGGTCAGACTGTGCCTTGGCCAAAGGCCTGGTGGAACAGCTCTGTCTTGCAGGCCCTGCGGAAAGATGTCAAGTCCCGCAGGGCCCTAGTCTCTTGTGACAGAGTGTTCCACCAGATCGGGGCCACAGCCGAAAAAGCCCTGGCTCTGGTTGAGGCCAGCCTAACCTCCCTGTGGCCTGGGATCTCCAAGATGTCTTCCCAATGCTGCATGTTGCTGCTGGTTACTGGGAGGGGAGAGGGGCACGGCAGCGGAGAGCCTGGAGTGGGTGCGGCTGGGGTGGTTCTGTTGCTCTGCCTGTACAGCGCTGAGCTCCCTGCTGCCTTCCCCACTTGGGAACCGTCAGTAATGTGCAGGACAGGGTAACCAGGATGCAGTCACAACCTGGGCTACCCTACCGCCAGCTCACTACTCTAATCGAAGGACTGTCGCTAGTGCAATAGAAAGACACAGGCTACAGCTTGCTGGCGTATTTTAGTCAGGAACAAACATCCAGAGCTGCTGTGTTGAAGCAATCAAAAAGGAAACATAGGGGCAAGACAGCTCAATTCATTCTAAAATCAATTCAGAGTCAAATTAATGGCAACCATTGGGCTAGAGTTCTATGAGGTTTACAGAAGGAGGGGGTCAGTTTCCTTAAATGGCGTTGGACAAATTCTCATGGAGGATACAGCTATCAGTGGCTACTAGCCAGGGTGGCTATGATCTGGCTCCATAGTTGGAGGAAGTCATGCTTCTGAATACCAGTGGCTGGAAGCCACAGGAAGGGAGAGGGCTATTGTGTTCACATCCTGCTTGCAGGTTCCCCACAGGTTGGCCACAGCAAGAACAGAGTACTGGACTAGATGGGCCCTTGACCTGATCCTGGACACAGGGAGGAGAAATCGACTGCCAGTTCCCTTGCTGGAGCCTTAGAACATTCTGGACTTGGCTTGGGGAAAACACCTTTTTGTTTTTTCTCGCAGGCTTTGCAATCTTCTGTCCATTTTTTTTAATGCTGCTTTGTGCTCATCTCAATTTCGCTGTTTGCCACTATACTGCTTTCACACGGTGGATGTCTTTACTTTTATCATCTTGTGTTTTTTTAGCTTTCCCTAAGCTGCCCTGGGGACTTGCAGAAGGGCAGGGTGTCAATCAAATCAAGAAAGAATGAGTGGTTAAAAAAAGCATGGCACTCCGAGTGTGGTTATAACTGCTAGCATGTAGAGTTAATATGCAGCAGCGGAGGTTAGCTTAGTTAAGTGAATCCTTGCTTGGAACACACCCTCAGTTGAAAGGTATTCAAACTGAGACATGGTGTAAAATAATAAAGCTTCTGTTTAATAAATGAAGTACATTATTGATATGAAAGAGTTCTGCAGTGCTAGCTATCTAAGTTAGAGAAGCAAATAAGCCATGCTTGCCCCTTTGTTCTCTATACAGTGGTACCTTGGGTTAAGTACTTAATTCGTTCCGGAGGTCTATTCTTAACCTGAAGCACCACTTTAGCTAATGGGGCCTCCTGCTGCCGCCGTGCCGCCAGAGCACGATTTCTGTTCTCACCCTGAAGCAAAGTTCTTAACCCGAGGTACTATTTCTGGGTTAGCAGAGTCTGTAACCTGAAGCATATGTAACCCGAGGTACCACTGTGCACTGATACATCCAAGATGACCTCTCACCTCCAGGCCCAGAGAAAGTGTGTGAGGAAGAGCAGGAAGTTGTAAGCAGGATGCAACCTAAGACTTATCAGTCTAAACATCAAAGAGATAGAGAGAAGTCAGCATAGAGAAAAAGGTCCAGGGACAGTCTGGAAAGCTGGAGATGCCTTTATCTGTCTCAGCCCATGGAAACGTCTCTCAGCAAGCTGAGCTGCTCCCAAACTTCCAATAGCAACTTACCCGGCTTTCACTAAAATGACTTTCTTTTAAGGCTAAACTCTTCCAAAACAACAAGATGTGGTCATTTTCTGCTATAATCTTTAAGGCATCTGGTGCAGCCAGGGAAACTGCAAAGAAAGAAGGGAAACATATAGGTAAGTAGCAATCTGTCCGCCAGTCTCGCTCAGTTCTTTGAAATGCCTATAGATAGAGAATGCAATATGCACTGGATTCCAAAGCGTGTCTACTCAAGAGCCAAGCCCTATTGAGTTCAATGGGGCTTAAACACCCAGGTTTTGCTTTGCCTTCTTCTTTATTGAAAGATAAAAAGTACACAATTACAAGTGCACAGGAGGAAGACACACCCAGGTTTGTGACAACAGGAATGCAGGCTTTGGCTGGGGAGGGAAACAAGGAAGTACAAACTCAGCATGGTCCTCTTATTCCACTACTTTTTCTCGGACATTCCTTACCTGTGTTAAGTTTCAAACTGGCCTCTTTGCTCATGTTTCCCAGCTGGACAATGATATGGTACTTGCCACCAGGTTCCAGCTTCTTGATGGTATACTCCACGGTGCTGTTGCGAGTTTTCACCTTGTAGATCCGGTCTGTTTTCTTTATTAAATCTTTCACTGCTACAGCATACAACTGAAGGGAGCAGAATGGTGAGTTTCTCCTTCTCCCACAACACCCCACTTCTCCCTTTAAGTGCCTGAAATGCTAAAGGCCAGCTGAAGCATCAAGAGGATTTGGCCTTCGCTTAAGGAGAGCTGCATAACCACCGTAGATTCAGGCATATAAGATGACATTTTAACCCCGGGAAATCCTCTAAAAAGTCGGGGGTCGTCTTATACGCCGGGTATGGGTTCGCTGGGCAGCGGCAGTGCGCAGCGGGCTCCGCTCCGCGCCGGGAGGAAACCGCCCAGCGAAGCTGGCTTAGCATCACTGGGCAGCTTCGCCAGGCAGCTTCCTCCCGGCGCGGAGTCGCTGCCCACTGCCGCTACTGCTTATAACACTGGGCGTATAAGTCAACCCCCAAATTGGCAGCTGCCAATTTGGGGGGTCGTCTTATATGCCCAGTTGCCTAATACGCCGGAATCTACAGTAGCCTAGAATGCCATCTCCCCACCCAGCGCTCTCCAAAGCCCATCTCTTAGAAAAAGTTTGGTGGAACCGGGTGGCATTAATTTAGCTTGTGTTTGATTTCTATCCTTTCCCAATAATAATAATAATAATAATAATAATAAAACAACAACAACAGCAACAATCTCACCATATCTTGGTCAGGAGAATCGTAAGGAGACTCCCACTTGATAACCGCAAAGGTTTTTGCCAGGTGCACAGAGTGAAGGTGCCGAGGGGGGAGGCGACTGTCAGGAATCATCTTCACAACGATGTAATCAGAAGGCGGCCCTTGGTATGGGGATATCACACGTACCTTAAGGAGGTCAGCAGTTGTTAGTCGGTTATACAGCTTTCTAGCATGTCCCCCGCCTCCTTTTATAACCCACAACTCAGCAGAATAACCGCAGCCGCTTGATTCAATAAAGGTTACTTGACTCTGGGAAGGTTATTTCAAATCAGTGCTTCCCAAAACTTGGGTCTCCAGCTGTTTTTCGACCACGACTCCCATCATCTCTGGCTAGCCAGACCAGTGGTCAGGGATTATGGGAACTGCTTTAAATGCACACCTCTGTATTTTGCTACGAAGCCATTTTAGCAAAATGGTTATGTTGAGCATGGAACTAGCGCACAACGCAGCAGTCCGGCTGCTCACAGAGCTTCGCATCCGCAGCATATAACTCCTGCACTTAAGGATCTTGCATTGGCTGCCTGTCTGAACCAAATTCGAGGTCTTCCTGTTAAGATACATTCACGAGGAATGTGTCAGAAACAAACGTATCTCTGGAAACAAGATTGAAACTGAATCTGAATGGCTTTATGGCAAGGGCAGCCAAGCTGGTACCCTCCTGGTGTTGCTGGGCTACACCCCACATCATCCCTGGCCATCAGCCATGTTGCTGGGACTGATATGACTTAGAAGTTCAGCAGCTGGAGGGCACCAAGCTGGCTAATGCTTCTATATGATGGCAGCATTGAGTAGGGAGAACAAACATCTTTCAGACCATAGAGGGCACCGTAGCCAATCGAGTCTGCATGCAGAGGTGAAACAGCAACCCCCCCACACACAAAAAAGCAAAACGTTTGCTGGAAGAAATTCAGTTCAGCCTTAAAATCCAGCTGCTTGAAAAGCATTCTCACATAGGAAGGTTTTTATCTGACACTTGAAAAGTGATGACAATGGGCAGGAAATCCCACAACATGGGTGTTGGTGTCCCAACAGAGAAGACCCCGCTGTTCTCGTTTAGGGACTTTTACATCACAAAAAGAAGGAACCTATTCAGAAGAGCCTCTTCCCAAGATACCAAAGGCATGTGTGTGCATGCAGTGTACGTGGCACATGTTAGAGTTGCCCAAGCCAAAATTTACAGGTGATCTGCCCCTATGAGCTTACACTAGAACACCTTAAATGGGTACAAGGCTGCTGGCCCTTAAGAGAATAAGTCGCAACCCTGAGAATATCATATTGCTCTTTGTGACGTTTATACCGCCTTGTGGTTCCGGCAGCTTCCTCAAAGTAGTAGAATAGGAGCACAGGAACTTGCCCTTATACGGAGTCTTGCTCAGTGTTGTCCACACTGCCTGGCAAAACAGCATGCCAGGATTTCAGGCAGGGGATCTTCCTATCTGGAGATGTCAGGGATCGGAGTGGGAACCGTCTGCGTGCCAAACAGAAGCTCTGCCCCAATCTATGGCCCTTCCCTAATCAGTTGCCCTCTTTTGATATTGAATTTATAAACAAAAGCCCAAGTTGCATTGGTTGGCAAGAGCGGGGAGGGGGAGAAGATTAACGATGCACTCCTTACCAGAAATAAGTACTGCTCATCTCTGTTGACAATGACTGTAATGTTGTGCAGTGTGGTGGTGGCATTGGTAGGATTCCTGTAGAGCTCCAGGAAAGATGTAGCATAAAATATGCCATATACCTGTCAAGGGGGGCGGGGAGAGATGCAAGCAAGAAAAGCATGTTAAAACTCTTTCCCCACTCTAAAGTCTTGCAAACAAATCCACTGAATTTTCCAACCCATTAAAAAATAAATAAATGTAGCCATCCACAGTTGCAGTGGTCTTCGTGGCAAACTGAACTGATTCCTGAAGTTTAAAAAGGAATGAATTATAGACATACCTTGGTTCTCAAATTTAATCCATTCTGGGAGTCCGTTCAACTCCCAAAATGGTTCAAAAACCAAGGCACAGCTTCCTGCAGCCAATCGGAAGCTGCATTGGACGTCGGCTTCCAAAAAAACATTCGCAAACCTGAACACTCACTTCTGGGTTTGCGACATTCGGGAGCCAATTTGTTCGACGACTAAGACTGTATCTTCAAGAGTATAAAGGCTTTTTTGTCTGGTTGCCAGCTATTAACTGGACCAAATGCACATCCAAACAAGTGGATTTTACACTAAACAGATATTTACTGAAAGCCTCATCTCTCACAGCCAATCTCTACAATTTGGACCATATAATACTGGTCCTGAGAGACCTGCATTGGCTCCCAGTACATTTCCTAGCACAATTAAAAGTGTTGGTGCTGACCCTTAAAGTCCTAAATGGCCTCGGTCCAGTATACCTGAAGGAGCATCTCCACCCCCATCATCCAGCCCGGACACAGAGGTCCAGCACCAAGGGCCTTCTGGTGGTTCCCTCACTGCAAGAAGTAAGGTTACAGGGAACCAGGCAGAGGGCCTTCTCGGTAGTGCCGCCTGCCCTGTGGAACGCCCTCCCATCAGATGTCAAGGAAATAAGCAACTATCCTACTTTTAAAAGACATCTGAAGGCAGCCCTATTTAGGGAAGTTTTTAATGTTTAATGCTGTATTGTGTTTTTAATACTCGATTGGGAGCTGCCCAGAGTAGCTGGGGAAACCCAGCCAGATGGGTGGGGTATAAATAATATATTATTATTATTATTATTATTATTATTATTATTATTATTATTATTTGCATGGGAGACTTAGGTTCAAATCTCAGTTATAAAGCTCATTGGATGGCTCTGAGCAGCTCACTAACTTAACTACCACAAACCTGGAAATCCTATGTTCATCATTTGAGGCCCTCCTCCGAAGGAGGAGTGGAAGGTGGTGACATGAGAACGGGCCTTTTCAGTGGTGGCTCCCAAACCGTGCTCTCCCCAGAAAGAGACACCTGGTGCCACTGCTACCAACTTTCAGGCACCAGACAAAGATGTTCCTGATTAGGTCTTAATTGGGGACGTAGGGTATGATTATCCGCAAGCCTGTATTGATGTTCAACTTTAGTAAGGTTGGATTTCTCCTTTTTATGTTATTGCAAGATAAACACTTTTAGTTAAATTTCTTTTTTATGCTGCGTTTTAAATTTTGTGCTTTGTACGCATTCATAATTGTTATTTGCTTTGATACTTTAAAAAAAAATAAGTAACAAATATATGGCCTACCACACCAGCTTGGGATGGGATTTACACCCTGAAAATAGGAAAACAATAAGCTTGCCCCTTTTTGATGAAAAACCGTTGTCTTTAACAGCTGGGTTATGTGGCATCCTGAACACAGGATTCTGCTATCTGGGACCAACTGCAAAAATTACATGTGAATGGCAGGCAGACATTTAGAAAGAGAACGGGCTCTTCTGCTCTGTCTGGGGGCTCTTTCCACAAGATGAAAAAGAAAGGAACCCTTACCACATTCTTGGGGCCAGTCCAGTTGCATTCCACCGCTGTCTGATTCACAGCTTTAGCTTTCAGACTGGGAGGGGGCGGTCTTGTGCCGCTGGTCAACACGTGGGCAAAAGACAGAGGGCTGTCCCCCAGCTCCGTCTTGGCCCACGCAGAAATCTCGTACTGTGTCTGAGCAGTCAAGTTACTCACTGTGGAGGGTGGAGAAAACGATTGGGGCTAAGCAAGGATGTGGAGCACCCTCCCCAAATAAGGCTTGTCTAGGGCCGAGCCAAAAGAATCTCCCACTTTGGCAGCCCATTTCCAGGTTGCAAAGGGTTTTGCTTGCTTGCTTGCTTGTTTTAAAAAGGGGAAGCATTCTGAAGATTTTGCATCTGGCCCTGTGAAATTCACCTGATTTAGTGGTCATGTGGGCCCTATAGCGGAAGGTTCAGGTAGGGTGGTGTTGCTCACCAGCTTTCTGAACGCTTAGCATTTCTGCTGTTCCCAGGTGAGTCGCCTGGGGAGAATCCAGAGGGGCAGCCCAAAATACTAGGGTGAAGTACAAGGCAGTGCCTCCACCTCCCCTGAATATTCCCTGTACAAGAAGTTCACTAGACTAGTAAATGAATCTCCCCCCCCCCCCTTCATCCAATGCACCTGGGGTCATCAGCAAGCTTAGGTAGTGGGCAGCAAGCCATGTGACACACAGAGCAAGCATTGTTCTCCAACACCTTCCTGCCTGCAAGCACCACCCACTGCCTCAGGCTGACGCCTCACCCGTGTCCAACGATAGGACCGGCCCTGCTGATCAGTGGTAATCCTCCATTAGATGTTGCCAGATGAAATGAATATTCCGGTGAGGCTTACCAGTTTGTGCCGACTTTCCCCCATCAATGAGCAAGGATATTTTTTCTTGTCTGTGGGTGTCGAAAGTCCAGAAGATTTTGACAACGTAACCGTTCACCTGTCAGGCGGCAGCAGAGAATGCATAGGACAAACAAGTAAGCAAGTCCATGTGTTTTAAATGGCAAGTTTGAAGTACCAAAAGCTCCTTGTAACTGACTGATCACTCCTCTATATGTCAACTTGGGAGGTAGTTCAGGAATGGGAATAATTATGCGATAATCTGCTCTGATTCTCCTCCCCATCTTTGGTTTTGAAAGGCAGCTCTCTAAGGAACTTGGTGCAACAGAAACATAATGGATCATTGTTAACTAAATTAAGAGTTAACTAAATTTCTGCAAGGCAGAAATATACTCTATTATCTTTGCACCTTCCAAAAAAGGCTCTGTCAGACAAAATGGATACCAATACCAGGAATTTTATTATGTTTAAGATTCAGAGCTAGCATAATTAAAACTTCTGTTTGCCTAGGAATTGCAAACCCCTAATGGCATCACGATTATGGTTTATTTGCCTCCCTCCTAACACCTGCTCCCAATCCATCACCTTAGAGAACCTTTCCAAAGCACAGCATTTATACGTCAGTTCACAAAATGTTCTTTTGTGTGGTGTATTTGAGCTGGGCTTTTCAGCCACAAATTTTTATTACCTGAATGTTAGCTTCCATTTTGAGGGTGAAGCTTATGGAGTTTTCAGTGTAGCTATCAATATGGATCGTAGGTGGTGGGATAACTAAGGCAGAGAGGAAACAGAGGAAACTGGCATCAGACACTAAACTGAAACCTGCAAAATTCCAATGGAAAATTCTTTTTTTGTGTTTTCAGCTTACTCTGCCAGTCCATCACAGTGAATGTATCTGGACACTAGTAATGAACCGGTAGATTGTGGCCCACAAGTGGGTCTCAACAGCCTTTAATAAACAACAACAACCACCCATTCCTTTTTAAATAATAGGGGCTGATGTATACGTTACAGTCCCCAAAGCATGGACTGTAAAGTCTCACATTCCCACTCCCTTTTGCATGCAAAGTCAGTGCCAACCATGATTAGGTGTATGATTTGACTGTGCTAAATTAATTACAGTCAATCCTCTTAAACTAACAGTTGAAACCAAGTACCTGCACCCCTGAAGGGATGCGGGTGGCGCTGTGGGTTAAACCACAGAGCCTAGGACTTGCCATTCAGAAGGTCAGCGGTTTGAATCCCCGTGACGGGGTGAGCTCCCGTTGCTCTGTCCCTGCTCCTGCCAACCTAGCACTTTGAAAGCATGTCAAAGTGTAAGTAGATAAATAGGTACCGCTTTGGCGGAAAGGTAAACAGTGTTTCCGTGCATTGCTCTGGTTCGCCAGAAGTGGCTTAGTCATGCTGGCCACATGACCCGGAAGCTGTACGCCGGCTCCCTCAGCCAATAAAGTGAGATGAGCGCCGCAACCCCAGAGTCGGTCACGACTGGACCTAATGGTCAGGGGTACCTTTACCTTTACCTGCACCCCTGATGCTATGGGGGCTCCCACTCCCATCAGTCCCATGCAGAATGGCCAACAATTGGAGATTATGGATGTTGCAGTCCAGAAACAAGTTCCCCATCCCTGCTCTAGGGTTAGGATGGATGTTGCTACAGGCATCCCAAGTATGCTTGTGCTTGTGTGTGTGTGTGTGTGTGTGTGTGTGTGTGTGTAGGGGGGCATAATTTATAGGCAAGAGGGGATGAGCTGGTGGGAGGAAAAGGCCCATTCTCACAGTACCATTCCTGATCATTTAGCCAATATTCACCAATATTGTCACTGGACTACAATATCCATCATCCTGATCATTTACCATGGTGGCTGGGGATGATGGGATTGTAGTCCGTTAACAGCTGGTGGGTTTAAAAAAGTGTTGTTAGTAGGGAATGGTTACGTTTGGGAAAAGGCATAGCTGTTTAATGTAGCAAGTGATTAATATTTACAATATGTGCAAGTCGTTAGCTACTATAGATGGATTTGTAATTGGCACACTGAACAGCCTAGAGAAGAGAGCGAGAGGAACATAATGAACGTCCCAAGGCTGCCAGTGAATATATTAATATTAAAATAACAAAATGTGAGACGGCTCAGACTCATTTATAGATTTAGGTTTTGGGTTTTTTGCTCTCTCTGGTCTGCTTCCTGGTGCAGCAAAACAAAACAAGAGGTAAAAGAAATTAATTAGTTAATAGTTTACCTTTGCCTTTTACGGTTCGTATGGATTTGGAATCACTCCAGTTTCCCACTCCACGGCTAGTTACCGCAGCAACCTTTTCAAATGAGAAGGCTAGTTAATATGCAAGAAGGCATGCTGTTTGACTTTTTAATGAAAACAAAGCAGGTTTACAGGCGACAGCTGATGGGGAAATGGTGTGTAAGTGCCTTGCTTCTGTTCCTCTGCAGACTTGGGAGCCTGAAAATGAGGTTCTGGGAAGCAAGAAGCCTCCAGGTGCCAGTAGTAGCCAGGGGTCCTGAAGCAAGGCCACTTCTCTAACCCTCACTCAGCTTCATCGCCTCCTCCCACCTGCTCTCCATCCCTCTGGCAATGCCTAGTTTCACACAGGACTCAGAGGAGCAAAAAGGAACAGAGAAGCTTCTGCTGCTGCCATCACAGACTGTCTCTGATGTTCAGGAGAGTTTCAAACGCAGTTTACTGAGCTGCACTGGGGGCTGCTTTTCAAAGAGTGGGGCACGCAGATCTTTGTTATGCAGCTCTGTCAGGCACTCAAGACATGTTTTGGGCAGGCTGGTGGTGCAAAGGGAGACCATGATGCCCACCTACCCCCTTCAGCAACATGTTAACCAAGTTGAAGGAAGGCAGCGGGTGTAAGGAGGGGCTATAGCTCACCGCAAGAGCACCCACTTTACATGCAGAACATCCCATTGTTTAAACTCTGTTCTCCCAAGACAGGGCTGGGAAATACCGTATTTTTCGCTCTATAAAACACACCCGACCATAAGATGCACCTAGTTTTAGAGGAGGAGAACAATAAAAAAAATGTTCTCTCCCTCTCTGCTCAGCGCCTCTCCAGCAAAGCGGGAGGAGAAACGGAAGGGGCTCCATTTCTCCTCCCGCTTTGCTGAAGGGGCGCTGCGCAGCTTTCCCTCTCTGCGCAGCGCCCCATCAGCGGAGCGACAGGAGAAGAGGAGCCCCTTCCATTTCTCCTCCCGCTTCGCTGAAGGGGCGCTGCGCAGAGAGGGAAAGCTGCGCAGCGCCTCTCCAGCGAAGCGAAGCCAGGAGAGCAAGAGGGATCGATCCCTCTTGCTCTCCTGGCTTCAGCAAAAGCAACGCAAAGCCTCCTGAGCGCAGTGGGAGCGCTCCCACTAAGCTCAGGAGGCTTCAGGCAGCTATCCCCGAAGCCAGGAGAGCAAGAGGGATTAATTCCTCTTGCTCTCCTGGCTTCAGCGAAAGCTGCACAGCCTGCATTCGCTCCATAAGACGCACACACATTTCCCCTTAATTTTTAGAAGGGGAAAAGTGTGTCTTATAGAGAGAAAAATACGGTACCTGTCTGAGTCCCACTGCTAGCCATGGATCTAGACCAAGGGTTACTGGGCACCTGTGACCCTCCAGCTGTTGCTGGATGAAATGCGTGCTCCAACACCATCTGGAGGGTTGCAAGTTCTGCACCCCAGAACTAGACGTGCCAACGGTCAGAACAGTGCAGCGCCAACTCACCCGTCAGCTGATGCCAGCTGCCCACTGAAATGACACCAGCTAATTGACAGGTGGACATTGTTTTGAAAATATAAGCTCCATAGGCCAAGACTGGCCTGTGAGCTGAGTTTCCCTCCTACACACACACACACACACACACACACACACACACACACACACAGCTTCACCAGATCAGAGCTACTCCTGAGCTCTGGGGCAACAACTAACAGGCCGCTGCCCTCTTCTGCGCAGCAGACCAGAAGCAGCCAACCTTTTGAAACCAGAGAAACTATTATCGGCAACACACACACACCCCAGAATAGAAGACCTATTTCAAGTCTCATTTGAAATAGGGTGGTGCTGTGGTCCACACCACTGAGCCTCTTGGGCTTGCCGATCAGAAGGTCGGCGGTTCGAATCCCCGCAACGGCGTGAGCTCCCGTTGCTTGGTCCCAGCTCCTGCCAACCTAGCAGTTTGAAAGCACGCCAAAAAGTGCAAGTAGATAAATAGGTACCGCTCCAGCGGGAAGGTAAATGGCATTTCCATGTGCTGCTCTGGTTTCACCAGAAGCGGCTTAGTCATGCTGGCCACATGACACAGAAAAGCTGTCTGCGGAAAAACACCGGCTCCCTCGGCCAGTAAAGCGAGATGAGCGCCGCAACCCCAAAGTCATCTGCGACTGGACAACTGTCAGGGGTCCTTTACCTTTACTTTTTACAGGTGGCGGAAGGAGGAGGGACCCTACCAGCACCAGCAAAAGCTTCTGTTGTTGCCTGTGAACCTGTGACTTTCACTGCTGACCTAGTGTGGAGAATACTGAGCTGAAAAGTCCAACAGCCTGCCTGGGTATAAAGGCCGCTTCCCACCTGCCTATGCGAGGGGCAAATCACTTTCAAGACATCTACTCACTCTGACTGTATATAACATGTTGACCTGCAGGCTCTCTATCTCCGAGTAGTTGCTGGCGGCTCTCACAGACGACCATTCCTTGGAACCAGCTCTGCTGTATTCCACCTGATATGGTAGAGAAGAGGGAGGAGCAGTCCTGGTTTGCAGCTATAGCAAAGCATCAGCGGACCCACTTCTTCAAGACAATGCACTGGGTGGAAGTGAAACTTCCAGTCTGAGCTGCCTGGGCTGTTCTCCCCAACTCCCCACTGGCCAGTTCAGCCAGATCCAAAGAGGGCTGCCCTTTCTGCTCTAGGAATGAGGCCCCAGGCCAAATTCCCTGATTATCATTTTCCTACATGTATTGTTTTTAATTATGCTTTTATGTCTCAGTGCTGCACACTGCCCGGGCATTTCATGATACAGAAAGTACAGAAATACTTCTGTGAGCACACACATTTCTCCAAGGCTCCCCCTCAGTATGGCATCAGTCCAGTTAATACTTACAACATATTCTCTGATCAGGCCGTGGGCATTCGCTGGCGGTGCCCACTGGCAAACCACAACGCCTTCAGCTTCTCTCTTCAGCAACAACTGAAGATGTCGGGGAGGGTCTGGCACTGGGGGGGGGGGGAGAAAGGTGGGTGGGTATGATTAGTGACAAGGACAGAGCCGGCCTAAGACATTTTGCTGATTGCACAAGATTGCACCCCTTCCATTCCATGAATATCCCATTGCACAGAAAAGATTTGTCATATATAGAATCCGTATCCAAACAAACCCCTGTGTTGCCAAAGAGAACATCAACAATGTTTAGTTCACATATATTAATTCGAAATAAGATGGGGTGTGTACTCTTTCTCATTACTGTTTGTATCAGTTTATAATTTTTGTAAAGTGATATGTCATGCAGGTCATCATCTGTAAAAAATTTTTTTCAGTTTATGAAACAATTCTATCTTTTCCCACCACGCTGACGAAGATCTATGAAACAGCAGTAAATGTCCGGAATCTCTTTTCAGTGTTGGACATTATATTTGCTGAATATACAAAGCTTCACAGCTTATCTTTCATCGTACAAAGTTTGGTACCTCTCTTCATTTAAAGACTTTCGGAGACTTTGTGTCTAAGATTTCATTTTGAACTTGTTATTGTTTGAAGGAATTCTATAAAGATTGTCTATATACAGAATCTGGACTATAAACGTTAACTAACCAATGTTAAGTAATAATAATAATAATAATAATAATAATAATAATAATAATAATAATAATAATAATTTATTATTTGTACCCCGCCCATCTGGCTGGGTTTCCCCAGCCACTCTGGGCGGCTTCCATAGAAACCAAAAATACAATAAAATATCACAGATTAAAAACTTCCCTGAACAGGGCTGCCTTTTACTGAAAGACAGTTTATTTTATGATGGATTTCCAATGTTACAATATCTCGACTCCACTCTTGGCAGTCTATTAATGCCAGTTTCTGGGAATTGAAAGCGGGGAAAGATGCTGCTGCGCTCAGGTCCCACTTGCAGGCTTCCTAAAGGCACTTGCTTACTCAATTAGCCTGAATGGGCCACTGGCCTCCTCCAGCATCACTCTTCTTATGCTCTTATGAGTCTCCTTGGGCACATTTATGTGGAAAAGCAGCCCACAAATTGATATAATAAATAAACAATGCTATCTAAAGATGCTGACCAGACCGGCAACCAAATCTTACTTTAATAGCCGTGCGGGGGGACAGCCTCCCCCAGTACACTTGAGGACTACCTTAGGGGGCACAAGGCAGGCCACAGGACACAAGAGAGCTCTTGTCTGTGCCCTGCCCCTCAACACTTGTTGCCTGAAGCAGCTAATTCGCTCTGCCTCCCTCTGCATGAGGGGAAAGCATCTTTCTAATCAAGTTTTGCACACTGGAATTATGTATGAAATAGCAACGCCACCCTGAGTCACCATACAGAATTTCAAGCCTAATTTCAGCGCTGGCAAACTGAATGAGCCCATCTCACCCAATGCAGAAAACTGCAAAATAATGCAAGGGCAATGGATCGTGCAGAAAGACTGCAAGCCACGTCCTCTGTACTTTGGGCTTAACAAAGGCATCTTTCATTCTGTAATTAATTCCACGTGTGCCACAAACGAGCGAGCTGACTTACGTCCTTCCGGGGTACGCAAGGTGATGAAGTCGTTGGTGTTGTACGCTTTGCTCAGGCACTGAACCTGAACTTTGACCTGGTACGTGCTGTCTGGCTTCAGGACTTTCAAGACGCTGTTGGTTTTGTTGCTGTGGGTTTCTAAGGATTTCCACACGCTCTCGCCAACCATCCTAGATTTGGGAGTTTCAAAGAAGCATCAGTAACACTGCTTTGAAATGTAAATCAGGCAGGAGCCATTTCGGCAGCTGGACATCATGGAATTGGCTCACAAAAACATAATCCATCACCTAATTCTACTGGGGGGGGGTATGATTTTGGTACTCTTACAATGTCAGCAAGGCATGGTCTAAAACAGCAACGGGGAGTCTGTGACTCTCCAGACGATGTTGAACAACAACTCCCATCATTCCTGACCAGGCTGGCTGGGACTGAGGGGAGCTGAAGTCCAACAACATCTGGAGGGCGAAAGATTCCCCATCCCTGGTCTATCTAAAAGGAGCACCTACATCAGGCACAACCAAAGGATCTCCAATGCCGTTTACTAGAACCCTGAGACCCACCAACCAAAGCCATGGCTGGGGGCAGCTATATGCAAGATACTCGGGCAGCAAAACCAAAAATGGGACACAAGTTGTTGTTTTTTAATGTATTTTAAGTATGAACAGAGAGGAGGCAATATGTCTTGCCAAGAGCATCATTTGGGCAAGCCCTGAATAGAGAGCCATTCCTTAACATCGTTCCACAGCCAAAATCAATTCTTTTTTACAACTCCTTTGGGCTACATTCAACGCTTATAATCATCTGTATCCCTCTTCTCCTTCTGTTGCTTTTTTCTCTGTTTACATTGTAGTCTCCTAGGGAGCAGTGCCCTTGATTCTGCTTGCTGCAAATGGACCTCTGTAATTTGTTCATGGTATAGTAACAACTGCACTAATAAGCTCGGATTCAATTAGGTGTTTGCACACACAGTCTGATTTTAGTCATGACTGCTATGCTAAAGCTGCCCAGCCAGGCTACCTGTAATGGATATTGTAGACGCAGGATGCAAGGGGCATCTTCTTAGGGCGGGTCCAGGTTAAAGTGATGTTGCCGGAGAAATCGGCTGTCCATTGGAGGTTCTGCACTTTATAGACAAGAGTGTCATCTAGGGAAACAGAATGTAAAAATCCCAAGTTTGGTAGAGGCAAGGGAATGAGTTTACACAACGCCTATCACAGCCCACAGTGACCAAGTGACGAGTCAGCTTTTACACCAGGCTTCCTCAACCTCGGCCCTCCAGCTGTTTTGAGACTACAATTCCCATCATCCCTGTCCACTGGTCCTGCTAGCTAGGGATCATGGGAGTTGTAGGCCAAAAACATCTGGAGGACCGAGGCTGAGGAAGCCTGTTTTACACCAGCCACCTTGGGTGCATCTTTGCAGGTGGGGAGTGTAAGAATTCTCATTCTCTCTTGAGTATTTTAAGTAGCTTTTGCATTTATCTGCATCCCTTCTGAATTCATCCCTCAAGTTATGCATTGGGGGGGGGGGGCTTTTAAATTTGCAAACCTGGCACCCAGGGCCCAGGACGTATGCCATTGGGAACAGCACCGGTTGCCACACTTCAAAAGTGATATTGTAGAGTTGAAGACCCTTCATAAAAGGGCAACCAGGCTGATCAGGAGGTGGGAGCAGTTCCGCTACAAGGAAATGCTACATCATTTGGAGCTTTTCAGGTTAGAAAAGATGTGAGGAAGGGGATGCGACAGAGATGTATATAGAATTATACCTGATTTGAAGAAAATAAAAAGAGGCAAGTTTTTCTCCCTCTCTTGTCATTCCAGATGCCGGGGTCATCCTGGAAGAGTCAGGACAGGCAAAAGGAAATTCTTCTTCACACAGAACATAGTTATATGGAATTCACTTCTGCAAAAGCTACTGGCGATAGCCACCACTTTGGATGGCTTTAAAAGGGGGAGTTGGACAAATTCCTGGAGGATAGGGCTGTCAACAGCTGCTAGCCCCGATGGCTATATTTTACCTCCACTATCGGAGGCAGTTATGCCTCTGAGTACCTTATGCTGGGAATCACAAGCAGGGAGAGTGCTGTCGCACTCTCAGGTCCTGGTTTTGGGTTTCCCAAACGAGGCATCTGGTTGGCCACTGTGAGAACGATGTTGGATTAGATGAGCCTTTCGGCCGGATTCAGCGGGTCCGTACGTATGTCCTTATGTTCACAGGTCAGCTCAAAGTCTCTCCAAGCATCAACGGGAGGTTGCATAGCCTCTCAAAGGCAGTTTGCACTCATGAGGATAACACAAAACTGCTATATGTGTGTGTGTCTCTTTAGAATTCTGGCCAGCCTGCCGATCTCGGTGTCCTGGTGGGTGAGCCGAGACTGGGCAGCCTCTCCAAATCAATATTTAATTAAAGAACTAAAAACTGATTGATGCTCAGCGCCCCCTGTGCTTTAGGAGGAAATTGGTTGAATCCCAAGGTGGAGAGGTGTAGTGGGGGCAGAGGGAGAAAGAGAGAAAGTGATCGATAACTATTAGTGTGACTATTATCTAAGCCATAATGAATTGAGGGTCAGGGATTGTGCTGACAGAACAGTCTTCTGCCAGCAAAGCTGATGCATAGGAGAAGGAGGAGAGGGAAAAGGGGGGGGGGATCTGTCAAGACAGCATCTAGCACACAAGGACTTTGCCAGGCTTGGGGAGCCTCTGGTCCATGGTCCACCTAAGGCCCAGGAGGGGGTCCGAAACTGACCCCATCATTCTGCCCGGACGCTGAGGTCCAGCGCCGAGGGCCTTCTAGCGGTTCCCTCATTGCGAGAAGCAAAGCTACAGGGAACCAGACAGAGGGCCTTCTTGGTCGTGGCGCCCGCCCTGTGGAACGCCCTCCCATCAGATGTCAAAGCGATAAACAACTACCTGACATTCAGAAGACATCTTAAGGCAGCCCTGTTCAGGGAAGTTTTTAATGTGTGACATTTTAGTGTATTTTTTGGTCTCTGTGGAAGCCGCCCAGAGTGGCTGGGGAAACCCAGCCAGATGGGCGGGGTACAAATAATAAATTATTATTATTGTTATTATTATTATTATTATTATTATTATTATTATTATTATTATTCATAAGAACACAAGCAAAGCCTGATGGATAAGGCCAATGGCCCATCTAGTCTAGAATCCTGTTCTCACAGTGGCCACCCTGTGGGAAACCTGAAAGCAGGACCCCAGCACATGAGTGCTCCCACCTCTGTTGTTCCCAGCAATGGGAATTCAGAAGCATTGCTGCCTCCGATTTTGGAGGCACAGCACAGCCATCAACCATTAAGTCATACCCTCCATGGATTCATCTAATGCCATTTTAAAGCTATCCAGGTTTGTGGCCATCATTGCCTTCTGTGGGAGTCCCACAGTTTAACTATGCGCCGCATGAAAAAGTGCTTTCCTTTTTATCCATCCTGAATGTTCCGACGTTCAGCTTCACTGGAGATTGCAACGCTATGAGAGAGGGATAAAAACTTTCTTCCATCCACTTTCTCCACGCTACTCATAATTGCATAAGCTTCTGTTGTGTTGCCTCTTACTCGCCCTTTCTCTAAACTAAACAGTCCCAATTGCTTTATCCAAGCCATGCCCGTCTGCCCTTCACCCGTCATCTAAAGATAACAGGTGAAGATCTTGCAATCAAGAGCCTTCAGGCACACACCCAAATTGCTCCTTGTCCCAACCAGACTTGCATTTGATGACTTGCCTTTGGCGCCAGATGCAAACCCTGCTGGAACTGCTTCCACCCGGGAACACCCAAGCACAACTAGTCCCTGCCAAAAGTGAGGTTTGCAGCTGTGGTTGGTTGCACTTGGGAGTTCCCAGTTCCCAGGGGCGGTTGCTGTCAGCACCACCGCCAATTCCACTGGGATGAGCTGCAGTTGGGAGAGTTCCCTGAGAACTGCAAGGTCTGAAGTCAGCACCAACTACTCCACTGAAACACAGAAGATGTTGCAAAGGGTCTTATATGTCCAGCAGGGCAGCATGACTTACCGGTACAGTTTCCTTCGTCGCTACTGTCTGAGCAATCCAGGAACCCGTCACATCTCTCCGTCATTGTGATGCAAGCCTCTCCATCTTCACACTTGAACCCATTAGGGCACGACAAGGTGCTGTGAGTAGCTGGAACACAGAAAGAATAAGGCCGTGCACACATTACCATTTACTCTGCCTGCAATGCGTTCCCACCTCCAGTGTTTGAAGCCGAGTACGCATGACGTTAACCACAATCCACAAATATCCCATAGTTCCTTGAGAAATACTTCTGTTTGGTGTATAGGTAAAGGTAGAAGTGTTTGGATTTGATATCCCGCTTTATCACTACCCAAAGGAGTCTCAAAGCGGCTAACATTCTCCTTTCCCTTCCTCCCCCACAACAAACACTCTGTGAGGTGAGTGGGGCTGAGAGCCTTCAAAGAAGTGTGACTAGCCCAAGGTCACCCAGCAGCTGCATGTGGAGGAGCGGAGACGCAAACCCAGTTCCCCAGATTATGAGTCTACTGCTCTTAACCACTACACCACACTGGCTCACACTGGGTAAAGGGACCCCTGATCGTTAGGTCCAGTTGCAGACGACTCTGGGGTTGCAGTGCTCATCTTGCTTTACTGGACAAGGGAACTGGCGTACAGCTTCTGGGTCATGTGGCTAGCATGACTAAGCCGCTTCTGGAGAACCAGAGCAGCGCACGGAAATGCCGTTTACCTTCCTGCCAGAGTGGTACCTATTTATCTACTTGCACTTTGACATGCTTTCGAACTGCTAGGTTGGCCGGAGCACGGACTGAGCAACGGGAGCTCACCCCGTCGCAGGGATTCGAACCGCCGACCTTCTGATCGGCAAGCCCTAGGCTCTGTGGTTTAAACCACAGTGCCACCCGCGTCCCTCAAAACAAGATGTGTACAGTTGAAACAGTCATTGCATATGTGCAAATGACAGCACAGGTCAGATGGAGGCATCAATGAATTGAGGTTTGGGGACGGGGGGGTTGCAGGCACAGGAAGACAAGTCGGGTAAATGTTCCCTTCCCTATCAACAGCAAAGCAAGAGGACTTCTCCCTAGGAGTGAGCCATTGCTTGGATATCCACAGGTACCTGCGGCCCTTGTGCCTTGTGCATAAACAGCCAGAGAAATAAAGAGGCCCGTTTTGCACAATCTGAACCAGAGTTTGAGGAGGGGCGATGACAAGCAGCCAGGGGTGCTCTGCTCAACACAATCCCAATAAGCACTTACGGCAGTTCAGCTCATCAGTGCCATCCTGACAGTCTCTCAAGCCGTCGCAGCGCTTCCAATTTGGGACACATTTCTTCATCTGCTGGCACTCAAACTCAAATCGACTGCAGCGTCCGGGGACACTGGGCGATGTTGAAGTTGCACCGATTGCTGGGCAGGCGGGGTAGAGAGAGAAGCATATTTTTTTAAAACCCACATTAGAAGCAAAACTAGATTCTGCATCTTTTATGTGCATTTCACTTTTACGACTTTCACTGGTCCAAAAAAAGAAAAAGTTGATTCGCTTTCCTTACCACCAGATGGCAGCCTCTGCCTGCCATGAGGGATGAGGACAACCTACAGCAGCCTCAAAAAAAGCTGAGCCAAGACTTCGTCCACCCTGCTAATGGGCTTCAGAAGGCTGGAGTGCTACTCCAGAGGAACCTCTGTCCCTGTTGCCACCTGCTGCTCCCCTAAGTCAGGTTTCCAAACTTCCTTCCTTCGGGGAAACGCCTTCTGCTCCAGAACCCTAGCACACTTTTCGGAATCGTTCTAAAGAGCTCGCTTAATCCATACCGGGCACTGAACAGACCCATGTGAACGAAGAGCAAATCTCAGGACACACCCAGGCCACGGAGTGGTTTAACCAGTCCCTCTTCCCAGGGAACTGAATTGTAGCTCTAGGAGGTGGGGAGCTCCTAACAATTCTCAGCATCCTTAGCAAACTGGAGCTCTCAGAATTACTGGGTGGAAAGCTATGACTGTTTAAAGTGGTGCCATAGCACTTTAAATGTATGGTGTGGACGTGGTCACGTGGCCCCAGACAGACTTTTAGGGTTGCATACTGCAAGGAGATGTTAATGGTGGAGCCAGCCTGCCATTCCCAATCGGCTCAGGGAATCCCTGGACAAGCTTCTGAGCATGCCAGCCCCTGCCTTCAGTGCTCTATATTGTGGGATGTAACAGCACAAAAGCAGTCAAATACAACATTTCCTGTTTGCCCAGAGTGTACACACAGGGGAATAATAATAATAATAATAATAATAATAATAATAATAATAATAATAATAATAATAATAATAATAATTTATTATTTATACCCCACCCATTTAGCTGAGTTTCCCCAGCCACTCTGGGCGGCTCCCAATCGAGTGTTAAAAAGAATGCAGCATTAAATATTAAAAACTTCCCTAAACAGGGCTCCCTTCAGGTGTCTTTTAAAAGTCATATAGTTGTTTATTGCCTTGACATCTGGTGGGAGGGCATTCCACAGGGCGGGCGCCACTACCGAGAAGGCCCTCTGTCTGGTTCCCTGTAACCTCACTTCTCACAATGAGGGAACCGCCAGAAGGCCCTCGGTACTGGATCTCAGTGTCCAGCCAGGAGGACTTCCTGTCACACCTGGTCTGGAGCATCCTCCCCCTGTGTTTGACCAGGTAGATGGGTGTGACCCTAGCAGACCCTACAAAAGGGCTGGTCATGCAGCCACCTTCCTTTTTCGCCTTATTCCATCTTGCCTTTTGCTGTGTGCTGGCTCTCATGGGCTCGCCCCACCCAGCAGCACATGGGCTCACCCCTCACAGAGGATGAACCCACGCTTTTCTTTGTGACTACAAGCTAAAGACTGCCTTCAGGAGCATACTGTAAACTGAATGTAAGTAAATCTTATCATTACTTTTAAAAGAAAACAGTTGTGTCATTATTGTTTTCAAGAGGGAACTATCCAATCTGGACAAGCCGGACTGGATTGCTAAACTCAAACGGTTCTAACGAATCCATCAACTAGCTACCTGCAATGTACAAGGGAATGTGCTCTGCTACTAGCTCACTAGCGTGAGTGAGGAAGGATAGGATTTAATCAATATATCCTCTCCTACTATCCTCAACACTCCCACACATATGACCCCTTAGCTTTCTCCTCAGCCCCTTTTCAATGCAATGTAGACCACAAGCCCAGTGTGGGGCGGGGGGGGGGGGAGGCAGATGAAGAAGCTGTAGAAAAATTAAAAACAGGAGCAGCCCTTAGCGAGGGAGCCTTACGTGTCGTGGGGCAAGCATCCTCGTCAGAGCCGTCTGCACAGTCCCGGTATCCGTCACAAACCCAGCTGTTCATGATGCAAGCACCGCCATTGCACCGGAAGTGGTTAGGCGAACACGTGGCAGGGGCCAAGGTGGTGGCGGGGACGACAGCTGAACCTAAAATTAAACCGGTAAGACGGGATCTCATCAAGAACAGCCTAGGGCAACCTGACCGCGGGGCTAGCAAGTCCTCCAAACAACTCCTTCCTTTTGCTCACTTTCTTACCTCCGCAGGCCTTCTCATCGGACCAGTCGCCACAGTCGTTCTCTTTGTCACATTTCCACCTATTAGGGATGCAGTGCCCATTGTCACACTGGAACTGATAGTACCGAGAGCAGTTTGGGGCTTCGGTTGGGTTTTCTGAGGAGGACAAAGAGTTCCCATCATCTCCTGCCTACTAAGAGCAATTGAGTAAGCACAGAATAAAAGAAACCAAGGCTGAAACTGAGGCCTCATCAGCATTAAACGTTTAAAGCAGTTATCACACCACTTTAAGCAGGCATGAATGAATCCCGGGAGCTGTAGTTTGTTAAGAGTGTTGGCGGTTGCTAGGAGGCCCCTATTCCCCTCACAGAACTACAATTCCCAGAGTGCTTTAACAGTCAAGCTCTCTTCACAGGGAACTCTGGAAATTGTAGCTCTGTGAGGAATTGCAGGATTTCATTGCAACAATCAATGCAGATCTCCCAAGTGTTGCCTTCCAGCTAGATCTGCAATTTTCTGTGCAAGTACATGGGCAAGGGATCTGGCGTGCTTCTTCTTTTAGAGTGTGTTTACCTTGAAGTTCCATGGTAGGTAACGGAACTTCCACACTATTCTCTTGAAACGGAAGAATCTTGAGTTTTTCAGTGTTCCCTAAACGCTTAGCATCCTCCTAGGGGCTCTGCCCAAACACCTTCTCCAGAGTGACCCAGGAGCCAATCCTCTGGCTGGCTGCCTTCCTGTCACTCTGATTGGCACCAATCAGCACAAAGGGTGAGAATGCTTCATCTCATGCCGTTTAAAAAGCTCCCCTTTGATGCTGATTGGACAACTCTTGGATGATGGAGACAGAAACCCGGCTACAGAAATAGTAACGGATCTTCAGCCTCCTGCAACCATGGGCCATTACAGCACTGATGAGGAGACTCTGCCCCAAACAGGTCCAACCCTTGGGTTCTAGCTCCATAGGGGGCTGCTCCTCATCCATTTCCATTATCAGAGGAGAGGAGGAGGAGCAGGATTCTTTTTTCTTTCCTTTTTCTACTCACCACAGTTCGCCTCATCGGAATAGTCCCCACAGTCATCCATGCCGTCACATTTCCACACCAAACTAATGCACACACCATTTTGACACCGGAAGCTAAACTGGTCACAAGTGTGGTGGAACTCAGGGTCTTGGGCTGCAAGTTAAAGAATTGATTTTGTTGTTTTAGAAACAACCACAAATGGCATTTTCCAAGTCTGTGCCTCCTTGGCGATTGCTGCCTCCTCCCCACCCAGCATATGTAAGAGCTGCAGTGATAAGGCAATGTTTTCATATTCCACCCCGTCACTGCCTCTTCCATTTGGTATACATGTGGACAAGGCAGAAGAGAGCCTATACCATGGGTAGGCAAACTAAGGCCTGGGAGCCGGATCTGGCCCAATTGCCTTCTCATTCCGGCCCGCGGACGGTCCCAGAATCATTGTGTTTTTACATGAGTAGAATGTGTGCTTTTATTTAAAATGCATCCCTGGGTTATTTGTGGGGCATAGAGATTCGTTCATTCCCCCCCCCCAAAAAAAAATATATAGTCCAGCCCACCACATGGTTGAGGGACAGTGGACCGGCCCCCTGCTAAAAAAGTTTGCTGACCCCTGACCTATACAGTTCTTGCTGAGGCCGTGTTGCGTCCTCCCCTTTCAGCCTGAGCATTTGTACTATGCTAAAATACAGAGTGGCCCAACCCACCCTGCGACCCTCGGCAACGTCCAAGAAAAAAACATACCAAAGCCGTAAAAAAAATATTTTGTGTGTCATGAGTTGTTAACAAAAGCACATGCATCCGCTAGTGTACTCACTTTGTTTAATATTAAACGAATCGAATCTACCAATTGGGTATTTTATTATATATGTTTAATTAAATATATTAATTGTCTATATTGTCTATATTAATTGTGCACATTGTGTTCACTGTATGTCAATTGCCTTGATTGTATGTATATTAATTAGGTGCATTGTGTATACTAAATGATATTAACTATACAGGGGTACCTTGGTTTATGAACTTAATCCGTTCCAGAAGTCCGTTCTTAATCCAAGGCGTGCTTTCCGGTAGCAGCAGGGGACTCAATTTACAAATGGAACACCCTCAACAGGAAGCGGAATGTGTTGTGCTCCCAAGGCAAAGTTCACAAACCAAAACACCTACTTCCAGGTTTACAGAGTTCTTAATCCAAGTTGCTCATAAACTAAGCTGTTCTTAAACCAAGGTACCATTGTACTGTGAACACTTTTAAATTTATGATATGGAAATTTAATTCAGGGTGTGGCGCGTAGGTTCTGTGTCGAAGTACTCTGGCAGCCCACTTAGTATGAAAAGTTGGACACACACCCACACCCCGCGATAACAGTTACTGTAGTGCTTCCGGCTCACGATGAAGACTCCTTTTTATTTCAACAGTTTTCTCCTTCTGATTTTATGGTTAATTTTAAATGATTTTTAGGTTGCATCCCTTTTGTACTCTGCTTAGAAACTGCCATACTAAGCTATATATAAATCATTAAAATAAATAAATACTATGTGATTCTGCAATCACACATTACAAGCAAGGGGGCTGAATTCAGCAACTGGGTTATCTAACACCTAGTGTTTATAATAGCACTTCAGAGATTGTTCAAAGGCTGCTTCGCAAATATTATCGTCTTACCAGAACCTTGTAAGGCAACAGAGTATAGAGCTGAGCATATAGTGTAAATGTGAAATTTGCACCTGTGGCTTAGCCCACTTTTGCCTTTGGCCCCACCCACATGGGCATGTGCCCCCTGGAAGCTTGCCCAGAAGGAAATGTGGCCCCTGGGCTGCAAAAGATTCCCTTCCTCTGCATTGCACTGGCTCAACAGCACAGAAACTGGAGATTCTGTAACATCTCTACAATTGTTTAATGAGAAAGCCCTTGGGGCTCTTTATTTCCAAGACAGGAAGGTTATATGAGAAAAGGTGGACCAGCTGCTGTTACGGAGTGCTTAATTACCATGGTGCCCAAGCCTTGCCCTGCTTGGAAGGGAAAAAAAACAAGCAAAGCAAAACAATTTTAACAATGCTTACAGCATCCAGCATAGGCAGAGTCTTCATCTGAGCCGTCTCGACAGTGAACGGTGCCATCACAAACCATGGAACGCAGCAAACACTGCTGCCGATTCTTACACACGAAATCCATGTAGCGCGTACAGATGGGCTCTGCAGACAGCCAAGCAATCAGACAGAAAATAGAGAGTTTTAAAAGGTGAAGAGAACCAGGATTGTGTTTTCCTCCCCCCCTCCCCAACATGTCCTTTAGAATGGACTCTCCTTTTGCTATTTCCTTTGGCTCATCGCCTGCTCGTTCAGTGAATGGCCTGGTTGCATGTAACAGTAAACTGTGGTTTAATAAAACCTCAGTAGACCGCTGTTGAACATTATGCATGAAGCTTGCCCAGGGTTTAAAGCGGTGGAGCAATTTATCTCCTGATGTTCCTGGATCATTTCATTTTTTAATTTGTATACCGTCTTTCTATCTTACAATACTCAAGGTGGTTTACAAGCTGAAGAAACAAAAAATGTACATCTTATAACAATCTAATGCAATACAAAAATGTGATAATAAAACTTTAAAAGAGGCAATCTACATCAAAAAGTAACATTCAACAATCATTAGAATAGTATTAAATAATAATACCTTCCTCACACCACCAATACCCCCTATCATCCCAGCACACAACCCCACAGACGCACTCACCACAATGCTCTTCGTCAGAGCCGTCAGAGCAGTCGCGGACCCCATTGCAGCGCTTGCTGGAAGGGATGCAACCCCCGTTAGGGCACTGGAAGCCGTTGCACTTCTTCTCTGCTCAGTTCAGTTCAATTGTAATAACAGAACAAACACAGAAAACATTCAATGACGAACAACTTCCAGGGTGTGCCTCCATTGATCCAAAATGCTCCACCAAAGCGGGGCCAGGTAGAGAATTATATGGCTGGCATGAACATCAAGCCCAGACCAAGAGTGAACACACAAGACTTCCTTCACCAGGAAGGGTGAAATTGCAGAAATTGGATCACATCTATCTATCTATCTATCTATCTATCTATCTATCTATCTATCTATCACATTTATATCCCACTTTTTCTCCAAGCAGACCAACAACAAACCTGCGAGAAGCAGTGACTGGCTCTAAGTCACTAAGTAAGCTTCACGGCTGAGTAGGGATTTGAACCCGGGTCTCCCAAGGTCCTCATCCAACACTCTAACCACTATACCACACTGGCTCTAACCAATGGCCCCTGAATAAAGGAAGAGTGTTGGGTTTTTCACAAGGTTCACCCAGGACTCCTCTCCTCCCATTCCCTAACCAAAGGACAAGAAACAATGGAACAGGAGTTTTTTTTAAAAAAAACCACCCTGTTTCTACAGAGAAAGCAGGGCAGGAACTGGGGTGGAGTTCCTCCCACGTCACAAGGGACCCCTGGAAGCTTGCCCAGCTAAAACAGCCTCTCCCAACCTGGTGTCATGCAGATATTGTTGGATATCCTTCCATCCCTGACCACTGACCATGCCGATGGGAATTGGAAGCCAACAACTGATGGAGGGCATCAGGCTGGGGAAGATAGTCTTAAGGTTTCTTCCAAGACATTTGGAGTTCTTTTTAGGTGTACCTTAGAGGTGGGTGGATTGTGGATGTTAACAAAGACACAACGCAGGTCGCATCCAAGTTCCATCAAGTCTAGCACCTGGAGTCAGCACTACAGGAGTCAGCCTGATGCTGCTGGGAAATCAGCCGCAACAGCTGTTCAGTGGCATTCAGATGGACTTAGGTTTTGGGCCTAGGTCTTGGAAGATGGAGACCCATGCCGCCATCATTGCCAATAGGTAGACCAAACTATGCTGCAGTCCCAGCCAGTATGAAAAAAGGTCAGGGCTGATGGGAGTTGTAGTCTAACAATATCTGAAGGGTCAAATGTCACGGAAAGCTGGTCTAAATGCTGAGGTGGGAATGAGTGGGAGGAGTACCTCACTCCACATTCTCTCTTCTGGAAAGAGACATGTGAAATCATACCTGGGAAGGCCAACCCATAGCTTGTTCCACACTTAGATAAAGGTAAGGCTGCATTGAGTGAGTGAAGCCTCCCAATAGGGCTGGTGTGGCCAACATGGCACCCTCCAGATGTTTCAAACTGCAACTCTCATCAGCTCTGACCATTGGCCACGAAGGCTGGAGCACATGGGTGTTGTAGTCCAATAACATCTGGAGGGCGCCATGCTAGCTAACTCTGTATTAAGGGTCCTAGTCCTCAGCCAAACATCCCAAGACCTCCTTCTCTCCTCGAGTGTGCTGCGGACTGTCCATTTAGGCAGAGGGAAACCATCTTCCACCCTCCCCAGTGCAGCTGAGAGCCCCTCCCATACCACAGTTGGTGGGGTCCTCATCAGATCCATCTTGGCAGTCGGCGTCACCATCACACGCCCACCTCTGGGGGATGCAGTGCCCATTATGGCACTGGAAACTGGAGGCTTCGCAAGTGTGGTACACTGCTGAAAAGCAAAAACAGTGGAGACACCGTTGAGAGGTGACCTTAAGTGGTAAGAACACAGGAAGGTGTCTGACACCGACTCAAGAGCACTGGTCCATCTGGCTCAGTATTACCTACGCCCATCAGAAGCAGCTCTCCAGGGCTTCAGGAAGGAGTCTTTACCTGCCCTACATGGAGATGCCAGAATCAAATAACTGCACAATTGAAAGGGTCACCTAGTTCAACTCCCTGCAATGCAGGAAAAACAGTTAAGGACCCCTTGAAAGATGGCCATCCAACCTCTGTTGGAAAACCTCCATTGAAGGAGAGTCCACCACCTTCTGGGGGAGTCCACTGTTGGACAGCTCTTACAGTCAGAAGGTTCTTCCCAATGTTTAGTTGGAATCTCTTTTCTTGTGATTTGAATCTACTAGTCCAGGTCCTACCCTCTGGAGCAGCAGAAAACAAGCTTACTCCATCTTCTACGTGACAGCCTCTTCTGATATTGGAAGAGGGCTATCGTATCACCTCTCAGATCTTCTCTTCTCCAGGCTAAACTTACCCAACTCCCTCAAACCACTTCTTATAAGATTTGGTTTACAGACCGGCGGTTGATTACAAGGAACCTTACAAGGGTATATTTTAAAGGTCTAACAGCCTACATTGCCACGTTTTCCTTATTTCATGATTTTAAACCTCTGCTGGGGTTCTCTCATCAAAGAGTACTTTCCCAAACGTGGATCTTGGCATCCAGGAATACTCCTTTTATATATCCCCGCCCCCCGCCACTAAACCAACATATGTAAGGAGGCATGTTCAATGATGGAGAGGCTGAGCCAGCGCAAACCGCAACTCAGCAGGAGAAGAAAAATGTATCCTGTATATTGTGGGGTTTTGAGGTCTATATACTGAGACCTTTAGCAGGTGCCACAGGAGGAAGGCACAAGGCTGGGTTAAAGAAGCAAAAGCTGATGAGCTTCTAGGATTTCATATTCTCTGTGGGGGGAAAAATATTGCCAATACAGAAAAATATATTGCCAGGACTCTATTTATCAAGAAAGGAAGTAATGTTCGCCATAATTGAATTGCACGCTACTTACTGCCAACATGCAAGTGACGTGCTTCCTGATATTCTAAGCTGCTATGCTCTTCCGGCAGTAATATTCTATTAAGAATCACTGTGAAATGCAATTATTTTTGATAAGAGGCATGAATTCAGCCTGCACAGCCGCCAGATGAGCTGCTTCTAAAATAACTGCTATCCTCAGATAATTTCAAGCCAGGCCTTAACAAAATAACATTCCACAACAACAACGGACTTTTCAGAGTGGGCTGCTGTCCTATCACTCTTGGAAACTTGCAAGAAAGATAAGCCACTGCAATGTTATGTATGTCCCTCGAGGAGTACCTATGTCATGAGAATACCAGCTGCTCCATCCTGACAGCCCTCAGGGACGTGAAGACAAATACTGTCAAGTGAGAGCCAATAAAATATCTGTGTTCAATTCCAAATGGTGGTTTCGACCTACAGAGCCTTATAATATCAGGCTTCGGGCCCTGATATCTCAAGGATCAGCTCTCCCCAGATGAACCAACCTGGACCCTGTGATCATCACTGGTGGTCCATCTCAGTGTGCCACCTTCATGGGAGGTCCAGAGGATGGCAACATGAGAAGGGCCTTTTCAGTGGTGGCTCCCTGCTTGTGGAATGCTTTTCCTGGGCAGGCTCAACTGGTGCCATCTTTATCTATTTTTATGTGCCATGAAAAAGCTTTCCTCGGGCATTTGGCCCTTAATTTGAAGCACCTTGTGGCCTCTTTTAGTGGGGCAGGATCTCTTGAGACCTGTCTTTCATTTGCACAGACAGTGTTTCTTAGGTTTTCATTGGTTGCGTTTGTTGAAATTGGTTTTGGTATTTTCTATTGTAAGTCGCTTTGGGTGACTTTCGTGAGAGAAGTGACTAGTAAATAGAAATCGTAATAGCTAAGCAACATTGTGAGGAGCGACCACAGTTCTGTGACGGGGCACTCAGTTTGTTATGCATGCAGGTTCTTCAAAGGCGGGAAACTCTGAGGTTTCAAAGGAAGACTTTGTCCCTCCTTTCCCACAGAGGCCACAGTTCGCTTCCTCCCTTGCTTCAGAGCATACCTACTTAGACACAGCTCTTCGCTGTCTCTCTCCTCCCCTCAGGCTTTTAAGTTATTTTCTTCCCTCCCTCTTTCTTCCAGCTGTGCCCCAATTCACCAGCATCAAGTACAAAAAGCAAAAGCAGCCTATCTCCTCAGCCTCCTCTTTCCCCTCAGAGCTTATCTTTTTCCTGCCCTTTCCCCCCTTAATGCCTTCATGGCAAAAACAGTGAGGAAAACATCAAGGCACCGATTTCATGGGGGGGGGGGAGGGCAAAGGGGAATTATTTTGCTGCTGAGGGGGAAGATTCACTCTCTTCACTGGCAAGAGACTGATAATTCCGTTGCTGAATTCTAATTTCTCCCCTCTTGTGTAGAAGTCAAGAGGTGTGCAGAACAAGGGTGTGTGTGTGTGTGTGTGTGTGTGTGTGTGTGTAGAATATTTTTTAATCCTGGGGCTAGAATTCAGTGCTTAAACCCTGGCAAATTTGCTCTGAATAAGTGTTACCATTCTTTCTTCTTACAAACAATTCTGTTTTCTCCCCTCCATAATTTCCTTGGACATGCATAGGTACATGTCCTTCCTAAGGGATGTATCATTAGTTTTAATATTTATGAACTGCCTCTTTGCCCAAAGACTTTAGGCAAGGTGCATCTCTGATAATAAAAACGTTACATTTCCTCAAAAGTTGCCAACCAGTTTTAAACACTGCAGGCAAAGACAGAAGAACAGAATTTACAAAAAAAGGGGGGGGGGGGACAACTGCAGTTGAACAGCATCAAAAGTGACAAAAAAAGTGGTGCCACTGATTTTTTTTAAATAAATAAAAACTTGGATAAAATATACCAGGGTGAGACTTAGTTGTAGTATTTGTAGTCTACTGTGTTACTGACATACTTTCCCTCCTCATAATACATTTAGAATGAGGTGCAGGGAATTTGTATTCAAAAAGAGAGGAAGAGGGAATTAGAGTTATTTTATTTAATTGTTAAACTTCTATCTCACAAAGGAGAGGGACAGCCTAAAGCCAAGGGAGAAAAATCAGTGTTTTGCCCCTGAAGATTACCCTCAAGTGCAAAATAATTCTCCAGTAGCCTTTAACAAAAAACAAAAAAAATGTGGTCAAACCAAAATGCTAAAGAATAATCAGGTCATTATCAATTCCCACCAAGAATTTATTGCTTGCATAAAATGGGGAAAAAGAGCTCACCAGTGCAGTTTGCTTCATCAGACCAGTCTCGGCAATCGTTATCCCCATCACACTTCCATGACAGGCGAACACACATCCCTGAGTTGCAGCTGAATTCATCCTCGCGGCACTGGTGGGTTTCTGCAAACATGGGGGCAGGAAAAAAAGACCCAGGGAAGGGAGTGTGAGAATTCAAATACAAAGTACTGAGTTACAGTGAAAGAATGGATTTTTATCCTAGTTATACCGTTTTCCTACTGATGAGGCAGCTGC
The DNA here is from genome assembly GCF_965112155.1 of Podarcis liolepis. Lineage (NCBI taxonomy): Eukaryota > Metazoa > Chordata > Lepidosauria > Squamata > Lacertidae > Podarcis > Podarcis liolepis. The sequence goes on along the minus strand of NC_139567.1, from coordinate 22,897,863 downwards.
TTGCAGGGACCAGGTAACACCGGTCCTAAAGGATCTCGACTGGCTCCCAGTACATTTCTGAGCACAATTCAACGTGTTGGTGCTGGCCTTTAAAGTCCTAAATGGCCTCAGCCCAGTATACCTGAAGGAGCATCTCCACCCTCATCATTCAGCCCGGACACTGAGGCCTCCTCCAAAGGTCTTCTGCTGGTTCCCTCACTGAGAAGTGAAGTTACAAGGAACCAGGCAGAGGGCCTTCTCGGTGGTGGTGCCCGCCGTGTGGAACGCCCTCCCATCAGATGTTAAGGAGATAAAGAACTACAAAACTTTTTAAAAACATCTGAAGGCAGTCATGTATTGGGAACTTTTCAATGTTTGATGTTTTACTATGTTTTTATATATGTTGTAAGCCACTCAGAATGGCTGGGGAAACCCAGCCAGATGGGCAGAATATAAATATAAAAATAAGTAAGTAAACAAACAAACAAACAACAACAACACAGAGGCAGGGCAGCCGGGGGGGGGGTAATGCCATTTTGCCTCTTTTTTCTGCTCCTTTAAGATGTGACAGCCACACCTTCACGGCAGCCATTTTGTGACTGGCGCCCACAGTGCACTTCCCCAAAATTTCAAATTCTCCTGCTGGCCCAAAAAGGGTTGGCAGACCCTGGGTTACACACTGCCTAAGCAGCAAATCCATCATATGTGCAAAGAGCCCCTGAGATGTATGGTGCTGGCACACTTACCGCAGTGGCTCTCATCACTGTTGTCTCCGCAATCATCCTCCAGGTCACACTTGTAGGACAGCGGGACGCAGGTCCCCGACTCGTGGCACCGGAACTGAGTGTCAACATCACACACAGTTGTTGCTATTGGGAGGGGAGGAAACACCAATATTTGGAGAGCCTAAACGAGTCACCACGAGAGGCCAGCAGCTTTATTAAAATAAACCCAGGCAGTCGAAGCATGTTTCTCCTTAGCCTGGCAGATAGTGGGGAGCCATTCCATGTGGCCATCCTAAAAATTTCCCTATCTGAACTTGTGTCTTCGACATGCCATGATCTACGACTCTGTCCCCAATCTTGGCAGAGAGCCAGAGCGAAGTTGTAGCTCTGGGACCAGAAATTCAGTTACCATCATCTGCAGGTAAAGGATTTCATTTGACCGGGTTCACAAAGACCTCAGTTGGAACCCTGGAGAGCTGCTGCCTAGCAGAGCTGGAAGACACAAACACCCCAAGCTACATCGGTGGTTCAACTTTTGCAGTCTGCAAATTCCAAATAGAGACAAATTCCAAATTGAAGCAGACGTACCACTTCAATTTTTTTTTTTTTAAAAAAAAAGAAGTATCTCATTCTCTTTAAAAGTGCTCCTAAACTAAAAAAAGAGACTACCCCATGTGGCCTAAGTCAGCCGTGTGTTCGGAGGCTGCAGCATGTCTGACTGGAAACTTAAAATGGTGACAGCACCCGAGTCCCCTTCTTGAAGACATCTGACTCCTTGTGTGCTGTGGATGAGATCTATGATGACAGGCCAGGAAGAGTTGCAGCAGCAACACTAACTATAAATATGCTCAGCAGAAGTCTAACCAGTGCTGAAGCAACATCCAATATTGCCTGTGCTGCTCGTCTGTGAGTTCCCGTCATAACCTGAACTTTAAGACTCATTGAACAGTTCCTGGTAAGGCATCAAGGATATCAAGCCACACAACAGCGCTGGAAGAATTAGGACACTCAGCACATAGAACTGCACCTGTATATATTACAGTGGACGCTCAGGTTGCGAATGTGATCTGTGCAGATGCACGTTCACAACCTGCAGCGTTTGCAACCCGCAGCGGCGCATCTGCGCACGTGCGGGTTGCGATTCAGCGCTTCTGTGCATGCACAAAACACGATTTTGTACTTCTGCGCACGTGCAACCACCGAAACCCGGAAGTAACCCGTTCCGGTACTTCCAGGTTTTAGCGGGTCTGTGACCTGAAAAAACGCAACCTGAAGCGTCTGTAACCCAAGGTATGACTGTATATGTCTTTCCTGCTCCTCTCACACCTCCCTTTCCTCTTGCCAAAAAATTAAAAAAGCTTCTCAAGAAAGGGACCTGTTTGGTGTATGCTCCCGTGCAAATCAACTTGAGGGAACCAGAGCGGCGACGTTGACTTACGGCAATTCTTCTCATCGCTCATATCCCCGCAGTCGTTGTCGTTGTCGCACTGCCAAATGCTGTTGATGCAATTCCCGTTCGAACATCTGTACTGGTTGGAGAGACAGGTGTTTTCTGGTACACAGTGGCAGAGAAGGGCAGGTGAGGAAACCAGCGCAGACAAACAAAAAATTAAAAGGAAAGTACAGCCAGGCTTCAATGAGCAATGCAGTGTTAAGAAGCCAGGGCCCAGCACAGCATTAGCATGTCACATCCGGACCATACATTTAAAGCGCTGTCATGCCACTTTAACAGACATAGCTCCCCCCAAAGGATTCTGGGCGTTGTGGTTTGTTAAATATGCCAAGAGCTGCTAGGAGACCCCTATTCCCCTCACAGAGCTACAATTCTCATAGGAGTTTGGGACTTTGGCCCCTCACTGTAGACAAGGGGCAGGATTTAGCCCTGTAAGAGAAATAGCACAACAGCTTGGGACCAGTTTACCTGAGAGTTGCCTTAGCCCAAATATGCCTACTCGACCGCTCTGATCTGCAGAACTAGCATGGCTACAGGCGCTGCATAATGATCATTTCACATTTGTAAGGAATCAATCTTGTAGTGTGGCAGCACTCAAACTTTGGAACTTCCTGCCTACTGACATCAAGCAGTCGCCTTCACTGTACTTGTTTGGCGCCTGCTAAAAACATTTTTAGGAAAGCCTATCCAAGCCTCGGCCCAGTATACCTGAATGAGTGTCTCCACCCCCAGCCGGGACACTGAGCTCCAGCTCCGAGGGTCTTCTGGCGGTTCCCTCACTGCGAGAAGTGAAGCTACAGGGAACCAGGCAAAGGGCCTACTCGGTAGTGGCACCCACCCTGTGGAACGCCCTCGATCAGATGTCAAGGAAATAAAAAACCATCTGACTTTTAGAAGACATCTGAAGGCAGCACTGTTTAGGGAAGTTTTTAATATTTGATGTTTTATCGCTTTTTTATTTTATTTATTATTAATATTCTGTTGGGAGCCGCCCAGAGTGGCTGGGAAAACCTAGCCAAATGGATGGGGTATAAATAATAAATTATTATTATGATAGAAAGCTGTCAGGTGTTTTAAACTGCTTTTTAGCTTATTGTTTGATTTAATTGTTTCTGAAGGTTTTTTTTATTATTTTTTACTGCTAAATTGATCGTTTTATTCTCTTCATAAACCTGTTTAAGGTTTGCTTGGTTTTTTTACCATTAAGAGGTATATACATTTTATGAAATAAAGGAGTATGTCTAGCACACATTTACTGTATGTATAGCACACAGTAACTGTTACGGGTACTCTCCTGGCAAACTCTAGGAATTGTAGTTTGACAGGCTTCCACAAAGCCCTAGCTCAGTGTTTTCTAAACATGGGTCTCCTGCTGTTTTTCTGGACTGCAACCCCCATCATTCCTAGCTAGCAAGACCAGTGGTCAGGGATGATGGGAACTGTAGTCCAACAAAAAGCTGGAGACCCAAGCTTGGGAATCACTGCCCTAGCTCTTCCTAACAGCTAACAGAACTACACTTCCCGGTTTCCCTTAAGAGAGAGTTACTGTTAATCCTGCAGTGCAGACATGCACAAACAGAAGAGATGCACACATCACACCAGAGTGTGGAGGTGTGCTTCTTACCTTCCTTTACACAGGTGCTGTTCTTCAAGAGATACCCAGGCGGGCAATCGCATCTCACTTCCCCAGATGGGAGCACATGGCTGGCAACTCCCTCGGGGCATTTACAGCTTCGGCTGTTGTTTGATCTTGGGAGGCACAAAAGGCTGCAAGGCTTAGAGATGCAAGCATTCTGCCCTGTCCAGAAGAAGGAGAGAGACACACTGTAAAATCAAAATAAAAAATTCCTTCCAGTAGCACCTTAAAGACCAACTAAGTTAGTTCTTGGTATGAGCTTTCGTGTGCATGCACACTTCTTCAGATACACATGTGTGCATGCACACGAAAGCTCATACCAAGAACTAACTTAGTTGGTCTTTAAGGTGCTACTGGAAGGAATTTTTTATTTTGACTATGGCAGACCAACACGGCTACCTATCTGTAACATTATAAAATCCTGCAGCTTCCAGAGATCGTCCTTCAGGATAATCCATTGAGTCATTATTTTATTTCCATCAACAGTGGGGGGAAGCATTTGCAGCCCGAGGGCCACATTCCCTTCGGGGCAATCTTCCAGGGGCCACTCGGGCAGCAAAAGTGGGCGGGACAATAAGGTTACCGTATTTTCCGGCATATAACACAACCCCCAACTTTTCCTGTTAAAATACAGAGTTTGGGATATACTCACCGCATAAGACTACCCCCGCCTGCAGCCAACTAGAGGCAGCCCCCCAACCTAAAGCCCGCCAAGCGCCACCCACCGAGTGCCGCCAGGGCAGAGCGCGCTCCCCTCCGCTGCCTCTGCCATCGCAGCAGCAGCAGCAGCAGCCCAAGGTGAGCGAGCCCCGATCAGCCGTCCAGCAAAGCAGCAGGCTGCACTCACCAGTTGGTAGTTCTGGCAGTTGTGGGGATGCCCAGCTCCTTGGAGCCCTGGCCGAAGCCGCGCCCCACCTTGTCGTGGGAAGGGGAGGCTGCCGCAGTTGCTGCTGCTTCGGGATAGCTGCCTGCTATCCGGCGATTCCCATGGTGGCAGGGCGGGCGAGCGAGCGAGAGGGCAAGGGCTTGGAACGGAGTGGGTGGGAAGCCGCTGCCTGGCTGCCTCCCGTGCAGCCGCAGCCGCCACCACCTGCCACAACCATACCCAGCGTTTAAGACGACCTCCGACTTTGGAGATGATTTTTCGGGGTTCAAAAGTCATCTTATACGCCAGAACATAAGGTACATTTTACCGTTGTGCAATAGGCTAGTTTCTACACACACAACCTTCTCTATCCTCCATCCAGGCATGCAAGATGGATTTTCGTAGTTCAAGGGCGCATTCCAGAAAGGTTAAAAACACTCAAGGAGGCTGCTAAGCAGGACCGGTGAGGGGTTTCGCAGAGGGAGAGTTCCAAGAGCCAGACAGAGAATTATGGAGGGCCACATTTGTCCCCCGGGCCTGCAATTCCCCACCCCTGGTTTAAATCAACAAGAGGCCTTCCATTTCAAGCTTCCATAGCAATGCATAAAAGAATTAAAATATTACCATCTCATCTGTATGCATGCACACACACACATACTAAAACAATGACATAAAATTGTGTGGAACCAAAACAGTCTAATGGGGATTGTGACTGACTGTGGGGAGGAGGAAGAAACCCTGGAGAAGAAGGAAGAAGGGAAAACAACCCAAAGAGAAGGACTTCGCCCTACAACTTTTTGTTGCAGGTCCAACCTTTGTACGCCAAATTTCTCTTATCCAGGGAGATCATGAAATGGAATAAACAGAACCATGATCGTCAGCGGTCAAGAAATACCTGCTGTCTTTCCTCGGTAGAAGATCTTCATGTCCATCACACCATTGAGATGCTCAACCAATGTCTCCATTTTGGACCCGCTGTGTTTGGAGGCTCTGAAAATGCTCAGCTGCGACCAATCGTTCCAATAGATTTCATTCTGAAAAGCAAACCTCTTATCTTTTAAGCAATAACGTTTGATGAGAATCGCAACTGCAGATAAGCTAAAACACACACACACACACAAATGAAACCAAGCAAAGCAAGTACCATTTAGATATATGAACGCAACAATAATACTTAACATTATATTATGAATTTCAAGTGTCACGTACATTATCTCGGTTATCTTTAAAACAGCTCTGCAATGTAAATCAGTGTTGTTATCGCCATATTATAGATCGGGGACTGAGGCTTGGATGAGGCTACCTTATGAATTTGTGGGCGAGATGAGATTTGAGTCAAAGGCATCCCAGGTCACTGCTTGTACACCGAACCACTACACTGTGCCATTTCATTCCATTGCACTACTTTTGAGACTGTAAGAGGGAGTGTTGTATCTCAGCAGCAGAGGGTCTGCTTTGTATGCAGAAGGTCTCAGGTTCAATCCATAAGGCAGATGGAGAAAGCTTGTTTTCTCCTGCTCCAGTGGGCAGGACTCAAACCAAAGGCTTCAAGCTACAACAAAGGAGATTCTAATGAAACAGTAGGTAGAACTTTATGATGGTCAGAGCTGTTTGAGAGTGCCTTGGAAGGTGATGGACTCTCCTTCTTTGGAGGTTTTTAGGCAGAAGCTGAATAGTCTCGTCTGCCATGGATGCTTCAGTTGAGATTCCTGCATTGTAGGAGGTTGGACTAGATGAGGGGTCCCTTCCAACTTTATGATCTTATGTCCCGGGTCCAATGCCTGGCATTTCCAGGTTGGCCTGAGTGTGAATCCTGTTTCAAATCCTGCAGAGAGCTGCTGCTAGTCAGCCTGGACCAGGCATAAGCAAACTCCGGCTTTCCAGATGTTTCGGACTACAATTCCCATCATCTCTAGCTAACAGGACCAGTGGCCAGGGATGATGGGAATTGTAGTCCCAAACATCTGGAGGGCCGGATTTTTCCCTATGCCTGGCCTGGACGATACTGAGCTAGAGGGACCAACAGTCAGACTCGGTGTAAGGTAGCTTCCTATGTCCCTATGGGATTCTTCCATTTTCAAAATAATTAAGCACGTTGTCGAGTTGGCTGCTCCAGAACCAGTCAGGGCCATGGCAGCCCTCAATCCAAAGCAATCAATTATTGTTCCATTATCCCCTCCCTGACTCCATCTATTATGGCCTTCGCAAATGTGATGCCCTCCAGATGTTAACTAATCCAAGGAATCGCAGAATCGTTCAATGGGGACAGAGCTTGGAGGTCAGCTAGTCTACAAACACAAATACACTAAGCAGGCATGGCCAAACTTGGCCCTCCAGCTGTTTTGGGACTACAACTCCCATCATACCTAGCTAACAGGACCGGTGGTCAGGGATGATGGGAATTGTAGTCCCAAAACAGTTGGAGGGCCAAGTTAGGCCATGCCTGCACTAACGCAAGCCCTGCAATGCAGGAAAAAAGAGAAGAAGAGTTCGGATTTGATATCCCGCTTTATCACTACCCTAAGGAGTCTCAAAGTGGCTAACAATCTCCTTTCCCCTCCTCCCCCACAACAAACACTCTGTGAGGTGAGTGAGGCTGAGAGACTTCATAGAAGTGTGACTGGCCCAAGGTCACCCAGCAGCTGCATGTGGAGGAGAAGAAGAAGAGTTTGGATTTGATATCCCGCTTTATCACTAACCCGAATGAATCTCAAAGTGGCTAACATTCTCCTTTCCCTTCCTCCCCCACAACAAACACTCTGTGAGGTGAGTGAGGCTGAGAGATTTCAAAGAAGTGTGACTGGCCCAAGGTCACCCAGCAGCTGCATCTGGAGGAGCAGAGACGCGAACCCGGTTCCCCAGATTGCGAGTCTATTGCTCTTAACCACTACACCACACTGGCTCCCAGCGCGGAATCAAACCCAGTTCACCAGATTATGAGTCCACCGCTCTTAACCACTACACCACACAGTCAAGGATGTCTTCAATTGCACTGTTTTGCTTTTTTAAAAAATTTCAACATTTGCACACTACCTCTCGGGGCAAGTCAACTGAAAAAGCAGCTCAAAACAGACTTAAAGCCATACAATTCAATGCAGCATTAACACAAAGGAAGAAAGTGCGAGGCATTTACAATGCAGTTGAACCAACGGTGCATGTGATACTTCCTTTTAAGCTGCAAAGGGATGGCTTTCTGCTGAACTCACAAATGTGAGGAAGGAAGGATAATATCTAATAAATATATCGTCTCCTAGAATCTATACACGTCCCTACAAAAAAGGCCTCAGTTCAGTGATGCAAGCGCATGCCTTGTGAGTGGAAGTGTCCCTGGGTCTGCCCCCAGCATCTCCAGTTAAAAAGAACCCAGAAATGGCTGGTGGAAGAGACTCTCCAGTGGGAACCCTGGAGAGCTGTTGCCAATCACAGCAGGCAACAGTGGGCAAGATGAGGTGGTATAAGGCAGTTTTTCCATATGCAAACAGAGGAGGAATTTCGACACCAAAGCTTCCTGCTGGTACAGACCAGGAGGGACCAAAACTGGGGAGGAGGAGGAAGGGAGGTTTTTCCCACTGTAAGGGGCAAAGCTGTACCTAATTTGCACATCCCTCCTCTATATTGATAAAAAAATCAGGACTGTGATGCTTTCACTAGACAAGCTGTGCAAAAAAAAACACCTCCAAAATCCCGCAGATATTCTTGTTTATCAAGCAATATAATTGCCATATATTACTCTCAGTTCTCACTGTGCTTGCAAGGACATCCTGTACAGAAGGACATCTTTTCTTTATCAGGTTGCCAGGGGCAACCCCATAACCTTGATCTGGACAAGGGTACCCAGAGGGGGATTGGAAACTGGCTGACTGGAACGTAACTTTTATGGCTTGTACACAAACATTAAACGCTTTCTGTATCTATCCTGGGATCAATTAGTCCACCCTAACTGATTTCAGCAATAGCATTAAGGTTGTTAGTTATACCAAGAGAATGACATGGGTTTCTCTGGGAGTGCCATGTCAATGCACCTTCCTTCCTATCAGGGCCAGCCTGGAACCAGAAGTGGATTGATCTCTTCAGAGGAGGGTGAGGGGGGACCCCATCATGGGGGGTAGTCAACCAACAACTTCACCTCATCACCCCAGGATAATCTGCAAAACTGGCACCTATCCACATATTTTTATTCCCCTGCATTTGTAAGAAATGGATATTTTCGTGTGAATCACCCACACTTTGGAACTCCCTGCCTATTGACATCAACCAGGAATCCTCACTGTATTCTTCTCAGCACCTGCAAACAACATTTTTGCTCAGGCAAGGCTCTCCAGATCTCTATAAGACCAACATATGTTTTAACCTGATCTTAAGCTCAACTGCTGGTCTTAATTATATTTTGCTTTTTAAAAGGATCTGTTTTTTTTTAAAAAAACTGAACTTCTAGTGGGCACTTATTTTCATTTCTTTAGAAAACTGCTTGGATGTTTTACTTACAATCAAGTTTACTTACAATATGCATTTAGATGATAGAGATAGATAGATAAATAGATAGATAGATGATAGACAGACAGATAGATAGATAGATAGGTGATAGATAATGCTGCATCAGTCCATGAATTTGCACAACTGGGGAGACCCAACCCCGCTCAGCTGGTCCCACACCCAAAGCCCCAGCTCAGCATGCTGGGAGATGTAGTCCAACAACATCCAAAGGGCTACAGGATCCCCATCCCTTCTCCAGCCCAAGATTTTGGTCCAAGAGAGAGAAACATGTTGGAGGGATAAAAAATGAGAGCTTTAAATGAAGGAATACCTTAAAAACAGCGATGGCGTAAGGATGCGGGAGGCTGTCCAGGATTACCGATCTCTGCAAGCCATTGAAATCGATGCGCTCGATCCTGTCCATGTAGGCTTCCGTCCAGTAGATCCAGTGATCATCCACCGAAATGCCATTTGGCCACCTCACTCCCTCGGAGACAACGCAAGTCGGGGAAGAGCCATCCATCTCACTGCGGTAAATGCCAGGCTTGGAGTCCCCCCAGTCTGTCCAGAACATCAGCCTGAGAAGGCAAATTATGGACGTTACAAGGGAATTATTGCTCTTCAGCACGTCCCTGGAGCAACCATAAGGAGCTGCCTTACACCAAGTCAGACCTTCAGTACACATCAGGGACAGGGATCCTGTGACTTTCCAGCGGCTGTTGGACTACAACACCCATCATCCAAGATCACTGGCCATGCAGGCCAGGAGTGATGGGAAATGGAGTACACCAATGGGCTACATTGACTGGCAGCAACATTCAGACAGGGGCCTTTCCTAACCCTGCCTGGAGAGTCCAGGGACTGCACATGTATTAAACGCAAGTGCCCCATTACTGAACATCATCCCTTCCCTGAATTTAGGACAAGGTCTCGCCTCCTGGTCAACAGACAGGACTAACTTCCAACTTCACTCAAGGGAGTGGTTTTCCCTGCCTTTCCAAAACAACCCTGTCTCTTGGGCAAGGAGTAGCATCTGTTCAAGGGTCTGAAAGCTCCACGCTTTCTCTCTGTGCTGAGACTGCCCTCTGGACACGGTGGAGAAAAATGTACTCCCCGTTTCCAAAAGCATTACTTTACACTCTGCATAAATGAACTGCACTCCGCGGTTACACGATCAATCAATCCAAATCTCTTTATTAAGGTCAATGAATGGCTGTTGTGGTTGGCGTCTGTCTCAAGGGACAATGGAGTGCGCCTTCAGGGGCATTAGCAGCACCCAAGTGACCTCCCCAGGGCGCAAGCCTGGGCAGGGTATATGGAGCTCTTGTACTCCCCAGATGACCAGACCCGCCTCTCGGCCTCACTGATGTAGTCCAAAGGAAAGCAGAGTGATAAGTTTGGCACCAGCTGGGCTGCAGGAGTTGCCAATAAGAGGCATACCATCAACCATCTTAGGGACTCCACTACAAATTTGTGTAGGGTTTACTCCTTAGTCTTTTCTTTTCCCAAAGATATCTTGCAAGGCGGTGGAGGGTTTAGGATCAGAGCTTTCCATCTTCTAGATGGGCTATCTTCCTAGGTTGATGAGCCTCATCTTCCCCCCTCTGCCCTCTAGAGCATGGGCAGAAACAGTCTTCTTGGCGGTTGGTCAAGAGACTACTGGTCTTGTCCACTCAATCTGCCAGAGCCTGTCTTCGCATGGAGGGGAAATCCCTAACTCACTGAGGGTTAGAGACCCATTGGCTACCCTCATCTGGTTTAGCTGGCCAGTTGAAGCCATTTCCTGGGGTGTGGCCGCTGTTGCATGTTGGCAGCTTTTAGGAGCCACAAGTGAGAGCTGAGTGCAGGGTGGGGACCAAAGATGGAAAAACTAACCCAGGAGTACAATGTGTCCCCCACGAGAGGTACTCCTCCTCCCCTGACTCTGAATAAAATGAACAGTATTCAAAAAGAAACTGTACAAATATATAAAGTAATTCCAAAAAAACCAAAAGAATCATAACAATAACATCCCTACATGTTACCATATTACAGAAAAGGAGGTGTAGGGAAAAAAAAACCCAGCAAGTTTGCTAAAATTAGTCTTTGGCGAGATTTTAAGTGCAGAAGCTTAATATTTAACCACCCTGAAAGAGGACGCATTAATTTCAGTCCTGCCCTTGCACCATTCACCCTCCCAGCAGCCCTGTGGAGCTGGCGACCATTCCGCCCAGAGTCTTACAAATCTGGCTGCTAGTGTTTCCGACGTCTCACTTACCCTTCTTTAGGTACCAGAGTCAAGGCTCGTGGCCGTTCGAGCACAGAGGAATCCAACACCGTAAGTCGCAAGTCTCCGTCTGGGTTGGCGACCTAGTGTGACACCACAAAGAGGAGAAACAAGGAGCATATCTGGCTGTCATCATGGGCAGCAGCAGAAGCACTATTCCAGTACATAGTCATTCCAAAGGCTTATAGCCAAGGATGTGGACAGTGGGCACTATTCAATGCACGTGTTCCTTTAGCAAAGGATTTACGATTGCACAACAGAACTTGCTCCAATCCTTCTTCCCCGCAACCTCAATCTGCTCCAGAAGGTTGTAGGAACCCCCCTCCAATACACACACACACACACACACACGCACATATATATATATATATATATATATATATATATATATATGGAGCACATGTGCAAATATGCATTGACAGAATGAGGTTTGGCAGGTCAGAAGTTGCCCCCGCACTTCACCAGCTTCATAAAGGAGGAAGATGGAGCTTTTTGTTGTTGTTGCTGAACAACTGGGAGCCAGGATCTCTTCCCAAACTGCTGCCAACTACCCAGAGATCTACTGGTAGCTCCGAATCCCATCTCTGCCCACCCCAGCCTTGTACTCCCAACCTGACCAAAGCAGGAAGCAGAAGGTTGTAACGCTGCCCTATGCCACTGGCTCTACTGAGGTAGACAGGTAGTTAAACGCAAAGCAAAAGCCTGAACACACTCTGTAAAAGCACAGCAAACAGCTTCCTGCCACTAACTTGGATTAATCTGTCCGTTGATTCAGCCTTCTGGTCACCTGTATACCAAGCCTTATTGGGGCAAATGGGTTGGTTACCAGGAAACAGCTGGAGAGAAGGGGTGGGGACTATCAGCTCACAGGTGGGCCAAGGCTGACAGAGCGGGTGATGGCAAACTATTTTCAACATCCAGGCTGTGGGAAATGTTCCTCACGTGGCCAAAACGGCCCCACTCATGAGCTTTACAGGACAGCAACAAAATACATTCAGATACATAGCTCGCAGGAGAACTTAATTTTCCCTTAAGGTCAACCTATGCTCTGCCTAGTCTGCCTTCTCGGGCCTGGTGTCATCCAGGTGTTTTGGACTACAACTCCCATCAGCCCTGCCAAGCATGGCCAATGGCCAGGCATGATAGGAAACAGAACCCTGTGGCTCTGTGCACAGATGCGCCAAGTGGCGAGGGCAGTGAAGCTTCTGCAGTGGCCCTGCCTGTCTTGGCTGGCCGCTAGCTCTCCTTGACAGGAAGGGCTATAAAAGCTTCAGGGTGGGACTCTGCCTGGACAGTGATAGTCTTTACTGACTCTTGGCTTAATTTATTATTTTGACCTCCTGGGTTTGACGCTCCCGGCTTCCACTGAGCTCCAAGAGGTGCTGCTGCTTTGGGCAACAACACATCCAGGTTGCGCAGAGACACATACCTCGATTTTTGGAATGCCAGCGTTCACCCAGTACAGCAGCTGGCTGATGGGTTCAAAGGCCAACGCTTCGACCGTCTCCAGACCAGTGCTGACAATGATCTCCTGTCCCGAGCTCCCATTAAGACACAGGCGCTGAGAATAAATAAGAACAAGGAATCTAAAGCATCAATGAGTTCAATTCCTGTACAAGCACAGATAAAATCAAAGGGGGACTGGAGATATAGAAAACAAGCACATCCCTGGGCACCTTGAATCAAGCATAGGAAAAACTTTTTTTCCACCTGGAACACTTTCTGGGGGACACATGCTGGCGGTAGGTGAGGCAAATTTGAGCGCAGCAGTGAGTGTAAATTGCACCTTTGTATCATAGCCTAGTTTCCACAGACACCCTTTTCTACTCAGGCAAGCAAGAAGCATCATCTGGCTCAGCTGTGAGCGCTGCAAGGACTGACAGGGAACAAGGGCGGGGTCTTTTCGGTGCTGTCCCCTCCCCACCTTTAGAATTCTCTCCCCCAGGGAAATATGCACAGTCTTGCAATGGCTGGTTTCAATGTGCTGTGCTTAGAAAATGTTTCAGCTGCTGCTAGTTTGTAAAAAAATTACTGCTGTTTTTATGGGTTACAAAATGAAAAAAAAAATCTATAAACACACATATTTTGAAAATCAGGTCAAAAAACTATTTAAAGTCATTCAGTAAAGTTTTTGCCTGGCTTGGATGTGTCCTAGAACTCCGATCTTGTCTCTTGCTTGCCTGGACGGAGGGACATGTGAATGTGTCTATAAAGTACCCTAGTGTGCAAAGGTGAAATTTATATCCATTGCCCCACCCACTTTTGCCTCTGGCCCTGCCCACCACTGGCATGTGGCCCCTGCAAGGCTGCCGAGAAGGGAATGTGGCCCTCAGAATGAAATAGGCTCCCTATGATATCTAACTCATTTTTAAGAGTGTTGGATAGCTCCAGTGGCACTGACAATACCAAGGTTGCAGGTTCGATTCCCGTAAGGGACAGATGCATATTCCTGCACTGCAGGGGGTTGGCAAGATGATCCTCAGGGTCTCTTCCAACTCTATGATATCCCTGCATCTTTGCCCACCATCTTTGATCCTTGACCAAAAGCGATAGCCTGTCCTAGGAGGCCCTGTTCTCTAAAACAGCCCCCAACATTACGCCCTTGCTAATCCATATGGCTGCAACTCTCCCTGGGACTCCTAGACGACGCCACCTTTCTTCAAAAACTTTCACCAAAGAAGCTCAGAAGGCAAAACTCACCTGGATGATGTCTAGCGTCACGTCGGCCCAGTACAAACAGTTGCGGTCATAATCAAAGTCAAGCGCCACCGCCCCTCGCAACCCCGTCAGCGGCAGCTCTTCGCTGATCCCAGAGGAGAGGTCGTATCGGTGGATGGAGTACCGTGTGGTGTAGAGAATGAATTCATTCTCCTCTGCAGACAAAGCAGACAAGAGAACATTGGATGCAGCCTTTGGTCTCCACCTCCTCTGGCTAGAACAGTTGCTCTGGTTGGTGGTTCTAGTGGGGGCGGGAACTGTCTCCTTCCCACTTACCTGCTAATGGACATGGTACAGATTCCCCTTCCAGCCGAGCCTCAACGTCCCCCCCTGAGCAAGTGTCTCCAGAGATCTTGCGGTAACTAACACAGAAAAGTGAAGAATGTTAATGCTGCAGTCCTGCTCTGTGTCCACTGATTGCACAGGCTCTCCTTATGGTCTTATCTAAGCACACTGACTAGGTAGCCAGTCCCACTTAGACCCATAGGAAGAACAATCCCATTTCATCTTAAACCTGTTCCTTCTTCTGAATCCATCTGGAAAAAATGGCATCATGAAGGGAACAGGTAGAGGTAAAGGACACCTGGACGTTTAAGTCTAGTCAAAGGCGGCTATGGCATGCAGCACTCATCTCGCTTTCAGGCCGAGGAAGCAGGCGCTTGTCCACAGACAGCTTTTCCAGGTCATGTGGCCAGCAGGACTAAACCTCTTCTGGCGCAACGGAACACTGTGATGGAAACCAGAGTGCACAATAACACTGTTTACCTTCCCGCCACAGCGGTACCTATTTATCTACTTGCACTGTTGTGCTTTCAAACTGCTAGGTTGGCAGGAGCTGGGACAGAGCAACAGGAGCTCACCCCGTGGCGGGGATTCAAACTGCTGACCTTCTGATCAGCAAGCCCAAGAGGCTCAGTGGTTTAGACCACAGCGCCACCCACGTCCCTATCTTATCTTACATGAATACATGACCCACCTTTCACATATAACCAACTATCCTGCTTACAGTGAGGTAGGCGAACTGTGGCCCTCCTGTGGCCTTTTGAGGGAGAGCAGTATATAATGTTAATAATAATAATAAATAATTAATAATAATAGATAAATGCATGCCACCAGGGCAGTCACCTACCCTCTGGTCTTCTTGTAAGTTGAACCAATGGGACACGGCACAGGGGGAGAAGATGGTTTGCCAGCAAATTCAGGGTCTGGTACACAAACTTCCAATGACAAGTCTTCGCTCAGCTTGAAGCCAAAGTCACTGAGCCAGGAAAAAGCAGAGGCGAGGGGCAAGGGGAGGAGAGGAGAATGTGCCCTTCAAGTGTAGGTTTATATACATATGTATTTATATAACTACTTTTTTACAATTAGAAAAAAAAGCTAAAGCACCAAATGTTCTGGAAATGCAGCTATTTAAACGAAGACTCTTATTAGCAGAATTCAAATATCTCACAATATGCCCTTTTTCACTGGAGGACCTGTGAACATGTTAATGCATCCCAGGAGGCCTTGCCAGCTGGCAGCTCCACAGCCCAAGAGCCAGATGCTGAAAGAATTTATCTTTACGCCCCCTCCCACCTGCCCTTGCCAAAAATTAATTTCATTTGCTTCTCCATGAAGGACTTTCTTTCTTTCTGATGATAGCCCCACCACATTTTAATCAGAGTGTAGTGCAAAATGAATTAACCCGCAATTACACCTGCAAGAAAGTCCGTATTCCAATGTACATACAGAGAGAGAGAGAGAGAGAGAACTCACAAGGACTGTGTAAAGTAAGTTAGGCCAGGCATGGGGAATCCACACCTGGTTCACCAGCTCTTCTCATCTGGCCCATTCTAGCCTGTTCAGCTGATGCGTGGGGACTTCAAACCATCTCAGTTCAGGTACACCAAGTAGTTCTCATTGAGAACTAGCCAGGAAAACTGAAATGCTACACAAAGCAGAACTGAACCCCATCTGGTGGTGCACATGGAGCTCAATCCTGCTTTGTGCAGCATCTTCATCTCCTGGTGGGCCAATTTTGACGGCTGGACCACCCACCTGCCAATCACCTGGTTTTCAATATGACATCAGAAGATTTGACAGTGGGTGATCCAACCCACCAGTAAAGTTGGCCCATGGGGTAGGAGGGATAAAGTTCTGGCCCAATATTACCCAGAGAACTTCATTGCTGAAGGAGAACATCAACCCAAGTCTTGTTGAGCTTGGTCCAACGCTCTTCCCACCAGCTTACCTCTGTACACGTGCTCTAGAACAGGCAATCCCTAACAGTTCAGCAACAAGAAATTTATTATAGAGGTTGGCCATGGGAGGATTGGCTTGTGTGGCGAAATACACATGCAGTCCACAGGCCACTGCCAGGTTAACAAAATGGCCCCGCGGAATGCCAAAGCTCCAAGTTACAGTAATAGTTATTTCCACAAGCTCTATTCACCTCAAGGGGTTTTCTTCTTCCAGTGAAGTTCTTCAAATATCAAAGTGGTTGTATGCTACCCAAGAGCTACTTGCTTTCTGCAATATGGGTCCACTGAGGCCCAAACCACTGTCAAAATTTATCCAAGGTAACTGGCAGCTGTGTTAATGAATTCCAGCATTTTTACGTTTATCTTGTGGCTAAGTCTGTCTCGAATTATATTGAATAATTCATTGGATATAATAAATTCCTCTCCAAAAAACAACACATGCACACTCTAGATCACCTTGACTCTTGTTTTATTGGATAGAAAGTCACCTTGTACTTTTGAGGAAAGTTGTGTTGGTTGGTTTTTTAAAGCTGTTTTAAATATCATATTAAGGGACACTTCACAGCAATCCATCAGTAGTTTCTGACAAAGCGTCAATACCTCAAAATCCAGCAACCAGAATTCCATTTTCTTTTAGCCCCTCTCCCACAGACCTAAATTCCCGATATCTGAGGTTGTCATTCCCCTGTGTTGACGAATATTTAAATACCCACAGCCTAGTGAGTTCTCCCCTTAACTCACCAGGAGACCATTAGTCTAGCCAATTCCTTGCAAGGCCTCCTTATCTGTAATATGGGCAGAATAATACTAATAATACTCACAGAGTATGTACCAAGGATGACAACATGACGATGTATGCAAGCCCCTCTACACATGCCAAAATGCTATATAAATGCTAAGGTATTAATAATCCCTTGTTCAGTTTGAGTGCTCAAGGCCAACTGATCAGTGGGAGTTATGCGCTCATAATTACACAAGGAACTGCAGCCAACATTCCCTCGGGAAGCTGCCTTCATTTGAAGGAAAAAGTGACAAGGCAATAATAATTGCTTGTCTCTATTTCTGGATGCTCCAACAATCTCAGCTAAAACCTCATTTGTGGTGGGGGGGGGGGAAAGGATACTCCCCACTGCACTTTCCTATTTAGATTAGCCAGTCAAGCCAAAAGATACCCAGCGCTCAAATAAGCTGGGTCTGTTCGATGAGCATTCATTCTGGTTTGTTTGTGGGCAGATTATATGGTGCTCCCTTCGCGATAAGTCACAGCCAAGCCCCCTTCCAAGATTATACAATAATTTGACAATTATACAATAATAATAATTTTGGGGGCACTGTAACAAACTGCACAGATCTCCATGTGTTGCCTTTCAGCTATACCTACTATTTTCAGTGCACATAACATGGGCTAATCGTTCAGCGTGATTTACGTTCGAGTTTTCCTTGAAGTTCCAGCGTATGCAACAGAACTTGCACGCCATTCTTTTGAAATGGCTCAGTATTTTCAGTGTTCCTAAATGTTTAGCCTTGGAGCTTAAGACGGCTGAGAAGCCCCCCTTTCATGTTGATTGGGTGGCTCTAGGAGGCTGAAGATAGGGACCCTTCAGCAGGAATAATAAGGATCCTGCAACCCCAGATCATTACACCACTGCTGAGGCTGTGCCAAGCAAGTGTTATCCAATGCTCTGCAGTGCATTTCCCTGTCAATTTCCATACAGCAAAATGCCTGATTTTTTATTTTACTTTGGCAGGGGGTGCGGGGAGAAGATTTGGAAGAGCTTCAAATCAACTTTAAATGTACACCCTATGTGATTGAATCCCACCCAAAAACAGAAACAGCCATTAAGTGCCCTTCATTGCTGACATTTACCATACTTTTTCGTGTATTTCTTTAAAAAGTATTCTAAAAAGTGGGGGTCGTCTTATACATGGATAGTGCATAGGGTGGACGTTTGATTGGTTGCTGTCAGCTGCTATTGGGAGTGTTATTGGTCGCTGCATCAATGGCTGGTGTTGATTGGCTGACGCCGCAACAATTGGGCGGGCAATTGGCAGTTTCTGCCAGTGAGGGGACAGGCGAGAGGCAGACTTTGCGATGTGTGCTGGTGAGCGATTTTCAGCAATCCCCCCCCAAAAAGCTGAACTCCTCTGTGCCCTCCCCCCCCATTTTCTTAAATTTGAGTCCCTCAAAATAGGGGGCGTCTTATACATGGTGGCGTGTTATACATGGAGAAATACGGTAATCTGAGCTGCAGTCCACAGGGAACTTAATGAACTCACCATTCATAGTCCTCTCTGGTGCAAGAACAGTTGGAGACCATGACTGGGCGATCAAAGTCTTCACCGTTGAAGCAAGTCGCATGGGGAGTTCGCCTTTTGAAGACCGTCTTGTGTCCCAGGAGACACTCATTGCCTCTTTCGTCAGAGGGGGACCACAGTTTGTAGTCGTTTTCAGTGCAAGGCACCCCTATGCAATGAACAAGCAACATTAGATGGGGTGAGGAGGAGGATAGCAAAGGGTTTGTGCGTCTAAACGTAAAGTGGGTTCACCATGTCATGGACTCAACATATCCACTTTCAAAGGGGGGGGGGCTGCAAGATTTAAACACAAATTTCTTAACAAGCATTTTTAATGTGGGTTTGACTATTTGCACATTTTGTACATAATTTTCCCCAATGTCATTTTTTATGTGTGTGTGTTTTTTACCAACCTTTGCATTTTTATGCACACTTTTTGCACCAGTTTATGCATTTTTTTGTACACATCTCTTGGCTGGAGAACTACATTGCAAAATTAGATTTCTCAGGATGGTTGTGTTTCTGCTGATGTGATGTTTCACAAGGTGTGAATTAGGCAGGTCCAACCTTAAATGCGAGCTGAATCAAATTTCTCCCCCGTACCTACCACGACAGACAGCAACAAACCTATTCCACAGAACATTCCTTGGAGTGAGTCACGTATCTTATTTATATTTCAAACCCATTTGGGCTGCCAAGAAGCTCCACTTAGAACACTTACAGTTTTAGAAGGCATCAGTTCTACATTTTAGTCAAGCTCGTTCTTCTGCCATGTTTAACTGCTTCTTCTGTTTCCAGATGTGATTGCATGCCAGTATTTTAAACACCCATAAAAGCAGGATTTCAGGACTGGAAATTTCTCCTGCCTCCCACTCCCCACAGATCTATGCCACCACACATGAAACTGCCTTATATCATTGGCCCATCTAACTCAGTACTGTCTACACAGACTGGCAGCAGCTCTCTGAAGGATTTGAGACAGGGTTCTCTCCCAGTCCAACCTGGAGATGCCGGGGATTGAACTTGTCACATAGAATCATAGAGTTGGAGCCCAAGGGTCATCTAGTCCAACCCCCTGCAATACAGAAATCCTACCTACAGCTGTCCCTGGGTGGGCTCAAACCATCAACTTTCTGGTTAACAGCCAGATGCACTGAACAATTGTGCCACCTGAGAATCACCCTCAGTCAGCATGGCCAGTGGTTAGGCTTGCTGGGATTTGTAGTTCAGCAGCCTCTGGAGGGCGCCATTTTGGCTACCCCTCAATAAGGCAGTTTATAATTTTATTTACTGGCAAATTTATAATCTGTGCTTTCATTAAAAAACAGAGCAAGGCCAAGTCTAATATATAATGATAAGAATCAACAAAAGATTTGTAAAAAACATCAAATGAATACAGTACTGACTGAAAGAAAAATAATATTGTAGAGTCCTGTCTAAACAAAAGACTTCCGCAGGAAGGAAGGTGTACTTCCTAAATGAGTCTCCTAAATATATGAATATCCAGTGAAGATTAAATTAAATTAACCAGGCTTTAGGCTGGCTGACATCCAACACCTTTTAAAAATGTGTTTATGGGTTGTTCTTGTTTTTATTATGTATTTTGTGTTTTTATATTGTGATTTTATGTTGTGAACCACCCCGAGACCTGAGGGTATAGGGCAGTATAACAACAACAACAACAACAACAACAACAACAACAACAACAACAACTCAAACAGTCCTTTCCTCTCACCAAGGAACTATGGGAGTTATAATTCTATGAGGGAGGATACATAACAGAGATGTCTCAGTGCCAAAATGCAATATCCAGAATACAGTCATACCTTGGAAGTCGAACGGAATCCATTCCGGAAGTCCGTTCGACTTCCAAAACATTCGGAAGCCAAAGCACGGCTTCTGATTGGCTGCAGGAAGCTCCTGCAGCCAATTGGAAGCCAATCAGAAGCCACGGAAGGCTCGTCGGATGTTTGGGTTCCAAAGAACATTTGAAAACTGGAACAGTCACTTCCAGGTTTGCGGCATTCGGGAGCCAAAGCGGCCAAGTACCAAGGCATTCGGGATCCAAGGTACAACTGTACTTCTACAGGATAGTTCTATGACACTTAAAATGTGCAATACTCAGACCCCCTCTGCAGAACTTTGAGGGACACCAAACAGCAACTCCCTCACTCACCAAGCACATCCGTGGTGTTGATCTGCAGGATGAGCCAGCTGTGCCTATTCTCCTTGTAAGAGCCAAAGATGGTGAATATGGTGCTTTTCTCCCCAGGCTCCGTCAGGAGGCCGTAAACAAAGACTGGCTTCTCCGAAAAGGTGAACACCTTCCAGGTCTCCCCTTCGTTTGTGCTGTACCTACACAGAGAGAATGGCAGGTCAAGACTGTTCAATGTTCACTTTTGCTCTACTCCCGTAATCAATACAAAGTAAAATCTAGACCAGTGTTTCCCAAACTTAGGCCTCCAGCTGCTTCCGGACTACAATTTCTATCATCCCTGTCTTGCTAATTAGGGGTGATGGGAGTTGTAGTCCAAAAACAAGTTTGGGAAAAACCAATTAGGACCTGTTGATCTCTTGAGCACATGCTGAACAGGGACAACCTGTTCCTGCCCAAAGGCTAAAAGAAGAAGCCCGGGGGTGGATCTCCACAGAGAAGGCATTCCAGTCTCAGTCCCACCACTGAAAAGGCCCTGCCTCACATATATCCTTTTGCGCCCCTGCCCAAGTGCCCCTGTTACAATCAAAATCAGAGCTCGGACCAGCTGCTTTCAGTTTTTTAAAAAGGGGTTAAAGAGGCCCAAATATAGAACTTCTGTTTTAGTCTTCAATTTCTTCCTGAAGCACAGCATGAGAAGTGTCAGTTTCCCACTTTTAACGTATGTAGATAACTTAGAAAATTTTAGGTGCTTTGTGATGCTAGGTAGCCTCCAGTGCTAGCCCTACTTAGAGCAGACCCACAGAAATCAAGGGACACGAGTCATTTGAGTCCATTGATTGCAATAGGTCTAACTCTTGAGTGGAACTAGCATTGAAGGCAGCCTGTTGTTCATGGCTACAGGAAAAGTAGCAATAGCTACAGGCATTGTGATGCAAATCTGAACGGCAATTTGGATGGATTGTTTGTTCTTGAGAGCAATCTGCTGCAAACGTTTTTTTCTACAAACTGTAGTAAAATTCCAGATTCTCTAGCTCACCACCGCCACCTCTAAAAGCTCAGCGCTGGGTGGAATGCGGGGAATCACACCATTTCTCAATTCTTCAAGCTCTCCATTAGTAAAGCTTCAGTATAACAAATCTCAAGAATCCTTCCCTATGTGGCCTAAAGGAAATCAAGTGGAGAGCTAATTATCGGCTATTCTACTGCTTTCTGTTAGCTCAGATTCAGCAGCCTATTTGCCCATGGAACTTACTTGAGCTGGTTTGTCTCTGTGCCCTGTGTTACCGCCATGAGGATCCCTCCATGGTCACCCCATGAGTAATAATGGGGTCCGGACAGGACCTGAAGAAAGAAGAAAAACAGGGGCGCATGAGTGGAAGAAGGCTGGAGGCTAGAGAGGGCGATATCAGCTTTTCAACATTGCAGTGTATCATCAGCCAAACATCGCGGTTTGGCGATATACCGCAATGTAGCGTCTGCCCATTAAGGGAAATAGGAAGCCCTGAAGACTTATTTTTTAGATGTCCTTTTTTACGATGAGGTGCGTAGAGATACCATCAACCCCCATCTGGTGAGGCTTGCTGACCTCCCAAACAAGCCTAAACTAAATTTTCTCCTCTTAGGCAAAAATCACAAGGTGACCCGGATGGTCGCCAGATTCTGTGCGCAAATTTGTAGGCATAGAACACCCCTGGAACAAATAGATCACTAGGAAAACTGTTGTAGCTGGCCTCCTGGGCGTCCCAGGGGCAATCTGCATGTTAGTTTAACCTTAGGTCCTTTTGTGTTCATGTGACTATTTTAATTTTAATCTAGAAGCTGTTATTGTATATTGTTTTAAATATCTATTTCATTCTTGTGAAAGCAGTCTCAGTTGTGCTGGTCTTTGACCGTAATAATAAATTATTACTATTACTATTACCGCAATGTAGAAAAAACAAGATGCTTTGGCCTCTGCCCGTGAGCTGAGGCAGTTTCACCCAGGCACTCTGCAAGGCATTCTTAGTGGATTGTTTAGTTTTATTGTCTACTTATTAATACAAAATGCTTTGATATAGCGTATTCCTATGCACACGCCTATTTGAATTTTGTCACGCCTTACAACTGTCAGTGAATTGTTATACACACTTTTCTGAGGCTTTGAGCTGCTTTGAGCAACTTGCCATGGAAAAGCAGCACAAAACTGAACTGTGATGATAGTCTATTAGTCGCTCCCAAGCCATTTTTATATATGGTATATGCTATAAGGCCAGTGACATAAAAAGTAAAATCCCCATTTGCTTTGATTGGGCTATTTATATGACTACAGTTGTACCTTGGTTGATGAACGCCTTGCGACTCGAACGTTTTGGCTCCCGAACGCCGCAAACCCAGAATTAAGTGTTCCAGTTTGCAAACGTTCTTTGGAACCCGAATGTCTGGTGTGGCTTCCTGAAGACAATCGGAAGCTGTGCCTTGGTTTCCAAACTTTTTGGAAGTCAAACGGACTTCCGGAGCGGATTCCGTTTGACTTCCGAGGTATCACTGTATTCAGATTTGAATTACACCTTATAATTAGTGATTTGTTAGTCAATTGTAACTCAAACCTTTCTGAAGTAATGAGCCGCTTTGCCATGGAAAATGCAACATACAACTGAACTGAGATGACAGAGCATTTGTCGCTCCCAAATAGTTTTCTCTATGATATACATTACAAGGCCAGAGACAGAAAAAAATTCCCTGCCTGCTGCTGCTGTTGTCCTAGCAGCCTTGGTGCTGCCAAACCAAACCCACACCACTCTCAGAAAGGAAAAGGAGGTGACTCCGTTCACAGCATTTAAACACTTTGCAGATGTTAGAATGCAGCCTTAGACTAACATCCGTCTGGAGAGGTCTGCCACAAACTCCACTGCAGACCAGACCACCCAATCAGCCAAAAGCACTTGTAAAATTTGGGCCAAGCCCTACCCTGATGGAAGTTGGCCAAAACTCTTTGGCTGATCACACAGACATACTCTCTCCACACGCACACACCCCTTAAAAAAGAGAGAGAATCTCATTGACTATGTTTTCAAAGGCTAACAGCCAAACATAACACATGACAGTAAACCAGCCAGACTTCTTTTTTCAAAAGCTGTGATTTTGAGAAGAAAAAAATCCACACACACATACACCCCAATTCGCTACAGATGCACAGCTCTCTTGCCATTAAATTCAAAAAGAGCTGTGCTTAATTTGCAAACTGAGAGGTGCAGGGATCCAAGTCATGGGCTCTAACCGGATTATTATTTTGGGAGAGCTGCTTGAAGGTACTCCGCAAGGAGAGAAAGGGCAGGAGGGCAGGGGACATGGCATGTGCTCAAGGAAACTCTTGTGGCTTCCTTTACGTCAGCAGTGGGGTACCTCAGGCCTGGGTTCAAGTGTGACCCCCCCGACCTCTCCATTTGGCCCCTTGGGACTCTCCTGAGGCCACAACTCCTCTCCCCAGACCACACCCCTCTCCTTTGCCCGGTTTTGCACCATTAGTATCCTTGCCTGGCTGGAACATGTCAGGGAATTCCATATAAAGGCTACCACTGTCTGCAATGTTTGCTTAGCAAAACTGGGAAGAGGGGAAGAGAGAGAAGGCTATCCCCTGCTTGTAACAGTTTACAGAAGTGGCAACCCAACTGTGGCCTTTGCATAGGTAAAAAGGTAAAGAGACCTCTGACCATTAGGTCTAGTCGTGACCGACTCTGGGGTTGCGTCGCTCATGTCGCTTTATTGGCTGAGGGAGCCGGCGTACAGCTTCCGGGTCATGTGGCCAGCATGACTAAGCCGCTTCTGGAGAACCAGAGCAGCGCACGGAAACGCCGTTTACCTTCCTACCAGAGCAGTACCTATTTATCTACTTGCACTTTGACGTGCTTTTGAACTGCTAGGTTGGCAGGAGCGGGGACCAAGCAACGGGAGCTCACCCCGTCACAGGGATTTGAACCACCGACCTTCTGATCGGCAAGTCCTAGGCTCTGTGGTTTAACCCACAGCGCCACCTGCGTCCCTTTTTGCATAGGTAAACCAGCCTGATGTTCTCTAGATGTTTTGGACTATGACTCTCATCAGCAACAGCCTACATGGCCACAGTAGATGGGCTGATTGGGATCTGCGGTCCAAAACAGCTGGAAGATCTAAGGCATCTATAAACAGGGCTTCCCAGATAAATGGACTGTTTTCTTCCAGAGGGCTTTTCCTTGCTACCCCAGGACCAGGGGAAGACCCCGCGCGGAGACTTGCAAAAGCCTTACCTCTTTCCACCGGACCCCCGCGCTGCTTGAAATGTACACGTTCATTTTGCTCGCCATGTTCTTGCCCACAGATCCTACAAAAGCAAGTGTGTGAATCGTCAGGGTCTGGCGGCTTTTTAATTCATCATTCCCCACTGAGGTGTGGCCATAGCTGCTAAACAGCAAACAGTGTCTGTGTGTGAGGAATTAGCTTGGCTTACAGGGAACAGCTCTCTCTTTGAAACACACCATCAGTGCCCCAAGCTAACTCAGGAACAATACATAGAAACATCCTTAGTCATCTTTGGAGATTCTGGAGGTTCACCAAAGCCTGAACCTGTGCAGCTTCCATAAATTGGGCAATTCAAAATAGATTTAGAGGAATAGAGAAACACATCGGCTTAATCATTTTAACCGGTGTTCTACCTATAACAGAGTCTTCCTGGACCTGCTGGAGTCGGGAGTAATGGACTACAGATCAATACAAACCAACAAAACTATACCTGTTGCGATGATCAGTCCCGGAGCTGATTCTTTGGAGAGGATGGGCATTCTGCGCAGCTGGAAGTTGAGGAGCTGGCTCAGCCGCTGGGCCAGGTGAAGAGAGCAGCCCTTGGAAAGCTAGGAGAGTCAAATCATGCGAGTATTACTTGTTGTGCTTCCCCATGGTACAGGCAGCATGTGTGCTTGCCCTTGTTCCAAACAAATGCAACGCTGGAGGTCTGAAGCTTACACCACCACCCCGGTACATATTCATGCATGCTAAATGTGCACAGCTTCCGTTTCACGTTACAAAGACAAATCACATAATGCTGTTTGTTTCTTTTGCACAGCGCTTTTGCCTATGTGGGAGGGAAATCCAGAGAAAGCAAACAAGAACCCTTAAAGGCTAGTACTTTTTTTTTTTAATTTTCCTTCTGGAGGCACAGGTGTATAGGCTAGAGGCCATTTATTTCCCACTTTGTGGGTTTCTTTTATGTATACCTCGTCTCTCCCCCAAAAAACTGTTTGATGCATTGTACAAATTAAAAGATAGAAATAATCACAGCAGTAAATAATAATAATAAAAAACACAGAGTCAAGAACTACAGCTATGCAAGAGAAGCGGAACAAAACAGTGCTGGTAAAATCTAGCTTGCATATTTTATTTTAAGAAGATAAACTAAAATAGAAAACAGTCATAAAACAACAAAATGTTGGTTGAGCCCCTCTCCCCACCACTCACTCCCCAAACCTGGAAGCTGTGCAGATTGCATAAACAGAAAGAAACATGGGAAAGGTTTTTCACACTTAAGAATGAGAATATTCTCTGCTAGAAAATTCTCCGGAGAATATTCTTCAAAAACTGGCCCAAATAGGACTAATTTAGCCAGCTAGCCCTGGTGATCATCTAATGTTTATTGGATGGATTTCCGCCCTAAATTGATTTTTGAATCTGAATTTATTATTCACATTTTATACTGTATTTTATGCTGGTTTCTGTTGTATTATTTATTATTAGCCGCCCTGAACCGGGACGGGTGGGGTATAAATAAATAAATAAAAATTTATTATTAGAAGAAGCATTGCACTTCCCCAGGAGCCTGGAATAGCCCATTCACAACCCAGCAGGTATATACATCACATGCATCTACAAGCTTCAGCTGAGCCTAGCCAGGGAACAAGAACATAAACACCCAATCCAAAAGCCCTCAAAGAGGCGGCGAGACATCTTTTGCATCGCAGCATTATTACCTCACAATTTATCTTTTCGCCGTAGCGAGTATACTCTGGCGGCTGGAGAAATTCCCAAGTCCCACCTTTGTCGAAGGTGATGACAGACCGCATGTTCTCCTCGCTGAAGGAGCTGTTGATCAAGGTGGCAATGTAGACCCCAGGCACCCCCTCCACGCGGTGGAAGTCCGCAAAGGGCTCGTTCGCAAAGTACCTGCCAAAAGTGGGGTGGGGGGAACGACAACAAAAGCACTGAGCCACGCACCTCCGTTAGCTGCAATTCCCCATCATGACCAGTGGTGCAGCGACAAATTCAGAACTGCAGGGCCACTTCACGATAGTCACAGCTACACCCTGTCACAGCCGTACCCCCTTCTAAGATTACACAACAGATTAAATAATAATCGAGTAATTATACAATAATAAGAATTAGGGGGGCATTGGTCGGGGACAGAGGGTGGCACTTGGGAACTGTCGTCACACCACTCCTTGGTGTGTGGAGTGCCGCGGGGTGCGATACTCTCCCCGATGCTTTTCAACATCTTTATGTGCCCCCTCGTCCAGCTTGACTGGAGTTTTGGTTTGGGCTGCCATCAGTATGCTGATGACACCCAACTCTATCTGTTGATGGACAGCCATCCTGACTCGGCCCCAGACACACTGATCAGATATTTGGAAGCTGTGGCTGGATGGTTATGTGGGAGCTGGTTGAAGTTAAATCCTTCAAAGACTTCCCACTACCTGCAAGGAGGGAGCTGAAACCCTTATTAGATTTGTTCCTTGGCTGGCTGGAATAATTTTGTGCTTTGCCATCATTGTTTAAACAGGAATTATTTGTTCTCATTTTAATGCACCTTCGCTTGGCAGTCAGGTGCGGTACAGAGATTTCTTGAGGCCATTGCTGACCTTTCCAAGCTAAGGACAAAATCCACAAGAGTAGCACAGACACATCTCTCCACTTGAGTGGAGCACATCTATCTACTTACTTGACCAAAGTGTCACTCCCCATTCCTCCAGGGCTGTAGTACAGGACGTTCTCCAAAGTCAACGAAAACCTTAGGCCTTCCGCTTCGGAGATGTAGAGGTTGGTACTGTTGTTACTGTGACTGACACACACAAACACCTGGTCTTCAGATGTGTCCGCAATATAGTATTCCTTCAAGAAAAAGTTGAGAAGAAAAAATGAAATCTTTTTCTTCCACTGAAGGCATGCGAATGTGAGTCGCAAGCCAGGAAACCGCCAGTTCAGCACTCGCACTTCTGCCGCGAAATCACATGCCTTACGCAAACCATTCTCTCTCAGCCTCAGTTTCCCCCATCTGTAAAATGGGGGTAATAATTATACTGCCTTTCGGGGCTCTTCTGAGGATTACAAACAAACAAAAATGTATGGGTGTACGTTCGAATAGGAAGCCAAAGAAGATGGACGACTGTAAGCTGTACATTCAAAGATAGAAAGGAAGCTATCTTAGAAGAGGCCCCCGCCTCATGCCTACCTAATTGTTCTGTGCCAGAGTGGAGGTGCCTTTTCTAAGGCAACACAATGGCTACACATTAAGCATCATCTAAAAAAACAAACAAACAAATGTTCTCTTCCCCTATTGTTTCTCTGACACGTACGTTTATGTGAATTTTAAATTGGTTGAAACTCACACTATAAACATCAACTATAAAAAGAAACAGACCTAAAAAGTGGCATGCAGCGTGATCCTAATGCATGCCTACTAGGAAGCAAGCCCCACACCGTTCAATGGGATCCATTCCCACATTAAAGGTGCATGAGAGTAAAGGAGATATACAGTCTGTGTGAGAGAGACGGGGAAGGGGAGATCTCTCAGGGCAAGAGGCTGTGAGAAGAGAGGGATGCTCCCAGGTGAGAGCTGGGAGGGTAAAATATATTTGTGAGAGAGGACCTTTTATTATTCTGTCTCTTCTATATCTTTTCCTTTCCTTTCTTTTTTATTACTGTATTGGCCCGAATATAAGCCGCACCTGATTATAAGCTGTGCCTTTAAAATTCAATGGGGGGCGGGGAGAGAGAGAAAAGGCGATACCTGAACATAAGCTGCTCCCTTAAAATTCCACAGGCACTCACACCCATTCCGTTTTACCGTATGTCTGTTTCAGCAGAGATATCATAAAAGCCAATTTTTGTAAGGTCGTGAATTTAAGCCGCACTTTTAACTTTTCACGGTCAGAATTTGGAGGGTGGGGTGAGGCTTATATTCTGGCCAATGTGGTATTCTTTGTGTAAATTAGCTTGTCTTTTATTGTATTGTGGAAAGTGTTAATAAATATTTTTTTTAAAAAAGAAAAGAAAAATAGGTGCATGGGAGTGCAGCCATTGTTATGAAAAGCAGCAAAGGGTTTGAAACATCTCTTCAAACCTTTTCTTTGGATTGCAGCCATCCCTTACAGTCGGGGATAAGGGATATGTGGCACATGATCTGATTTCATGCTGGGGAAGAGGGATAAACCCGTAGGCAAAGAAGGCCAGGAGAAATGGAGGAAGAAGGCTGAAATGGAGGGAGGGGATAACGGAAGAAATTTGGGGCAGGGGAATCCCGCAAGTTCAGACTTGCTGCAAGGGCAATCTGTCCTTCCCTGGGGCAGGGAAGAAGGTGGAGAGAAAAAGGGAGGGAATGAGAAAGGAAAGGAGTGATGCCCCCCACTTTTGACTCTGCCCACAACTGGTTTAAACCCCACCCACCAGCAACATGCGGCCCCCAGCAGATTATTCCTGCCATAATGTGGCCCTTGACAGTAAAAGGATTTCCCTCCCACATGTCAATACCTTAATGGGATGCCTCGTCACAAACTGGGCTGCTTGCATCGGCTTGCGGTTAAAGGATACCCAAAGCTGAACGGATGGCTGCTGCGTCCCTAAAAGATGCTGAGAGAAGAAAAGGGGTTGGGGGGAAGAAATCAAAGTAGTGAGTACCTCGTTAATCTTAAGTTTGTTACTGTTTACAAAAGAAGGCTTTAAGACAGTGTTTCGCAAACTTGGGTCTCCAGCCGCTTTTGGACTACAATTCCCATCATCCCTGACCACTGGTCTTGCTAGCTAGGGATGATGGGAGTTGTAGTCCAAAAGCAGCTGGAGACCCAAGTTTGCGAAACACTGCTTTAGGATTTAAGGCAGGCATAGGCAAACTCAGCCCTCCATCATCCCTAGCTAACAGGACCGGTGGCAGGGATGATGGGAGTTGTAGTCCCAAAACATCTGGAGAGCCAAGTTTGCCTGTGCCTGATATAAGAGCTTGTACAAATAAACAAAGCCACGCAACAAAGGCACAGCTTCCCACATTGACCTGATGCCCATTCCCAAGTTAAAGGAAAGCACATTTTGGTGACAGTTCCCAAGACGTAGTTAGATTTAGCAATGGAATAAAATGGCAAGAGAAGTCATAGGGTTTCTTTCCTGAATGGTGTTACCCATTTCCAACCTTTCACTTCTTGGAAAGTGCTACTTTCTTGCTCACCTATGGCGAACCTAAAAAAAAAGTCAGACGACCAGACAGGGGAGCCATTGTAAACTGGAAGAGAGTTGGTTCTTTTGAATCTTTCTCTTTTGGGATTTCAATGTCACAAAGCAAAGGACGTATGCAATGACCTCCATCCCGACCCATGTTTCCATTCTGCTGCAGTTCGGCTTCCAGCAAAAATTACATTATTCAGCTTGCTCTCCACTGTGGCGGATTTGACATATTTAATTATGTTGTTAGATCACATTATTAATTATGATCCTGTTGCCTTACTCCACACCATTCATTTCAATGAAAAGGAAATGCAATGCAAATTGAGAGTGGGTGGGGATTCATATGCAGACATTAGCATTTGCAGACTTGAGACGAATAAGCAAACATTCACTGTGTCTGCCACCAGTGGGATTCTCCAATATCCCAAGCTACAAGTAACTAATGTAGGCACATCTGGAGTGAAGCACTAGTGGGGGGGAAGGAACTATGTTGGGTTGTATCTAGCCAAGTTATTTTTACAGGTATGCACACACCACAGTTTTCTGGGTTTTATTATTTTTTAAATTGCCCTCTTACCTGGGAGTCTGCCAGGAACCACTTTCCCTCTCCAAACTCGTTGTGACCCAAACCCACAATGGGATGGATTACATGACAATGGTTCTGGGATTCCCACCTATGCCAACATTCACATAGTTGCTGGTTCAAGCCATTAAGTGGCGTTGCAATGTTTTAACTAGCCTGTAAAGGTAAAGCGACCCCTGACCATTAGGTCCAGTCGTGGCCGACTCTGGGGTTGCGGCGCCCAGCTTGCTTTATTGGCTGAGGGAGCCAGCGTACAGCTTCCGGGTCATGTGGCCAGCAGGACTAAGCCGCTTCTGGCGAACCAGAGCAGGGCACAGAAATATC
The DNA here is from genome assembly GCF_965112155.1 of Podarcis liolepis. Classification (NCBI taxonomy): domain Eukaryota; kingdom Metazoa; phylum Chordata; class Lepidosauria; order Squamata; family Lacertidae; genus Podarcis; species Podarcis liolepis. Next base: position 22,866,716 of record NC_139567.1, on the reverse strand, counting down.
GTTTACCTTCCCGCCGGAGGAGAAACTATTTATCTACTTGCACTTTGACGTGCTTTCGAACTGCTAGGTTGGCAGGAGCAGGGACCGAGCAACGGAAGCTCACCCCGTTGCGGGGATTCGAACCGCCAACCTTCTGATCGGCAAGTCCTAGGCTCTGTGGTTTAACCCACAGCGCCACCCGCGTCCCTAACTAGCCCATAGGGCTGCACTTTTAACTGGCTTAAGAGTGGGGCGGAAGTGAGGGGGAAAGAGATTTTCATCATTTTGTACCATGGCCCATATATGAAGTCATTTTGTACCATGGCCCATATATGAAGTTGCCCTTCATCCAGCTCAGGGGTGGGGGAGCCTGTGACTTTCAATGTGATGTTGGATTCCAACTCCCATCAGCCCATGCCAACATGGCCAATGAGGAAGGGATGATGGGAGTCGTAGTCCCACAAGGATACCAATCCCCACGAAGCAGAGAAGGTTTTCTCCCATCAGTTTTTGTTTTTAACTGTAGATATCAGGGATCAAAAGTGGGCTACGCTGCCTGCAACGTCCGCACCAGAAAAATCGGGGCAGTGGGAGTGAGGGAGTGGCAAAGCTTATTTCTAGGTCGGCAAGCTGCATCCCATGTTAAGAGCTCTGAAAGAAAAATAACATGACGTGTCCAGCAATGAGGGGGACAAGCTCTACCTCTGAGCTACGGCTACTCTCCCAGATGTGAGCATACAACACGCCTTCTGGGGGCCGTGTGCAAAGGTGGGCAGGGCCAGGGGCAAAAGTGGGTGGGGCAACATACGAAAGTGTTGCCTGTATGCAGTACGCTAGTTTCTACGCACGCTCAAACGCTCCTCTCCATCCTCTATCCAGACAATCAGGAGATATTATCAGGGCCTCATTCTGCTTGACCAACATACCGTATTTTTCGCACTATAGGACGCACCGGACCATAGGAAGGGGAGAACAGGGGGGGGGGGGATTCTCCTCCTCTCTGCTCAGCGCCCCTTCAGCGAAGCGGCAGGAGAAACAGAGCCCCTTCCATTTCTCCTCCCGCTTCACTGAAGGGGCGCTGCACAGAGAGAGAAAACTGTGCAGCGCCTCTCCAGCGAAGCGAAGCCTGGAGAGCAAGAGTGATTGGTGTGCACCGACCCCTCTCGCTCTCCAGGATTCAGACGGCTATCCGCAAGCCTTCGGAGCACAGCGGGAACTTCTGCTGCGCTCCAAAGGCTTGCGGATAGCTGCCTGAAGCCCCCGGAGCGCAGCGGGCATTCCCTGCGCTCCGGGGGCTTCAGACGGCTTCAGCGAAAGCAACGCGAAGCCAAGGAGCGCGGGGGGAGCTCTCCCTCTGCACTTCAGAGGCTTCGCGTTGCTATCGCTAAAGCCAAGGAGCCTGCATTCGCTTCATAGGACACACACACATTTCCCCTGCATTTTTGGAGGGGGAAAAGTGCGTCCTATAGAGCGAAAAATACAGCACTTTTCCTCAATAGTACTGCAAAAGCTCTTCTTCTCCCATGACACCCTGCCCATCCATTCCCCTCTCCCATTCCCACCTACATATGCCTATTACTTACAGGCATCTAAACTTCTCCTTCCCAGAGCCTCCGTGTTTCACACTGACCTAGATCTGCCTAAAGTACTAAAATCAAATAGAAGCAGGCTGGCAATTTTTTACCCTGTTCTTGCATCCTGCATGCTCCTGAACCACAAACTCAGGCTCGTTCTGCTATTTCTGCTCACTCTCCCTACAAAGAGGTCAGGGCAGTGAACGTGCTCCCTGCTTTATCCTCACGACGGCCCTGTGAGGTAGGTTAGAAGCGCACCAAGCATGATTAGGGGCTGAGGTGTGGACTTGAAAAACAAGCCCCAGTCCAGCTTGCTAACCGTTATACAGTGGTACCTCGGGTTAAGAACTTAATTTGTTCTGAAGGTCTGTTCTTAACCTGAAACTGTTCTTAACCTGAGGTACCACTTTAGCTAATGGGACCTCCAGCTGCCGCTGCGCCGCCACCACGCGATTTCTGTTCTCATCCTGAAGCAAAATTCTTAACCTGAGGTACTATTTCTGGGTTAGCGGAGTCTGTAACCTGAAGCGTCTGTAACCTGAGGTACCACTGTACCCACATTGACTCTCACACAAGAGAATTGCAAGTACAGTGGTATCTCGGGTTACATATGCTTCAGGTTACATACGCTTCAGGTTACACACTCCGCTAACCCAGAAACAGTGCTTCAGGTTAAGAACTTTGCTTCAGGATAAGAACAGAAATCGGGCTCCGGTGGCGCGGCGGCAGCAGGAAGCCCCATTAGCTAAAGTGGTGCTTCAGGTTAAGAACAGTTTCAGGTTAAGAACGGACCTCCGGAACAAATTAAGTACTTAACCCGAGGTACCACTGTACATAATGTGCATTTTCTGATCATAAAATGTGTCAGGCACAGGAGAAATTTTAACCCAAAAATTCTGGGTTCCCTGTTTAAAACAGTCATCAATGGTAATGTCTTACTGAGTTAAATTTTGCATTTGGACCAAGATGCTCATCCATGGGGAACTTGACGCCCTCCAGATATTGGACTCCAACTCCCATCAGCCCCAGCTAGCATGGCCAATCCTCCAGGATGATGGGAGTTGTAGTCTGACAACATCTGAAGGGCCAAAGATTCCCTATCTGTGGTCTATATTGACATCCCTCCGAGTGATTTTAATCTTCCCTAAGCAGAAAAGTATTGCAGCACATACAGGCTGCCTGCCAGACCCCCATGAAGGGATAATAAATTTGGATCACAAACACAAGTCAAAGGAGGCTCTGATGCTTTCCTTTGAGGCTCACAGCATGTTCCCCTCCTCTTCTTCTGCAGCTAACGCAGAGAGCTTTTTGGAGCATTGCTTTGGGACAGTGGTGGATGCTCAAAAATCTGGCTCTGCTTCCTTGACATCTATGCACTGTGCTGCTTTATAAATTTGGGTTGTGCTTTTCTTTTAAGCTGCTCCCTTCACAGCAGGGACAGGAAACTTTTTTTGGCCCGAGGGCCACATTCCTTTCTGGGCAATCCTCAGAGGGCCACTTGCCAGTAGTAAAGGTAAAGGGACCCCTGACCATTAGGTCCAGTCGTGGCCGACTCTGGTGTTGCGGCGCTCATCTCGCTTTATTGGCCGAGGGAGCCGGCGTACAGCTTCCGGGTCATGTGGCCAGCATGACTAAGCTGCTTCTGGCGAACCAGAGGAGTGCACGGAAATGCCGTTTACCTTCCCACCAGAGCGGTACCTATTTATCAACTTGCACTTTGACGTGCTTCCGAACTGCTAGTTTGGCAGGAGCTGGGACCGAGCAACAGGAGTTCACCCCGTCACAGGGATTCAAACCACCGACCTTCTGATCTGATTCTGATTCAAACCGCTGACCTTCTGCCAGTATTAGGCATGCCCAAAGGAAAAAGTGGGTGGAGCAACAGCCCTTCTCTACCCTTCATCCAGGGAAGAAAGAGGTACGATCTGGCTAAGCAGAAACACTGACCTAGTGAAAGAGGAGCAAGATTTGCATGGCCTGGGAAGAGTACCAGGGGCCAAACAGAGAGGCTTTGAGGGCCGTGTTCACAGTTCCAGGCCTGGGGTTCCCCACTCCTGCTCTATAGATCGTCAACTTGATGCTCCTTACCACAGATTTTGTTGCAAACAGATACTTTTCCCTGAGCTGGAAGTCTTCAACCTCCTCGAGCAGAATCTCTTTGTTTTCTCTGGTTTGAAAGAAATCGGTGCTGCGGAGGATTGTGGAGGCCCGGGTAGGCTCATGCCGCTCGATGTAAACTGTGTAGGGTTTGTCATACGGTTCAAAACCCCTTGTCAGAAAAAGAAAAGAAGCCATCTTTTCTATGTATACCATTCTTGTTGCATTACCTTTATATCCCCACCTTTTTGTCTGTTCTAAATCTACTGCTCATCATTTTCATTACTCTACCTAATGGGCAATAGTGCCAGCTTCTCCTAGATAGTTTGGTGGAACCTGCAGTGGCCTTTGAAAACCTCCGCTGCTCAAAATTTCATCGTTTACGTTTCTAATCCCCAGGTCCATGAAACTGGCTGTCCAGTGTACAGCCTGACAGGTGTTTAGATCCGATCAGTAATCTGTTTGGGAGATAGACCTGTATAATAAACACTTCTAAATACAGTGGTACCTCTAGTTATGAATGCTTCAGGTTATGAGCTCCGCTAACCCGGAAGTAGCTGCTCCCGGTTGCGAACTTTGCCCCAGGATATGAATGGAAATTGTGCACCGGAGGCGCGCACGTAGCGAGAAACCCCATTAGCGAAAGCGCGCCTCAGGATCAGAACGGTTTCAGCTTAAGAACGGACCTCCAGAATGAATTAAGTTCGTAACCAGAGGTACCACTGTACAGTTTCTAGCCCTCACTGATGCAGGAAATAATAAAACACACACATTGCCTTGGTTTCAGATTTCAAAAATGCCAAGAAACACAATGGCTACACCTCCAAAGTGAAAGCCAAGCATTGCTGCTCATTGACTTTTCTCCTGTAGTCAAGACTTAGTGCATAAGAACAGCACAGCTGCATCAGAACAAAAGGCCTTACTATCCCATTATTGTGTTTCCAACAATAATCAGCCAGATGCCTAGGAAATTCATAAACCAGGCACAAAGGCAACCTCATGCACACCTGAAAGAAACATTTAGAGTACTCCTGTCCCTGATAATCCATGCAAGGAACTTTTTATCTTTTTTAAGGAAGGAGACGATGCACACACTCCGCCTTCATCCTGGAGTAGCAGAGCCCGGGATTGAAGCCCCTTGCTCAGAAAGAGGTGTAGATGACATTGCAATGGGTGGGAAGGAAGAAGAGGCTCCCAAGAAGCCTGCAAAGAATTCCACAACTTACCAGGAAAACGATTTCACGTGCTCCTGAATCATTATCCACGTCTGCCCAAAATCATCCGACTTCCAGAGCTGCAAGAAATTAGAACATGGAGAAATATGTTTGGATTCTGGTGGACCGGCCAAACACAGATGGCCGGGGAATGCATGGATCAAAGTGGATCCTGGATGCTGTGCATTAAGCTGTCTCAGGTTGCCAAAGGCCGGTGCTGAGAGAAAGAAATATGCGACGATGGGTTCAGGAAGGAGTTAAAAGTGCATATGCTGCACATTATACTTGGCTAGGGGTCTGGCGGCCACAGCCGTGTTCCCCCACATGAGCACACAGTGGTTAAGAAGACACTATCCCCTTATCCATCCAGTGAAACACTCTGGTTCAAATTACAGTAAGCCTGCAAAGTCCTGAGCACCACGAAGCAAGCCCAGTGCAGTCGCATCTTACACAGGGCTTCGGTTCCAAAGGCTCCATGTGTACACAAAAATCAGGGATACCCAAATCCTTGGAGCTGCCCCGCAGGTAGCAAGTGGGGGAGGGGGAGAAAACCCCCTGTGCTCCCAGAGCTCCTTGCCCAGGTTGCAAGCCGGAGTGCTTGAAGCCCTTTTTAGGCAGAGGGCCTTCTTGGTAGTGGCACCCACCCTGTGGAATGCCCTTCCACCAGATGTCAAAGAAAACAACTACCAGACTTTTAGACAACATCTGAAGGCAGCCCTGTTTAGGGAAACTTTTAATGTTTGAGGCATTGTTGTATTTTATTATTGTGTTGGAAGCCACCCAGAGTGGCTGGGGAAACCCAGCCAGATGGGCGGGATATACATAATAAATTATTATTATTATTATTATTATTATTATTATTATTCCAGATAACCTGGCAGGGGGGAAAGGCCTTGCTTGAGAGGCAAGACCCTCTCAGTGTGACGGTCCTGGAAGGCCGGGGATGGTTGTGGGAACTCCGGTGGCCCCGTGAAATCTCACGAAAGCTTTGCAGAGCCAGCCTCCTCTTTTAACCCCAAGCGGATCTGGTGCAGAAAGCGCTTATGAGCAATTTCACCATGCCAGTGAGTAGCAAGCGCCATGGTTGCTGAGATCAGGGAGAGCTGATGTCGGTGGAAAGGGAGGAACACAATGAGAGGAGAGCTCGCCGGCAAGAGAAAGGACCAGGGAGAGGTTGCAAGCGATGCTTCCTTCTGGCTCTCTGCTGCTGGGAGCTGGGAGATATTTCTCCTCCCTTTTTTTCTTTTCAAGGGCGAGAAGTGTCGCTCTGGCTAACCGAGTCAAAGCGAGAAATCGTCTCCGAGCTTTGACCACCAACCCCAGGGCGCTAACCGCCTTTCAGTTATGGTGAAGGAAACATCCAAACATTGAAAGCGCGAGCGGGGAAGCAAAACCACCCAAATGTGACCACACAAGACAAACACTGTTGTTCCTGCCAAGTACCAGGGCAGCGGAGTTAGGCTGTCTGGCGTCCCTCCACCTCCCGGGCTCCTGCCCCTTTCGAGAGCCAGGCGTGAGAACAATGCAGAGCAGGCCTGAAGAGGAACAAAGGCAGGCTTCTTGCTGGGAAGTGGGAATCGTTGGCCTAATTTCTTCCTTCACCAGGCTCTGAACACAGTATGGCTGAGAACAGGAGGAAGAGCAGGGTCGCAGAAGGCCTCTTTTCCATAGAACTGAGAAGCTGTCAGACCACTGGCCGACCCAGCTCATTTTGGTCTACACTGGCTGGCAGCAGATCTCCAGAGTTCCAGGCAGGGGACACCCCCCAACAACAACAACAGGAGATGTCAGGAGCAGAACTGGGGGCCTTCTACATGTAAAGCAGATGCTCTATCAAACATAGTGCCTGCCAGATGTTGTTGGACTCCAACTGCCACCATGCAACATGGCCGAGGATCTGGGGTGGTGGGAGATGCAGCTCAAAATATCTAGAGGGCACCAAGTTAAAATCATGGAATTGTAGAGCTGGAAGGGACCTCAAGGATCATCTAGTCCAACTCCCTGCAATGCAGGCATCTTTTGCTTCTCATGGGATGCATTTTAACCTGTATTTTAAATTGGCGTTTTTTCTCTATTATGTTTTTACTGTAATTTTACTGCTGTTAGCCGCCCTGGCCAGGGAGGGCAGGGTATAAATAAAATCATTATTATTACTATTATTATGGTTATTATTATTATTATTATTATTATTATTATTATTATTAGAGTTTTTAGGGGTTTTTGAATGTTTTATGTAGTTTTGTAGTAGTTTTATGTAGTTTTGCAGTAGTTTTATGTAGTTTTTCAATTTCATTGTTCTGCATGGGACAATGACAATAAAGATATCGTATATAGTATATCGTATATTATTGTTGTTGTTGTTGTTGTTGTTAGGCTCAAACCCACAACCCTAAGATTAAGAGTCTCATGCTCTAAAAGAGTTGGGTTCTGAATGGGGTTAACAATCCAAAACACAAAAGACAGACAAATGATTAAGAACATAAGACGAGCCCTGCTGGATCAGGCCAATGCTGTGTCTAGGCCAGTATCCTGGCTCACAGTGGCCAAGCAGATGCCTATAGGAAGTCCACAAGCAAGACCTTAGTGCACCAGCAGCACTCACCCCACCTGCAATTCCCAATAACTAGCATTCAGAAGTCTTACTGCCTCTGACTATGGAGACACAGCACAGCCATCATGCCTAGTAGCCACTGAAAGCTGTATCCTCTGTGAATTTGTCCAGTTTCTCTTTTAAAGCCATCCAAGTTGGCGGCCGTCATTGCATCCAGTAGGAGGGAGTTCCACAGTTTAACTGCGCTCCACGTGATCACCAAGGCTCCTTCCCACACAGAGCATCTCTTTCGCAGGACACCCACGCCCCACACACAGAGAGAAAGGCAGAAATTGGGAGCCTTCGGCATACGCATCCGCCAGTGATCTACTCGCCTGCTTGTTGGGATGGGTCTTGTCAAATCCCAAGATGAGGTTTGGGAGCCGGCTGTGCAAAAGCAGATCTGCCGCTTTGAACGGAATTGAGAAGCCCTGGATGGTGTTGCAGAAGTCCGTGGTAAGCCAGAGGTACTGAGTGAAGGCATCAACGAAGATGTACTGTAAAAGGAAAAGGAGGAAAGGATAGGACAAAAAAAAAATCAGTGGGTCTTCAAAAATCAGCACGCGGATCTTGGCAGAATTGTTTGGATGTGAAAGTTGCATACACACAACAAAAAAATGTGTGCCACTTTTTGTTACATTTTCACCAGTTTCTGTAGCCAGAATCCCTCACCGATACAATAAATTGTATTTTAAAACAGTGGTTCCAAATAAAAAAATAAAAAATTCATCCACTGCCCTCTTGGTTCTACAAACTCATCCCCCAGTGCCCCCTACCCTATTCAAAGCATTATTCAGAACAGCAGTTTGCACAACCCACTAAAGAAGATAATAGCACAATAAAATTCAAAACGTGTAATTTAGACCTTCCCTCAGGATCGGATGGTTGGGGGGACGGGGGACGGAGACGGGCAGGTTATGGAGTTAAATGCTAGACTAGGCCTCCCTCCTTCAGTGGTGGAGTTGACAAGCCTGGCGACTTCATTTCTTCAAGGCACCCATCAGCTTGGCTTGCAAAGCTAGTTTAGGATTCACATCTGTCACAGAAGACAACTGTGCAGACTTTGCTTTTAAGGAGAGAATTTTTGTAAAAAAACAACGGAAGACTTTTGTTTTCTATTCTGCCCTCTCCCATCTCCCCACCGCAAAATAAGAAGCGACTCAGTCAGTTTTCTTGATCCAACGCAATCTGTAATCCTCAGGAGACAAATATTTTCCCTCGGCTACACGAACCCGTTAGCTGTTAGGTAAACAGCTGTTTAGTTGCAGCGATTTCTACTGTTCTGCCTGAGCATGGCACACACTTAGACCTCTTGGTCTGCTCTGAAGGCACGGCAGAGACGCTACATCACTGACCAAAACGGCGAAGCGAAGACTTCGCAGAGGTCAAAACAAGGAGCTGGGGGGGGGTTGAGTTTAATTGACATTTTCTACACAAACCGAGAAGCTCATCCAATGATGGAACTAGACATTACAAAACAAACCTCGCAGCCGCTGCCAAAAATGGAAACCACAAGTACAGCTTCTCCTTCCATAATATCTACTTATCATAGCAGGGCCACATGGCCTCACAGGCAGGCTTCCAGGGGCCGCGTGCCTGGGGTGGGTGGAGCCAGAGACAAAAGTGGGTGGAGCAACGGATGTGTCTCTTGCCTTTACCACATTCACACCACACATTCAACACACGACAGGCATGGCTTTCTCCCAAAGGATCCTGGGAGCTGTAGATTATTCATGGTGCTCATAGTTGTAAGGAGACCCTTTTTCCTCTCACAGTGCTACAAGTTCCCAGAGTTCCCTGGGAAGAAGGATTGTCAAACCACATTGAGCGCCGCTCAGGAGATCCCCCAGTTAGGTGGGATCAACCATGTAACCAGCCCAGAAAAGACAAAGAAGTGAAGATCAAAGTGGCGCAGGGGAGAGAAAGCCAAATACTTGCATTAGATCTTTTTCAGGAAAAAATGTGAAACCTACCCTAGTTTCAACCCCAAAATATTTAGAACACCCTTATTTAAATCTAGGGGGTGTGCAGTTGAAATCCTTTGTTTACACATTCAAACGATTTCTAATTTCCTACCCTCTTGTTGTCGGCTGGGCTGTGGTAGAATTGAGCAATCACTGCTTGGCTGCTGTTCCCCGGGCCAAAATTGAACTTCTCCGATATCTTTTTAAAGGTTTTCCCGTAGTCATAAGAAATATAAACCTGGCAAGGAAAGATGCTAATGTTACAAACCGCACACACACACAAAAAGACCGTTCCACCCCACCAAATCATGTGGTTCTTTAAAAAAATAAAAAAAATAAACCAAGGAATTTGAGAATTATTTTTCTTTACCAGGATGAGAGGAAGGGGCGGCTATAGCATTGCACTGGTGCAGAGCTATGGCAACTGCCTTCTTGTATTAAGAACGGTGTCAACTGAGAGTCCTCAGGCTTGCTCAGGAGACAGGGCGGACTATTGCAGCTGCTCCCCCTTAGCTACAACAAATGGAAGAGGAGCGGGTCTGGGAGGGAGTAGGGAAGTGAGTTTGCAAATCAGGGAACAGGCTACTGTACAACAACAATCACTTGTTCCTGAAGGGCCATAGCTCACTGGTAGTGAGTATCTGTTTTGTATGCAGGTTCCAGGTTTGATCCCCAGAATTTCTGGGTACGGCTGGTAATTATTCCCTGTCTCGAACCCTAGACAGCACCAAGCTAGATGGACCTGCTCAACAGATCAGCTTCCTCATTGTTCTTAAACAGTATTATTTTTGTCATATTTATACAGAGCCATTAAGCCATGGCAACTTACACAGAATAATGTAAGTGAACAAAAGGCAGGTCTCTGTGCCCTTGTGGAGCTTTCCAGCAACAGAGAAGGTGAGGGCAAATGTCATGTCTCTGGAACCTTTACTATTTGTTATACTGAGCTGATAAAACGTAATTACTTTGAAATTTGACCTTCTGATTTCGTTAAAGATTTCCGACTCCTCCCTGCCCACTCCCAGCTCCAAAACAAATGGTGTTTTGCAATCTATATGGGTAGTTCCTATAAAGAGGTCCTTTCCCCATTAAAGGTAAAGGGACCCCTGACCATTAGCTCCAGTCGTGGCCGACTCTGGGGTTGCGGCGCTCATCTCGCTTTATTGGCCGAGGGAGCCGGCATACAGCTTCCAGGTCATGTGGCCAGCATTACTAAGCCGCTTCTGGCGAACCAGAGCAGCGCATGGAAACGCTGTTTACCTTCCTGCCGGAGCAGTACCTATTTATCAACTTGCACTTTGACGTGCTTTCAAACTGCTAGGTTGGCAGGAGCAGGGACCGAGCAATGGGAGCTCACCCCATTGCGGGGATTCAAACCACCGACCTTCTGATCTGATCTGCAAGTCCTAGGCTCTGTGGTTTGACCCACAGCGCCACTCACGTCCCTAACAAGGAAGCTTACAATAAACTAAATTGAGCCGTGCCTACAACAAGTACAAGTTAATATTCCCTAAAAGATTGGGGCACACTTTGGGGATAGCCTGAAACGGCTTTGATAGCTGCCTACTTATCAAGGCCTACTTTATTATTTCATCTCATTACCATACTGTTTAATTGTGTGTGTGTTTTTTTAAAAAAACCCTCTAAAGTGGATTACATAAAGTATGCATTAAGATTACTACTAAGTCAGAACTTAAAAGCAATGACCCCAGAGTGAGGGGACCACAATATAAATTAAATCCATAGTTTAAAAGATATGCTATAAAATAAAATTACACGTAAAAATACATGTCAGCTTTACATAACTGGCTATACTTGCCTACATGAAGAAGATTTTAGCAAGGTGTCAAAAACAGTGCAAAACAGAAATTAGGCACTAGTTGGAAACTGATTTGAGGGCTGGAGCATTAATCCATGCTAAGCAACTAACTGTGTTGAAGTTTGGTTATCTGTGTTATTTTCCACCTTAAACTTATTTAAAAACAAAAAACACAAAACACACACACAGACATAATTACTTACATCACTTAACTTGGGGCCTAGGAAGGCTAAGCTATCACGAGCCAAAGCGACAATGACGTTGCTCTTCTCTCCAGCCCAGTGAACGACCATCTGGTTGTGGGAATCATTCAGGCTGACCTGGGGAAGCAGAAGAAAGAAAGAAAGAAAGAAAGAAAGAAAGAAAGAAAGAAAGAAAGAAAGAAAGAAAGAAAGAGTCTTGTTAAAAGAACGTCCAGTGTGAGTTTTGTCACATTACAGCTGCATTCAGACTGCATTTTATCCCATTTTCATGACATTTCCTTACCTGTTCTTCACATTTTATGTGATCTTTCGCCGTTGTGAAAGCCACTTCCAGAAATCTGGAGGAATCTAGCAAAAGTTTGGCCCTCAGTTTGGTTTTGTTCCTTGGGGGGGGGGGGATCTGTTTGCAACCTTGTTAACCCTGAAAATGTCTGGAGGCTGACATAATTTGAGGCAACAGACCAACATACAGTTCTTTCCCACCTTTCAAATTTCAGCACAGTCTGCCAGTGTATTGATCAAAAAGCCACAATTCATAATCATAATCCTCACTAGCAAACAGGTTTAAGGATTATGATTTCTCTGTAAAAGATTAAAACCAGCACTCTTAATTGAACCCAGAAACAAACTGGGAGTCAGGCAAACTAAAACAAGCATGGTACCAGTCATTTACAAGCAGCCGTTGTGGCTTCCAAACGCTCTTCTAGGGCAGCTCCAAGCAGAGAGCACTACAGCAGTCCAAGTCGAGGCTAAATCAAGGCATGTACAACAGTGATGAGATCTTTTTTCGCCCAAGAAAGTGTGCAGCCTACACGGTTCGTCGAAAAATAATCTGATACACAAAAGGAGGGCAGGGGGTCATTACCAGGCAATTTCCCCACAAACTTTCTCATTTCCCAGGATTAAAAAGAAAAACAGAATAACATGCCACTTCCCTGCTCTATTATCACTTCACTTCCTCAGGTCTCTGGCTCCTGGCCATCCCTTTCCCACTGTTTATTCAGCAAGGCATGTGCATCAGGAGACAGGGATTGTCTCCCACGAGGCAACTGCAAACCTGTTTGTTACATCATGTGGAAGGTGATGCTAAGAGAAGGCACTCTCGAGACAATGGGCTGCAGTCGGCGAGCTCACCTCCCCTGAAGGACCGCGCATTTCCAACCCTGCTTTTGCTAGAAGGCTTCCACTTAACGATTTAATTCCTTTTTCATTAAAAACCCGCAGCTGAACCACCTACGCTCTTCTGAAGTGGTACTGAGCAGAGCTCAAGTATTAATGCATGTTAAACACTCCAAACATTATGAACGATATCAAAGCCAAAAACCTCTTTTCAAGGAAGAGCTGGGCTGCCGCTCAACGGTTGTGAGAACAAGCCCATAGGGGATGCTCTTGCCTCTCTGGGTTACGTCAAGACAAGCAAACCTCGCTGAGGGTCTTTTGATGCTTGGCCTTGATCTCATCAGAAAGCTTTGCAATCAAGGAATAATGAGAAATGGAGTTCTGGTTCAAGCGGAGCTTTTGAGTTCCGAGCCTTATGACAGATGAAAAAATGAACACATCGCTACGTCTGGATGGTATCCACCTGAGAGCTCTTTAAAAAAACACACACACCTCAAATTAGATATTGCTAATCTTCTCACATAAATACGTAACTTCTCCAAAGATGCTGTCCCCAAGGTCTGGGAAACGGCCAGTGTAACCATATCTCTAAGATCCAGGACAGTAGGAGCCAATACAGTCGTACCCTGGGTTAAAGTTGATTCAGGTTGAGTGTTTTCGGGTTGCACTCCGCGGCGACCCGGGAGTAACAGAATGCGTTGCTTCCGGGTTTCGCTACTCGCGCATGCGCAAACGCTCAAAATGACATCACGTGCATGGGCAGAAGCGGCAAATCGTGACCCTCAGGCGCAGGTTGCGTTCTCTTCAGGATGCAAACGGGACTCCAGAATGGATCCCGTTTGCATCCAGAGGTACCACTGTACTGTCCCACACAAGTTGACGGGAAGTTTTAAAGATAAAATTACCAAGTGCATCTTATTTCTTTATTTGTAAAAGTATTTCTATCCTATGAAATACCTATGCACTAGAACATGGGTTGGCAAACTAAGGCCCGGGGGCTGGATCTGGCCCAATTGCCTTATGGATCCAGCCCACGGACAGTCCGGGAATTGCCGCATGGATTGGCGTGGGGATTCTGATTGTTCGGGCTGCGCCATTTCCCCCCCCCCCCCACACACACACATACACACACCGTGGCGGCGCCTCCTCCCTTCCTCCTCCTGGCTTCTCCCCACCCTGCCTAGAGGAGGAAGTGGGCTGGGCTTTGTTGAGCTGCGATTGGCTGAGCACCATTTTAAGCAGCCCCTCTCCGGAGTCAACCCTTTCGTGCCGCTCATCGTCCCTCCGCCGCCACCGCTGCTCACAAGGCACAGGTAAGCAGCCACTGGGGCTCGTCCGGTGCTGTGGAGAAGGGAGGGAAGAGTCGTGGGGGGTGGTTTTCAAAATATAGTCCGGCCCCCCACAAGTTCTGAGGGACAGTGGACCGGCCCCCTCCGGAAAAAGTTTGCTGACCCCTGCACTAGAAGAATAAGTCTTGCAGAGTTAGAATCAGCATGGCTTCTGCAAAGGGAATTCTTGCAACTGGAGTGTCAGTAAACATGTAGACTTGGATGATGCAGTACTGATAATTTTCAAAATCCTTTTGACAAGGTCACTCATCCGGGGCTCCTGAGTAAACTTAGTGGCTGTGGGATAAAAGGGAAGATTCTAGAATTTTAATTAAACTTTAAACCATCCTGTGATCTTTGGATGAGGGGTGGGATAGAATTATTATTATTATTATTATTATTATTATTATTATTATTATTATTATTAGTCTGCATTGTGTAAATAATATCTTCCTTTTGTCCTGAATCTACTAATGGTCTGTTTCACGCTCTTAACTAGAAAGCCTGGCTCCCCACCACAACAGCTGCCTATATATCCCACTATTTTAGTACATCCACCAAACACACACACATACACACCAAAAAAACCCCACAACCCATGTGCATTGCTGCCTCTGGATCTGACCCATGGCAGGGTTGTTTAAACACAGCAAATGTCAAGACCAATCATTATTTTGCTGCTTCAAGGCCTTGGCCAAGATGTCTCTTGAGGTGTCTTCCAACTCGACGATTCTACACTTCTAATTTATTTATGAAGATGCCTGTCTGCCATTTAAAGAAAGAAAAATAAAAAATTATGGGCAAGCTCTTATGTTGGATGGGGGGGGGGGGAGAGGGAGGATCTGTGTGCATAGGCTCAGTTGCACTCATTCTGTCTGTTGCTTGTGTCTGTCCCAGATCCTAAACCAGCCGGTCACCCGGCTGCTACATCAGGTCAACACAACCGCTCAAGGGAATCCTAACACTCAGATGGAAAAGAGAGAGAGAGATAGACATGGTGCGTGTGTGCCTATTAGCCAGAAAGAGTAGCAGAGGAACAAAATTACCGGAAAGGAAGGATTAAAGGAATTTGAAAACCATGTAAATTAGTTAAGGAATATTTGCAGAACACTCTTGCAGTAATTATATATAGATATATACAGATGATACACACACATCTCTATTACATTGCCTAACAAAACAGAAATTCTGAAGTCTTATAGCATGATGCTTCGGCTTCTGAAATATATATAAATACATTTGCTTTGAGGACTCCTCCAGTTGGGAAACGCTGTCAAATTCTAAGAAGCCCACTTCAACAAATAACGCAGCAGGGCTCTTCTTTAGGTTCCTGTGAGCTGTGAGAGAAAATGCATCTTTCCACAGGAGAGATATGCAAGCCCCTATTTTTTATTTACCATTCATTACATCGTGTGCAAGCGCAGGAAGTGTGCCTTCCTGTTTCTTCTTGAACCTGTAGATATGAATTAATGTCTGTACCAGTTACCTCCCCTACGTAAGAAGGAGAAAGAAACCGAAACAAATCTTGACAACTCAACCACTTCCCAGCATGGCACACTGTCAACAGTAAGGGAAACTAAGCGAACAGAGGAGCATGTGCTAAAAATAAATCCATCTGGAGTGCAAATATTATCACAGGATTAAAATCTCCCCCATAGCATGATTGCAGGGAAACCAGGTCTGTTTCCCAGAAAGTGTGGATCCTGGCCCCCTTTCAGTGAAGGATGGAAGTAGTACCGTATTGGCCTGAATACAAGCCACACTTTTTTTTCCTTCCATATTCTGACCGTGAAAAGTTAAAAAGTATGGCTTATATTCGCCACCTTACAAAAATTGGCTTGGAGCGACAGGCTTGCCCCTGGGTGTTGCCTGGTTTTGGCTGGGCTGGCTCCCTGAGAGGGAGCCAGAAGGAGGCGAGGAGGAAGGAGGTGAAGAGCGAGAGTGAGAGAGCGAGAGAGCGAGGTCTGCTAGGAGGAGGAACAGGAGATCCCAGCTGGTGTGCTGCGACTGGCGCTAGCCCGAGATGCTGCCTGGCTTTAGCCCGCCGAGGGGTGCTTTGGGGGGCCATGGTGGTGCTGACCCTCTGGAAGCGCTGCTGCCTGCCGCCACTGCTGAATAATAATAGTAATAATTAATAATAATAATAATAATGTCCCAGCTCCTGCCCACCTAGCAGTTCGAAAGCACTCTTAAGTGCAAGTAGATAAATAGGGACCGCTTTCTAGCGGAAAGGTAAACGGCGTTTCCGTGTGCGGCGCTGGTGCTGGCTCGCCAGATGCAGCTTAGTCACGCTGGCCACGTGACCCAGAAGTGTCTTTGGACAGCGCTAGCTCCCAGCCTCTTGAGAGAGATAAGCGCACAACCCTAGAGTCGGTCACGACTGGCCCTGATGGGCAGGGGTACCTTAATAATAATAATACAATGGTACCTCTGGTTAGTGATGTATGGAAGTGAGAGCTGGAGCATAATAGTGATGTATGGAAGTGAGAGCTGGACCATAAAGAAGGCTGATCGCCAAAGAATTGATGCTTTTGAATTATGGTGCTGGAGGAGACTCTTGAGAGCCCCATGGACTGCAAGAAGATCAAACCTATCCATTCTTAAGGAAATCAGCCCTGAGTGCTCACTGGAAGGGCAGATCCTGAAGCTGAGGCTCCAGTATTCTGGCTACCTCATGAGAAGACTCCCTGGAAAAGACCCTGATGTTGTGAAAGATGGAGGGCACAAGGAGAAGGGGACGACAGAGGACGAGATGGTTGGCTACCAGCTTGAGTTTGACCAAACTGCGGGAGGCAGTGGAAGACAGGAGTGCCTGGCGTGCTCTGGTCCATGGGGTCACAAAGAGTTGGACACGACTAAACGACTAAACAACAACACCTCTGGTTAAGTACTTAATTCGTTCCAGAGGTCTGTTCTTAACCTGAAGCACCACTTTAGCTAATGGGGCCTCCTGCTGCCGCCATGCTGCCAGAGCACGATTTCTGTTCTCATCCTGAAGCAAAGTTCTTAACCTGAGGTACTATTTCTGGGTTAGTGGAGTCTGTAACCTGAAGCGTATGTAGCCCGTGGTACCACTGTAGTAATAATAATAACAACAACAACAACAACAACAATAAATTTACAACAACAACAATAATAATAAATTTACAACAACAACAATAATAATAATAAATTTATACCCTGCCCTCCGCAGCCAGAGGGCTCAAGGCGGCTCCACCATAAATCTGAGCAGGGTCTACTGAGAGGCCTACTGAAGAAGAAGAAGAAGAGTTTGGATTTGATATCCCGCCTTTCACTCCCCTTCAGGAGTCTCAAAGCGGCTAACAATCTCCTTTCCCTTCCTCCCCCACAACAAACACTCTGTGAGGTGAGTGGGGCTGAGAGACTTCAAAGAAGTGTGACTGGCCCAAGGTCACCCAGCAGCTGCATGTGGAGGAGCGGAGACGCGAACCCGGTTACCCAGATTACGTGACTACCGCTCTTAACCACTACACCACTCAGCCTCACTGAGAGGCTGGGATAAAGCAGGTACCCACTATTTGTCCTTTCTGGAAACAATCGAAGCCGTTTTAGATTCTACAAGCTTTTTTCCAGCTGGGCGAATAGATCTCTGCCTCAGGTGTTGTTCTTAAACCTATCTGAAGTTCTCATTTTCTGCACTTTTAAAAAAGATATTATTAGTTGCTTTTATGCAAATTGCCTTGAGGTCAGTGTGGAAGGTGATTCACAAACTGATGACATAAATAAATCCAATCCCTGGCATCCCTAGGTAGGAATGTCGAGCTCCTGCCTGGAACCCTCGAGGTCTGCTGCCAGTGAGTGTGGACAATATTAAACCAGATTGACCAGGAGTCATCGGCTGAGAGCTTAATCACCAAATGTGAAATAACTACGCCAGGTCCCAGTTCAAAAGACATGATGCAGCCATACATCACCATAGGTTTGGAACGAAAGGACTCCTGGATTCCTGCCTCAAGACCTTTCTTAAGTACCGTATTTTTCGCTCTATAAGACGTACCAGACCACAAGACGCGCCTAGTTTTTGGAGGAGGAAAACAAGAAAAAAAAATATTCTGAATCTCAGAAGCCAGAACAACAAAAGGGATTGCAGCGCAGTGAAAGCAGCAATCCCTCTTGCTGTTCTGGCTTCTGGGATAGCTGTGCAGCCTGCATTCGCTCCATAAGACACATTTCCCCTTACTTTTTAGGAGGGGAAAAGTGAGTCTTATAGAGCAAAAAATACGGTAACTGCATGCTGCAGAACATAGCTGGAAGCCTCCCAAGCCACCTTCTCAACAGTGGATTGATCAAATTTGAGAGCCTAGCTAGCATTCTGTGCAAAGCTGCTCAGCAAAGTGCAACAAGCAAAGAATTATCAAAGGTATTGCAGCCCCGCGGTTCCATTTATCGCCCGTGTAGGAGAGCGGAAGTTTCTGACCACATCCCAGTTGAGTTCAGATGCCAACATCTTACTCTGACTGTGATTCAGGGACATTCAAACTTTGCAGAACTCCATTAACATTTCTTTAGAGCTGCTTTATTCTAATTGTTCCGCCCATTATATACTAAGGACCATAATCAGTGACAGGCCCTCATCCCTTAATTAGTGGTTTTATTGCTTTGTTCTCTGTGTTCTTCCGTTCTGTGGCCCGTAGTTATTTCAAAATATAATTCCACGTTTCTTAAATATAGCAACTGCTGGTGTTGATGGTTAGAGCCTTAGATCAAGGATAGCTCACCTCTGGCCCTTCAAATGTTGCTCAGTGACAGCACCAATCATCCCTGGCTACTGCCAGTCTGTGTAGACAATATTGATCTAGACTGGCCAATGGTCTGACAATGTAAGGCAGCCATATGGGTACCTGCGTCTTGAGAGAAGAGCCCCAGCCCAGGAGTGGGGCATCTGCTTCACATATAGAATGTCTTTGGTTCAAACCACAGCATCTCCAGGCAAGTCTGGGAGAGACCCCTGCCTGAAACCCTGGAGAGCTGCTGCCAGTCAGTGCAGACAATACTAAGTTAGTTGGACCAATGGCCTGGCTCAGTATTATTAATTTTATTTCACTATTATGTAATTGCAATTCATTTATCAATAGCCTTCTAAACTTCTGTTTCAATGTGATTCACACATAAGATATTTAAAAACACAAACAACAAATCGATTTAAAAGAAGACTTAAAACTCTAACATGTAGAGCCTCATGGTACAGACTCATTTATCCAGCTGGGGGAAAAATGTATTCATTTGTTTCCAAAAAGTGCAGAAACTGCTTGATTGTAATAAAACCTCAAAGCTGTTTACAAATAGAAAATAATAATAAAAGTATTAGTTTTTTTAAAAAAAAAAAACTTTAAAAAAACAGCTATTTAAGGCAACTTAAACTGATGGAATACGCGCACCTTGCAGACTTATAGAATAAGAGAACAAGAAGAACGCAAGTTTAAAAAAGACTGGAAAATGTTTACTGAATATACAGGTGAAATTTGTGTTTATTTTAAAATGCTGGTAGCATTAAGGTAAATTCAACAGTGTAAATAAGTTTTGATGGATAAAACAATGGATTACTGAATTGTTTAGTTCATGTAAAATATGCAGGGATGTATAGTACTGTATGGTATGCAAAATGAACCACGGAAGGAGAAGAAGGGAAGTCATTGATTTAAGGTTGTTTAAATGAATATTTTGAAATGTAATTTAGAAAATTTAATAAAAATTATTTTTAAAAAAAACCACAGCTACTTAAAACATTCAAAAAATAATTTAAATCAACGATAAGTTAAAGACCATATTAAAACACATTATACATGTCTGGATAGACTTGCTGAAACAATGATGTTTTTAGCAGGGCCAAAAAGAGTGACAGCAGTCACGAAATTAAAAGACGCCTGCTCCTTGGGAGAAAGGCGATGGCAAACCTAGACAGCATCTTAAAAAGCAGAGACATCACCTTGCCAACAAAGGTCCGTATAGTTAAAGCTATGGTTTTCCCAGTAGTGATGTATGAAAGTGAGAGCTGGACCATAAAGAAGGCTGATCGCCGAAGAATTGATGCTTTTGAATTATGGTGCTGGAGGAGACTCTTGAGAGTCCCATGGACTGCAAGAAGATCAAACGTATCCATTCTTAAGGAAATCAGCCCTGAGTGCTCACTGGAAGGACAGATCCTGAAGCTGAGGCTCCAGTACTTTGGCCACCTCATGAGAAGAGAAGACTCCCTGAAAAAGACCCTGATGCTGGGAAAGATGGAGGGCACAAGGAGAAGGGGACGACGGAGGACGAGATGGTTGGACAGTGTTCTCGAAGATTCCAGCATGAGTTTGACCAAACTGCGGGAGGCAGTGGAAGACAGGAGTGCCTGGTGTGCTCTGGTCCATGGGGTCACAAAGAGTTGGACACGACTAAACAACTAAACAAGGCAAAAAGAGTAGCGTGAAAGCACCTGCCTGGTGTCAACAGGCAGGGAGTTCCACAGTTTCCCCATCTCTGCCAAAACCAGTCTGGGCTCCAGATACTGGAAGCACCAGAAAGGACTTTTTCAGTTCTGACCCTCACACTGTGTGCCTGCCCTAAAGAGATGGTGGACTGTTGCCTTTTGCAAGGCTGGCCAAGACCAACACGTTTCACAAGACATCCAACAATTGATTCCTATCAACTGCTCTTTGGGGGAATAGCTGGTTGCCATTTTGATGAAGTGCTGTGGGTTTTCTTTATGCTGCATGATTTTATATCCCATATCAAATGTTAAGCAATTGCTTGTTACCTTGTGGGTGTTTGAAAACACAGGCCAGAAGGATTCAAATGTTTTCACACATGGAAACAAACAAAAATAAGCTTAGAAGCTGGTCACTTTTCCCTTTCAATTGTACAGGTGAGGATTTTCTTCTCATAGGAACCTCAATCAGGAGCTGAGCACCAGAGTCCTCTCTCCTCCTACCTTTCCAGCAACTGGCGGTCAGAAACATGTGTGACAGAGAAAGCCATCATGCATAGCCACGGATGTCATGCTTGCAAGATACTTGCATGAAAGTCTGCATCTGTATTAGATTTTTTTAAAGACGTTTTTTATGGTTTTAGCATTTGTTTGCCACCCTAGGCCCCTATGAAACAAAGGGCAGGAGATACTTTAATCACAAATAAATCATAGAATCTTAAGAGTTGGAAGGGGCCTGTCAGGGAACTGACATCGGAGCAGAGGGGAGAGGCGAGGCTCCCAGATTCTGCAGGAGAGGGAACGAGTAAGGGAAGAGAGAGGACGTCCTCTGGGGAAAGAAGTCCAGGTGATACCAGGAAGAAGGGAGAGGCAGAGAGCACTTCGGAGGGGAGGCTCCGAGACTCTTCCAGTGAAGTCAGTGAGGAGAGTGGAGGACCACCGCTTGGCACGCCCACTCTGCGCAGAAGGCTTCCGCGCAGAGAGGCGAGGCGAAGGTTGTCCGTTAAGGAATTCTTATGCTGGAGGAAATTTAGGAGACACCCACTGACGGATTCTGCCAGCGACTGAGCAGCAGCACAAAAGGGCTGCTCAGCCAGGGAAAGACGCAACCACCCCAAGCAGTTGGGAACGGCTGGAGGTTTACACACAAGCAACCCCAATTCCCATGATAGGACCCAAGGGTCATCTAGTCCAACCCCCTGCAATGCAGGAATCTCAAATAAAGCATCCATGACAGATGGCCATCCAACCTCTGCTTAAAAACCTTCAAGGAAGGAGAGTCCACCACCTCTCGTGGGAGTCTGTTCCACTGTCAAACAAGCTTTCACAGTCAGAAAGTTTTTCCGAATGTTTAGTCAGAATCTCCTTTCTTGTAACTTGAAGCCATTGGTTTGAGTCCTACCCTCCAGAGCAGGAGAAAACAAGCATGTTTCTTCTTCCACGTGACAGCACTTAAGGTATTTGATGGCTATCATCTCTCCTCTCAGTCCCTTCTTTTCCAGGCTAAATACAACCAGCTCCTTCAAGAGCTCCTCAAAAGGCTTACTGTAGTTGCTTTCACTCATGCTAAACCAATCTTTCAAATACACTGGCTTCTCCCCCCCCCCCCCCACACACACATCATGACCAAAACTTTAATTTTCATCCTGTCCTCTGTTCCTATAAATATCTGTAACCCCGAACAAGACAGCTTATTGCAAGCCATGTCATATAGTCCATCCAGGGTCATCCATTGCTTCCTTCTCCTTGTATCCCTACACCTCTCATCAATGCTGCAAGTCATGTATATCTTCCCATACACATAAAAATGTAAGGCTGTCATCACACAGCCCCCCATTGGAGGTTCTGTAGTGCCACATCACGATCAGCCCCATGTATGTGCGTGCGTGCATGTCACATATATTTCGACAGTGTGATAGACAGCACTCAGAAGCTTGCAACACAATGACGCCTCAACACCCACCCTGATATTTATACTTAGCTCCCAGAAGATTCAGCCTGCCGGAGGTGTTTTCAAGCATTCATTCAGCTGTTAATTAATCACCTGTTCGTGACTCAGACAATGTGGTTGGACTCAGTTGCCCCAGGAACAGCTTTCCTTAATGGAGCCGCCCTTAAGAAGTAAACAGGAGTTGGAAGCAGGTGTTTTGCTGCTGGTAACGTTAACCCTGCACTGAGCAGAGCATGCAGCAGAAAGATTTGTTCTGCTCAGCCTCTCTCATCTCTACTTGTAGGAAGCCTCAATACAAAAACAGTTTCTTTCATACGAGAGATATGAACACCGGCACCCCAGCACTTCTCTTCCCAGTTTTATTCCAATTGGGGAGCAGGGAACACACCCAGGCAGATAGGTTTGACACTACAGTAGTACCTCTGGTTAAGAACTTAAATTTGTTCTGGAGGTCCGTTCTTAACCTGAACCTGTTCTTAACCTGAGGTACCACTTTAGCTAATGGGGCCTCCCGCTGCCGCTGTGCCGCCGCCAAACAATTTCTGTTCTCATCCTGAAGCAAAGTTCTTAACCCGAGGTACTACTTCTGGGTTAGCGGAGTCTGTAACCTGAAGCATCTGTAACCCAAAGCATTTGTAACCCGAGGTACCACTGTAATCCCAAATGCTTGGAGCAGACAACAGGCTATCTTGCTACCCTGCCTGCATCTCAGCTATTCCTCTTTGTACAGAGATCCTGGCAAACTGATTTATAATACTCAGCCCTTCTGCAATGCTTCAGAATTGAGAGCATTTCACATAAACTCTTTCAGCAACCCTTAACCACAATTGTGTAAGGCAGGCCAGTTTTATTCGCACTGCCAGTCGATGCTGAGAGAGTTATGTGCGGCTTTGCGAGTTCGCAGCAGAGGCAAGACGCACCGGAGGGATTGCTCAGTCGGTAGAGAACGAGACTTAATCTCAAGGTCGTGGGTTCGAACCATACACTGGGCAAAAGATTCCTGCATTGAAGGGCGTTGGACCAGTTGTTCCTCGTGCTCCCTTCCAATTCTACCATCCTATGATTCTACAATGTGAATTTCAGCATCTAAACCCAAAACACGACCATCTCTTTCAATAATATACATGATGTTCTGTCAAGGGTGGAGAACCTTTTCTCACCGGAGGGCCACATTTGTTTTCATTTAGTTGTTGTTACATTTTTATCTCGCCTTTCCATGGTGTCCATGGTTCACCTCCTCTCCCTTTTTAGCCTCACAACAACCCTGAGAGGCAGGTTACGGTCAGAGGCTGTGACTGGCCCAAAGTCACCCCATGAGCTTTGTGGCCCAGTGGGGATTCGAACTCTGGTCTCCCAGGTTCAGGGACTCATTCCAGCCAAGCCAAAGCACTCGAGGAAGGTGCAGACAGAGTCAGTGAAGAGTGCAGCTTACTGAGGGATACGGCCTGAGAAGAGTCCTAGGTGTCGGATAGAGAAGACTGGGGAGCCATGTTTGGCCCTTAGGCCTGAGGTTCCCCCCAGCCCCAGTGTATGGGATGCAATGAGGCAAATTGTGTTTTCACAAAGAAGCAGCTTCAGCCAAAAGGGTCGGAACAGATTTGAAGATGTGGACACAAGGAGGTTTCAGACCTCCTTTAGGTTTTGAGGAGGGAACAGACGCCTGTGCCTTTCGCAAAACCACAATGTGAATCTGGCGCCGCCAAATCATGCAATAGGACTGAATAAGGAAACTAGAAGCAGGAGAGAACGACAAGCAGCAGAAGCCACAAGACACCAGCCTTTTTGAACTCGAAAACCACCTTCACAATCCCAAACCCAATAAACGCCTTCACTGGATTTCTTTCTTTTTTTTTCTTTTTTGTGATGAGTCAATAAAATCTGGGCTTCCTGGCTTCTCTCCCCCCCCAACCCCAAGACCACAATGCCCAAATTTATGTCTTAATCCCCATCATGTTGAGGAGGCCGGGTTTATTTGAGTCATAAAACTCTGAAAGGCTGATTTGTAAATAGCTATTTTCCCTGTAATGAATCAGGCCTGGCAGAACGAAATGAGGTGGACAGAGCACGAGGCTCCAGAATGAACTGTGCTGCTTCACAGGGCAACGGGAAGGATCTGTGAATGTTTGCGCATCAAAAAATGGCCTAGGGTTGGTTTATTTCTTACTGGCAGGGAGTTTTGCTACCTGGGGAAGCAGCTGCAAGCGGTGCAGTCCTTTCACCCATGTTGCGACACTCTTTTATCGTTCCATCTCTGTGGATTGTTTCTCTGTACACTGCTTAGAAATGCAAATAATTAAGTGGCGTGTTTGTTTGTTTGTGTGTGTGTGTGTGTGTGTGTATCTGTCTGAAATAAATAAATGCCAGTAACATTACTGAAAGGAAAGGCTACAGTTCAACGGTAAAGAACACTCCTCACATGCAAATCCCTCACATCTCTAGATAAGTCTGAAATAGACTTCTGCAATAAATCCTGGACAGCCGCTGCCTGTCAGTGTAGACCAGGGTTTCCCAAACTTGGCTCTCTAGCTGCTTTTGAACTACAACTCCCATCATTCTAGCAGGACCAGTGGTCAGGGATGATGGGAACTGTAGTCCAAAAACTGCTGTAGGCCCAAGTTTGGGAAACCCTGGAATACTGCCCTAGATGGACCCAATGGTCTGCCTTGGGGTCCATTCAGACATAGGGATAATTGTGTCACTTTTCCTGATTTTAATGCTAGTGCTTCTGTTCCATTTTCTAGCGTTCCTTTCACACTGCGGTACCTGTTGCATTATGGAACTGTGGCCTTTTGTCCAAGAAATAAGCATTTCACAATGAATTTCATTCACATCAGTGGACATGGTGTGCTACAACAATGGAAGCCACTGGACAACATCGCTGCTACTCCCCCACCCCAGCCCCATTTCTGCCCATGCCTGCTTCTGTTCCCCCATGAAAACAGCAGGGAACATCTATATGGCAGAATACCCCCCCCCACCAAATTTCATCACTTTAATAACTGACATTTTCTGGGTTAAGGGGGCTGCAAACTGATTTTTCTTTTTCTGGAACCTAATAACACAGAAATGAGCACTGAAGGTGTGCTATGTACAGTTAGTTTTCTGCATGCAGATTTTACGTTGTGAGAAAGCTCAAATATAGCAGTTAGGGAAACGGAATGGAATAAACTACTGTGTGAATGTAGCCTTGGGTTAAGGCAGTTTTCCGGGCTTCTAACATCACAGGGCTGTCAGCCCATCTGCACAAGCCACCAGCTTGTTTTGGAATTACCGTCCATAGCCAGTTCCACCAGACTGGCAGAATAGAATTTAATCCACATGCTGCCCGAAGTCTAAATGCTGGGGGGGAAATACGCCGTTGCATAACAAATCCACCCTGGATCTGAACGGCTGAGCTGCAGCTTTCCTCTTTTTGTTCTAAGGAGAAGGGGGCGGGGAGGCAGAACAGAAGCATCGCCTGAATGCCGTTCCATAAACCAACCTTAGTGAAACTTCACCTGCCAGGTTCCAGCGTGAAAGCAACTATTTCAAGAGCTACGTTACACCCCCTCTCCTCTCTCCAGCGAGGCCTTAATGTGCATTAGGAGGAGATTGGGGACAGGGAGGGTAACCATACGTCAGCAGACACAAAAAGGCCATTCTCATTGTTCTGCCAACCTCCGGCAAGAGACAGGAGATGTGCCAGTCGCTTCACCCTCATTGGTATGGTACAAGCATTGCAGGACGGACTGTGGGACCTAGAATTGACTGGCTCTTCTTCATTCTCCTATTGA
This sequence comes from Podarcis liolepis, assembly GCF_965112155.1. Taxonomy (NCBI): domain Eukaryota; kingdom Metazoa; phylum Chordata; class Lepidosauria; order Squamata; family Lacertidae; genus Podarcis; species Podarcis liolepis. The sequence goes on along the minus strand of NC_139567.1, from coordinate 22,840,675 downwards.
GAACAATTCCTTCACCCCCTCGACAAGAGATTTGCATTAGCAAATCATGTTACATCTGTAGCAACGTACACTCAAGGCCAACTAAGATTGCTGTAAGATTGCAGCCTTTCCCCACAGGTGGAGAGGGTCTTTCAGGGTTACCTAGAACCCCTTTAATGCCTTTTCAGTGCTGGCACAACTCTCTAACCCCATGGAGGAGAAGGGACTTCGCCCTGGAGATCATAAACCTTAAGAGGCAAGGTACAAAAGATTACAAATAAATATCAAAATCTGCTTTCAAACCACAGTTCCCGAAGCCTTAGCCTTAACCACAGTTTGTTCAGCCCAATGCAAGCGCAATGCTAAACAGTCCCAGCCACCATGGCCAATTCTCAGGAACAGTAGGAATTATAACCCTACAACTTCTGAGGGGCCAGCAACTCCCCACCCCTGCCGCACTGTAACGAATCCCAAGTCCATACAACTAAAAATAACTGCATATTCTTGCCCTGATTTGTATTATGATTAATACTCAGTCTTTTCCCCAGACTGAGACTCAAGGCAGCGTACACTAATTAAAACGTCACCGATAATAAAACACAAAAAGCTAGAAACCTATAAAAGATTGTTGCAATTAAACTCTAAAAGAATGAAAACGTCACCACTGAAGCCCTTTCCCTTAAAAAGGAATGCAGCAGCCTTCACCTGCTGGCGGAAGCACAACAAGGAGGGAGCCAGTCTAGCTTCTCTATGGAGGTACTTCCAAAGTCTGGGTGCAACCACCAAAAAGGCCCTCTCCCACATCCCCACCAAGAGTGCCTGAAAGGTAGCAGGACTAAGGGAAGGGCCTCCCCTAAAGATTTCAGAGCCTGGGCAGGTTTGTAGGGGAGAATACAGCCCTGCAGATAGCCAGGACCTAAGTTTTTCCCAGTCTCCATTTCCTTTCCCTTTCCCTGTGGTGTACCTAGCATCTGGTTCTAGGTTAGGGGTCACTAAGGATGGCAGAGAAATTAAAGTGTTTGGGGTTGTAGTGGTTGTTTTGCATTTAATGAGAAACTAGCAAATTCACACTTCTCAGTCCCATACACAAGCCGAAACACTTTCACTATCCTCAAAATTCGCATTTTTGTTCTTCTACCAACCAATGTGTAAACAAACGCGTATGTTAGGGGGAAAGTCTGCAAAAAAGGGGCTATACATTAGAGAAAGTAACATGCAAACATATGTTATGACTACTCATTCTTTGCAAAGTGCTGCAGACATGGAAGACGGTGCTTTTCATCCATTCTAAAATGAGCTCCCCCAGCCTGCCCCCGCTGATTCACTACTAAACTTCTTCTGAAATAGCTTGAATTGTTTCAAATTACTCTTATTTGCATCATGCCTTTGGTAATCCGCCCTGGAGATCTTTAACCTTAAGAGGCGAGGTACAAAAGATTACAAATAAATATCAAAATCTGCTTTCAAATCACAGTTCCCAAAGCCTTAGCCTTAACCACAGTTTGTTTGGCCCAATGCAAGTGCAATGCTAAACAGTTATGCATAAACAACAAGATTCCATCCACATGAGAGACGGAAAGGATGAAAAATACAGGTGAGCAACCTGTTCCTAGTCTCTCGGTCACAATCTGCAGATCAAGAACACTATGTCTGACTCTGCACTGGGTCACTGAGTTCTAAATACATAATAAAGAATAGATTTCTTAGTCTTTTGAGTTGCCATAAGACTCTTTGTTGTTTTTGCTAGAACGGACTAGCACAGCTACCCCTCTAGACATAAACAGATGGGCTGAAACCTAGACCTAGGACACAATCAGATGGAGATAAACCTGACCGAGACCCTCTTAAGAATATTAGGGGTAGGCGGGCAGGGAAAGGACTAGACCATGTGAAAAATGAACACAATACTTTAGCTGCAGCTCATTCATTTTTGGCTTTGTTTTCTTGTTATAAAAAAGCGTGCCTAGGCATTCCATTGTTGCACCCATAACCTAGGTTCAAGGTGGCATTTAGCTCCTAGCTTTCATATCTCAGTTTTTACACTGCATGGGACTTACTGCATTGGATCAGGAAGGCATATTGGCAGGTAAAACAGCACAGATCTCATCTGAAAATTCCAGTGTTTCAGGTAGCAGAACTAAGTAAGTATTTAATTCTCTGTCATCCATGGGGCTTTTAAAAATTGAATTTATTTAGCCGAAACTAAACTAAACACAATAAGAAACAGAAAACGCTTATAGCAATAAGTCCAGTGCACTATACAGGATCCAAGATTAACAAGTTCTAGGGATCATGTCACATACATGAAAGTTCCCAAATATCCATGACTGGCATTGTTGTATGTTGGCCTGGTGCATATGTAATAAAGCTCTGCCAGGTGGCGTAAAATTATTGTGGGTTCTCTTTTCCCTGCACAAACCGGGTTTTACGTGTAATTTGCTCTGCTATTGCTAAACTCCAAATCCTTTTATACCACGCAAGTAAGTTTAGGTTTAGGGAATCCAAAAATTTCTGCTGTTGAGGGACGGTTTGTCTAGCCGCAGTTAACAAATGTGAAATCCAGTCCTTAGACTTGAGATCCTTATGACCCTTAAACAAAGAAATAAAAAATAATTCTGGAGTAAATTCAATATTATCACTTGTAATGTTAATCAGTTCCTTATGCACATCAGACAAGTGCTTTCAGTGCGGTATACCCTCCTGAACCCAGGGCTAATTGTGGAGGTCAAATGAGCCAACTGCACAGATATTAGGGTTGTCATACTAATTTAAAAAAAGCTCAACAACTTTGCCTCCCCAAAACTTTTCTGTCTGAATTTTCACTTTTTGAAATATGGCAACCCTAACAGATATCCTATATAACTGGTGTATGATTTTTACTGCAATCTCTTTAATTTTAGCAAAAACTGTCTTCACATGGTTGCTTGACCACAATTGTCTCAATTCTGTCTTTAATTACATAACCCAGATCTTTCTCCCACGTTTTTCACACAAGAAAGCGGTCCCATTTGGATGTTTTCATAAAAAGATAAAACAATCCCTTTTCCCACTCAGATGGTGCAATAATGCTGGATGCAGGATAGAGGTGTATGGGGCTGGGGGTCACAGGGGCCAAAACCCATTACTATTTCAGCTGCAGGGTCCCAGTCTCCAGCGTACTTTCAGCATGAAAGGAGGTGAGTCAACCACCGAGGATTGGCTCCTGAGGTTACTCTGGAGAAGGCGCGCGGGAAGAACAATGAGGAGCTCTGTGCTCCAAAGCTAAGCATTTGCAAACAAGGTGCTTCGTTTTCAAGAGAATAGTGTTCAAGTCCTATTGTGTACAACAGAAGTTCAAGGAAAACACAACTTAAGTCACTCCAAAAGAAGTGACTGAAACACTCTAAATCCAATTGCCCATCTACATGCACAGAAAATAGATCTAGCCGAAAGACAACACAAAGAAATCTGCATTGATTGTTGCAATGCATCCCTAATTATTATTATTGTATAGTCTTAGAAGGTTGGAATCAAATAATCATAGAAATATCCTGTTGTATAATCACAGAAGGGTGTGCGGCTGTGACTATCATGGAGGGACTGCACTTCTGAATTTGCCACTCTACTACGATGCAGGATCATCCTTTGGAAAGGAAGTACAGTCGTACCTCAGAAGTTGGACGGAATCCGTTCCCGAAGTCTGTTCAACTTCCAAAACATTCAGAAATGGAAACGCGGCTTCTGGTTGGCTGCAGGAAGCTCCTGCAGCCAATCAGAAGCCGCAGAAGTGTTCAGGTTCCAAAGAACGTTCGCAAACCGGAACAATCACTTCCGGGTTTGCAGCGTTCGGGAGCCAAAACATCCAACTTGCAAGGCGTTCAGGATCCAAGGTACAACTGTAATGAGGCAGGTAGGGAGAATAAAAGTCTGGGACTTTCAGAGAAAAAAGGATTTCTTCCTTATCCTGCCATTTTGGTCAAGATATCTCTATTCCATCACCAGCTCCCTGGTGGGACAACAGAGACACTTTCAACTTGCAAACTGCCTTGAGAACAACAGATGGAGATGAAATGTTTAGCTATTTTGGGAGTCAGATGCGCAGAGATAAAGATGGGAAGGGAACTGAACTTCTGCCTGCTTTTTGTAGAATCCAGCTGCCCGTCCCAACCGCTGCCAACTTACTGGGTGGCCGTGAGCCAAGAATTCACCTCTCAAGCCTCAGTTTCCTGATCTGCATAATTAAAATAATAATTCACTCCTGCAGGGCTGGAGCAGTAATGAGATGGTGAAATAGGGTTATAAGGAACTAATTCTGTGTAATAACTAATTTTTTAACAGCTGTAAAGGGGGGGCATTATCTAAACTAAGCAAAAGTTAATGTTTATAGAGCTTTCCCCCTTAATCAAGCCGTTTTTATGAGATGCCAAACAGATCCTGCTAGGAAGAAAATTGAATACTAGGAGGTTAAGGTCTGATTGTTCTTGGAAAAGGCCCATGGCTGACAAGCCAGCAAATTGGGTTAAAATTAACTATGGTTCATGGCAAACACAGAAATCCATTTTCACTATGCTAACGAAGCTGGCTTCACAAACCACTTTAAATGTTGTTGCTGTTGTTATTTTTAAAAAAGCTAAACAGGCCCAAGCTATTTTCTTTCCTCATTCAGTCTAAAACCACAAATAATCTAATCACACAGGATTGTTGTATCCAATGCCAGTCATTCTCAAAGTAGACCCCTTGATTAATGGACACGACTAAGTTAGGTTCATTAATTTCAACCTGTCTGCTTCAAGAATTCAGCTGAATGCAAGCCTTACTCTGCAAAGGCTAGAGCAGCTCACAATAACTGAAGCACAAAATATAGGTTTAAACAAACAAATCCACGCCGTACATTTGAACCACATTTAATGCACATTTACACACACACCCAAGAATTTTGGAAACTGTAGTTTACCCTTAACAGAGCTTCAATTGCCGGCACTCTCAATAAACTACAGCTTGCCCGCCATCTCCCTCTAAAGCCCCAGGCCTAGAAGATTCCTAGGCCATGTGCTCAGTCCAGATAATTTAAAGGTGGAATCCAAATCGTCTGCCAAAAGCTCCCTACATCTCGATTGTGGGGTCACTGCAGTCTGCAGGAGAATGTCTCTCTCAAGTTCGAAAGATCTCAGGAGGCAACACACCACAGTGACTTGGGAGCAGAGCTTTTAAAATGTTATCTGTTGTCTTTTCTCTGTTATTTGTTAGCTGTTTTTATTATATTTTGGACACTGCACTGAGACACAATACTGCTACTAAAAATAGCAAGACCAAGACGGGAAGTTAAGCTATGGAACTCACTCCCACAGTGATGGCCATGAATTTGGATGGCTTTAAAGGTGGCTCAGACAAATTCATGGAGGACAAGGTTGCGTGCCAAGGACCCCCAAGACACCCCTGGATAAAAACAGGTTCACACATCATTTTTGTTTTGGTTTTTGGCATAATTTTGGCCACAACTTTATTGAATTACAGTAAGTGAGTGGTTACTTAGGCATTGGTTAGCGACTATCTGTTCCCACTTGGAGGTAGGAACAGAACTGGCAACCACACCCGTGCAGAAGTCAGTAAGGGTAAGCAATTTTGAGGAGAGAATAAAGCTGGGTGCCAGGCTCACACCTCTCCCCAAATGCTCCCTGGGGCTCTTGCGTGGCCCTAGCCCTTTGTCAGGGATACGGACAAAAGCATGGCAAGCCCCTGGATTCCTTTAATGGAATGCCCTTGCAGCAGCAGCATTGGAGGGGCAGGCACAGCCAACCACATCCCCTCCACCAACCAAAAAATTAACCAATGCCTAACCACAACCTTAGGGATGCGGGTGGCACTGTGGGTTAAACCACAGAGCCTAGGACTTGCTGATCAGAAGGTTGGCGGTTTGAATCCCTGTGATGGGGTGAGCTCCCGTTGCTCGGTCCCTGCTCCTGCCAACCTAGCAGTTCGAAAGCACGTCAAAGTGTAAGTAGATAAATAGGTACCGCTCCGGCGGGAAGGTAAACGGCGTTTCCGTGCCCTGCTCTGGTTCGCCAGAAGCGGCTTAGTCATGCTGGCCACATGACCCAGAAGCTGTACACCGGCTCCCTCGGCCAATAAAGCGAGATGAGTGCCGCAACCCCAGAGTCGGTCACGACTGGACCTAATGGTCAGGGGTCCCTTTACCTTTACCTTTAACCACAACTTTACAAGTTGTGACAATTTGCTACACAGTAGGCAAAACCCAAATGGCACCAGCCAATCAGCCAAATGGTAAAATTCCTACCAGGCCCCTGCTCCAAAGCAGACGACCCCATGACAGGCATAGCAAACAAACCCTAAATAAAGGGAGGGTGGGCAGATAATCCATGTGTGCAGCGAAAAGAGGAAGCTCAACGCTGCGCACAGGGACCTATATAGCACCCCCATCAATCAAATAAAATTGCAACAGTCAATTTTCCCCAGCAACATTGGAGGTGCCCATTCAAATTCGTGGCCATCCAAACTAACCCGCCCAGCAAACAGGGGATGTCATGGTTGCTCCCACCGCAACACATGCTCTCCATGAAGGAGAACATGCTCTATCAACAGCTACTAGCCAGGATGGCTGGAGGCAGGAACAACTCTGAATACTAACTGCTGGAAGCCATAGGAGGCTAGAGAGCTCTTGTGCTCGGATCCTGATTTGCAGGTTTCCCACAGCCATCTGGTTAGCCATGTGAGAACAGGATGCTAGACTAGATGGGTCACTGGCCTCATCCAGCAGGCTCTTCTATATTCTTATTCCAAATTGAAATGCCACATTCCCAGAGTGGTTTAACAATCAATCCCTCTTACCAGGGAACTCTGGGAACTGTAGATCTACAAGGGGAATAAAGGCCTCCTAACAACCGCTCAAAAAAACGAAGATCATGGCCACTGGTCCCATCACCTCCTGGCAAATAGAAGGGGAAGAAATGGAGGCAGTGAGAGATTTTACTTTCTTGGGCTCCGTGATCACTGCAGATGATGACAGCAGCCACAAAATTAAAAGACGCCTGCTTCTTGGGAGAAAAGCAATGACAAACCTAGACAGCATCTTTAAAAACAGAGACATCACCTTGCCAACAAAGGTCCGTATAGTTAAAACCATGGTTTTCCCAGTAGTGATGTATGGAAGCGAGAGCCGAACCATAATGAAGGCTGATCGCCGAAGAGTTGATGCTTTTGAATTATGGTGCTGGAGGAGACTCTTGAGAGTCCCATGGACTACAAGAAGATCAAACCTATCCATTCTGAAGGATATCAGCCCTGAGTGCTCACTGGAAGGACAGATCCTGAAGCTGAGGCTCCAATACTTTGGCCACCTCATGAGAAGAGAAAACTCCCTGGAAAAGACCCTGATGTTGGGAAAGATGGAGGGCACAAGGAGAAGGGGATGACAGAGGACGAGATGGTTGGATAGTGTTCTCAAAGCTACCAGCATGAGTTTGACCAAACTGCAGGAGGCAGTGGAAGACAGGAGTGCCTGGCATGCTCTGGTCCATGGGGTCACGAAGAGTCGGACACGACTAAACAAACAGCTGCTTGGCACCCATAACAAACGACAGTTCTCAAGGTCCTTTTGAGAAAACCATGACAGTTTAAAGTGCTACGATGCTGCTTTAAATGAATAGTGCAGGTGTGCCCTAAAACATAAACGTGATGAGGGAGAATAAGCAAGAATCCTGTTTGATCTTGGAAAGCTATTAGCATTTCCATGCAAACTCCCTTCATCCAAACAGCCCCAGGGGCACGGAGAAAAACACTTGGATATCCAGACAGCTGATGCAACACAACACATTGTTGACACAAGGTTACAATGACATATTCAGCCTGGCCATGAAATTTAGATAACCAGAACACTTCTGGGAATAACTGGGTTTTTTTTTAAAAAAAAATACCCATCAATGTCGATATAAGGAGAAATCGTAATGCAGGGGACTGTAATGAGCTTTTGTTTTTCTTTGGGTTTTAAAAGGCTGCCATTGTGTCTGCTTTTATTTGTGGGGTGGGAGGTAAATAAAAGCCATGTGACACGTAATAACTGTGGGAAGTTATCTGCCTGAAAGTAAATCCTCGGACAGATAAGCTTTCAATTTCTGCTAGCAGAACGGGGTGTGTGGATCTGAGCGGAGAACAAAGAAATAAAGAGGGCACAAGCAGGGGTCTGGCGATCCACCGTTCTAAATACAGGAGGCTATGGGAAGGGTTGTGGCTCAGCAGTGGAACATTTGCTTCCTGGTTCGATCCTCATTGTCTCTATAGGAGAACCATGTCCAAAATCCTGGACAAGTGCTGCCATTCAGTGAAGGCAGTACTGAAGTAGGTGGATCTACCTCAGTGGATCCAGTGGATCTATTTTGGGAGGGGCCACAGCTCAGTGGAAAAGCATCTGCTTTGCCTGTTTCATGGAACTGTGAATGGTTGGATGGTGTTCTTGAAGCTACTAGCATGAGTTTGATCAAACTGCGGGAGGCAGTGGAGGACAGAAGTGCCTGGCGTGCTCTGGTCCATGGGGTCACGAAGAGTCGGACACGACTAAACGACTAAACAACAACATGCCTGCAGAAGGTCCCAGATTCAATCCCCAGCATCTCCAGCTAGGACTGGGAATGTGCCCTCTGAAAGCTTGGAGAGTCATGGCCTGGCAGTGCAGACCAGGCACAAGGAATCTTTGGCTCTCCCAACGTTTCTGAACTACAACTCCCATCATCCCTACGCATCAGCCGTGCTTGCTGGAGCTGATGGGAGTTGCAGTCCAGCAACACCTGGAGGTAAAAGGTAAAGGTCCATTAGGTCCAGTCGTGACCGACTCTGGGGTTGCGGCACTCATCTCGCTTTATTGGCTGAGGGAGCCGGCGTACAGCTTCTAGGACATGTGGCCAGCATGACTAAGCTGCTTCTGGTGAACCAGAGCAGTGCACGGAAACACTGTTTACCTTCCCGCCAGAGTGGTACCTATTTATCTACTTGCACTTTGACATGCTTTCGAACTGCTAGGTTGGCAGGAGCTGGGACAGAGCAACAGGAGCTCACCCCATCATGGGGATTCGAACCGCCAATCTTCTGATTGGCAAGTCCTAGGCTCTGTGGTTTAACCCACAGCACCACCCGCGTCCCGTACATCTGGAGGAGATGGAGGCAAATTCATGGTGTGCTAGATGGACTAAGGCAGCTTCTTCCCATGTTCCTAGTTATCCAGCCACCCTACTTCTTGATTTTGCTGCCTACCTGGGACTGCAAAAATGGTAGGTGGGGTTGTGAAGCCTCTAGCAAGCTGGATCCCCAAGGCTCTTGGACAATGCTGATCTTGCAGGGGGAAAGAATGCTCCAAGAGTGCCAGTCTTGGACAATTGATGGAGGGGGCTCATGCCTGCTCCCCCACTGACTGTCACCCCTAACTGACCTTGTCTTTGTAGCCTGATGAGGGTCTGGGGTGGGTGGTCAAATACACCATGGTTAAGGAAGTGGGCTAGATTCACACAGAATGCCAAGCCATAGTTAAGGCAAGCCAAGGTTTGCAAGCCAACAGCAACAAACTATGGATTTAAGCTACGCTTTGTTGCCAATAAACAAACCACAGTTAAGCCACTGGGAAAGGTTCACACATAATGCTAAGCCATTGTTTAATAAATCACGGTTCGGTATACTGTGATGGCTTACAATTCAAGAGCCCATGGGAAGGCTTAACTGTGGCTTGTTTATTGGCAACAAAGCACAGCTTAAATCCATAGTTTGTTGCTGTTGGCTTGTAAACCTTGGTTTACGCAGAAGAAGAAAAATCAGAGAGCTTTAGAATAATCATCTATAAAACCACACAATTTTTTAAAAAACCATATAATGTTTTAAAATCAGAAAACCATACACGTAATAATTTAAAATCAGGCTGGGGTCTGTTCTATATTCCACCATCATCTGTGTCACAGTAGATGGGAATATGGGAGAGGGCCTTTGCCACTGAAGTGCCCCTGTGGAACTCCCTGCCCCAGGAGATTTCACTGAGCGGCATTTAAAATGACAAGTGAAAACTTCTCTGTTGCAGAGCATCTTTGGCCTGAATACCTTCTGTACCGCTATCCCCTCTGCTATTGGAAGTGAGTTGCTGCTGTCCTTTCAATCTGGCTACATTTCACTATTCTTTACAGGACTATTTTAAAAATAAAGTATGCAACAAAAACAGGAACCCCCAAAAGGAAGTGAAAGCAGAAGCAAAAATTGAAAACCATTCGATTGCCGTAGGCAAATGAAATAAGGTAGCATAAGAAATAGAAGAGAGGTAGCGCCTATATATTTTGAATCAGTTTTCAGAATTTCTCTGAAGGAAGTCCAGCAGGAGTTGAAATGTGTTGGATCAATAAACCTCTTTACGGTCTACTCTATAGTTCACAGTGGGGGTCACTTCTGCTTCCAGTTTCTGGTTTTTTTATATATATATAAAAGATCTGTGAAACTAGGTGGAAAGAAGGAATATAAATGCAAACCAGTCCAACATGTGGACGCACGCCATCAACAAAAGGCCAATTTTTTTTTAATGGGAAGAGCCAAATAAGCACAATTTGGATAAAGTCTGGGAATGCCTTTAAGGAAGCATAACTGTGCTCTGAATGCTCCTTTTCTGTATCGCCTAAAAATAGTGGTTGCCATTTCTGAAAACGGATCCGGCAGCCTGTTAGAAATGCAAGTAACTCTTTGATTTCAGCACGGATAAGAACAGTCTTTCCACAAGGATGTTCTAACTCTTCTCCTTTCTAACACTTCGTACAAGTCCAGCACCCTTCCTCCCAAAACAAAACACAAGTCCTCTAATTCACTGGGGGGGGGGACTACACGTTCCTCCAATTTTTTTCTGACGGAGGGCCACCTTCCCTTCTCAACAATCTTCCAGTGGCCACATCCCAGTGGTGGTGGGTGGGGCCGGAACCAAAAGTGGACAAAGCAAAAAATTGTAAATATTACCTTTTACAGTGGGGTAGTTTCTACACACACACACACACACACATTCCCCTCTGTCCTTCCAGCAGGCAAGCAAGAGGCATGATCAGAATTCAAGGGCAAAGTCCAGCCAGGCAAGAAGCCTCAAGGAAGGCACAAAGCAAGGCGACAGATGGCTGTGGCCGGATGTGGAGAGTCCAGGGGGCCAGATGGAGAGGTTGGGAGGGCCATATTGGGGCCCAGGGACCGGAAGCTCCCCACCCATGCTCTGCCCTGGCTGTTTTTAACAGTTCATACAGAATAGGGTGAGGCACCAGCCAGCAAACCATGGATCCACAATTGAGGTATAGTGAATCAGGCACAGACTTGAGAGATCAGGGACCAAAATCCCACTCAGCTGCGAAACTCGCTGGGTGACCTTGGAAGCTGCTGCTCACTGTCTTTCAGCCTGACCTACCATGCAGGGTTGTTGTGTGAGTAAAATGGAGGCAGGGGGTGAAGAAGTCTGCACACCACATTGGAGGAAAGGGAGATCCAAATGTCATAATGAAAATATAGGCTTTTTAAGCTCATTCCCCAGAACAGCAAGACAGGCCTTCGGAACTCAGCTGCTCAGTACCATTTCCCTGCATCTTGTTCGTGAGGCAGACAGACAGACAGAGAGAGAGAGAGAGACTATCATAGAATTGTATAGTTGGAAAGGTCCCGAGGGTCATCTAGTCCACCCCCTGCAAGGCAGGAATCCCATGCTGTGTTAACGATGCAGAAGAGGAGGTTAAGGAGTCCCTTGGCTGCATCTCAACTTGGGTGGAGGTATCCAAGGCATAGAACCATGTGTTTTTAGGGGATGGGTCAGAGGCAGATCATCTGTTCTGCTTGCAGAAGGTCCCAGGATCAGGACTGGGAGGAAGGCCTCTCTGAAGTCCCAGAGAGCTGCTGCCAATCAGTGTAGACGATAATGGGCTAGATGGACCAACCGTCTGACATGGTGTTAGGCAGCTTCCCATGTGGAAAGGGCCCTAGCTCAGTGCTAGAACACCTGCCTTGCATGCAAAAGGTTCCAGGTTCAATCCATGCCATCTCCAGTTATGTTCTCAAGCTGCAAACCCTGAACAGCTGCTGCCTGTCAGTGCTGAGCTAGGTGGATCCACAGTCAGACATGAAATAAGGCGGCTTCCTATGTTCTTTTGTGCATGTTTTGGAGCGGGGGTGGGGAGTTGTACCTTGGGATCAGAGGTTACAATGGAGGCCAGATGAAAAATCTCTATCAGTGTTTCCCAAACCTGGGTCTCCAGCTGTTTTTGGACTACAATTCACAGCATCCCAGACAACTGGTCCTGCTAGTTAGGGATGATGGGAGTTGTAGTCCAACAATAGCTGGAGACTATAGTGGTACCTCGGGTTAAGAACTTAAATTCGTTCCAGAGGTCCGTTCTTAACCTGAAACTGTTCTTAACCTGAAGCACCACTTTAGCTAATGGGGCCTCCCGCTGCCGCCGCTGCGCCGCCGTCACACGGTTTCTGTTCTCATCCTGAAGCAAAGTTCTTAACCCGAGGTACTATTTCTGGGTTAGCGGAGTCTGTAACCCGAAGCGTCTGTAACCTGAAGCGTCTGTAACCTGAGATACCACTGTATTTGGTACCCAGAAACCTATCACTACTGTCCGGCCTAAAGTGATCAAACACACAACCTGCACCTGTTTATTATGAGGTATGCAACTTGATGCATTTGAGAGATTTCATGTTCAGAGGAATGTGGTATTATCCTCTTACACACCTTCCGCTGTGGTAAATCATTCAAAGGGGTCTGGTTTGTTTTTGTTTTTATTTAAACTCTTTTATCCTGTTCTTCGGCTGGGGAAGGGAGGTTCCCAGAACAGCTTACCAATGTCAGTGATAAAAACGGTCCCCACCCTCAGGGCTTACAACCAAAAACACAACACAAAAGGAAAAGGGATTTGGAGGGAAGAGGAGAAAGGGAAAAGCAAAAGCAAAAAAAGACTTATTTTCTCTGAAAGCTCTCAGTATGAGATGCCGGCTGCCATCCCAGGTTTGCAAACAGGCAAAACAATAAGATGTTTGCACAATCAAAATCCAGAAATTGCTACCCCAGGGCTTTTTTCTCCTGAAGTAACTCCCCCCCTGCTCACATGCATAAGCAACAGCAAGGTGTGTCAGACCCACTCCTGAGACAACTGTCTTAAGTTAAATCACAGGTGTGTTTCTCTTGTTCCCAGGGGGGACGTGCCAATTAAGCTACACCAGAACTTAAGATGAGAATTAAACCTCTGGTTTGGATGGATCTCAGAAAGAGTAACCTGTGACAAAAAGGTGAAAGGCACTGTACACAGCTACTCGCCTATGGCGATGCAGAACTGCCATCAGGTGACCATGAAAGGAGGTCTTGCAAAAGTTGGATATCTTTCTTTCATTCCTTCCATCGACCATAAACAAACAAAAAGGGCTGTGTCACAATGTTGGACTAGTTAACTAATTTGCAAAGCTAACCTGAGTTGCACCAATTCCTTGCCATTTTTTCCAGAGCAAAAAGCAACAGTGGCAACCCGAATCCCAGTCTGACGCTTTTAAACTTTTGGGAGGGAGAAGGCTGCAAGATGAGCAAAAAAAATAAATAATAAAAATGACAGTGTGGTCCAAGGTTGCCCAAAACTGGCCTCCTGCCCGAGCAGCGGCTGAGAAGCTGCAGCAGCGCTCCGTTCCCCGCACTGCATTGTTTGCATCTCACACGGAACGATTCCAAAGAAGAAATATTTACAGTTCGATTCCCACCAGTTACGCGTGTGATACAACAACCACCAACCACCCTTGCAACTGGACCCGCGAGTCACCTGAGTCGCAAACCTCCCCCCGCCACAAAAAAAAGCAAAGAGAGAGATCGCCTAAGAGCCAGGAAGCCCAGAGCCCCTGATCCATTTGAGGAGGGGGGATGCGGAGTATGATGGTGGGGAGAGGAAGAGGCAGGGCGAACTGAAGGGCGCCCACTACCCAATTTAAAACCGCGCGTGGCTCAAAGGCGGCGGGGAACGAAGGAACATTGGACTGAGAACTGCGTGCATTCCAACCAGACAGCGCCGCGCAAAGAGGAGGGGGGGCATAACAAAAGCTCCTTTTGCAAAGAGGGGGTGGAGTGGAGGATGTTGCAAAGAAAACGCAAGGACCTGGAAGCAGAGCGCGCGCCCCCTCCCCGCTCCAAATTCCGCGCGATGCTGGCTGGCTGGCTGGCTGGCTTGCCAAATCGGGGGGAGCCTTGCGAGACAAGGCGATGGAGGGGTGCCAGAAGGTGGTCCCAAAGGTGCCCGCTCACCTGTCCGTACACCTTCATGGACTCCTGCTGCTGGGCGGCGGCGTTGGCGCTCCGCTTGCTCCGCAGCATCTCGCCCGGCGTCGGCTGCCTGACTGTGCCATCGGGACTGCTCGCCCGCAGCACCTCGAAGCCCCGGTCCTGGGCTCGGGATGTGAAAGCGGCGTGCAGCCGCAAGGTCCTGCCGGCGGACTCGGCCGGCCGGAGGCTGCAAGCGGAGATCAGGAGGAGGAGGAGAGCGAGACGCGGCGGCGGCATCGCCAGCCGGGCGGCCGTTTCCCGGAGCGGAGAGCGCGGCTCCCCGGCGCGGCTTCTCCCTGTCGCCATGTTCGCTGCCTCCGCGCTCCGCCGGCTTGGCGAGCTGCAAAGTGGGGCGCCGCCGCCAGGACAGAATGTGCAATAGGATTGCAAAGCCGGGAAACCCGGTGGCGGCGGGGAAGGAGGGGTGGCGAGGGAGCAACAGCAGCGAGCAGATTCAGGCCAGCTGCAGGCAGCTCGGCTCCGGCGCGCGCCTAGGGCCCGGGGCTGCACGCGCCGCTTCCCGGGGCATTGCAACCCTTCCTTGCCTTTTGCGCGGTGCGGGGCAAAGCAGCGAGCGCGCGTGTGCGTGCGTGGCGAAATTATCCGCTTGGCTGTTGTTGTTGTTGTTGTTTGTATTTGCATTCGCAGCCTCTGGCTTGCACCAGCCGGCCACGGTGTGCGGGTGCAAGTCACGTGTCATCCCCCACCCCCACAAAACACACGCACGCACGCTTTTCTCCATAATCTTCTTTGCCTGCTCCTGGCTTTGACCTCCCAGAAGTACAGCAGCAGGACCTTAAAAGCGAAAGGGCTTTCGCGAATTAAAAAAAAAGTCAATAACATCGCCTTTATTTGTTGCGCCCCGCGCAGAAATGTTTTCTTTGCAAGCGCAAAAAGAAGAACGTGAAGCCTTGGAAAGGTTCCTCCGGGTTCCCTGCGGTGTGTGTGTGTGTTTGTGCGTGCGTGCACGTGTGTGTTTCAAAGCACCTTTAGAGCTTTACAGAAGAGCCCATGGTCTCATGTCACAAGCGCTTTTCTGAAGCTACGCAGGGGTATAAATGAAGGCAGCGGCCTGATCCAGCCGGCTCTTCTTCCTTTACTTTCTTATGTTGTAAAACGAAAGCGGGTAAGTTCAGTATACTAAATATGCTGCAGCTGAAAGATGCATCTGTTTTGCTGTAGAGTTATGTTTGCTTATTCAATATCTGTATCTATTTACTTACAGCATTTATATCCCACCTTTTCAGTAAGGAACTCATAGTAATGCGTGCACAGATCTACCTATTCATTTCATCCCTTTGAGATAATTTAGGCAGAGAGAGGCAGCTACTGGCCCAAGGACACCTGGTCAGCTACACAGCCCAGTGGGGATTCAAACCCTGTTCTCCCAAGTCCTAGTCTGGCACTCTAACTACTACACCACACTGGCCCTCTTAAGTAGTGAGGAGGAGCACTCATGGGAAAGGTGGTGATCTGACTACACATAGATCACAGGGGTGGCTAACCTGTGACTATAGCTTCCATCATACCTGACCATTGGCCGTGCAAGCTGGGGCTGATGGGATTTGGAGTCCAGGCACATCTAGCTAACCATAGGTTAGCCACCCTGGTATAAAATGACGTTCTGCTACTGTGTGCTTAGTGTTTCCATTTCCTTTAGAGGTGGTTCACACATACCTGATCACCGCTTCTCCCATCTTCCTTGCTCCATCTTTTCAGTTTTCACTGGTGCTGCAGCATCCAGTTCCCTTGGACCGTTCGCCAGGCTCCTAAATTGCCACAATCTATAGCTGGTTCCTTCCCCCCATGTGCTTAGAATCTTGGGGGAGCATTCCATGATGTCACAACTGCTCAGCCAATGCGGTTTCCCGTATACAAAAGGCAGGCAACAGGGGACTGTTAATCTCGTTTGTCAACACAAGACACTCTGTAAAGATTTATCTGATGTTCTAATGCAAGGGCTGCCCACTTATTTAGACTGCTGGGCACATTTGGATTTTTGAGCCAGAGCCATGGGCACACACACTGAAAAGCACATGGAAGTGAAAGATTCAAGTGGGAATGAGCATCATTCTTCCAAGTTCCTACTTCCATTCTCTTATGTTATTTTTCGGGAAGAAGGTAATCACCCTCACTTCATGACCAAAGGGGCAGTGGCTGGCAGGGAGATACGGATAACACCAAGGTTGCTGGTTCGATCCCTGTAAGGGACAGCTAAATATTCCTGCACTGTGGAGGGTTGGACTAGATGAGGCATCCCCAAACTTGGCCCTCCAGATGTTTTGGGACTACAACTCCCATCATCCCTGACCACTGGTCCTGTTAGCTAGGGATGATGGAGGGCTGAGTTTGCCTATGCCTGCCTTAAATCCTAAAGCAGTGTTTCCCAAACTTAGGTCTCCAGCTGGTTTTGGACTACAACTCCCATCATCCCTAGCTAACAGGACCAGTGGTTGGGGATGATGGGAATTGTAGTCCGGAAACATTTGGAGGGCCAAATTTGGGGGTGACTGGACTAGATGGTCCAGTCTAGGCAACTCTACAATTCTATGATTCTATGTACCCCAGAGGCAGACCTCAAGGTCACCGTTACACCCATAAGTGCCACATAGGTGACCCCTGTCCTAATGGGTGGTTTGGTTGATGCTACAAGAACAGGACCTGAGCCAGAGTGGGAGAAGGCAGTGTGGTGTAGTGGTTAGAGTGTTGGGCTAGGACCTGGGGGACTAGTTTGAATCCCTGCTCAGATACGAAGCTTACAGGGTGACCTTGGACCAATCACAGTATCTCTGCTTAACCTAGGGTTGTTGTGGGGATAAAATGGGGAGGTGGAGAACTGTGTGTTCCCCCTCTGTTGCCTCCTTGGAAGGAAGATGGGATTTAAATGGGGAAAGTAAATAAATCCAGCAAACATTCCCAGGATCCTTTGGGTGGCCCAAACTCTTGTCAAACACATCCTGCCATGCCTCTTTCTCCTGACGTTTGCATGAGCCAGGTCAGACCTTCTGCGGGATGATATATGATAATATATGGCCAATTCTCCCCTGACAACGGGAAGATGGATTTTCTGACCTTTGAGGTCTTTTCCTCCGTCTCTGGGCTTTGTATGATAAATGGCTAGAATGAAGCACTCGGCTTCTCCTAGGGTTAGAGGCAAAGAGGAATGTGATTGACTCTCCCTGTGCAGGTGGCAGGGGCCCATTATGGAATATTAAAGCTATGCTAAATATTCTCGTCCCCATCAACCTCTCTTCCTACCGCTCTCAAAAATGCTCAGAGGGTTGATCTTGATGCCAAGGGTGTTATGATGAAAGAGAAAGCACTTTTGCTGAGCTAGCAAATAAAAAGGGGGGGCTCTCCTCTGCTCTTCCTTTCCCCCCACCATATGTGCTTGGGAGAGTCGAGGAAGGGCAGGAGACTTGATGTTATTTTATTTCACTTTTAATTAGTATACCACCTTTCTATATTACTATTCACAAGGCAGTTTACAGCAACAAAATATACAACAAAGAACACACACCTTATAATCTTTGACCCGTTTATATCTCGGAGGACCTCTCATGGACTGCAAATATTAATATGGTTGTGAGGAAGGTGCAGGGGAGGTTGTATTTCCTGAGAATGCTCAGGAGACTGAATCTATCCCAGCACCTACTTCTGTTCTATTATCATAGTACCATCGAGAGTGTCTTAACCTATAGTATATTATTGTGGTATGGGAGCAGCTCTGAAACGGATAAAAAAGCTTTACAGAGAACAATTAAAATTGCCCAGAATGTTATTGGGCTCCGACTACCAACCCTGGATGAGATCTTCACGTCTCGCATCTTCAAGAAGTCACATAATATTCTGAGAGATCCCACCCACCCTGCTCACAACTTCTTTGAACTATTGCCTTCGGGCAGAAGATATAGGACAATGAAAACACGAACCACACGCCTTCTGAATAGTTTCTATCCAAGAGCTCTGATTGCACTAAATAATGATCTCAGGGCCAGTTGCAAGGTTTAGTAAGCAGGGAGTAGGAAGGAATGAGATAGGTTTTAGGTTATGTTATGCCTTTAATAGGTCATGCTATATTCTGGATTATGTTATGTTTTATAGATTATGTCTAAATAGGATGAGAGTGTCGGAGATACGTGCAAATGTATATGTGAACCCGGTCTTTGGGTGGGTGTTTGATTTTCGTTGTTGTGTATACTGTGTATATACGGACAATGACAATAAATTTATCTATCTATCTATCTATCTATCTATCTGAAATATTCTCCTTGAAGCTTGAATATGTTTCATCCTGGATTGTTTCATTTGATGTTTTGATGTGTTGTAAGCCGCTTTGAGATTCTTCCTTTAAAATATAAGGCGGTATAGAAATAATCTGATCCAGTACAGAAAGTCATAATAAAACATCTGTACATCGACACATTGATCTTAAAGCCAGACCATCCCTACTATTGGACTGGTGTTTATCTTGCCAAGGCCATTCCCTGTGATCTGCTTTATACTTCCAAATCTAGTTAGCATCCTTTTTCTTTCTTTTTAACTGATTGAGTGAACTGCAATTATGTACTTTTCAGCTGTTCTGACTCAATCAGTGAGAAATGTTTCTCCAGAGTATTAGGGGTCGTGATATTAAGGAGGGTATGAAATTGTTTCTCCTTACGAGATTTCTACGGTACAAGCTTCAGTTGGAAGGCAGTGCTGGATAGGAATGGGGCAGGGTGGGGGAAGAAACCCTGATTGCAGCAAGATTTTTGCTAATTGACCTTATAGAAGGGTTGATCATATTCTGTGATCATGGCAGAGGAGAGCTTCATTAAAGATCCCCAAAGATTTAAAAAAGCTGTTCTAGCACAGCACAGAATTGTGTGGTGGAATCCTGAACTGTTTAACACTTCAGATTTCAGATCAGGGTGGGTGATGATGATGATGATGATGATTAGGCAAGTATTACTATCTGTGGGTTAAACCACAGAGCCTAGGGCTTGCCGATCAGAAGGTCGGCGGTTCAAATCCCTGCAACGGGATGAGCTCCTGTTGCTCGGTCCCAGCTCTTGCCAACCTAGCAGTTTGAAAGCACGTCAAAGTGCAAGTAGATAAATAGCTACCACTCCGGCGGGAAGGTAAACAGCCAATCTCTCACCCAAACCTACCCCCCAGGACTGCCATGAGAATAAAACAAACCTCATGCATGATGAAATGAGTTTGTTAGAAGACATAGATAAAATTTTAGAGGATTTACTATAGAATCAATGTAATTTAAGCAGAGGCTTGACAGCCATATGTCAGGAGTGTTCTTATGGTGTTTCCTGCTTGGCAGGGGGTTGGACTCGATGGCCCTTGTGGTCTATTCCAACTCTATGATTCTATGAAATAAACAGCTTTCTCAACTGAAAATTTATAAACAAATATTTATATCACATTTTTTAAATGTGCTCAAAGCAATTCCCGTCCGTAATCTCAGTAATCCTTTCAACAAACCTGCAAGGTCGGCCAGTATTATGCTACATTACTTTGGCATATTGTAGACTGACAGACAGATAGATAGATAAACCAGGTTCCTGCTTTAAGTTGTTTGTTTGTTTGCTCCCAACAGTAAGTGTATGGTTTTCATTTGGCTCTATAGTGAGCTTTCTGTTTCTATTTTTTGTCTATTGCATTTTTCTTCTTTGGGTTTGATCGTTGTCGTTAACTCTTCCTCCAAGGAGCGCAAGGTGACATAATATGATTTTCCCTGTCTCTGTTTTATCTTCACAACAACCCTGTGAAGTAGGTTAAGCCAAGAGACAGTGACTAGCCCAAGGCTGTGAAGTGAGCTTCATAGCTCAGAGGGGATTTGAACCCTAGTCTCCCAGGTCCTAGACCTAGTTCAACACCCTAATTCATTTATTAAATTTATATTCCGTCCAGCTTTGGATCATAGCTGATGCCTTTAACTGCTGTGTTGCACCAGCCCTAGTTCACTGCAACAACTGACTCCGCTGAGAAGTGGTTTCCCACAAAGGAGCAAAGTGAACCCAAAGTGAACCAAACATGCTCGTTCCACTCCACTCCTGCGCTTGAAATAAATGCTTCTCCATCCTATAGCTTATAGGCAGAGAGGGAAACACATTAGAATTTATCTTGCATCTGGAACCCATCAGCAAGGAACAGCATGAACTCCGAACACTTAGGTAAAGAGACTTAAAAAAAGAAGAAGTCCCTTGCCACATTGCTTCATAAAAAGAGAGAGAGAGATTGAAAACTCAAGGAGTAGTTTAAAACCTTCCAGCAAACGAGAAGTGTGTTGACATGGAATTCCCTTTTCCAGGGGTGTGGGTTGCATTTCAGACCCCCAGACGCAC